>NC_089824.1:2500-1202500 GCF_035046505.1 Tiliqua scincoides | reverse complement strand
ATGAGCCATGTTGACCTGCTTCTTGCTCTTTTCCAGCTGCTGCTTTTGCTCTGGGTTATTTGCTGAGAAAGGCTGGACATTACTATGGTCATTGCTGCCCTGAGCAGCTGACCTGAGCAGGGTGAAGGAGCTTCACATGGAAGTGATGGACAAGCACCCTTTTTCCATCTGGAGTGACCAGGTTGCACTGCCACCCCAACCCTGTCCCCCTCTGCTCAAACAGAAGCCATGTGGGGCAGCAGTGGATAAGCTCCCTCATGCACCCATCAGTCTCCCCTGAAGCACTATGGGAAATGGTACACCAGGGCAGAGTTCAGCCTTCTTAGTACTTGTGTGTAGGCAGGTGTGGCTGACTTGTACACAAGAATTCTGGCTTAAAATAATTCCAGAAGCCTGCCCCAAGGTTTAAAAAAATGGCCCAAAGGTATTTTCCCCAAATCTATTTGTCCTTGAGAAGCCTGGAAAACACCAAGTTCTTGCCTCTTGAGAGAGTTGGCTGGACTCTAGGCTTTCTGGTGCTCTGGAACCAACTGTCTCTGCTGAACTCCCCTTCCTTGTGTCCCAACCACATATGTCTGAAAACAGACCCGTTCCAGCTCCCCAGGCACCCTCAAGTCTCTAATGCTCTTTTCTGCACAGATCACTGACCCTGGCAAAGGCTCCTGTTATTCACGGGAGGCAGAACTGGTGAGGCACCCAGAGGCCCAACAACTCCAAGCAGTCAGCAGCCCCCTGTAGTGCAAGTCGCACAGTGGGGGCTCCATAGCAACTGTGACAACAGAATCTCACATTCCCATGGAAACTAGGCATGTACCAATGACAGGAGCAGAGCGACCTTTGACTGTAAAAGCATCTGCTCAGGGGCCTTGATTGTTTCCAAGAAGCCCCACTTCAGTTCCTGCACTCGCCACAAGTTGCGCACCACCTGCCTTCCCGAGTTGCTCTCCAAGGATATGAGTTTACTCACAGCGCATGGGCAGGGGCTGCAGCAGCACCTGTCTAGGGTGGGGTTCATGCCCTGCTCCAAGGATAAGCGAAGGACGGGTATATGGCTTCACCTCAATCACAGTTGCTTTCAGTCAGTCTCAATGCACTTTCCTTGGAGTAAGTCCTATGGAACTCAATGGGGCTTACTTCTAGATAGACATGCATAGGATGGTGCTGTCACAGGCTCCACACAATGAGAATTTGGAGCTTCAGATCTGAGGAGCTTTAGTCCTTGGAGCAGGACACAGAAGAGGACAGCACATGACACTCAGCTTCCTTCATTTTGCTTTCTCTGTTCATGACCTGCAAAGGCTGCTGTGAGCCCTGCAAAATATGAAAGAGGGTGTTTACTCACGAGGGCTGGAACTGCACCTGCCACCAAGTCCGGCCTTGCACCACACCTGACCGTGGCCTGGGCCAGGCTGCTGCTCTCCAGACTGTGGCTGGAGTCATGGGCCATCCAGGTGCTGCATTTCTTTCATCATGGTTGTTTCTGAAGGGACTGGTTGCCAAGCTGTGTTTCTACATTAAGGTAAACTGGAATTCTGTCGGCCCCACACGAAGGCCAGAAAATCAAGGCTGTCCTTGCTTAGGTACATGAATATATACTTCTGTTCTGATCACCTGACAAGCAACCTGGGCCATCATCGCTCCAGAGTCCATCTGCACTGTTGCTGCCTTTGCTGTCACACCTGGTAACCCATAGATCGTCTGCTTTAGAGTGTCTTCCAGTCATGCAGACCCAGCAGCAGATCTTGGGTAACCAAGAGAACATTTTTACATGTTCATTCTGAGTGCATGCATCTTTCCCCTGGCATGAGCACCCTGACATAGCCAAGGACTTGGTGAGGTCATTCAAATGTTCCTCCAGCTGCATGGGAGCAACTCCCAAATAGCTGGGAGAATGTCAAGTGACCCTGGGCCGAGAGAGGGCTGGGAGGTGGAAATTGGACCCCAAGAAAATCCTTACATTGCAAGGAGGCAGGCCCCTGGAACACAGCGAGGCCACAGGGCCCAGGGGACTTCTCAGTGGGCACTTGGGGAAGGAGGGAGAAGCGACCAACAAGCTCAGTCAACCGACCCTCACTGGCTCAGAGCTTGGCAGTACTCAGGAAGATGGGGGGAGAAGGAAAAAGAGTTGCAGCTGCTACCAATCCTGGGTGCCAATTGGCACAGTGGGGCTTGGGTGGAGGCTGGAAGGGGGGAGGCTTGAGACAGCACTAGTAGGATACAGCTCCACCAACAGACAGCAAGGCAGAGTGCAACAGGTGCAGGCAGAGCCAATGGATGTGGAGCACCAGGCTCTGAAGCTGGCCTTTTTAAGGTTTTTGCATCTCAACCAGGAGGCAAGGCCCTCAGCCTGTTTTCCCACCCAGTAGAGGGAACTGTGACTAGCTGGGTGGTCTGCTGCATTGTTCCTAGATTGTGCTCAGTTGAGGACCCACTAGAAGTGTGGAGTTCTCTCTGTTTTTAAAGAGTGGCCTTGCCTCAACTAGGCATGGTCCAGGGTGTCTCTGTAATGCATGGCGTAGGAAGCTGACGCAGTCTCATGGCATAGCTCAGGAGAAGGAGGAGAGGCAGGTGAGGGAAGGTACTTAACCTGCTCTTGGTCCTAAAGAACTACCAGGCTCCATTCTAGCTGTTGGTTCCTCAGGAGTTCCTCCTCATAGAGGATCTTAAGGATCAGAAAGAGAGGAGAGACCCAGTTGGAAGTTTCTGCCCCTTTACAAGAGAAAAAGGACAGCAGCTGTGGCAGTGTAGAAGCCTGTAGCAGGCACAGCTCTGGGGCTATTCCAGTACTGCAGAACGTGTGGTTGAGTGAGGCCTGCCCCAGCCCATGTTCTCAGATTGTCAGGGGAAAATGACAAGGAAAGGCACTCAGGCACCCCTTATAATCTGGCTCTGATTCAGAATTACTGCTGAAGTTGGTTGTTCCTGGTCCTCACTTCTGGGACTAGACAGAAACTTTACATCTAAGAACATAAGAACAGCCCCACTGGATCAGGCCAGAGGCCCATCTAGTCCAGCTTCCTGTATCTCACAGCGGCCCACCAAATGCCCCAGGGAGCACACCAGATAACAAGAGACCTCATCCTGGTGCCCTCCCTTGCATCTGGCATTCTGACATAACCCATTTCTAAAATCAGGAGGCTGCGCATACACATCATGGCTTGTACCCCGTAATGGATTTTTCCTCCAGAAACTTGTCCAATCCCCTTTTAAAGGCGTCTAGGCTAGACGCCAGTACCACATCCTGTGGCAAGGAGTTCCACAGACCGACCACACGCTGAGTAAAGAAATATTTTCTTTTGTCTGTCCTAACCAGCCCAACACTCAATTTTAGTGGATGTCCCCTGGTTCTGGTATTATGTGAGAGTGTAAAAAGCATCTCCCTATCCACTCTGTCCATCCCCTGCATAATTTTGTATGTCTCAATCATGTCCCCCCTCAGGCGTCTCTTTTCTAGGCTGGAGGCCCAAACGCCGTAGCCTTTCCTCATAAGGAAGGTGCCGCAGCCCCATAATCATCTTAGTCGCTCTCTTTTGCACCTTTTCCATTTCCACTATGTCTTTTTTGAGATGCAGCGACCAGAACTGGACACAATACTCCAGGTGTGGCCTTACCATAGATTTGTACAATGGCATTATAATATTAGCCGTTTTGTTCTCAATACCCTTCCTAATGATCCCAAGCATAGAATTGGCCTTCTTCACTGCCACCGCACATTGGGTCGACACTTTCATCGACCTGTCCACCACCACCCCAAGATCTCTCTCCTGATCTGTCACAGACAGCTCAGAACCCATCAGCCTATATCTAAAGTTTTGATTTTTTGCCCCAATGTGCATGAATTTACACCTACTGACATTGAAGCGCATCTGCCATTTTGCTGCCCATTCTGCCAGTCTGGAGAGATCCTTCTGGAGCTCCTCACAATCACTTCTGGTCTTTACCACTCGGAAAAGTTTGGTGTCATCTGCAAACTTAGCCACTTCACTGCTCAACCCTGTCTCCAGGTCATTTATGAAGAGGTTGAAAAGCACCGGTCCCAGGACAGATCCTTGGGGCACACCGCTTTTCACCTCTCTCCATTGTGAAAATTGCCCATTGACACCCACTCTCTGCTTCCTGGCCTCCAACCAGTTCTCAATCCACGAGAGGACCTGTCCTCTAATTCCCTGACTGTGGAGTTTTTTCAGTAGCCTTTGGTGAGGGACCGTGTCAAACGCCTTCTGAAAGTCCAGATATACAATGTCCATGGGTTCTCCCAAATCCACATGCCTGCTGACCTTTTCAAAGAATTCTATAAGGTTTGTGAGGCAAGACTTACCCTTACAGAAGCCATGCTGACTCTCCCTCAGCAAGGCCTGTTCATCTATGTGTTTTGAGAGCCTATCTTTGATGAGGCATTCCACCATCTTACCCGGTATGGATGTTAGGCTGACCGGCCTATAGTTTCCCGGGTCCCCCCTCTTTCCCTTTTTAAAAACAGGCGTGACATTTGCTATCCTCCAATCCTCTGGCACCGTGGCCGTTTTGAGGGACAAGTTGCATACCTTAGTCAAGAGGTCTGCAACTTCATTCTTCAATTCCTTAATAACTCTTGGGTGGATGCCATCAGGGCCCGGTGACTTATTGATCTTTAATCTGTGGTTATTGTGTTCATGGTGGACTGTCAGTAGCCTGGAACTCAGCAAAGGCCGGACAAAAAAATTAAACACACACTCTGGTGGTTTCTTCCAGCTGTTGTTTCTCTGTTTTACAAGAATAAAGTGTGATTAACGGTGAAAAGACCCTTTCAAGCCCTTAACAACTCAGTTCTCAATACCCAAAGGCAGACTCCCTAGTAGAGTGAGTGGCTTCTGGAATCACAACCAGAACACCTGAACAAGCTGAAGAGGGGCACGCAGGCAGGAAAGTCTCACCCAAATGCCACAGGCGAGTGTCTGCCAGAAATGACAGCACAACATGCCAGATCCATCTGGACACACAGCAAGCAGCTACAGTCCAACATTCTTGGGAGAGAGCCACTGCCAGAGCACCCTGTGACATGGTTGTCTCTCAGCTGCCCCTGAAGTTCCTGCACCTTTTCTTAAAAGGACACAGTCTCTTTGTTTCACTGCAGTCGGACTCAAGTACTGAGCCCTGCAAAGGAGTAGTGATGTACGAAGACCTGGCAGGCTGTGGTCTCTGGCTTCCCATTCCCCAGCACTTTGGGGCCACATCTGAGAGGAGCATGTTCCAAAGAGGCTGAGAGGTAGCCGCAGCATACCGCAGCCACACAGAGGCAAAGCTTGCAACAGCCTGGGCATGGAGCTGCTAGGACCCAAGAGACGATGCCTTGACAAGCACCTGCTAGGAAAGGCTGTGTGTTGTTTGGAGGGAATCTGGCACCACCAGCAGCAATGAATGTGTGCAGAGGGGTGGTCATGTAGCATTTGTGCCATCAAGTGCCAGATCAATTTAGGCCACTTGGGTCACGTACAGGACAGAGGACCATTCTGTGCCTTCTGAAACATGTCACTGCTCTGGGGAGCCCAATCCACTGGGGTCAAGAAGCAGCTTCCTCCAAGCTGTGCAGGTGTGAGCACTGCAGCTTCCCCCTCCTTGAGGCCAGACACAGGTCCCACAGACAGGGATCAAGATGCATCTGGACAACTTCCCCTGGAGTGACCAGTGACATGTAGTTCAGCCCCAGGATCCAGAGGAAGAACAATGTTACACCCAATGTGGAAACAGGAGCCATTTTCATTCTGCCAGAAAACAAAATAGAAATCAGACAGAAAAAAGAGAAATCCTGAATGGCGCCCCACACTGGAAGCAGCATCAGTCCCTGGTGCAGCGAGAATCCGCCAACTTCTCTTCTGCCGCCCAGCAGCCCTGCAGGGGAGCAGAGGAGCACTGTGCTGGCCAAGGCACAGGATCTGTTTGCCAAGGCATGTGGAGACATCCCTGAGCCCCTGGAGTTGCAGAGGCAGCTGCTAAGTGGCCTCCTCCAGTTCGGCTGGCTCCTCCGAGTTGGTTAAGAGCTGGTGCAGACACTGTCGTATCTCATCAGGGCCTCGGTAGGCCTTCTTCGTGCCCCGTGGTAAATGGCGGCAAGATGACAGGTTGAGGTAGCTGAGGGTGGAGCAACTGGCAATAATGGCACTGGGGGGGAGAGAAAGACTTTGCATTAATCATACCCTGAACTCCCCACCTGCCCTGTCCCCAACTGCTAGTTCAGAGAACTGGCAAGGTGTGACAGACCATCATGACACACCCAATACCAAGGCCAGAAACCTCCTCCCATCCCAGTTTGGACTGTCTGGGACTGTGAAGGAAAGGACGGGCCTCTCCCTGTTGCTGACAGCCTTGAACAACCATGAGGCTTGGAGATAATTCCACAGGCCGCCCTCCCACCAAAGCCCAGTTACAAAGAAATGGTGCTGAGGCAAAAAGGCGGGCCTGGTCCAAAGGAAGTTACAGGCAGTCTTCCCAACCCCCCAGAAAGGCAGCTGGCGGGTGACAAGATTGCGGAAAAGGCCAGGCCTGCCAACTTGCAGACTGGTTCAGTTCTGGGCCTGTGGGCTCCCAAACTTGACTTCCCTCAGAGGCAGAGCAGCCCTCAGTGCTGGGAGCAAACTTGGCCTGTGACTCGTGCTCTGCACAGGTAGTCAGCAGCCTATGGTGTGTCCTCTGGCTCCACAAGCTCTCTGCACAAACCAAGGGTTGCAGTCAGTGACAGCTCCTGGCACTGCCCAGGTGAGCAAGAGAGGGAATTCCTCTGCCTCCAAGTGTGTTACACCTACTGGCGGCAAAAGCTTGGAGTTCCCCCCAATCCATACATCCATCCACACACAGAGTCCCTGGACCATGAATTTATCTGTGGCTGCAAAGGTGCCTCCAGCTACGTCAGGGGCCACTCACACACGCAGATCGCTGAAAACAAAACGACCCCTGGAAGAGAGACAAAGTAGTTTCCTGAAGGGGCAGGAGGTAGAGGGAGGCAGGCAGTGCAGCCGTAAGAATATAAGAAGTGCCCTGCTGGATCAGGGCATAGGCCTATCTAGTCCAGCTTCCTGTATCTCAGAGGCCCACCAGATGCCTTAGGAAGCACACAAGACAACAAGAGACCTGCATCCTGGTGCCACTCCCTAACATTTGGCATTCTGAGGTAGCATACTTCTAAAAATCCGGAGGTTGCACATTCCCCTCATGGCATGTAACCTGTGATGGACTTTTCCTCCAAACTTCAAGTCCACAGAAGACACTAGGGACACACACGTCAGCCTAGCGCGGATGGGGTGGGGACAAGGAAGCCTTTCTGCCTGGCTCACCTGACTGTCCGGAGGACAACCTTGGTCCCAGTGAGATTGAGGGAGCTCAGAACAGGGGCCCCTCCCTGAGTGAAGGCAGTCATGGCCTGCTCCAGGTCCTGCTCGCTGAACCTCTGGCCCGTCAGGTCCAGCTCGCGCAAGCTGTGGTTCCACTTCCAGGTTATCAGGGGGCTGCCTTCGAGGGGCAGGAGCAGGTTGCTGGTACTGCAGTACAGGCCCAGGTACAGCTGCTCCAAATCTGCAGAACACAGTCACATCCGTCAGGAGGGCAGAGCACAGGAGCTTCTGGAACATGTGGGCCCCACGCTGCCCTCAGCACCAGCAGCGAGCTGGCCCCCTCAGAAGAGGAGTTTGCTCTCCCCCCCCCGCCTATGAGAGTTTGATACCTGTGCCCAGGGCACGTTTCTTGGGATCCAGGCCTGTGCCCTCACTCACCTGTCTTTTGAATGCTCTTTCCAAATTAAGAGCACCCCAAATTAAATTTCAATTAAGTTGTTGTAAGAAGGGCCAGGGACAGGTGGCCAGCTCTGCTCTGGACACCTCTTGTTTCTGCCCGCAGCGTTATGGGGAAGGCCCATCTAGCCTTGCCCCTGCTGGGCACCTGCTACCCTGCAGGTCTCGGCCTCAGGCCTGGCCAACTCCCTGCTCTCACACTGCCAGGCACACAGTGGCAGGGCGGGCTGGTTCAGGTTTCCAGCTACCCAGGCCTTCTCACACTGCTTAGAGCACAGGGAAAGGGGAGCACCTGATTGTGGGCTACCCACCTGGACACGGTAGCTGCTCCACTCCCTTTGGGGTCACGCGGAAGCAGCCACGCAGGTCAAGCACGCGCAAGCTCCTGGAAGCCCACAGGATCCGCTGTAGGACTCCGTCGTCAATGAAGGAGTAGGAGGTGGTCGCTAGGCACAGCTCCTCCAGCCTTGGGAAGCCCGAGGAGCCAGGGGCCAGGCGGGGAGTGGGCTTCGGACACCAGACAACATTGAGCAAGCGCAGCACCTGGAAAATAGTGTGGGGAGGGGCAGGGCAAGGTGTGAAGGCAGGGGCAGCACCTGGAACTCTCATTCCTGGAGCTGCAGGTGAAGAAAGCCACACAGCCCAAACCCCTGCCCCAATGCAACAGCCTTCCCAAGCTCATCCCCCTTCAAACAACACGCCCAGGGGGCACAGGATAGATATTCATTATGCTAGGACAGGGAGTGGCTGCTGTTGTTGAAACAGAGAGGAGCTGATATAGCCACAGTGGGGAAAGAGCAGGCCATCACCCCGTGAGGAGAAACCACCAAAGAGTGGCCCTTCCTCTCCTAGTCGCCTTTTCAGTCAACAGTAAAGCTTTGCAGCTTGAAGGTGCAGCTGCTGAATGTCAGAATGGACACTAACACCACCAGGGCCAGAGTCTGGATCAGCCAGTCTAACTGGCATGCGAGATCAACACTTGGACAGATGGGCACAGAGGGGGCTGCTCTCTCCCACCTCTGTCCACCAGGTCTCTGAGACAGCAGCATCCAGAGGCAGGGACAGGGAGGAGGACTTGTCATGAGCAATGGACTTATTTTGATGCCCAACCCAGCTGTCCAGCTCTAAGGAGCTTGTTCCTAAAACTGCAAGACTGAGAACTGGTTGGTCTATTGCCCACTCTCAAAAAAGGGGCCACTGGAGACTTGCAGAGACAGGAGTGGCACCCATGGTTAGAACTAAAGCACCTCCTCCTGCTCTCAGCTTTCCCTTCTTGCTGGATCAGCAGCTGAGTGGGGGACTGAACTGGCCACCATCTGCCATCATCCCAAGGCCGGGGGGGGGGACAGGGACTGGGAAAACCCACCTCCCCCAGGAGAACACACAGAATATAAATATGATAAACAATCATACATTAACAGAGAATGGAAGTAAAAACCCAGGCGGGGCTTATTTTAGTATCAAATAGCGTCTGCAAACCACCACCGAATTAGCTATGAACAAGGCAGAAGTAAAAAAATGGCCAGTTTATTAACGCCCCCCCCCCCCCAAGAATTAAATGGGGAAAGCGGACAGAAAAGTATAGCAAGCAGATGTTGTAAAAGGCCTGATCTTGGCTGGATGACACAAAGGCCGGCTCAGGCAAACTGGATGTAATACAGTAGTGCTCAGCAGAGGGACCCAAGAAGCTGCTCAAGAGCAAAGCACACAAAATCAGGCAAACTTCAGACTTTACAACCTGCAAACTTTGGGAGTTTGCTGAAGTCTGCAGGCTGACTTGGAGGAAAAAGAACAAAGGAAACAAAACTCACTTACTGGAACACAGTCCCTGTTGCCAGCTGTTGCAGTTTTGGGAACCCCGTCCCTGCGTCTCTGAGGAGGAGGGGTTGTAATGGTTCCAGCAGCAGAGCTGGCAACACACCCAAGCACCCTGTGCTTGAACCCAAGAAACACCCGGGGCTGATGCTATCATCAGGCTGCCCGACTGGATGAGAGAGAGGCCCCAGCCACTCCACCCCCATTCTTTTTGCCTGGGCAGGCACGTTGGGCCACCCAGTCAGTGGGTACCTGCCAGTCTCAGGCCAGCCCAGACACAGAGGACCATTAAGTCCACCTCCAGCACAGTGCTGTCTGGGAACGGCGCTGCCAAATGAGGGCAAAGGCTGCTGTGGGAGGACGTCCCAGCAGTTGAGCCAGCACAGGCACTTCTGGGAGATCAGAAGCTGTACCCCAAAAAGGGAAGTAGGCAGGAAATGGGAAGAAATAGGGCATTCATCATAACCTCCCTGCTGCCCCATCACCCTGTCGGAGCTGACCTGAATGGTCTCAGGCACAGTGTAGGGAGTCCTCTAAGGTGTTCTGGGAACTTCAGGGTCCACCCTGAGGCCCTGCTTCTGCAGGGGCCAAAGAGTGTGTGGACACCATGGGCCTCACTTGGCACTTGCGTTTGGTCTCATGACAATGGAGCGTTGTCATGGTCAGATCACAACTTGACAGGATTTTGACTTGCGAGAGCCCCTAACCTCCACAAGTGTGCTTGGGGGGGGGGGGGTGGAAGCTTACAGCTCCTGACAGTCTGGCAGATCTTCCTATCCTGCTATGGTTCGGCCTAATTCCTGGAATGAGGAAACTGTGCTCCCTCCTCCCAGCTCCAAAGCCAGGGTGGCTCCCTGATTTTTCACTCAGTTGCAGGAAATGAAACAGCTGGGGGAGGACTGCACTACTGGGGAGCCACCTGTTTGCACCACTCTGGCATCCTGCTCCGACAATGCTGCATTTACACCAAGCCATTCAGGGCCTGCCCCATCCAGACTCAGAAGGCGATACAAGAGGTCTTTGGCGGCTCACTGTGACCGGCCTGTGGAGCACTCAGCCAATCAGACTGCTCATGGGCACCACTAGCGGGATTCTGCAATAGCACTGTCAGACCAGATGCCATCAGTGTCTGTCTGCCCAATGATCTGGGATTGTTTTCAGTGTCCAAGTAGGACCTGGACAAGGTCTGCAGCATGGCAGGTGGTCAGCAGGTACTGGACCCAGAACAGCCATGCTTCATACACCTCTGCTGCCTGTGCTCTTCTTTCCCCAATAAGAGCTCTCCACTGTTCCTCCCCACTCTTCTAAATCTGCAGGTGTCTGTGGGGAAATCCTGCATCCTGCTGCAGCTCCTTAAATTCCCCTCTGACCTCAAAAGACAATGGAGGCCAAGCGCTGCCCTGCTCTGGCCGTGCTTCAATTCTGGGTTTTGGAAATATCACTGCAACTCAGCACAGACCGCAAAGTTCAAACCTGACCTTGATCTAATTGACATTACCTGCCTGCCCCCTATTGACAGACTGTTGTCCCACCAGCACAAGAACAGACAATAGCCTCTCCAAAGGCCCCCAGAGTTCCCCCCCCCACTTCGGACCTGAGGGATCCGCAGGTTAGTCCATTTGCATGCAGCAACATTTCTACCTGCAGGTGTGGACAGGCTGCTTGGAGCTGTTCGATGGGGAGCTGGAAGTGCTGGCTGCTCTGCTTGATCTCTGTGTTCACTTCCAGAAGCTGCAGGCTGGGGCAGCAGCTGCTCTGGAAGGCAAAGGCAGGCACTTAGAAACTTCAAGGAGCTTCAAGGGTTGGTGGCCAGCCTGATCTGTTAATGCCCAAACCCCCAGAGCATAGTGGAAATGGAAAAGGTGCAAAAGAGAGTGACTAACCGTCCAATCCTATGCATGTCTATTCAGAAGTAAGTCCCATTAGATTCAATGGGGCTTACTCCCAGGAAAGTGTGAATAGGATTGGGCTGTAAAATGATTACTATGCTGGAGCACCTTCCTTATGAGGAAAGGCTACAGTGTTTGGGCCTCTTCAGCCTAGAAAAGAGGTGCCTGAGGGGGGACATGATTGAGACATACAAAATTTTGCATGGGAACGATAGAGTGGATAGAGAGATGCTCCTTTCCCTCTCACACAACAGCAGAACCAGGGGACATCCATTAAAATTGAGTGTTGGGAAAGTTAGGGCAGACAAAAGAAAATATTTCCTTACTCAGCGTGTGGTTGGTCTGTGGAACCCCTTACCATAGGATGCGGTGATGGCATCTTGCCTAGATACCTTTAAAAAGGGATTGGACACATTTCTGGAGGAAAAATCCATCTCGGGTTACAAACCATGATGCGTATGTGCAACCTCCTGATTTTAGAAATGGGCTATGTCAGATGCAGGGGAAGGCACCAAGATACAGGTCTCTTGTTGTCTTGTGTGCTCCCTGGGGCATTTGGTGGGCCAATGTGAGATACTGGAAGCTGGACTAGATGGGCCTATGGCCTGATCCAGTGGGGCTGTTCTTATAGCCAGCACTCCCAGATCCATGGGGCCCTGGAGGGCAACTCCCCTGTTGGTGACCAGCAGCCCTATTAGCAGGCACCTGCTTGACCACTGTAGGAAGCAGGATGGAGAACTCAGCAGGTCTCTGCTTATGTCTCCCCTCATTCAGCAGTCCAGTTGCATGTAGAAAACACAGTGCAATAGGCCAGGGGTGCCCAAACCCCGGCCCTGGGGCCACATGCGGCCCTCGAGACCTCTCAATGCGGCCCTCAGAGAGCCCCCAGTCGCCAATGAACCTCTGGCCCTCCAGAGATTTGTTGCAGCCTGCACTGGCCCGACACAACTGCTCTCAGCATAAAGGCAACTGTTTGACCTTTTTGCATGAGCTGTGGGATGAGGGCTTCCTCCACTACTTGCTGTTTCATGTCTGTGATGCAGTACTGGCAGCAAAGGAAAGGTCAGCCTTGCTATGTGCAAGGCCTTTTATAGACCTTGAACTATTGCAAGACCTTCATTCATTCATATAAATTCATCTTTAATATATTAATTTATGTAAACTTATGTAAATTTATTCAAATTTTAAATGTAAATTAATTCTTTCTTTCCCCGGCCCCCGAGGCAGTGTCAGAGAAATGATGTGGCCCTCCTGCCAAAAACTTTGGACACCCCTGCAATAGGCCAAATCCTCCAAAGACAAGTTTACCGAAAGTACAGCAATGATGGAGCTCATGGAGCTGCTGTATGTCAACCAGAGGTGTCGGATGCGGGAGCCAGTAGCTTCTAGAAAATTTACTACGGCCAATGAGTCAACCTGGGGAAACAGAGAAGACACAGTGGCTCTAGTGATCCATGCGCAAACCTACAAGACAGCATCTCTCTGAGACTAGGACCAAGGGGGCTCACTGAAGCCCCAGCTGCCCTCTCTTCCCCAAGCCCCTCTGCCGACACCACCTTGCAGCTGCAGGGCAGCACTGGCCCTCACCTGGGAATTTTGCAGATTCAGACTCTCCAGTTGAGAGCAGCATTCCGCCAGCACGGACAAGGACTCTGTGGTCACCTTACTGCAGTGGGACAGTTTGAGAGACACAAGGCGGGGGCAAGATCTGCCAATGGCCTGAAACAACCAAGAAAGCGAGAATAATTGGCAGAAGGTGGGCAGATATCTGGGGACGGCCAGGCACTCTGAACCTTAGCAACAACATTCTGCAGTGCACTCTGCCAATTAAGCCAGCCTGCCAGCAACAGGCACCTGCTGCACCACTCTGCCTGCTGCCAAACCTGGATTTTCACTGGACAGAATGAAGGCAACACCTGTAGGGTGCACAAGAGCAAATGGGACTACATCACACTCGCTCACCATCAGGACAAAGGGCACATGGCTCTTCCAGTGACTGAGAGTGAAGTCCCGGAGGTGGGAGAATCTGCAAGAAATAATGATACCTTGTTCCACGTGTAGAGCACCTGGCCCCTTCAGCCCAAAGGAGGACCAAGTGGGAACATGCAGCAGACTGAGTCACACAGCCCTCGCCCAGCAAGGACAAGCAGAATCTGGTCCTACTGTCCAGGAAAGGCAAACCCTCACCTGTTGCTCACTAGCCACTCCACGGTGCCACAGACTCTCTTCTCCATCACAAGAGACTGCTTTTGCCCTGGTGCTACCCAGCAATAGCCTATGGACACTTTCTGCCAGAGCACAGGGCTGGAAGCTGCTACATTCCAGAGCCGGCAGACGCAGGCCATCCTAGGGACAAAAGCAGCAGTGACTGTGACATCCTCACACTGCGGTTGGCAAGACAGTGACCACTTGGAAGGATTTGTGGCTCCTGCTTAGGCAAGTTCTTTCCCCGGTCCTTTGTCGCCTGAGAAGTCTACTTCACTTACCGGCAGAGGAAGGGCACGGACCCCTGCAAGGCCACTGCGTGCTGAAATATGTGTACCAGGATCTCCACTGGGAGGCATGTGCCCCAGGAGCTGCCAGCAGTTAGATTAGTGCTGGGTGGAAACGCCTGGCTGCCCTCATCCAGAACCCTGGCAGTCCCAGTCTGCCCTTCTGCCAAAGTGTCTCCCTTCCCTCGCCTCCTTCTGCTTGCTGCCTTTTTCTTTGGCCCCTTCTGCTGCTGCTTCCGCCTCTTCTTGAGCGCTCTCCGAGGCAGCCGCCCTCGTGCCTCATCCACATTAGAAATTATCAGCAGCATGTCATTGTCTGTCTCGTGCACAAGGTACTGGGGAGCGGCTCTCCTGGGGGCCTTGCGGGTCTTCTTCTTTGGGGCCGGGCTGGCAGGCCCTGGGGTGCTGCTCACTGCCGCTCCCCTCTTCCAGGGAGCGCGTGGTCTTGTGGCAGGCAGGGGCACCTCCGCAGAGTACCCACTGCCTCTAGGCCTCTCGTCCATCCTGGCCTCCTCCAGGGCTGATCAGAAGGGACCACCTGGGAAATCCTCCCTGGAAGAAGCAAGCAGGAAAGTAGCATTACGGCTGGCCATAGAAACAGTGCCTGGTGCGCAGCAGGACTTTCTTCCCAAGGGCTCAAAGCACTGCTTGGCCTCAGAATACCGTCAAGGAGGCCAGCCTTGTTATCTTACACAGTCCCGGTGCGGTGGGTGGGGAGGCAGGTGAGGCAGAGCCTCACCTGCCTCACGTCCCGCGGACCAGGCAGGGCCTCCAGGGCCTGCTGGTGGTGGCAGCCAGGCCAGAGCCAGCCTGCAGGGCGAGGCCTCCTCGGGCCTCCAGTGGGGCTTGCTCCCGGCAAGGCCTCCAGGCGCGCCTGCACGGCCCGGGGCCCCAGCAGCGCCACCTCCGGGAGCAGATGGACCCCACTGGGGAGGCGCGCGCCAGGCCCGCCGGCCCAGGCGGGAGAGACTCTTGTCGCCATGGAGACGGTCCTGAGGGTTGGCGCACCTGCCCGGCTCGGCCCTTGTGGGGCATAGAGCTGCGGACCTCCACGCTCCTAGCCCGACTTCGGGTGCTGCCGAGCATGCCGGGAGGAGGCGGGGCCTGGGCCGGCGGGACCGCGCGCGAGCCAACCAGCGAGGTGGGTTGTGCGAGGCGCGTGCCTGGGGCGGGCGGGCGCGCCTGAGTGTCCAGGGCGGCGGGGGCGCGCGGGCTGAGAGGCGGGGCCTTCGCCCTCCTCCCTGGTGGTGGTCGGGGGGCTCTCAGCGCGGGCAGGGGGCCGGGATCTGCTCCCCTCGCTGGGGGAGCCCTCCTTGGCTAGCGCCTCCTGCTGCCCGGGCAGGCCGGGGGCGGTCACCGAGGCCCCGTTTGGCTCCTCACCTCCGGGCTGCGTCAGTGCTGGACTCTTGCACAGGATCGGGCCCTTGGAAACCGGGGCGCGTGGAGGGTGGGGAGGCGGGCGAGGCAGATCCTCCCCACCAGAGCCCTTGTGAGGCGAGGCAGGATCGGGCCCCACAGGAGCCCTTCAAGAACTGCCACCGCCCTGTGAGGCGAGGCAGGATCGGGCCCTTTGGACAGGATCGGGCCCTTAGAAACGGGCTCGTGGTGGCAGGCGAGGCAGATCCTCCCCAACAGAGCGCTTGTGAGGCGAGGCAGGATCGGGCCCCACCGGAGCCCTTCAAGAACTGCCGCCGCCCTGTGAGGTGAGGCAGGATCGGGCCCTTAGAAACGGGCTCGTGGTGGCAGGTGAGGCAGAGCCTCCCCGCCGGAGCCCTTCGAAAAGCGCTGCCACCACCGTGCTCAGGCACTCTCAACCCCTGCACAAAGCGTCTCACAGGGTGGTGGTGCTTTTTGAAGGGCTCTGGTGGGGAGGCTCTGCCTCACATGTCCCTGCTTAGGAGACTTAGGAGGCCCTCCCCTGAATGGGACCCTGTGCACTTTATGGACCTGCATCTTCATTTATGTCTGTGGAGCTGGGTGACAGCGAGGGCTGGTCAAGGGCTCCAACATCTGATGTTTCCTTCTCTTTGCTGAATATTCTTCAGCGGGCTGAAGGTTGTGGCAGTGGTGGTTTCTCCAGTACTGGCCACGCCTCAACTTGGTGAAGGTTGCTGGCTCAGTGAGGAGACCTCAGAATTCAGCAGTGGGGAGGGGGTTGTTTTCACCCTTCCCCCTCCACCACCTGTTTCTTGGCTCCTTCCCTGGGGTTATCCCAGCCCCAGAGCAGCCATGTAGCCTTCCAGAGACCTCTCATTATCTTTGCCAGGATTGTGAAGGTTAAGCTGGAGTCCACTAGATGGTGGTGCAAGTCTGGAGGCAGATACAGATGTGTTTGAAGATTCTCCACCAATGCTCATTTGATGCAGAAAATTGACCCAATCTGGACAACTTTCAGCTTTTCCAGGCACAGTATTCATAGATAAGGATAACAGTCACAGATAAGAGAAGTAGTTGGGAATTCTGCCATTCATAGATAGGCAGATTCGTGGATCACAAACTCACATGTAGAGAGGATTGACTACTTGTTTTCTCTTTTCAGTCACTGTTTGCAAGTTTTTTCATGGAAGAAGTTAGCACTGAACAGGTTTACATTTTGCATTCATTACTCATTTTTGCTGGAGAGCAAGAATGTAGCACAAGCAGGAATCCTAAGAAAACACAGCCAACTCCCACACACCTGGGGGAGTATAATGCAAGAGTTTCTTGGTCAAGGCCGGAGGCCTGAGCCCAGCACCTCCCTCCCCAGACAGATAGTAGAGCTAGTAGGTCTCCTTTATATCAGGAATGTACTTTTAAGCTTGATCACATTTTCAAATAAAACTAACTAACACATTTTGAAATTAGGACTTTTGTAAACTACTTGGAGTGATTTTGTCATGGAAAGCAGCAGAAAATGAAGCCAGAAACAATGTTCCTACAGGCAATCCCTACGTAAGCAGTGGCACATGAAACTGCTTTTCATAGGAAAATTGCATTGTTTATACAGTCCCACGTGATGTAAGGAAAGTAACTTTAAAAAGGAAAAAACCACCTGTAATCCATTTTTAAAAGCTGGGGTGTTTGCTGAAACTAATGAAAGATTTATGGTAGCAAAATCAAGTACTACTTGACATAGTGAAAAACTTTTACTAATAGTCCCTGAAGTACAGGGCTTCCTTTAAAAGGGTTTATGGTTTATGTCAGCCTGTCTCTAGCTAGGAGGCAGACTGACAGGTTGCTGTGTGACACGATTGGCAAAGTGTGCCTTTGGCTTTGAGGACAGTCCTCTCTGTCCCATAAGAACAGCCCCACTGGATCAGGCCATAGGCCCATCTAGTCCAGCTTCCTGTATCTCACAGTGGCCCACCAAATGCCCAGGGAGCACACCAGATAACAAGAGACCTGCATCCTGGTGCCCTCCCTTGCATCTGACATAGCCCATTTCTAAAATCAGGAGGTTGCACATACACATCATGGCTTGTAACCCGTAATGGATTTTTCCTCCAGAAACTTGTCCAATCGCCTTTTAAAGGCATCTAGGCCCGATGCCGTCACCACATCCTGTTGCAAGGAGTTTCACAGACCAACCACACGCAGAGTAAAGAAATATTTTCTTTTGTCTGTCCTAACCCGCCCAACACTCAATTTTAGTGGATGTCCCCTGGTTCTGGTGTTATGTGAGAGTGTAAAGAGCATCTCTCTATCCACTTTATCCTTCCCAGTGCTGTAGACTTAGCAATGGGGAATGGCCATCCTCTGGTGCCCTGTTTGTGAGCACCTTGAGAGGGTCTCCTTGGCCCCTGTCAGAGAAGAAGCACTCAGGCAAACAGGCTAGTGGTCGGAGATGCCATAAGAACTCTGGAGCTCTGTGAGTGGCAAAAGACCAGTCTAACAGTTGCTTCCTTGAAGGAATGTCTGGTGGGCAGAGTCCAGTGCAAAGAGGGAGCTCTGCTTGATGGGGTCAGCTCAGGCCAGCACTTTCGAGCTCCCCCCTCACTTCTTCAAGGAAACTTCTGAATGGTAAACAGAGTTCTTGATAAAAACAATAAACCAGGCAATAAGAGCCCTTCTGGGTCAGGCCAAAAGTCCACAAACTTTCATCATCCTATTTCCAGCAGCAACCAGCCAGATCTTTTTAGGTGCTCCCAGGTAGGGACATGTGGGCAAGTAGAATGCCTCTGAATGTGGAAGTTCCATTTGGTTGTCATGGCCAGGAGTCATTGATAATCCCCTAATCCTAATCCCCTCGTGGCTGACCCCACCTCTGGTGGCTGCACATCCCAGAAGTTCTTATATGCTATGTGTGGAGAAGAACTTTTTTTTTCTCTGGTCTGAATCAGCTGCCATTCAGTTTCATGACTGTGAGTCTTAACATGGCACGAGAAAGAGAGGAAGAACTCCTTTGTTCTGCATGTCCTCTTGCCATGGCCACTCTTGCCCGTCTCTGTTTTCTGAACTAAGAAGTCCCAAATGCTTTATCCCTTCCTTGCAGGGAAGGTGTTCTCTCCCTGCCAATGATTTGAGTTGCTGTATCTAGCCCTGGACTATGACTTTTGTGGCATCCCACATTACAATACCTGTTTTTCTGGTAGTACAATCTTATGCGTGTCTACCAAGAAGTAAGTCCCGTTGTGTCCAGTGGTGCTTACTCCCAGGAAAGTGTATGTATTTATTATTTATTTTTCACATTTTTATACCGCCCTTCCTCCAAAGAGCTCAGGGCGGTGTACACAGCTGCTCCTCTCCTTGTCCTCACAACAACCCTGTGAGGTAGGTGAGGCTGAGAGAAAGTGACTGGCCCAAGGTCACCCAGGAAGCTACATGACTGAGGGGGGATTTGAACCTGGATCGTCCAGATCTAAGTCCACCTCCCAAACCACTACATCACCCTGGCTCTGTTGGTATGTAGGATTGCAGCCTATGTGTAGCCATATTTTTGATTTGTGAAATTGTGAATTTCCAACGTGAAATTCTTTTTGACAGCTACTATAACTGATATTTTCATGGAGCTCTCATTCCAGTTAGTCACAACCACTTCAAACCCCATGAGAAGTTTGCTTTTGGGGGGGGGGGCCCAGTGTGCATTTCTGCTTGCGTACAGTGACCCTCATTTGCCATGTTGTTCCCCAAGAGCCCCGTTTGGGGAGATCCGTTTGGTGTTCTTTGCAGTTTGCTTTCATTATCCTGAATGCTTTTGGCCGCTCTGCTGTTCAGCCCTCCTGCCTCACACACAAACTCCAGATCAGTGTAAACAACAAGCAAGAATCCTGGCCTGGTGCAGATCCCTGAGGGCACCGCACCGCTAGCTGCTTCCCTCCACTGGGAAAGCTGCCAGATTCCTCTGCACACTGTTGTGTGGCTAGTTCCCAGTCAGCATAAAGGGCAGGGCATCTCATTGTGAACAGGAGGTCACAGCGAATCTATTGCTCTGGAAGCTGCCTTCAGGCTCTCTTGTTTCTACTGTGACAGATTGACGCCTGCTTTTGATAAGGCTCCTACCTGGAGCTGTAAATAGCAATGAGTAACTGGAGGGCCAGGAGTAAAGTCTGCTGATACTTCTGGAGTCAGCCAGATGTGGAGCATCAGTTGCCTGGTACAGAGAGAGGCTGGCAGAGTGTAGGATTTCCCACCAGACCTGGAGCTGAAATTGGCTTGATCCCTTAGTCGGGAGGAATATTCAGCTCCACCAAAAGGCTGTGGATCCAGCTCCCTGGGTGTGATCCTTCTGACTCTGTAACTATTCACTGGAGACTGTGGCTAAAACTGGTTGGAGGTAAGGCAAAGCGGAAGATGCTGTCTGCACCACCTCTCTTTCTACCTCCTCTCATTTGTTTATTCACATTCTTTATCCTTTTCACAGAGCTCAGGGTGGTGGACATTGTTCCTCCCCTGCCTTTGTCCTCATAACAACCTTGTAAGGTCAGTGAGGCTGAGAGTGACTGGTCCAAGGTCACCAAGGCAGCTTTCTGGCTGACTGGGGATTTGAACCTGGCTCTTCCTAACCCACTACACCTTCTTGGCTCTGTTCAGCTTCCATTGGGGCAGTAATATGTTGCAGGGCCCAAAGCTGATCCACAGAGCTTCTGGCTGCAAGAGGCTATGGGGATAGCCTAGGACAGGGTGGTCCAAATTCTGGCAGCGGGGGGGGGGGGGGCACATGACCCTGTTGTGATCCCCAACTGTGCAGACGCTGAAGTAATTGGTGGTGATGTGATGTGACTGCCAATTCTGGATTCTGAACCTCTGAAGTTACTCAGCAGGCTCAGCTGGAAGGAGGTGGAGGCTGTGGTGGGTGCAGCAGGGCTTTTTGCTGTTCCAGCTTCTCCAAAGGAGATGCTGGCACGGCAGGGAGACCGAAAAGCTGCTGATGCAGGAAGAGGTGGGGAGCTGCAGTGGGGCTTTTGGGAGCCGCCAAAAAAGGGCCTCGCAGGCATGTGTTGGGCCATGCTGTCCTAGGACATTCCCAGGAGGCAGATTTGGGTGCATTAAGCAAAGGGCTGCCTTTGTAGTTGATGCAGAGCACGTAGCACCCAGCTTCCTGCCTGAGACCTGCCAGGCAGAACACATTGGAAAATCTTCCCTGGCTTCTACTCTGCTTCCAAGCCCGCTTCAGAGTGCTAGTTGTGCCCCATTAAGCGCTGTTTACCTTGGTTGAGACACCTGAAGAGCATCCTGCTCCTCAAAGCCCCTGCTCTGGGGCCCCGTCTTCCCAGGAGAGGCAGGCAGTTCCCAGGAGTGGGGCCTGCTCTGTAGTGACACCCAGTCTTTGACCTCCCTCCCCAGGATCACCCCTCTGGGCATTGCTTAGGTTCCAAGTCAAGGTGGTGGGCCTCTCCCAAGCCTCTAACCGAGGGAGTGTGTTGATGCCTTCAGCCTCCATTATTGCTGTACGAGGAAACATTGCTTCTTTTTGGTGCCCTTAACTCTATCTTTTCCAATGGCAGCTGACTTTTTTCTGGGTGTTTGAGCCGCCTTGCGAGTTTTGTTGGTCTTCCATGTTTTTAATCAATAATGAGATTGTCAGTGGCTGTTAGCAAGAAACCTCTGCCTTCGGTTAAGCTCTGAGTGCTCAAAGCTGGGGGGGGGGAGCAGAGGGTAGAATTCCCAAGTGAGCAGTTGGAGACTTACATCAGAAACTCTGCTGGTGGTGAAGCCAGGAGTCCAATGACCGGCCGGGCAGGCAGAGGGGAGGGCTGCAGGTGAACTGTAGTTCAAGTGCTGTAAAGGTAACTAAATGCAGGACGTGTTCACCATTTCTTGACTGAGGCAGGTATATGCAACAATCTCCAAAAAATGACAGGAGTTGGCTGTCAGGTTACGTATGCAAACTTGCAAGAAACTGGTAGTGAACTTCTGTGTTTCGTGGAGCCTGTTCTGCCGGTATCCAGGTCAGGTTGGGCAGCTTACCAGACATTTTCAGCAGACCTGTGAATGTCCCGCTCTTGAGGAATAAGATAATTTGTGCTCACCTGAACTCATTCCCTCAAGGTTGGTGTGGAAGAACCTTCTGGACTAGCGGAGAGGGGCCTTGAGGGAAAGAATCTGTTCCTGTGCTGTCTTCCTCCAGCGAACGTTGTTCAGTAAGTGGCCTCATGGAAAATGCTTTGGTTGCTTTACCCCATGGATTCCCAACCTGTGGTCCAGGGAGGTCTCCTGAGGTCCACAAGGTCTCCTGAAGAAAGGGGGGAAAAACTCTCAATGCATCTTAGGAGGGGGAAAAAAAACTTAGCAGCCCCAGCCACTGATCAGAGACTGACAGTGCCATCTTGCTCTCCTCTCGCTCCTCCTTTCTCCGCACTGCTCTGCATCTGATTGGCTGGCTGGCTTCAGTCCGGGCAGGGTAAGGAGGATCAGGGGCTTATCCTCTGAGTGGCTCAGACTCATGCTGACCTCACTCACAGCAGGTGCAGCAGAGGCTGTGTTGGAGGCTGCAAGATACTTACATACTTGTAGACTTGGGGGGGGGGCTGGTGCTTGGGGAAGGTGGTGGAGCAAGGGATGGAGAGCAGCCAGGGACTGTGTTCACCATCACTTCTTGCTGTTTTCTTTCTCCTTTGGAGAGGCCCCTGCGGCAAACATAACTTCTGGCCATTCTCCACCCCATGCTCCCCAACTTGGGGGCTTGGAGGGGCGAGTTGGAGGGGGTGAGTGCAAAATAAATCATCCACTTGCAGCCCAGGAGGGGAGAAGAAAAAGATCAGCCCCTGGAGAATGGTCAGAACAGGGTCTGCTGCAGGCATCAGGTGCTGCATCAGGGAGGAGGAGGAGGACAGGCTGCTTGGTTGGCTGAGATGCACCTCCCATCCTGCCTGGGAGTTGCAGGATCCACACTTGGATCCTTTGCAAGGAGTCCTTCCTTGAAGCTGGCAGGCACTCTGAGGGTTAAAAAAAGCAACTCCAGATTCTTAGAGTGGAGAATGTGGGTGGGTGGGATGAGTGGAGAAGCCACTTCTTGCTCCACCCACTTGTGTGGGTCTCTAGCCTCTTTGTTGAGTGCAAAGCCTGTTGGGGGGTGGGGTGAAGGTGCAGGGGGTAGAAAAGAATTCAGGGGTGTGGGAAAGGAGCTCCCAGGTGGTGAGGGAAGACCAGGCTCACAGCCCAGCCAGTGAAGGGGTCTGAGAAGGCAAACTGTGACTGTCCTCCCCCTTGCATGCTAAACTGGTGTGGCTGCTCCTTCTCTCCTGGAAAGACTCTTAAAGGTAGCCAAGGCAGGAGCCCCAGAAGGCAAGCAGAGCAACTTCCTTTTTGCTCAACTAGAGAGGAATGAAGCTGGGCTGCCCCAGCAACAGCCACTCTCCACCTTGTACCCCTCCTGGCAGCTAATGGGCTGTTTTGTTGTTGCTGCTGCCATCTCCACTTCTGCTCTTAAGTATATAAGAAGAGCCCTGCTGGATCAGGCCAAAGACCCATCTCGTTCTGCTTCCTGTATCTCACAGTGGCCCACCAGATGCCTCAGGGAGCATTCAAGACAACAGGAGACCTGTATCCTGTTGCCCTCTCTTGCATCTGGCATTCTGAGATAGCCCACTTCTCAAATCAGATGGTTGCACATACCCATCACAGCCTGTAACCTGTGATGGAGTTTTCCTCCAGAAATTGTCCAATCCCCTTTTAAAGGCATTTGGCTAGACGCCATCACCAGACTAATGGCAGGGGGGAGAACGGGTGGCTTGGAATCATTTAGACACTAGTGATGGCGTGTGCATGGTTTTGAGTAGCAGGACAAACGCATAGCTAGTGAAGCAAAAGCAGGCACAGTCATCACATTAATTCTAAATAATCTCCATGTATTACGAATTTAATTGTATTTTTTGTGTGCAGGAGTGATGGGTTGCATGTGGTCCTCAGCATCTCCAAATTTTGCCTTAGTGGTCCCTGAGCTCCTAAAGGTTGGGAACTACTGTTTGGCCCCAGAGGCTTCTGCTCAGAATAGCCAGAATCGTCTGTGGCGAGCAGAATCCTGAGCCAAAGGAAACACAGGCAGCAGGATCTCAGCAGGGGCTTGAGAAAGAGTCCAGCTGTGTGCCCCCAAGCCTTTTCTGACAGGCATAACTGGGATTTTATCCAAGATGCTACGGGTTACAAGTCATAGTAGGTATGTGTAAGCTCTTGGTTTTAGAGGCAAACTGCCTCTGGTTGCCAGATGCAGGGAAGGGCACCAGGATGCAGGTTGTGTCTGTTGTGTGCTCCCTTGGGCTTTTGGTGGGCCACAGTGAAATACAGAAAACTGGACTAGATGGGCCCTTGGCCTGATCCAGCAAGGCTCTTTTTATGTTCTTATGCAGATCAGCAGCCTAGAGAGCTCAGGCCTGGAAGTCAAAGTGAAGATTCTGTAGCAAAAAGATATCAGTTCAGCTCAGCACTTATTCCATTTGTTCTCTCTTTGTCTCTCTTCCAGCGGTAAGACATTCACTCAAGGATGAGGCATATCCCGAAGATGGCTTGAGGAACCGCCCAGGTCTCGTGCCTCACAGGGTCAAGCGCATGCACATATTGGAGTTCATCGCAGCACCTCCCCTGAATGTCGATCACCACTTTATATAGTGATGGTTTTGCCACTTCCCCTCTTGGTTTGTCACCTGGGCCGAGAGGCACAGTCGCATCTGTGCCACTTTTTGGTAGTGCAGTTCAGTGTGTCCTTCACTTTGTTGTATTTCTGCTCAAGGTAGTCTCAGAAGCTAAGCAGGGTCAGGCCTGGTTAGTACTTGGATGGGAGACTGCCTGGGAATACTGGGTGCTGTAGGCTTATACCATAGTCTTTCCAGACTGAAGGTTGTCAACCACCATTCTCGAGAAGCAGCTCTGAGTTCTGTTGCAATGGCAGCTTGTGGGTAGCCCTAGCCCCACTCATGCACCCTATTTGATTTGCAATGATTGGTCTGTGAGGCAGAGACATCAACTCACACACTCTATGCTGTGTTCCCCTGCACTACATGGCACTCTAGAGTGTTCTAGTAAGGGGGAGACCGGCAGGAGTGCCCTTGTGCCACTGCCAGTGACTCCTGCCTCCTTTGCAAGGGTTTGGTTGTTTGGTTTGTGACAGAACTGGCTGGCCTGGGGTAGGGACGAGTCCCATTCAGAGCTGGATCAAAATGCACAGGGGTCTGGGCCAACTCAGCTGTCCAGCCTCCCAAATTTCAGCATGGACTCCTTCCTCACTGATGCACCTCTTGGTGGTGAGCACTGCCATCTTGTGGTGAAGGGAGACACTGCACCACCATAGTCCTTTAGCACCTCTCAGACTTTAGACTCTCAGCATTGAGGAGGGGTCGAGTGCAGCTAAAACAGGGAAGTGGACCTCATTTTGCTGAATTCCAGACCTCCCTGCCCTGTGGTGCAAGATCCCTTCAGGGCTGACTCTGTATCTGTAACATGAGCATATTCCAAGGCTCCTATTTGTTTCTTTGAGAAGCTTTTGTGTGAGTTGAGGGTCACGTGTCACCTTCCTTTCTGGTGGGGGTCTAAGAAGAGTTGCAGGTATTCATGAGAACGGGGGCATTTTCTAGGCCATCAGCCCAGATCACCAGGCAAGTCTCAGACTTTGCTGGTGACACTGAGGATCTTGGGACCTGTACCAGAGCTGGAAGTCTTGGCCTGTGTTTTGTGGCACAGAGAACAGGGAGGGATGTCCTGGAGATGCTTGTACTGGGGTGAGTTGAAGGAGGCTGTCTTTACCAAGTACTTGGCCAGTCTGTGGAAGTAGATCATCACTGGAGTTGGGGACCAAGCAGGTTGAACCTGGAGTGCTGGGAAACACTTGGAGCCCCAGAACGTGCTGCCTCTCCTTGACAGCGTACTGTCTCATGTCCCGTACCTTGCTGTCCCATCTCCATGCAGCCTGTGTTTTTATTTTTATTTATTTATTCACATTTTTATACCGCCCTTCCTCCAAAGAGCTCAGAGCGGTTTACACAGCTGCTCCTCCCCTCCTTCTTGTCCTCACAACAACCCTGTGAGGTAGGTGAGGCTGAGAGAAAGTGACTGGCCCAAGGTCACCCAGGAAGCTTTGTGGCTGAGGGGAGATTTGAACCTGGATCATCCAGGTCTAGGTCTCTCTCCATCTTTCCCATCGTGCAACCAATGCAGCACGTTTCTGCCCTAGCCATGTCTCCCTCAGCTCATCTCGTTCTTCCCACAGGTATTACTGGTCCCTTGGCCTCTTTCTCCCACCTAAGGCATTCTGCTTGGAAGCTGCTGTCCAGCACAGGATTCTAGGAATCTGATCCTCACTGGGTGTGTGTATTATTTGGTTGCTTCCCCAATGCTTGTGCAGGTCTGTCTGAAAGCATGAAAGTGGCTTCTGCAAACTTTTGTGCTGGTTTCTGGGGTTGAGGAGGGAGTGCTTGGCCAGCTGACCTTCCCCAGCAGTCTCCAGTTGTGCACCCCCTCCAGTGTCTCTGCTGTCCCATCACACAACTCTTTTAAAACGTTCCATCAGAAATGCACAGATTGAATCCAGAGGACAGCTGTATGTGAGTCAGAACCTGCGTCTACAATGCACTGGTTTGCCTGTCTTTTTTGAATGCAGAACCAGGAGCCCTGTCAGTCAGACATGGCATGTTCGATATCCAGCACCTCACAAAAAGGATCTTGGGTGACAGAGGTCTTGCCAGTCAGCATGCTGGATTTGTGGGCTGGACAAACCGAGGCTCTGTCTCTATATGAGGCAGCTTCATATGGCCTTCTCTCCAGCCTCCCATGAGCAGCACTTCCCTTCAACATTTCCTGGTGTCATTCATGCTGCAAGCCTGCCATAGCTCTGGCTTGGCATGTCAGCTGCAGTTCATTTCTTCAGGCTGCAGCTCTGGTGCCCCCCCCCCACCCACTGTGTGTGGTCCTGAGGGTGACTTTCTCATTGGTTGTGGATCTGAGACTCTGGCAAGTTCAAGAGCTGTCTGAGCTTCCAGTCCCTGAGGAAAGACACAGGTCTGTAGCAGATCAAGAGGCTTCAGTTTTGACTCTGTGTTATTTAACAACAATATGCTGTACTGTTTCCTCTCTGCAGGTAAGAACGAACATGGCAGGAGAGAGCCTTGCAAGAGTAGCCTTTGCATGAGACCGTGCAAAGGGGTTGCTTCAGGCCACGAATGGGAGGGGGACTGCTGGCCCCCTGCCTTAGGCAGATGCTCCAACCACCCCCTGCTTGGCCCAGATCTATTGCAGCTCCCACACCAGCTGCCTGCCACATGAGCAAGGCAGTGGGAAGCGGCGGTGGGTCTCTGCTCCTCCACCCTCGGCTTCCTCTCCCACTCCTCTTGGTCATGGCGTTTTCATGGCAGGCAGCTGGCATGGGACAGGCAGGCGGCAATTGCTGCATGCCCTGAGGAGGAGGCACTGGTTATGTGCCACTCGGGAGAAAGCCACGGGGGGGGGGGGAGAGGTGAGAGTCTGCATAATCAAGGGGGGACAGGCAGAGGGCTGCCTCTGGAGTCTAATGTGCTGGGTCTCGCACTGGCAGGGAGTGTTTGTATGGTGGAGTCATTCAAAGATGCCACCCCTGACCTCCCAGCGATGGGAGTGATGCACCCTCTTTCTATTGCACAGGGAGGGTGGCTGTTTCTCAGGCCTCTCTGCAAACACTGGGCAAGAGGAGGTGTTGCCCTTCCTGCAGGGTCACTGCCATGTGTGAGGCTCTACTGCAGCACACACTAAAAGCAGGTCCTTTCCACAGGCGTGCACAGTCTCCAGCCTGACAGAGAGAGGGGAGGCCCTGGCAAGGCCAGGGAGGCCCTCAGGCCATCTGTGGGCAAGCCCCCCATCTGGGCTTCAGTCTTGCTCCAGCTGGGGCTGTTACTCTCCCTTCTGCCATCCCATCTGAACTGGTCTCTCCCCAGGCCCAGAGGATGTCTGCCTCCCTGAGCATCCGGAATGTGGTTACCCACCTGCTCGTGGCCCTCTTCGGGATGGGTTCTTGGGTCTCCGTCAACTCCCTGTGGGTGGAGCTCCCGGTGGTGGTGAAGAGGCTTCCAGAAGGTGAGGAGGGGGGGGCCAGAACCGTCATGCAGCTGCTTTACTGGGATCAGGGCCCACTCTAGCTTGCTGGGCAGAAAACCCACAAAATGGGGGGAGGGGCTTGCAGGCTTCCCTGAAGAGCTGCCTGAGTGCAGGTGAAGAGAGTGACTGGCCAAGGCCCAGAGTGGCAGGGTGTCGATGGGGACAGGACAGGAGGTGTGGCATCCATGTCCTGGCCTGTGAGGCCCAACCCCAAGCTGCGTGAAGCATGGCAGGGATGTGTCCTCCTTGAGGGTAGTGGTGCTACCATACGGCAGTCTGCTTGTTGGTCTAGGCCAGGGGTGTCCAAAGTTTTTGGCAGGAGGGCCACATCAGCTCTCTGACACTGTGCCGGGGGCCGGGGGAAAAAAGAATTAATTTACATTTAAAATTTGAATAAATTTGCATAAGTTTACATAAATGAATATATTAAAGATGAACTTATATGAATGAATGAAGGTCTTGCAATAGCTCAAGGCCTATAAAAGGCCTTGCACAAAGCAAGGCTGGGCTTTCCTTTGCTGTGAAACAGCAAGCAGTGGAGGGAACCCTCATCCCACAGCTCATGCGAGAGTTCAAACAGTTGCCCGCACACTGAGAGCAGTTGTGTTGGGCCAGTGCAGGCTCCAACAAATCTCTGGAGGGCCAGAGGCTCATTGGAGACTGGGGGTTCCCTGAGGGCAGCATTGAGAGGCCTCGAGGGCCGCAAGTGGCCCCAGGGCCGGGGTTTGGGCATCCCTGGTCTAGGCAGTTCCCAGTGAGAGCTTCCTCTGTAGACCGCAGTGAGCATCCTGTGTGCCAAAGGCGGGAAGCCAGAGGTCCTTGGGTGTGGGCTGGCTAAGCAGGAATTGCCTGTGGCTTCCTCTTCCCAGCATTTTCTGGTGCCTACAGGGGACAGGGAGGGGTTGTTTTGCTTTCAAGCAGCTGCCCAAAGGGGGGCAGGGCTATTTCTCCTGCATGATACAATGTGGGGTTTCAAGGAGGACACTTCAGACATTGCTCTCCTTTGTTAGTCACATGTCTTGTGAAGCGGGTAAAGGAAATAAAGAAAACATTTCTGTTTTCTAGCTTGCCCGAGGGAGGAAGAGCTTCATGCTTCTCTGCCCCTCTCCCCTTTTTCCTCCAGGGAGGCTGACTGTGGTAAACAGTGTGTGAGATCTCTTTGTTCTCCATCAGTACTTCCTGCTGTTTCATGTGTGTCCCGAAGCATGTGCTCTTTCAGCGCTGCCTCTCTGGTCTGGGAGACGGGGAAGTTGCCCCTCTTCTATCCCTGAAAGCAGCCAGATGTTGAACCCACAAGTGGACTCTCATGCCTGGATGGGTGCAGTCTGTGTGTTGTCAGAAAGCGCAGTCCGTGTCGGGCAGACCCACATTTCTCTGTGCAGAAGGAATGATCCCCGTTTGAATAAATCTGCTGGCTTTGTGCACCCCGATCTTAATGGCAGTGCTCAGGTTTCTACACTGTTCTGGTCACTGTGGGAGAGGCAAGAACAGAAGGCTTGCTGCTTCACATTGATATTGTGCTTTCTGAATTTGCAGAGCACTGCACAGGTATGACCTTGAGCTGATAATTCTGTTGGGTCAAGGCAGGTGGAAGGACTGAGGGCCCAAGCCTCTCCAACTTTCCAGCACCCACGTTGTGTTGCAGCCACAATGCAGCTCTAAGGTAAAGGAACAAATGTTCCCATACCTTGAGGAGGCCTCTGTGACTGCCTTCCCAGCACAGGATGCAGCGCACACCCCGTTGGCACAGCACAGCAGCATCGGCACTGGAAAACTGGATAGGATTGGGCCCTGAAGCTGGGAAGGAGCAGCTTGTCCACGGCCCCTGTGTATAGTCATGGCAGAGGGAGTCTGGATTTGCAGCACAGCCTGTTAACCCCTACGTCATGCCAGCTTGCTCAAGGGGGAGGCAGAGTATGGGCAGTCAAGGTGTGGAGACCACTAGAAGGCATGGCCAGAATCTGCCTTTTCTTTTTCTGGGACTTCAGAAATTCGTGTTTTTTCACAGGGAAGCTGGCTGGGATTCTGAGGAGGTTTGGCTTCTGTGCGACTCCACACTGGACTTCAGTGGAGGAGCAGGTGCTTTGCATTTGGAAGGCCCGATCCATCCCAGCCCTAGCAGTGGCTTCAGCGAGGCCTGGGGAAGGCCTTGTCTGAGAGCCATTGCCAGTCCAGGTGGCTGGCCCAAGGCTCTGATGTTCCCGATCAGAGCTTCTGTGCTCTCTCTTTGCAGGCTGGAACCTTCCTGCCTACCTCTCAGTCCTCATTGCCCTAGGAAACGTGGGCCCTGTGAGTGTGACCCTCATACACCACTACGCCCCTGGGCGGCTGAAGGAGCAGTGGCTGATTCACGTCATCCAAGCCGTGGCCATCCTGGCCGCACTCTTCCTTGCGCTCTTCTGGCACTGGACAGCAGTGGTGGCTGGAGAGGCCCACAGCCTGGCGTTCCTGGTGCTGGCCTTCCTTCTGGCCTTGGTCTGCTGCACCACGAATGTCTCCTTCCTGCCTTTCATGTACCAGTTCCCGCCACTGTTCATACGGACCTTCTTCGTTGGGCAGGGTCTCAGCGCCCTCCTCCCCTGCGTAATTGCGCTGGGCCAGGGTGTGGGGCAACTGGAGTGCCCAAACAGCACGCAGGGCAATGCCTCCCAGCCACACTACCTGGAGGAGAACTTCTCGGCCAGCACCTACTTCTGGCTGCTCCTAGTCCTGCTGGTGGTCTCAGCCCTTGCCTTCGTGGCCCTGGTGGCCTGGCACCACCACCACGGCATCTCTGAGGAGAAGAAGAGCTCATCCAAGGACAGCGTGGAGACGGAGGAGTCCTTTCCGCTGCAGGATGGCAGCATGCCTGCCTCTGGCAGCACAACAGAGGTGGTCTCTGCAGGAGCTGCTGCTGGACCCCCAGCCGCCACCTTCTGGACAGGGCGAAACGTCTATCTGCTGGTGCTGCTGGCTGTCTCCAATGCCCTGACCAACGGAGTCCTGCCCTCGGTGCAGAGCTACTCGTGCCTGCCTTATGGGAACATGGCCTATCATCTCTCTGTGGTGCTCAGCAACATTGCCAACCCTGTGGCCTGCCTTGTTGCCATGTTCCTGCTGTGTAGGTAAGTGGGTGAGGTTCCTGCTCTTGGGGTTGGGTGGCTGCACCGTGGACCGCAGTGTGCCGCGCCTGTGTGTCCCAGGCAAGCTCGACTGACTGGCAGAGAGAAACCTCCTGATCTGCACTCGGACAGGTGGATTTTTCGGTTCTAGGATTCACCCAACAAATTCCAGGTGCTGAGAACGGAATCCACCTCTTTTTATTGAAAGCATTTGCATATAAAAATAGGCGGATTTCTCTCACTGTCAGTGTATGAGGTTGTTTCTCGTTCTCCTGCATCAGACTTATCTGGAGGGTCACAGCTCCTGGTCTGCAGAAGGTGGAATCTCAGGCAACGAGACAGTGGGTGGCCCAGGAAAGACTCAAACGGAGGCCTCTTGCATTGCCTTTCATTGCCTTGACTCCCTTCCCTTGCAGGATCTGGGCTTCTTGAGTAGGGAGTGGCAGGAAGGGGAGCAGCGGGTGCTGTTCACACCAAGTAGGTTTCTGCTTTTCCTGCTTTAAAAAAGGTGCGGGCAGCCCACTTTCAGTGCTGGCCAGATTCAGGTGTGAGCAGCCAAAGCCCTTTCCTCGCCCCAGCTGAGTTCCTGCCCCAGGTCTCCTGGGGCCAAGTGAATCTACCTGCAAAGCCCAAAGGGAGCAGTTTTCCCCTGCGACTGCTGCACTGCAGCCTTGCCCTTGGCGACTTGGTGTGCTGCTCCTATTATGGGCTTTAGATGGAGTAAGTGTGGAGCAGGTGTCCATAGATTTCTGGTCTCCCACCCTGGGCCACAGGGACTGCTCTCCAATCAGCTTCATGTCTCATGAGGGTGCTGGACTGGGACTTCCAGAGCTCCTGTCTGGTCCAGACTGCTGGCCGCATTCTGATCCTCACTGAGACAAGACCAGAGGTTGGTGGCAGCCAGCATGCTGAGTGAGCCACCGCTCCCAGGCTCAGTCAGTGGCATCTCAAGCAATGGCACAGGAAAGACCCTTGTTGGCCGGAGACCCTGGAGAGTCCTTGCTGCCACTCCTAGGAGACAGTGCTAAGTGAGATGGGCCACTCAATTGCAAGGAGGCAGCCAGGCAGACTCTTCTCTCCCTGATCCCTGGATTGACCCAAGACCTCAAGAGCTACACCCATTTTGAAGACAGGGAAAATGGAGGGGGGCAATAGAGAGAGCCAAGTCCATCCAGACCAGAGGGGGCTTTGAGGTCAACTCCAGATTGAACTCTGCCCACTGGCCCGCACTGTCTGTGTGTAGCTATAAAAAACCACTGTGTACTGCTTTTTGAGCATCTATACACATTGTCTCGGTAGTGCTTGTAACGAGGGAGGCCATTCATACCTCCGCATTGCAAAGAAGGAGTTCATGATCTGCTCTGGGCCCCCTGGTGAGATGGGAGACTTGAATTGGTGTCTTCCTGGCCCTCGTGAATGTGCACCCTCTCCTTCTGAGACAGCGGCCCCGGTACGAGTAAGAGGTCTGCGCTTCCTTGAGGTTGAGGTTGCCCCACTCGATAGCAAGGCAGGCTGTTCTCTCCCTGATCCCTGGATTGCGCCAAGACCTCTCCTGCTGGCTGCCTTCGTGGGGAAATTGGGACAGGGAACTGCTTCTGTGTCCCTGGCAGTCTTTTCAGCAGCATCTGGGTTTGACTCCTCTGCCCTGCAGGGTCCTTGTGCTAACTGCCTGCCTGTACCTTTCAGGTCTTCCCTGGGCCTGGGCATAATCTCAGCAACTGGGTGTGTGTTTGGAGCCTACCTGATGGTGCTGGCAGCCTTCAGCCCCTGCCCTCCACTAGTGGGCAGTCGCACAGGAGTTGTCCTGGTGGTGAGTATGGCAGCCCTTCTGATGGGAGGGTGGCTGATGGGCATCCGCACTTCTGGAGGGGGCACAGAAAAGGCTGGATCTCTGCTCCTTCTGCCTTGCCCCTTCTCTGAGCCAATGCCACAGGCTAGACGACAAGTTCTGCAGCAGCAGCAGTGCTCTTGCCGGGGGGGGGGGGAAGTGTCACTCAGACTTGTGGCAGCAGAAAGCAGTTTGCTTGTTTTAAACTGTGGGCACAAAGCCGAAATCCATTCGGAACCAACAGGCTGTTCCTCTCATGCTCCTGCCTGCCTGCCCGGCTGCTTGGCAGGGTGCCTGCCTGGTGCTTCCCAGCGACTGAGCCTGTCTTCTGTTGACAGGTTGTCTCCTGGATCCTGTTCCTGGGGCTCTTCTCCTACGTGAAGGTGGCGATCGGCAGTCTGCTGCATGAGGCCGGCCACAGCGCCCTGGTATGGTGCGGGGCTGTCATCCAGGCTGGCTCGCTAGTAGGTGCCCTCGCCATGTTCCCCCTCACCAGCATCTACAACGTCTTCCGCAGCGGGCAAGACTGCGTGGACAACTGTGGGATGTGAGCCTGGTGGGAGGCAGGGTGGCCCCCAGCTGGGCTGTCACGAAGAGCGGCTTCCGGAAGGGAAGGGGCCAGGCCAGCCCTGCCTCATTCCGGCTGCATGAATCCCACCCTACAAACACTAAGTCTTCAATGGGGAGTGTTGGCTTCATGGCCTGTTTTGGCAGGGCAAGGCCTCTCCCGAATTCCAGAGAGGGTGGGGCCCAGGCCTGTCCAGCACCACTACTGAGTCATGATGCTGCTGCTGTCTCATGGGGGCTCTGCCAATGATTAATGTCTGTCCCTGCCTGCCCCTTTTCTTCACGCTTGTGCAAGGCCTGGCCTGTCTGCGGTCCTCCTCCCCCTGCCCAGCCTCTGCCATCCCTCTCCTTGGGGATTCATATTCCATAGGGCACTGCTGCACAACTCACTCATGCTTTCAGGGGCCAATGCATACCCCTGCTTGCAGCTTCTCTTCCCCCACTCCAGGGGTGGGTTTCCAAGCCACACAGATGGGACTCCACAGCCAGTACAGAGCATCATCTCCCAGCAGCTGCCCAAACTGTGCCTGTCTTCTACCTTCTGCCTTAAGGGACTGCCTTGCAGTGATTGGGGGGGGGGATGTTGCTTCCACCCCCACCAGTGCCTTAACAGCAGATTCCTCTTGACCGTGGGACCAGAGCTGCCCCTGCTGGAGATTCTGAGCATCTCAAGCATTTCTCCCACCCTCCGCCTTGCAGATTCAGGGCACTTGGATGGTCTGTAAGCATGGCGGCTTCAGAAGGGGGCACTGGGTGCTGTTGGTGCATTGCAGCACGGGTGGGAGGAGATACCCTAGGAACCTGAAGCCAGCTGCAGGGTGTGCAGTGGAGGCTTGGTTCAGGAGTGACTGTCTCTGCATCAGAGCCATTTGTTCAGTTAATTGCTTTGTGGCCTGCGAGTTTGGGGAGGGGGCTGGTCCCTGTTGTGTGGTAGGATGATGACAGTAAACTCCTCTAGATGCTCCTCAGAATTAAGAGACAGCGCATGTTTGGAGTACCAAGGTCGAGTTCTTTTTGCACTCCAGTGGGCTGAACTGAATTATGCAGGGGATGGACAGAGTGGATAGAGATGTGCTCTTTACACTCTCACATAACACCAGAACCAGGGGATATCCACTAAAATCGAGTGTTGGGAGGGTTAGGACAGACAAAACAAAATATTTCTTTACTCAGTGTGTGGTTAGTCTGTGGAACTGCTTGCCACAGGATATGGTGACGGCATCTGGCCTGGATGCCTTTAAAAGGGGATTGGACAAGTTTCTGGAGGAAAAATCCGTTATGGGTTACAAGCCATGATGTGCATGCGCAACCTCCTGATTTTAGAAATGGGTTATGTCAGAATGCCAGATGCAAGGGAGGGCACCAGGATGAGGTCTCTTGTTATCTGGTGTGCTCCCTGGGGCATCTGGTGGGCCGCTGTGAGATGCAGGAAGCCGGACTAGATGGGCCTATAGCCTGATCCAGTGGGGCTGTTCTTATGTTCTTACATGAAGCTGGACTAGATGGGCCGATGGCCTGATCCAGTGGGGCTGTTCTTATGTTCTTATAAACTGCATCAGTGATGTAAAAGGGGGAGATACTGTCACGGAGCAAATACTGACACTGGGCAGAAGTGGAGCTGACAAAGCAGTCACCGGAGAAGGCAATAAAGGGTGGCTCTGGCATAACTGGCGTCATAAAGCAGAAACTGTAACTTGGCAAAACAGAGTGGCATGACCCACTCATGCTGTTTAGTCATAAGAACATAAGAAGAGCCCTGCTTGATCAGGCCAAAGGCCCACCTAGTCCAGCTTCCTGTATCTCACAGTGGCCCACCCAATGCTTCAGGAAGCACAAAAGACAGCAAGACACAACCTGCCTCCTGATGCCCTCCCCTGCCTCTGGCAATCAGAGGCAGCCTGCCACTAAAACCAAGAGCTTTCAAATACCTACCATGACTTGTAACCCGTAATGAACTTTTCCTCCAGAAATTTGTCCAATCCCCTCTTAAAGGCACCCAGGCAAGATTCCATCACTGCTTCCTGTGGCAGAGTTCCACAAACTACACGCTGGGTAAAGAAATATTTTCTTCTGTCTGTCCTAACTCTCCCGACACTCAACTTTCGTGGATGTCTCCTGGTTCTGGTGTTATGTGAGAGGGAAAAGAGCATCTCTCTATCCTTCCTGTGTATAATTTTGTATGTCTCAATCAATTCCCCCCTCAGGTGCCTCTTTTCTAGCCTGAAGACCCCCAAATGCTGTAGCCTTTCCTCATAGGGAGGTGCCCCAGCCCAGTCGTTATTTTGGTTGCTCTTTTCTGCACCTTTTCCATTTCCACTATGTCCTTTTTGAGATGCGGTGACCAGAACTGAACGCAAAACTCCAGGTGTGGACTCACCATCGATTTGTACAACGGCATTATAATATTAATAATTTTTTTTTTTTTAGCAGGGGGAGAGTAACTGGCCCATCTCACCCCAGCAGTGTCTGTTCTAGTGGCTGTCTGCTGGTATTCATTTGCATCTTTTTAGATTGTGAGCCCTTTTGGGACAGGGAGCCATTTAGTTATTTGATTTTTCTCTGTAAACCGCTTTGTGAACTTTAAGTTGAAAAGCGGTATATAAATACTGTTGATTGATTGATTGATTAACTGTCTTATTTTCACTGCCTTTCCTAATGATCCCAAGCATGGAATTAGCCCTCTTCACTGCCGCCACACATTGGGTCTCTCCAGCAAACTCCTCCTGCCCTTCACTTGAAGCCGTAACTGCCCAGCTAGTTCCAGGCCACTGCCCTAAATGCATTGCTCAGAAAACAAATTGCTGTAATGCAGCAAAATTTGCCATAGCCATTCGGAACAGGACTGTGCTACACGTTCCCTAACTTACCCCAATGAACCACCTCCACTAAGGGGTGCAATCCTGTGCACACTTTCCTGGGAGTAAACTCCATTGACTAGAATTAGACTTACTTATGAGTAGACATGATAGGATTGGGCTGTAAGTTTTAAAAAAATCAGGTTTGTAGCTACTAGACTTGCTTAAATCTCTCAGAACTGGTTAATGGAGATGGAGAAAAATTCTCCAGAAAATAAGAAAATGAGAAGCACCCCCACTGGGTCAGGCCAAGGGTTGAGCTTCTGGTATCGCAAAGTGGCCCATGAGCTGCCTCAAGGAGCACACAAGACAACAAGAGACTTGCATCCTGTTGCTACTCTTTTTGCTCTGGCATTCAGAATGAGACTACCACTAAACCTACATATAGTCATCATGGCTTGTAACCTGTGAAGGATTTTTCCTTCATAAATCTGTCAATCCCCTTTGAAAGACATCTAGGCCAGGTTTCATCACCACATCCTGTGGCAAGGAGTTCCACAGCTTCATCACACAGTCAGGGATTGATCCCTGGTTATGGTGTTGTGTGAGAGGGAAAAGAACTTTATCCATCCATGCTTAATTGTATACATCTCAATCATATCTGCCTTGGGCACCTTCTTTCAAGACCAGCAGTCGCCAAATTCATGACTGCTGTCCAATGAAAATGCGGTCCCTGTTTGGACTAGGGCTTACTGTGCTGCTTTTGCTCTATTTTTCCCAGTAGATCTGGGCATCAGGATACTCTGGGCAGTCTGTTGCTCAGCGTCCCAGAAGGCTGTGCAATAGGATGTGCCCAGATCTTCTGGAAATACATGTTGCACAGAGGTGGAACTCTGTAAGTTCCACTCACAGAGCAGAGGGCTTACCCCAAACCCTGGATCTGGCAGCTGGGCTAGGGTTTGGAAAGCCCTGATCTAGACTGAAGAGCCCCAAACACTGTAGCCTTTCCCCGTAAGGGAAGTGCCCCAGCCCAGTAACCATTTTTCATTGGCTCTCTTCTGCACCTTTCCCAGTTCCACTATGTCCTTTTTGAGATGTGGCAACCAGAACTGGACGCAATACTCTAGGTGTGGCCTTACCATATTCACACTGGCCATTTTATTCTGAATCCCTTTTTTAATGATCCTGAGCATGAAATTGGCCATCTGTGTTTCCATTAAACTCTTCACCATCACCCCACGATCTCTGTCCTGTTCCGTACCAGATAGCTGAGAACCCATCAGCATGTATGCAAAGGTTTGAATATTTTTATAACTAATCCACAAAAACAACTCCAAAATGAAAATTAGTCCACAAACTTGATGAGTAGAGGTGGGTTTTTCAGTGATAACAAAATAAAAACACATAACATAACTTTCTGCCCTTCTAACTTTGGAAAACAGCAAAATCCACGAAAAAATAAAACTGTTTTCACCCCCCTCTGTTGATGAGAAAACAAGTTCCTCAAAGGGAAGGGAAAACCAGATAGGACCAAAGGGGGAAACACCCAAGAATAAATACTTATGGAATTTGTTGAAAGGGAAATGAAGTGTGACTGTGACCTCAGAGAGAGATCCAGGAGACGGCAGTTTAGAAAACAAAATTACCAAAGAATGGGAGAAAAAGACCCCCCCCCCCAGAAGTCCCTTTCTTTTCTTGGCTCTGCAGTTCTTATGCCCTACCCCTTAAACATCACACTCCATTCAATTTAATGGGCCTTTCTCCACATACACTGTGTCTGTAGATTTTCTACTATGTGTTACAGTATATCAATAATTTTGTACATACCGTGCTCTAAAAGAAGTGTCCTTTGTTTCAAGTGTCATTTTAAAAGTACTGATGAAGGCCAGTTCTCAGCAGGTTTTGGTCCACTGCATTCTCCACTGCCTACACTTGTGACACATGAAGGCCATTTTCTCAGTAGTCCTGTTGTGGGAGAAGAAGCGTGCCAGTCATTTGTGGTGAGAAAACTGTAGCCCAGGAGTGTAACCCACTTGCTGTCCACATAGGCAGACTGGCGGTGTGAGCCAGGGATAGAGCAGCTGAGGAAAGGCTCTTTCCATCCTGGGTCCAGCAGTTTAGGATTTAGCAGGTTGCACTGACACCTGGCTCACACTCTAGCATGGAAGACACAAGTGGGTGTCATTTCTGAGTCTAAAAGCCACGGAAGGGGTGATGGAGTGTCAGCTGTACGGACTTGTCTTGGCTCAACTCATCAGTGGAAACTCTTGACCTCACGTACAATGTTGGCACTTCCATTAAGGGGCCTTGTGCCTACTTAGGTCAGTTTGGACCAGTGCAAGTCTGTATGGAAATGCCGTGGCTTGGAGGAATTCAGGCACCTGAGGCCCTGGTCCGATTAGGCACAGCAGTAGCAGTCCAGAGGGGCCAGAGACTATGATATCCCTCGCCTGTTGTCTTCCATCATCATTTGTTGAGAGGCTGGTCAAAGTTGGTTGAGTCTGGGGTAGTTGGCAACCTTCAGTCTCGAAAGACTGTGGTATCGCGCTCTGAAAGGTGGTTCAAGGTGGAAAGTCTGGGGTAGGCCTGAAGGTTTCTCTGTTAAGCAGGACCCCTAGCAAGAGTGCCCCTTGCTCTCCTTTCACCTGAATCTGGTCTTGCTGCGAAGCCCACAGAAGGAGGGTGGCGGTGATGAGACTTGATTTAATTGGCCTGGCCTAACCCACAGTGCCAGTTTGGACCCATAAAGCTATTGGGCTCTGGGACCACCTGCTCCTACCCAACTGGGCAGAACGAGATCTTCCTCTGGGTCTGATGTCCAACTGGTGCAGAGCCCTTCCTGCCACAGCTCCCAGATTCTGGAACACCCACCCAGGCACCTGGCATTTCTCTGGGCGCCAACCAAACGGTTTTTTATTTGCCAGGCTCTGGGCAGCTTTTCACTTTTGATGGCTTTTCTTCATGATTTCTCTGCTGTTCCTTTCCTGTTCTCATTTGTATTGGATCCTCTGCTTAGTTGTCCACTGTCAGTTGTTTTCAAAAGGCAAGTTGTACTGTTGAAATAAATGAAATCATTCCTTGACCCTTCCTGCTGATTGCACTTCTGTTTATCTGATGTTTCCAAAGAGATGCTCCAGGACTGAGCTGAGCTTGAATCTATATGAAAGAAGGTCTCGCTCGAGTTTCCATGAAAAGGGATGTACTGTTACCAAAAGGGCTGTTTTGTTTAGGAGGAATTATTACACTACCCTTATTGGAACCTCAGGATCGCAGGCTGGATAACAAGACAGCGTAATGCAGAGAAATTCCCTTCAGCTCAAAGAGGAGACTGGGAGAAAGATAACTTTTAATAAAAGATTATAGCTTTATTACAAAAGCACAAAGGTAAACATAATGCACATGGAAAAATGATAGGTATATGTTCCTTGGTCCTAGTACTTGAATCCAGTGTACCTAGCTTTCATGGTGGTTGTGTGTGGAGAGTATTTGGTGCATCCGAGGAAATTAGAAAAAGGAAAGGTTGTAGGGAAGGATTTTAAGGGTCCCTGGTCTGCCAAATCCAGTTGCTGACTAAAGATGGGGAGAGAAGGGGGGGGAAGAAGGGAAAGAGTTCCAGACGCGAGATAGTTACCTGTCTTGTAGAGCAGTTGGATGGGGGGGGGAGTCCTGTGTGGAGGACCCTCTGACACAACACAGATGTGTTGTGTCCTTGGAGGGGGAGCCAGAGAGAGCATGTGGCAGAAACCCTCTTTTTAAAAAGGGGTTTGCTGGCTGTCTGAGCCTTGCAGCTCAGGCAGCTTGCTTACTACCACCAGCAGGGTGTTTGGAGTCAGGATGTCCCTTATCAGCAAAATTCAATGGGGTCTAATGGCTGGCTTCCCAGCTGGGGGAACTCAAACAATATCATGAATGGGCAACCCAGGAAGGCAGTTCAGTTTTGCATACGGTACTTAAGCAGTGATTGAGTTAAAACAATACAATGAATACAGTAATGTGGTTGTTGGCAACCTTCAGTCTAGGAAGACTCTGGCTCTGGATGGTGGTTCTGGCACAGCGTCTAGTGTGGCTGAAAAGGCCAGTGACAATTCCTTCAGGAGACACTTAAACAATGATTTACTATGCCAGACTTCTTCACAGTGAGGTGGATTTAAGGTGCCTATATGTGTAACCTTGTGACTTGACCTGATTGTGGCCTGTATGAGAAGTTTGGCCTGCATGATATTTTAGTCCATAACCAGATAGAGAGAAAATCACATCTAAAAGGCAAAAGGGGATTTTCACGTAACATTGCTGTCAGGCTTTCTTCTCCAGGCTTTCTTCTCCCATCATCTCTGGCTACAACCCAACCCAGGTTTGCACTTTACGCCCATTGACTTCAGTGGGCCTGTGTTGGATAGTGGCCTCATCAGTGTTAGAAGAACCAAGTCCTGCACTTCCAAGAACCCTCTTCCATCAGCCCTGCACAGACGTCGCAGAGGGCATTCATGGCTGTGAGATGTGGCCAAGGCCGCTAGCTTATATTTGAAAGAGGACCAACAGGCAGAAGCTGACTTCCACAGTCCTTGGGCACAACAGCCAGGGCCTAGGAGAGGGGGGTAAAGGGGGTAATTTGTACCTGGGCCCAGGGTCTAAAGGGGGGCCCAGAAGCCAAAGAAGGTTGCCCAGAAATTTCCTGGGATCTGACATTTTCCTATCTACTCAGACGTCCGTACGGGATGCTGGGGACACTACTGATGCCTCATGGGTGGGTAGACCTGGGCTCCTAAGACTTTTCCAGTTCTCTCTACCCTCCCCTCTCCTATTCTGCTCACCCATCACCACCCTCCCCCTTTGCAAAGGGGCCCAAAAGAAACTTTGTACCCCCTGATAAAATTCCTCTCAGAAGCCCCGACAACAGCCCCCTAGCAGCATGCCTCAGGGCCAGTTGCAGGGGAGCCACAGCTGGAGCAAGATGTACCCAGGTGCCTACCTGCCTCCTGGGCTTCCTGTGGGCCCCTGAGAAGGGTCAACTCCAGCAGCATCTTCATGCGCCGTGCGGTTGAGGATGAGCTAAGTAGCCACACCAGGCAGGACCAGCACCTCCTCTTCCTGTTAACCCCCTCATGGTTCCTTAAGTGACACTCGAAGGGGATTCTAACATCCCACTTGCTTCAATCGTGCTGGGATATGCCCACCTCGTGTCCCTCAAGGCCAGCTTGGGCCTCCTTCACTACGTGCCGAACTCGCAGCTGAGCCCAGGTTGGCACCTCCACTGCTACCACCACACTTTGGAGGTCTTGGTTGTGATGAATCCATGTTGTGGTTGTGCCCCTGATTCCAAGGGGGCACTTGTATCCCCCACACCAGTGGGTCCAAGTTGGCTCATTCTGTTGGTCTGCTTGTATGAACCTGTTGGTGATGTTACATCCCTTGGAAACTTTCCTCTTCACAGGAGGCAGCAGGTTGTTTACCAGGAAGAGGGCTTATGGACTCCACTGTTCACTCTGCCTCTCTGGGAACAGCCGCCAGGTCTGCGTCCCGGCAGTGCTTTGCTCCTGGAAGGACACAGTGGGCTGCCCTCTCCCAGGCGAACCCTTGGCCTCTTTGGATCAGTCCTGTCAACACTGGCCAGTAGCAGCGACTCTGAGGATTTGGGCAGAGGGATCTCTGCCAGAGCTGGCACCTGGGGCATTCTGTGGGCTGCCCTGATCCATGGCCCTGCCCCTGCATGCACCCCCCCTCCATGACACTGTGTGATTGGCTGATGACCAAGACCATCGCACACAGTCGCCATGAAATGCATGGAATGTGGCGTTACGTCAGTGATAACTCACCAGGGCATGACTTTCCAAATTCCGGTCACACCGTAAGAACGATGCAGCTGTGCAGGGTGGAACCATTGCGTGGATGGCCTGCCGAAGCAAATTGGCTGCTTGCTTTCCTCGTGGTTCTGTGTGTGCGCCCAGTTACGCTGGAGAGGAACTGCCCCAAGGAAGAAGCATCATGTGACAGATCAAGGCTGCATCAGACATGGTTGTAAGTACATCTGGCAATAACGTGTTCAGCAGTTCCCTTCCATCTGAAAGCCAGGGGTTCTGCAAGCTGTCTCAGCGTCTGGCAGAAAAATGGGCACAAAGATGGACAGTGGCCTAATAATAATAATAATAACTTCATCTCCTGGACAGGGTCTGCTAATCACCCCTATATTTCAGTGGCATGAACAAAATCACCGCCACTTAGGGCAACTTCCACTAGTCTCCTGGAAACCCGGGATTTTATCCTAAGGAAGTTTGAAGACTATGGCATCCTGCCAGCTAGCCATGGCCTTCACCTCCTGAAATATTGGTCATTCCCCATGTCAATTTCTGGGGGAAACACAAGACGCAAAGTATCTCACAGAGGCTCCTGGCTGCCTTTCAAACATTGTCCCCTCCTCAATAAACCACAAACCCAACAAAAATACAAAAAGCCCTGCTGCAGCAGGCCAAAAAACCCCTCTGGCTTCTCACAGTGGCCCCCCACCTGCCTCTGGAAAGCCCCCTCTCCTGCCATGGCTCACCTGCAACTGGGATTCACAGGAAGGCAGGCCCCCATGCAGGGTGACCTGAGGTCATAACTGCCAAAGAGGACAAGGCATCCCAAAATGTAGGGCATCCAAGAAAAAGGCAAGATGTGACATAATAAAAGCTAAAAACACTCGTATAGATGGCTTTCATGTGGTTAATTCAAACACTATATTATTTATTATTAAATTTAAAACTATATTATGTATAATTTATTACAAGAAGGCTATGCACTGCCTGCAGGGGCTGCTCACTGGGAAAAGGAGGACATTTAAGGAGGACATGCGGCTAAAAAAGAGGACATGTCCTGGAAAAAGAGGATGCCTGGTCACCTGGCCTCCCTGGATGCCTGAAAAAGGAGCTGGTTCCCCAAGCAGGAGAGTGCGCCAGAGGCCTGCTCTGGGGCGTTTTTCTCCCGCTGCAAAATACTGAAGAGGCACCAAGGAGGCTCCTGGAGTTGCTTGTGGGGAAAACACAGACTGTGGTTTCCTCTCCACCGACAGGACCATGAAGAGCATGGCCTTTGGGTGTCACAAGACCGGGGGTGGGGGATGCAGCAGCTCCACTGTGCAGATGAGGTGTCAGAGAGAACCGTACATGGGCGCTACCTTCAAGGTGGCGCTGGAGACAATGGCAAGCTCTGTCCCAAGCAGGCCATGTGCTGTAACTGGTCAACACAAACACACAGTGTGGCACTCACAGACCCTAAAGGTGGGTGGGGGGGGGCGGTGAGGTGAAGGGGTCCCAGAATGGAATGTCCACAGAATGAACAGGGGGGCTTTTCTTTTCCTCCTTTCTCCTGTTCTTTGTCAATTCTCGTTTCTAAGCTTGACCTCTGAGACCAGGGAGGCTCTCCCATTGGGGGGGGGAGGTGGACTGCCTGTCTCTGCAGGTACTAAGCACCTCTGGCTCACTTGGAGACCAAACAGAAGGGCAAGAGCCGAAGGACTCTTGGCCCTTGTCTCTTAGCCCCAGGGGGCCAGCTGCAGAGCAGTGTCCTCTCCCCACCAGCACTAGCAGGGGGCCTCTGCTGACTGGGAGAGGAGCAAGAGTGAGTGAGTGAGTGGGGAAAGGCGGCAATGGTGAACGTTTTCTTTCTGGCCTAGTGGGGAAGCCCTGCCCCCTGGAGTGATGATACCCACCCCCCCAAATCTGCAGGAGCAGCACCACCCCTTCCCAGCAGGTGTCATCAGCAGAAGATTCTGGCCAGGCTCTTGGCCTGCTGGGAGTGGAGAAGGAAACCGAGAGAGGGAGAACATGCCAAGCAGAGGTGGCCACTGTGGGACTCTCTGTCTGACCTGGCGGGGAAGCCCCCTTGGGCTGGTTTTCTTCAAGGACAGGGATCTTCCCCACGCCAACCTACAAGGACAGTTACCACCAGCGGGTAACACCAAAGGAGACGATACCAAAAGGGTCAGCCCCTTTGGGGAGTGACTCAAGGGCAAGGGTCCCCCACTCTTGCTGCAGCCTTCTCTGCCTGTGAGGCAGTGGACAGTGGGCACAGGGGTGGGCGGAGAACACCCGGTAGGCAAGATGGGTCCCTGCAGGACGCCAGGGTGCTGAGCCAGAGAAGGCTGGGGGAGGGTTAACACGGACATCTGGACAAGAGAGCGAACAGGCCTCTTGGCTTGGCAGGGCCCCTGCAGCTCCTGGGCGAGCAGCCGGACCACTCCCTCTGCAGGAGCCAGTTCACACCTTTGGGGTCCTTCTCGACTCTTCCCTGCCCCTGGATGCTGAAGGCCTGGGGAGCTGTGCTCAGCTGAGTGCACGGGCTGTGGCTGTGCCGAAGTCACGGAGGCCTGACCACAGCGTTCCATGCATCAGGGACATCCAAACTCGACCACTGCAATGCACTTGACCTGGGGCTGCCTTTGAAGACTGTCCAAAAGGGGCACTTGGGGCAGAATGCGGCCCCTGCTGGCTGTGGGAGCCCAGTCCTCTGACTCGGTCTGATCACTGCCCCTGTGGCTGTGCTGGTTCCTGGCTTGATTCTGGGCACAAGAGGTGCAGGCTTTGACCTAGAAAGCCCTTTATGGCTGGGAACCAGGGTCTGTGAGGGACCACCTTCTCCCATGCCAGCTGCCCACCACCTGCAGTCAGCTGGAAGAGCCCTTCTTTCAGTGCTAGCACTGGCCAAAGCTAGGCTGGCAGCAGCCACGCTAGGCCTTCTCTGTGAAGGCCTCACAATGATGGGGCTCCCTCCCCTTGGAAAGGAGCCCACCCTGCCTGCCTGCCTGCCTGCCTGCCGCATCCAGACTTCTTACACTCCAGTTCCTGCTCAGTTAATCTGGAGCTGGGGCGGGTGGCTGGGCTTTGCTTTCTCCTTTTGGTCTGTTCTGCTTGTTTCGTCTTTTTGGTTTGTTTCTTTAAAACTGCGGGCAAGTCCTGCTTTTCTGACTGTGCTGCTCTGCTGGGTCTTGCACGTGCTGCTTTTATGGGGTTTCCTCTTCATGGTGTTTTGTTTTTGTCATGCACACCACCCCAAAGGACTTGTTTGCCAGGAGAGAGACAGGACACAAGTCCTGCAGATAAAGGCATTTTGCTTCTTAGTGGATCCCTTATGGGTTTGATTTGTTCACAGATGTTTCCTTTTCCTGCTTTTGCTCTTTGATCTGATCCAGCAGGCTTTTCTTCTGTCTGGTGATCCCGAATCACTCACAATAGCTCAAAGGGGGGAGGGGGTTCAAGAGAAGAAAGTGCGTGCTGGTCAGCATGAGCCCCCTGCAAAGCCCACCCTCTCCAGTTCAATCAGTCCTGGTTTCCTCGCAGGCCATGCCAGTCTCTGGGGTCCATGTCAGCTGCACTCCACGCCAGCACGTCCCGTTCTCCTGCTCCTACCCTAAAGAAGGCAAGACCACATTCCCTGCAGAGTAGGACAGACAGCAGGTGCCACCAGCAGGAAGGAGTTTTGAGGGAGCCCTCAGGCCTCTTTCTTGCTTTTCCTTATGGTGCTTCAGAGCTGAAACCAATATTTACAAACACCTATTAGAAATCATCTGAATTTCAAATGTTTACTTTTTAACCCAACACCTGCAATTTGGCTGTGCAATTTGGGTGCATTGCAGTGCTTGACCTGATCTTGAGCCGAGTGCCTGTGCATGTTCTATGCCGGTGTCCCAAAGTCACCAGGCTGATCACTCACAATGGCTCAAAGGGAAAATGTTTATCTTTGGGGGCTTTAAGGGTGGGGAAGGTGGCTGTGGCTGAGGTGGGCACTGCCAGGACCCCAGAAGCACTCCTTTCGGGGGGGGGGGGGCAGACCTGGGACTCTTGTGCCAGGATTCAGCAGGAAGCCAGCATAATTTGTGTCATTTCCTCTGGGGAAACTCCCAGATTCATTCCCACTTTCTGCATATTTTTTTGCATATTCTATGTTCATGCATGGGAAATTATGCATGGGAAGGATAAAGTGGATAGAGAGATGCTCTTTACACTCTCACATAACACCAGAACCAGGGGACATCCACTAAAATTGAGTGTTGGGATAGTTAGAACAGACAAAAGAAAATATTTCTTTACTCAGCGTGTGGTCAGTCTGTGGAACTCCTTGCCGCAGGATGTGGTGATGGCGTCTGGCCTGGACGCCTTTAAAAGGGGATTGGACAAGTTTCTGGAGGAAAAATCCATTATGGGTTACAAGCCATGATGTCTATATGCAACCTCCTGATTTTAGAAATGGGCTATGTCAGATGCAAGGGAGGGCACCAGGATGCAGGTCTCTTGTTATCTGGTGTGCTCCCTGGGGCATTTGGTGGGCCGCTGTGAGATACAGGAAGCTGGACTAGATGGGCCTATGGCCTGATCCAGTGGGGCTGTTCTTATGTTCTTAACTACAATTCCCAGGAAGCCTTGCAGGTGTCTTGTTATCTGGTGTGCTCCCTGGGGCATTTGGTGGGCCGCTGTGAGATACAGGAAGCTGGACTAGATGGGCCTGTGGCCTGATCCAGTGGGGCTGTTCTTATGTTCTTATGCTGAGGCCCCTGGGGTTCATGCGGCTTAGGATTTCAGCGCTGCCATGAAATCATGGGCCTGTCCCAGAAGATCTTGGGCCTGACACACACACACACACACACACACACACACAGAGCTGGACATGTCCAGCTGTTGTTTTCAGCTGAGCAAGGGGGTCCGAATGTGGAGGAGATTAAGATCATCCAATCGTTGTGGGCAGATCACTTCCTGGTAAGGTTTAGGCTCGTTGCTGCTTCATACTTTCACAGAGCTGGGGTGGTCCGCCCCTGGAGGCTAGTGGATCCTGAAGATTTCCTGAGGGCTCTGGGGGATTTTCCTGCTGCCAAGACTGGTGACTCGCCTGAAAGCCTGGTTGACCTTGGAATGAGGAAAAGGCCAGAGTATATTAGTATTGGCAACCTTCAGTCTCGAGAGACTCTGGTATCGCGCTCTGAAAGGTGGTTCTGGAACAGCGTCTAGTTGGCTGAAAAGGCCAATTCGGGAGTGACAATCCCTTCCACACCAGGAGCAAGTGCAGTCTGTCCCTGGTCTGTCTCCCTGGCTATGGGCCTTCCTTCTTTGCCTCTTAGCCTCAGACTGTTGGCCAAGTGTCTCTTCAAACTGGGAAAGGCCATGCTGCACAGCCTGCCTCCAAGCGGACCGCTCAGAGGCCAGGGTTTCCCACCTGTTGAGGTCCACTCCTAAGGCCTTCAGATCCCTCTTGCAGATGTCCTTGTATCGCAGCTGTGGTCTACCTGTAGGGCGCTTTCCTTGCACGAGTTCTCCATAGAGGAGATCCTTTGGGATCCGGCCATCATCCATTCTCAGAGCAGTGGATGATATTGCTCCTGAGTGACCTTTGTCATGTCACAGACTCAGAGCAGTTCCTTGGTTCACTACGAATGATGAAGTGACAGGGTAGACATCTCAAGCAACAGTGGCAGAAAACTGGTGCTGAGTCACAGTGGACATGGAATAGAGTTCACCGCCTTTTCCGTGGCGGTGATAGCAGCAAAGCGAATTTTCTTCTCTACTACCATCGCATCTGTAGAGAACCATCCAGCAGAATTGCTCCATGGTGTGCGAGGCCTGCTCCAACAGGCCCTCCAACAAATCAGGAGGAACACAGGGATGCCCACCAGGACGCCTGCCAAGCACTTTGCTGATGGAATTGCTTGCATTCATTACGACTCGGAAGCCACAGTGGCAATGTCTGGTGATGTCCCCTTGGCATCTGCTAGCCCAGTTTTGTGGGATTCTTTTCAGCTTGTACAGCCTGAGGATGTGGACAGGCTACTTTGGAGTGTGAAGCCGTTGGCCTGCCTGCTTGACCCTTGCCCAGCTTGGCTTATTAGATCCCTGTTAGTCCTGCTGGACCACTCGCAGGTTTTCAACATCATCAATCATGGCATCCTTCTGGGCCAAATGGCCAAGCTGAGGGTTGGAGGCATCATGTTGCAGTGGTTCTGCTCTTACTTTGCGGACAGGTCCCAGATGGTGGTGCTGGGAGATGCCTATTCAACTTCCTGGCCCTTAAGGCGTGGGATGCCGCAGGGTTCAGTCCTGCTCCCCATGCTATTTAACATCTACATGGAACCACTGGCAGAGGTCATCTGTGTATTTGGAATGGGGTGCTTCATTATGCAGATGACACCCAGCTCTAGCTCTCCTTCCTCCAGATTCCAGGGTGGCTTTTGAAGTCCTGAATGTGATGGGGATGGGGATGAGGGCCAGCAAGCTGAGATTAAATCCTGGTAAGACAGAGGTTCTCTGGTTTGGACATCCATAATGCAGGTGCTGGAGTACTGTCCTGCATTGAATGGGGTTGCAATCCCTCTGAAGGAGCTGTTGGGGAAAAAACAGAGACTCAGCTGGAGTTAGAACTTAGTTGTTTATTAGAGAGCTTGGGACAGCATCCCCTGGTGGTACGGGAAGGCTGGCCACTTAGTGAGCAGCTTACAAGTCATACCTAGGGTTTTGGGAGGAGATCATCCAGTTCCTTATCGAATACAGTAGAGGCTTTCTTCACTGTGGCATCACTAGGATTCGCGTCACCTGGTGCGGGAGGCCTGCACATCACTCCATGCAGTGGGCGGGGCAATGGCCCAGGTGGTGGGTGTGGTGATGTACCATCGCCCCGCCCCCACTGGAGTTTTGGCTGTACCTTTTGATAGAACACAAATATTTCAATATGGTTTGTTTCATTGCATTCTGCATGAAATTACGCATTAATTGATGTACAGGGTGTCCACAAAAACACTCCCTGATTTCACAGTGTTGTGATATCTAAACTAATTCAAATATATTGATAAACATGTTGTGAACCGATTCTCTAACAACAGTTATTTCATTTCTGCCATCTCAGAGAGGACAGTGCATGGCCCTTTCTTCTTTGAGGGAGGAACTGTTACTGGTCAAAGTTACCTGGAGATGCTGACCAATTGGATGTTCCCGCAGCTAGCTGCTGAGGGTGATGACTACCTGGTGGTGGCCAGGTCATCGTAGAATTGATCTTTATCTTCTGCTGGAGATGGCAGAGTCGCAGCATATGCACTGATGAGAGTGACAGGTCCTGCTGATGACGAGCTGCAGGGACAAAATTCTTTCACTTCCTGCAGTAGGTGGGATGATGGATTCCAGCAGGGTATTTCTGACTGCAAAGCCAATGCCATGTTCCCTGGTCTCGTTTGGTGGTTTTCCCTGCCAGAAAAATGAGAAATTTCTGTCCTTGACAGATCCGGAATCCGGCAGCCTGGTCTCTTGAAGGGCTACGATGTCCATCTGCAGTCTGCTCAGCTCCATGGCGATGACAGCTGTTTTGCGGGCGTCATCTATTTCTTGCAGGTCGTCAGAGAAGCCAGGTGTCAGTCTCAGGCTTCTGGGATGACTCAAGGTCCTGTCGTAGGGTCTGCTGAGTCACCCAGACCGAGGAGCCCTCACGCCTTGGTTGCTGCTGTCAACGGCCTGAGCCTCACCCTCGTCCCTAAACTGATCAGTAAACAGAAGCACCTGGTTTTGGACCAGCCCTTGGGGCTGTGATGCCACCAGGTTTCCAAAGCAGGGAATTCAACTGGCCTAGGTGGTCCCTGCCCAGTGTCCCCTCCCACAGGCAAAGCCAGGTTCACACATGCAGCCATGTCAAATGGGGTCATTGCACATTTACCTAGGCTTGAGACTGGGAGGATCTGATGCTCCACCCCAGCCTGCACACCCACCTGTCACCCTGCTAAAGGGACCAGGAGCCTGGGGGGCATCAGGGGGGCCAAGGTAAGATCTGGCTTCACTGGCTGCTTGCCTTTCAATATCTTGTCAGTCTTTGCCACCTCCTCCTTTCCTCCTCTTGTCAGTTTACTGGGGCCTTTGTGTTCCATCCAGCATCTCTCCCACCACTGCTTTGATCTTTTATACCCTTTTAAAAGCTTTCTGCCACATTTTTTTAAAAGCTTGGATGCCACATTGACAGTGTCTGACGATGTCCCCCTGGCAACTGCTTGTCCAGTGTTGTGGGATTCTTTTCAGCTTGTGCAGCCTGAGGATGTGGACAGACTCCTTTGGAGTGTGAGGCCGTCTGCCTGCCTGTTTGACCCTTGCCCAGCTTGGCTGATAAGAGCTGCCCGGGGGGGACTGGCTGAGTGGACGGGGAGGGTGGTCAACTCTTCTTTGGGGGAGGGGACACTGCCGCTTGCTTTGAAGCGGGCGGTGGTTCGCCCCCTCCTGAAGAAGCCCTCCCTGGATTCCAATGTGTTGAACAACTATCGGCCAGTCTCCAACATCCCGTTTCTGGGCAAGGTAATTGAGCGGGTGGTGGCGGCCCAACTCCAGAGGGTCTTGGATGAAGCGGATTATCTGGATCCTTTTCAATCTGGTTTCAGGCCGGGCTTTGGGACGGAAACTGCCTTGGTCGCCTTGGTGGATGACCTACGCCGGGGACTGGACAGGGGGAGTGCGTCCCTGTTGGTCCTGCTGGACCTCTCGGCAGCTTTCGATACCATCGACCATGGTATCCTTCTGGGCCGATTGGCCGAGTTGGGAGTTGGAGGCACTGTTTTGCGGTGGTTCCGCTCCTACTTGGAAGGTCGGTCCCAGATGGTGGTGCTGGGGGATGCCTGTTCGACACCCTGGCCATTGAGGTGCGGGGTGCCGCAGGGCTCAATTCTGTCCCCCATGCTATTTAATATCTACATGAAACCGCTGGGAGAGGTCATCCGGGGGTTTGGAGTGCGGTGTCATCAATATGCTGATGACACCCAGCTTTATCTCTCCTTTCCTCCAGACTCCAGGGTGGCGGTTGAGGGCCTGGAGCGCTGTCTGGAAGCAGTGAGGATCTGGATGGGGGCTAACAAGCTGAAATTAAATCCGGATAAGACAGAGGCTCTCCTGGTTCGGAAATCCTCGATGCAGGTGCTGGATTATCAGCTTGCTCTGAATGGGGTTGCACTCCCTCTGAAGGAGCAGGTCCGCAGCTTGGGGGTCCACCTGGACTCGCAGCTGCTCCTGGATTCCCAGGTGGCGGCTGTGGCTAGGGGGGCCTTTGCTCAGCTTCGGCTGGTGCGCCAGCTGCGTCCGTACTTGGATCGTGCAGACCTGGCCACGGTGATCCATGCTACGGTGACATCGAGGTTAGATTATTGTAACGCGCTTTATGTGGGGCTGCCCCTGAAGACGGTTCGGAAACTGCAATTAGTGCAGAATGCGGCGGCCCGTGTGGTCACTGGAGCTAGGCGGTTTGACTCTGTCAGCCCGCTTCTCCGGGGGCTACATTGGCTGCCCATTCGTTTCCGGGCCCAACTCAAGGTGCTGGTTTTGACCTTTAAAGCCCTATACTGCTCTGGGCCAGGTTATCTTAGAGATCGCCTACTCCCATACAATCCGGCTCGTCCTCTCAGGTCATCAGAGAAGGCCTTTTTACAAGTGCCGCCGCCTAAGGAGGTACGTGGGGCGGCGGCAAGAAATAGGGCCTTCTCAGTAGTGGCACCAACGTTGTGGAACTCCCTTCCCCTTGACTTGAGAATGGCTCCCTCTCTTGAGTCCTTTCGGCGAGGCCTGAAGACCTTGTTGTTTAACCAAGCCTTCTGACGTTCTGGCCTTTTTAACATCTTTTATATATCTTTTAGTTGCTTTTTTACAGGCCCGATTCCTCTAAGAACTGCTGTTTTATGCTCTTTTATTCTGACTCTTCTGACTACTGTTTTTATGGGTTCTGCTAATGTGTTTTTTAATATGTTTTTATCTGTGAAATTATGTTTTAATTTGTTTTATATGTTGTTAGCCGCCCTGGGTCCCTTTTTGGGAGAAGGGCGGGATAAAAATAAAGTTTTATTATTATTATTATTTCTGGGCTTGCTAGACTTGTGTGGTGGCAGCAAGAATGACCTTTTCCCAGTTTATTCCCAGTTGTGAGGGCAAAGCAGGAAGAGGGTGCCAGCCAGTCATCAGTAGGCACTGCAACAGATCTGCCCATGGCCTCTCCCTGCCAAAGGATGGTCTTCCATCTCCCTTCCTCTCAGGCTGGCATGCCCCTTTCTCACCCCTGTGCCCAGCCTGACATATGCCACTCATTCCAGAAAGGTCTCTGAGCATTTCCAGCGTCTTCTCCCCCTGGAATGGACAGAGCTCCATTATGGGCTATGTCAGATGCAGGGGAGGGCAGCAGGAGGCAGGTCTCTTGCTGCCTTGTGTGCCCCTGGGGCGTTTGGTGGGCCGCTGTGAGATACAGGAGCTGGACTAGATGGGCTTGTGGCCTGATCCAGCTCTTGGGGCTGTTCTGATGTTCCTGTCATTGCTCTGCCTGCACTCTCCTTTCCTGCCCAGAGAGGGGAGAACTTTCCCCCTAACTTGGGAGAGCTGAGCCTGCTTTCTGGTGTGTTTCAGCCAAGCTGGGGCCAGAAGCAGCTGAGTGGAAGGGCCAGGCCCAGCGCCACCCAGTGCCAGCCCCTCTCTTTCAAAACTCTGATGGTGCCACACCCCCGCGCAGGGCAGGGTGTGATTTTGACAGCCAGGAGGGTGCAGGGCCGGGAGAGCAGGACAGACCGTCCCTGGCAGCACACAGCGGGTGCTGAGCCTCCCTCAAGGGCCAGGTAGGAGTGCGGAGGGAGGGGCTTGGCAGCCTTGAATGGCCACTGCTGGGGAGAGGCAAGCAAAAGGGGGGGCTCGGCTGATGTGCTCGCACTCCCAGCACTTCCAGTCACCCTGTCCCTACCTTGCCCTTTGAAGAACAGTGTGTGCACTCGCTAAGGGGTGGGGGGTGCTGTGCATCCTGCAATGCACAGCAGGATGCAAAGCCCTCCCTCCCGCCCCCACTATTCCTAAACTGAAACAAAACCGGTTGTGTTTAGTTGTTTGCAGACAGACCCCCACTTCAGACAGGTCCCTGCCGTGCAGGCTGCTGCAGGATGAACGAGTTCAGCGGGGGAGGAAAGCAAGGTGCACTTGTGGGGGGAGGCAGGGGGGCCTCTGGCAGAGAGCCCTGGCCTGGGGTTCCAGTCTGCAAGGGTGAACAAGCCCTGTGAAGTGCAGGAAGGTGTGTGCAGGTGCAGGAAGGTGTGTGTGTGGACACTGAGCTGGGGACAGGCAAGAGGCCCTGTCCTGGCTCTGGAAGGAGGGGTGCTGGGCCTCAGCATCCCCCTGGCAGCCCCCTCCCTCCTTCCCCAAAGAGCTGGGACCGACTGTTGCTTCTCAGCGTCTTCTGCCCTCACTCAGTCAGGGCAGAAGAACTGGTCTGGTGTGTTTGTGGGTTTCTGTGCACTGGGCAACAGGAGGCCTGCACACGCCCAGAGACTACACGGAGAGGTGTGTTTACGTTTGTGTGTGACCTCTTCAGACGGTGTGCCTGAATGTGTGTGTGTTTGTGCATCCAGCATAGTCCCTCTGCCTGTGCTCCTGAAGCCCTGTTCTGTCATCCCTCCCCCCCATTTTAGCATTTCTTCCGATGGGGCAAGGACAGGGCTGTGGTGACAGCACATGGATTGCATTGTGCTGCTTGCCTTCCCACCTTGACTGACGCGCTGCATCCCACTTGCACCTGGGCGCTTGTCCTTGGGAAACGAGGATCCTTTAGAGCAGCCATTTTCAACACACTGGTGTGCCGCGAGTGGTCCACAGGTGTGCCACAGGAATTTGGGGGAAAGTCATTTATTAGTAGGGCCAATGGGAGATGTGAGCCCCCAACTGACAGCACGGTGTGCCTTGTCAGTGGTCAAAAACCTGATGGTGTGCCTTGACCGTTTTTGTGCTTGAGGTGAAAATGGTTGAAAACCACTGCTTTAGAGGCTGGCTCTAGGCACGTGTCCCTGAGATTCGAGGGAACAAGGCTGCTCTCACTGGCTTCTCTGTGGCAATGAGCAACTCCACACATGCCACTTTAGCACCCTATTGTGTGACGGGGTGAAACCTGCATGCAGACGGTGCACCCAAGTCAGGAAAGGGGGTGCTTCTCTCCTGGGATGCCACGTGGGCCAGGCAGACACTCGTCTCAGTGCCCAAGGGAAGCCGGGATCCACTGTGCGCCTTCCCTCCAAGCCTCTTTTGAAACCCCAGTATGAGTCGTGACAGAACTTTGCCCTCCAGGATTCTGTGCTCAGTCGAAGACTGGCAGCCGGACAAGGCAGGAGGAGGCGACAGGCTCACCCTGCCTGGGGCCTCCACGTTCCTGGGGAGGTAGGTGTGTCACAAGGCTACCTCCTGGCCCTTCTGGCAGTGGCTAATGCAGACCAGGAACTTGCAGCTGATGCTGGGGCGGTGCTGCTCCTCTGTCTACACTGGGCATGATCAACCTTCCTGCAGTACTTGGAAGAAGCTGCCCTCGCAACCGGGGCCTTGCGGTGCTGAAGCAGGCATCCTGAGCTCCTGCCTGGGCAGGGCCCACTTGCTTCTTGGAAGGACTGAGCTGGCTGACTCAGCAGCCCAGCTGGTCCAATTCAACTTTCCAGCACTGATGCAGCCATGCCAATGGGGTGTGCGTGGCATCCTGAGGCGGGAGGGCAGTCATGGTGGCCTCCTTAAGGTGAGGGAACATTTGTAGCTGCATCAATGCTGGAAAGCTGGATAGGATTTGGCCCTTAATGTCCAGAAATATGGGGCCCTTCCACCTTTGGGCCTCGTGCTTCCAACTGGAAGTGGCTCTGGGATTCAAAGGCAGGGACAGATGGGAATCCTGGCAAACATCAAGTAGTAGTAGTAGTAGTAGTAACTTTATTGTCATTGTGCTACAGCACGAAATTTATGCGCCTTTGAGATACAAGCATAAATATATACTACAATTCCAACAATCACACTCTACACACTCACCCACACATTCTATACGACATGCATCACAATCTAAAAACAGTATAACAGACCATAATGCCCAGGAGCCTGGTAACAACTATATCGCCTCATTCAACGTAATTATGGCTGTGGGATAAGAACTGTTCAGGAATCGTGTGGTGCTGCTCTAATAGTTGTGTATCATCCACCAGAAGGCAACAGTTCAAAGAACTTATGAGCAGATGGAAGGGGTCTCTCAGTATACTGTGTGACTTCTGCAGACAGCGAGATGTATAGATGTCCTCCAAAGCTGGTAGATGAAGGTTGATGGTGTGCTGCACAATCTTAATAATTCTCTGCAGAGCTTTTTTGTCCTCTGCAGAGTAATTTCCGTACCACACCAAGCTATCATAGGTTAGGACACTCTCGGTGGTGCAACGATAGGAAGACACAAGCAGCTGCTGTGACAAAGTTAATCTCCCAAGCTTCCTCAGAAAATATAACCTGTTCTGTTCTTATGTCCACCATGGAAACGCCCAGCCCTTTCCGCATGAAAATGTGAGGAAGAGGAACCTTCTGGGAAAGCCTTTGTGGAGAGGAAACACCTCTGCGGCACTTGTCCAAGTGGCCTGCCAGCAAAAACCTGGATCCTTTTGATCTTGCAGTCCAGACCCAGATAAAATGGACAGAAGTCTGGCTTTGAAAATGGAGCAGCTGCTCCCTTCCGCAGAGCAGGAGATGGAAATCTCAGCCCTGGGTGGAAAACCAGCCCCTAGGAAATGAGGGTGTTGAGACCAGCCTCCTTCCCAGGAGTCTTGTAAGGCACCATGTGGGGAAAATGGACCTTCTTAACTTTTTCTCCTTCTCTAGTAGAACTCAGTTTCTAGTATGATGAGACACTGACTGAGCAACAGACACACAGCAGACAAGAGCAAGTCCTTCTTTTCATATCACATGATTAATTTGTGGAACTCACTGCCACAAGATAGCCACTGACTTCTGTGGTATTAAAAGGAGATTAGAGAAATGTGCAGAGAGGTCTTCTGACCCATTTGCAACACTATGTCCCTGGGGTCTCTGGAGCCACTGTGCTTCTGAACACTGGATGCTGTGAAACAGAGGCACGCATTGGCTCTGGGCTTCATTTATGGGCTTCCCAAGGTGCTGTTGGACGATGGACCCTGTGTGGGTCTGACCAGGCAATCAGACAACCTAACAGTCCTGAGGAGGGCTAGTGGTGCTTATGTGAAGTGTTTTGGGGAGTGTGCTCGTAGCCCTCCTTTGAGGCACCTGCCGGGAAGGCCCTCCCCACCAACAAAGATCACCTCAGGAAAAGGAAGCCTTCAGCAGGGGCCAGTCCCTGTGACTTGCTAGTGGCCAGGGCAGATGGTAGTCCAGCACAGAAGAGCAGCAGCAGCCATGTGCTTGTCTGGGGGTCCTGCCCCCCCCCTCCAGTTCCCCTGGCAGTGACTGGCCTGAGCGGTTGTGCAAGGACTGGGGCAGGCTCTCCCTTCCTACCTCTGTCAGGATGAAGGGCTGACACACAGAGAACATCTGCGCAACTCTCTCCCACAGGAGTGAGTCTCCATCCAACCCCAGTCACATCTACGGAGGGGATTCCGCTGTAGGAGATTCCCTGCAGGGGTACTGTTTAAATGTGCGCAACCTGTGCATGCTCACCATCACCATCTCACACACACACCCCTCTATTTCTCTGTGCACGTTTGCAGTGGGAAGCCCCAGTTTCGACACACAGCAACACTGGCATCAATAGCCATAATTCACGGGAAGCTGCACATGCAGGACTCGTGAAGTTTCCTGAGGACGCAAGTGTTGCTCTCAGAACAGGACTGTTGTGGTGGAGAAAGAACACCGAGGGAGATGGGGATGGTCTGCTGAGAACCGATGAGCGAGGACAGCGGTGGCAAATGCAGTGCCAGCTGCACACATCTGGCAGAGAGGGGCATGCGGGGCAGAGGCGGGTCCGCTAATGCTGCATCTTGTTGCATCGTTCCAGAGCCAGCTGCAGCGGACGGCGAGGCCATGGGCTTGGTGGTCCACCTCCTGACCTGCCTGCTGGGCACCGGTGCCTGGGTGGCCATCAACGGCGTGTGGGTGGAGCTGCCCCTCCTTGTGCCCGAAGCCCCTGAAGGCTGGCTCCTGCCCTCCTACCTCACCATCATCATCCAGCTGGCCAATGGGGGGCCACTGGCCGTCACGCTGCTGCACCGCTTCCTGCCCGGCCGGCTGAGCGAGGTGGGCCTCATCTACGCCCTCATAGGCCTGGGCGGCCTGGCCTGCCTGCTGCTGGCCTTCTTCTGGGGGGAGACGAGTGTCGTGGGTGGCGCCCGCCACAGCACAGCCCTCCTCTCCCTGATCTTTTGCCTCGCGCTGGTGGACTGCACCTCCTCGGTCACCTTCCTGCCTTACATGCGGCGGATGCAGCCCCAGTACCTCACCACCTACTTTGTGGGGGAGGGCCTGAGCGGCCTGCTGCCAGGGCTGGTGGCCTTGGGGCAGGGCGTGGGCGCAGTGCACTGTGTCAACGGCAGCCACGCGGGCAACGCTACCAGGCTGCAGGTGGAGCAGCAGGCGGCCCGCTTCCCTGTGCGTGTCTTCTTCCTCTTCCTCACCAGCATGATGGCCCTGTGCCTGGCTGCCTTCGTCCTCCTCAATCACCTCCCACTTGCCAGACAAGAGCACGTGAAGGAGGGCCGCCAAGCAGCACTGCAGCTGGAGGAACGGGGCGGCAGCCAAGTCCCGGCGGAAGCCCAGCCTGCGACCAGGGCTGCTGTGGGAAGAAGGGCCTTCGGTTCTGGCGCCTACTCCTGGCCCCAGGTGGCCTACATCTTTGGGATGCTGGCCTGGGTGAATGCCCTGACCAACGGGGTACTGCCCGCTGTGCAGTCTTACTCCTGCCTGCCCTACGGAAACTCTGCTTACCATCTGGCAGCGACCCTGGCTAGCTTGGCCAACCCGCTGGCCTGCTTCGTTGGAATGTTCCTGCCCAGCAGGTGAGTGGGATGCGGAGAACGCAGCTGGAACGAGACCAGGACACGCGGGGCCACCTTGCTCAGGGCTGGGCTCAAGGCAGAGGTGTGGTGGCTGTGCCACAGCACAGCACAAGGCAAGGGGGAGGAACTCAACTGTTCCTTGAGTCAACAGGCAAGTGGCCATTGCAGGTGACATTCAATACTTGGACTTTCAGAAAGCTTTAAGTAAGTCCTCACCAAAGGCTCTTGAGCAAACTGGGCTGTCCTGGAATAAGAGCACAGCTCCTCTTGTGGGTCAGCACCTGGTTCAAGGACAGAAGCAGTGATTAGGAACACAGGTGCAATTGGCACAAGTGGAAGAAAGGAAGAAGTGGGAATCTGTGCTAGGATCTGTACTTTTCCATTTGTTCATAAATTATGAATGCCTGTTAGGGAGATAAAGCAGGGTAGAAAGTTGTCAATCAATCAATCCATCAATCAATCATCTGGACTTGGGGGGGGGGGCAGCAGGATAGCCAAATTTGCAGATGACACCAAACTATTCAGGGTGGTAAAAACCAAAGCAGATTGAGAAGAGCTGCAAAAGGATCACTCCAGACTGATCCTGTGACCAGGCAGCCAATGAGAAAGGTAGTTCAGTATCATAAAGTAGGAAGTGATGTGCCTTGCTGCAAAAACTCCCAGGTTCACATACAGGTTGAGCCTCATTATTCGAACTATACCAAATCATTTTTAAAAACAAAGTTTCTTTGCTCCAGTGATTGAAAAACAGCCTTGCTGACCTTTGTGATGTAAGATAAGAGTCATTAAGAAGACAATCCATCAATCAGTCTTCCTCCAAGCGCTTAGAAAGGAGCTTCACTCAGCCCCTCCCTTCACCAATGCAAAGTGATCACCTTTCTTTCAGTTGCTCAGGGGGAAGGGAGGGTTGCCTGGAGAGAGAAGGATTGATGGATTGTTAGCCAGCTGCCACCCCCTCTCTCATTAAGGAGGCCATTGTTAAAGGACTGCTCAGTTTTTTTAACTGACTTTAAAGGGATGCATTTTCCCCCTTCTCCAGGGATCAGCACATTCCTTCTCATTTGCAGGGGCCATTCCTGTTGAGTCAAATCCGTGGATAAAAAGTCCGTGCATAAATAGGCTGGACCTGTATACACCAATGGGGACTGAGCTGTCGATTAGTGATGCTCCAGGAAAGAGACCTTGAGGTGGTGGTGGAGAGCTTGGGGAAGACACTGACCCAATGTGTGGCAGCAGGGAAGGAGGCAAATCTTATGCTGGGGTCATCAGCAAAGGGATGGAGAAGGACTGCATCTTGCATTGCCCCCCTACAAGTCTATGGTGTGGCCACATGTGGAATACAGTTCTGCTCCCACACTGCAAGAAGGTAGTGTAGGCCTGAGAAAGGTGCACGTGAGGGCAACCAAAGTGATCAGAAGACAGGAACCCTCAGGAGGCAGGGCGAGAGTATGCAGGGCTTTTCACTTGGGAAAAAGACAATGGGGGGACGGGACATGACTGAGACTTTTAAAATTATACATGGTGTGGTGAGAGTGGGAAGAGCCTTCCTCCGCCTAGAACAGGGGCATCCAATGACACTGGGAGCTTTAGGCTGGACAGAAGGCAGTCCTTCCCACAGCATTCAAGGCATCAACCACATTTCTTGCTACAAGAGACAGTGGTGGCTACTCACTGCGACAGCTTTGAAAGGGGTTGCTTAATGGCTACTAGACCTGCTGGCCACGCGCCACCTCCAGGAATCCCAGCTGCAGGTGAGACGTGGCAGGAGTGCCCTCCTCTCCTGCTTGGGGGCTTCCCAAAGGCGGGGGGGGGACTTTGTGGGAAACAGGATGCTGGACTGGATGCTCCCCCCTTGGGCCTGACCCAGCAGGAGACAGGGCAGCAAAAGGAAGTAACAGGCCGGGGGGGGGGGGGGGGAGAGACGCCCAGCTGACAACCAAGCCAGGCTCTGCTCCAGACCCAGCCAGGGGGGTCAAGTTCTTGCCACTCGGCTTCCCCCACACTAATGGAGGTGAGTCAGAAAACCCAGAGTGAGCAAGGATCTCAGAGCTGAATGTCGTGGTTACTGGCTTTGCAGGGTTGTGGGGGGGGGGGGAGCTGGAGCAGAAGGGTCGGTGTGGGACTCCATAACTCTTTTCTCCTCTCTGCCCTCCCAGGTCCTTGGTGCTCCTGGGGGCCCTGGCCACCATCGGCTCGCTCATTGCCGCCTACATCCTGGCTGTGGCAGGGCTGAGCCCCTGTCCTCCCTTGCTGCAGGTGCCCGGCGGGGCCATTCTCATTGTGAGTGTGCATGACCGGGGCACGGCCAGCCCCTACAACCCCAGCAGCACTCCATCAAAAAGTCCTCGGGTGGGGGGCAGGTCCTCCAGTTCCTCTCCCAGACGGACTCTGGTGTGCTGGAGGAGCCCCCACTCATGTCCCCCTCCGAGCCACAGCTCCCCCCCACTTCACCCCTGTGGCCCTGCACAGACCTCCCTCCCTCCCTGACCCTTGCTGGGAGCCCTCTTTCCTTGAGGACCAGTCACGTGACCCTTGGGTTCTAGGCTGGTCCATGTGAGATACCAGTCACTCTACTGTACTAGGAGGGAACCCCTTTTTCATCCATCCTAAAGCTGCCAAAGAAAAGGGGCCACCACCAAAAATAACCCCCTTCCATCACTCCTGATATCACCCGTTACCAGGGAGGCAGTGCCTCTGACCAGAGACAGGCCCATGAAGATGCCCAGGGAGGAAGGTGAGGGGAAGCTCCTGGTTTCCCTGGTCCTGCACTGCCCACAGCCACAATTGTGGGTGAAAATTCCCACTGACCAGCCTGGCACTGACGTCTGTTGTGATGTGTGTGTGTGTGTGGGGGGGGGGGGGGTGTTTTGCTTGTGATGACACCAGGTAGTGCAGTGTGCTAGCAATAAGGAGGCTGGGTGGAGCGAGCACAAGAACATGCTCCATGGCTCTTGAGGACCCTGATTCTCTGCCCACAAGGTTGAGGGTGGCAGGGGGTATGTGAGACACTTGCCCTTGACGCCACCCCCTGGTGACACCTGGATCTCCCCACAGGTGCTGTGCTGGGTCCTCTTCACAGGCACTCTCTCCTACGTCAAGCTGATGATTGGGGTGATCCTGCGGGATGAGGGACACAGTGCGCTTGTCTGGTGTGGGGCTGTGGTGCAGCTGGGCTCCATGGCGGGAGCCCTCACCATGTTCCCCCTGGTCAGTGTCTACAGCCTCTTCCACTCTGGAGACCCCTGCAATGCCAGCTGCCCTGGCTAGAGAGGCTCCGAAGGAGGGGCAGGCAGCTGGCAGGCCAGACCGCGTGACGCCAGTGCTCCATTTCAGCAGAGGATCCGGATGCACAACTCCAGCACTGCGGGCAGCTGCCCTGTGCTCACCTGAGGGCATCTGAGCAGGCAGGAGCTCCTGCCTGGGATGTCACCCGCTGGGTAGGTGCAGCTTTGCCCTGGTCTGCCAGGCAACCCTGATGCTAAGCTCGGCTGCGGGGGAGGGGAAAGGACGGCCCGAACTGGCCACTGACGCTGCCTTTTGCCGCGGCCCACAGAGGGAGCAGTTCCTTCTCAGGGTCTTCGCCGCTCCGAGGCCAGAGCCCCGCCCGCCATGTGCCTTTGAGGTGTGACTGGCTGGTGCGTGCCCGCCCTCGAAGCCAGTGGGCGGTGCTTGGGGGGGCCGCACTCCCAGTGCCTGGTCTGGGCACCGCTCGGGGGCAGGCGTCTCCTCCGCGTCAGCCTCGCTGCGCCGGCGCCTCCTCTGTGAGCCCCTCGGCGCAGCGTCGCCATTGCGCTGCCTGGACGGCTCTGCGCTCCTGCCGCGCGCTGGGGCTCGTGCGTCCGGGGCTGGACCTCCCGGCACGGCTGACGCTTCCACCCAGCGCGGCCTGCCCGGCAGGGGAACTCTCGCCTTGGCGGCCGGGGGGCCGCGACCCTTCGCCGCCTGGAGAGCGCCCGAGGGCCGGCGGGACTCGAGTTCCCCAGTCCCCGAACGCGCCTGCTGAGCCTCTCCCGCTCCCGGAGCCCCAAGAGGGGCAGAGGCGGCCCGCAGGGCGCCCGCTGGCAAAGCCGCCCCGTGGCTGCCCCCGAGCACTTCCAGGGGGGCCCGGCCCACTGCAGCAGCGCCCCCCCCCTCGGCCGCCCTCCGGGCTTCCCGGGGCTCTTCCCCTCCTGCACGAGGCAGCCCCGCGACGCGGCCCCCGCAGCGAGGAAGCCCAGCGGGCGGCGGCGGTGGCTCTGGGGGCCCGGCAGGCGAGGCGAGGCGGACTGGGCGCCCCGCTCCGAAGGGCTCCTGCGGGAGCCTCTGCCTCGCCCGCCCCGCACCTGCCGGCTGCTGAGCAGGGGAGCCCCTCCGGCGAGTTCGGGCCCGCTCCCGCCCCCCGCAAGGCCCGGAGGCCGAGCACGAGGCTGCGGGTCCCGCAAGGGCCGGCCGCGCAGGGAAGGGGCACCGAAGCCGCCTCCAGGACGCGCGGCTGGAGCGAGGAGCACCCGCGGGCAGGTGCGTCCGAGCCCCGCGCCGTCCAGCGGGCAGCCTGCGGCCCCGCCTGCGCCCCCGCCTGCGGGCGGCGAGCCCTGCTCCCGGGGCCCAGGTCGGGGTCGGCTCCAGCGCGGCTGCCTGCCCGCCTGCGCCCGGCTTGGAGGCTGCCTCCTGCCCGCCCAGGGGCCTCCCGAGCTCGCGGCGCCCCAACCACGGCCTGCCCGGACCCCCGGCCTTTCCCCGCAGACGGGCGCCCAGCAAACGGCACCGCCAGCGAGACCCGTGGGGGGGGGGTTCTAAAACAGAGACCCCGCACCAGAACCGGGCGGCAGCGACCCTCCCCAAAGACCGCCAGAGCCGCTCCCCGCAAAGCCAAGCCTGCCCCCCTGCCCAGCCGCCCCGGCGCCTCTGGGATTCTGCATGGGGGGGGGGGCTTTGCTCTCTGGGCTGTGAATGCCCCGCCTGTACGGGCCAGCGCCCCCTCCCCCCTCTGGAAGGGAGCCACCTGGCTGGCTTCCAGGGTTCCAGCAGCTCTCACTCGGGGATCCATCAGCACCGTCTCCTGCTAGACCAGCTGTGCAAGCAGGGCGTTGGAGTGCCCACCAGGCTCCCATGAGCCAGGGGCTGCCCCTGGGCCCCCACAAGGAATCTGGGACAGAGCCACTTGGAGACAGTGGCGGTGCTGAACCAAAGAGATCAGGGGCCTTGGCAGTCTCCCCCAGCAGGCTGGCAGTGCTCACCTGAGTCTTGGGCTGGCTCTCTGCTCCTGAGTGGCCTCTCGGCTCTGAAACTGACTGCCTTTTGGCCTGTGCCTGAGCTTGGCCTGGCAGGAGAGCCTGAGAGGAGCCACTGGTGTAGCCTCACCGGTCCCCCTTTGGGAGTGGCCTGGGAGCTTGGCAGGCTAAGAACATGAGAACAGCCCCACTGGATCAGGCCCATCGAGTCCAGCTTCCTGTATCTCACAGCGGCCCACCAAATGCCCCAGGGAGCACACCAGATAACTAGAGACCTGCAAGGCCTCCTGGGAATTGTAGTTAAGAACATAAGAACAGTCCCACTGGATCAGGCCACAGGCCCATCTAGTCCAGCTTCCTGTATCTCACAGCAGCCCACCAAATGCCCCAGGGAGCACACCAGATAACAAGAGACCTCATCCTGGTGCCCTCCCTTGCATCTGGCATTCTGACATAACCCATTTTTAAAATCAGGAGGTTGCACATACACATCATGGCTTGTAACCCGTAATGGATTTTTCCTCCAGAAACTTGTCCAATCCCCTTTTAAAGGCGTCTAGGCCAGATGCCATCACCACATCCTGTGGCAAGGAGTTATACAGACCAACCACATGCTGAGTAAAGAAACATTTTCTTTTGTCTGTCCTAACTCTCCCAACACTCAATTTTAGTGGATGTCCCCTGGTTCTGGTGTTCTGTGAGAGTGTAAAGAGCATCTGTGTATCCACTCTGCCCTTCCCATGCATAATTTTGTATGTCTCAATCATGCCCCCCCTCAGACACCTCTTTTCTAGGCTGAAGAGGGTCAAACTGTAGCCTCTCCTCATAAGGAAGGTACCCCAGCCCAGTAATCATCTTAGGCTCAGAGAGTTGCCAGGGTCCCAGCCAAGAGCTGGTGGCCACACTTTTTTGGACTGTGGCAGGGGAACATCCCAGCTGAGTCTGCAGCTTTCCAGAAGAGCATTTGAGTGGACACGCCTTTCATGGTCACTCTAGAGCAGCCATTTTCAGTGTGCCGTGGTGTGGTCCCCAAGTGTGTGCCGTGGTGTGCCGTGAATGGTCCCCAAGTGTGTCGCGGGAGTTTGGTGGAGGATCATTTATTAATAGGACCATTGGGGGATATAAGCCCCCACCAACAGCATGGTGTGCCTTGTCAAATCCAAAAACTGCTGGTGTGCCTTGCCAGTGTGCCATGAGACAAAAAAGGTTGAAAATCACTGCTCTAGAAGGAAGCAGGCACAACTCCTCTGTTGCCCAAGGCCGTGGGTGGGAGACTCGTGCTCCAGGTGGAAAGCCTGGCTTGGGACTGAAGTGGGGGTGGGCCTGCATCGCCCACCTCATTCTTTGAATGCTGGTGCCACAGCAATGGCAGTGGCACAGCAGTGATTGTTCTGGAAGCACCAGACACTGGGGGGATACTGGGCTGTCCCCTTCCTGAGAAGGATGTGGGAGGAGTCGGCAAGCAGACAGTCTGGCCTAGACTGGAGGGCAGTGGAAAGGCAGGGAGGCAGCTGCATGGCAGGCAGTGGCGGCAGGGCGGGGCTGGAAGGGAGCCAGGCTGGGGGGGCGATGACAAAGGCTTTCCCAGAGCTGGGCCCCAATGCCAACTCATGCTGAAGTGGCAGCCTCCTCAGAGACAGGCAGCCACACCGCCCCTGCAATTAGATCCAGCCCCATGGGCCTCAAGTCACCCTTGCCAGAGCCTTTAATCCAGGATGAGAGAGATGGTTGGGAACAAAAGCCCTTTGAGATGCTCCAGGGCCACAAAGGGACCTTTGTTCTGCTGGTGGCACCTTCTGGATGGTGGGGTGGGGCGGGAGGTAGGGGTGGACTGGGCCTGGGGGCTTGAGTCTCCATCGGCCTAGGTAATTGGAACGGACAAGGTACACACATCCAACACTCTCTTCCAGGGTTGACTCCTTGCTAGCTGAATGGATGTAGGCAGGTAGACAGGTGGACAATCTTCATTCTCCACTGTGGCTTAGCCTATAGATGTCTATTCTCCCATTTTCCCTGACTTCATCTTGGTTTTCTTCCTTTTTTGTCCTGTGGCAAATGTTAAACTGTAAGCTCCTCAAGGCAGAGGAGCGCGATACTACCATAGTCTTTCGAGACTGAAGGTTGCCAACATAACAAGGCAGAGGCCTTCCCCTTTGCACAGTGGTTCTGGGAGAGTTTTAGAGCCACTAATACTTGCATGGTCGGGGGGGGGGAGGCAGCAGCGCGATCCCCAGGATTGCGCCGCCCAGGGGGGCTGCAGGGGCTTGGGTGCACTTACCCAAGCCTCCTGTAGCCTCTCCAGGCTGCAGGGAGCCTGGCACGACCTGCTGCAGGACTCCCCACGGCAGTGAAAGTAAATGCGGAGCGATCGCACTCCACTTCCGCTTTAGCAGGGCAGCAAGACGCTGAGTCCCTAGAAGCAGCCGTAGTCCCCAGCAGTCAACTGCTGGGCCAGGACCTTTCAGGGCCAAGCTCTTCTGCAGATGCAAATGCATCTGTTAAAGACAAGCTTGGGCCACCTGTGCTTGTCTGGCAGTCCACTGTGGGCATGGGCGTGAAGTAGCTGGCCTAATGCAGCAGCCAGGCTCTTCTGGCGCTGAAGACAGAACCGCCCCATGTTTGGCAGCCTCTTCCACCATCCCTGGTGACCATGTTCAGACAGGGGCTGAATTTGGCGTGTGAGAGCACAAAGGTAGGTGGGCTAAAGCTGCTGGGGATAACAGCTCAATATACCATGAAACTGGTTGGTGCCAGTTTAAAGTGCAGCAGGCATCACCATGTCACCAGCTCACTGAAATGCAGCTCTAGCGTCTTGTAAGACGATGCAAGCCATGCCCAGTACTGACTTCAGCCCTCAGCCTGCCTGTGCTGTTGGGCATCCTGCAGCAGGCTGGTGTCAAACTGTTTTAGAAAGAGATGGTGGGCGGTGAAGGGGGGTGAATGGGATTTTAAGGGGCGATCGGAGTTAGAAGGGAATATCTGAAATATATCAAGGTGATGGGATCTGCTATGACAATATAACTGAGGGAGAAGTGCCTGCATGCCAATGGTTGTGAAAGAACATGGGAAAGGAAGCAGTGTCTTCTGAAGTGGGACCAGATAGCTAGGCAGAATGATGGTGTGAAGAGTTAACTCTAAAGCAGAGAGTCAGAAGAATTCCAGAAGGCCAGATGGCCTTGGGAGCAAGCAGGCTAGTACCAGAGCCAGGAGATAACACAGGTGCAGAAGATGAAATCACGCCACAGGCGAAGAAGTACCAGAACCAGGGGACATCCACTAAATTGAGTGTTGGGAGGGTTAGGACAGACAAAAGAAAATATTTCTTTACTCAGCGTGTGGTTGGTCTGTGGAACTCCTTGCCACAGGATGTGGTGACGGCGTCTGGTCTGAACGCCTTTAAAAGGGGATTGGACAAGTTTCTGGAGGAAAAATCCATTACGGGTTACAAGCCATGATGTGTATGTGCAACCTCCTGATTTTAGAAATGGGCTATGTCAGATGCAAGAGAGGGCACCAGGATGCGGGTCTCTTGTTGTCTGGTGTGCTCCCTGGGGCATTTGGTGGGCTGCTGTGAGATACAGGAAGCTGGACTAGATGGGCCTATGGCCTGATCCAGCGGGGCTGTTCTTATGAAGGGTATGTGCAACAGTTCTGATTGGTCCAGTGGTCAAAGTGGACCAGGGGATGTGACTGGTCCAACAGCACAAGCGGGCTGAGCATGACTCAGCAAAATTGGGATTGGTAGGCTGTTCCGTAAATTTGGGCTGGGTCTTTGCTCTGGGTCCCCTTGGGATTGGCATAAAGCAAGGGGAAGCTCTGCCTCTCTGAACATCGAATTGACAACAATGTAACCTGTATATAGTCATGTGGGTAGGATAGTCCTAGCTAGCTTTCTTATTTTGTAGGAGTAGTCATGAATGCATTGACATATGTATAGCTGCCCTTGAGAAGCCCATTGCTATGGGTGGCAGCTACCTGCGTACTGACAGTTATTAATAAAATATATTTACTCTGATTTCTGGAGCGTTGTGTGTTCAGAGGAGGCATGGATGACTCAATCATCCAAGGGTGAGCACCCAAAGACTGGGGCATCCCAGTATCCTTCACAGACGCTGTGCAGAAGAAGCTCCCTGCCCAGTTCCCTGGCTGCCTTGTTCTGGACTAGCAGCTTCCCTCCAGTCCCCACTGCAAAGAAAGCCCCACCACCGCTCTGAAGCAAATTGCGTGGCAGGCGTGAGAGGAGGCAGCACTGCTGGGAAGATGCTCCTTTGGGACAGGTGGGGCTCTCCCTCCTTGGATGAGAGCTGGGCAGAAGGGATTGTGACGGCAGTGGCACAGGGGCCCTCAATTCCCCTCCCTCCCCCCTTCCCAGCAGGCTCAGTGTCTTCTTGCCCTGTGGAGTGCAAAGGAGGATAGCTGCAGGGGCTCTCTGATGTGAACAGCAGTGCTGACAACACCTGGTGGGCACCTCCCAGGAAGAGGAGTTCTGAGAGAACCCAGGGAAAGGTCTCTCCGTGGGCCTGGTCCGAGATAAGGCAGCTTCGTGTGCCCTAAGGGGGAATGTTGACAGGTGCAGGTTGTCCTGCAGGGCCCAGAAAACCTGCACCTGACCAGTGTGTCTCAGCTGCCCTGTGATGGAAGGGGCAGGTGCCTTCATTGCTCCCGCCTCCTCCCGGTCTCCTCTTGGCCCCCTCCCCCCAAAAAGCTACAGCTGTAACCTATCTTGCCAACCTTTGGATTGGCTGCTCCGTAGCCATGGACTCCGCCCCAGATGGGAGAAGTCCATATAATGGACCTTTTCTCCCTACACAGGTAGAGAAGGGTCATTGTATCCTGAAGAGTGCAGCCTGGTTTTGTCTGGCTTGCTTAGCATATGCAGTTGCCTGTGGCCATGCAGGCACCACACAGGTGGGTGCCAACCTTGGGGGGGGGGGCAGTAAGGGTGGCTGGTTTGCATCTGTTCTTGCATCTGTTGGAGAGAACTCCAGGCTCTCACTCTCTCTCTGCCTCAGTTCCCCCTCTGTACAAAGGGCCAACTTGGCTCAGTAGCTGGAACAGCGGGTTGTCAGTGGAAAAGGCACCTGGGCTCACATCCCAGCTCAGCCCAGAAGCTCCTTGGGTAGGAGGGCTGGTAGGACAGGCAGTCTTGAGACAATCCCGGTCAGATTGCTGCCTGGAAGGGACGGGGCTGACCAGTCGGAGCAGTGCAAGCCAGTCCACGTTGGGCTCACTGTGGTTTTCTGCCCTGAGGAACGAGCAGGGTGCGCAGCGCCTCTTTCTGGGTCCCAGTGGCAGCGAAAGCCATTGCTTTTCTTCTACAAGCCAGCAAGATGAGGGGGCAGAGTGCAAGCCTGGGGGAGGGCAGGCAGGCATGTGTGTGAGAGGGAGGTGCAGGTGTGGGGGGTGTGTGTGTGCTGCTCCCTCACTGGCCTGCCTGCAGTGAGCCCTGTGTCACAAGAGGGGACCCGTGTGGGCTTTCACTGGCAGTTCTTGTTCCTTCTGCTGGAGACTTTCTGGGCAAATCCCGGCCTGCTAAATTTAAGGGAGATGGGAAGCTGGCTGATTTCAATTTTGTGTACCTTCAGAAAAACAAACAAAAAACTTGTCATTTGCCTTCATTTCTTATTTGAAAGGCAGGATAAATATTTTTAAAATAAATAAATAAATAAAAATAAAAAAATGCCTGGGCTGCCTGTGTCAGCGGCCCCAGAGTGTCTTCTGCGGGGCCTGTGTCATCACAGCTGCACAGGCATTTCTGCTCTGACTTGTAGCTCAGGCGCTAAACCATCAAAATGCACTCCTCAGCAGCGCACTTCCTTTCCCTCTTCTCCAGATTCCTCCTGCTTGCCACTGCTCTGATTCTCCTGGCCATTGCAGTGGCCGATGGTAAGCTGCACCCCATCCACTAATGGATGTGTGGGGGGAGGGACGCATCCCTGAATGGGGCTGGAAGCCCACAGAGAGCGCTAAGACTGGCCCGACTGGTGGGCCTTGTGCTGGCCCAGGGGGGTACCCAAGCCCCAGAGACATGGGACCTACCCTTCTTCTCTCCTTCTCGGCAGAACCTCTGACTTCTGCACTCCCCACATCCCCAGCAGGAAGCCAGGCACCAGGTAAGGACTTGCCTTCTCACAGGGTGCTGGGAGAGCGTGAGGGTCGGCACGTGTGCTGTGCTCTCTGTTTCCATCCTGACCTTGCAACCGAGCAGCACGTTTCACCAAGGGCCATCTGCGGTCCTTTAAACTGGAGACCGCATGGCTCTGGGACATTCCAGGAGGCAGGCCACAAAGCCGGGGCTAGGCTGAAGGATCTTTTCTGGGAAAGGAGGGAGATCAGGCATACAACTGACCACCTTCCATCCACGGCCAGCACATGGGTAGCTAAGGGGTGGGTGGCCCCTGGGCCTGGTTGCAACCCCCCCCCCACCTCTCTTTCTTTTTCAGATCCTGTGGCAGGTTTAGAGCCCACCCTCCCTGGCAGATCGGAGGCCTCGGGAGAAAGTAAGTGGAGTCCTGGCCGCAGGAGCACGTAGACCTGGGCATGCCATGGGGGAGGGGTGCTGGCTGCACTCTGCCTCACAGGAAGCACCAGCATCTCCGTTGTTTTCCAAGCGTGCAGGTCCCTTCGTCACAGAAAAGTATTGGTAAAGTGAAATATTCCAACAAACGGCTGTCAGGACTGAATCTCCTCTGCCCTGTTTTTTCCTCCCAAGATGCCCCCCTCATTACATGAATGTCACTGCATGTGGGAAGTGCTGCCCGCTGTGGAAGCCTCATCATGTGCCCTACTTCAGGCACAGCACCCTGCCAGAAACCCCTTGAAGTGTGGGTTAGCAGAGGCCACTGGAGGGGCAAGGCAAACAGGCCTGAGTTGAGGACATCCAAAATCTTGCGGGGGGGGGGTATTATTATTAACAGTATTTATATACCGCTTTTCAACTAAAAGTTCACAAAGCGGTTTACAGAGAAAAATCAAATAACTAAATGGCTCAAATTTTTAAATGGGGTAGAAAATGCTGTTGAGTTTCATCTCTCTCTCTGGGTCTCGCTCCACATGCGCACGGACAGAACTTCCACTCGTCACCTTATGATCATCCCACCCAAGGTGCAGTCCCTAAGCGGGTATTCAGCACTCAGGACCCATGCAATGGGGTCCAGACTAAGTCCAGCTTCTGCTGCAAGATCAATACAGCTTGCCAGTCGTGCTCCCGGGCACAAAGTCAAGTGCTGGGCCTACCCTCAAGAGCCCTGAGGAGCCTGGGTCCCAGCTCTGTGTAGAACCGGCTCCTTCATATGAACCTCTCCAACAGCTACGATTGGCAGGGCACCCCTCCTCTGAGCCCCGGCAATGTCAGGCCCATGGCCAGTGGCTGGCTGGGGTCCCAAAGGGTGCCCTCCCTCCCTGCAGTCACTCCCAGGCTCCAGCTCTCCTTCCAGGGGGAGATGCTGCTGGCCCCATCCCTGCTGGTCTCCACTGGGCCACAGAGACAGCACACTGCTGCTTCCAGTGATGGATGTGGGTCTCTGCCCTGGTGGTGTGAGGCTGCAGGTGCTGATGGTTCTGTGCTCAGAGTTCGCATTCCATCACTGATGGATGACACCGTGTTCATTTGGACTCCAAATATGTGTTTGTTTTTATGATTGTGGCCATTGTGAGCATCACTTTAGCAAAGGAAAAGTGGGACAGGGATGTCTAAATGGTGAGTGCTCCCCTGGCCAAAGTGCTGGGGGGGGGCAACCACAGATAGAGGGTTCATCCTCCTTGCCAGGCATTGTTTGACTCCCTCTGTCTTGATGCTCACAGGCGAGATTGCATCACCCTTGGAGCCGTGGACTACAGGTAGGTTCCACATGTGTGATGTGGCAAGCCCCCCTCCCACTCCCATTCCCACCCCATTCTACTTCTGCCTCTATTCCCCCCCCCCCGACTTGTTCTGTGAGCCCCTGCTCCAGGCAGGCTGCTCCAGGAAGCCTCTCTCCTGAACAGGAGTGCCTGTTGTCACAGTGGCCGGAGCAGACCGGTCCCACACCGAGGAGGCGAACGGGGACCTGCTGAACAGCGATGCCTCCAGCCTTGGCTCCTTCAGCCTGGACCCACTGCCTGGGGATATGCAGAGTGGTACGTGAGTCTGCCTGGAAAGGCTGCTGGTTCTGCAGCAGGGCTGGAGTGGTGGAAAGGGCCTTCCTTCCCCGACTTTGCTAGAAGGCAAAGCCCCAGCTGTGCACTCCTTTGGCACCCCAAACCAAGGTCTTCACAGAGGTGCATGTAACTGCCCACTGACTTCTGCATGTGGCTGAGCTATCAGGAACCACCTCTCAGATCTCTGCTGGTCTGGACAAACATCACTTCCAAGAACCACCCCCCCCCCCAAAAAAAACAAAAACGTTTCCTGTGATGGCCCGAGAACCCTTCAAGACCATCAGAGGAATAAGCAAAGGTCTGCGGCCACCTCAGAGACCCCAGCTTGACCGGTTTGGCATAGTTCTCCCCCCCCCCAGCAAGACAGTGCAGCATGTGCAGCCCTCGGACATGGGCGACATGTGGGTTTTTTCTTTCAGGTCCTGCCATGGATGTCCCAGCTCATTCTCATGAGTCCCAAGAGAGTAAGTTCTTCCTGGGTATGGGGTTCCTGGAATCTCAGAAATTAGACAGCTGGAAGGAGTGGTGGGGTCTCCCACTTGGGGCTGAGCTACTGCCTGGTCTCACTCCCTCTGTACATGTGTGTAAAACATTGCCCCAGGACAGGGGCCAAGCCTGGCTTGCCCGGGAGGGGAGGGCATGTACTTGGGGCCCACAGAGAGCAGAGTACTGTGACAAAAGCTCCTGCTGCAGCCAACACTTGGGGTGTTTTCCTCCTTAGGCCTGGACCATGAAGTGGATTCGGAGGAGTCCCTCACCTCTCAAGATAAGTCTCGCGGGAAAGGCCAGTTCTCAGTGGCCGTCTCTCCGAGGTCAATGCCTGCTGCGTTCATCTCTGCCTTTGGGGGGCCTACTTTCTGTTGACCCTTAGGGGGTTGACTGGCGATGTCCCGGTTTTGAGGAACAAGTTGCATATTTTAGGCAGAAGCTCAGCAACTTCATTCTTCAGTTCCTTAATAACTCTTGGGTGGATACCTTCAGGGCCCAGCAACTTATTGATCTTTATCAATGAGGTCTGAAACATCTTCTCTTTCAACCTCTGTCTGACTTAATTCCTTGGTCAGGAGGGGCATTATATATTTATTATTATTATTAGTTATAAAACAAATGTTAATGACTTCTCCTGGGCTGCCTGGCCACCCCACCCCCCACCATAGGATGCTGTGCACGCTCTGTTGGCACTGCTGCATTGCTCAAGCAGGTGGAGGAGCAGATCAGGATCTGATGAGGCTTGCCTTGTGTGGAGAGAGAGAGAGAGAGTTGTTTTCCTCCCTCTCTTCCAGTACTAGGACCAGACTGGGTCATCTGGTGAACCTGATTGATTGGCAGAAGATTTAGAATGAATAGAAGGAAGAGCTCCTTCACACAGGCATGAGTAATCTCCGGAACTCACTGTCACAAGAGATGGCAGTGACCACTGGCTTGGATGGGACACATTCACTGAGAACCAGAGGTCTGTTATGGGCTGCAAGTCACGCTGCCTATGATCTCCATCCAGGTTCAGCAGTGGTCTGCCTCTGGATGCAGTGGTGGAAGAGGGGTGTGCCTCTTTATCTCCTGCTTGTGGGCTTCCTGGGCCAGGTGGGGGGCACCCTGGGAAATGGGATGTGGGTCTAGGTGAGCCTTTGGACCGCCCAGCAGGGCTCTCCTTAGATTCACCCCCACCCTGTTCTGGTAGTGTCTCTTTTGCATCTTCTGTGAGCCCTTTGGGGACAGGGAACTGTTTGCTGATTTATCAGCGTGAACCACTTTGTCAGTATTCTTTCTACTTTGTCAATACTCTTAAGAAGAAAAGTCCTGCTGGATTGGGCCCAAGGAGGCCCCCAATTCCAGCTGCCCAATTCCCACTGCATCCCACCAGCTGCCTCAAGCAGCAAAAGCGAAAGGCCTGCTTCTCTTGCCCTTGTTCCCCTGCATTGAGGAACATACTGCTGCTGCAAGCAGAGGCAGCAAGGAGCCATCATGTCTGGGAGCCACCGCCAGACCACAGGTCCTCCAGCGGTTTGCCCAATTTCCTTTTAAAGCCCTCCAAGATAGTGGCCTTCCCCACATCTTGTAGCAGTGAATCCTACAGGCTAATTATGCACTGTGTTGTCTATTCCAGCTGGCCGCAGCTCTCGGCCTGTGGTCTTCTGCTCTCCAGCCCTGCTACCTGAGACCCCAGCAGCAGTACCTGAGGTTGTTCTACAGGTCCCTCTATAGGAAGAAGACCCTGCTGGTTCCCAGGAACAGGAAGAGTGGGACTGGAACCCACACCCTCAGGAGTGCAGCCTGTGGGAAGTGATGCCCTCCAGTGTCCTGTGCCGCAGGGAGGGTTTAGGATAGACGTAGAAGGAACATGCTTAAAAGATGGGTGGCCGGCACATGATGGATAGCTCTCTTTTCTCTTCTCCACAGGCATGTGAGGGGCACTGCTGCCTCCTCCTACCCTGGATGAAGATCCTGAGATGCCCCGGAGGACAGCGCTCCCTTGTTTGCTCCTGTGCTGACTGAGCCCGGCCCACTGCTTCTGCTTCCAGCCACCCGCACGCTCTGGAACCAGGACCACACGGCCTCCATCATCAGCGCTCTGCCCCACAACTCCTGCCACTGCCACAGCTGGACTGCAACATGTGTGTGTGTGGGGAGGGCACATGTGCACATGCCCACATGCAGGCAGTGCAGCTCCTAGAGGGTTACCACTGGCACCACCCTATGCACCACCAAACACTTGGCCTGGCCCACCAACCTGACCTGTCTACTGGGCACACTTCACACCAGCTTAGAGAACGAGGGACGGCTTTTGCTAGAATCATGGAGGGAGGGGATCAGAAGGCCATCTAGTCTAGTCTGGCCCCCACTGCTTACCCACCTGTGTCCTACCACTCAGCCCCTACCAGCCCCATTTCAGTCAGGGTTCAGCTGCACAGCCAAAGGCTTCATGCAGACCAAAATGCTCCAGCTGCCTCCATCAAGTAAGCCAAGCTCCACACTGCAAGGGGAGGCAACCCTTCCCCACAGCTGACCACCCACATCTCAAGCCACATAACCTGGAGAAAGGGCAAGCCTGGCTCTCCAGCCTGCTCCTCAGCACCAGAACACCTGGCACCCCACCCCGGTGGTTACATCCTCCCTCCCCACCTCCAGCCTATGAGCATCCTGCACTAGGCCTCGCTTCCTGAGGCAGGCCTCCCTCATGGAAGCAGGAGCTGCAGGCAGCAGAGTTTTCCAGGACTCCCAGCTATGCCAGACCCGGCCTTCAAACGCGGTGCCATGAGGGGCCCATGTCTCTGGGCCTGGCCAGGAGCCCTGCACTCAGACTTGTAGTGGGAGCCCTTTCTGCAGCAGGCCTGTTGCTGAGAGCACGGAAGGCGGGGCAGGGCCCAGAGCAAGGACTGCAGTGACCTGAGAGCTTGGAGTGTCCTTTTCAGCCACCCCCCCTCCACCATGTTCTGTGCCCGCCTGTTCCTAGCAGTGGGGCAGCTTGTGCCCACAGGTCCCAGGTGCTGTCCTTAGTGTTAAGGGGATCTCAGGCAACAGGTCTGGAACAAAGCTCCATCTGAGACCTTGGCAAGGGGAGGCTGCCCTGGGCATGGCGGGCCACCCAGCCAAGGCACAGTGGACAAGGATGGCTGTCTTGCACATCTGCCCTGGCTTTAAGGAGAGGATGGTCTGGGTGCCACCTGAGAGGGCCAGCGGAGGCCTGAGCCAACCCACTGGCCAAGCTCCTTTGGCTCCTGCCAACCCAGCCAGAGTCTGACTGAGGCAAGATCAAGCAGCAGAGGCACTCCAATGAAAAGGCCACTGCTTTCCGAAGGGCCCCTTGGCACAAAGAGATGCCTCCATTCACCGCTCTTGGGCTCTGCACCATGCCCCAGTCAGAGTCATGGTCGCTTCACCACGTTGGTCGCTTCACCACGATTAACTTGGTCCCCTTCAGATTCTGTGAATTTGGCAGCGGAGCAGAAGGGACCTCCCGAAGTCATGGAGTGCGTGTGCCCAGGGGATGGATCCGTGCGTGGGGCAGGGTTGGAAAATCCTATCAATTCAGTCACTGCTTTGCAGCCAGCTTCTGATCTCTCCCCCCACCCCCGGTGTGGCTTCCTGAAAGTAGTTTTAATTGGGGAGGGGGTTGGGTGGACACATCACTAAAACAACCCATTTGGCCAGTTCGGTGCTGCTGGGTGAGAGCCTTCCAGGGCCTGCTGAGGAGAGGGCGTGTGTGTCCCTGGACCGGCCCTGCTGCTTTGGCTCTGTGGCAGTGCTGCCTAGAACTGTCTGGGGTTGGGGTTGGGGTGCCTTTCTGTCGCTATCATGAGCTGCTCTTGCCACCTCATGTCTGCTCTTGCACAGAGACGTGTCTGCCTCCGTGTTAAATAAAGACCCGCAAACAGCACTGCCCATTTGTTGTCCCAGCAGCCAGCGGCAGGATGACCCAGGCAGATGGGCCAGCAAGGTGCTTGGGGAGGAAGCACCCTGCAAGAGGCAGGCCTGGTTGGGATTTGGCGATGCTGCAGATACAGATTCCATCTGCAGAAGGTACTAGACACACTCAGCACCACTTTGGCTCTGTGTTTCATCTGGACCAGCCTGGATTCAGCAGCCCTCTGGCCAGCTGCCAGGCAAGTGATGCGAGCCCTCCAGCTCACCCCACCAGTGCTCCTTCTCAGGGTTTCCTGCCCATCTAGGCCCTCAACAGTCAGGTTTGGCACATGGGAATGCCTCAAGCATCTTTGCGGGGGGGGGGGTAGTGAAGGTCAAAATGCAGCAACCACATGGAGCGGGGAGGGGGGCTCCACCTTCAGGAAAGCAGGCCGCCCCTGGTCTGAAGGATCAAGCAACTGCACACCAAGCCCTGTGGTGTGCACAGCACAGGCCTGGCCCATCCAGAGCAGCATGAAAAGCTGCTGGGTCCTCCCCATCTTTGTGGGCAGCCAGGTCTGGGCTTGTGCTTCCCCCTCCCACAGCAGCCTCCTTTGCCAGAGAAGCCCCAAGCAGAGGCTCCTTTGCCGCCTCTTGGATGCCACCACTCAGTTGTCAACTGCATTCCACCCCCCCCCCGCAACCCTCTACATGGGAGCGGTTGTGGGTGGGATTCAAGAAGCCCTTCGCTCCACAATTCATTGCTGTTGAGCTGCAAACTCAGCACTCTTCCCCCTCCCCCCAGCAATGGACAGTTTTGCTCTCTGGTCAAGTGGAAGCCTCTGCACACCATCTCAAGGGGGATGCCAAGTGACACAGCCAGAAGACTAGGACCAGCACACGTCCACGTACTGGCAGATACCCGCCAAACGCCCCCCCCCCGGGTATCCATTCTGTGAAGCACTGCACAGAGGCAGGACTGAAAGCTGGCAAGGGAAGGAACAGGGCCCTGTGCGAGCCTGACCACCCCGGCTGAAGAAGAAAGGGGGTGGGCTCCTGTGGGGTCTCAGAGCAAAGCAAAAGGAGCACCTGGGGACAAGAGGAGCATCACTGCACAGGCGTGTGGCACAGCAGCCCGAGGGTCTCCAAGTTTGGAGGCTTAAGAAGACACTTGGAGCTGCAACTGCCGGCAAGGGATCCTCCAGTGAGCTTCGCTGCCGGCAGCCTCAGTGGCTCTACTCTCTCCCTGGACACCTCCTGCTGAGCCCAAGGCCCCCTCCCCCTGCAGTCCACTAAGCGTGTGGTGGACCGGCACTGCTCCTCCTTCACACCAGCTGCTCCGAAACACAGAGGTGGCATCTCTGGAAGGGTATTGAGAACAAAACGGTTAGTATTATAATGCCGTTGTACAAATCTATGGTAAGGCCACACCTGGAGTATTGTGTCCAGTTCTGGTCGCCGCATCTCAAAAAAGACATAGTGGAAATGGAAAAGGTGCAAAAGAGAGCGACTAAGATGATTACGGGGCTGGGGCACCTTCCTTATGAGGAAAGGCTACGGCGTTTGGGCCTCTTCAGCCTAGAAAAGAGACGCTTGAGGGGGGACATGATTGAGACATACAAAATTATGCAGGGGATGGACAGAGTGGATAGGGAGATGCTCTTTACACTCTCACATAATACCAGAACCAGGGGACATCCACTAAAATTGAGTGTTGGGCGGGTTAGGACAGACAAAAGAAAATATTTCTTTACTCAGCGCGTGGTCGGTCTGTGGAACTCCTTGCCACAGGATGTGGTGCTGGCGTCTAACCTAGACGCCTTTAAAAGGGGATTGGACGAGTTTCTGGAGGAAAAATCCATTATGGGGTACAAGCCATGATGTGTATGCGCAACCTCCTGATTTTAGGAATGGGTTAAGTCAGAATGCCAGATGTAGGGGAGGGCACCAGGATGAGGTCTCTTGTTATCTGGTGTGCTCCCTGGGGCATTTGGTGGGCCGCTGTGAGATACAGGAAGCTGGACTAGATGGGCCTATGGCCTGATCCAGTGGGGCTGTTCTTATGTTCTTATCTCCATCACAGGCCTGACAGCACTTTGCCTCGAATGCCAGCAGGGGGCAGTCTAGGGCCAGGCTAAGAACAGGTGTGTGGGGAGTGGTGGCTACTGGCCTGGCCTTGTCCTTGATTGACTGGGCTGGCTGCAAAAAGTGGCCCTTCCTGTCACTTCAGAGGAATGTATGATGTGGCTCCAAGTCAGCCCCCCCTCCCCAACTCAGTCCTACCTCTGACTGGCAGTTGCACTCCTGGACCTTTCCCAGCCCTACCACAAACGGGACCTGGGGCCTCTTGCATTCAAAGCAGGGGCTGAGCCAGGTCCACCGACCCACTGAAAGGCCACTGGGTGACTTACCAGGTTCCGATATCTCTCTGACATGCACCACGAGCCAGCCAGGCAGGGCTCAAACGGTCCTAATCTGAAATGGGAAGCCCAGGAACAGGACAGACCCAACCCCAAACCCACTCCATCTACTGGAAATCCAAGTAAAAGATAGGCCAGCTCAGGGCAGGTGTCTTCTGTTTCAGCAGAGGCTGGTCAGTGAGGGGAGGTCAGAAGGGTGCAAGCTGCCCTCGGCTCCTTGGAGGAATGAGGGCAGGAAATGTGTGATGCACACACCCAAAACCCAATGGCAGGTAGGCAGCCCAGAGGCCCAGGCGCTCCACACAACACTCAGGGGCACAGGCGGCCCCTGCTACCCTCTTGGCAGTCAAGGGGACTGAGGCAGCCAACCTGCAGCATGGACTGAACCCGCCTCCTGGAGGTGCTGGTGGGCAGGAATGACTCCTGGGTTGCCTGGTCTGTTTTCAAAAGCACAAAAGAAGAGCTTCTAGCTACAACATGACCTGCAGAGTGAGGACCATTTTGTATAGATATAGATATATTTGAATATCATATATAGATTTTATATAGCAGGAGAGAGAAAGTGGGGGGGGGGAGCTGGGAAGGGGCTTCTCTCATGTAAAAATCCAAAATACAGTCTCTTCTAGTAACAATCAACGTGTAAACGTACAAACGCATCGCTGCTGAGCCAAGCAGCACAAACCCCAACGAGGGAGGGGGGGGAGGGGGGGTCCATGTCCAATCACACCTGGGTGCCCAGGAAGGAGCAAAGGGGCCCAGCCCTGGAGCCCCCGCAGGGAGAACACTTTTATTTCTCTGGAAAAGCCAAACAAGTCCATCCCAAGAGGGGAGGGGGATTCCCATCTACTCCACGTTCAGGTGAAGCCCTCCTGTGAGGGGAAAGCAGGGCTGCTGCCGCTCACCACCTTGCCTGGCACCCCATCCGCCCTGCCGAGTCCTCGCTCTGCGCTTGCTCAGAGCTACCACCCCAGAGGAGGGGCTGAACACCTCGCAAAGCCCACACACAAGCAAGGACACTCCCGCTTCCTGCGTGGCCAGGAAGCCCCAAGGCAGCAGGAGCAAAGCGAGGAGGCAAGTGGCTGGAAGGCCCCCTGCAGTCCTATCTTTCTCTGGCCCTGCTCCAGTCTTGGCTTAGGAGACAGCAGGGTCCTTGGGCTTGGGGGGCTCCGTCCCAGAGAGGGGGGCAACCGCTGGGTCCTCCAAGTACTCGTCTCCCTCAGCAAAGGAGGGCCCTTCCTCCAGCTCAAAGAAAATGGGGGTGTCCCCGGTGCCCACGTCCAACGTGCTCGAGTCCACCAGGAAGAGGGGCTGGGCAGTGTAGTGAACCAGCTGCTTGCCTAGGGGGGAAGGACACAGTTAGACACAAGACTAGGGCTTCTCCGGGAGAAAAGGGTCAGCACATTTCACACAGCAAGTTCCGGAAGACACGAATGCCAACAGTTCCCATGAGAGGGAAAGCTGGGATTCCTCCAAGGAAGTAAGTGTGGCTGGGCAGGGAGCTTCCTGGACAACTGAGAAGCAGGAGGACTGTGGGCAAAGAGTGGAAGAGGGTCAGTGGACCCGGGGCAAGGACACAGAGGTAGTCTGCACTGGCAGAGACCATTCTGGACAGTTAAGCACACATGAGCCCAAGCTCGAGAGAGGCCAAAAACAACAAAAGGAGGAAGAGGATGATGATGGAGCAGCTGGCGTGCTGAGTGGAGGAGGCTGGGAGGAGGTCACAGGTGGCCATGGAAAGAAGGCAGGCAGGGGTCAGTACTGGCTGAGGGTGCCTCAAGAGTGGGCTGGGGATGGATATCAGCAGAGGCAGTAATATCCTATAATGCTGGCCCAGCCTTGACACACTCCCCTGGACGCACTTGGTTTTATGCAAGCCAGAGAGCTGGCGCAGATCTGAGTAACCCCATTGGGGACAAGGAAGTAGTGGCTGACATAGCTGAAAATATTTTTTACTTACCTCTCTGGGGCTGCCTGGTCCCTGGTGGGCCCACGGCATGCAGCAGAGACTGCACCAGCACTGCTACATGTCCTGGGCTGGCCCAGCATAGGGTTGGGATGTTAGACAGCAAGACCCTCTCCACACATGCTGCTGCCAAACTAAACTTGTACCTTTTGTGGGTTTCTTGCACCTACATGCAGGACTTAATAACCTTCTTTGAAACTCACAAAAGGTTCTTGTTTCCATCATCCAAGAGATAAATGTGGCTCTTGCAGTGGTGCAAAGAAAGCCTGACATACAGCCTCAGTGGGACAGAAGTGGAGTCCAGGACTTGAATCCCCTCTGAAGAATACCTCTAAAGGGAGCACCCCGGGGCATCAGTGGGTGTACAAGAACTTGGCTAACTTTGGAAGGAGAAGCAGGGGGAGATCGGACCTGCTGAGGTGCCATGAACCACCACCTGGAATGGGGAGGAGACACTTGGGGGGCACATTAGCAACTGACATGCTGATCATGGCACTCACCTGTGTCTCCTGGGGAGGGTTCTGTCTCTGCAGGTTTTTGCTGTTCCTGGGAGGACAGGAGATCTTGGATCTGCAAGGGCACAGAGAGAGAGAGAGAGAGAGAGAGAGAGAGAGAGAGAGAGAGAGAGAGAGAGAGAGAGAGAGACTGTGTTGGTGAGGCAAATCAAGAAGCAAGCAGCAGACTTGGTCCAGGCCCACTGGGAATCAGGCTTGTGAGCCTCTTCCATGGTTCTGGTGAGATCCAGCATCCTGAACGGACTGCCCTCCAAAAGCCCATGTCTTCCAACCTCCCCCCCCCCCCACCTCCACCAAACCATAACAGGCCAGGAGACCTGCAGGCAGTGGTGTAGCTAAGGGGGCTGGGGGGGGCAATTTGCCCAGGCTCCACGCCTGGGAAGGTGTCGGGGCTGCTTTTCTGAGGCCTGGGGAAGTCTTCCTGCGCCTTAGAAGTCTTTAAAAGGCCTGCCAGAGGCCTTGGAAATGCAGTTCTGGTTTTCATGAAAACCGGAAGTGCTTGGGAGGCATTGATTTTTTTTTCTAGGCCACTGCATGCAGGTGGACTGCGCCGGGTGGATCAGATCTCTGTCTCCCACCCATTAATGACTTGAAAGGCCTGCATGAAATGAGCAGGGGGTGCATAAGAGCAGTGTCCCTTCACATTCCCAACACCTCACAGCAGGGCAGTCTCTGGGTCTGGGTGTGCAGTAGACTGACAGAGGACACTCCAGGCCTCCGCGGGGGGGGGGGGACCAGCAGGAGGCCCCTGCAGCATGCAGCTCGGCACTCTTGCATGCTCTGCAAGCTGCTCTAGAAAGACTGAGAAGCTGGACAGATGGCGTCACGGAAAGGCTGCTGGAGAAAGGATTGCCCAGCAGATCAGGAGCTTGTGGTGGCTGAGGCAGGGTCCAGGATGCAAAGACCCTGAAGAAGATACTTGGATGGAGATTCGATGAAGCCACCCAAGGACTCTTTTGGAGGCATCAGGGCAGTGGGGAGCTCTTCCAATGTGAGGCTGAGCATCAGGGCGTGTGTGTGTGCCCAATCCTCAACTCCCCCACCATTTACAGCATGAAGCTGCGCCAATGGAGGCTGCACTGCAAGCTATGGGGGTGGGGCAACTGCAGTAGGCAAGTAAACATATTTTAAAATAAAAACTTTTAAACATTTTTTACTTAATCCTCACACGCACACCCCCCCCGGGCTAGGCTGCCTGATCGCCTATGGATCTCCTTGGACCTCCACCAGCCATATACCTGGCCCAAGTCTGAGGAGAGCCAGGAGTGGGACGGGCAGAACAATGGGGGATATCCAGCCAGATCCAGCCCCTCCCTCCCCTGGCGCCCCTGGTTCCTCCCCCAACATGCCCCATTACTCCCTCCCCACAAATGGCCTGCCCCCCCACCAATTGCTGGCGCCTGTAGAGCCTCCCAGAGCCGCTGCTGTGTGCACAGCATCTTTTGCCAACTGTGGCAGTGGCCTGGCAGCCTGCAAAAGTGGCCTAGCTTTCTGCCACTGTAAAGAACCTTGCTTTGCCAGGATGCCAATTCCAGCGGTGCTAGGGCCCGAGATGACGAGCCTATGTGGGGTGCGCACATGCATGCCTGCTTCTCTCCTAGAGACTGAAAGAGCAAACTCACACTGGCCAAGCTGCTGTCCAGATCGGGCAAGTTCATGTCCGTCACTGTCATGGAAGGACTAAAGAGCTGCCAACAGGAAAAACCAAGTCATGAATGCGAGCAGGCTCCAAGGCCTCAGAGTCCAAAACCCATCACCAAACACTCCCAATGGAAGAAGACTCACATCCAGCAAGGCACTCGTGTCCACGCTGAAGCTGTGGGTGCTCAGCATGGTCTGAAGCTTATCCAGGCTGGAGTCGATGGTGTCCAAGTGCTCATTGAGCTCATTTCTGGAAGAATAAAAGGAGAAAGGACACGGTCAGAGTCTGGGGCTCCCTACTGCATGGGAGCACGCGCGCACACACACACACACACACAGGAGGTCATTCTGGTCCAGCATTTCCCCTGTTCCAAAAGGCCACCAGACTGTCCTCTGAACCAAAAAGCTCCTATCAGACTTACAACTGCAAGAAGAACCAGTTTCTTTGAGAAGGGTACAACAGCCCCTTTAAGCCTACCTGACAAATGCTGCAAGCAGGTCAGGCCACCAGCTCCTCTCTGACATTGCCCTGCCCACCTGTCCTCCAGTCACTCGCTTTGGCTGCAGGTGTGCAGTGCAGAAACCCACCCGGTTCAGCAGTCAAGGGTGGCTCCTTGGGTGGCGCAGCTGACAGGCAGGACACATGTGGAAGTGGGCTCCTCCAGGCCAGGTGCCTGCCGCTGCTAGGAGGGCTGGGGACTGCGGCAAGGGCTTGAGCCAGGGTCGCTGGACCCAGGACACTCCCAGTGAAGAGGCCAGTGCAGCAGTGAGACTGACCCATCAGGCCACTTCCTCTTCAGAGGAGTCACCTCTCTGACTGTGGAGGAAACTTGCAGGGGGAAGACCCAACGCTGAGCCAACAGGTCTCTTCAAAGTGGGGCACTGTCTTTTGGCCAGTAGAGGGAGTCAGGTCCAGCCGGGGTGTGAGGAACAGCAGAGAGGAGTGTTCCCAGGATGACTTAATGGCCAAGCAATGGACCTGCTGCCCATTCCCAGGACTCGCAATCTGGACGGAGAGGCACTCCCCAGCAAGGCCATTAGGCCTGAACTCCCCAAGAAATGAAAGCAGAGCCTGAGGCATCACAGAGTTCCAGGTGCCTCCCAGTGATCCTCACACACTCTTTCCCTGGTGGGGCTGCAGCACCCTCCTGGGCAGGTGGGGGGTCTGGTCATGTCATGTGCCCATAGGTGCCTTGTTACTCAGCTAGCCCAGGACTCCACCCCTGGCAGCGCTTTTTGCCTGGTAGCTGCTCTCCAAAGCCTGCCTGGGCTTTGTGGTAGGAGAACCCTCAAGTGGGGAGGAGGGGCACCATTCTGTTACCAAGCCGCAATGCCTCTCAAAGAAGCACTCAAGACTTAAGAAAGCCCATCCGCCTAGGAAGGCTCCTCAAGTAGCCTTTTTGGGTGCTCTGCAGCAGAGGCAGAAAAACTCCTGCTCCTGACCAGCCAATCCCTCTGTGATTTCCCATCAGAGTGCACACCCTGTTCCCAGGCTTGAAATAGGGTCCCAGGGGACTGGGGAGGGGAAGCCCCAAAGCTCAGATTTTCAGGGTTGAAGATGTACCTTCAGGGTAGCCTGAACATGAGTCCCCTTCCCAATGCAGGGGGCCTTCGGAATTCTTGATGGCCTTCCAGGAAGGACACCCTCACTATCTGTCCTGCCCACCCACTCCCCCTCAACAGGCCTGGGGAGCAGCACCTAAGGAAATGCTGACCCTTGCTGTGGTCTGCAGTGCAGAGAGGAAGAGGAAGGGCTGGGAAAAAGGCAGGTGACTTCGGACATCTGCGCAGTACGAGCCAAACTGAAAGAGACAAGAGAAGAGGCACACGAGATTCAGACGCTCCAGGGAGAGGAGAGTGGCTACTTTCCAGAGCTACAAAAAGGCAGGCACGTGGCCTCCATTCCAAGGCTGTTGGGGTGGGGGGAGGAAGGGGGGCTTGGCATGCATCTCAGAACAGAAGGGTGAAGCAGAGTTGACCAGAGTGCACAGCAGGAGAGGGCAGCGAGTGTCTTCCAGGAGCCACTGCCTGTGGCTGGATCCTCAGGAATGCTCTGGGCATCTGCCTAGTCCAAGTCAAGCCTCTGGCTTCCTTGTCCCAAGGTGGGAGCTTCTACTCTCCAGGAAGCTTTGAAAGAACACTGCTGGAGCCCTGCCTGCTGCCTGAGAGGCAGGATCAGTCTGGGGGATTCCGGGACTCCTCTGAGAGAAGTCAAAGCCAGTCAGGGATGTGTGTATGGGTGGAAGAGCAGAGTCCCAAAGGACTCTAACTGCCCGCCTCGCTGCTACCTTGGAAGGCAGTGAATTCAGAGACTGCAGAGCCACAGTCCTGGCCAGTGGCATCGCTAGGAGGCATGGTCCGCACCGGGTGACGCGCACGGGGGGTGACATGCACTGGGGTGTGACATGCTAAAATTGTGGTGGTTAGGAGTAACCCCATCATATTCTATACCGTTGGATGCGGAATTTCGAGCAGAAGGCAATGCAAAAATCCGTAATGAAATATCTCCTTTCTATCAAAAGTTATGGCCAAAGACTGGAAAATAAAAAATGCATGGACCGCTATGGAAAGTGAAAGTGAGCCGTATCACACGTTTACTCGCAAACAGGCGAACTTGCCCTAGTCGTTCAGAAAGGGCAGGCTGAGAGGAATCCAAAGACACCAGAATGTTCCTGATTCAATGAATGCAGCCCCCCAAAACACCTGAGAAGTAAGTCCCTCCCTCCATGCAGATGAATGTATTGAGCCCTATGGAAAGCAAACCTAAGCCTCACAGTCACGTTTACTCACAAGTAAGCAAACATGCCTTGGCTGGTATGGAAGACCAGGTGAAGGAGTGTGCAAGGCTACCAGAATGGTCCTGATCCTATGCACCTGGAGCTCAACAAGTACTCCAGAAGGCAGCCTCCCACCCCCCACTAAAAAGGATCAAAACAGAGGCTTCAGCTGATAAGGTGAACCTTTTTGAGACTTGCAAAGCCAGGTGGATCCTGACAGTGATCTGGTTTAAACAGAAGTTCTTAAATTGAACTGGGCACTGGGTAGGGCTGAAAACCTTACTGATTTTCAAGGGGGGAGGTGTTATTGCAGGCAGGCTACAGAGGAAATTCACTCGGTGGACCAGGGTTGGCTTCTGCTTATTAAATTATTATTTTTACTTTAATTATTTATACTTATTTATTTTAATTTGCCTGATGATGTCACTTCCACCATGACATCACTTCTGATGGGTCTTGGACAAGCTGTCATTCTAAAAAGTGGGTCCCAGTGCTAAAAGTTTGAGAACTGCTGCAATAAGGTGTTAGTACATTTACACCCTGGGGGTGTGTGTGACACCATTAGTGACCAAAATCACTAAAATCATGGTTTGGAGGAATAATACCAGCATGTTATATATCAATCAATGTGTAATTTCATGCAGAATGTGTTCTATCTTTGTTCTATCAAAAGGTACAGCCAAAAACCAGTGGGGGCGAATTGATGGTACATCACATGGGGTCGACACTTTCATCGACCTGTCCACCACCACCCCAAGATCTCTCTCCTGATCTGTCGCAGACAGCTCTGAACCCATCAGTCTATATGTGAAGTTTTGATTTTTTGCCCCAATGTGCATGACTTTACACTTACTGACATTGAAGCGCATCTGCCATTTTGCTGCCCATTCTGCCAGTCTAGAGAGACCCTTCTGGAGCTCCTCACAATCACTTCTGGTCTTCACCACTCGGAAAAGTTTGGTGTTGTCTACAAACTTAGCCACCTCACTGCCAGAACAGTGTCTGTTCTGTCTCCAGAACATTTATGAAGTTGAAGAGCACCGGTCCCAGGACAGGTCCTTGGGGCACACTGCTTTTCACCTCTTTCCATGTGGAAATTGCCCACTGACACCCACTCTCTGCTTCCTGGTCTTCAACCAGGTCTCAATCCAGGAGAGGACCTGTCCTCTAATTCCCTGACTGTGGAATTTTTTCAGTAGCCTTTGGTGAGGGACCGTGTTGAACGCCTTCTGAAAGTCCAGATATATAATGCCCACGGGTTCTCCCACATCCACATGCCTGTTGACCTTTTCAAAGAATTCTGTAAGATTCGTGAGGCAAAACTTACCCTTACTGAAGCCAGGCTGATTCTCCCTCAGCAAGGCTTGTTCATCTATGTGTCTTGAGATTCTATCTTTGATGAGGCATTCCACCATCTTACCCGGTATAGATGTTAGGCTGACCGGCCTATAGTTTCCCGGGTCCCCCCTCTTTCCCCTTTTAAAGATAGGCGTGACATTTGCTATCCTCCAATCTTTTGGCACCGTGGCCATTTTGAGGGACAAGTTGCAGGTTTCCCTGCAGTTAAGAACAGCTGCAGAGAGAAAGGGGAAGGGGTGGCACTCCCTTGCTCCCCCTTCCCGCTGATTTCTCGACTGGGATCTGAGGGAAAGGGTCAGGCACACACACACTCCCCACAACCAACCTGACAGATGCTGATCCTGCATCTCCTGACTCCTGCCTGGTGGGTCCTAAGGAAGCAGCACGAGAGCCCTGAGGCTGTCTCACACTCCAGCCCTGCTCTGGGTGCTCAGGCAGGCCAGCAGACAGGGTTCCTGCAGCAGGAACCGGCGGGGTGTGGAATGCGGAATTCCACCAGGAACAGCCTCCCAGACACAGCCAAGAGCCCACTGCTTTCCTGTGTGGCTCCCCACCCTCCCCTTTTCAATGTCCCGTCATGATCTTCAAGATGGGTGTGAGAAGCGGACCCTCTGATGCCGCTGAAAGCTGGTTTATGCTGGCCAGCCCGAGGTCTACCAGAGCACGAGGCTAGGAGAGAGACTGGGATGGAGACAGCCATGCTGGCATCCCTTTTAGTTTCCCACACACATCACGCATTGAGGGGAATGAGACAGCTGGACAGCTCCAGCAGCTGTCCAGTGGGGCATGTCTCCATCTCCTTGCTGCAAAACACACCCCATCTCGGTGCTGGGGGAGGAAATCCTTGCTGGCTCAGAAGGGCTGAGACCAGGCTCTTTCCCTGAGGTGTGCAGCCTGCATCTGTGAACCGCACCTCTCCTGCAAGGGAAGAATTCCAAGCATAAAGCAGCAGTGGTGCTGCAGCAGTGGCACCTCCCCACTCCTGCATCAGGACCCGTCAGGCAGCACAGCACCTGTGGCCCAGGCCAAGAACTGACAGCCTTCAGGCCCAATCAGGCCCAAGGAAGACTGCTAGGCACTCCACTGACTGGCAAGCGAGAGCACGGAGCTGGCTAAGCTGTCCACAAGTGAGGAAGGAGAGGCAATGTAGGACTTAGGTTGGCATGGCGAGAGGTGAAAGAGGGCCAGGTTGTGAAAGAAGGAGGGACAGACCTGCCAAGCAAATCCTGGGCCCTTAGCTGGCTTGCCAGTCCTAAAGAATACCAGCCACCGAAGTGGCAAGCTGTCCTCCCTCCCCGCACTCACTTGTCCAGGCAGGCAACACTGAGGCACTTCTCCAGGGACTGAGGCTGGATGAGGGTGCTGCCAGTGGAAGAGGCGGTGGCGGTGGTGTGGCTGGGCTCGTCCTCCTGTAAGATGGAGTCGATGAAGGTGGTGGGTGAGAGGGGGGCTTCCACGGCAGGAGCACTGCTGAGGCTTGCCTCCTCTATCCGGGGACTGCAAGAGGGGCTGGGAGGCTCCTCTTTGATGTGGATCACGGGGCTACTCCTAGGACAGAGAGAGAGAGGGAGGGAGGGAGGGAGGGAGAAGAAGCCACCCGTGGGCATGCCACACCATCCTGCTGGGCCTGGTCAAACCTGCTGGTGAGACTATTCTGGAGCCACCGCTCCCTCCGCCTTTACAAGTCCTTAGGACAGAACCGGCAGCTGGGGAGAGTGGGGAGCAGGGGCAGAGAACAAGGAGGGGCTTCTCCCTTCCTCTGACCCAAAGGAACTAGCACTTTAGGAACTGGACTGCACTAGCTTGCCAGCTCTGGCACACACCTCCTCCTCTCTGTGGGGATTCGGTCAATGAATCAGTCTCTCCAGCCAACAATTTCCAGCCACAGGAACTTTAGAAAGGGAGAGCAAAGAGGGATATGGTTGCTCTGGCAGATGGACATTCCCTTTTGCAACCAATCTCCCAAGGTGTAGAAGGTGCAATTAGCCTCCCTGGAATGCCCAGCAGGTGCAAAAGAACACAGCTGTGATGCCCCAGCAAGGCCAGTATCTAGTTCCCATTTCAAGCTGACTGTTCCTTGCAGAGATGCACACCAGGCAGTGAAGCGCAGCCACAGGGGAGTCCACCCCTCCAGCCCACAGAGGCTGCTGGGACATGCTCCTCCCCACCCCCACCCCCAGGAATGCCCAGGCCTCGAGGAAGGACAAGTCACGTGCAGGCTGAGCCAAACTGGGCAAGGAGATGACACGACAGCGCGCAGAGGCCTGTAGCTAGATTCTGACCCTGACAGTGAGGCTGGCAGCAGGAGGCACAGCCAGAGGCTCACTCCTGGTGGGAACTCTCCCAAGGGTGCAGTGCATTTGGCACAGATCCACGTGCTTAGGCCAAAGCTGGCAGGCCAGTCCTCGTGGGGAGAGACTGCAAGGAGACTCACACTTCGGCTGCCACCCAGCCTTGCACTCCACACCACCGGAAGTGCTGCCTGCATCCCCAGGGCTGAGTCACATCATCTGGCAGTATGAGGCAGTTGTCCCTCCACCTGCTTCAAAGTCTTTACAGGAGTTTCGAGGTGTTCACAACGTGAACTTTTCAGGCAGCCTTGACGGTGCAGGCAGCAGCTGCCCAAAGCCAGCCGTTCAGAGGAAGCCCGGGCCAGAGGCGGCTGTCTCTGTGGCACACAGTTCCTCCCCAAGGCTTAGCTTCTGCTTTGGGGGTTTCAGGGCTTCTACCCCCACCCCCATCGGAACTGCCAGTCAGGTCCACGAGAAAAGCGGCCACAGCGTCATCACGCACCTGTCGCCGAGGTTGCTGCTGGGGGAGGCGGAGGGACTGGACTGAACCAGTTCCGTCACATCTGAGATGATGGGCCCAGAGTTGGCGGAGGAGTCGGGGGAGTACAGAGTTGAGCCACTGTAGGCTGGGGAAGAAGCCTGCGACAAGAGTGGAGATGTTGGTGAGAGGCCAGCAGGACTCCAAGAGGCGCAGTCCCAAAGCAGCATCTGGTCAGACCCCTTCACTGCATTCCCGCATGCCACTCCCCTGGCCTCACCCTCTGCCCCAACCCAGACTGCTCTTTCCAGAGACCAATGTGAGGCCAGTGGTGGCAGCACCACAGAGACTCCAGCCAAACAGCGACAGAATCCAACCTCTCCTTCTCCATCGGCACGCACCAAGTACTTACGGAGTACAGGGACGGGCTGTGGACGTGCTCAAGAGAGTACTGGCGGCCATATTTGGGCATGGAATGGGGCGAGCTGCCGTCATTCACCATCAAGGGGCTGGAAGGGAAGGCAGGGAGCCATAAGGCAAGCAAGGTATTTGCACACTGTCCATGCAGCTGGTGGGCAAATGGGGGGGCAGGGTTCTAAGGACCACCAGGACACAAACAACCCAGAAGCGGCAGGCTTCACCCACATTTTTGAAAGAACCCCTGAAGCAAGCTGTCAGATTGCTGGGAGCTGCTTGGGCAGGGCTCTGCATGCTATTGGAGATGCAGGGCAAACATTGCCCCCTTAGCACTGCAAAGCGACCTCTCAGGTCAGGAGCCCTGGACCACAGAAGGTTCTCACTGGGCTACATGGCTGGCAGGCACCAAGGTGTGTATGCAGTCTGTGTGGAGCCAAGCTTGCCTGTGGGCTGATCTCAGAGAAAGGCCCTGCCACTTGCCTGTGATGGTACTAAAGCAGGAGTTTGGGAAGGCGCTCTGGACTGGCAGACTACACTCCAGGCCTCCTCACCCCACACCCTCCCACTCACTGCTCCAGCCTAGAGGGGCCTCGTCACTGACTGTGCAACCATCTTACAGTGACTCAGACCAGCCAGCCAATCTGCTGACTACGCTGACTGGTCGCAGCTCTCCGGGATTTCAGGCAGGGGTCTTCCTCAGGCCTGCCTGAAGATGCTGCCAGGGACTGGCCTTGGGACCCTTCGCATGAGAGCTACAGCCCCTCTCGTCTATGGCCCTTCAGGGTCTTTACCTGAAATATCAGCCAATGTATTTTCTCCTCTACCTGCAGTTTCAGAAAGATTTTCCCACACCTACAAACAACTTCAAACGCCAGCAGAGGAGGAAGGGGAAAAAGGTCTAGTATTTTTGCACTGCAGAAACACAGTTTGTGGAGGGGGGAGCAGCAAGCAGACTGCCCACAGAAGTGCTGTCAAGAGGAAAATAAGATCAAACTAAGCAGAGTTTAGAGAACAGAGAATCCTTCCAGAGATGCTCATCATGGCCATGTGTTTGTCACTACAATCTTGGCGGTCCTCTAGAGAAATCTGCCAATTTCCCAGCAGCAGAGTGGATGCACTGAAATCTCACAGGCTCTAATCAAGGAGATGTCTTGGATCCTCCGCTTCCTCATGTCCTTTGAAAGCCATCCTGAGAGATTCTCTAAGTCTAGGAGGGAATCAAGGCCTGCCACAGGCAGCTGGCCTCTAGAGCCAAAACTGAAGAAGCACCCAGGTGCCCACTTACATCTTCCTCTTCACCCCGAGAATACGGTTGGACTGTACCAATGAGATCAAGAACTGGATAAGCTGTGGGAAGGAAAGAGAGCATGACACAACACTCTGCCAGCTGGAGGAGGACATTCGCAACAGCCTCCGGCCCAATTACTGCTATCCAAATATTTCCTCAGATGAGGCCAACCTGCGCAAGCTCTAGGACCCCCCCTTTCCTGCCCCCTTCCACACACTCAAGCGGCAGCGATTCATGGTGGTCACGCCATGCTCCCTTCCAGGCCACAGGTAGGTGGAGATCTGGCTTAAACTACCCAGTGGCAAATGGAAGTCCCTTTGTGGTTGCTCAGAAGTACTGAAGTATCCTTATTGTTCACAGGTCAGGGCTGAGCCTTGCTTGACAAGGGGAGCAGATCACAACCTATTCTAGGTTGCTCTTTTATCTCCGTATAGATTCTGGCCCTCCCTCAGGGTCCCTGGTGCCCATTTACAAGTCCACATGCAATCCCTAGTCCCTTCTCAGGTTATCGTGTGGTCCACCCTGGAAAGAGCCTATGAAGGAAAAAGAGGGAGTGGCGGAACTTACCTTGTTGACGACCTTCTGCTGCTGGGCGTGCTTCTGGCGCAAACTGGCAACTTCCCGCCACAGAGCCTCGTTCTCACTGGAAGGGAGAAGGCAGCAATCGTGAGAGGCTGGCCAAGGAGGGACCTGTCCCACATCCACCTCCAGCCTGACCTGGAGGCAGCACAACTCCACAGTCTTGTAATTGACAGGCAGAACTCCTACTCCTACAGCTGAGCTGGCTGCAGAGGGCCAAGGAAAGGGCTGCAGGCGTTCAGTGCCTGCTTCCAACAGAAACTCTCAGGGGCCCATTTGGCTCAGTCCTGCCCTCTGATTGGCAGCAATGACTCTCCAGAGTTTCAGGCAGGGGCCCTGAGCGACAGCCCTTCCCCGAGGCCTCATCTGCTAGAGCCAGAGGCAAGGGAGACTTGCATCAGGGGTTGTGTGCCTGGCCCAGGAGCCGTGGCTGTGGGAGCCCTGCTTCTTGACCCCTGCCCAGGGGCCAGCTCTGGGGGTGGCCCCTCTGCACAACAGCACACTGATCTTCCTGCCACAGAATTCAAGGCAAAGGGTTGGGAGGGGCTTCTGAACAGCAAGAGCTGCTGTGGGCAATGCTCGCTGTCTAGGTGGGGTGAAGAGCCTCCCCCCAAATGCTTTCTGAAGGAGGTTGGCCAGGCTACTCACAAGCACTGTCCAGTGTGCTTCCCCCATCCCCATGCGGCCTCACAGGGCTGGTCACTCCTTCCCCCAACTGTCTTGGGAAGGGACACACTCCCACCCATAGGGGGCTAATGCCCCACAGTCTCTCCTCTCCCCACGTGTGAGTTTGCCACTTCTAAAGAGACTGTGGAGTCATTGTTGAGCTGGATCAGAGAGCCAGGCCGTTGAGCGCCAGGCCTGGAATGGGGACAGCGCAGCAGAGCTCAGGCTTGCTAGCTGGGGCTGCAAATGGCCTGGTGAAGACAGAAGGGGCTCCAGGGCACGGCGGGGCAACCCACTCAGTCTAAGAAGCCGACAACGGTTCCTGCGGAATCTCTGATAAACCAAAGCCAGTCGTCCTTCAGAACTGAGTTGGGGCAGTGGGGGGGGGGGGCTGTGTGGGGAGGCAGCTGCTTGCTTGCAGCCCAAGCGAGCCAAAGTTAGTGAGTAAGCATCTCTTCTGGCTATGCAAGATAGCAGAACCAGCCAGAGTGATGTTGGCCCATTTCTCCCCTGGGGGCGGAGAGAACCAGTCGAAGTTTCACCACAAGGAGAACAGGTGGCTCAAGACTCCCAGAGCCAAATGGTGCCCCCCCTTACCTGGCAACAGCTTCTGCCCCTCCCCCCACTGGATTATTGCTGCCTGCAAACTTGGCCACCTCTCTGCTTCCCCCCCTTGTCCCAGATCACGAATGAAAAGTACAGACAGGCAGAAGCAGCACTGATCAAACCGCCTTCCAAGTCTTGCTGCTGAACTTTTGCTCCCTGCTATAGAGTTACTACCAGCATGTTCTGTCCTTGGCAGCAAGAGGAAGAAAACCCAGGCTTGTGACTGCAGCCACCCAGTTCAAGCCCAGGTGGTGGGGAAAGAGGATGGAGGTGCAGACCCACACCTGCTTCTCCAGGCTCTGTGAAGGCAGTGATGCTCCCCAGTGTGTGTGTCCTCTGGTCATGGCAAGGAATGGCATAAAAAGGAGGACAAGAATCTAGCTGTGGATTCTCTGAGCCCTGGGCATGACGGGCACTTGCGTATCTATATATTTATTTGAAATGCAGATCTGCCGCCTTCCTGTCCCATTTCAGAAGCCACCTAGGCAGCTTTCAATCTTTCATGAAAACAATAGCAAATCATACCCATATGATGTTGGCATCCTTCAGTCTTGGAAGACTATAGTATCAAGCTCTGAATGGTGGTTCTGGAATAGAGTGTCCTCTCCAGTGCACGAAGCCTGGGTAAAGTAGATATGGAGGATAGACTATGGAGCTGCAACTGTTACCCTGCACATGCCCGATCCCATCTGATCTCAGAAGCTAAGCAGGGTCAGGCCTGGTTAGCACTTGGATGGGAGACCACCGGGTGCTGTAGGCTTATACCATAGTCTTTCGAGACTGAAGGTTGCCAACAGTCCATAAGATGACCAACAAAAGAAGTCAGAGAGTGAAACCACAGAAAATGAAATTAAGTGCATGGGGAGAAATGCCAATCAGGAGTAACCACATCTGCACAGAAAGATTATAACTGCCTGCTGAAGAGTCATTAGTGGGGGGAGGGAGCAGCTGGATTTCACAAGGGAAGAAATTCCAGAATCAGGGCCCTGTTGCAGAAAAGGTTGGCCTGTGTCCCCACCAGCTGGACCTCTGGCAGATGTTTCTCCACAACCTTCAAGAGTAGCCCCACATACAGTGGGTACAGTAGTCCAAGCAAGCAATATTTTCCATAGGAACGGCTATAGCACACAAGCCAAAGCTGGGCAAAAGCCTTCCTGGCAGGGCCGCTATCAGCCTCTCCAGGAGCAAAGCTGGGTCCAGGAGTATATGCAGGTTGTGGATTTGATCTCCAAGCCCAACCCACAACACAGTTCAGAAGAGGTTGCAAATCCACCAGCTTCCTGGCCGACCAATAGCGTCTCCATCTGGCCTGCTGATACTTTCAGCTTGTTAGCTCACATCCAGCCCTTTGCAGTTGCAAAGCGCTGGCTTAGGACCTCCATTTCCTCCAGGGCACTGGGTGAAAATTGGAAGCTAAAAGGGAAAATGGGGTGAAATGTAGACTAGCTTCTTTGTAGTGCACTCCAGGCAACGTGACTTGTCACAGTCAAATAGTCTACACACATTGGCTGCTGGACCTACAAGGACCTCCCAGCAAGAAGAACCAGCATGAACATTGGAAATGGGAGGCTGACATCAGCATACTGACGATGTTGCACTCCAATCCCCTGAACAAACTCTCCCAACACTTTCACGTTGATATTAAATCTCATGGGGGACAACAGAGCTCTTCAAGACCACACAGGTCAATAGCCAAGGGGTCAAGCAATATTCTCCAATGCCATCTCCTGAGACCTACCTGAAAGGCAGCAACGCAGCCAGCACAAAACACAACTTCCTAATCCCATCTCTGTCTAGGAAGGTAACAAAAGCCAGAGAGAGCCAGCAGAACCAACAGGGCCCCCCTTGCTAGCTCTTCTCAAAAGTAGCCTACCAAGGTGACTAAGGCTGTTCCGGTCCTCCAAACAGCTTTCAAGGTAGACAGGAAGGATCAGGATTATCGGTAATATTAGGGATGCTTAGAGGCCATGCTCTGCATGGTTGGGGCTCTGCAGAGGGAGGAGCCACTCTGCTCCCAGAGTCCACAGCTGCGCCTCAGTGATCACGAGCCCCGTTCTCCACTGCCACGGTATATGGTGGGCAGTGGCAAGGGGATGAGGCAGCATACTGAGAGCCATGCCAGCAGGTGCCAGTGATGCAGCAAAGGGCATGGGGTGTGTGGGTGTGGCTAGCTGGGCAGGCAACTGCAGAAGGTACCCCATGTCATGAGCCAACCCAATGGTTGGGCCGCGTAGCGTTCCCCCTAGTGGATCCTTGTGTTGCAGCCTCCCAGCTGGGTTGCCTGTGTGAGGCAATGCCAGGTGTTAAACGGCAGGCGGGGTGCTTTGTGCCTACCTCCTGCTGTGGCTGGGTGCTTCGAGTGCTGCATTAGGGAGTGGCTGATGTGGGTTCAGGTCCTGCTTCCCTGTCCCTGCCAGGCGTGATCCTGACCAGTCCTGTCAAAGCTGAGCACCTGGCTGGTGAGGGCAGGGCCCCTGGCAGGACTGGGACCACTTGCCTGACTCTCACCCTACCAAGTTTAGGCAGTGAACCACCAGCATATAGCTTTGCCCAAGTGCTGCTGGGGCTCCACTTGTGAGCAAAATAGATCTTTCTAGCTGATGACTGCCCCTACAGGGACTTGAGCCCTCGCCCTGGAGAGAGAGAGAGGGAGAGAGAGAGAGTGTGTGTTTGTGTGTGTGCTTTCTTTTTACAGGTGGCTGCCCTCTTTCAAGGGAGTAAGCTGCCTTTGTTAGAAGACCTATGGAAAAAAGAAACTAATTCACAATGGAGCCGAGTTATATACTGCACCTTGTGTACTTCCTGGCTCCATATATTTCATTTTGTACATCCTGGTTCCATATATTTTAGGAGCAAGAGAAGTCACACATCCTGGCTATTTGGGCAGGGAGACCTAGGACAGGCAGGCAGGAGATGAGGCCAGGGAGCCGTCTAGTCCAAGAGAAGGCCACAGCCCACTGCAAAAGGGAACGAAACAGCTCTCCTGCAGCAGGGGAAGAAGGGACACCCCCACACCCACAGTGATGGCACAGACCAAGGTCTCCCCTGCTTGCTCTGTCATGGCCAAAAAGGTATTCCCTGGGCATATGTGTTTGTGCGAGTGGGATGAGGGGACTGAACCCTGGGTGCTGGGACTCCGACGGCTCCTGTCTCCGTGCTATTTGCACCACAGCAGCATCCTTGTGTGGGATGAGATGGTCAGGGCCAGTGACCCTGGCTGGATCCAGCAGTGCTCCCCCTTCTGCAACCTGCAAGAGCGCTCTGGCAAGGTTCCTCAGGGGTGGAATTAAGATAACACCGCTGCTCCAGCAAAGGCCCAGCTTCATAACTGGGGCCATTTCAAGCAACAGCCAACCAAAACTGGGTGGCTCCTGAAGATTTAAGGAGCAGGAGGACACAGCCATGGGGAGGGACATTCCTCAAAATGCTATGGCCCACCAGAACTACTAATGTAGAGGGCAAGACCCAGAGAAAAAGTCAATGCACTTGAGACCCACTCCTTCCAGGGAACAGCCTGGTCAGGAAGGATGACCCCTTTTCATGTGGCAAAGGAAATCCCTCAGGGGATCCCCAACGTGCAAACTGTGCTTGAAAAACAGAGCTGCACTCCTGCTGCAGGGTCCAGTGTCCTTCAGGAGGCCAGCCTGTGTCTTTGCAGGCCCCTCAGTGCTTTGCAAGAGAGGCAACAAAGTGATGTCAAAAGGAAGGCATGTGGTGCTCGACCCTGGTGATGGGGGGGCAGGTTTTAAGAGAGGCAGGTGGGCAATCATTTGCATTGTTCAATAGAACACTGGATAAATAAAACACTCCTAAGATCTTTTCATAACCCTGAAATGAAACCTTTGAAGCCAACCCTTATAAACTCTTCACCACCTATTAATGGCCCCATAAAACAGGACCTGGAGTTTCCCCTCTCCTGCACAAAAGTGGCTTTTAACTCTTTGCAGGCCTTTAGGAGTTGTGGCCCAAGTGCCTTCACCCTCCTGCCACTTTTCTCCAGAATCAGAAAGCTGCAGCTTGGCTGGAATGCTGCTCACCAGGTGACGGGCTGGAGAACACGCTGCTGTCTGCCTGTCCGTTGGGGCACAGGAGGGGCAGGCTGAAAGTGCTGTTCCTTTGTACATGGTTTGGGTAGGGGGTGGCCAGTGGCTCTGGATCAGGAGCAGCATTCTAAGAGCAGAAGCAGCAGCAGGAGATGGCTCAAGTAATGCAGCCACTGAAGAGGTTACATAGCTGGTAAAGGCCCATCATGACCAACAAAGACAGGCCTCCCCCCAGCTGCTGATCACTGCTCTCCTAACTACTACAGGCCAACATCACAAACTGCATGTTGAAATTGGGGGAGGCAAGAACTCTCCCTACAAAGACTGGAGCAGGCATTCCTAAGAATCCCTGCTTAAGCTCCCAGACAGCCTGAAGTCTGATCCGGGAAGAGCAGATGCTGAGGCACACAAGCAAACGACCACTGGCCTGCAAATGACCATTAACCAAACACATCAACCAAATACTGCCAGAGGACCACGGCACTCCTCCATCTCCGGACCAATGGAACAGTAGCCACAAGGGGTGGGGAGAATGCTGTCCCCTGAGAGGTCTGCTGCTTCTTTGATGTGTTTCAGGAAGCTGGTAAAAGGAAGCCCTTTCCCAGCAGGTCTTTGGGGTCTTTCTGAGAGCTGATATGAAACTGACGTGCTGCTGGTGACAGCCTGGGTGTCTCTGCTGACTTGTTTGGCCTTCACAATTCTCAGTACTTATTAGGCCTGCAGTCTTTAACAGATTAAAATTGCTTTCAAAGTTGACTAAAAAAGCACCCTGGGGAAGCAGAGCAATTCTTTGAAAAAGAAAATGTTCACTTTTTCACTTGTAAAAGCTGCACCTGGCAGGGTAAGGATGAAGACTGGGAGCCCTTGCGGCAGGGCTCCTAACAGGTAGGAAAAGAGAAACACGGAAAACCACACTGACGAGGGGGAAGGAGGGATATTAATACAATTCTCTGAACAAACAGAGGGAAGGCCTCGCTCAAGGTGGCACCTGCCGTGACAAAGACGTGCACTGTCTAAAACAGGGGTGGGCAACCTGTGGCACATGTGCTCCCAGTGGCATGTCCACATTTTCCAAGTGACACATGCTGCTTGCCTCCTTCAGCAGTCAGACCTGCTGCACTTCATCCCACCTCAACTTGTTCCCGTGCCAAGTAACTGCTGCACCAAAGGTGCTGTGAGTGAAATGGGAGTAGCCTCTGTGCTCGACTGCATGAACCGGCTCGACGCAAAAGCCACCACCAAGCCAGGGGAGCGCAGGCCAGTCAGAGGCCTGCCCACAAGTCATGCTGTGGTGCTAACTCCTGGCCCTGCCTTTGGCATGGGCGACTGGCAGCTGACCAGTCTGCACCTAGCTGGTCCGTGCAGTCGGGTGCAGAGGCTTTGCCGAAGTTGCTGACCAACCCTTTGTCACAACAGAGACCTTTGGTATAAGAACAGCCCCACTGGATCAGGCCATAGGCCCAACAAGTCCAGCTTCCTGTATCTCACAGCGGCCCACCAAATGCCCCAGGGAACACAAAAGACAACAGGAGACCTGCATCCTGGTGCCCTCCCTTGCATCTGACATAGCCCATTTTTAAAATCAGGAGGTTGCACATACACATCATGGCTTGTAACCCGTGATGGGTTTTTCTCCAAAAATTTGTCCAATCCTCTTTTGAAGACATCTAGGCCAGATGCCCTCACCACATCCTGTGGCAAGGAGTTCCACAGATTAACTACACACTGAGAAAAGAAACATTTTCTTTTGTCTGTCCTAACTCTCCAAACACTCAATTTTAGCGGATGTCCTCTGGTTCTGGTGCTGTGAGAGGGAAAAGAGCGTCTCTCTATCCACTTTATCCTTCCCGTGCATAATTTTGTATGTCTTAATCATGTCCCCCCTCAGGCACCTCTTTTCTAGGCCCAAACACTGTAGCCTTTGCTCATAAGGAAGGTGCCCCAGCCCAGTAATCATTTTAGTGGCTCTCTTTTGCACCTTTTCCATTATGTCTTTTCTGACACGTGGTGACCAGAACTGAACATAATACTCCAGGTGTGGCCTTACCATCAATTTGCACGAGGTCATTATAATATTAGCTGTCTTATTCTCAATACCTTTTCTAATGATCCTAAGCATGGAATTGGCCTTCTTCACTACTGCCACACATTGGGTCAACACGTTCATGGAGCTGTCCACCAGCACCCCAAGATCTCTCTCCTGATCGATCACAGAGAGCTCAGAACCCATTAGCCTATATGTGAAGTTTTGGTTTTTTGCCCCAATATGCATGACTTTACATTTACTTACAGGCCAGACCTATGGCAGGCCAGGATGAAGTGCAGCAGATCTGGCTACTGCCAGAGGCAAGCAGCATCGGCTCCTACCTCCTCTCAACAGCAAAAGGCATCCAGGCTAAGCTGCATGCAGCTGGGGTGTCACCAGAGGCAGGTAGAGTGGCACATTCAAAGATTCTGTGCATTAAAAGTGGCACATGGCATGCTGGGGGTTGGTCACCCTGGTCTAAAAAAAAAAAAGTAAGGGGGCTGTTTTCTTCAAAACTACAGGTTGTCTCAAGGAAATGTACACATCCTTTACAGTGTCAAATTTATTGGGCTATAATTCGAACCTATACTGCATATGGTGTAAACAGAAGCAGATGCTGTTAATTAATTAGACTAGTTGCTCAAATGTTCCCCATTGGAATCCATACACAACTGACATAATCAACCAAGGGCCCAAAATCCAACTTTCCAACACAGATGGAACCATGCCAATGGGGCACGTGCTGCACCCTGCAGTGGGAGGCAGCCATGGAGGCCTCCTCAAGGTAAGGGAATGTTTGTTCCCTTACTGTGGGGCTGCATTAGTGCTGGCGAGTTGAACAGGATTGGGTCTAAAGGGAGCTGCAGACAACAACCAAGATGCAGGCTGGGATGGCACTGCTCATCTCTTCAGTGGCTTTCAGGCATTTGTTGCAGGTTTTCTACAATGAAGTCCGTATGAATTAGAGCTCATTAAAACATGGGCACTTTTTTTGAGGCACTCTATATGTACTGAATCAGTTGCCCCTTCATTTATGCACATTGAATTTATAAGAACTTATTTGATTAATTGACTAAGATTTCCTTAATCAGGTGAACACTCAACAGTAGCAATTGTTTCTCAGATTTGTCTTGGATTGGAATGAGTTAATCCCCCTTGTAGCTTTCTGAATAAAAAGGCAGGGCATAAATGTTTTATTTAATACTGTTTGTCACCTGAAAAGATCAGATGTTAGAGAGACAACGAGGAAGGCCACCTTCTGGTCCGATGGCAGATAAGAGGGCGCTTTGGGCAGGCCCAGCAAGTCCATTGGGAGCAGCTTCTTGCACTTTGCTAAATATCCGCAAACAAGCCAAGGTGTGCGGGCAGGCCACAGGATGCAGTGAAGGCCTCGTCTTTGCAAGACAAAATGTCTCTGAGTCAGAGAGACAGTTTCTCTTGCCGCAATCTCAGCCTGCAGCTGGCACTGGCTTATATACGCGAGCCGCTCATAAACCAGCAGTCCTTAACCTCATGGAATACCGTGGCCAGTTAAATCAGCACCAGATGATCTGAAGCAGTGACTAAGCTCAAAGTGCAGCTGCTCAAGAGGAAGAAGAAAGGAGGAGGGGCTAAGTTCACACCAAGCCCCTTGCTCTGAGCCCATCAAAGCAATTCCAAGACCAGGCTTCTGGTTTATTCTTGGCCAGCAGTGCCCCTAGTGACAGACCATGGCTGCGGCACAACTGCCAGAACAGCTGGAATCCATGTAGCATCTTGCGCAGAGGGGCTGTAATGCACCACATTACAGCCGCCTAATCAAGAGGTCATAAAAGCTTGGCCCACTGTCTCCAGCATGAGGCAGTGTCAGCCACGCAGACAGCTGTGGTAAATGCCAGCAACCCAGAGAGCTGGCCAGAGGGGGGAATGAGGAGCCCTTCCTAGCCAAGGCAAAGGGTGACTTACAGCCCCCCCCCCACACACACACATACATCCTGCTTTCACCTGGGAGAGGCAGACCTGAACACTGGGTTCTTTGGAGAGCCAGCCAAGAGGCACCGGCTGGTCAGCGACATAAGCAAAGGGAGGCCAGATTCTGCAGCAACACAGACTGCGCCTGCGCAACATGGGGAAAGAGGTCCTAGGGCCTTTTCTGGGCATCACTCTGCTTCTCTGAAAGATGAAACCTTCTTAAAGGATCCAGCAGGAAGGGAAACTCCCATCAAGACCTCCAAGCAGAGGCCTCAAGCTGTTTCAGATCAAGGACCTTCTCTTTGCCAAAATGTGGGGTGCTTCCAAACTCAGCCAGCTGCCATGGTGGGCGGGGGTCCTTTGCTACCAGATTGCTTCCTCCCAAGACCGCCAGAGCAGCTTCTGCCCTGGGGTCAAGAGGACACTGCCCTGAAGGGATGTGCTGTGCTGCTCAGTTTGGCTACTGCATTGACAACTGCTGAGCAACACACTGGTTTCGGCAGGCTAAGCTAGGCCATGCCTGGGCTAGGCCAAGGTGTCCTGTGAACTTCCCTCTCCAGAAGCTTCAACAGCAGCACTCAACTCAACAGGCCTGCTGGCCTTGGCAAGAGTGAGCAGCAGGATTAATTGACTTGTCAACAGCAGCTCCCCCTGCAGGAGTTCTGTCTAACAGCAGCAACACCTCCTTTGGCATGCATGGCCTTAAGGCAGGAAGGGTTCACCTCCCCACCTCACTCCAAGCCTCAGAGCATCCGGCCAGTGCAAGGGGGTTCCTTGAGTTTCCAAGCAAAGCAAGAGGCTGGACAGCCCTGCCAAGTTGGTTGTCTGGTAACAGGACCACTTCCTTTCTCAACTGTTTGCTGCAGGGGAAAAGGGATGGTATTGCAGAGCAGAGATGGCGCAGGAGCTCTATTCTAAGGGTAGAGAGATCTACTTAGGTGATAGATGTCCTATTCCCTTCCATTGCCTGCCTATTTCTCCTTATTTTGGGACCCTTCTGATCCCCCAGAAGTGCCTGTGCTGGCTCAGCTGCTGGGCCATCCTCCCACAGCAGTCTCTGAAACGCTGTTCCCAGACAGGCCCATGCTGGAGATGGACTTGGTGGTCCTCTGTGCCTGGGCTTGGCAGGTGCCTACTGACTGGGTTGCCCAATCTGCCTGCCTAGGCAAAGGGAATGGGGTGGAGTAGCCAGGGGGTCTTCCTCTCATCCAGCTGGGCAGCCCGACGACAGCATGAGCCTTGGGTTTCCTAGGTTCAACCACAGGGTGTCTGGCTCTGCTGCTGGAACTAGCACACCCCCCTCCCCCGTGAGCACAGGGATGGGACTCCCAGACCATGCAAGCAGCTGGAAACAGGGGCTGTGTTCCCAGTTCAATGCCTCCAGGGAGTGACTTCTGTTTCCTTTGCCCTTTTCCCTCCAAGCCAGCCTGCAGACTGTTCGAGTAGCTGGGGGTTTGTGTACTTTGCTCTTGAAGAGTACCCCCCCCCCACTGGGCACCACCAGCTACTGCATCCAGTGCAGTCTGGTGGTGCTCTTCTATAGCCCCCTACCAATTTGTTTTTCTTTAGAGGTTTTAATAACCTGGCCATATTCCAACTCCTTGCCTGCCCTGGAGAGCTCAGTGGGCTGTGACAGCCACTTGCTTGCATGTGCTGCTACAGTTTAGTTTTGCATAAGAACCATGTGGGGTTCTGTGCTCTCCTGGGAGGGGCGGGCTGTCCAGATCTCCCACCTGTACCTGGTGTCCTTAGCCTGGGATGGCAACAGCAAATCAAGGTGACAGTAGCCTGCATTAGTCAAGCTACTTGACACATGCCCTGCACAGAACCTGGAAAGGACCTATGGGCAGAACCGCGCCAGGAATCCCTGCATAAGACCGGCCTTGGAAGGCAGAACACAGCCATGAGCCAGGATGCCCCAGGGCTCTTCTAGCAGCCACGACAATGAAATGGAACAGCCCTGCTCCCTCCCCCCCAACTGGAAGGCCTTTAAACCCCACTTCCAGCCAAAAACCAGACGCAGAATTCTGGGGAGGCTGCACGCCCGACAGCCCTCAGATGGTGGGGAGGGATGGCATTTGGGGGAGGGTGACACTCTGTGGTTGTGGACGCAGGTGACACAGGAGCCAGGACTGCCAATGCCCAACACACCATGGAGCACCTTGCACAAGACCGCCTGCAGGACTCTTCACTCTCATGAGAACTGGGCCTCACTCTTCTCCACCTTGCTTAAACCGAGACTCCAAGAAGGCAGTCTGTTCCCAAAAATGGAGGGGGGAAGAGAAGAGAGAGGACCAGGTATCAACAAGCTCCCTGCCCCCGCCATTTCCCAACCCTAGAACTACTACTTGGCTGGCCAAGCTTCCTTTGGAGGCAGCCCCTCATGCTCTCCGCCCAGGCAGCAACTTCTGCCAATGGGGCACTTCTGAGTGCAGCAACTCATGCCTGGCCACCCCCTCGCTGGCTCCATCCAGGCCTCCCAGCTCAGCTGCTCCCCCGCCTGTTACTGATAGACACAATCTTTTCAGCAAATGTTCTGATGCAAAATATCCCCTTTGGTGAGTGTCAGAAGGAGAATATATATTGTTGCTTTTGGAACTGTAAGGAGCTATGGGGTCAAAATTATTCAGTAGGATCTCATTTGGGGGCGGGGGAGAAAAGAAAACTCACACCACATAAGGTAAACTAATTCTGAGGAAGGGGAAGAACAGCCAGGCAGAAGGCCAGATAAGAGTGTCTGCTTGGATTTATTTTTACCAGGAGAAATTTTAAACCTTTACATTCTGTTGCTGACAGGGGCCTTGTAAAAAAGGCAAGGCCTTGTAAATGCAGTCTGGCCAGGAGGAAGTGCTTGTGGTGTCCCAACGGCAGCACTTCGTGTGCAGAGCCAAACTAAATGGAGCCCCCAAGAGGCAGTGGGGGAAGGGGCACACTGATAAACACAGGTGCAGCCACCCCAGTCCCGTCCCGTCCCGTCCCATCCCCCCCCCGCTCCCAGCAATCTGCTTAGAGTTATGCTGTTCCCAGCAGACCCAGGCAGAGCTGATCGATCAGGGCGGCGGCAGCCTGCTCCTGCCTGCTTGTACTGCTTTGAGGAAGGGGGCTGCAAGGAGAGAAGGGCTGGGGCCTCCTTCCCCACATCAGGAGAAGGCTTGCTCCCTTCCGCCTTTCATCACCTGGTTCACACACTAGCCCCCTTCTGAAGGAACTTATCCAACCAGAGGCAAAGCCTAGGCCTCCACACAAGTGGCACGGTGAGGAGGCCAAGACTGCCTCCCTGTGGCAGCCCTCTGCCCATGGAGTGTGGAGCTACTTCTGGAACTGCCCTCGCTCCATTTCAATTGCAAGCAAATCACTCTCCCCTGCAATCAGCATGCCTGAAGTGGGTGGCTGGCCCTGGCTGAACCCAAAGCAGGGAGGTGAAACACCAGGCTCACTTCCTGGAGTGAGAGTGCTCCTTCCAGGGTGCCTCAACATCAACAGCCTGTCAGGGTGAGGTTGCCCCAGCAGCCTGGAAGAAACAGAAGGTCCACCTGGACCCTCCACAACTGACAGGAGCTGCACTTGACTTTCAAGCTGTTTGGGCCATGGAGTATCACTGCAAGACAGTCTCTATTCCAGAATCCCCACTGAGGACAGGCAAGGCGAGGGAGACGCTTTTCTCAAAAGACGGCATGTCCACCAGACTCTTTGCTGCAATAGTCTCAACAAGGTCCAGTGATGTGTAGATCTCCTTTCAATTAAAGGCCACAGCACTCTACTGACGATGACAACTGCAACCTTTTCACGACTGGAAATGAGGGCAAAGCACTGCTGCGCTTCAGAGCCAGCCACAAGGGCAGTGAAATGGGGATCTGAACCAAAGTGCAGACTCCAGCCTGGAACAAGATATTGGCTGCTCAAGCCTTTTTCAGATTCACATGGCAGGCAGTAACCTCCAAAGCTACACAACTTGCAACAAAAGAGCCAAGAGCAGCTTTTGAAAAAGGGAGCTATCAGATTTAAAACCACAACTGCTCCAGACTTAAAAAAAATCCCTGAAAGGAAGCTTTCGGCTCAAAGATTCCAATTTTAGGAGGAGGTGAGGGATCCAAAACAAATGAAAATACAGGAAGAAGAGAAGCCAGAGGAAGCTAGGACTCCAGCGGGAGGCTCTGAAAGGCAGGGGGATCACAACTTCACTCCCCCCCCCCACTCACCTGCAGTTATAATGTCAGGCTTCTAAGTGCCACCCTTGGTTTGCAGTTATCACAGCTAATCCTTTCTACTGCCAACTACTTCTCCAACACCTTCTTGCACACAAAGCTCACGTCACCAACACTCACAAGCCTCACCAGCAGTCACCAGTGTCACAGAATGGCTTGTTTTACATATGGGGAGATGAGGTTGCAACACTGAGCTTTGAACACAGCCAGGGGATGATTTGAACTTGCATCCTGAAGCCTAGCTTTCTTATCCAAGGGCCACACTGGCCTCTCATGTGTTACTTATTTTCCTGAAAATCTCTCAACCGTTTGTCCGTCCCCTCCTACCCAACCATCCACCCCTATTTTTCTTTCCATGGAACCACGGGCCTCATCCTGAACTGAAAACATGCATGGAACCAAACGCACCCAGGTCTGCACTGTGGCAGCCTGGCCTCTCTCTTCTCCCATCTAGACTGGAAGTCTCCTGGGAGAGGCAGTCTCAGTCTTTGCATTGACACAACTCTGTGAGTATCCTGTACCCTGATCAGGCTACAATGATTTAATAAAACATATGAGAACCACTGCTGGCTTCTCCCCATTTGGCTTCAGGTGCCTCAGTTCTTCCCCAGCAGCTGGTAATTTCTGCCCCCCCCCGGGCTAGTCTGTATTGGGGTTGCAGAACAGGCACCCACAATAACTTTGTTTTGGTGCTGCTTGGACAGGTCTTGGCCACACCGCAGCTGTCACACATGGGATTGGAGGCTGCCTTCTGCTGCCATTTGAAGTGCTTGCCCACCACAGCCAACTGCTCTCTCTGAAGCATCCTGACATATGTACTACCTGAGCTGGCCAAGGCCCAAGACATACTCAGAACACAGCACCCCCCCCCACCACAACCGTGTCCATTTCACATCCGAGAACCAACTCAGGAAAGCGACGCCAAGCAGCATCTGGTCAGGTCAGACAGAACCGCTGTTCAACAGGCAGACTCTTTTGCCCTATCAAGCAACAAGCTGGAGCTTTGGAGAACTGGGAATGGTGGAGATGGAGCACTGCTCCCTCCTGACTGCAGAGGCGCCAATGGGGATATCGCCCGACAGTCTTTTGGAGGCACTAGGGAGAGTAGCATCATCATCCTCAATAGCCACAGTCAGTCTCTCTGCAGAAACCACTGCCATCTCAGCTCTGGTCATCTGCTTCCCTAGTTGGTGCACTGCCCAAGCCAGGCCTGGTCAGAAAGTCAGGGGACAGAGTGGGGTTCTGCAATTTCTTTTAAGCAAACAAGTCTGATGTGGGAATACAGGGTATGAGTGTGTGCAACTCATGTGAGCTAGATACATTTACTCATACCTATTATCATTCTTGCAAAAACCCATCACCTAGGAAGCCCAAGTCTCTGTCCCTCAACCACAGGACCCCAGAGTGCTGCCACCACCACCCCGGGTTCTTGGGGAGGGAAGTGACAATAACCACCACCCAGTCTCCACTCTGTGAGGCACTCCAGGAAAGGCCCCTTTCTAGGGTTGGGGATTCTGCTGGACAGAGGCATCACTAGGGTCTGTGTCACCTGGTGCAGGAGGCCAGCGCTTAACCCCCCATGATGGACCAACTCCCATGCAGTGGGTGGGGGCAACGCTCTGGGCAGTGGGCATGGTGATGCACCATTGCCCATTTGGTTTTGGGGTTATAACTTTTGATAGTATACAGATATTTAAACATGATTTGTTTTCACGTATTCTGCAGGAAATAACACATCTAATGACATAGCATGATGGCATTATTCAAAAAAATCAACATTTTAAAAATTTTGGCCAATAGTGGTGTCACCCGCCATGTGCATCACCTGGTGTGGCCCACACCCTCCTAGCAACACCACTACTGCTGGACCTCCCAACAACATTCAGTGCCAACACGGAGGCACTCCCCCTTCGGTTCTTAGGGCAGGTTGTCCAGCAGGGTGACAAAGACAATTTCAGTGCGGAAATCAGACTGAAATGGGCCTGATAATCTGTTTCATCCAAGACCTTCTAGAGCAGTGTTTCTCAAACTGTGGGTCGGGACCCACTAGGTGGGTCTCGAGCCAATTTCAGGTGGGTCCCCATTCATTTCAGTATTTTTTTTTACTATTTTAGACGGTGCTACCATGGTATGTGACTGCATTTGGGGAAATGTTACAGAGTTATTTTTAACAAGCCACTATGTATATTCTTCTAACAATGATATTAAATGGGACTTACTCTTGGGTAAGTGTAGTAGGAATACTAAAAAATTTTCCCTGCCTGATGATGTCACTTCTGGTCATGACATCACTTCCGGCTGGTCCCGACTGATTCTCATTCTAAAAAGTGGGTCCCAGTTCTAAATGTGTGAGAACCACTGTTCTAAAGCAGTGTTGCCACCACATGCCCAGATTCTAGTTGAAGAGGTTAAGGCAGGAACCTGGCACACCAGAATCACCCAGGAGCCCCAAGTGCCAGGAAAGGAAGGATCTTTGCTCACAGAGACCCGCGTTGAGTCTGGCCACAAAGCTGCCACTGGGTTCTTGAAAGAGGACACCCTAGTCAGCAAACTCAGTCAGTGGGGAGCAAGATCAGCCCCACAGGAAGCACTAGGTGGAACGCCTGCTCCAGCCCATCGGAGTTCAGCCCAAGCATGCTTCACAGCAGACTCTGTAGAGGTGAGTGATCCTCAGCTGTCTGCTGCCACCACCCTTTCAGTTAACTGCAGGAGCCAAGAAGAGTCGGCTGAGGAAGGCCTTGGAGGCCCTGTTCCTCGAGAGGGCCATAAAGAGTCTGCTACAACAAGCATTACAGCAGATTTGTCAGAAAAGAGGCCCAAGTCAAAGCACAGCCAATAAACTTCCACACCTGGCTCTCAGCCACATGCATTTGTGGTGCACCACAGAGACCCAGATCACTGGAGAACGCATGCTGGGACCATAAACTCTCCGTGCCGATGAGAAGTCTGATAAAAAGCTGCACCTGGTGCTTTGAGCAGAGCCAAGAGAGAAGAGGCACTCGAACGGCACACCCTGCAACTTCCAAGACTCAAGGCTTCTGCGGCCTCTGGGGAACACTGGTCAGACCCCCAAACGCTTTGTGGCAAATATGAGCAACGCGCAACTCATGCTCGAAGCCCTCCTCCACAGACAGGGAAGGTTTACAGCAGAGCTTTCCTTCTGAAAGCTGCCATCACAGGAGTGCTGTCAGCCTGAAGTTGCGTCATCTGGCTCCGACATTCTTCTCTTCATTCCTCAGATGTGTTGGGGAAGGCTGTGGGGAATGAAAAAGGTACTCTGCACATGCTCAGAGGCTCATTCAACAGTACTACTTCATCATATTCCATGCTCAGGCCCGATCCCCAACAAAACAGCTCCAGGACAAACCTTCACAAAGCTTGACTCAAGATACTGTCTCTCTGACAATCACAGCAGATATGTCTCCCCAGGCGCCTCACACAGCCAGGGGAGCAAAGGGCCAGTCAGACAGCAGCTGCCACCAACAGTGTGCTCCCTTTCTGTGGGCGTGGAATCAGTTTGGTGTCAGCCTGGGTCTCCAGACTTCTGCCACCTTCAGGGATTTTGCAGGTTAAAGGAGACCGCAGACCTGGTTCTCCGCCTCTCTCTGTCAGACATACTCTGGTTTGGCCAGGACGAGAGAGCAGTGCCAGATGAGTTGCCTGGCTTTGCGGCTTCTAGGGTTCAGGGATGTCAACCTGGTTTTCTCTCAATTCAAGCACAACCTAGAGTAGACTGCCAACATCTCTGCTAATACGAGCAGGGTTGTTTCTAAAACTGGAACAGCCCTTAAGCACTTTGACATTCATGGGGAGTGAAGTAGGACTGTTGTGCCTGAGTGAGCACAAGATGGGCCAACAAACGCCCCCCCCATCTTGCAGAACCAGGTGCAGGTTAAACAGATGCTGCCCCACAACTGCACACATAAGTCTGCAGCATTACTGTTCCTCACTGCTGCAGGGGAAGAGGCAAGGGACTTGCTTCCCCCCCTTTCCTGTGCTAAGGAAGAAGCAGAGATTTTGCAGTCCCAGATTCAACAGTCCCAATTCTTAGAAGGTGGTTTGTTAAAGCCCGAGCCAAGCTCAAGAGGTGCCTCATCCGCCAAACAACAGGAGCCCAAAGCAGGCCTTCTCAGTGACTGGGCTAACTTGGTTGTCGTGCCCCCCCCCCAGCTCCCTTCCCCAACTTGAGCCTTCAAATGTTAGCAAGAATATTTATACTCTACTTTCAAACAAAAAAAGTTTTGTTTATGAAACTCAGAGTGGTTTATGCAGAAAAACAATGGTTTCCTGTCCCAAAAGGGCTCACAATCTAAACAGACGCAAAACACCACCAGCAACAGCCACTAGAAGAGAGACTGAGCTGGAGTCAAAAGGGACTTTACACCTGGATACCTTTAGATGCAAAATTAAAGGAATCCCGTTCTGCCAAGCAGTTAATTTGTGGGATATGAACCTTCTGTTTTAGCTGTGCTATCACTTTGATAGCGTTAACAATTGCAGGGACAAGTGGGCTTCATCATCACTGTGGCAGTGTGGAGGAAACATACAAGAGTGCTGTTAAGTCCAGCCTGGCAAGACATTGTCTCTGCTTAGCAAACTCATTCATGCAGCAGTCAAATTACCTGTCAGCAGAGGGCACCACAAGAAAGAGCAAGGGAGGTTGTCTTCCACTCTGCCCTGTAACTCACTGAGCATGTGCCTGCCGCACATACTTACTGCTTCATGGCTATCAACTTGGAGTCCATGCTCTCCTGCTTGCCCTTCATCATCTGAACATCTGTCAACAGCTTGGTCATGCTGTCCTGGCGAACCTTGATGTCTTCATTTCTTATGCTGGCCACCTGAAAAAGCAGGAAGAGATTCACTGCTTCTAGATGAGAAAAGAGTTGGCAGAGCATCACCAGGAGCAAGTACTCTGCCTTTCCAACAACAGGAAACTCTCTCTCACACACACACTCCCCCCCCCCGCAGGCACTGGCTGAGGGGGGGGCTGAGGCTGAGGCACACCCCCCCAGAGGGGGGGGCTGAGGCTGAGGCACACCCCCCCAGAGAGAGAGTAACTTTCTCACACACACCCCCCAGGCAGGCACTGGCTGAGGGAAACTCAGAGGCCATTTTCCCCTCCACCATGCAGGAGCTCCTGTGGCCCTGAGCCAGCAACTGTCAGGGCAGACTCACATTTGTGACCTTCCTCTTGATGTTCTCCAGGAGATGCTCCTGGCCACGGAGGAAATACGGGTGCTGGAATTCAGTGTCATCCTTTTCTGGCTTCACCAGACCGCCCTGTTCAATGTGAATCACCTTTCGAAAGCCGTCTGAAAGGCAAGGGGGAGAAAGATCAGCTGCTAAAGAACACTGACACTCTGCAGCGCCAAGCTCAGAGTGCCAAACTCTCCACCCCATGGAGACTCAGTAACTACCACATGCCAATGCTTGCACTATGTGTTGATCCTGTAATCCTGATGAACTAAAGCTCATCACTCCCAGCAGCAGGCCTCTCCATTTTCCAAAGGAGCAATCTTAGCACTCCAAGAGCAGGGCAGACTCCCAAAGAGCATACAACCTGCCCAGCTGGACCAGGTCAGCTTTCTGTGGCAGCCTGATGCCTCACTTGGAAAGTCTTGCAGAGAGTTTGATATTCCTGCTTAATGTTAAGTTTTCTTTTATATTTTATATTTACTGAGTTTAATTTTAAGAGTGAAAATATTGGCCCAGCAATTAGAAGATATACAGCCTCTGAACACCTTTTTCCCATTTTGAACTGCTATGACTGATAGTGACAAAACCCCAAGGGTTTGACGCCTCCTTCTCAAACTAAGTTTAAGCAGGCTTAAGAGTTTGCTGAATCAATTCTTTGCAACCCAATTGGGCTTCTGTGCCTTATGGCCCCGAAGCAATCCTTTCTCCAGCCCATAAGAAAAGAATGTTTGAATATTGTTCAATAATAGCAACAGTAACTAGAATGTTGCCCTTGATCCGGACAATCTTTTAAGAGGGCAATCCATGGCAGGCCAACTGCTGAAGGGTTGCTTTAGCACTGGCTCTTGCAGCCACCTGATTTTTCAGAGTAAGGAAGGGGGGGGGCCCTGGCTGAGTACACAGGTGGTCAAAGCAAGGGCCATCCCCTGGCAGCAGCTCTGGGCAGGGCAAGGAGAGATCCTGCCTGGAATGCTGAAGGCAGCACTCCTCAAACTGTGGGTTGTGACTCGGGTTTTGGTGGGTCACAGGCCCACCATGATCAGAAGCCACTTGCAGGTTGTGCTGGTCCACAACCCTTGCCATTGGCCACATCACCCTTAGCCCCATCCCAGAATGCCTTGTGGAAGCCACCAACGGACAAGGTCATAATGGCAGATCAGGCCCCAGCAGGAAGGACGACACTTACACATGTTGAGCTGCCGCACAAAGCTGGCCATGTTGTTGTGTTTGAAATATTTTGGAAGTACCTCCTTGGCAAACTGGCCTTGGTCAAAGACATGGAAGCTGTTCCCACTCTGAAACAGAAAAGGACATGAAAGATCATGTGGTGCAGCTGCTGACTTCCAGCAGTCGGGTTGGCCCCAAGGATCAGCAACCTCCCAACCAGAAGTGCCATCCTTAAGGTGCAGGGACCCAGCACAAATGGGGCCAATTCAGAGGGCAAGGAGCCACACAGTGGCCATTTAAACAGCATATGGGCAACAGGTTAAAGCCTGGGGCAGCAGCTGATTGTCTCAAATCAATGCATAAAGGCCAGCAAGACTCAAACTCAAGGAAGAAATGCTGTGCTCAGACAGATGATTAGAAACTCTGGAGAGGCTCCTCAAGCCAAAACTTTTACCAGCTTAGTTTCACAAGAAGTGTGATGTGTTGCCATTCCTAACATGGTACACTAGATATCCCATCAGAGAAACACATGAGTGGAAGCCTTTACACCACCTCAAACTGCAATGGAAACCATTGTAGATTTGGAGGGCAAGGGGAGGAGGCTCAGTGGCTACTGAACATCTCAGCTGTAGAAACCCTCCTAGATTGTATTTTCAAACTATGGTAAAATGGGGAAGTCACTTTGGACAGTTTCATAATGTAGCACAAGTTAAACCCCATTGCAATCTGGTGTCTTTGCTGGGGTGTGTGTGTGTGAGTGTAAACAGAATGCCAGATGCAGGGGAGTGGCAGTGAGATGCAAGTATCTTGTGTGTGTTCCCTGAGGCAACTGGTGGGCTGCTGTGATCGACAGGAAGCTGGACTAGATGGGCCCTGGCTGATCCACCAGGGTCTTACATACATGGCACCTGTGGCTCTTCATGGTCTCAGTATGCAGGCTGTCCTCCATAAGTCTGCCAGAGTGCTGTCTCCCATAATCAAGGTCAATTGGAGGGGGAACAGAAGGAATCTTTTCACACACACAGGGGTCACAGCGAAGACAATGAGCACATGTGCAGCAGAAGCCCTAACATTTCTCTTCATTGTTCTCTGGAAACAAATGACTTGGTGTGTCAACCTTCAGCTTCAGCCTTGAGCTTCAGCTCTGTCAACAAGCACCATATTTCTCAAGTCAATCTCAGCTCAAAGATGAATCTGCACACAGGATCTGACATCATCTCCCTGCAGCTCAACACAGTCCCCTGCTAACTGGACAAGAGTTTCTTTTCAAGTGGTGCCTTTCTTACATTTAGCAGGGGAAGAGTAACTGTCCCCCTCCAACCCTGCACAAGGTCTTTTCTAGTGGCTCTTCGCTGGTGATCTGCTGGTGATCTTTTTATATTGCTGGTCCTTTTGGGACAGGGAGCCATATAGTTATTTGATTTTTTTTCCCTATAAACCACTTTGTGAACTATTTTTGTTGAAAGACAGTATATAAATACTATTAATAATGGCCAGATCCAAGATGCTTTTCTACCTGTTTATAAATGACCTGGAGATAGGGCAAAGCAGCCAGGTAGTCATGTTTGCAGATGACACCAAACTTTTCAGACTGGTGAAAACCAGAAGCAATTGTGAAGAGCTCCAGAAAGATCTCTCCAAAGTGGGAAAATGGGCAGCAAAGTGGCAAGTGTGTTTCAGTGTCAGTAAGTGTAAAGTCCTGCACATTGGGGCAAAAAATCAAAACTTTACATATAGGCTAAAGCTGAGGTATTCAATTTGTGAGTCCCTCCCTCCCTAGGGAGGCGTGGCTAGCCACCGGGGTATCTCAGGATCATCATCATGAGGCAGGGGGGGAGGTGGCTTAGCTGCGCTGCTCTGCTAAGTGGCACATGCTGCCTTGCTGCTTTTCTTCAGCTGTGAACGAGGTGGGTGAGGCAGCATGAGGCGGGGAGGGCGTGTGAAACACAGTGGAGGGAGGTGGTGGAGCCTCCCCAGAGAGAAGCCTCCAAACTGAGAAGGCTGGCTGGGCAGGGCAGAGGTGCTGCATCTCATCAGCACAGGGCACGCTCCTGGCAGGCTTCAAACTGGGAGGGAAGAGTAAGTACAGGCAGTGCAGCGCTTTCCTCTGCTTGGGAAGGAGGGAGCCCTGCCTGCTCTTAGTGTCCAAATGCCCCAGCCTGCATTCCTGCATTCTTGCAGGGTGGGAATAGGGGTGGCACCCGCATGTTGGGGTGTACGTGTGTGAGCATGCCCCATCTACTTTGGGGGTGAGTTGTAATCTTGCTCGGTGCGGCTGCAATCCTAGTTGCACTTTCCTAGGAATAAACCCCATTGACTCAAATGGGACTTACTTCTGAGTAGACCTACATAGGCTTGGGGTCTGTGTCAGGTTAACCAAGGATCTTCGCCTTTCTCTTTTTCCTCCCCCTTCAAAAAAGAAAAAAAGCCACTCTTGATGGCTTTGTCTCCAAAAATTGATTAAAAAATAAAAATACCCATTCCCTTTCAGCCACCCCCTTTTTCCTCCTGCCTCCTGGGGGGCGGGGAATTTCCCATCTTGGCTGCTATTGTAAGACAAAAGGCATAATCCTAGCTAGGTCTACTCAGAAGTAAGTCTTATTGTGTTCAATGGGACTTACTCCTAGGAAAGTGAGGCTAGGATTGCAGCCAGTCTCTCAGTTTGCAATTAGCAGATACACACAAAACAAAGTCTTCCCCTCCCCCAGCAAATTCATCACTTCCCCCTCCCTTTCCAAAACCCTCCAGGTGTGCTGCTAACAAACTCAGGGCACAATCCTAACCAGGTCTACTCAGAAGTAAGACCTATTTTGTTCAATGGGGTTTACTCTCAGGTAAGTGTGGTTAGGATTGCAGCCTCAGAGCGCTGACAGCTGTTTTTTGTTTCTAGTGTATAATTATAACACCTTCATCCCCATTTTAGGGGTGGGTGAGGTGTTGAAATGGGAAGCCATGGCCAATGGCCACAAGGATCAGGGGAGCCGCGGGTCAGAAAAGTTCAAGAACCACTGGGCTAATGGGTTTCTGAGCTGTCTGTGACAGAACAGGAGAGAGATCTTGGGGTGCTTGTGGACAGCTCAATGAAAGTTTTGACCCAATGTGTGGTGGTGAAGAAGGCTAATTCCATGCTTGGGATCATTAGAAAAGGCAGCTAATATTTTGATGCAGTTATACAAATTGATGGTAAGGCCACACCTGGAGTATTGTGTCCAGTTCTGGTCACCACATCTCGAAAAGGTGCAGAAGAGAGTGACCAAAATGATTACTGGGTTGGGGCACTTCCCTTATGAGGAAAGGCTACAGCTTTTGGGCCTCTTCAGCCTAGAAAAGAGGCACCTGAGGGGGACACAACACTGAGACATACAAAATTATGCAGGGGACAGGTAGAGTGGATAGAAAGAGATGCTCTTTCACAGTAACACCAGAACCAGGGGACATCCATTAAAATTAAGTGTTGGGACAGTTAGGACAGACAAAAGAAAATATTTATTTACCCAGCATGTAATTAGTCTGTGGAACTCCCTATCACAGCAGGTGGTGATGGCATCTCACCTAGATGCCTTTAAGAGGGAATTAGATAAATTTCTGGAGAAAAAGTTCATCACAGGTTACAAGGCACGGTAAGTATGTGCAAGCTCCTGATTTTAGAAGTAGGCTACCTCAGAACACCAGATGCAAGGGAGGGCACCAGGACACAGGTTGTGTCTTGTTGCCTTGTGTGCTCCCTGAAGCACTTGGTGGACTATCAGTTTGCCAGACTGAGAGTGTTCTCCCTCCTGTAGACACTGAAATTTTAACAATAAAATTCTTACTATAAGAGCCAGAAACACGATGACAGCTTGCTCAGTTAAATGGTTGCACACTTTTTTCGTACTAAACAGTTGAAACATTGCTTGTTCTGGGGAGCTCCTGGTCTTGAGTTGAGGCTGGTGGCAAGCACCATGCCTCCCCCCAGGCCATTCGTCTCCGCCTTGTTTCCCAGATGCTCCTTGGTTGAAGGCACTTGATTGTTTTTAAGTGTTTTGTATTTTTAATGTTTATCTGTATTTTTTAACTTGATTGTTAGCCGCCTTGGGTGCCCTTTGGGGAGAAAGGCGGAATACAAATCCAATAAATAATAAATTGTGGTCGGGATGGAATGAAAATACAGTTGGGGGGAGTAGAGGGCAGGATGCTCCCTGGTGTCTGGCGCCTTGCAGTGCCCTGAGACACACTTTGAGGCTGTGTATTTGTGTTCAGTCTGGCACTTGTGTGTGGAAAGCACACATAGAAGTAAAGGAACTTGCATCCCTGAAGAGAAGTTCATGTTCTGTTGAGAATGCGGCATCTTCTGGGCATCTATTATTCATTTCTGTCCCACTTTTCCTTCACCAAGTGAATGGTCAAGGTGGCTAACAACTTCCATAAGAACAATAAAGTAACTTGTACACCATATTCAACAATGCAGTAATAAAATTGTCAGGCCAGGGCTGGTCTCCACAGGAGCCAGTGTTATGAGCTCCCTCTGTCCTGGGTGCCTGTTGTTCTTTCCTCAAGGCACAGAGATCTCCAGCAGTCCTGGGGCAGGTGGAGAAGAGGCGGCAGCACCAAGAGTCCTCTCAGGCCAGTGCAGGCCTCCATAGGCTCCCCATGATCTGGACACCATCTCTCCTTGTGCATCTCTTCTCCAGTCATGGAGAAAGACCACATGGGTTTTTCTCAGGAGCAAGATACTTGGCCACTTGAACTTAAGAAGAGTCCCACTGGATCAGGCCAAAGGCCCATCTAGTCCAACTTCCTGTATCTCACAGCAGTCCACCAAGTGCTTTGGAAAGACTTTTATGACTAGATTTTCTTTCATGGCAAACAAATGCTCTGCCATGGAGTCATCTTTCTGTTGAGACAATTCCATATGGTAAGAAAACAAACACAGCTGATAACAATAGTGATGGAAACAAGACACTACCCTGCAAGAAAATTCCATGCCAAATTCAAAAGGGAGGCAGCAACAGTGCAGACCACCCATATGCTGAGGACTCCCTGATCACCTGCAACACTTGAAAGGCTGCGAAGACCAGAAACTTGGCACTGAATGAGGTTCCACTACACCAGTCCCACTTTCAGCTCAACTGCTGGCCAAAGCAGCCCTCTGCATGTTTCCCAGCCTAAAGCAAATGCTATGTATGTGGGCACCTCACCAGCCCCTTCCTTCCTAGCAACTAAGGTGCACTTATCCACACAAGAGGGCCCATCTTGAAAGAATTCAAGTGCCACTGACCTAAACAGCCACATATATTTTATGTGTACAACAACAAGGCACTGTATAACACTTTGTAAAACATCCAGGACTTTGGATTACACAGCACCCATCTTACGTGTTCAAAGAGGCAAGGTAATTGATGCCATGGGCCAAGAGCTCTCACTAAACTCTAACCAAAGTAACGCCATTTTAACATCAGTTCTGACTCTGGTCCTAAAATGCTTGTGAGCCTAAAATGCTTGTTAGCAAGAAACGGTGAGCCACCCCTGACCAGGTGCCTGGCTCTCTCGTGCCCAGTTCTTGCAGACCAGACAGAGCTGGTCTGCGTTATCTTGCCAAAGCAATAACTAGTAGGAGGGGTAAAGGGGGTGTTTGAGTGTGGTAGGGATGGAATTTTACAGGACCCTTTGTCTATGCTTGTCTATGTTTGAAATGAGTATAAAATTTCAGCTGCATCTAGCTACACTTGCGCATGATCTGAGGCCACTGGCCTCCTTGCTTTGGTACCAGCTATAAACAAGCTGTTTTCTGCTATACCTTCCCTCCAAGTGTTAATTTTGGATGTAGAACTCCAGGTAACGAACCTCACGCTGCCTTTAGGAGAGTCAAAGGCAACATTCTGAAGCAAGTGAGCAGCCCAACACCGGTCAGGACAAGCTACTGGACTTTTAATTTCTGCTGTTCCACTGTAGCCTATATTTGCATCCTGAAATAAGGGGGCCTCTGAACTCTATTCTCTGAAAAGCAACTGGCCTGCAACAAGCAAGAACCACCTCCAGACAGACAGGAAAGGTTGACCCAAAAAAAACTCCTAAGAAGGCTATGCAAGGTATTAAGAATCCACAAGTTAGAAACCCTGCAGTAAATCTGACCAATAGGTTCCTTACTTTTGAAATGTTACTCTGACAAGCCTACTCAAGAACATCAAGAATATCCAGCCCTGCAAGGAGCAGCGCCTTCCAAGTCCACCCCCTCCCCCAAGATATACCTCAGTGCACCATCAAGTTGATTTTGCACACTTGCTGGCTCCTTTCAAAGTTCAAGGAGATCCTCACTTCTTCAGGGGTTCCTGGGTACTACTCTTTCAACTCAAAGCAAGTCCCTTAAAAATGCAACTACTTTTAGACTAGGAATTCAGTCACTCCACACATTTCTGGTTCTGTTCTAATGTTATATTTTTCCCCTTCCTTTGAACCGTAAGGTGACCTACAAAATTAGTTTTAACCCAGTATCCCTAATAACCAATAAAGCAGAAACACACCCAGCTGCAAAGTGAACCAACAACTGACATCCAAAGTCACTTGCCTTCTAAAGCCTAGCTGCAGAATCCAAGGGGAGAGTGTTCCTAAGCCTGACCACCAATGCTGTCAAGGCCCTGCCTGGCATAGCTACCCACCAGCCTCCAACAGGAGGGAAATACAGAGTAGGACCTCATAGCCTACTTGTGAATGGGAAGGTTCACACAGGAGGGAGATGTTAGTCCTCAAAATATCCTGGCCCCAGGCAGTTTAGTGAGCACTTTGGGTTGGCAACAGCTGGAATTGTCCTGGTGCAGGCCAAGGGTTAGTTCACTGCAACCTTATGCTGGTCATAAGGTGCAGAGTGGGCAGTGTTGGCTGCTGAAGCAAGTTCCTGATCACCCTCCAATATGAGGAGGGAGGAGTTTACTCCAGCTGAACTCTAGGCTGGCTCTTAAAAGAACCACACTCAAATCAGCTTGTGCACAAGGCAAGCTAACAAAAAATAGGGAGTCTAGAGATTACTGCTAGTGTGTCTGTGGTTCACATGCCACATACAGACAGAAAGAGAGGTAGGAAGGGTGTCCAGTTCAGGGATCCAGAAGTGTCCCAGTATCTGCTACTCAAGTTGCAAATGGCTGCAGCAGTTGTAAAGGAAAAAATGAAAGAAAGAACAAGGGAAAAGCTGTCTTTTCCCCCTTTCTCCACTAAACTGGAGATCTCAAGCTTAAAGCAGCAAGGTTCTGGCCCACTTCTCCCCACTGTTGGAGATAGAATCCTAGACAAAGACAACATGCATCTCTGAGTCATGGAGACCAATGCTCACAACTGTCTTGCAAGGTAAGCCAACAATGCAAGAGACATCGATGCACCACTCGCACACACCCCATGCATGCATGCATGGCCACTACTCTGTTATATTACCAAGTTTTTGGGTGTACCACTTCCAAAGCCAACTGGAAGACTGATGAACTCTATTTTATCTCACATTGGGCAGAGACAGAGAGAGAGAGAGAGACTGGTCAAATATTATCCATGCCTTGAGGGCCAACTGACCATTTGAATTGAGCCTGGCTCTTCTTGGTCTTTCCTAGTCCAACCCTTACATCACGTCAATTTGAACCCTGTTTCTTATGAGCTATGGGAAAGTCAAACACAACTTTGCCTCCTTTGCCCTCTGCTCTGTTTCCAGGCAGCCCAAAACAGTGCAAAAAGGCTCCGCCGGTTCAGGCAGGGAAATAGCCCTGGAAGAGGTTCCCCTTGCAAAGGAACAGTAACATTCTTGGAGCCCCTGAGCCAGCAGAGGCTGAAGAGGGGAAGGGGTGTGTGTGGAAAACCTCTATAGCCAGAGCAGGTGTGCGCTCGCTCAAGCTCTCTCTCTCTCTCACACACACACACATAGGGGCAGGTGCAGTAGCAACAGGGGGGATTGCTTTAAAAAACCCTGGGAGTGTTTGCCAAATTCACCCCCCCCCCCATGGTGCAGGCTCTCCTCTCCAGCCACACAAACAAAACAATCCATACTTTTGTGGGAGTAAGCCCCATTGACTGGAATGGGACTTACTTCTGAGTAGAAACTGGACTAGACTCTTGTATTGTATTGGCAACCTTCAGTCTCAAAAGACTATGGTATCGCGCTCTGAAAGGTGGTTCTGGCACAGCGTCTAGTGTGGCTGAAAAGGCCGATTCGGGAGTGACAATCCCTTCCACACCGGGAGCAAGTGCAGTCTGTCCCTGGTCTGTCTCCCTGGCTGTGGGCCTTCCTTCTTTGCCTCTTTGCCTCAGACTGTTGGCCAAGTGTCTCTTCAAACTGGGAAAGGCCATGCTGCACAGCCTGCCTCCAAGCGGGCCGCTCAGAGGCCAGGGTTTCCCACTTGTTGAGGTCCATCCCTAAGGCCTTCAGATCCCTCTTGCAGATGTCCTTGTATCGCAGCTGTGGTCTACCTGTAGGGCGCTTTCCTTGCACGAGTTCTCCATAGAGGAGATCCTTTGGGATACGGCCATCACCCATTCTCACGACATGACCGAGCCAACGCAGGCGTCTCTGTTTCAGCAGTGAATACATGCTAGGGATTCCAGCACGTTCCAGGACTGTGTTGTTTGGAACTTTGTCCTGCCCGGTGATGCCGAGGATGCATAGGAGGCAGCGCATGTGGAAAGCGCTCCGTTTCCTCTCCTGTTGTGAGCGAAGAGTCCATGACTCGCTGCAGTACAGAAGTGTACTCAGGACGCAAGCTCTGTAGACCTGGATCTTGGTATGTTCCGTCAGCTTCTTGTTGGACCAGACTCTCTTTGTGAGTCTGGAAAACGTGGTAGCTGCTTTACTGAAGCGTTTGTTTAGCCCGGTATCGAGAGAAAGAGTGTAGGAGATCGTTGAGCCAAGGTACACAAAGTCATGGACAACCTCCAGTTCATTGTAATGCAGGGAGGTGAGTCCACATCCTGAACCATGACCTGTGTTTTCTTCAGGCTGATTGTCAGTCCAAAATCTTGGCAGGCCTTGCTAAAACGATCCATGAGCTGCTGGAGATCTTTGGCAGAGTGGGTAGTGACAGCTGCATCGTCGGCAAAGAGGAAGTCACGCAGACATTTCAGCTGGACTTTGGATTTTGCTCTCAGTCTGGAGAGGTTGAAGAGCTTTCCATCTGATCTGGTCCGGAGATAGATGCCTTCTGTTGCAGTTCCAAAGACCTGCTTCAGCAGGACAGCGAAGAAAATCCCAAACTAGGTTGGTGCAAGAACACAGCCCTGCTTCACTCCGCTTCGGATGTCAAAAGGGTCTGATGTGGAGCCATCGAAGACAACAGTGCCCTTCAGGTCCTTGTGGAAAGATCTGATGATGCTGAGGAGCCTGGGTGGACATCCGATCTTGGGGAGAATCTTGAAGAGGCCATCTCTGCTGACCAGGTCGAAAGCCTTTGTGAGATCTATGAAGGCTATAAAGAGTGGCTGTCGTTGTTCCCTGCATTTCTCCTGCAGTTGTCTAAGGGAGAATACCATATCAGTGGTGGACCTGTTGGCTCGGAATCCACACTGCGATTCTGGATAGACGCTCTCTGCAAGTACCTGGAGCCTCTTTAGTGCAACTCGGGCAAACAGCTTTCCTACAACGCTAAGGAGAGAGATGCCACGGTAGTTGTTGCAGTCACCCCTGTCACCCCTTTGTTCTTGTACAGCGTGATGATGTTTGCATCCCTCATGTCTTGAGGTACTCCACCTTCTCTCCAGCAGAGACAGAGGATTTCATGCAGCTCAGTGACGATGATCTCTTTGCAGCATTTTAGGACTTCAGCAGGGATGCTGTCTTTTCCAGGTGCCTTGCCAAAGGCAAGGGAGTCCAGGGCCACGTGAAGTTCTTCTAGGGTTGGTTCACTGTCAAGCTCTTCCAGCACAGGCAGGCACTCAATGTTGTTCAGTGCTTCTTCAGTGACTACATTTTCTCTGGAATATAGCTCAGAGTAGTGCTGCACCCAGCGTTCCATCTGCTGCGCCTGATCCTGGATGACCTCGCCTGTGGCAGACTTCAGAGGGGCAATTTTCCTCTGTGTTGGACCTAGGGCCTGCTTGATACCGTCATACATCCCCTTGCTGTTGCCCGTGTCAGCTGCTATCTGTATCTCGGAACAGAGCTGGAGCCAGTAGTCGTTAGCACATCTCCTGGCAGTCTGTTGGACTTTGCTGCGAGCAGTTCGGAGGACCTGCAGGTTGCGCTCACTGGGACAGGCCTTGTATGCTGCTTGAGCTCTCCTCTTTTCCTAGACTCTTAAAAGCTCAGCATCCCACCTGTGAAAGAACGACAGTTGGCAACAGGAGGGCTGAGTACGGGGAGGGGATTGATAACAGCTGCCTTAGTTTCCTTCCATCCAGAAGTGTCAGGCTGCAGCTTATTTGCGTAACTCTATGGAATTTAGCACAACAAGTTTTTTGTTAATCATGAACGGAAGAACGGAACTAACGTGGATTAATAGGCTCCACTTGTAATTAGAAAATGGATAATGGGCTGGCTGCTTTGGGGGGGGAACTATGACCCTCACTCCATAGAGTCCTCAAGGGTAAATTGATTTTCTCCCCTCCCCATTTGAAATAAAGCAGAAAAACCTGAAGTTAAAAAACAAAGAGCCTGCTTTTTGGCTTTAAAATGCTACTCTCTGCTAAGTTTCTCTCCAGAATAAACCACAGTCGTAACCATATCTAATCAGAAAAATTACAAGTCATAGTAGGTAGGTGCAAGCTCTTGGTTTTAGAGGTAGGCTGCCTCTGATTGCCAGATGCAGGGGAGGGCACCAGGATGCAGGTTGCGTCTGTTGTCTTGTGTGCTCCCTGGGGCATTTGGTGCACCACTGTGAGATACAGGAAGCTGGACTAGATGGGCCTTTGGCCTGATTGGGGGGGGGGGCTCTTCTTAGCTAATCAGAAACCCCACCAAATTCAGTGGAACTTACTCCCTTACTGTGAATTCAGTGTAACTTACTCCCAGGTAAGTGTATATAGGACTACTGCTTTTCTGTATTGCAATCCAACTCACTCCTCTTAGGTCAAGTGCTTTACAGCATCACCACCTTGCCCTCCTACCCAGATGCACTGTTTTGAGTAAACCTCTTCGGTTATATAAAGACGCACCTTCAGTTGAGAAAAAGTTTAACAGGAAGGCACTAGCCTTCCCTTTGGATGCAAGTTTATTATAGTACTCACATCTTGCATGTACTACTATTACCTTAAATTTGTACATCTGTTTTAGAGTCATTTGGTAGGAATTATGGTAAAACTCTGAATTCCAGAACCCAGCTGTCCAGCACTCCTGGCAGCCCAGCATCAACATTATCAAGGAGAGCTCCTGGTTTGGGAGTATGCTCCCAACCTCACCAGCCCCTGCATAGGTGCAGTCACACCTGGCTCAGTGATGACAGGTCACAGAAGTTGCTCAAGGACAACCTGAGAGGCCCAGCAGTAAATGTATATCATGCTGGTGTCACCTAGACAGTAACCTAAGTAGCAATCCCATCACTACATCCAGGCAGGAGCGCACCTCCTGAGAGTCCAGCATATCCAATAATCCGGTACCACCTTGGACCTGAAAGTGCCAAACAGTTGGGAGTTTTACTGTGCATTGCATCTGTAACATCTTTTGAGCAGTATTTTATACATAAATGGTTTTCTTTCATGGTTTATAGCCTGCGCTGGCTCGGTCATGTCGTGAGAATGGATGATGGCCGGATCCCAAAGGATCTCCTCTATGGAGAACTCGTGCAAGGAAAGCGCCCTACAGGTAGACCACAGCTGCGATACAAGGACATCTGCAAGAGGGATCTGAAGGCCTTAGGAGTGGACCTCAACAGGTGGGAAACCCTGGCCTCTGAGCGGCCCGCTTGGAGGCAGGCTGTGCAGCATGGCCTTTCCCAGTTTGAAGAGACACTTGGCCAACAGTCTGAGGCTAAGAGGCAAAGAAGGAAGGCCCATAGCCAGGGAGACAGGCCAGGGACAGACTGCACTTGCTCCCAGTGTGGAAGGGATTGTCACTCCCGAATCGGCCTTTTCAGCCACACTAGACGCTGCTCCAGAACCACCTTTCAGAGCGCGATACCATAGTCTTTCAAGACTGAAGATTGCCAACTATACTATACATGGTTTATACTATATAAATATTTTCTGTAGTTGCCTAATGAACAGTATCCAGCTCACATGTTGGGCTGGCCAAGCTTTAAGCATCTCCTGAACCCAAGAGCAAATTTGTCCTTTAGGGTTGCAGTGCTGCTCCCCGTTTCTCAATTCTCTTTCAAGGGTCACAAAGAACAAGTGGACTTTTCCCAGTTGCTGACAACAGATTTTTCCACAGCCAACACTTAAAGAAACAGACAGAAGCACTAGTTGGGTGGAACTTACGAAGCTGGACAACATCTTACAGCCCAATCCTATGCATGTCTACTCAGTCCCATTTGAGTCAATGGGGCTTACTCCCAGGAAAGTGCGGATAGGATTGGGCTGTTAGTTGTCTAAAAAGAGTTATGCATTCATCCTAATGATGAAATCTTCCTAGTATTGACCTGAATCATAAAAGACTTATAATTACAGGTTAATCACAGGGATAAGTTAAATTCTCAAATTCCCATCATTATCTGATTCCGTTGTTAAAATGAACATTCAGCCCTATTTAGTGGCTGAATGTAGAATAGCAGCAGGAACCCATAACTAAGCTCCTTAAGGCTGCAACTCTGTGCTTACTTCCCTGGGAGTAAGCCCCACTTGCCATAATGGGGCTTACTTCCAAGTAGGCTTTGCCTACATGCCAGCAACAGGAGTCCAGATCAATTAAGCAAACAGATTGGATGTTTAAACAGCCACACGTGCTCATTGAAGGTAATAACTCCAGAAGCACAGCTCATTAAGAGGTCACAAGGGAACAGCAGAAGCAATCTGGGCAGATGGGAAGCAGTTCAGAGCCCATGTGCAGGGAGAAGAGAGTGCTCTCCCTCCATTAAGGAAGGAAAACACCGGAAAGATTCTTGCAAGGTGTGTGTGGCTAGTTTTGCGCTACAGCCTTTTAAGCTTTGATCTTAGGAGACCACTTTCATTACACAGTTGATCATTAGGGGGAATGTTGCTAAGCCAGTGGTTCCCAACCTTTAGGAGCTCAGGGACCACTAAAGTAAAATTTTGCAATGGCAGGGACCACATACAACCCCCCCCCCCAACCTCACACACAAAAAATACAATTAAATTTGTATTTAATTGCAGGAGACGGAGAGGCTATGCTCCAATCCGCTCTGAGCGGCTGCTGGTGCTGCAGAGGCTTTTTTTCTATTTTCACCAGACATCATGGACCACCAGTGGTCTGAGGACCACAGGTTGGGAACCCTAGCAATAAGCGACGCACACCTGTATATGGCTGTCACTCAGGATGTCCAACCATGAGTGCTATTCAGAAGTTATTGGTTTTGGAAAGGGGGGAAGAGAACTTCCTTGAGGAAATCGATGTGGAAGTGCAGAGTTCTCCATCACAAAATGCAGTCGAAAGAGCTAAATGCAGATCCTCGTGAGCCTTCTACAAGAAGGGCTGTCCGTGGGGCTGTGACTGTGTTACCCTTGGTAGCATATTCTGCCCCAGACCTCCACAAAAGCTGGAAAAGCAGCTCCATCCATCCCACTCTGAAGCATCTGCTACACCACTGCTGTCCACTCCGCTCCACTGCACACTTTAGCAGAACTTGATCATAATTACCGCAGCTTTTGTTTCAGACCCCTGGTTATGCCACAGAGCGCATTACCACAAAACACACGTGCACATCGTTATCTGCACATAATCCCTTCCTGCAAACAGCAGGAGCACCATCACCACGTTAATTTCAATTGGGAAAAATCTAGCTCATTGCAAAGCCAGAGCTCACCCCCAAAATCACCCTGGAGGCAGAGCTAAATAGGGATTTAGATAAAGCCTGCCTATGTAAACCGCCTTGAATAAAGTCTTGAATAAAGACCAAGAAAGGCGGTATATAAATACCTGTTATTATTATTATTATTATTATTCTCAAACTGGGGCATTGCCAGTGGGTGGGGAGGTGGGTGAGGGGCAGTCTCCCCACCAGAGCCCTTGGCAGAGCACTGCCGTCTGAGGCGCTCAGGCCCACTCGGCCCACAGCTCCAGTCAGTCTGTGCCAGTGGGGTGGCTGGGGGGGGCGGTCAAGCGAAGCGCCCCCTCCCTTCGGAGTCATTCCCAGCGGGGGGAGCAAAACAGAGCCCGCTCCCTGCGAGACCGGGTACTCCGCCCCTCCAGCTACGCCACCGCCTACCTCGCAGAGTTGTTGTGAGGCAGAGCCGGGGGAGGGGCCAGGCCCCGCCCCCAGGCAGCCTGGATCCTCGAGTGCCTCACAGGGCAGCGGCGCTCTTCGATGGGCTCTGCCTCCCCACGTCCGGCGGCAGCCTTGCCCGCCCCACCCGCCCGCCCGCCCGCCCGCAGCCGGCGTCTGAGGAAGCGCGGCCTCACCGGGCTCCAGCAGATGAGCGCGTCGGTGTCGCCGTCCTGCACCAGCGTCCACAGCTTCGTCAGGAAGGCGGGCACGCTGCTGCCGCCGGGGCCGGGGCTCTCCATGCCTCGCCGGCCGCCTGCCCCAGCGAGCGGCGCCGCCTAGCGGCCCAGGCTGCCCACGGAGGCGCCTGGAGCCCCGCGCCCGCCCTGCGCACTCCGGCCCTCGGGACAGGCGGGCATGGCCGCCGCCATCTTGGGACGCCCACTGCGCATGCGCGGCGACGCAGGCTGTGTCGCCGCCTCCGCATGCGCCTGCCGCCCTCCGACTCCGCGCTTGCGTCTCCGCGGCTGGCGGTGGCGTAGCTGGAGGGGGCGAGCGGCCCTCCCTTCGGAGCCATTCCCGGCGGGGGAGCAAAACGGAGTCCTGCGGCCGGGAATGGCTTTGAGGGGAGCGCCGCTCGCCAGCCTGAGTGCTGCGCCGCCGAGCCCTTCAGAGTCCATGCGGCTCGCGGCCAGCACTGCCCCTGCCAGCCCACCCCGTCCTGAGAGCAGCCCCTCGCTCTCACCGGGCTGGCTTGAGCAGGCACGCTCAGGGCTGGGCTGGGCTCCCGGGCAGCTGCCGGCAGCAAGCCAAAGGCCGAAGGGGGGAGACGCGGCACAGAAGGGGCAGAGCCCGGCTTGGGTCAGGCCAAGGGGCCCCAGGGGGGCACGCAGGATCCCTGCGTCCTGGGCTCCCTCCTGCGTGCAGACAGGCCTCGAGCAGCTGGGCTGCGCAGCCACTGCAGCTTGTGACCCGCAATGCACTTTTCCAAGCGCCTGTCCGCCCCTCTGAAGACACTGCAACAGCTGCCATCACCACGCACTGTGGCAAGGAGTTCCGCAGATTAAGCGCATGCTGCACAAAACGAGTTTGCTCTTGAGCGCTCCAACTCTCCTGACACTCAGGGGGCACTCCCTGGTCCGGTGCTGCGCAGAGGGAGAAGAGCAGCTCTGCGTCCTTCCCACCAGAGTCCTTCGCCTGGGAGGCCCCCCAGCACCCACCGCCCACACGCACTGCAGAGAGAAGACTGGCAAGGCGCGTGGGTGGCAGGTGCTTGCGGGCTCCCGCTGCGGCAGCACTCATATAAGAACATATGAACAGCCCCGCTGGATCAGGCCATAGGCCCATCTAGTCCAGCTTCCTGTATCTCACAGCGGCCCACCAAATGCCCCAGGGAGCACACCAGATAACAAGAGACCACATCCTGGTGCCCTCCCTTGCATTGGTATTCTGACATAACCCATTTCTAAAATCAGGAGGTTGCGCATACACATCATGGCTTGTACCCCGTAATGGATTTTTCCTCCAGAAACTTGTTCAATCCCCTTTTAAAGGCATCCAGGCCAGACACCGTCACCACATCCTGTGGCAAGGAGTTCCACAGACCAACCACACGCTGAGTAAAGAAATATTTTCTTTTGTCTGTCCTAACCCGCCCAACACTCAATTTGAGTGGATGTCGCCTGGTTCTGCTGTTCTGTGAGAGTATAAAGAGCATCTCCCTATCCACTCTGTGCATCTCCTGCATAATTTTGTATGTCTCAATCGTGTTCCCCCTCAGGCGTCTCTTTTCTAGGCTGAAGAGGCCCAAACGCTATAGCCTTTCCTCATAAGGAAGGTGCCCCAGCCCCGTAATCATCTTAGTCGCTCTCTTTTGCACCTTTTCCATTTCCACTATGTCCTTTTTGAGATGTGGCGACCAGAACTGGACACAATACTCCAGGTGTGGCTTTACCATCAATTTGTACAACGGCATTATAATATTAGCCGTTTTGTTTTCAATACCTTTTCTAATGATCCCAAGCATAGAATTGGCCTTCTTCACTGCCGCCGCACATTGGGTCGACACTTTCATCGACCTGTCCACCACCACCCCAAGATCTCTCTCCTGATCTGTCACAGACAGCTCAGAACCCATCAGCCTATATCTAAAGTTTTGATTTTTTGCCCCAATGTGCATGACTTTACACTTACTGACATTGAAGCGCATCTGCCATTTTGCTGCCCATTCTGCCAGTCTGGAGAGATCCTTCTGGAGCTCCTCACAATCACTTCTGGTCTTTACCACTCGGAAAAGTTTGGTGTCGTCTGCAAACTTTGCCACTTCACTGCTCAACCCTGTCTCCAGGTCATTTATGAAGAGGTTGAAAAGCACCGGTCCCAGGACAGATCCTTGGGGCACACCGCTTTTCACCTCTCTCCATTGTGAAAATTGCCCATTGACACCCACACTCTGCTTCCTGGCCTCCAACCAGTTCTCAATCCATGAGAGGACCTGTCCTCTAATTCCCTGACTGCAGATTTTTCTCAGCAGCCTTTGGTGAGGGACCATGTCGAACACCTTCAAAGTCCAGATATATAATGTCCATGGGTTCTCCCACATCCACATGCCTGTTGACCTTTTCAGAGAATTCTATAAGGTTGGTGAGGCAAGACTTACCCTTACAGAAGCCAGGCTGATTCTCCCTCAGTGGGGAGGCTCTGCCTCTCCTGCCTCCCAAACCACATGACTGGAGGACGCCCAGAAACCTGAATGAGGCGCGGAGACTTGGCGCATGCGCAGTTCTCCACAGCAAGCGTACTCTTTTGGGCGAGAGGCTGCTCCACACAGGAGCCTTGCGCCGCGCATGCGCCTTGCCGGGAGAGCGGGGTTACCCCTGCCCTCTCGCGGCTGCTGGGCGGGACCCTCCGCGCCGGCGAATCGGCTAGAGGCGCGGAGGCCCCTCCCCCTTGCGTGAAGCGGCAGCGTGACGGAGACTGGCGTGTGCGCATGCGCCGTGGTGGAGGCACGCGGCGAGGACCGGCCCTGAGCGAGCTGAGAGTCCCATGGAGGCCGGGAAGGGGCAGAGCGGCGGCGGCCAGCGGGTGAGGGTGGGCGCGGCGCTCTCCCCTCTCGGAGGCGCCCCAGCCGCAGCCTCGGTCCAGTGCAGGGGGTTGCGTGCGGTGGGCGCCGCGGGCCTGGGCCGGGCTCAGGGGAGGCGGGAAGTGAGTGGCGGATCCCTGGCTGGCAGCCAGCACCCTACGCTCTAGGCCAGTGTTTCTTAGGCTGTGGGTCGGGACCCACTAGGTGTGTCCTGAGCCGATTTCAGGTGGGTCCCCATTCATTGCCCTGTGTTAGATGCGACGCTGCCGCGGGATGTGGCTGCACTGCGAGCTGTGACAAACCTGTGCATCTCACAGGCCCCGATGGGCCTTGGGGTTCCCTCCCAGGCAGGCCGGCGCATGGAGAGTTTCCTGCCTGCTTGCGGCGCTCCAGCCGTAGCAGCACTTCCAGTGGCCCTCGCACTCCGCCTCAGGCCACCTCACCCATCTGCATGTTGTGCACACCTGCTCCACGCGCATGTTGTGCATGCAGACACGCTGGATGAGGTGGGTCTACACGTGGTCTGAGCACAGGCAGGAAATTGCTGTCGAGCTCCGAAGAGGACTGTGGTCTGGGCTGCAGTGGGCGGGAGATGTTCGTGGCAGAGGCCGGCTGGACATGGCGGAACGCTGAAGCCGGCTTGGGGAAGGGGCCCAGAAGGCCTGCTGTGACCTTTCCCCTTGGGTGTGGAGAGCAGGGGTGGAGATGGGTGCGGAAGGAGAGTAGGGCTGGGGTGAGAGGCTGCACTGCTCCTTTGAGGGCTGGGAAGATGGATTGAAAGGAGAGGCTGCAGTTGGGTTGCAGGCAGGTGTGACGAGGAAGAAGAGGGTGGTGCTTCCGAGAAAGATGCTGCGTTCAGACTGGAGGTGCAGTGGAAGGCAAACGGGGGTTGAGGACTGCGATCAGCACTGAAGACTGCAAGACAGTGAGCAGAGAGGTCAGCAGCAGAACCGTCCTTGTGAAGGCCAGATCCAGAGTGTAGCCAAGGCAGTGCGTAAGGAAATCATCCAGAGCTGGAGACTGAGGCAAAGGGTCAGGAAGAGGAGCCGGTCTTCTGATGCTTGTTTTTCCCTCCTGCAGCCTCAGGACAGCCCTCCAGCCCTTGTGGAGCAAGATGGGGAAAGTGACAGCCTGACAGACAGTGATGAAAGTGTCTTCTCTGGACTGGAGGATTCTGGGAGCGACAGCATCACGGAGGAGGAAGAGGAGGATGACCAGGACAGCAGGGTTGAGGGGAAATCAGAAGGCAAATGGCGTTCCCAAAATATGCAAGTAAGTATAGCTGTCTGAGCATTGCCTCTGTGGCACTGTCCTTTTGCATTCTTTTATTAATGTTTGTATAGCATTTTCTGCTTGTGCAGATGCGTTATGCATATTGTCTGGCTGTTGTCCTTGCAACAATCCTGTAAAGCAAGTATCATGATCATCCCTAAAAGGCAGGTGGGGAGCTGAAGGTGGAGGGAGTGGCTTGCCTGAGGCCACCTAGAATGCTTCCAGCAAAGGAGCGATTTGAACTGGGGAAGCCCCAACTGGCAGTTCAGTTTCTTAGCTGTTTGCTATATCTGCTTAAGAACACCCGGGGCTGGTCCAGCCAGAGGGCTGGCTGATGTAGCTTGCATCTCAGCGGGGTGGCAGATTCAGCAATCCCTTCACCTTGCAGCCACCACATTCCTGCAGCCTGCTGCAGGCACCAGCAGCATCGATCTGCTTCTTGTTCATCAAAAGCAAGCGGGAAATGGTTTGTTTGCTTCCCTCTGCCCTTGTGCGGGGCTTAAACAGAACATTTTCCTTTAAACATTAAACTCTGTGCAAGGAAGGAGTTCTTCACTACCCTCTCCTCTGGTGAACTTGGGACACATGGTGCGTTAAAGCATTTGAGCAGAAATCTTGGACACGCTGTTGGAAATACCATGTTGGGTAGAAGGAAAATGTTCTGGGGTGGCTAAGTGGAGCTGGACCAGCATACAAATGGTGTTGAGAGATTTGGGGTTTTTCTGGTTCATCCCAGGTGCGAATTCTAAGTGTTCCTAGACTGTGTGGTCATCCACAGTGGGATGTTCTGCATTGTAGGGTGTGAGGAATAGTGTATCATGGGTGGTTTGAACACAGAGCCCTGGAGGTATGGGGCTGATGGTCACAGAGTTTTATTGTGGGAAGGGTTGCAGAACTGAATCAGAGGTTCCCTGAAGAGTCCAAAGTCACTCTGTTCCTTGATATTGGTATTCTTGCAGGTGGGGAAGTTTCTGAATTCCTTTTCAGTTACAGGGAGGCTCTTTGCCCTGGGGCTTGTTTCTCACTGGGGCGCACTCCTTCAGTTCTCTGGATCCACCTGAAGGAACTGCGGTTCCAGTGAGGGCTGGATCAGGGCATCTGTTCAGCCACCCTCTGGGCTTCCCCTGCAGTGGCTTCAAGGCTGCCCTCTTTGCTTTCCCCCAGATCCCTTCCCTCCTTCCTTCTGGTTTCCTTTCCACTGCTTTCCCTTTCAGCCTTCTCCACCTTTCCTCTCTTTGTCCCAGGTATCCTTGTCTTCCTTTCTTTTCATGGCTCCACTTTGCCCACCTCAGGTCTCCCCCTCCCTTCTCTGTCCCAACTATACCTTTCATCTCCTCTGTCTCCAGCTCCACTTCCCTCTCTGCACTTTCCTTCTCTTTCCCTTTGTTCTTCTTGCCCACTGCAAAGTGATGCACACTAGGGCAAGTTTTTCTTATGTTTCTAGGGGTTGCTTGGTGCTGTTGCCACAGAGTGGTAAGACATTGCTCTGCTTGACCTGGCCCGGTTGTCCCGGAACAAGATATGGCAAGAGCAGCAGTACGTGGGTCGCAAGACAGGACTGTAGAAGGGCCAAAGCCTTCAAATTAGGGGCAGGCTGAGCAAGTTGGGAAGGAGAGTGCAGTGGAGAGCAAAGAGCAGAGATCAGGAGCAGCAGGAGGAGACTCCTGCTCAAAAGGAGACTCTCACTTCAGGAGACAGCCTGCAGGGCTTGATGCCCATTTCTGCGCTCAGCAGCTGGCTCTGTTTGCTGTGGTACTCTCCTAACTGATATCTGTGATTGTCTTTGCTATTTATATCAGCGGTTTTCAACTGCTGTGCTGTGGCACACTGGTGTGCCGCGAGGCCAGAGGAGACAGACAGCAGCCACAGGCGAGGGGGAGAAGCAGCTGCTTTGACCCTCAGTCGGCAGCTGGGGGAAAAAGGAGCAACCGCGCAGCCGCGGCTGCTTTGCATCACTTGCTGCAAATGAGAGGATCCTCACTTACCTGGGAGTAAGCCATTGAATATTTTGGGGCTTACTTCTGAGTAGACATGCCTAGGATTTTGTATCAAGTCTGCCCCTCGAGCTGATTGGGCAGCCAGAGAACCTGAAGGAGGTCTGCGGAGTGAGCGAGAAGGAGGGAGGCAGGAGCAGGCAGGCAGGTCGGAAGAGAGCGCGTCTGCTGAGGCCACCAGCCCCAGAACTGGCTGACCTGGCAAAGGGTCCACGAAAGTCCCTTTTCCTGCCACAGTTGCCTGAAACTGCCCAAAGCGACCCTCCCTGTCTTGTCTTTCTCCTTTCAGAGAAAGGGCTTTGGGCCACAATCCTGTCCACACTTACCTGGGAGTAAGACCCACTGACTATTATGGGGCTTACCAGACACACCTAGGATTGGGTATTAAGTCCAGGCAGAGAGGTCTGGAGTGAGAAACAAGGGAGGCAGGAGCAGGCAAGCAGGTAGGAAGCGAGTGAGTCTGCTGAGGCCACCAGCCCAAGAACTGGCTGGCTAAAAGGGTCCTGATGCCCCAGTTGCCTGCAACTCCCCAAAGCGACCCTCCCTGCCTTGTCTTTTGCCTTTTAGGGGAAGGGCTTTGGGCCACAGTCCTATCCACTCTTACCTGGGAGTAAGCTCCATTGACTATAGTGGGGCTTACTTCTGAATAGACATGCCTAGAATCTGGCTTTTGGTTGCACTCTTTTTTATTAAATAGAGGAGCAGGCAGTTGGCACTTCTCCCCACCCCACTCCCTCCCACAGGCACATTCTCCCCCCCATCTCATAATTGCAGTTAGCACCTCTCTTACTGTCCCTCCCTTCACTCCTCCATATCTTTCCAAGGTCCAGAATCACTTTTTTCACATTCTCCCCCCCCCCAACTGAATCCTGCACTTCTTTCAATCATTGCCCCTTACCCCACATCTCTTTCACTGTGTGCTCAGTCTGACCTCTCTTTGCCAGCACTTTCTGGCATTACACTTTAATAACAACATTTTTCCTCGTTTTCAGAATCACATATACTCCAAACTTCATACTCTCCAAACTTCTTGTGAGTCTTTGGCTGCAATCCTAACCACGCTTTCCTGAGAGTAAGCCCCATTGAACAAAATAGGACTTAATTCTGAGTAGACCTGGCTAGGATTGTGCCCTTAGTCATGTAATGATTTAATTATATTAATTAAAATTAGTGTAGTAATTAATGTAAATTAATGTAGAAACTATTAATGTAAATTAATGTAGTAATTTAATGTAAGTAAAAAACTGGTAGCGTGCCTTGACAATTTTAGTGCCTTGTCAGTGTGCCGAGAGCTGAAAAAGGTTGAAAATGACTGATTTATATAGTATCATTGGTGTGCATGGAACTTCATAGCAGAAGACAGGTTCCTGCCCCAGGGTACTCGCAATCTAATTTAGACACTAGGGAAACCAAGAGGAGATGGAGAAGAATGTACAGTTATTTCATGTGCTTGTACTTGGATGTGATATGATAGAGGAGTTAAGGGGTAGTGTCAGAGCTTTATGGAGAAAGTGGGCTTTGAGGAAGAATTTGAAGAATGCAGTGAGGAGGCATTGCTTAGCTGTTTGGGGGGGCAGCTGAAACATAAGGGGCAGGAAGAGAAAGGGTGAAGCCGTTTGAGAAAGCAGAAGACCTGAGGGCAGTGGAGTCTAAAGAGTGAGGATCATGGGCTACAATGTTGTGATGGGATGCGAGTTCCAAGGGGTAGGAAGAGTTTGAAGGGCGGAACCAGGAGCTTGTGGCAGGTCTGGAAGCAGAAAAGACCATGCAGTTGTTTAGAAAGAGTCATGACAGCAGCGATGCATTTATTGTGTTGCTAAAATCTAGGTAGTGGTGAGGGGGCTGAGTTGAACTGGAGGAAAACTAGAGAGGACGGCTACAGTCAAGGCAAGAGGCGATAAGGCTGTAAACGATCCTCTTTGCTTGAAGGGGGAAAGCGGAAGGGACATGTTTTTGTGACGTTGTAGAGGGAGAAGTGGCATGATTTTGTGAGAGGCTGGATATGTGGAATGAAGAAGAGAGATTGGAGTCAAAGATAAACACAGGCTTTGAGCCTACTCTGCAGAGTGGACCATGACATTAACAGTGGGGGGTGAGAGAGAGCAAGGAGAAGGGGACTTAGAAATGGGAAGGAAGGTCAGCAGTTCAGTCAGAAGAAATGATGATGAAGCAAAGATGTCAGACCGAAGTTCTGAAGTAGAGAGGCAGAGCTTGGTGTGGTCAGCGTATGGTACTGAAAGCCATGGGTTTTGACAAGGTTGCCCAGAGGCAGTGTCTGGAGAGAAGGTAACAGGGCAAAGAACAGATATTTGAGGGGCCCTGACAGGGAGGGAGAAGTTTCTCCTTTTGGAATTGTTGAAAGAATCATCTCACAAGCGTGTGAAGAACCATGTGAAGGTGGTGCTCTGAAAAGTGGTGCGCGTAAAGGAAAAAATGATGAAAGGTCACCCTTTAAGCAGTAATCGGACCACCTGAATAGCTTTTTCATTTGACTATCATGTCAAGAGAAAAGCTAGTTTGGCATGCTGATGAGGAGAGTGAGCTGTGGACAGGGACTTCCTGGCTGAAGTTGTGCATCTGCTGGCAAGCCACTCCTCCACCTCAGTCCTTCCATCTGCAATACATGGATAATACTGCAAGTATTTGGTCAGGATATTAAACTGTTGCGATGACATGGATATTTTACCCAAAAGTAAACTTTGCTGGGGGAAAGGTTTCCCCTGATGTAGCTGTGCTGATATTTGGATAATCTCACAGTTAATGGCTGGTCTTGTTTGCCAAGCCACTGGTGTAATTGCCTCCAGCAAGGGCACACGCCCATGCACCTCCCTCTCCTGTTTATGGAGTGGAAGAGGCAAGCAGGGACTTGGTTGTGTTTTGCAGAGATATTCAGGGTGATCCTGTCAAATGCAGCCAGCACTCTCAGCATCCCTGCCAGAGGATGCCACTTGCCCCAGCAAGAGTGGCAGCCAGAAATGTGAACACCTGTACTTGAAGGTGGATGCAGAGTGCTGCTCAGACTGATCTCTGTTTCTTCCATGGTCATGTGTTTGGAACATGTTGTTGTCAGCCTTGAATACAGTAACTATACGTATTTTGTTTGCTTGAAGTAATAAGTCACTGAAAAATGTTTCCTGTGCTGCTTTTTGGCAAAGAGAGAAAGCAGCTTGTATGCTTCAGCTGTCCAGAACTGAGCCAGAGAGACCACGTTCGGAGAATAGGTGAGAGAGACTAAACTAAAGCAGAGAGTGGGTGTCAATGGGCAGTTTTCACAGTGGAGAGAGATGGAAAGTGGAGTGCCCCAAGGATCTGTCTTGGGACCGGTGCTTTTTAACCAGTTCATAAATGACCTGGAGGCAGGGCTAAGCAGCAAGGTGGCTAAGTTTGTAGGTGACACAAAACTTTTCCAAGTGGTGAAGACCAGAAGAGACTCCAGAAGGATCTTTCCAGACTGGCAGAATGGGCAGCAATATGGCAGATGCGTTTCAATGTAAGCAAGTGTAAAGTCATGCACGTTGGGGCAAAAAAATCAAAACTTCACGTATAGGCTGATGGTGGAACTCTTTGCCACAGGAAGTAGTGATGGCATCTTGCCTGGATGCCTTTAAGAGGGGATTGGACAAATTTCTGGAGGAAAAGTTCATTACGGGTTACAAGTCATGGTAGATATGTGCAAGCTCTTGGTTTTAGATGCAGGTTGCCTCTGGTTGCCAGATGCAGGGGAGGGCACCGGGGACGCAGATTGTATCTGTTGTCTTGTGTGCTCCCTGGGGCATTTGGTGGGACACTGTTGAGATACAAGAAGCTGGACTAGATGGGCCTTTGGCCTGATCCAGCAGGGCTCTTCTTATGTTCTTAAACTGCAGAAACAGCGTTTTCAAATGGGCCATTTAAATTTTACCATGAACACTTCAGATGATATTAGACCAGTGGTTCCCAAAAGTTTAAGACCAAGACTCACTTTTTAAAATGACACTCTACCAGGACCCACCCTAGATTTATGAGATGAAGAAATGTTTACCTTACCAGCTGCTCAAGCCTCTGTTATCCTTTTTACAATGGTGGAGGGTGCCTTCTGGAGAATTTATTGAGCTCTGTGTTTTTCAGATCAGGAGCGTTCTGGTGGCCTTGTATTCCCCTTCACCTGGCCCTTTGATAGGAGCCAAGGCACGTTCACCTACCCATGAGTAAATGTGCATGTGGAGCTCAGTTTCACTTTTTGAAAGTGTCTCAGTACGTTTTCCTTGTTAGCTATCAGCTTGTCAATTTCATGACCCACCAACAATCAGGTCAAGCCTCTAGTTGGGGCTCACTGCATTAGACCCTTTGTTTAGGGTTTACTCAAGAGTGTGGATAATTCAGTGAAGATATGCAGAACAAACTGGTGGCAGGTCCAGGAGGTGGGACTGGGGTCTCGGCTCTCACAGACCTGTTAGAAGGCTGTGTTTTGTTGCTTGTGTTCCCACCCTTGCCTTCATTTGGGTTCCCAGCACAGGAGCAACTTGGTCACATGTTGCACCTGGATCCCTTCCTTTTATCTACTTTTATTTCTAAAACAGCGGTCTCCAAAGTGGAGACCACTGTGCGCCGTTAAAGGCGTTCCGTGGCAGGCATGGAGTTACCCTTCTTCCTGGGGGCCTCCCTGTCGCACCACAGATAGCCTCTGATCTTCACGTTGGCCAAGTGCACATGCCCAGGAATTCAGGAGCAAAGTCTGCTGTGGCAACAGACCCAGAAGCAGCTGGCTGGTGTGAAGGTTAGGGGCGATCTTGCTTGCGAGCCCAAATAGGTTGGAACGGCCATGGATCCAGCCTTTGTTTGCAACTGAGCCGGATGTGCTGACACTCTGCTGCTCTCAGTGTGTGGCGCTACTGGCCTGTGTCTCCCGCTGTACTCTCTTCCTCTGGCTCAGCTTCAGGCAGCAAGTTTTGCCTGCGTCAAGTGCCTGATGCTGTCTGCATTGTAAATAATAATAGTAAGGAAATTATTCGAGGCTTCTCTGCTTCTGTCATCAGTCTTATTCACTGGGACTTGGCAGTCAGTCAGTCAGTCTGGCAGAGATCCTGAGGGTGGGAATGCGTAGAATGGAATAGACTACTGGCAGCCAGCAATGGAGATGAACAGCCCCAGTGTGTGCTGTCGTCCTGCTGCTTCAGCTGAAATGAGGGGGTCTTCCACTTTGTTAGGCCCTCCTATGTCAACGCAAAGCTGGTCTGTGTTTCCCCTGCCAAGCGTAATTCTGACAAAAGACCCCCACCAGGTCAAATCCGGAAAGGGGGGCAGACACCAAATGCAGCTTTAGCCAGTATGAGGCCTCTGGAAGCAGCAACGAGAGTCGGTAGCGAGAGATTCTTAATTCTACCTTTATGTTGCTGCCCGTGCGATATTTGGTCTGATCTAGGAACTTCCCCTGTTTTGATGGTTCAGGGAAGACAGTGGGGTGGCTGCCAGCATTAAAGTGGTGTGTAGATTTAAGATACAGAAGGTTGTCTGTCTGTAAATCCAGAAATAACCCAATGTCTTTTTTCACCTACTCCACTGTCACTTTCTACTTCCTCTGGAATTCCACAAAAAATTAAATTGTATCATAATATGAAAGTTCTTATTCCTGTTCAAAATTCTGTCAGCTCACGGACCTCCGGGACCTACGGTTGGCCCTCCCTTGAACCACTGCTGCTTCAAGAGCTGGTGCTTTTGTGTCCAGTATTCCCTGTTGTTTTTGAAGTTCCGTAAGCAGCTTTCTGTAATTTTCCATGCCGTTTTCACAGTGAAAATTTCTAAAGCTGTTAATTTTTCTCATTTTCTCTCCTTTATCTATTTTCTGTTGTATTTCATTCTTAAAACTCATAAATTCATCTTTAATATACATATTCAGTTCATCTGATTTTATTAAATTTATCTTTTTCCATTTCTTTCCCCACTTGATTATATCATTGTTTTGTCTTTTTATTTTAGCTCACTTTTTCAGAGTGCAACCTGATTTATTTGATATTACACAGTTTATAGTTTATAGTTATAACAATTACATGCATAAGCAAATTACTGTTGTTGGCAACCTTCAGTCTCGAAAGACTATGGTATCTTGCTCTGAATGGTGGTTCTGGAACAGCGTCCCATGTTGTGCCGACGCTGTATGGCAAATTTGGAGTGTCCTCTCCAGTGCGCGAAGCCTGGGTAAAGAAGGTATGGAGGATAGGCTGTTACCCATGCAGCAAATCCCCCCTCTCCACGTCGCTGGAATGGTCCAGTGGAAAGGCAGAAGCCAATACGGTTGGTTCCAGCGGCGTCGCAGGAGTTGCCAGACTGTTGTTGGCAACCTTCAGTCTCGAAAGACTATGTAAGCAAATTAATAAGTACTATAATCAAGAATGCAAAAAACAAGTTAAAAGGGAAATATCAAGTAATACAAGCTAATTACTAATCCAATTGGAATACAATTACTGTAGGTTTAAAACTGACTTATACTAGAAAAAAAATTAAAAAGTTGTGTGAGTGGGTCAGTAATTGCTCTGAATTCAAATAAAATAAAAAACATGGATTAACTTAATGAAAAGTGAGCATGCTAACAAGACTAATATCTCATAAGTTAGAAAAACAATCAAAATAATGCAGTCAGACCTTGGCATTTGTGATATTCAGATCCGCGGTTGGCCCAATCTGTACTCCCCAGACATAACTGGAGCTGTGCTCTGGTCATGTCTGAAGGGTGTTTTGAGGCACAGGGATGATAAGGTCCGACTTGTGAAATCAACAGGTTGTAACGAAATCAAGTACAACTTGGCAATCAGATCAGGTTTATTATTAAGAATACAAAAAGCAGTTTCCATGGCAAGATAAATCAATAAATCATTCCGTGTGTAGGAGAAGTTGCAGTCTAGGATAAGAACCATAGTGATTGGTCACTAAGTGGTGAACATAAGAACAGCCCCACTGGATCAGGCCATAGGCCCATCTAGTCCAGCTTCCTGTATCTCACAGCGGCCCACCAAATGCCCCAGGGAGCACACCAGATAACAAGAGACCTCATCCTGGTGCCCTCCCTTGCACCTGGCATTCTGACATAACCCATTTCTAAAATCAGGAGGCTGCGCATACACATCATGGCTTGTACCCCATAATGGATTTTTCCTCCAGAAACTTGTCCAATCCCCTTTTAAAGGCGTCTAGGCTAGAGGCTAGAGGCTGGGCAAACACTGGACAGTGGACTGCCAGTCTCCAACAGGTGCTGGCCTAGTGCGGGCTCATTCTGGGCCAACTCTGGTGCTTGGCTGGCTCTAACCATCGCAAACATGTTTAATAATACTAATAATACAGGTATTATAATAATATTATAATATTATACAGGTATTATAATAATATACAGGTATTATAATAATAATTCCCCTGGGGGCTGGGGCTAAGAATAGGCCCTCAGTTTGGCTGTACTTGTCGTAAGAGGCGACTAAACAGCCACCGGGTAGATGGGACTCGTCAGCCTAGGAAGGCAGCTCATCTAAGAGAAGGAAACTCTGACCTCAAACCTCCACTGCCTTGTGGCTACATCCAGTTCTGGAAAAGGCTTCAGGAGTCAACCTCGAGGCAAAATCAGGAGCCGGAGTCCCTTAGGCAGTTCATGGCTGAACACAGTCACGTTCTGGCAACTCCTGCGACGCCGCTGGAACCAACCGTATTGGCTTCTGCCTTTCCATTGGACCATTCCAGCGACGTGGAGAGGGGGGATTTGCTGCATGGGTAACAGCCTATCCTCCATGCCTTCTTTACCCAGGCTTCGCGCACTGGAGAGGACACTCCAACTTCGCCATACGGCGTCGGCACAACACGGGAAGCAGCAGTTTACCGGTTATAAGTCTTTGCTCGATTGGCGTAGAGCATGACGCCAGGGGCTGCTTCCGACGGTGGGAGAGATCATTGCATCTCATTGGGCAGCTACCGCCCGCCTTAAGCTGGGCAGTCCCCAGCCAGTAAGGTGTTGCCTCGCCACGGTCCGTTAACCTCATGGGGTGCGTGGGGTTTAGGGTGAAAACCGACAAGCGGATCGACAACTCTGCACCATGCAACAGAAAACAGAAAACTACTGCCCTAAAGCTGGGCACCTGGAACGTTAGGACAATGACACCTGGCTTCTCTGATGACCTGCAAGAAATAGACGATGCACGCAAAACAGCTGTCATCGACATGGAGCTGAGCAGACTGCAGATGGACATCGTCGCCCTTCAAGAGACGAGGCTGCCAGATTCCGGATCTGTCAAGGAGAGAAATTTCTCATTTTTCTGGCAGGGAAAACCACCAAACGAAACCAGGGAACATGGCGTTGGCTTTGCGGTCAGAAATACCCTGCTGAAATCCATCATCCCACCTACTGTGGGAAGTGAAAGAATTTTGTCCCTGCAGCTCCAGTCATCAGCAGGACCTATCACTCTCATCAGTGCTTATGCACCGACTCTGTCGTCTCCAGCAGAAGCCAAAGACAAATTCTATGATGACCTGGCCAGCACTGTCAAGAAAATCCCTGTAAAAGAGCCATTGTTCATCCTCGGCGATTTCAATGCTAGAGTTGGTGCTGATAACAGTTCATGGCCCACTTGCTTAGGTCAGTTTGGCACTGGGAGGATGAACGAAAATGGCCAACGCCTGCTAGAGTTTTGCTGTCATCACGGTCTCTGTGTCAGCAACACGTTCTTCAACACAAAGCCCCAACATAGAGTCTCTTGGAGACATCCAAGATCAAAGCACTGGCACCAGCTCGACCTGATCCTCACCAGACGCTCCAGCCTTCCCAGCATCAAGATCACACGCAGTTATCATGGTGCTGCCTGCGACACTGACCACTCCCTGGTGTGCAGCAGAGTGAAACTGCAAACAAAGCGACTGTATCACACGAAAAAGGAAGGAAGACCTCGCATTGATACCAGCAAGACCCGGGATCAGAGAAAAGTGGAGGAATTTGCACAAGCGCTTGAGGAATCTCTTCCAGGCCCGGCCGACGCAAACGCATCCAACAGATGGGAACATTTCAAGAATACCGTTTACAACACCGCCTTGTCCATATTCGGCAAGAAGACCAACAAGGCGGCAGACTGGTTTGAAGCCCACTCTGAGGAGTTGACACCAGTCATTGAGGAAAAGAGGAGAGCTCAAGCAGCATACAAGGTCTGTCCCAGTGAGCGCAACCTGCAGGTCCTCCGAACTGCTCGCAGCAAAGTCCAACAGACTGCCAGGAGATGTGCTAACGACTACTGGCTCCAGCTCTGTTCCGAGATACAGATAGCAGCTGACACGGGCAACATCAAGGGGATGTATGATGGTATCAAGCAGGCCCTAGGTCCAACACAGAAGAAAATTGCCCCTCTGAAGTCTGCCACAGGCGAGGTCATCCAGGATCGGGCGCAGCAGATGGAACTCTGGGTGCAGCACTACTCTGAGCTATATTCCAGAGAAAATGTAGTCACCGAAGAAGCACTGAACAACATTGAGTGCCTGCCTGTGCTGGAAGAGCTTGACAGTGAACCAACCCTAGAAGAACTTCACGTGGCCCCGGACTCCCTTGCCTTTGGCAAGGCACCTGGAAAAGACAGCATCCCTGCTGAAGTCCTAAAATGCTGCAAAGAGATCATCGTCACTGAGCTGCATGAAATCCTCTGTCTCTGCTGGAGAGAAGGTGGAGTACCTCAAGACATGAGGGATGCAAACATCATCACGCTGTACAAGAACAAAGGTGACAGGGGTGACTGCAACAACTACCGCGGCATCTCTCTCCTTAGCGTTGTAGGAAAGCTGTTTGCCCGAGTTGTACTAAAGAGGCTCCAGGTACTTGCAGAGAGCGTCTATCCAGAATCGCAGTGTGGATTCCGAGCCAACAGGTCCACCACTGATATGGTATTCTCCCTTAGACAACTGCAGGAGAAATGCAGGGAACAACGACAGCCACTCTTTATAGCCTTCATAGATCTCACAAAGGCTTTCGACCTGGTCAGCAGAGACGGCCTCTTCAAGATTCTCCCCAAGATTGGATGTCCACCCAGGCTCCTCAGCATCATCAGATCCTTCCACAAGGACATGAAGGGCACTGTTGTCTTCGATGGCTCCACATCAGACCCTTTTGACATCCGAAGCGGAGTGAAGCAGGGCTGTGTTCTTGCACCAACCTTGTTTGGGATTTTCTTCGCTGTCCTGCTGAAGCAGGCCTTTGGAACTGCAACAGAAGGCATCTATCTCTGGACCAGATCAGACGGAAAGCTCTTCAACCTCTCCAGACTGAGAGCAAAATCCAAAGTCCAGCTGAAATGTCTGCGTGACTTCCTCTTTGCCGACGATGCAGCTGTCACTACCCACTCTGCCAAAGATCTCCAGCAGCTCATGGATCGTTTTAGCAAGGCCTGCCAAGATTTTGGACTGACAATCAGCCTGAAGAAAACACAGGTCATGGTTCAGGATGTGGACTCACCTCCCTGCATTACAATCTCTGAGCATGAACTGGAGGTTGTCCATGACTTTGTGTACCTTGGCTCAACGATCTCCGACACTCTTTCTCTCGATGCCGAGCTAAACAAGCGCATCGGTAAAGCAGCTACCACGTTTTCCAGACTCACAAAGAGAGTCTGGTCCAACAAGAAGCTGACGGAACATACCAAGATCCAGGTCTACAGAGCTTGCGTCCTGAGTACACTTCTGTACTGCAGCGAGTCATGGACTCTTCGCCCACAACAGGAGAGGAAACTGAGCGCTTTCCACATGCGCTGCCTCCGACGCATCCTCGGCATCACCTGGCAGGACAAAGTTCCAAACAACACAGTCCTGGAACGTGCTGGAATCCCTAGCATGTATTCACTGCTGAAACAGAGACGCCTGCGTTGGCTTGGTCATGTCGTGAGAATGGATGATGGCCGGATCCCAAAGGATCTCCTCTATGGAGAACTCGTGCAAGGAAAGCGCCCTACAGGTAGACCACAGCTGCGATACAAGGACATCTGCAAGAGGGATCTGAAGGCCTTAGGGATGGACCTCAACAAGTGGGAAACCCTGGCCTCTGAGCGGCCCGCTTGGAGGCAGGCTGTGCAGCATGGCCTTTCCCAGTTTGAAGAGACACTTTGCCAACAGTCTGAGGCTAAGAGGCAAAGAAGGAAGGCCCATAGCCAGGGAGACAGACCAGGGACAGACTGCACTTGCTCCCGGTGTGGAAGGGATTGTCACTCCCGGATTGGCCTTTTCAGCCACACTAGACGCTGTGCCAGAACCACCTTTCAGAGCGCGATACCATAGTCTTTCGAGACTGAAGGTTGCCAATACAAAAGGCTAGAGGCCATCACCACATCCTGTGGCAAGGAGTTCCACAGACCGACCACACACTGAGTAAAGAAATATTTTCTTTTGTCTGTCCTAACCCGCCCAACACTCAATTTTAGTGGATGTCCCCTGGTTCTGGTATTATGTGAGAGTGTAAAGAGCATCTCCCTATCCACTCTGTCCATCCCCTGCATAATTTTGTATGTCTCAATCATGGCCTCCCTCAGGCGTCTCTTTTCTAGGCTGAAGAGGCCCAAACGCCGTATCCTTTCCTCATAAGGAAGGTGCCCCAGCCCCGTAATCATGTTAGTCGCTCTCTTTTGCACCTTTTCCATTTCCACTATGTCTTTTTTGAGATGCAGCGACCAGAACTGGACACAATACTCCAGGTGTGGCCTTACCATAGATTTGTACAACGGCATTATAATACTAGCCGTTTTGTTCTCAATACCTTTTCTAATGATCCCAAGCATAGAATTGGCCTTCTTCACTGCCGCCGCACATTGGGTCGACACTTTCATCGACCTGTCCACCACCACCCCAAGATCTCTCTCCTGATCTGTCACAGACAGCTCAGAACCCATCAGCCTATATCTAAAGTTTTGATTTTTTGCCCCAATGTGCATGACTTTACATTTACTGACATTGAAGTGCATCTGCCATTTTGCTGCCCATTCTGCCAGTCTGGAGAGATCCTTCTGGAGCTCCTCACAATCCCTTCTGGTCTTCACCACTCGGAAAAGTTTGGTGTCGTCTGCAAACTTAGCCACTTCACTGCTCAACCCTGTCTGCAGGTCATTTATGAAGAGGTTGAAAAGCACCGGTCCCAGGACAGATCCTTGGGGCACACCGCTTTTCACCTCTCTCCATTGTAAAAATTGCCCATTGACACCCACTCTCTGCTTCCTGGCCTCCAACCAGTTCTCAATCCACGAGAGGACCTGTCCTCTAATTCTCTGACTGTGGAGTTTTTTCAGTAGCCTTTGGTGAGGGACCGTGTCAAATGCCTTCTGAAAGTCCAGATATATAATGTCCACGGGTTGTCCCGCATCCACATGCCTGTTGACCTTTTCAAAGAATTCTATAAGGTTCGTGAGGCAAGACTTACCCTTACAGAAGCAAGGCTGATTCTCCCTCAGCAAGGCCTGTTCGTCTATGTGTTTTGAGATTCTATCTTTGATGAGGCATTCCACCATCTTACCCGGTATGGATGTTAGGCTGACCGGCCTATAGTTTCCCGGGTCCCCCCTCTTTCCCTTTTTAAAAATAGGCGTGACATTTGCTATCCTCCAATCTTCTGGCACCATGGCCGTTTTGAGGGACAAGTTGCATACCTTAGTCAAGAGGTCTGCATCTTCATTCTTCAATTCCTTAATAACTCTTGGGTGGATGCCATCAGGGCCTGGTGACTTATTGATCTTCAATTTATCAATGAGGTCTGAAACATCTTCTCTTTTAACCTCTATCTGACTTAACTCCTCGGTCAGGTGGGGCCGTTCGGGCAGCGGTATCTGCCCGAGGTCTTCTGCCGTGAAGACAGATGCAAAGAACTCATTTAATTTCTCTGCCATCTCTAAGTCTCCTTTTATCTCCCCTTTCCCTCCCTCACCATCCAGAGGGCCAACCGCTTCTCTGTCGGGTTTCCTGCTTCTAACATATTTGAAGAAGCAAGTGGTTCAGGCAGGTGTGAATTGATCGTCCTGAATAAAGTTTCCGGCTCCCTCCCTCACTTCTGTTCCTGTTTCAGATGTATGGAAGGGAGACTTCTGCACTCCTCTGTTCAGTTCATGCTGTGGCTTGGTTTGCTGCCTGCTGATGTTTAAGCTACACACCTCACTGGTAGCCTTCCCGTTGTGAGACTTGCAAGGCTGACCATGCAAACAGCAGAAAGCTGCCTTTCGATGACATGGCAGACTCAAAGAGCTTGTTACCCCTGCATGTGGTCAACTTCTGGAGGGGCTGCAGGGGAGGGGGCGCTCCAAGCACCACCTGGCCAAGCTGCCATCAGTAGTGCTAGGCCTCAGGAAGCCCTAGCTGGCTTGTCTAGAGGGAAGGCTGAGCTGCTGGCACCAACCCTTAAAAAGGGACAGAGGGAGGGAGGGAGAGAAATGTGTGCAAGAGGATTGGAGTGAGCCATGCACAAGGAATAAATGGAGGGAAGAACTGGGGCAGCAAGAAGGGGAGGGGCAAGAAGCTGACAAGGAGGGGTAAAAAGGATCAGAGATTGAACTGGGAGCTGGGTCAAAGGGTTTGGATGGGGGGCAGCTCAAAAGGATCTGGTCAGCATATCTCCTGGAAAGGAAGTAGCTAGCCAGTGAGCAGGAACCACTGGGAGAAACTGCTGGCTGTGACCCAGGAGCTACCTGAGCCCAGAGCGTGTGAAGGACTGGGGCCTTGACTGCCTGTGGGGTGTGCATCCACAGCTGACCTCTGCAATGCAGTTGGGAAGACCCAGCCTTGAAGGAGCCCAGCCCCTTGCTGTGCTGTGGGATGGGCACTTAGGTACTCCTGCTGGCTTTTCCCAAGAACCTCCTGCTAAAGGAAGCCAACAGGACTTCTGTCCGCAGGGCAGCCTCCAGGTTGAAGGAACCTGCCCACATTCTTCTGCTGTGCTGTGTTCCCTCTACTCCCCTCTTTGCTGAACTGTAGCAAGCAAAAAGCTAATAGGCCTTGTCTCTGCTTTCTGTGTGCAGCAGTCCCAGCTTTCATCAATTGGTTTGACACGGGGTGGTTGTTGTTGCTGCTGCTGCTGCTATTGTTAACAGTAATAATGGAGGGAGGAGGAGTAGCAGGACCACTGTGGTCACTGAGCTCTTCGAATGATGATCAAGAGGCAAGCGGCTCTGCTCCTGCTGAGGCCATTTGCTGATGGAGGAGTGAGTTTGTACTTCTGCCACAACCAGCAGTGACAGGCACAAGAACCTGACCTCGGAAGCCCCTGCTGCCGCAGCCCCTGCCGTTGCTCCTTCCGATTGCTTTTCCTGACTGCGCTGCTTTCCCTTCAGTTTGGTGTAGCATGCTGCCCTCTGGCGGCTCCCTTGTCGATTTCCCTGCACTAGGTGTACTAATTAGCAGCCTCTTGAAAAGGTGTTGCCAAAGAACTGAAGATGCAGTGAGCACCCTGCAGCGGGTCTCATGGGATGGGAAAATGGGTTGTACGAGTCAGCGCCTTCGTGTTAAAGATGAACAGAAAGGTCTAGAAGCCAGCCTCCTGAAGCTGCAGAACACTGAACTGAGGCAAGAGGGAGTGGTAAGCACTGTCATGTCACCTTCTGCATGAATTGCCCTTCTGGACACACCTGTTCCAGGTAAACCCTTCAGCTTTTTTTTAGGCAGCCTTCAGCAAGATGTGAACCCAGCACAGCTGTATTGTGGGTGTCACCATAGGTGTAGATCCAGCCCCTTTGCATGTGAAGCACATCTTGGGTGCTCCCCTCCAAACATAATGGGAGAGTGGCTGGCCTGGGTGCTCTGAAGACCAGTTGGCTGAAGGGGGTGACCTTGGGCCTCTGAGGTGCAGCCTGCTGACTGAAGGCCTGCTGTGCCAGACCCTTTTCTTCGCGTGGGGCTCTGCTCCAAGCCCACGTAGCACTGAGGAAGAAGGGAACTGGGGGGAGGAGGGAGAGACAGACAAAGCCCTCTCGGTGCCAAAAGCCTGGGAAAAGATTTACCTCCAGTCTCCTTTTATTTTTTAAAGGCTTTATTAAAGTTGTTGTTTTTGCTGTAATCCCATCTTTCAGTTGGCCCTGTCCTTTCTAGGTCCCCAGCCCCACTTTCTCTCCTTGGCCAGGAGGGGGGAAGCTGGTGGGGCGTTTGTGCAGAGGGCTGAGCTGGCGGGTTGCACAGAGCAGAAGGTGATCACACACTGCGCAGACTTTACTGCTCCCAGGAGAGCAGTTTTGTAGGACTGCTTTTCTGATTATTCTGTCAAATCCTCCGGTAAAACCCACTCCAGGCGGGTCCCCTCTGAGCGGGGGAGGAGGGTGAATCTCTTTTCCAGGGAAGGATGTGCAGCCTTGCTTGTGCCTGCACCCATAGGCCAAGGCGTGGGTGCAGTCTGGAACTGCAGGCCTGTGGGCTGAATCTGGCAAGTTGTCCGGGGCTGGGATCCCAGCATGGAGCTTTCCACTCTGGGTGAATATAAGAATACAGTACCAGGAAAGCCTTGGTGGGGTGAACCAGAGGGGGTCCAGCACTCTGCTTCTCTTGTGAAGCCCACCAGCAGGGCCTGAAGGCAGCAACCCTCCTCTGTGGTAGCTTCCCCAGCAGCTGGTATTCAGAGGTGCATGTCACTGAATATGGACGTTCTATTTAGTGATCGTGGCTAACAGCTGTTGGTAGACCAAGTTTTATAAGGCTGTTTGGTTTCCATTCAGTTAATGATTAAAACTTCTTTAGCGACTACTTGAAATATCATTGGGTGTTTGATGCAGTTTGGCCTGGATCAGGGTGGGAACCTGCAGCTTTTTGCATATTTGTCTGCAAATACAAAATCCGCCTTTATTTCCTGACTGGATGCCAAACTCAGGGTTTTTTCAGTAACTTTTACTTATTCTTTCCTGTCAGTGGCAACTCAGTAATTGGCAACTACTCAGTGCCTCGTCGGCTTCTCAAGGAAAGAACTGAAATGTGTTAAAAATGAAGGGATGTTGTGTGTCATTCAATATGTTACTGCTGATCACCTGCACTGTGCATCCCAGCTGCCAATTGTACAAATGTCCCACCACATCCGCCTGACCTTCCTTTAGAAGGAGAGGGTGGCCTGGTGGGAAGTGTGTGTAGGTGTGCCTAGCAAAAATGGGACCCTTTTTAATGGAGGGAAAAGGAAAGTGTTCAGTTTCCAATTACAGACCTGATCATCATGCATCAAGTAGTTGTTAAGCATTTGGGTTAATGTTTCAACTTGGAGAAACGCAGTTATTAATTGGATTTATAGCCCACTTTGCCCTGAGGGCTTTGAATGGCTTGCAGCATTTTTTCCAGGTGTGTGTGCTGTGTACACTTCTGTCCCTGTGTTGCCCTTGTGCATGATTTGATCACAGCTGGGAGCAGCAGAAAAGAACAAAATTCCCAGTGTCCTGGCTGCAGGACAGGGGCCCACACACTTTGGCTGGTCCAGGTAGCCAGTCACACTTCGCTGCATGGACACTTTCTGGACCATTATGTTACCACACTGAGCTTTGGAAGTGCCCTGGATGTCTCTGAAGGCCAGTGGGACTGCAGAGACAAGTCCTTGCTTTCCTCCCCACCCCAAAGCTTCGTCTGGAAGCAGGGCTTAATCATGATCAGAGGGCTCAGCTTGGGTGGTTCGTGTGTGCATGTGTGTATAGAGACACCTGCACATTCAGAACAAAGAGTGTGTGAACTAGGTTTAATTTTTGCCTCTTCAGGAGCAACAGTGCAGAAGATGACCATACTCTGGCAGCAGAGCTGCTGGTGTTCATGCGGACAGCCAAGTGTTTCTTGTTCAGAGCAAGTGCCCTGCCCACATCTTACCAGTCTGCTTTGACTGTTCTGCTGTGTGCTTGCTTGATCATGGGCTTGGCTGCAGGTATCAGCCCACTGTGGAATGATGACTTCATCATGTTCCGGGATCTCGTTGAGAATCTTGGGACTGCCAGGTGGTCCCTCAAGCTGTGTTTTAAGGCAGTGTTTTTCAGCAGGTGGTACACAAGAGGGTGTGGAACCTGAGGGCCATGACATCCCTTCCTGGTTTGACAAAGAAGCTACTGCTCTGAGGGAAACTGAGAAGGAGTTGCTGTGCCCTGTTAGGCAGCCACTCCGAGCTTTGCCAAGTCACTGTACTTCGTTCCTGCAAGCACTCGTGAAAACAGGGTGCAGTGACTGCTTTTCGGAGCAAAGAAGCAACTGCTCTGAGTTTTGTGAACCTGGAAGTGATGTCATGGCCCCAGGTATTTGAGGTACTAGTGGTACTGAATTACAACATGAAAAGTGATACATCAGGGGAAACAGGCTTTAAAAAAACTTATTTGAGGCATTGCTGCAAAGGAAGGAGAGGAGTAACTCTTTCTGCCATCTTGTCTTTCAGGCTGGAGACATTTCAGAGAGGAAAGTGCAGGTGGGCCAGGAGAGCAGTCGTGCAGAAAGAGAACAGCTGGGCCCACCCTTGGTCAGCGAGTACGCGGAAGACAGCTCCGATGAGGAGGTAAGACAGTCCCCCACTTTCCACTGAAAGTGAGATCTTGTCATGTGTGATTTGAGGCTGCCCCTTTCTGAGCTATGGTCTGAGGAAGCTCAGAACATGATGGTTTGGAGAACTGGGCTGGAAACGACTGAATTAAATTCCTGCCCTGAGAAAGGCATGGGTGGTAAACACAAGAAGGAAAAAGCATCCAGTTTGTAGAAAGGAGGCTAATGGGGCAGTCGACGTCATGGCTAAGAAAGATCTGGAGGTTGCATTTGGGGACAGACTTAGTAAGAACCCTTAATATGCTGCTATTGAAGAAATTGCCAGCGCCTCTTAAAACAGTGGCTGTGGGAGTCATTATGTCCAAGGGAATGTACTGACAGTGGAGCAGCAGACTCTTTATACAACAGTCTTGACACTGCTTATCAGACTGGGTTCATGGCTATGCCTTCAGTTGCTTCCAAGCTGCCCCATCCTCTTCCATGTATCTAGTCTAAGATATGTAGATTCCCTAAGTGGAGGACCTGAATCAAGCTGTTAGAAGTTCTTTGGACATCATTATCGCTGGCTCACCAGTGAGATGGTTGTAGAAAGGGTAGGAAGTGTCTGAGGGACCCAGATTAAAACCTTTATAGGAATCAGAAGTTGATCTGATACTGCCAAATAACTGGGTTAGGCAACTGCTTGAGCCAGCCCCCCCTTCACTTTGAGATGTGGGGATTTCTGAGTTGGTGGAAAATTTATAAAGGGCCAGGGGAAACTTCCCGGTATTCTGCAGATTGAGAAGGAGATGATTTTGGAAAGCTGTTGTAGCATTGTGGCAGACTGATTTTCAAGCTGTGTGCCGTGAGTGATCCGCCGGATCAGTATGTTGCAGGAGTTTGGGGAAGAGTTATTTATAGGGCTTTTAGGGGATGTGAGCCCTCCATCGGCAGCATGGTGTGCCTTGTCAATTGTCAAACTGATGGTGCGCCATGAAAATTCTAGTACCTTGTCAGTGTGCTGTGAGATGAAAACGGTTGAAAATTGCAGGGCTGAAACAATGGATTGGGGCTTGCCTGTCTGAATTTCACTTCAGCCGTTCACTTGCTAGATGGACTTAGATGCATCCCAGTTGCAATATGGTAGTATTACTTGCATACCTTAAAGCAGGGGTATACCTGCAGCCCGTGAGCTGGATCCTGCCTGTAGTCCCAAAAAGGTACACCCACCAGGCCCGCAGTGGTCCAAAAAAGGACCTTAAATCTGTATCTCTATGTGTAAGCAGAGATACAGTGCAGACCAAGAACAGAATGTGGTAGCCATATGCTTGTCACTCCCATACTGTACGAACTGTACCAACTTGTCATCTATTTCCTTTCCAATTCAAGCTCTACTTTTAAAATCCCAAAAAGTTAGCGATCTACCCATTGTTGCATCTACCCATTGGTTGCTACCTTCAGGAGGGGCTCTGCTGTATGTGCTATTAAGCAAGGCTCAATCGGTGTCTGTGTGAGTCAGGCTTCTCTGTGATAACCCTCTGGATGTGAAACTTGGGGAGATTAGGATGACCCTCCTCTCTCTGCTTTTAATAAGGTCCTTAAAACCCATCTGTTCCGCCAAGCTTTGAGCTTATGAGCATTTGAAGCATTTTATTTTTCTGTTTTTAATTACTATTTCAAACTTGATTTTATTTCTTTGTATTTTTAGACTTTATTAGCTACCTTGGGACTACTATTTGTGAAAGGCAGTATAAAAATAAATGAAGAAATTAATATTCCACTTCCTTTAGTAATGCAAATCTAGTTGTCCAGTGTGGGGGGCTGGCTGGCCAGCTAGCCATGAGGGCTTCTGGTTACATGGCAAGAAGTGGGAAGAAATCTTGAGAAGCAGAAATCTGTGGACCAAAATGCCTGGCTGGAGTTTTTGGGAAGGAGACTGCCTTTGTGATGATATGGTCCAAGTGGCAGGGAGCCACAGGAGATGGGGGGGGGGGTTTGGAATGGGACTTTGCTTCCAAATGAAGTCTTTGCCTATCCTCTTGGCCAGAAAAGGCACGCAATCTGGGCATCTGCAGACTCAAAGCCCACCTGGTCTAGAGTGGGAGCTGCGGAAGTGCTGGGTCTGGAATAGAGATTGAGAGCTTAATGAAATATATGGCTATAGAAAGCATAAGCTTGTGTAATGTCTCGAGTATAACCCAGGGACACAGTGCTTTCATGCCGGAATTCAAGGTCTCTCTTTCCCTGGCTGGTCCTATTTCAGAGCCCCAGTGGGGGGAGCACTGATTCAGAATCTGTTGACATCAGAGCGGCTTCCAGTGGCTTTGTTCCTGCCTTCTTCACCCCTCCCTCCCTTTCCATCGTGGTACTTATCTCTCTTCCAGAAGAGTCCTGAGTGTCTCGCTCTTTGTTCCCTGGGATGTGCTCACATTGTATGCTTCTCACTGCATTGTGGCACAGGATCACTTGACACTGGTCCACAACATCTGCTACTTTGGGTTCCAAGTATTGAACCATTCTGTGGCTCAAAAATGCCACTTCATCCACGAGCATGCGCTGAAAGAGAGAGAGAGAGCAAGCACACCTTTTCAGCTATGCATGATGAGCCCAGAAGGGAGGTTTAAAGAGCATGAAGCACTCAAATGAAAAAACTTGAGAGTAGCAACTCATTTTCAATCTCCTGCATGTAGGAACGAACTGTTTCTCCCTCCTTACTCCTCTGTACCAGCTTAGCGAGCAAGAAAGTTCACAGGGCATGGGAGGAACCTAGATGGGAGGCAGTGTCTCCTGCCCTAGCCCTCATCCTCCTCCACTAGCTGTATCCAGCAGGACAGTCAGATAATGAGGGACAGAGAATAGCTGTACCGCTCCCTTTCATATCCCCTGTCCCAGGGAATGCACCGCCTGAGGGTACATAATAGTGTACAGCCCTCTTGCTAAAGCTGTTATTAATTACAAGGTGCAGGGCTTATTGCTAATTACAATAATAATTTTTCCAGACCTGCTCAGTGCCTGAATGGGAGACCACTGGGACCCTCATGCATACTACCAAGAGGTCCACAGTAGGAGAGACTAGATATAAATATAGTATGTTTACATGACCGAGGCCAGTGTGCATTTGATGAGACAAGCTGCGTTTTTGACTACTAATCGCATCACCTGGAGCAGCAGGGGCCCCACTGCATATTTGTCTAAGTAGCCGAGCCAAACATTTGTGATCACCAAGACCAGTTGCTCCCATTGTCCCTGACCTCACAGTGTACCTCCACGTGAGGTTAGGGACTGGGGCTTCGCTCCCCTCCCCCAGCCAAAGTCAGGCACCAAGTTCTAAACATGCATCAGGATTTGACATTGCTCAGACCTGGGATTGTGGCAGCCATTGCCCTCAGAATTGTTGTTGTGTACAGACATTTTAAAATTAACTGTAAGCTGCCTTAGGCAGAAAGGCAGTATATAAATTTGTATGTAAACAAATCTAGACATCTTGCTGTGAGTGAGCTTTACTGAGGATGGTGCTAACTGTATTCATGTGAACCCTTCCTTCCTTCCTTCCTCTTGGTTGAGTTGCAGCTTCCCTGGGGTGCAGGATCTGTCCAGGATCTCACCAAGATATGTCTTGCTGTAGTCCTTGATTTTTGTCCTTTCTAAATCCTTGTGTGCCAGAATTTGGGGCATTGCCTCATAATTAGGACTATTGCTCCTCAACTGCTGTTTAGCATTTGCCCAGTCTGAGGAACCACGCAGAATCTGGCTGCACGGCTCTCCTGCCCAGGAGGAACATACTGCTGTGAAGGGAGAGGTTGGGTTTGTGATGGAAAGTGGACTGTGGTGAAGGCAAATGCAGGGTGAGTGGACAGAGGCTCTGCCAAGGAAGAGGGGGTGGCTTCAAGAAGGTGAAGCAGAGCAGAACGCAAGGTGTGGAAGGAGGAGCCCAGCATGCTGAGGCAGACAGGAGGTGACCCAAAGGTGAAGAGCTGTTCATGCACGGACTAGCAGCTTGATCCTAACTGAATTTGGGCAAGGATTTGTGGAAGTGGTGGCAGCAGCAGCTGGATAAAAAGGCTGGACTGAGTGTGCACCCCACCCATGCGCCCTTCCGCTTCCTGTGGAAAAGCTGGGACTGGTCACTGCTGGAAGCAGGATGCTGGGCATGGTGAACCCCTCGTGTGACTCAGCTTGGCGAGTTCCAAACTGCAAGTTGCTTGACGCCCTCTTTGCTTGCTGGCTTGCCAAGATCGGTGAAAAGGTGACGTAGGGGTGTGGAATGTGCAGTGGGTAGGCTTCCCTGCCACCACCACTGGCTGAAATGTTGTGCGCCCGCTCCTGCCTATACATTGGTTCTTTTAGTTCTCTCAAATCTTTTGTACTCTGCCCCGGCAATGTCTCTGCCCTTTCCCAAATGAAATGGCACACCAAGATGTGTTCCTGTGAGCTGATGGCTTTTTGAAAAGAAGGCCCCCCCCCCCCGCTTTGCAACCGGTCTCCCTCCCGAGACAAGTCTGTCCAACTGGAAGAAAGGCTGACCAAAGGGCCTTTCTTCCGTCTGCTTGTCTTTGTATAGCAAACACTCTCAGACTCTGAAGGTGCAGCTTGTGTGTAGGAGGCAGTTTGGACACCATTTTGTTTTTCTTGCAGGACACATCCTGCTTGTGCAGTCTGGTGACATGAAATGCTGTTACTACTGGTGTGAGGGTAGCTGTAGGACCCTTTGTACGAGAACTGACACAGCATAATACCCTTATCTATGATTTGACACACAACGGGTTTTGGGATTGAGGGTACAAGAAGGTGGCTTGAGTCAGAGTTTTCCAGGATATGAAGGCGACGTCTTGCCAGAAGACAGGTTGCTTGGTAGCTAGAGTGACCACAGGGTACGGGGATCTTGTGGTCTGGAGGGTTCCCTGAGATACCTGGTGGACCACTGAAAGATACAGGAAGCTGGACTAGATGGGCCCTGGGTGTGATCCAGCTGAGCTCTTCTTAGCTTCTGGAAACTCCATATTTGAGGGGGGAGAGGTTCTGTGAACTATAGGAGCAGGATTACAGTGTTCTTCATCTCCCACTCCCTGCACCCTAACTGCCCTCCCTCTCTTCCCCCTTTTCTCCTTTAGTTGCGTGTTTCCTCACACACACCCCCAGCACCCTTGAAGCTTCTTGAAAACCCGGCTCTCGGCAGCACAAAAGTGTAGCTAAGTCAGAGGCTGGTGTGTGTGGCTTGCTGATTTGCTTTGGCAAAGTTTGGGACATTGGTGGTAGGGGGGTCCTCTTTGGAGCAGCGCTGCTTCAATGCTGGTGCTGTGACTGGGCTCCTGGGTCTTTGCCCTCATTTTTGCAGCATTTCCGCCGGCTCCTCTCCACACTCCTGGCCTACGTGGGCTTCTGTAGCTCCGTAATGAAGGATAGCAAACAGTGGAGGGCGGCTTGTGCGACTGTCCCTGTGCCGAGTGCAGACTAAACTTCCTCTTGCTGAGCTCCTGCTCAGTTGGCAGCTGCCGCTGCTGGGCCTGGCATGCTGCCTAGCTCCATCTCGGCCGGCGTGTGTTCTGGGAAGAGACACAACAAAATAAATTGGTTTCCTGGTGTGGCCTGGCTGGGTTCTCCTGGATAGGGCAGCTCTGCTCACTTTGTGCAGCCGAGTGGCCTTCTCCACCCCCCACCCCCTGAGCTCCCGCTTAGCTGTCAGTGAGCAAACACTGTTGCGTGTTGGGAAGAGCAAAGGTGCTGGCTGTGCAAATACGCTTTGAGCAGGCTGAGTGTCTGAGCTGGGAAATCCCTGGCCCCTCGCTGCTCTTGTGGTCATTCCCCTCCCCTCTTCTCCTCTACCCAGCTGTCTGCACAGCACTCGCAGGTCAGACCGAGCATCCCCTCCCCTTCACTTGCCCGCCCGGAGATGAATGGCCGGGAGCTGGAGAGGCTGTCGAGGCCTCGCTGGGAGGAAGCAGTTTGGGGCTCTTGTTTGGTTCTGCTTCCTCCCACAATGACTATTCCATATGTTGGTGGATAATGAATGACGGCGCGTTGAGTGCTCCTCCGCGAGCCAGCGGCTGTTCCAGCCCAACTTCCCTCCTTCGTGGCGCAGCTGACCAGGGGTTGTGGGGGGAGCACTGTGGTTGGCAGGGCTGAGGGAGCTCTTCTTTCAGTAGCTGATTAGCTATGAGCAAGCGAGAAAGTGAATTTTTCAGCATGTGCTGCTGGCAGACGGCAGCTCCTGCGATTGTGCGTGGCTTCCCTGCCTGCCAGCTCCAGCGGCTGCTTCGGTGATGCCTCCGGCAGACGCTGTGAAGCTCAGCGATGCTCTCTGGGAGTATAGGCCTGCTTTGCCATAACTGCTGGGCTGCATTCTTAGGTGCTGTCACTTCTACCCTCTCCCCCCAAGGTTGAAAGCCTCTGTCACCCTTCCCTGCTGTGGTCTCTGAGCCTTGGTTGAAGGAGAACTCTCTGGGATTTATGTAGGGGGCCACAATCCTCTGTTGGATGGAGAGTTTGCAGTTGCCAGTTAGTTCCCTGTGTTTCATTGAAATTTGGCTGCCAGATCTTGCTTGTAGCATTTCTTAGATGCAAGCCCAGGAGGAGGGGTTCCAGCTGTCTGCATTTGTGTGATACAAACAAAATTGTGAACCACTTTTTGTACTGGTCGAAAAACAGCATAGGAATATTTATTTCTATAAATTACACAGACCTACCAAAAAAACCTTTTTTTAGTTGCCAAGGATGTTTGAACAAATTTTGGATATTTTTGGGATGCCAAATCAAAAAATGGCACTGGTTTTGCCTGATTGGCTCTGGTTTTGGGGGCTGTATAAGTATAACCACCTTATCGGCTGATTCAAGCAACTTCCTTGTGCAATGCTTGAATCAGCCTATCAGGTGGCGATGCTGTACGCCCAAAACCAGAGCCAGTCGAGCAAAACCAGTGCCACTCCTGAATTCAGCATCCCAGATATACCCAAGAATAGGTCTAACTTTTAAGACAACAAAATATTTGTAGGGCTTGTGTTATGTATAACATAATTTTATCTTTAGTGAATGCAGTAAACCCTGCTTTTTTGTTGTATAATTTACAAAATGGGTCTTGGAGCCACTTAGATTGTTGCATTTTACAAGTTTGCATTTGTATGAGTTGGAGAGACCCACAAGTGCAGTTCTATTAAGTACATTTCCAAAAGACAGAGACTCACTCCTTCTCACAAATCAGCATTTCTCTCTGTTTCCAAAATCATCACTATTGCACCTGCTCAAGAACATTAGAGCAACAGACGGTGCCTGTGCAAAAGTGTGACATACTTTTTGTATCATCCGTAAGTTGGGGACTACCTGTGCCTATGTCTGTCATATCTCTATGTTCTCACTCACTGAGAATTTCCCATCATGAAAATGATGAAGTGGACTGTAGTCCGTGGAGGCTTATGCTGAAGCAAGTGACTGAGGCTTTTGGAGCTTTGTTGTTTTTGCTGCTACTCTGCTGGCGTTCCTGAAGTCTGAGGCCCTCTCCCTGAAGAGACATGGAATGTTTCTGTGTGTCAACCTGTAAAAGGATGATAAAGTAAACCAGTGTCACTTAAGTACATTGTTTAGGCTTTCTACATACTACAGACCTGGGACTTGAACTGTTAGTTCCTCACCGTCTGCTGCCATTGCTCACATGCACAAACAAATAAGGCAACAAAGGAGCCAGAATGCGAAGCAGGGCCTGGAGCCATCAGTGCTGAGAGCGAAGGCAGTTGGATGAAGCTTCGTGCCTCTGCTTTGGCTCATAGTGACCTCTTGACAAACAAACCAGTAGGAGTCCTCTTACTCGCTGTTGTTGCTGGAGTGCTGGTTGGCTGCATTTGACTGTGCTGCATTTGGCTCCAGTTGCATTTGACTGTGCTGCATTTGACTGCATTTGGCTCCAGTTGGTGCTGGAGGCTGCATTTGACTGTGTGTTGCTCTTTGCCCTCTGGAGAGCCATCTCCCTCATGGCCTTGAAGGAGATAGAACACATTCATGCTGTCTTTACATAAAGGAACATGTGTCACGGTTGCTTCTTTTGCAGGCAGAAGCAAGAGAATCAACTTGGCCAATGCCTTCCTCTCTTCCTCTCCACCTGAGGGGAAACAGGTGTGCAGCTTGGAGTAGCTGGATCCACCGCTACTCCTGGGTCTTCAGGTGACTGCTGTGGCCAGGGGGCTTTTACCCAACTTTGACTGGAGCGCCAGCTGCAGCTGTACCTGAGTCATTCGGACGTGGCATGATGGCCCATGCCCTGGTGACATCTCAGATTACTGTCACATGCTCTACATGGGGCTGTATGGTGATTAGCTTTTGACTCTGTTGGGCTGTTGCTTTGGTGGCATGTTCATTTCCTGGTGCACTGCAAAGCGCTGGTGTTAACCTTTAAAGGCCTTGGTGGCCTAGGACCTGAGGGTCTGTCTGCTTCCATACATGCCAGCCCATCCCCTAAGATCGTTGGCCCTGCTTCATGTGCTGTTGACTGAAGTGAGGGGGTGGCAGCTAAAAGCAGAGACTTTCTGTCGTGGCACTGCAGCTGTGGAGCTCCTTTATTCCTAGGTTAGGTGACTGAAGGCATTTTTATCCTGGATGGCACGTTGTTCCTATATTTGGTGGTTGTTCTTTTGATTGTATTAATGCTACTGCTTTGTGTTTTGTGTGCTGTTTCAGTTGTTGGCTTTCCTTCTGTTGGCAGGAATCCTCTTTGTACCTTCCTGGGGGAGTGAAAGGCAGCAGGCCACGTAGCTGTCTCCTGCCACCTGCCTGTGCACCTTAGTCTTGCCTTCCTGGCTGACTATGCCTCCAGTAGAGTACAGCAGTGAATGTACTTGTGAATCACAGGGAGGATTTCTAGGGACATTCTGTGCTGCTGCTCTCTGCAGACGCCGGGGTCCTTCATGGACTTCAGGTTGAGGGTGGGATACAGATGTAAACTTTCTGGAAATTTTGGAGCCTGGAGGTGATGTTGCTGGGAGCGAGTGGAAATGTTGTGAAAAATTGAAATATATACAATAGTTATTTCATGTCAACCCTGAACGTATTTTACTGTTTTAGCAGCACAAAATGCATTGCTTGCCACTCAGTTACCACTTGCAGTGGTGGCTTTAGGCATATATGGGGAATGTAAAAGTTTAGTTTGGTGCATGTAGATTTGTACAGGCACTGTTGCAAGTGTGCCCGCCAGAGTGCTGCAGCATGTCATGCCCCATGTGACCCTTGGCCTGACTCGAGTCTAGTTCTGCCCCATACTTCCAAACGGTTCCTCCGAGGCCATGGCAGGTGCTTGAAGGTTCGGTTTCTCCAGTGAGGCAGGGTGGCAAATAGGGGAGTGTCTGTGGCAGCCCTTTGAAAGGAGTGGTGGAAAGGCCTCCTGGGATCGGGTCAAAGGGGAAGGCAGCGAGCAGCAGGCCCTGAGTGGTGGCAAACGCTCCTCTTGGGAGGATGGCGGCACCCACAAGGTGCAGCAACGCCTCATGAATTGGGATATTGTATTTTGGTCCCAGTGCACACAGTGCAGTGGCGTCACTAGGATTCGCGTCACCCAGTGCGGGAGGCCTGTGCGTCCCCCCCTGTGGTAGGCGGGGCAATGCCCCAGGTGGGCGTGGTGATGTATGTGGTTTGTTTCATTGCATTCTGCATGAAATTACACATTGATTGATTTATTGCATTCTGCATGAAATTACACATTGATTGATATATAACATGATGGTCTTATTCCTCCAAATTCTAATTTTAGGGATTTTGAAAACTTGTAGAATCTCACACACCCACAACCTGTGTCAACTTACTAACACCTTATTGCAGCAGTTCTCAAACTTTTAGCACTGGGACCCACTTTTTAGAATGACTGTCAATCTGTCCAGGACCCATTGGAAATGATGTCATGGCCAGAAGTGACATCATCAAGCAAATTAAAATGAATAATTATAAATAAATTATAAAATAATTAAATAAGGGGGAGCCAGTCCTGTTCCACCAAGTGAATCTACTCTGAAGTAAGTCCCATAGTGTTCAATGGGGCTTACTCTCAGGAAAGTGTGGGTAGGATTGCAGCCTGTGAGCCCAATCCTATGCATGTCTACTCTGAAGTAAGTCCCATAGTGGTCAATGGGACTTACTCTCAGGAAAGTGTGGGTAAGAGTGCAGCCTGTGAGCCCAAGCCTATGCATGTCTACTCTGAAGTAAGTCCCATAGTGGTCAATGGGGTTTACTCTGTAGTCTGCCTGCAATAACAACCCCCCAAAAAGAATCAGTGAGATCTTCAGCCCTCCCATTGCCCAGTTTAAAGTTCTTCTATTTCAGGCATATCAAGATAAAGACCCACCTGGCTTTGCAAGTGCAAAATAGAAAACTTTCCCCTTACCATTCAAGCCTTTTTTTTGTTTTTTTTTGGGGGGGGGCTGCCTTCTGTTGCACTCCAGCTCCATCGGATCAGGACCCTTCTGGTGTCCTCACATTCCCCTTTGCCTGGCCTGACCACCAGCCAAGGCACGTCTGCGTGCTCGTGAGTAAACGCAACTGTGAGGCTGCTTTGCTTTCCATAGGGCTCCATAGACTGGGAGGGAGGAATCTCCTTCTTCTTGGGGTCTGCACACATTGGATGAGGACCATTCTGATGTCCTTGGTGCCTCTCAGCCTGCCTCGACTAAAGCAAGTCTGCCTACTCCCGAGTAAACGCGACCACGTGGCTTCGTTTCCGGCTCAGGCTCACAGCCGGGAGGAGGTAGCTTCTCAGGTTTTTTTTTGGGCTGCATTCACTGGATCAGGACCATTCAGGTGTTGTTGGATTCCTCTCAACCTGCCCTTTCCAACGGACTAAGGCAGGTCTGCCTAATGGTGGGTAAACGCGATATGGCTCACTTTCACTTTCCATAGGGCTCCATGCATTTTTTTCCCTCTGTTTTTTTGGCCATAACTTTTGAAGGAAAGGAACTATTTCAATTCCGTTTTTTGTGGTGCACTCTGCTGGCCATTCCGCATCCAACGCTGTATGGCATGACGGGGCAGCTCCTAACCCCGCAATGTTAGCACGTCCTCCCCCAGGGCGCATCATCCCCTCCCTGGCGCGTCACCTGGTGCGGCCCGCACCCCATAGCAACACCAGTGACACAGTGACCAGTGACACAGTGATGATCAACTTCTGAAGAAGTTCCAGTCTTCGTGCTGCACAGGTCCTGACGTTTTGAGGAAGTCTTAACAATCACTTCAGTCATTCCTAAAGAAAAACAGTTCCATCAGAAGCATTTTCAGTGTTCCTCAAAATGTCCAGTGTATCTTTTGGAAAAATTAAAAATAGTCCTGGGGAAAAAACTAGAAAAAGAAAATGGGTTTTCTGGTCTTCACATCTCTAGGAAAGAGCGATCAGCTGGGCAGAGTTCGAACCCTAGCCTCCTAGAGACATCAATCTCTTGTCCCCCCCTCATGCCTTTGAGGGTGGGGGTGGCTGTCTTTAAAAGCAGACTTCAATGAATTTGTATAATCCCCTGGTCTTTATTTATTGTTATGCCTTGCCTTTTGTCACCAGGCTCCAAGGTAGCTGTGTTCAACTACAATAATAGATCAGTAGAACTCACCACAAGAGCAATTTAAATCAGTGGCAGTTGTCCTGTGAAGATCTGGGGAAGAGGTGCATCTTTTCAACCATCTTAATGACAGAAAAGGGAGGTGTTCCGATCCCCTGCAGAAGAGAATTCCAGAATCTGAAGGCTGTTGCAAAGAAGGCCCTGTCCTGTGAGTTTCAACAAGAGATGCCATGTGAATTAGTCACCCCAAAGAGCTCAGCAGAGGGGCAGATTTTTGTGGCTGTAGGTTGTCTTTGAAGCGCCTATAGCCCAAGCTAAATAGGGCTTTGAAGCTCAACATCAGCACCTGGAATTGAACCCAGAAGAAGCCAGTGCTTATGAATTAGAGTCTTGAGCTCCGATCACAAGGTCCCGGTCATCATTTTGTTTAACATGCCCCGTGGGGCAGCCCCACGTGAAGCATGTTGTACTAGTTTGAGTGAGAGATGAGGCCAGGATATTGGTGGCCAGATCTACATTCTTAAGGGAGGGCTGTAGTTGGTGCACAAGTTGAATTGAGCAAAAGCAAATTGAGCAAAAGCATTTTTGGCCACCACTAGCATCTGACAGTTGAGGACCAGTCCCAAACTGCACACCTGCTCCTGCTGAGGAGACCCTGTGGCAGTTGAGGGCTTATTGGGGTGGGGGTTAAGGAATATATTTTTCCTTATCTCTCCCAAGCTTCCTGATCACCCTGTGACCTCATAGCATGTGGTGCAGCCTGCTTTGTTCTGCCAGCATAATTCTCTAGTAGGATTGGTCTGTAAGATCACTAACTGATGTCCACATATGTCACTGCAGGGGTATTGAACTGTGAGATATGTGAACATCACATATCCTTGCCCTCATCATCTGAAAAGTACTTTGATTTTTCTGTGATGGAAAGTTTACCTTCTTTGGTTCTGTAATTCTCTTTTTGTTGACTTCATATCCTGAAACAGAAGAAAATCTGTTAACCGCTTCCCAGTAGTGTACTCAGGATACACAAGTCGTCCGCCACTTAAAGAGAGTTGTGCAGGTGCAGCTCATCCAGTCCCACCTTTCGAGCAAGTGCAATAGCACTATTCAGTCGTAACTTGATTCTGACTTTCGAACAAACGTTTGAAAGGGATCCAGGACTTAAACTGGTGACTTCCTGTCTAAGCACTAGTTAAAGTGGGCACATAATTTGTGCATAATACTAAGCCGTTAGTTATTTGGTTTTCTCTCTAAACTACTTTGTGAACTTTTTGTTGTAAAGCAGTATATAAATACTGTTAAGAATAATTTTGAGATCTAATATTTTCAAAATGAAAGTTATTTCTTTAGCACCTGGTCTTTCTCCAAAAGCTCTGTCAAACACTTTCTGCTACCCCAACAAAGATCAGGGGTGATAATAGGGTTGCTGAGGTTTCAGGAGACTGTTGCCTTCATGCATTCAAGTTTAGGCTTGAAGCCCGGCCCTTTCTGCTTCCCACTTGATGGCCTGGGGAGCCCTGGCACCAAAACTGGGAAGGGTTGAAACCCCCTGAACGCTCCAGACAGAATCCAAGTTCTGCCCCACCTGCACTCGTGCTTGCAGGGGAAAACCAAGACAAGGGAATGGATTTGGGTTCTGCCTGGAGGAGAAGAGGTCAGTGCTGCTGAGCCCCCCTTTCTCACATGTCCCCCGTGCTTCAGCCTAGCTGGCCTTGGCGGACACTTCCCTGTGGAAACTTGGGCTGCTGTGGTGTGCAGAGGCTGGCAAGGCAGGAGAGCATGGCTGCTTTTCTATTTTGGGCTCTCCAGGCAGGGTGCTGCCCTCTTGACTTGGGGCTGGATGCAGTGTGAGGCCCCCAGGCTGAAGGAGGGGTGTGGATGTCCTCATGAAAAGAGGGAAGGAATTACTCTGTCTTCTGGCCACCCTCTTTGATTTTTGAAGTGTTTGCATAGAAGCGCGTTTTGCGGGAGGAAAATGGGGAGGGGGTTGGCAGGAAAGGGTTTTTCATCCTGGAAAAAATGACATCAGTGAATAGTTGAAACAATCACGTGTCTCTCTCTGACCCGGAGAGGGAGCGAAACCCACAGCAGCTTTGAGGTGAGGAGTGGAAACTTTCTTTCCGTTTATTTTCCCCCTCTGTGTGCTGGGCCCGTCTCGACTTAACGGGCTGCCCTTTCGGAGGCACGCTTAGCTCTGTTTCGTAGGAGCCTGCTGGGATCCCTGCCTTGCTGCCGGAACCAGAGTTGCTGAAGGAGGGCAGACGGGCTTAGTCAGACCTGCCTCGTCTGATGCTGTCAGCAGCCGCCAGCTGCTAGTGGTATCCAGCCTTTTCCTGCCCCTCCTGTAGGCAAGCCAAGGGCTATCCCGGCTGTATCTGAAGCCACCGGTGCACATCCCAGGGGCCCAGCATGGGTGCTCTCTGGTATTGAGGCTGCCTGAGCCCTGATGCTGAGTCAGTTCTTCCAGTTGTGGCATTCTTGTGCAGCATGTGTGAGGTGTTAAATAGCTGGGGCCATTATGGTGGCAAGTGTTGGAGGTGGATGTCCACAGTCATAATTGCCATGTGGCCAGCAGCAGCTGGCCCACTGTGGGTTCTGAACCCACAGCTGGAGGACTTCCAGAGGACCTCTAGATGTGACCAGAAGTGCCTTCTGGTCACTTTTGGGAATGTTCTGAGGCGTGGGGAGACCATGCACGGCTTCCCCGTGTCTCTGAGAGGTACTTTTCACAGTATTCTGTGGTTTCCTCGCTCTTTGGAAGGCCTCCCAGAGCCCTCTGAGAGTCGCTTCTGGTTACTGAGAACTGGGAAGTGCCTTGTACAAATGAGGTGCCCGTCAACTAAAAAGCCATTAATTGAGGCTATAATTGTTTCCTGGTACCATGTCATAGTGAAGATAGAGCTTCAGACACTTGTTGGCTCAATGAGATGTTGCTGTGCTGCTGTTTTAAACAAATGCTGCCCTACTAAATACAGGTCCAGCCTTGTTATACACAGATTTTTTTATACGCGGATTTGACTCATCATAAATGGCCCCTGCAAATGAGAAGGAATGTGCTGATCCCTGAAGAAGGGGAGAAATGCATCCCTTTAAAATCAGTTTAAAAAACTGAACAGGCCTTTAACAATAGCCGCCTTAATCGGGGGGGGGGGGGCAGCTGGCTGACAATCCATCAATCCTTCTCTCTCCAGGCGAACCCTCCCTTCCCCCTGAGCATGTGAAAGAAAGGTGATCACTTTGCATTGGTGAAGGGAGGAGCTGAGTGAACCTCCTTTCTAAGTACCTTGAGGGAGACCTATTGTTGGATTATAGTCTTAATGACTCTGTCGTAACATCACAAAGGTCAGCAAGGCTGTTTTTAAATCACCAGAGCAAAGAAACTTTGTTTTTTAAATTGATTTGCTATAGGGGTTTTTTGCCATCCATGTGAGTGCTTGGAATGGAACCCACGTGAATAATGAGGCTCAACCTGTACTGATTTTGGTATTTGCAGCGGAACTTTTGTTGTACTGAAGATACTTGAATTCTGTTTTTTTAATTGAATTCAGTATTAAATTATTTTTCAGTCGATATACAGGTGGAGCCTGTTTATCCGCGTTAGTTCCGTTCCATGATTAACAAAAAACGTGTTGTGCTAAATTCCATAGAGTTACACAAATACGCTACAGCCTGACACTTAAGGCTGAAAGGAAACTAAGGCAGCTGTTATCAATCCCCGCTGCTCCATACTCAGCCATTAGCCCTCCCGTTGCCAGCTATCCCTTGCTTGTGTCGGTGATTGCCTTCTTTCACAGGTGGGATGCTGAGTTTTTAAGAGTCCAGTCCTATGCGTTTCTACTCAGAAGTAAACTCCATTGTAGTCAATGGGGCTTACTCCCAGGAAAGTGTGGAGCGGATTGTAGCCTAAATCTCATGCCTTGCTTGCTGGGAAGGCTTGCTTGTGTCGGTGATTGCCTGCACCATCTCGGCAAACACTCCTTGGGTTTTTTAAAGCAATCCCCTCTATTACTAGCGACCCTGCCCCTGTGTGTGTGTGTGTGAGTGAGAGAGTGTGTGAGCTCCACTTCGCTGCATGTGTTCTGGCTACAGAGGTTTTCTGCCCCCCTTCCCCTCTTCAGCCTCTCTGCTGCCTCAGGGGCTCCAGGAGTCTTACTGTTCCTTAGCAAGGGGAACCTCTTCCACGGCTCCAGGGCTATTTCCCTGCCTGGGCCTTTTTGCAGTGTTTTGGGCTGCCTGGAAACAGATCAATTTGCCAGCACAGGGCAAAGGAGGCAAAGGTGTGTGTGAATTTCAGTTCCCCCACCCCATTTGAGTTAAATCAGCAGATAAAAAATCCGTGGATAAATAGGCTGCACCTGTATAAACATTTGCATTTTGTGAAACATAACTTTTCCGATAAACCTGCAAATTTGTGAGACATGAAATTTTCAAAAGGTTTTCACAATTTTGGTCTCTGCTGTAAAGTACATCAAATAAAGCAATTTTAAAAAATGTCACCCAATCCCAGGTTGGATCCTCTAAAAGGGTATTTGGGGGGTGGCAGTATGGATCAGTGGGCCAAGATTGGAGCCAAGACAGAAGCGCTGATAGTTGTCAAGACAGCTTATTATAGGCAGTGCTTTTTAAAACTCAGGCCACGTAACAGGTGGCCCCCTGAAGCTTTTTATGTGGCCCTCAGGCTCTCAGCTGCTGAGGTGTTGCAGCTGAAATGGCAGCCCACATGAAAATTGGGCTTTCCCAAATCTTGAAATATGATCAAGATTTTCTTGATTTTCTCTTCTGTCATTTGCAGTTAATGCATTTCTATAGAAGAACAAGGTCTGGCTTCTGGCCATTAGCTGCTTAATGATGTCACTTTCTGCTTAATGACATCACTTGTGGCCCTCAGCAGAACTGAATGCTAACTTCAGCCCTCTGTATGAAACAAGTTTGACACCCCTGCATTAGATGAATGAATGAAAGGCGCTAAGTTAAATACCATTGTTGTTGCTGTTCCAGGATTTCTCCAAGCGGAATAAAGCACACGCTCAAATGGACTCCATTCCCCCCTCCCTAAGCAGCTTACTTACATGTATAGGAGTAAATACCTCGGAACCAGCACATCACAGGAAGCACCTGGAGCGGTTCTGAGGGCCAGGGAGGCCTCCCCACAAGGGACCAGAGACTTGCTGCAGGCCGGATAGAGGCTCACCTTGGGCCATATCTGGCCTCCAGCCTGGGGCTTGGAGACCCCTGCTGTAGTGCTTCTGTGGGCTTGGTTGGTCCAGTGTGTGCTTTTAGTGTGTTAAATATTGTTTTTATCCAGTTTGTTGTTAACTGCTTTGTGGCAGTTGTGAAAAGATGAAATAAAAGTTCAAAAATAAATAGCCTTGATGGAAAGAGGTGTCTCCATTGGTGCGAGGCAGGAAAATCAGACTGTGCCCCTCTGCCAGGTGTCCTGGAATGCGTAGAGAACTTGGAAAAAGGCTCTAGTCTTCCCCTCGAGCCCTGCTGTGGAGACACTTGGAAGCAGGTTCAGGGAAAGTTAACTCCCTCCTGTCCCTAGTTACTTTGCATGCCCCAGAGGAGAGTTGGGGTGGGAGGGGAGTCAGTTGCCAGAGCTACCTACCAGGGTCATCAAATGTTTGGGCTTCTATTATGAGAATTGGTCCTGATCATTTCAATATGATGAATTCTGTGTAACATGGAAGCTCATATACTCCACCATGAAATGTAATTGGTCCAGACAAAAGCTCATTGCACGGATCCTGTTAACTTCATACAAATACTGTTGACTTCCTACTACAGTGATTGGAGTGGAGCATGCAGGGTCCTTAACTAGTGGAAAACAAAGCTGGAAGTACAGGTCATGGCTGGAAGAGCAACAAGGTGCCACAGCCTCCTTCAGAGACAGACCATAGGGTAGATCAGTGGGTGGTCACAGCAGAAATTGGGGAGCACCATAGAACCCTCTCAAAATATTTCTGGGCTGTCTTGAAGCTGCTAACAGTATTGGCCACCTGCTTGCCTGGAAGATGAGCATAAGTGGAAACGAACTGTGCTAGCTGAAGGTTTGAGTCTTTGTGTTACCACTTGGAGAATATTCTTTCAGGGAGGTGCATGGCAAGCCTTGCCTCCTTCCCTGAGTGAGTTGCCTCCGATTTATGTGTGTGTGGTGCACATTCTCGCAGCAGGAATCTCTCTCGCTCCTTACCAGACTGAGGAATGTCCGGGCACCAGGGATAAACATAAGAACAACCCTGCTGTATCAGGCCATAGGCCCATCTAATCCAGCTTCCTGTACGTCACAGTGGCCCACCAAATGCCCCAGGGAGCACACAAGACCTGCATCCTCTTGCCTCCCTTGCATCTGGCATTCTGACATAGCCTGTTTCTAGAATCAGGAGGTTGCACATACGCATCATGGCTTGTAACCTGTGATGGATTTTTCCTGCAGAAATTTGTCCAGTCCCCTTTTAAAGGCATCTAGGCCACATGCTGTCACCACATCCTGCAGCAAGGAGTTCCACAGACCGACCACATGCTGAGTAAAGAAATATTTTCTTTTGTCTTTCCTAACCCTCCCAGCACTCAATTTTGGTGGTTGTCCCCTGGTTCTGGTGTTCTGTGAGAGGGAAAAGAGCATCTCCCTATCCACTCTGTCCATCCCCTGCATAATTTTGTATGTCTCAATCAAGTCCTCCCTCAGGCGTCTCTTTTCTAGGCTGAAGAGGCCCAAACGCCGTAGACTTTCCTCATAGGGAAGGTGCCCCAGCCCAGTAATCATCTTAGTTGCTCTCATTTGCACCTTTTCCATTTCCACTATGTCCTTTTTGAGATGTGGCGACCAGAACTGGGCACAGTACTCCAGCTGTGGCCTTACCATTGATTTGTACAATGGTACTATAGTATTTTAATAATATTTTATTCTCAAGCCCTTTTTAATAATTCTGAGCATGGAATTGGCCTTCCTCGCTGCCACCACACATTGGGTCTCTCCTGATCTGTCTCAGACAGCTCAGAACCTATTAGCCGAGTAGTTCTCAAATTGGTGGGCTGTGACCTACTAGTTTGTGTAAGGCTTCCCATCCCTTGAAGGGGAAGGGGAAGGGGAGGGAGGCAGGCAGTGATGCAATCCCCAGGATCGTGTCGCTAAGGGGCAAGGGGAGACGCTTTCCACTTACTTTGAACGATGTCAGGCTGCAGCAGGTTGCAGGATGTGTGGGGAGCCCTGCGCAGCCCTCTGCAGTGCTCCCCGATTCTTGGAATCTGCAATAGAAGCGGGCGCAAAACACCTCCTGCAAAAGGGAAGTGTTTTGCACCTGCTTTTATTGCAGATTCCAAGAGTCAGGGAGCACTGCAGAGGGCTGCGCAGGGCTCCCCACACTTTCTGCAGCCTGCTGCAGCCCTACATCGTTCAAAGTGGAAAGTGTCTCCCCTCGAGCCCTTTAGCAATGAAATCTTATGGAATGTGTTGCTGCCCTAGCCCCACCTCGCAGGAACTTACTGAGGGGAGTAAAGCTCCCTCAAAGTTTCAGAAATGCTGCATTCGCCTATATGTGAAGTTTTGACTTTTTGCCCCAATGTGCATGACTTTACACTGACTTACATTGAAACGCATCTGCCATTTTGCTGCCCATTCTGCCAGTTTGGAGAGATCCTTCTGGAGCTCCTCACAATCACTTCTGGTCTTCACCACTCGGAAAAGTTTGGTGTCATCTGCAAACTTAGCCACTTCACTGCTCAACCCTGTCTCCAGGTCATTTATGAAGAGGTTGAAAAGCACCGGTCCCAGGACAGATCCTTGGGGCACACCGCTTTTTACCTCTCTCCATTGTGAAAATTGCCCATTGACACCCACTCTCTGCTTCCTGGCCTCCAACCAGTTCTCAGTCCACGAGATGACCTGTCCTCCAATTCCCTGATTGTGGAGTTTTTTCAGTAGCCTTTGGTGAGGGACCGTGTCAAACGCCTTCTGAAAGTCCAGATATATAATGTCCACGGGTTCTCCTGCATCCACATGCCTGTTGACCTTTTCAAAGAATTCTAAAAGGTTTGTGAGGCAAGACTTACCCTTACAGAAGCCAGGCTGATTCTCCCTCAGCATGGCTTATTTGTCTATGTGTTTTAAGATTCTATCTTTGATGAGGCATTCCACCATCTTACCCAGTATAGATGTGAGGCTGACGGGCGTATAGTTTCTTGGGTCCCCCCTCCTTTCTTTTTTAAAGATCAATGTGACATTTGCTATTCTCCAATCCTCTGGCACCGTGGCCGTTTTGAGGGACAAGTTGCATATTTTAGTCAAGAGATCATTTTAGTCAACTTCATTCTTCAGTTCCTTAATAACTGTTGGGTGGATGCCATCAGGCTCTGGTGACTTATTGATCTTATTTTGTCAATGAGGTCTGAAACATCTTCTTTTTTAACTTCTGTCTGACTTAATTCCATGGTCAGGAGGGGCTGTTCGGGCAGCGGTATCTGCCCGAGGTCTGCTGCTGTGAAGACAGATGGGGCTCCAGCTGTCTTCTGAAGCTGCACATCATCCTGCCCTCTGCCTGTCCCTCCTTCAGCCTGCTCCATTGTTTTTGATTTACACCTGGCATGAAGTATTTTATTTCTCTGGAAGGGAAAGTGAGATTTCAGTGGGGTTTGTTTGTTTGTCTGAGCTGTAATGAAGGTGGATCAAAAAATTTGTGTTGGGAAAGAGAAGTTGTTCCACAGCCAGTTTACTCTTCTACTGGGAATTCACTGGTCATCAGACAGGCTTAATTACAAGAATTAGATTAGTGTTACACTATAGGGAAGAGAGAAAGCCGTGGTTCACTTTGGAGATGACACAAAACTGGATGTGAACGCAGTCACTGCTGTGCAGAAAAAACTCCAAGAAGCTGTCAGCTGTAACATATACAAAGCACAAATACAGCCACGTTTAAGTTGGAAGGGGTGGTTTTCAAAATGCCCCACAGATACAGTGTGGGAGAGTCGTTGGTAAAGCAACAGCATTGAGAAGGGTCTTGGAGGGGGCTATGGTAGGGGAGAAATTAAGCTGAAGCAAGCCAGGTGCTCCAACCATAGTGGACAAAATGCTGGATTCTAAGCTGCAACAACTGTACCATGTTCCTCAATTTGGCAAGGCCAAGGCTCAGTGGGTCTTGGGCACCAGGCGCTAGCCTTCTCAGCAATAATGATTCACCACTCTTCAAAGCATCATAGTAATAAACCATGAACAGCAGCAGTTACATCACTGAACTGTTTATCTCTGGTATTGAATCCAAGTGCAAACTGGGTCACTGGGAAACAAGATGCAAAGCAGTTGCAGAAGCAAGAATGTTTCACATCAGAATATGTTTTGTATGACATGTAGGTCTGTGAACCTACATGCATTCTTGTGTGTAAAATCTAGTTCATATCATTCACTGGTGGCACGTGAACTTTTTTGGCAGTTGTTATCAGACAGGGGTGTCCAAAGTTTTTGGCAGGAAGGCCACATCATCTCTCTGACGCTGTGTCAGGGGCCGGGGGGAAAAAAGAATTAATTTACATTTAAAATTTGAATAAGTTTACATAAGTTTACATAAATGAATATATTAAAGATGAACTTATATGAATGAATGAAGGTCTTGCAATAGCTATAAAAGGCCTTGCTATAAATAGCTATAAAAGGCCTTGCACAAAGCAAGGCTGGCCTTTCCTTTGCTGCCGCTACTGCATCACAGATGTGAAACAACAAGCAGTGGAGGGAGCCCTCATCCCACAGCTCATGCAAGAGGTCAGACAGTCGCCCTCACGCTGAGAGCAGTTGCGTCGGCCAGTGTGGGCTTCAACAAATCTCCAGGGGGCCAGAGGCTCATTGGAGACCGGGGGCTCCCTGAGGGCCACATTGAAAGGCCTCGAGGGCTGCAAGTGGCCCCAGGGCCGGGGTTTGGGCACCCCTGTTATAGGATAAGACCCCCAAAGCTGGAAAATTCACCTGGCTCCTAAATATTTAAGCTTGGTCTTGAATTTGAAGCAAGTTTGTCAAACCCTGGTCTAGGTCTCAAGGAGAACAGTATCCTCCTTTCATGGCTGCATTTTAGCAACCAGAGAGAGAGAGAGAGAGAGAGCTGTTCCCTAAAACTGTTTTACAAGTTTAAAGCATTGGCTCTGTTTAGCTTGCAGCAAGGAAGGCATCTTTCCTGGACCTGATTATTGTGTGGGGAGCTGTTGTCACCCCCCACCTCTTAAAATTTATTTCCAAAATGATGAAAGGCAGAACTGTTCATCTGTAACATGAAAACAGGTTCCCAGAATGTTGGCTTTAGAAAAATGAGGGGTCGGGGTTGCAGGCTTGCACACCTGTGGCCTAGGAAATGGGTAAAATGGAAAGGTGAGATAGCAAGGTGGAAAGCAGCAGTTCTCTTCAACTGCTCTCCACAAGGCAAGAAACACTTGCAAGAAGGCCCCAGTACTTGATGTGCAGAGGAGATGAACCTTAGCAGAACCTGAAGCCTGAGCCCAACCCCATTGGCTCTTGACTGCTTGAAGCTCCGCGTGAACCAGCCCTCATGTCTCCCTCCTGATGCACAACTTTGGAGAAGTCTGGATTTTGTCAGTAACCAGAAGGGCTCGACTCTTGTTCAGGCAGTCGGGGTTCTTGCTCACCTGCCATATTTTGCATCGGGAACATAGTCTATCCTCAGTGAAGATTTCTTTATCTCCCTGCCTATGGCACATGGGTTTCACCATGGCCTGCATGATACAAGGAGGCTGCTTTTTTCTCCCTTCTTGGAGCCCTTATAGTTGCAGTACCACCCAAACCAAGGCGCCGACATGTGGTCAGTCTGTCTGCACCGGCCCCCACGACTGAGTGGTAACTATAATGTATCCATGTCCAGGCTGTCCTTTGTCTCCAGCCAAGTGCTATGAATAGTTTCTGCCAGCTACTGAACTGATGGTTGTCAAAGGTGTTTGCCAGCGCGCGCACACACACACACACACCCAAGCACAGCTCTGTTTCCTTCCTTGCTTCCTGGAACCTACTCCTGCCTTCCTTGCCTTAAGGAAGAAAAAGCTCCCGTCTCCTGCGGGTTCAGAGTTAAGGGACTAAGCCACAAGTCTCACTACTGGGCTTGGTCATCTCTGGACTTCCTTCCTTCAGATGGATGCTTTGGATTTCTTGGGCTGAAGATGAGGATTTGCCCTGAACTCCTTTCTGCTCAGCTGCCCACACCCAGGAAATACATGTCTGCCCGGTTTTTGTATTACAGGAAACAGCAGTTTTTCTCATTGGTGCATTGCAAAGAATCGACTCACTTTTGAGTGTGACACCCGTCTTTTTGGGTGGGCAGAGTGCTGGGGCGGCCACGCTTGTGCTTGGCCTGTGAAACTGTTGCTCAAAAAGGTGGTTGTTGGACCTAGTTAGGAAAGCTCTCTAAAAAGCCCATCTTGAGCATTGGCCCACTGGAACAGGTGCACACCTGCCTGCCTGACAAGGGAGGAAGAAGCATCCCTGAGCTGCCAGGCCAGTACCTGAAACTTAAATAGAAAATTGGGGGGGGTGGTGGAGTTCTGTGAGCAGTCAGGTTAGGAAGAATGTTTATATACTGCTTTTCAACAGAAAGTACTTCACAAAGCAGTTTACATAGTAAAAATCAATCAATAAATGAATGATTTGTTCCATGAACCTCATTGTCTTCCAGATTATTTTATCAGTTTCAGCCCGCCTTTCTCCCTTGCCTCTCTCAGCCACGGAGGAATGGACTGACCACAAAACAGGGCCTCCAAGCCTCAGCTCAGCTAGCCAACCCAGAAGGGCACTGTGGGTGTTGAAAGCCGCCAAGAGGTCCAGTAGGACCAACAGGGACACACTCCCCCACCTGGTCCCTGGCAGAGGTCATCCAGCAGGGCAACCAAAGCTGTCTCCACTCCAAAGACTGGCTTGAAGCCAGATTGGAAGGGATCAAAACAAGCCATTTCACCCTGGATCCATCTGCCTCCAGATTAAAAATGATTGTGGGGAAACCAGAGAATTGGTTTAAAAAGAAGGTGAAGTGCAGCAAATCTGTTAAATATTATGTGTGGGATTATTATGTGATCTTGGACCTGGCGGGGGTGAGGGGTTGCTTAGTCCCCTTTGCTCCCTTCTCCCCCATCAATCCACATGATCAAAGTAAATGGCGTAGGTGACACAGACAGAAAGTCACGCCGTGTGTTGTGAGGAAGGAGTCTACAAAATCAGAGCTAGAGGGAAATTCCCTCCCAGCTTCAGCTGCCAAATAATGCCTTTGTACAAATCGATGGAAAGGCCACACTTGGAATATTGCGCCCAGTTCTGGTGCCACATCTCAAAAAGAACATAGTGGAAATGGAAAAGGTGCAAAAGAGAGCGACTAAAGTGATTACTGGGCTGGGGCACCTTCCATATGAGGAAAGGCTACGGCTTTTGGGCCTCTTCAGCCTAGAAAAGAGGTGCCTCGGGGGGACATGATTGAGACATAAAAAATTGTACACAGGAAGGATAGAGTGGATAGAGAGATGCTCTTTTCCCGCTCACCAGAACCAGGGGACATCCACCAAAATTGAGCGTTGGGAGAGTTAGGACAGGCAAAAGAATATATTTCTTTACTCAGCATATAGTTGGTCTGCGGAACTCCTTGTCACAGGATGTGGTGATGGCGTCTGACCTAGATGCCTTTAAAAGGAGATTGGACAAATTTCTGGAGTAAAAATCCATTACAGGTTACAAACCATGATGTGTATTTGCAGCCTCCTGATTTTAGGAATGGACTATGTCAGAATGCCAGATGCAGGGGAGGGCACCAGGATGCAGGTCTTTTGTTGTCTTGTGTGCTCCCTGAGGCATTTGGTGGGCGTTTGGTGTATCTTGTATTCCTGAGATACAGGAAGTTGGACTAGATGGGTCTATGGCCTGATCCAGTAGGGCTGTTCTTATGTTATGTGCAAATGGTCAGCTGCTTATTTTTATCCCAAAAGGGAATTCTATAAGGGCAACTTCAGCTCCTCCAGTAACCCAACTAAAGGCAGGGTGTTGGGTGGCAGGTGGAGCTCTAAACCTTTGCTAGATGAACCAAGAGGCACCTTTTAAAGTGGCAGCCCTCCTTTATTTGAAAAGGCAAAGGTGCCTCTCCCTTTGCACTCTGTTCTGCATTTTGTCCATTGTATGCTTGCTGGTGTTTCTTTTGCATCTCATTGATTAGATTGGGAGCCCTTTGGGGACAGGGAACCATTATTAGGGAACCCTTAGGGAAACATTTATTTGTTTTGTGTTGAAAAGCAAGAAGAGCCCTGCTGGATCAGGCCAAAGACCCATTTAGTCAGGCTTCCTGTATCTCACAGTGGCCCACTAAATGCTTAAGGGAGCACCCAAGATAACAAGACACAACCTGTGTTCTGGTGCCCTCCCCTGCATCTGGCATTCTGAGATAGCCTGCTTCTAAAATCAGTGGCTTTTGGACATACCTATCATGACTTTATCCTCCAGAAATTGGTCCAGTCCCCTCTTAAAGGTATCTAGGCAAGACGCCATCACCACTTCCTATGGCGGGTAGTTCCACAGACTAACTACACGCTGGGTAAAGAAATATTTTCTTTTGTCCGTCCTAACTCTCCCAACACTCTCCAAGACTCTCCAAGACGAACAGGCCTTGCTGAGGGAGAGTCAGCATGGCTTCTGTAAGGGTAAGTCTTGCCTCACAAACCTTATAGAATTCTTTGAAAAGGTCAACAGGCATGTGGATGCGGGAGAACCCGTGGACATTATATATCTGGACTTTCAGAAGGCGTTTGACACGGTCCCTCACCAAAGGCTACTGAAAAAACTCCACAGTCAGGGAATTAGAGGACAGGTCCTCTCCTGGATTGAGAACTGGTTGGAGGCCAGGAAGCAGAGAGTGGGTGTCAATGGGCAATTTTCACAATGGAGAGAGGTGAAAAGCGGTGTGCCCCAAGGATCTGTCCTGGGACCGGCGCTTTTCATAAATGACCTGGAGACAGGGTTGAGCAGTGAAGTGACTAAGTTTGCAGATGACATCAAACTTTTCCGAGTGGTAAAGACCAGAAGTGATTGTGAGGAGCTCCAGAAGGATCTCTCCAGACTGGCAGAATGGGCAGCAAAATGGCAGATGTGCTTCAATGTCAGTAAGTGTAAAGTCATGCACATTGGGGCAAAAAATCAAAACTTTAGATATAGGCTGATGGGTTCTGAGCTGTCTGTGACAGATCAGGAGAGAGATCTTGGGGTGGTGGTGGACAGGTCGATGAAAGTGTCGACCCAATGTGCGGCGGCAGTGAAGAAGGCCAATTCTATGCTTGGGATCATTAGGAAGGGTATTGAGAACAAAACGGCTAGTATTATAATGCCGTTGTACAAATCTATGGTAAGGCCACACCTGGAGTATTGTGTCCAGTTCTGGTCGCCGCATCTCAAAAAAGACATAGTGGAAATGGAAAAGGTGCAAAAGAGAGCGACTAAGATGATTACGGGGTTGGGGCACCTTCCTTATGAGGAAAGGCTACGGCGTTTGGGCCTCTTCAGCCTAGAAAAGAGACGCTTGAGGGGGGACATGATTGAGACATACAAAATTATGCAGGGGATGGACAGAGTGGATAGGGAGATGCTCTTTACACTCTCACATAATACCAGAACCAGGGGACATCCACTAAAATTGAGTGTTGGGCGGGTTAGGACAGACAAAAGAAAATATTTCTTTACTCAGCGTGTGGTCGGTCTGTGGAACTCCTTGCCACAGGATGTGGTGATGGCATCTGGCCTGGACGCCGTTAAAAGGGGATTGGACACGTTTCTGGAGGAAAAATCCATCACAGGTTACAAGCCATGATGTGTATGCGCAACCTCCTGATTTTAGAAATGGGTTATGTCAGAATGCCAGATGCAAGGGAGGGCACCAGGATGAGGTCTCTTGTTATCTGGTGTGCTCCCTGGGGCATTTGGTGGGCCGCTGTGAGATACAGGAAGCTGGACTAGATGGGCCTATGGCCTGATCCAGTGGGGCTGTTCTTATGTTCTTATGTAACACTAATTTTCAGTGGATGTCCCCTGGTTCTGATGTTATGTTAGAGGGAAAAGAGCACCTCTCTATCCATTCTATCCATCCACTGCATAATTTATAAGTAGTTTATAAGTTTAGTTTATAAGTATTCTTGCGTGATGATGAAAGCAGAATTTCAGAAAAACTGGAGGCAACTACTCAGGAGATGGTAGGCAGTAGGAATGGGGGGCTGATCAGAGTGAGGAGGCACAAGGGGTCTGAGTGCAACTTCCAGTGAACCCAGAGTGGTGTTCTCTTTGTCTTTCTGCTACTCCAGTGTTCTTGATCCCAGTTCTCCTTCTAGACCCTTTTGGCTGTAAGGCTGGTGTGACTTCTGTCGGGCTCTGGAAATTCCCTGGTGTTGCATGCGCTGCCTGTATCTGTTTCCTTACTGTAAAGAAGTGCTCTCAAATGAGGACCACCTGGCAACACTAGGGGGCCTCCGACCTGCAGGTTTCTGAGGCCGAGGCATAACAAAGTGTGTACAAGATTGTCCTTCAGCTCTGCATTTTGCCTTCCCTCCATTCTGGAATTGCTAAGAGGTCCAATGTGTGGCTCTGATTGTCATCCCCTTTGTGTTGCAAAGCTCCACAGTAGAGTCTTGGCAGGGCTGTTTGCTTGCTCTGCCTCCTGAAGGAAATCTGTCTTTAATGGGCTTTTCTGCAAGGTAGAACCTGTGTTGCCTAACATGGGAGTCTTGGCTGCTTCTCCTCAGCTATTTGGGCTTCTGTCTTGCTTTGGAGACAGGTGGGGGTGAGCAGCTCCTTGGAGGAATAGGCCCGTAACCAACATTGGTGTCACCTTTTGTTTGCCTACTTCTAATGCTTCTTAACGAGCTAGTGGCATCCACAGTCCTGTATCCATATCTTCACATGTAGGGAAGGTACAAAGAGGTGCCCTGAGATGGAGCAAATAAGAGAAAATCTGTCACCTGAACTCTTAATGCTAAAGAATAGCATGAATAAAGGTGGTAGGTGTGACTGCCTTTCTGGCTGCTTTGCAGGCTGAGAGACATATGCACAGCGCAAGCCAGTATCATTCAGAGCAGCTTAAGTCACAAATGTCCTGGGTGACCTTGGGCCATCTCTTGACCTCAGTTCCCTGCTTGCAAAATAGGACCAATAACTTGCTTGGCTGAATTGTTTCGATAAGAAGCAAGAGTGGTCCGGGGTGGTCAGTCACTTGGTAGAAGCAGAAGAGCACCAACAAGAAGGGTCTTTGTGCACCACAAGGGCAAATCTGTCTTGAGGTGTCAAATCATTCACTCATGACAGCTCTCAAGCTGCCCAGTTGCAGTGCTGCTGTGGTTCTTCCTTTGCCTTAACGGCCCCCCCTCGGGCCATGGGGTGCAGAGTGAGAAATGGAACTGTGCTTTGTGTACCTGGCCTCTTTGAGATGGAAGGAGGACTCTGCTTCCTGCTTTCTTTTCATTGAAAAGTAGAAGTAGAAAACTTGAGAAGTTGGCTACCTCCGAATGCCAGATGCAGGGGAGGGCACCAGAACGCAGGTCTCTTGTCGTCCTGTGGGGGCCCACCATGAGATACAGAAGCAAACTACAAACTCGGTAAGATGTCCCAGCAGTGCTGTAACATCAATTAATTGACAACATGAATTGTAATGTAATGTAACAACATTAATTGATCAAAAGTCAGAGCATAAACTACAGCATTAAATGTTTAGTGTGAAACAATAGAGGGAGATCTGAGTGGTTCCTTCAGGAAGGGGTGAGGAGGATGAGGGCAGTGAGCCGTTCTTGCCCCTGGACTTTGCATTTCTGAAAATAGCCCTTGGTACCTCCTCAGAATGCAGCTTGGAGAGGCAGACCTTTGGCAAATCAGTCTTTTGCAGAGGAGGAGATGTCTTGCTGGTTGCCAAGTTGCATGTACTTGTGCTCTAGCACAGAACCCTAGACTCTTGTATTGTATTGCTCTTGTTGAAGACTCCAAAATGCGGCTCAGCAGGCAGTGAGGATAGGGTGGGGGGGGGGTTCTGCTGCAAGCTCCCAGCACTTTGTCTTTGCCCATTGCAGCCAGCAAATGGCAGGGTGGCAGAGGTACTCTCGGGCTGAGAGTGGAGCAGGTTGTGCTTCTTGTGGGAGGACCCGGGCAAGACTCGGGGAGCCGTGTCATCCTCCTTGCTCCTCCCCTTGAATGGCTCTTGATATGCCTGTAATGGAAGCGCATGGTTGCTGTCAAAGCTGAGAGCAGAATGAAGTGCTAGCAGCATCAGCAGATTGGACTCACAAGGAATCTTGGAGACAGAAAGGGAAACTTCCTCTGGGGCAATAAGTTGACCTGAAAAAGGAGGGGATGCCTTTGTCTTTGGCAAGACCTTTGCCTGCATCTCATGTCTCAAAATGCTTCTGGCTTGTCACTGATGGAGAGCTTGCCCTGAGCAGCTGTAGAGTTTAGAGTGGCACAGAGCAGAGCGTCCTGCAACCAGAGTCATTGCAGAGCCATGAGAAGTAAGGCGACCCCACACAAGCTGTCCTGAGCACTTTGGCGGAAAAGCAGGGCATGGGTGCCATGATTACCCTCGCTGTGCCCATCACTTTAGCACGTGCTTCTGGGAAAGGGGGCAGGGCATCTTTGGGGATAAAGACCAGGCTGATGACCGGGCTCCCCCCATCTGGCCTCCCAGCAGGAGGGTGAGCCTGGGATGTGCTTCCGCTCCTGTGACTCCAAGGGCTTTGCTTCTTGAGCACTCAGAGATGACTGTGCACGCTCCCGCCCGCCCGTCCCCTCACTGCTGCACGCTCCCCTTCCCCACCCCGCTCCCTTCAATTGGAGCTGACGTGCGCTATTTGTCGGAGATAAAAAATTGTGGAGGAGTAATGGAAAGACAGAAGGCACAGGAAGGCGGTTTGGCCGTTAGAGACAGAAGAGCAGAATTAACGTGCAGCCGGGGATTTGGAGCAAACACTGCCTGCATTGTAATCCGAGAGGGGCAAGGGGAAAAAAGAGAGGCCGAGTGAGCGAGACTGACCCCCAGTCCCCGGGAGGGACGCAGGGAGAGTAGCAACGAGGAGAGAGTGAAGGATTCCAGAGGTGGACTGGCTTCCTCTTTCACCAGACAGACACAAGGGAGACGGGCAGCGCGCCAGGCCCGGTACCTGCACTTCCAATCTGGGCCACTGACAGCTGGAGCTACTTTGCAGGGGAGGTGGGAGGGGGAGAGTGAGGGAAGGGGCGGGGCGGGGCGGTGGGGGGAGATGGGCAGCAGCACGAGGCTGCTCTGCCGGAAGGTGGAAGAGGTGTGCCTGGTGAACACGGCGTACTTTCTGGCGGTGGGGCTGCCATCGGAGGGTTGCACTGGTTGGCTAGCTAGCTGCTACCCAGGCAGCAGTGGAACCGCACCAGGACCCACGTTCAGGCAGCCTCTGGTCCTCCGCTCAGAGGCCACAAACTCCATCCCAGCTGGCGAGTGTTGAGCTAAAGGCCAGCCTCCCCAGAGGAGAAGGGGGCTGAAGGGAGAGCCTCGCAGCAACTAAATCAAGGGAAGAAAGGGCTGCCAAACTGGTCCCTGTGGGAAGGGGCCCCACATGTGTTTCTTGGCAGCCTCGCAGGTGCGAGGCAGTGACGCAGGCAGTAAAGATCTTGTGATGGATCATGTGGCAAGGGTGACAGTTCATTCACTCCCCCCCCCGTCCAGTGTAGGGACAGGTAGCACTAAGTGAGAGGCTCAGCTTCTCTGTCACTCCATTGAGCTCAGCTGCTCTGTCTCTTGAGTATAGCTCAGTGCTTCCCAAAACATTTTGACTAGTGGCTCCCTTTACCTACTGGGCCATTGGTGCAGCTCCCCAATAGGGCTACAGTCCTGTACACTGCATAGAGCAGTGGGTTTTTCGTGAGGATGCCACAGCTTCCCTGGCTGGTTTCTGTGGCTTCCTGGGGAGCCATAGCTCACAGCTTGGGAACTACTGATATAGTAAGGATTGGGAGAAAAAGGTGTGCACTTTGGTTAAATCCAGATGTCATTCTTGCAACCGTATCTTAGAAGATGGGATGGGGGGAGGAGTGGCGCGTGGAAAATTGAGAGCGTGGAAAATTACTTGGGATGGGGGGAGGAACTGGGTACAGTGTCCCCAGTACATCAAAGTCCTTGTTCAGTGCCCTCTGGACAATGTGTTTTGCCTGCTTATTTTGAGTGCTGTTCTCTGCAACCCCAGGCAGACAGGGGTTAAATCATGGAAATTGACCCACCTTGAGAAATCAGTAAGTTAGTTATAAACTAGAGGCTATGGCTTTCTGGGGAGTAGGGACGAATCAGGGCAGACCTGGGAAGGGTTCAGTGGACACGGTCATATTGAGAATGAGAGTTGACTAGAATGGAGGTGGCCTCCATATCTTGGGTCAGGTGGTTGGCCCACGATGCTCAGGAGGGTCTCTGCTGCCTAACTAGCTCTCCAGGGTTTCAGACAGAGGTCTCCCCAGTCCCACCCAGAGATGCTTTCAGGTTTTGAACTTGGGGTCTTTTACATACAAAGCAGGAGCTCTGTGATTGAGGCTCTTTTGACCCTGTGTGTGCCCATGTATTTTTTTCTAACAAGTAGCACTGGTGTGTTTGCACAAAATGTCTTGAGACTATGGCGGGGATAGAGGGCTTTAGCACTTAACCCCTGCTGCTGTTTCTAGCCTGGTCATGCTCCCGTAAACTATTCATATTGTATTGGCAACCTTCAGTCTCGAAAGACTATGGTATCACGCTCTGAAAGGTGGTTCTGGCACAGCGTCTAGTGTGGCTGAAAAGGCCAATCCGGGAGTGACAGTCCCTTCCACACCGGGAGCAAGTGCAGTCTGTCCCTGATCTGTCTCCCTGGCTATGGGCCTTCCTTCTTTGCCTCTTAGCCTCAGACTGTTGGCAAAGTGTCTCTTCAAACTGGGAAAGGCCATGCTGCACAGCCTGCCTCCAAGCGGGCCACTCAGAGGCCAGGGTTTCCCACTTGTTGAGGTCCATCCCTAAGGCCTTCAGATCCCTCTTGCAGATGTCCTTGTATTGCAGCTGTGGTCTACCTGTAGGGCGCTTTCCTTGCACGAGTTCTCCATAGAGGAGATCCTTTGGGATCCGACCATCATCCATTCTCACGACATGACCAAGCCAACGCAGGCGTCTCTGTTTCAGCAGTGAATACATGCTAGGGATTCCAGCACGTTCCAGGACTGTGTTGTTTGGAACTTTGTCCTGCCAGGTGATGCCGAGGATGCGTCGGAGGCAGCGCATGTGGAAAGCGCTCAGTTTCCTCTCCTGTAGTGAGCGAAGAGTCCATGACTCGCTGCAGTACAGAAGTGTACTCAGGACGCAAGCTCTGTAGACCTGGATCTTGGTATGTTCCGTCAGCTTCTTGTTGGACCAGACTCTCTTTGTGAGTCTGGAAAACGTGGTAGCTGCTTTACCGATGCGCTTGTTTAGCTCGGTATCGAGAGAAAGAGTGTCGGAGATCGTTGAGCCAAGGTACACAAAGTCATGGACAACCTCCAGTTCATGCTCAGAGATTGTAATGCAGGGAGGTGAGTCCACATCCTGAACCATGACCTGTGTTTTCTTCAGGCTGATTGTCAGTCCAAAATCTTGGCAGGCCTTGCTAAAACGATCCATGAGCTGCTGGAGATCTTTGGCAGGGTGGGTAGTGACAGCTGCATCGTCGGCAAAGAGGAAGTCACGCAGACATTTCAGCTGGACTTTGGATTTTGCTCTCAGTCTGGAGAGGTTGAAGAGCTTTCCGTCTGATCTGGTCCGGAGATAGATGCCTTCTGTTGCAGTTCCAAAGGCCTGCTTCAGCAGGACAGCGAAGAAAACTATTCATAATGACTTCAGGAAAGATTCTTCTCTTGGTTTTTGTTGGATTCAGGCCATTTTACGTGTGCACTGTTTATAAAAAAGAAATACAGAATGAAATGCATGTGCTTGCCAGTGCGTCCAGTTTGAACCCTGAGCTACAAGACCATCCCCACTTCATCATACAGTGACCACTGTTGTGCCCTTTCAGCAGCTGTTTTGTCATAGTATCAGAAGGTTGGGTGTGAGTTGTGAGCGGAGCCCATTCTTATGGTGCCGTGCCAAACCTTTCGGTATTGCCAACAAGAAGGTCTTTATCTGTGAGTGCACCACTTGGGCAAATTGGTCTTGGAGCTGTCAAACCATTCATGCTGAACAGCTCCCCGGCTGCCCAACTGCAGTGCTGCTGTGGTTCTTCCTTTGCCTTAACTGCTACCCCCCCCTTCATGGGATGTGGAGTGAGAAATGGCACCTGGCACTGTGGTTTGTTTACCTGCCCTTTGGTGATGGAAGGAAGGCTCTGCTTCATCCTTACTTTTCATAGAAAAGTAGAAAACTTTAGAAGTAGGCTACTTCAGAATGCCAGTCGCAGCCATTTTGGACATGTGATGAGATGGGATGGTGAGGGGAAGTGGCAACAGCTGTTTCAGCCTTCCCAAGAGACTAGACAAGCCTGTTCATCCTTCTCTCCCATCCCGTTGTCCAAGTCCTGAACTCAGGAACATTCTTGATGCCTGTCTTGTGCTGCCAACCGTTGCTTGTTTCAGACTAAGAGCAAGTGAGGATTGGACGTGCTTGCCAGTGAGTGGTGCACACTGTCCTCCACCTCACACCAGCCTTCTCTGGGTTCATGGCGCTCTCTCTCTCTCTCTCTCTCTCTCTCTCTCTCTCTCTCTCTCTTCATGTGAACATTTCACCTGCCCTGCTTGAGCAACGACTGAAGGCTTCCAAACCCATTTTTGTGAGTGTGTGTGTTTGCCTGGAGAAAATTCCACCAGCCTGAAAAGAAAGCCGAGGCCAAGAGGCTAGAGCGCAAGACCTCTGGCAACACTTGTGATGACTGTCCATGGCTGCCACCTCACAGGAGATCATGCCTGAACAAGATCAGCACCTGTCAGTGTGTGGAGAGGAAGGTCGTTTTGAGCTCAGATCTGAATGTGGAATTTTACAGGTTTGCAGCATAGGTCTTTTTTAGGGTGGGGCTCAGACTATTGCTGCAGAGAGAGAGAGAGAGAGATCTGACAATGAAGATGATCCTTTGGAGAGTGGTTGAGTAGGTCCAGCTGCCTTACTTGATTGGGCAGCCATTTTCCCAGGAGGCTGGTGCTCAATGCACATGAGGAGGGGACAGGCACTGTTGGTGCTGCTTGCGTGTTCTCTTTCTCACCCCGGTCAGCCTCCCATTCAGGTGCTGGCCTGTCCCAGACCACTGCCTCAGCTCTGCTCTTTTTGTCGCTGGTGGGCTGAGAAGGCAAGCGTTGATCTCCCCTTCTCTGCCAGCTCCTGACATATTGAGCAGATCTCGCTTTTTATGGGTGCCTCTTGGGTCTGAGTTGACCCAAATGTTCAAGTCAGCAAGGTGACCGATTTGGATAGCAGGTGAATCTTTTAAGGGGTGCCAATGGAAGCTGCTATTTGAGACTTGGGAGTTGTGCCCCAGTATCCTCAGGGAGTCTTTGGAGAATGTGAGAGTGTGTTGGGGTGTGGCTTAGTGCAGCTGCCCTGGGCATAGATTTGCTTTGACCTGGCCCTGCCTGCAGCCCATAATTGGGCTGTGCCTTTTAAGTTGGCACATGAAATCTAGCATGCTTTTTCATTCCACTCTCTTCCCATATCCAGTGCTCCCTTATTCCCCCACCTGTGTAGTCTTTCTTCTCTCTTTTTTAGTTAAAAATTCTCTATTATACTTTTTTTAATTTAAACATTTCCAAGACAGTTTCCAAAGAAAACCATAACAACGTCTTTGAAATCCAGTAAAATTACAAATTCTGAACTCATTAAAATCAGTGGAGCTCAGAGAACACATATACAATAGAACAGCATTAGCACTAAAATCTCAGAAGGAGCACTAAATCCAGCCTCACTGCTCATTCAAAGCTCAGGCAAATAAAAGGCTCTGAGCCAGGGGTAGCAAGGCTGGTGGGTCAGATGAGGCCCCTGAAAGCTCTTTATCTGGCCCCCACTGCAATTGAGTTTCTATGCAAGAACAAGTGCTTAATGACATCACTTCCAGCTCTCAGTAGGTGCCATGACCCAAGGTATGAAATGGCTTTGACACCCCTGCTCTAGGCTGACACCTAAAACTATACAGAGCAGGTACTGGGTGAGTGACCCTGGGACACACAGAGGGCCACAACTCCTAGAAAGGCCCTCCCCCCTTCCCTGGAGACTGAAGGTTGTTCCCTTGCATTAGTCCTGCACTCCTCCCCCTCTCTGACTGTGGATGCCTCTGTCCCTCATCTTCCCTGCTTCCTCAGGTCATGACCTGTTTGCAGGCCCACCTCCCTTGCCCCCCCCCACCATGCAGCCCCACTTTTCACTAGGCCAAATTATAAATATTTATGATTGTACCGACCAAACACTATAAATGTTTCCAAATCAATGGTAAGGCCACACCTGGAGTTTTGAGTCCAGTTCTGGTTGCCACATCTCAAAAAAGAAATAGTGGAAATGGAAAAGGTGCAAAAGAGAGCGACTAAGGGTGCAATCCTAACCCCTTAGGTCAGTGCTCTCCAGCACTGAATTAAGGGCAATGAAGCTCTGAGGTAAGGGAACAAACATGCCCTTACTTTGAGGAGGCCTCAGTGAGTGACACCAAACTGCAGGATGCAGCACATGTCCCATTGGCACCGCTATGCCAGTGCTGGAAAGCACTGACATAAGGGGTTAAGATTGCGCCCTAAATGATTGCTGGGCTGGGGCACCTTCCTTATGAGGAAAGTCTACAGCGTTTGGGCCTCTTCAGCCTAGAAAAGAGGCGCCTGAGGGGGGACATGATTGAGACATACAAAATCACGCACAGGAAGGATAGAGTGGATAGAGACATGCTCTTCACACTCTCACATAACACCAGAACCAGGGGACATCCACTAAAATCAAGTGTTGGGAGGGTTAGGACAGACTAAAGAAAATATTTCTTTACTCAGTGTGTGTTCAGTCTGTGGAACTCCTTGCTGCAGGATGTGGTGACGGCATCTGACCTGGATGCCTTTAAAAGGGGATTGGACAAGTTTCTGGAGGAAAAATCATTACAGGTTACAAGCCATGATGTGTATGTGCAACCTCCTGATTTTAGAAATGGGCTATGTCAGATGCAGGGGAGGGCACCAGGATGCAGGTCTCTTGTTATCTGGTGTGCTCCCTGGGGCATTTGGTGGGCCACTGTGAGATACAGGAAGCTGGACTAGATGGGCCTGTGGCCTGATCCAGTGGGGCTGCTCTTATGTTCCTAATGTTTGGAACCTGGATACCTGAAAGATGGTCTTCCCCACATATGCCTTCCTGTGCCCCTTGATCATCACCCAAGCCTTTCCTTTGGCACTGAGACACTCTGGTCATCCATTAGGAGCAGAGTCTTCCTGGTGGTGACAGCGGCCTTGTGGGATGCTCCGCTGACATAGGTCAGGGTTCCCCTTCCTTGTACAGTCATCAGCATAAAGGCCTGACTTTCCCGTTGTGCTTCTGGGGGAGAGGGCTGGTCAACTGTGGTAGGCGGCTGATGCTGCTGTCGCTTGGTTAGGGTTTGGCTGGTTGATCCACCTTTTTGCGAAGGGTATTGTGTTTTGGAATTTTTTAAAATTGCAGGCTGCCTTGTTGCCTAGGCCAGAAAGACAGGATGAATGTGTGTCTAAGAGCTGCCTGCCTGTTTTGAATCATCAGTCCTGGCCTCTGGGACATTCTTGGCTCTTGAGTGGATGGCCCCAGGTGGCTGCCTCTGTGCATGTAATCCAGCCCACCCGCAGGGACTGCTTTGATTTTCCTTCAGTGGGCTGGCATTCGGTCCCCCAGCACTCACCTACCTGTTTTTTAAACTCCCCTCAGTTTGCGGAATGGCTGGAAGGAGCTGCTGCTTGAAGGAAAAAAGAGGCTAGGTGCCCCCTTGGGCACCTAGCACCTGGTTCTGTGGTTCTTGGGAACCTGACTGTCATCTCCAAGGGAGCGGCCTGCGTGGAATCAGAGAAGTGGCTTCACAGTGCCGTTCCATGGTGCAAAGCCATCTGGGCTGCCTGCCCAGCAGGTGGGTGCCCCCAAGGTTCTGATGGACCTCAGACTCGGGGTGTTAATGCAGTAACCCACCTGTTCGTGAAAGATGCCAGTTGCAAAATGAGAATGCTGATTCGGATCAGCCCCGTCCCTCACCCGTTGGTGATTTGTAGCTGTGGAAGCACTCTGGCCTGGCTCCTGGTGAGGGTGCTGGGAGCTATTTCTTGGGCTGGCCTTCAGTCTAGCCAACCCAACCAGCCACAGTTCCTCGGAGTCTCTAGGAGAGGATCCTTGGAATTTTCTTGTTTTGTGATGCCTTCCCTTGGCCTGGGATTGTGTGCATGTGCAAAGTGCAGGGCAGTCAACCCTCCCCAAAGAACCCCCGCATGTTCCCACTTCACCAACTCCAGACTGAATTTCTGCCTCCTGCTTCAGTTTGGTGAAGCATTGCCCCATTGTGGGAGTCGGAATTCGCAGTCGGGGTAGGGAGGGTGTTGAGAGGTCTGCTATTGGGGGAGCATGAAGTTGAGGAGAGTAGGCTGGGTGAGGGACCTGGGAGTAAAGCGTGTAGCACGGAGAGCTCCTTCTTCTTGACCAGCCAGCCTTGGCAGCAAACGGAGTGTTCTTGGGGCAGCACTTTACAGCGGCTTCTGGAAAGGTGTGTAAAAAGAGACCACTCTTTTCTTCTCCAAGACTTTTGCGCCCTTGACAGCCATTCTATAATTTTCACCTGCATTCTTTTAAAAGAATGCCAGCCGTGTGTGTTGCCAGAGAGTATCTGGCAGGACGCCTGTGTTGAGGGGGAGGTGTGTGCATGAATGGTGTTGGGAGGCAACCTTGACCAGCTGGACAAACTGACTCCAAGGCCATCACCCAGTCCTCTGGAAGGCACCAGTTTCACCTACAATGGTGGGTACAGTCCGGGGCACAGAGCAGGCATTGGAGTGTACCTTCCACCTTGGAGTAGTCTCCTTGCCACTGGTCCTCCCATTGCGGGGAGGAGTGGACTCAAGCCAGGGAGGCATCTGTTCCTCAGATCCCTGCTGCCTGGCAATCGCTCCCTGGGTGTTTGTTGGAGTAACAAGTCTGAAAGTGCTGGCGCTGCTGTTCTGCTGGCAGCCAGCCTGTCGTCTCTGTTCTTGGCATGATTAGTGTTGTGAAGGCACCACAGTCGCACTGCGACCAGCACGTGTGTGGGAGAGACTCAGCCAGAGGCCGCGTGTGGCCCTGGTAGCAACAGTGACAGCTGAAGCTCAAGTTGCTACTAATGCTTTGGAGTTCCTAATTTGCCCCAGATCCGTGACGGGAAGCTGGAGGCTGATATGGCCTTCTTGGCTGCTGAAGCAGGTGGGGGAGATAATGCAGAGGAAGCTGAAGATCCACCCAGACCAGTGAGCAAGGAGAGGGCCAAGGCAGCCATGGAGAGGGGGGGCAGTGTGCTGCAGTGCAAAAGGCAGGAGGACCCCCCTGTTCCAGCATCATCTGTCCAGCTTGTCCCTAGCTGCAAATGTGTAGAAATATTGAATGCCTTCCTTCCTTCCTTCCTTCCAGGTAGACTTAAAACTGTACTGTGGCACCTAAGGGTGGCTAGAGGGGCAAAAAGGGGGTGTTTCCCCCACCTTCTTAATGCAGGCTTGTGGATGACGTGTGGGGTCTGCTATGTGGGTGACTGTGACGGGCATCACGCAGGGTGGCAGCTCCAAATTCTCAACCCTTCTGCAGGGGTTTGATTTGGTGGAAATGTGAAGGCTGGATAAGGGCCCTGGTTCAGTGCTCAGTGTCAGAAAGTGGCCAGGAGCTGACTGGGAAGAGTTACCCCCTCCTAGTTGCCCCCTCAGTTCAGACTTAAGGAACTTAATCCAAAGCTGCCTTCTCGCCTGGATGACTTTTTGCCTTGCCTCGCCTTGCCTTGTTCACCCAGATGTGAAGCTGATGATCTGCTTGACGTGCGCTACTCTTCCTGCCCCCATCATCTGATCCTGTGCTAGGCTAGCTGGTTTTCTTCGAAAATCATGGAAAGGACCTGAGAGCATCCCTTGCAGCGTGACCTTGCTGACTGCATCACAGTTTCATAGCATGGAGATCCTAGAACCTTGTTATGACTTTGTGGAGCAAATCTAGTGGGCTTGCTCATTTGTCGTGCTTCCGTCCCAGCTGGTCTGAACAGACACCCAGTAGTTCCCCCACATCCTCCCCAGTTGAAGTAACTGAAATGTACAGCTTGGTTGTTTACATACTTCGTTATGTTATTGTCTAATTGTTTGGGGAGAGGAAAGAGAAACTGCCTGTAGCAGGGGCTTGCAGTTTACATGCATACACCCAAAAATGCCATGTTAGGAGTGGGGGAGGGAGCTGCTTCTGCTTTGAGATACTTGCAAGAGGACATGATGCAAATACTATATAGCAGTGTTTCTCAAACTGTGGGTCAGGACCCACTAGGTGGGTCGCGAGAAAATTTCAGGTGGGTCCCTATTCATTTCAATATTTTATTTTTAATATATTAGACTTGATGCTACCATGATATGTGACTGCATTTGGGGAAATGTTATAGACCTGTACTTTTAACTAATTACTATGTATATTCTTTTTAACAATGATAGTAAAGGAAACTTACTCTTGGGTAAGTGTGGGTAGGATTGCAGCCTAGGATAGTTAAAAATTTTTTCCTGCTTGATGATGTCACTTCTGGTCATGACATCACTTCCGGCGGGTCCCGACAGATTCTCATTCTGTCCCGGTGGGTCCTGTTGCTAAATGTGTGAGAACCACTGCTATATAGAGTAAACCTTGTCCCTTTTTAAGCTTTTGAATTTGGGCTCTTAGGGTACAAGAGCAAGTGTTCTCCTTCCTCCTCCTCCCAGTCAGCTGGTGGCAACTCGTGTCTTCAGGTTCAGAATTGACGGCTGCTGGGCTTTGAAACTGGTTTGTTCTGAGGATGGTGCATGTGCACTCTCTCTTCACTTGCTTGTCTGATTGGCAAACGCCTTGAAGGCCTCAGTAGTGATGGGGGGGGTGTTCTACCCACTTCTGTGTTCAGCAGTTGTCGCTCCCACTGCCAGGAACTGGGGCATTGGCGCTGCATGTTTGACTGGAGCTGTTGCCCAGTGGGAAGCCCAAGGGAGCCCACAGGTGTTGTGGTGGGCAGTGGCTAGTGTTGCTTGGACAGGCAAGGATGTGCCTTTCCTCTTTGGTCACTGGAGCTTCCTAGACGTCAGCTGGCTCAGTGGTGACCACGTGGCCTGGCCTAGCAGGCTCCTCATCCCTCCCCCTCCTGGGTTCATGCTTTTGTCTTCACACTTTGTCTTGTCTTCTTTAGTTGCTGATTGCTTGAGAAGGAGAGTTGCTTATGGCAGCTGCACGCCCCTTCCAGACCCTTCCCTCATGCTGTGGATGGCCCAGTGCTTTGTATTCCGTATCTTCCATATAACCACTGGCTGGCCTCAGCCAAGCCAGGCTGGTGGTGGCTTTTTCAGTTAGGAACTGGGGAGAATGTTTTGGAGGATTGCAAATGACTGGAAATAATTTGTAATGGAAATGTAATGGAAACCCCAGAAGAGCATGTGCTGGTGGTCAGGGATGGTGTGGCGGTGGGGGGGGGGTGGACTCAAGCATGAAGCAGTGCTCTACAGAACACCAGGGATGTGGGTGGGGCATTCTGATGTCCCCTGAAGGTGAGAAGCTCCCCCATTTCTGTGTCCCTGTGATGTCCCTGCCTTGATCTTTGCAAATCTGGCTCTTTCAGACAGGAAATCCTTCCTAAAACTCAAATTCAAATTAAATGTAATTTCTACCCACGGAACATTTGAGTTGTGAGACTTGAGAGTGTCCCTTCACAAATGGTGATGTGTAAGATTCATGTGGAACCACTGCTTTCCCTTATCAGGTCACACAGCCCTCTGATGCTGCAGGGCCAGTGGCAGAGGCTGCTGTTTGGCTGATCGGCATTGCTATTATTCCTCTAGTTGTCTGCCTCGTCAGGCCTTCAAGAGCCAGAGATTGAACTTCCAGGCTGCCCATATTCGCCACAGCCATTCAGTTCTGCTCTGGTCTGCCAGTAAGACCAGGACCTGTTGATACCGTGCTGTTCGAATCCAATTCCTGCTGGGCAAAAGTGGAATGAGAAAGGGATGGTGTAGTGGTTTGGGAGTCAGAGTTGGAAGATCCAGGTTCAAATCTCCAAATTTCCACTCAGCCACAAAGCTTCCTGGGTGATCTTGGGTCAGTCGCTATCTCAGCCTCACCTACCTCACAGGGTTGTTGTGAGGACAAAAGGAGGGAAAGAACCATGTACATCACCCTGAGCTCCTTGAAGAAAAGGCGGTATAAAAATGTGAAAAAATAAATAAAATCTTGCACACACACAACTCCAGTTGTCGGGAGCCATGATTTGGTGAGGGGGGGAGAAGCATGCCTTCTTCTCTTGCTTGTGGGCTTCCTCGAGGCAGCTGGTGGGCCACTGTGGGAAGTGGGAGACTGGACTAGATGGGCCGCCTCTGGTCTGATTCAGTAGGGCTTTCCTTATATTCTGAAGTTCACATTAGTTCCAGGCTATGGGACATAAGAAGAGCCCCTCTGGATCAGGCCAGAGGCCCGTCTAGTCCAGCTTTCTGTATCTCACAGTGGCCCACCAAATGCCCCAGGGAGCACACCAGATAACAAGAGACCTGCATCCTGCATCCATTGTGCAGGCAGAGCATCTGGAGAAGTAAAGACCTCAAGTGTCTCCCATTTGAGGTTCTTCTCTGTCTAAACCGTGCATTTGACTAGTCTGTGCCAGCAAGGAGAATGCCCAGATGCTACCCTAGGCATACTGTCCCGGGGAATACAAAAAGGGGGCTCTTCCTAGCCAACGATTGTGTTCTTGCCGTATGTACGGATCACATCATATCTGATGCGCAGGCCTATGATGTATGTCCCCAGGAAGCCCTGTTCCAGGGCAATGTCTCTGTCATCTCACATCCTGCCTCTTGCCTAGGTCTCCTGTTGTGTTTTTACTCTAGCCATAGAGGTTGGACTGATTCTGCTTGGGTCTCAGTACCACAGTGCCTTTGCTGCTTTCTGCATCCTGCCCCGGGCACTGCCTCCTGTCCTGCTTCAGAGCAAAAGTAGGGATTGTCATAAACAAATTACATTTTTCACAGAAGTTGCAAAATCAGACCCAGAATTCATCAAGCAGCAGAGTCAGGTGCCTGGAACTTAAAAGAACGTTTTAGCATCTCATCAGTAAACCATACCATCTTCTCACTGTACAAACAAGTTGAATTTATATTATCATCAATAACATGAAACTCCAGCATGTATTGATTACGACCCCACCTGAGGTTCTGGGAGCAGGATGGCTGCCATCCTATACAAGGGAATGCACGAGGGCAGGGGACATGTCAGGGCCATTCTCCCTCTGCATCTGCCCCTTAAACGGAAACGCCTTCGTCACCTCTTCCAGCAGGATTCAGGCCTGTGGTGTCCTGCTGTTTGCTGGGCAGCAGAGATGTCACTTCTGCTGCTGTGAGCCGTGCCTGTCACCCTTGGCTCATCTCCCAGCACTGTCAAGTATGTCAGCTCAGCACCCTTCCTTTGTAGGACAAGCCTGCTTTTCTTTCCTGTGGAGTCAGCCTAGGGGGTGCTCAGTCTCTCCTCCAGAACAGACTGCCAGAAGTTCATCCTAGGTAGAGCCCCACAGCTCCAGATGGTTGGTGGCTGGGGCGGGCTGGAGAGTTCTGTCTCTGTTTGGTATGTGTGGCGTTCCCATCTTCCCTCTCCTTTCTCCTCCTTCCTGAATCCATGATAGTCTAACTCCGAATCGCTGCCTTCCTGTCTCGGTCTTTACTCTGCAAAAGCAAAGTTGGAAACAAAAGAGTTAGACACACATGCCAGGGGCTGCCCCCAAAGCTCCAGAAAGCATTTTGCTGTAGGGGAAACTTCACTGCTTTCTCCCTAGCAAGACACGAGCTTCGTTTCCAGCCCTGCTGCAGATCTCTCCCATTTGTGGGTCTTGATTATCTGGCTTTCGGATACCTGTCTCCTCTGTGCCCTCTCCACATGAGCAATCTCCCCCCTCCAGTCACTAGCCCCTTCTGCCAGGCAGCCTCTCCTCTAATATAGCCAAGATTTCAACCAGCAGAAACAGTTGCTCAATGCCTTGTGCCCTCTTAAGTGTGTGTTTGCAAAGTACAGTAGTGTTCATTTTGCTGCAAGCGCTGAAATCTGACTTCCATATTGTCTTCCAGCACAAAATCCAGTGTACCCATCAAGATGCCAGAAAATTACAGCTGTCTTTTTTTAAAAAGGAAAAACCATCTCCTTGCATCTATTTTTTTTAAACAGCCCTAAATCTTAAAGATTGGAAATGCCGAAAAGTGGACCTGTGGAGTTGTGGTGCTTGGGGAAACAAGTGTTCCCCAGCCTCTCCCTCCCTTCTAGTCTGGTCCCAGCTGCCTCGCCTCTTCCTCCTCTACTGCTCTCGTCCTGCTTTCCCCTTCGTTCTTTGAAACCCAGACAGAAGCCTTTCTGGAGTAGGTGGTGATAGGCTCTGTTGGTTCAGTCGGACTAGAGCCAAGTAGCATTTGTACCATGTGCCCCATGCTCTTTGCCCTTGGCAAGCTTGCAGAATTTGGCTGCCTGCATGTGGCTCAGTTCACGGAGGAGCACGTTTTTGCTGCAGACAGTTGCCCTCCTGCACAGGTGTCAGGAGGTCCCACTGACTGACTGCCAATAGAGATGCCTGCAAGCTTGCTATTGCGAAGTGTAATTCAGAGTTGCCTGCAGAGATCTCTGGCCCCAAGCAACCAAGTTTTTGGCATATACACACCCAGCATAGTGGGATTATTTGGGGGCCTCCACTGGGGAGCATTCTGAGTTCCGTCACTGTTACTCAGGAAGTAGTCCTGGCTTCTGGCTTGCGGGCTGATTGTAAATGCCTGGCTCCCCTGTGTGCAGCACCCAGGCATTTACAATCCGCAAGGACTTTCCAGGCTGCGGCAGGCAGGCAGTCACCGTAAGAGGCAACCTCATCCTTTGTTACAGGGAAGGGGAGGGAGGGGGCTGAGCTCAGAAACGGGGAAAATTAAATTTCCCAGATGTTCAGGCCCCAGGAGTTCTCTTGCTGTCTGGAGAGGAAATGGGGATTCGGAAAATCCCGCCTCATATTTTTTCCCCTATCACCTTGCCTTTCCGCTGCCATTAAGTTAAGCAGGAACAGTAAATTAGGGGGATTGTGGAGCAGGCCCATCTTCTGGGGGAGGGGGAGCAGCCACTGAGTCCCAAGTGGAGCAGCACAGCTGGCTTCCAGGTGCCCACCTACTACTTGCTACTCAGCCTGTCTTGGTGATGATGGGAGGCTTCCTATTGTGCGTTTGTAGCCTCCGTAGCACAAACACTTCTGCTCCAAGTTGGGTGGGAGGGGATGTCCACACTGTCAGCTTTAGGAGTCAACGTGCAGGAGTCCTTTTGACCTGTTCACCCAAGTGTTTCTTGGGTCTTGCTTGCCTTTCGTGGCCACCCTTCCTGTCTACACCCCACTGCAGTCAAGAAGCAGCTCAGTGTAGCTGAGGGGGAATAGATTTCTCTGGGGCTGGGAATGCCTGAGAAATGCTTCTTTTGTTGACTGTGGGTTAAGGGGATACACAAAATCTGTGTGTTGAAGTTGGCATACACCTGCAAAGGACTATTGTTGTTGACAACCTTCAGTCTCTGGTATCGTGCTCTGAATGGTGGTTCTGGAACAGCGTCTAGTGTGGCTGAAAAGGCCAATTCAGGAGTATAGACACAAAGTAAATAACGCCAAGAAGAGATGAGGTCCTCACAATAATTACAGAATGCTTTGTATAGGGTGTGTATGCAACTGTTGTCCTCTTTCTTATCTCCAATTCAATGAGGGGGCAGCCTTCTTCCTGATCCCCACAGAGTTCAGTGTATGTCATTACTGCAGTGCATATTGATGCTTCACTCTGGAAAGCGGTCCTGGGACAGAAGTTACCTTGTGCTTGATGTATGCCTTGGATTCCAAAGGGAAAATGTGGCTGTGGCAGGTTGGCCTTTCCCAGGCAGAATTTGGTCTCTTAGATGCTCTCCTTGGTCACCTCCTGGGCTCCAGCTCACTTCCTTGAGAGGCAGAGCATTGCCAAATTCATTGAGCAGGTAGGGATTGTGTACAAGAGTGACCCATTGCCCTTTGTGTGTAATCCACTGCCCTTCATTTTGTCCTACTGTTAACTAATGAAACTGGAATTCCCATGTGGCCCAAGAGGTGCTTCACCATCGGAATCAGGGCATTCAGCCAGTCTACATATTTGGCACCTCACTTAGACTGGGACTGAACCACAGGGATGCAGTTCCCCTGTTGCTCCAGTAACATCTGAATGAAACCAGTGAGAGAAAACCCCCTTCTGCCTCTCCTGCCACTGGCTAGTTCACGGGCCCAGAATGTGCAAGGGCAGAGTGGCACCAGCTCTCCCTGTCTGGCCCTAGTCAGAACCTTTGGAGCAGGACGTTTCCTGAGCCAGGAGATCTTGATTGAGGGCCTGATGCTTGTCTCCACCATCACTGCCCCCCCCACACACACACACATAGTGCCCTGTGAATGCCTGACCCCCACAGACCTCCGGCAGTGCAGCTGCCTCTGTAGTTTTCGAAGCTACTTAGCCTCCTGCTGAGCAATGGCTTCGAAGTGGCTGCTTTTTCCTGCTCTTAAAGAAACAGCCTGCTTTTGGGGGGGAAGGGGGTGCAATCAGAAATTCCTTAATTCTGCGGGGGGGGGGGGTGAACAAACCAGTCAGTCTGACCTCCATTTACCCTGATTCAGGGCCTGTTTTGATTTAAGAAGGGAAAGTAAAACGTGATGTGTCAGAGCAGCCAAGGCCCGTGCGGACGACCCACCCCCCTCCCCCGCTGTAGAATGTGACCTTTGTCTTTTTAGCCTTTCCTCTTCTACAGAAAGGGCTTCTTTACGGGGGGGGGGGGGCTCTTAAGCCCACCTCAAGTACTTAGCGGCACCTTGAGTTCCTTTTTGCCTCTTTCCAGACCCTTTCAACCAGCAAGAGCGCTGTGTGGACACCCCTTCAGCCCTGGCAGCAGCCTTGGAGTTCTCAGACCAGTGACACTCACTCTCTCCTCCTTCTGTGATCTTAGTGGTGGAACTAGTGAGAGCCGCAGTGAGACACTCTGTGCCTCAGCCTTCGACCTTCTCTTCACCACGCCACCCCTCTCGCCCCCATTTTTGGAGATGAATATCTGCAGCCTTTCCAATCCCAGGGAGCGGTTGGAACCTGTCTGGCTAAAAGGCAACCTGTGAAGCAGTGTTCAGCCAGAAGACGAAGCCCAAGTTAACTGCTTTGAAGCTTTGTTGGCACGTTTAGGTGCCCAGTGCTGCAGGGGGGCTGAAACAGCCTCTTGAATATGGGACAAGCATGCAAACCCCACCCCCTCCCTTAACTTGAGCTGTGACTGCAGCACTCAACCAGCCAGCCTACCTGCGCGTGGCCAGCATAAAGCCATTCTGTCTACTGTTTGCAGGAGCAACTCAAATACCAATGTGTGGAGGTTTTTCAAAAGTGATTCAGATTGGTGCTCCTGGTGACCCAACCTGCCTCTCACTGGTGTTGGCCCCCACCGTGTTCATGAAAGTGATGAGGCTTAAATCCAGCTAAAGGTACATCCTGAACAGTTCCAAGTCTTCTCACTTGTTTGTCATCCTTTCCCAGTATTCACCCCATCTCCACCCCGCTGCTGATCCAGATGCCCAACCCTCTGGCTTGGGGTGGGCGTTCCTGCACTGCAGCCCATGGTCTCCCCCTAAAGCCACCCTCTGCTTTTCTTGGACTAGATCAGCCCCATAATTAGTCCCTTACTGGGGCCAGTGGGAATGGCTTGTCCAGCTGTCTCTGGCCACGCCCCTCACTCGGTTCTCCAGGCACAGCATGGCCATTCAGAGCAGAGACTGCAGTTGATGTGCTTCCTCAGCAGTGTGGCAACTCATGGCCCAGAGAGTCAATAGAGACAGCTGTGCTACGGAGGAACATAGATGGCTGCTGTGTATTCATAGTGCGTGCACATTTTCTTCCCACCTTTTGTTGGAAGAGGGGTGGGAGTAGCAATGGTGAAATTGAAGGAATGGGAGGGGCATGCCTGACCTTCCCTGGGTGACATGCAAGTTCCAAAAGAAAGTTGGAGCAACAGAAGGGTTGCTGCCCTTGGTTCAGGGAGCCCATTTGTCCCTTCTGAGAGCTGGTCATTAAACCTTTACTGTCGTGGGCCCCCTGACACTCCCACTGGGCCCTAACCACTGCAGCAAGAGGACACCAGAGCCAGGAGGCACCCCTTGTTCAAGTCAGCAGACACCCCCTTGTCCCTCTTCACCCCAGCACAGTGTCTCTATAACCAATAGGGGGCGCATTTATTTACTTAATTAATTCAATTTGTTTTTGTTGGGGAGGGGTGTGGGCCATCAAATCTTCTTTGGCTCCAGGTAGCAGACAGATGCCTGAGCTGTGCCACTGGCTGGGAGGAGGCAGCAGAGCAAGTGGGTGGCACGCTTCTGGGGAGAGGAGGCAGGTTCTCCCCTGACTGTCACTTTTTCCAAAAGCCTGGGTATGACATCACTTCCAGTTGTGACATCAGTTCCGGGGCATCGTTTTGAGCTTGCACCAGGCTACAAGATCGTTGGCTACGCCACTGAGCCGCCCTGCAACTTGTAGACAGCCGTGGCTCTTGCTGAGTCTTCTGGTGCTAAACTGCTGCAGAACATGAGCAGAGCCTGCTGTAGTGCTGTGGGGGGGGGGGCTCACAATGCATCAAAGGGGGGCTGTCCTTGTGGGTTCGCACCCAGGAGAGATTCTACTCAGCATCAGGTGCCAGTGCTGAGAACTCTCTTGGAGGAACTGGGGCCGCTGCTTCTGTGCCAGCTAATCCCAGGCAGCGGGTGCTAAGCAGGCACGGTGGTGCCTCTCCTCTCCAGGGCTGGCTCCCTTGCTAGCCTTCCAGTGCCCTTTTGAGATTTCTTTTCTTTTCCTCAGCCGTTCCACTCACACTGGGAATTGTCCCGTCTGTCCTGATCCTTGGTATCTTAGTCTAGATGGAGTTAGCTGGGAGAGCTCTGGCAAATTCAAAGTGCAGAGATCCCCCTTCCACTACCGCTCCCAGTATGAAGACTGGATTCACTTCATGTGGCTCTACGGATGGCAGGAGGAGTGCAGGCACACTCCAGTTGGGAATCTGACAGCATCGGGGCTGAAGCCAGGGGGTTGCTGGAGATGGCTCTCCCCTCCACCCCCCACGCTGGGACTGCATCTCCCCCTGCTTCATGGGATGGAGCCTTCCTCACCAGCTTTTGAAGTTCCTCTGCCTCAGGGCAGGTTTACAGAAGCCCCTGCCCAGGAGTAGAAGTGCCTGTGCTTTGCCTGTAAATTGCCCTTTTCAGGTTTCACTGGAAACCTGAGAAGGGGCACTTTCCGTTCTCCATGCTTCCTTCTCTTGTTGGCTGCAGCATTCCTCAACTGACCCCTCTGCTCTCATGTGTCATCCATGCGTCCCCCAATTCCCCAAGGATCAGATCACTCTCCCCACTGCAACTCCCCTTGCTTTGTATCACTTTACAATCAGTGGACCAGCATTTAGGAAAGGGGATTTCCCTCCTGGTGAGGGCTGGGGGACCAGAGCCTTTCCTTCCCACCCCTTGCATTTTTTTGCCTGTGTGTGTCTTGTAGAGCAGAATCACCCATTGGGTATCCTCCTGTCCTGCCTTAAAAGGGACATGAAAAGATGAAGAGCTTAAGAAAAGAGGGTACGCCCCCAGCTTCCTGTCACCAAGTTGGTGGTGGTACCCACTGCATGTGTGTGGCCCCTTTACAAGGAAGGAGCAAGGAAGGTTGGATCGTTCTGGGTGTCTCTGTGGTGGTCCCTCAAGCAGATGCATCTGCATAGATCAGTGAGACTCCATGCTCCTGGTTCCAGGTTGATGGAGTGATTTCCCCATCTGTGTTGCTTAGAGCCCAAGCCTCAACATGTCTACTCAGAAGTAAGTCCTATTATAGTCAATGTGACTTGCTCCCATGTAAGTGTGGATAGGATTGCTCTGCCCGACAGACAAAGACTCTAGAGTGCCTTAGCCACATGTACACACAAACCTGGCATACACCTGCTTTTTTCTTCCTTGGGAACAGTTACATGTGTAAAGTGTCTCTTTCAGCACCTTCCTCTCTGTGGTCAGAGATGTGGCTGGCCTGAAGTGGCCAGGCTTGAGCCCTGATCCTTCTCTTGCCCATCTTCTCCCCAGACTCGCTGCTTCCAACCTGGCACTGCAGTTGCTTTCCCTTATTCTGTAAAGGTCTTAATCTGCAGGGTAAGATGTTTTGTGAGCTCTTAATTGAAATGGGTGACAATGCTCAAGAAGAGAGAAGTTGCCATTATGAACCCCCCAACGGAGAGCATCTCAGGGAAGGTACTCTCCTGACTCCTGAGGGGTCTGAGATCTGCTGCTGCTCCAGTTCAGCCTTAAGATGCCCCTGGGGAGTTCAGTTCAGCCCCTCCAGATGCCTCTGGGGAGTTTGCAAGCAGGCCAAGGCAGTGGCCACTCCTGAACTTCCACCCCAACCAGAAGTACTCGGAGGTGCTTCTAGTTGACACCTGTTGACTGCCCTTTCCTGCAGGCCTTTTTGGTTGGGTTTTTCAAATGGTGGCCACCACAACCTGCTACAGTAATGAAGCCTGTAGGTTATTTGTGCAAGGGAGGGCTTCCCTTTGTCAGCCCCGAATGGACTCCTAGCCAATTTCACCTTCCCACCAGCGAACAATTTTTCCCTCCTTGTCACTGCTGCTTTCATCAGCATCACACCCTCTCCATTGCAAGCAATAAGGTGCCCAGCTGTTGAGCAACTCTCCCCAAGTGTGTGTGTCTCCTTTTGCATCTTCAGCTTTGAAGTGAGATGACTTGAGCCGCAGGCAGACAACTTCTGCTGTGTAGTTAGTGCAAGGAGGGCCTTCTCTCAGGAGAATACCATCACTGCCTCTTCTAAGGCTTCAGGCAAAGCTCAGCCGATTTACCAAGGGCTGAAGTCAACAAGCAAGTTGAGTTAGCCACTGGGTCAAATGTGGAGTTTTAGAGTCAGAGCTGGTCTGACTGTGGAGTTTTCTGAGTCAGATCTGGTCTAAAACCAGCTCTGGCACCCCTAATTTTCTAGCCCCGCTTCTGGCCTCATCTGCTTCAGGTCATTTGCCTTAATAGCAACTGAAGCTCCTGTTCCCGAGTGCAGACACTCAAAGTGAAGCCTTGCCTCGGGATCCCTCAAGCTGCCTTTTGGATTAAATAGGGCAGTAGTTCTCCTGTTCAGACTGAAAGATCTACCAGTGAGTGCTGAAAGGGATGTGCTTGATGAGAGTCAAGTGCCTGGCATTTGCAGCCTGTGGCCCTGCAGGAAGTTTGGGGGGAGGTGTTTTCTGAGAGGCCTCAGTGACTTTTATCAGTTGTGTGGCAGTTTGGGATGCTTTTTGCCACCCTTCTCACCTTCTCCCCACAATAGTTTTGCTCAGCCTGCACGACCTTGCGTGAGATGCTTGCCTCTGGCTACTTGATTGCACTGTAAGGCTGTGCAAAGGATGTCGCTTGGGGGACCTCAACCTCCCAGCCTAAAACCTGTTGGGGGGAGGGCAGCTGATTTATCAACCTACCCTTTGGTTGCTGCAAAGAGCAATTCAAACCATGAGGGAGAAGTGCCATAAATTGGGGTTGTGCTTGTGAGAATCTCAAACAGCCGGAGCCGTGTCTGTCTGAGGCCCAGAAGGCTTTGGGGTGGAGTGGGAAGCTTTCCTAGTACCCTCAAGTTGAGGCTAAGCACAGAAATGTGGAGGGCAGTAGGCAGGCAGGCTGACTTAGAGCTGGTCCTTCCTCCGCAGAAGGGCAACCAGTTCAGATTTGTGCACAGAGGAAAGACCGAAGCAGGAAAGCCTGCAGGGAATGAGGCTGTTGGGCACGTGGGTGTGGTCAGTGGAAACTGCCAGAGTTAGGCCTGGTAGGAGACCCCCCTCTCCCCCCCCCCGGCAGACAAAGTGGCACCTGCCGGCTGCTCTCTGAATGGAGACCCTCTGCACCCCAGTCACTGGGAGTCTGTTTTCACCAGGCCCTGGATCCCAGCCTCTGCTCTGTGGACCAGCCCTGCTTGCTCCACTTCCATTTGCTGTCTGCAGTGCTGGAACAGCAGGCCCCGCAGGGTTTCGGCAGGGATGACAGGAGGCTCGCAGCAGGACTATTGATCCCAGGCATGTGTTAGTAGCGCTTCAGAGCTGGCACAGTTTCCCTGCCTCGCTGGCTTCCCATTGTTCCTGCGTGTCTTTCCACTGTCATCACCCCCTTCTGCCCTCAGCCCTCTTGAGCTCGAGATGGAGAACAAAGGTGTCTTTCTGACCCGCAGAAGTTTCTTTTGTGCCCGAGTGCGCCTGTTCCTGCCATCTCAGTACTGAGCTGAACACAACTGATGAAGTGGACTGGAGTCCACTGGAGTCCATGAGAGCTTATGTGGGGGGGGGGGAGTGTAAGCCACTGAGGTGGTGCTGATTTTTCCTGCCCCCCCATCAACACCCTTTCTTAAGAAGAGCTTGCACCCACCCATGTGCCTCTGTCCCCCTTTTGCTGACCAGGAGCATGTGGCACTTACCATCTTCCTCTGGTTGCTGAGGCAGAAAGTGCAGATCTGTTTGGGCTGTGAGTTCTCACTCTCCCGTGTGGATGGGCTGTTGCTGCTGCCGCTGTGGTGGAAGAAGGCTGGTGTGGTGTGGCACGGCTGCCCATCTCCACAGGCTTCCCCCACCAGGAGGACATTGCCCAGGTGTGAGATGTAGCTGGAGGCCAGGCGGAGGGTCTCAATCTTGGAGAGCTTCCTGTCAGCCGGCTCCGTGGGGATGAGTGTCCTCAGGGCAGTGAAGGCGGTGTTGACGCTGTTGGTGCGGTCCCGCTCGCGGGCGTTGGCCGTGTGGCGCTGGCGGGGCTCCCTGTTGATCCGATGGGCCTTCTTGCTGCTCCGGCGCTTGGCGCTCTTGAGGCTGTACTCGGAGGGGTCCAGGCGGTACAGCTTCTCGTCTGAGCCCGAGCTCTCGCTGCCGTTCTCCTCGTCCTCCGACAGCATGCTGATTTCAGGGTACAGGAACCGGCTGGGGGCCGCTCGCAGCATGGCGAAGGACATGGCTGGGCCCTGGGCAAGAGCAGGCCTCCTCCACTGCAGGGCAACACTCAGCCCTGTGCTCTCATTCTTCGCTAGCTGTACGCAGTAGCTTGCAAGGGAGGTGAGCAGCTTGTGACATCTCCCACCTTGAAGCTCTCCTGTTTTGACTTGGCTTTTCTTTCCAGCTGGGAACTGCCAGCCAATGGCAGCACTCTGTCTGCAGTCAGAATTGCCCTTGTTTCCCTGGCTGGCTCTCCTAGCTCCAGAGGGTTCACTTCCCCTTGCCACACGCTGGCCACCCAGCTGGTGGCTCCTCCATGCACATGTCCGTCTGCCTGCCTGGGAAGGCTGTTTCTGGAGTGTGGCTGGAATGGAGCGAGTGTTTTATAGCACCACGAGTGAGTGGTCGGCCAGGCAAGCCCCTCCTCCTCCAGCTCGCAAGCGGCTGCTTCACGCCTACCTGGGCATTCTTCTGCGAAAGGGTTGAGGGCGAGGAAGGGGGAAGGCAGCAGCGTGTGGTCCCTCGCCTGTTGACATGGCCCTGCCGCTTGCTTGTGGTAGCACCAAGAGTCACTCGGTAAACACAGCATTTGTCCTGCCTCCATCCTGCGGCCAGACCTGACTGACATGAAGGGTGTGAGCCCCACTCAGCCTTTTCCTGGGAAGGTGGCAGGCATGTTGACAGGCCAGAGTGCCTGGGCTGCGCAGAGCTCTCTGTGTACCCAGCGCACGCGTGAGGCTGGGCTGGCACAGGACTCCCACCCCCGCTGACTCTTCCTTGCTCCTCAAGCCCAGCCCGAGCCTCCAAAAAGAGGCTGCTGGAGATGAAAGGAGCCCCTTTTGAAATTAGTCACTCCTGGAGGAAGGGGGAGGGAACCGTCTCTCCTTTCTCTCTCCCCTGTCCCGCCAAGCATGACCAAATTGATCCTGCTGCCGCTCTTAATGGGGCACAGCAGGAAGGATTAACCCTCAGCAAACCACGCTTCAGCCAGGGCTGCTCTGGAGTGTCAGTCTCCTCTTCCCAGAGCGCATCCTTGGGCTGTTTATTAGCCTGCAGAGTGACGGGGTAGAGGGTAGTTTTTCTCCCCCTCGCTACCAGGAGGCATCCAGTGAAACTGAAGGGCAGAAGATTTAGGCTGGGTGAAAGGGAGGACTTCTTCCCACTGCACGTGATTAATCTGTGGAATTCACTGCCCCAGGATGGGGTGATAGTGACTAGCATGGGGGTTTGAAAGGGAGGGGATTCTGTGATCTGTGCAGAAGGAGAAGTCAGCCAATGGCTACTAGTCATGGAGGCTCTGCAGTGCCCAGGCTCAAGGCAGTCTGCCTGCGGGAGAGGAGGGTGTTCTCTTCTTCTGGGCGCCTCAGAGGAAGCCAGTGGGCCACTAAGAAACAGAAAGAGGGACTAGCATGGCTTTGGGCCAGTCCAGCAGGGTTGCTCTTGCGTTCTTATAACCACAGCATCAAGATACTTGTGTTCCATTAGGGTGCATTGGTTGCCTCCTCCCCTGAAGATTCGTGGAGTGAAGAGGGAGGGTCTCCGTAAATTCATCCATTGCTTCTTTTTATTCCTTGAGCTTAGAGGCCAGGAGAATAGTGAGGGAGGGTTGCCCTGCCCACTCCTTGCCCTCAGGAGAAGTGGGTTTGGCCCCCTCTCAGCTTTCCCTAGGCTGGGCTTCGGAAGCCCTGTATTCTGTGGCATGTCTGGGAAGTTGGGTCAGGGTGGCACTGATCAAAGGCTGCAGCTGAACCCTTTTGGCTCAGAGTACGATGTCTCCGTGGGATCTGGAGCTTTCCCTAAGCAAGAGAGCCCCTCTGTTGGCACCCCAAGCAGCACCTGTGGCTGTCTAGTAACCAGGGTTATTTTTGACCATTGAGATTGGGAAGGGTGTGGCTCTCTCTCTGCAAGTGGCTGCTGTCCTTGTGTAGGTATGTCACCCCCTTCTAGCTAGCACCGACTTAAGGGCAATGCAGCTCTGAGGTCAGGGAACAAGCAATCCCTGACTTTGAGGAGTCCTCCATGAGTGACACCCACCTGCAGGATGCAGGATGCAGCACACGTTCCATTGGCACCACTATGCCAGTGCTGGAAAGCACTGACATAAGGGGTTAGGATTGTACCCCAAGTTTCATTTACAACTTGAGTTGGGTTCTTATTGCGAAGAAACTGGGTGCTCACCTGAGTCCAACCTGACTGCTCAGCCTGTGGCCTGATGGAAACTCATGTTCTGAGATTTGGATCCCTGAAGTGAAAATGGAGTTCCAGGGTCAGACTTAGGAAAGTACCTGGCAGACCTCAGTTTGTCTTGAGGGCTGAAACCTCGAAAGTTAACCAGAGTTATTCTGCCTGTGGATATTCCAGTGTGGGAAAGTACACCCGTGGCTTGGTTAGTGTGCCCTGGGTTTAGGGCCACAACCACGACAACCTCCCTACAGGTTTCCCCCATTTGTGGAAGCTTTGGGGTGGGGGTGGGTGGAATCAGGCACCCAGTGGCTTCACACCTCCCATCTTTGCAGCAGGTACAAAGTGTTAATTTGGGAGGGGGTTACAAAATGTAAATACAGAGACCGAGTCCCTGATGAAGTCCAAGTTGGTGTGTCTCTTTCTCTTCCCCAGCTGCAGAGATCCTGATAATAATAATAATAATAATATAGGTACGTGTTTATATACTGCCTTTCTTGGTCTTTATTCAAGACTTTATTGAAGGTGGTATACATAGGCAGGCTATTTAAATCCCCGTAGGGATTTTTACAATTGAAAGAAGGTTCTATCTTTCAAGAACCACAACATTCAGATGTTTCTTTCTGATCTGGCTTCACATTCTGGCCTCCATCCTCCCACGCTCAGAGCAGATGGAATAACTCGGCTCAGCTTGTCAGCTGCTTCAAGGTCGCATGGTGCCGGTGGCCTTGAACTGGCGACCTTGTGGATGTTATCTTCAGGCAAATTGAGGCTCTACCCTCTAGACCAGACCTCCTGCCTCCTGGGGTCTGATGCCCCCAGACTTTCCCCCCCACCCATTATATTAGCAGCTGTGGTCTCCAGAGACTTACTTTTGCCCTTTGGAAAACTTGAGTTTTGTGGAGAAGATACTTACTCAGGCAGGTATTCTGCAGATGTTGGGTATCTAGTGGCAGCAGTGGAGGAAGGAGAGAAAGAGGAGGTGGGTGGATGTGATCCGCCACCAGGAGGGCTTAGTCCCCTTGACACTTGGGCAGGGGAAAGGCGGTGGAACTCCTTCCTCATCCCTGAGCCATTTGCAGTCATAGCATTCAATGTGTTTTGCATCTGTTTTCACAGTCAACAGGTCTAGAAACTTAGTTCTTTCAGCTCTTGCTCCTGGCTCTTTTAAGGCTCTCCAGCCAGGCTTGGTGCTCCGCTCATCCTGCTTGGTCAATCTCTTTTGTGAGTGTTTGGACGGAGAGCGCAGGTCCAGGTGGAGTCCTGGTTTGGAGGTTCCCTCCCTTGCAGTTCCTCCTCACCTCCCCAACCCCAGGAAGCGAGGAAAAAGTTCTGCCGCTTGCCTCTTTCCTTGAAGTTCTGGAACAGGCTGAATTCCATCTGCCATGGGAGTGAGAGCTCCTTCCACCCTCCTGTTCGCCCCTGCACTTATTCCTGGCTCCCCCAGCCCCTTTTCTGTCCCCCCCCCTTTCCACGTGGACCAGCTTTTTTCAAGAAAGTGCTACTGGGAAAAGAATCCTTTCCCTTGCCAGGAATGTGCACTGAAGAATGCCTCTGCCGTTCCAAGAGCAACTTCCAGACGTGTGGCTGAGTGACGGCAGTTCCTTGTGGGGGTGGGACTGGCGTGGGGGGAGAGACTGGGGTCGGGGAGTCGTAGGCTCCTCTCTGAGTAGCTGAGCTCCGTCCAGCTGATGTGTGAACTACATGGGAGGCTGTGGGAGGGAGGGGGGCGGCCTGCTACTGGCAGCCTTCGTTAAGGAGAAGCTCCCTCCTGCCGGAATGTGCAGTTCTTTGGCTGCGCGGTGCTGACTGCTGCTTAAAATGTAGGGCACGCTGGGAGGAGGAGACCGGACAGCTTGCCCTTCCTGCAGCAGCAGCATTGACCAGGCCTTGCCTGGGGCCAGGCCCTCCTTGGAAAGGAGGAAAGTGTGAGCTTTTGAGCCAAGAGGAAGTGTGCATTCTGCCGCTTGGGCAAATTCAAGAAAAGTGTGTGTGCGGAGGGCCAAGGTGCTTTGGAAACCTTGTTCGGCACTCTTTGGGGCCTGTTCCGGACACTCACCTTATGGAGCCATGAGGGGCAGGTCATGCTTTTGCCCAAAACGAACCAAGCGGCTGAGACTGGAGGGGCTCTCTCTGGGACCAGGGTGTTTGTCTCTGCGTTGTACTGTCCCCGAGAGGCTGTGCTCCCGCAGAGGTGAACTTGGGACAGGACACTGTTGTGGCCAGTTCTTTCCATCTATAGGAGCAAGAGAAAGAGTCACAGCCTCACGCAGGAGGGCCTACCCGGATGTTCATGCCAGGTGAAAGCTAGCACAGCTGGTGTAGCTACTTGGCGAGTCAAAAAAAAGTGAACATTGGGAAGGGGGGAGGCAGTTTGCCACGCCTGGGTGCTGGCCCCAGGAGCTCGTGTCAGGTGTCAGAATGGCCGCAGCAGTGTCGTGTCCGTCCCCCCAGCTTGAGGGCTTGGGTGGTGCACCTCTTTCTTTCCCTGTCTCCCTGGCCAAGTGCTCTGCGGAGGGACTTGGTGCCTCTTCCCACGCCAGGGTGCTGCTGAGTCAGTTGCACATGACTGGTGTTTTCCCCAGGTCCAGCCGCTCATTTCTCCTCCTGGCTGGGAAATGCCTGGCCAGCCCCAGAGAGGGAGACCAGAGCCCATCCCTCGCTGCCCAGGACCGGTGCAGTGATGGATGGGAGGGGAAGGGGCAGCTCTGTTTTGCTGGGGACTTGAACGGCCACCTCTGCCCCCATGAGCCACTTGTGTTCTCCAAGTGTTTATGGGGACCAGATGGTGCAGCTGGGCCAGGCAGGTTCCTGGGTTGCTGTGCATGCGAGGGCAGGGGTCACATTCACACCTCCTCACCAGACTGCCTGTGACGGGGGGGGGGGTCCCCTCTGTACCTGACCTGCTGCAATCCTGTGAGTGGGCTGGGAGGGAGGGAGGAAAGTGGGGGGATGGGTGGGCAGGCTGGGTGCTTTTCCGAGTATGGGTTGTCAGTGGAAGGCTGTTGGTGAGGGACACGCAAGATCTCCCAGCCTTTCCTTTCAACTCCTCTGTCAAGTCTTTTCAAACAGTTATGAATTCGCTGAACTACATACAAGCGTCTGGTTTTTCCTGTGAGTCTTTGGATTCCCATCTGTGAGACATGCAGTCCCAGCTGGAGAAGCTCTGGGTGAACGCTGTGGCACTTCCCCCCCCCCCTTGGATGAAGCTGCTTTGAGTTCTGCTGCGCATCTGCACCTGGGGAGCATTGCATTCTGGGATACCGGGTCTGCCCGGGAATTACCCGCAGGTGGCCACTCAGGTGTTCCAGTGCAGGGGCCACGCCTGCCCCTAGAGGCGCCACCAGAGCTGGGGGCTTGGGTGCCCTTGCCCCTGATGCTCCCGTGGCTGATGAAGGGGGCGGCAGAGGGTCTAGGAAAGGGAGTTGCTTTGCTGCTTTCCCCACCACCAGCAAAATGTCACTCCAGGGAAGGCTGCGCCATGGCTGACGCAGAGCTGGCTGAGCAGGAGCCAGAGGTTGGCAGCCATCTGGACGCTGGAAACTGTGAGGCGCCCTCCTCTGGGTGGGCGGGCACTGGAATGCGCGCGGCAGCCGCTGCTGCTGCCCACCCCACCCCACCCCCATTTACTTTAACGAGTTTCTGAAGGGCGCCCATAAATTCCCAGCTCTGCCTTTTAATGAGCCGCTTGTTTCTTTCGGCAGTGGCGCCCTGGCCATGCTTCCAATCAGGGAGCCATTAGAGCAGTGGCATTGAAGCCGCCCAGCCCTCTTTCATGGTTTGCCAGATGCTGTTGGCCTTGATGGGCCTCCCCCTCCAAAGGAGCTACGAGGGGGGGCATTGAGGTCAGCGTGAAATTTGGCTCCTCCTGGGCCGAGAGGGCTGCCGGGGTTGCTAATTGAAGGGTCCGGGGGGGGGGGGGCCTGGCCAGCTAGTGCTCCCGAGGTCACCTGTGGCTTCCCTTCTAGGGTGGTTGCTGGGTTTCTTGCTCACCTCGCACCCTCCAGGGCCACCTTTGCTGCCACCTCCTGCTTGCTGCATGTGTCAGAGACTGCTGCTTGAGGAGGGAGTGGGAGAGTCGTTTGCAGGGAGAAGAGGCGGTAGGCCGGCCAGTGGTGTTGCCCGTGGGAAGGCCTGTAGAAGTCCTGCCTAAGCAGCAGCGCAGGTCCAGGCCCATTATCACTGTCCCGTGCTTGACTGGCTTCTGATCGTGTACACATTGGAATCAGAGAAGCAGGGCTGGCTGCCGGCTGCCTGTTGACCGGCTGGTGAAAGCTGGGAGTTGGTCAGGGTGTGCTTCTGGTGTGGCTTTCGAGAGGTTGTGAGCACCGGGCGCCTGTTCGTCCTAGCATCCAGACTGTGGGCTTTTTTCATGGAGCCTGGCAGGCTTTTGAACAGACCGGGCTTGGGGGACTGAACCAGGGGCGGGACTGAGCAGGTTCCTTGTACCGAGAGAAGGGAAGACGTGCAAGAGCCCAGGGCCCCTGGGATTCTGCAGTTATGCTCCCGGAGAGGGGGAGCAGGTCGGGATGTGCTGATGTGTGAGCAAGTGTGGCCGGAACAGGCCATCTCAGAAATCCCTGTTTGGAGCATCTTGTGACCAACTGGATGTGCTGTGCAGGAGTTGAACTTTTTGTCACCACCCCTCTGTGTCTGTCTTCCCTCTCAGGATATCCGCAACACGGTGGGCAATATCCCCATGGAGTGGTACCAGGAGTTCCCGCACGTGGGTTATGATCTGGATGGTAAGAAGATCTTCCGACCCATCCGCACAAAGGACGAGCTGGACAAGTTCTTGGAGAAGATGGAGAACCCTGACTATTGGTGAGGGGAGGGGGTGGCGTGTGTGTGTGTGTGGCATGAACGCTGTCATTTCTTTCAGTTGCTCGCGAGCTGGCCTAGCATAGTAATGAAGAGGCAGAGCTGAGAGTGGGGATTCCCCCCGTCCAGACCTTGCCTCCGCTGTGAGGTCTCTCTAGGCAGCTTCAGGCAAGTCCTGCTCCCTCACAGCCTCAGGGCTCCCCTCTCTGCCATGAGGGGATGATCATATGCCTTTATTTCATACCATTGCAGGAAGGGTGCTGATGTTGTATCATGACACAACTTGTGAAGCACTTTGCACACTCAAACGTTGCACAAAAAGAATGTCGAGTAACAGCCCCTGTTATGCTTTGTATTGATTTAGCACATTTTGTTTGTTGACAAGCCTTCACACAAGATCTCAACAGGCTGGAAGGGTGAAAAGGAGCCTGCCCTGCCCTGCCCTGCCCCTGGAGGGTCCTGACTTGGCTGTGCCACGTTCTCTCCCCGTAACAGGCGAACCATCCATGACAAAATGACAGGCATGGACATGAAGCTAACAGATGAACAGGTGGAGCTGGTGAACCGTCTCCAGAGAGGCCAGTTTGGAGATGTGAACTTCAATCCTTACGAGGTAAGGAGAGGTCCTGTAGCCGCACCACGCTCTTGCCAGAACTTTCTTGTGGGCAGCTGTCCCCTGACTGCGTGGTGGGGGGGAGGGGGGCGCCCTTGCAGCTGCCACAGCCCTGCGGTCTCCTTTGCAGCCTGCGGTCGACTTCTTCAGCAGCCAGGTGATGATTCATCCTGTGACAAACCGTCCAGCAGACAAGCGAAGCTTCATCCCATCCCTCATTGAGAAGGAGAAGGTGAGCAGGTGGAGGGGAGTTGGCTCCGTGGTTCATCCTCCTCCAGCCTAATACCGTCCCCACCATGCTATAGTGTGCGCTGTATGCTATGGTGGGGGGCAAATGTGAGGTAAGTAAAAGCATCTTTACTTATCTCTGCATAAGCCCTCAGGACACCCAAGGGTCTCCTTGAATATGGGCCACTCATTTTAGCCACAGTGGAGAAAAAAGGGGCTAGGAGGTTCTCAAGAGGAGATAAGATCCAAGAAAGACTCCAGTCACATCCCAGGGCCAGGTGGGCCCAAACCTGTGGATTTGCTTATCCACAGGTTCCGGCATCTGTGGGGTCTGGGAACAGAACCCTGTGGCTGCCGGGGGGCAACTGTGTACCCTATCCTATTTTATTCCCAGTCCCTTTTTTAATGATCTCAAGCGTGGAATGGGCCTTCTCCAGTGCCACCACACACTGGGTTGACACTTCCATCAAGGTGTCCACCAGCAGCACCCCGAGATCTCTCTCCTGATCTGTCAGAGATGGCTCAGAACCCGTTAGCCTGTGTGTGGAGTTTTGATTTTTTGCCTCAGTATGCATTGCTTTACACCTTCTTACATTGAAGTGCACCTGCCATTTGCTGCCCATTCTCCAATTCTCCTTCTCACTCAGAAGGAGAGCGGGCTGGTGGCACAAAGCCCTGCCTCTTAGAAATAGAGGAAGGGAGTGCCCGGACAGGCCTTGGTGCCAGGGTCCAAGCCTTCATTCCAGCACACCTAGGAAGGCTTCTTCATGGGCCCCTTCCCTCCCCAGGCTTCCTTCCTTGTCCACTGACTTGGCACTGACGTAATATGTGACTTAAACTCTTGGACCACAAAATGCCTTCCTGGCATGCTCATTCAGCTGCCCATGTCGCTTACCCTCTCTCTGTGCCTGTGCCTACCCCAGGTCTCCAAGTTGGTCCATGCCATCAAGATGGGCTGGATCAAACCTCGCAAGCCCAGGGATGACACACCCGCCTTCTATGACCTCTGGGCCCAAGAAGACCCCAATTCGATCCTGGGGCGGCACAAGATGCACGTCCCTGCCCCCAAACTCCCCCTGCCGGGTCATGAGGAGTCCTACAACCCACCACCGGAGTATCTTCCCACAGTGGAGGAGGTGAGCATGCCTGGGATAGGAGTGGGGCAGGTGAGTCCAACCATGTGGTCAAGGAGGGACAGAAAGGGATGCCGAGGCCTGGATCAGAGAGGCTCAGCAGCTGAGAGACAAAGGGTGACGTAGAAGAGCAGCACTCGGCTTAGCAAGCTGACCTGATCCCCGACACTTCTTGTTGAACAAGGCCCTGCAGAGCTGGAGGAGGTGGTGGTGCTGGTTGCAGGTAAACTGGGTCTGAGTACTGCTGAAGCCCGTCACAGCTCCAGGGCTGAGCTCCCACTTTTCCCCACAGAAGCTGGCCTGGGAGCAGCAGGAGCCTTCCGAGCGGAAGCTGCCCGTCCTGCCCCAGCACTATGGCTGCCTTCGCCACGTGCCTGCCTACCCACGCTTCATCCACGAGCGCTTTGAGCGCTGCCTGGACCTCTACCTGTGTCCGCGCCAAAGAAAGATGCGGGTATGCAGTGCTCTGTGTCCATCCCTGCCTTGGGGGGAGTGGAAGGACACGGGAGGCTGGGTGTGCCCGGGTATGGATCACGACTGGGGCCCAAAGCATTCAAGGTGGCATTTGGGGGGGGGGGGTCAGCCCAGCTTTAATGGTTGGCAGGTGTTTGCAGGGAAGATGGCAGTGGCAGCCAAGTTTGGGACAGAGGGTCTTGTGGCTGCTCTCTGCGCTGGCAGAGAATGTCCTTCCCCTGCACCCTGGCCAGAAGGCCATCTTCTCTCGGACGCCAGCTGGGCTGGGGTTTCTGCTGGGGTCTGGTCCCTCTTGCTGCTCTGAAGCCCAGGAGGCGGTGGTGTCAGGAGTGAGCCCAGCTCCTTCCTTGGCAGGCGGGCCTCACTGCGTGGAGCAGCCTTCCAGAATGACAGGCTTGCCTCTCTTTCTCCTCTAGGTCAATGTGGATCCTGAGGATTTGATCCCAAAACTGCCAAAGCCCCAGGATCTGCAGCCTTTCCCCACCCTGCAGGCCTTGGTAAGTCTTAGGGCGGACGCCTTGCAGCCAAGCTGACCCCTGCCCTCTGCTCCGTTTTGCTCTGGGTTTTCTGCTGGGGACATGGGCTGAGAGAGTGCTGGCTCAGCCCACCCGCAGCTTCTGCTTGCAGATTCAGGAAACTGCCAAGTGTCAGCACCTCGGCTCCTGCCGCCTTGGCCCAGGAAGGTGTGGAGGGCCCTGTGTATGAGGCCCACTTCCCCACCCGGTTAGGCCTGGTCAGCGTCACAGGCCTCCATGTCCTTCTCCTGTGCTTCTCTCCTCAGGTGTACCGCGGCCACACCAGCCTTGTGCGCTGCCTCAGCGTCTCGCCCTGTGGACAGTGGCTAGTGTCAGGTAAGCTCAAGCAGACTGTTCCCTCTCTCTCAGTGGGATTTGTGGCATGAACTCAGAAGGGACCTGAGTGTGCCTCCTTGTTGGTTCCACTCCTAGCTATGGGTGCCACTTTGGGGTACATCTGGGCCCCTGAGAGAGAGTGGCAAGTGAGAAGTGTGGGTCTGAGATGAGTAACTTGGGAGGTGGTGTGGAGCAGTCGGTGCCCGTCTGAGGCAAGGAATTCCTTTGGGGCCTACTTTAAATGGCAGTCTGAAGAGTGACTGAGCCTAGTTCTTAAGAAGGCCTGTGCTGCTCAAGGACTCCCCTTCCTGCCTCTCTGTCCACCAGGTCACTCGGGGAAGGCTCTCCAGACCCAGGGGGTGGGACTCCGGGGATATAGATCCTGCAAGGCAGCAGCTCCCGAGGGGCCCCACTGACCCTCTTACTTGGGGCTCCTTAACAAGCTGTTGGGATTGACAGACCTCAGGCCCCTTTGTGCAAAGGGCACGTTCTGCTCCAGGCCCAGGATGTCCCAGCGCCTTAGTATTGGCCTAGGGCAGGCTAGAGGATTCATGATCCTGCCTTTTGCCAGGACAGGGAGGAGCTGGACCAGTGGGGCAGTTTTCATAACTCAAGAAAGTGACGGTCAAGAGAGTTTGCGCAGCAGAGGAGTGCAAGATCTCTCTGGGTGTAGCAATGCAGCCTTGCGTTTCTGCAGCTGCCTTTGGGCATTCAGAGCATGTCATGTGCATAATCTCAGTGGTCCTTGCAACTGTCCTGTATAGGGGTCTGAAACGAAGGGGCTTCACCTTTGGCCTCCTCGTGCCTCTGTGGCCAAGGAAGGATTGAGACCAGGAGAATCTTGACTCACTCTTGGTCACCCTATAGCAACACTTGCCTCTGAAGTTTGTAGCAGGATCCCTAGACTTTCTGGGGGAGGGGGAGTCAAGTCACATCCCATGCTTGTTGTGCAGGTTCTGACGATGGCACAGTGAGGTTCTGGGAGGTCTGCACAGCGCGATGCATGAAGACCCTTCCAGTGGCAGGTGTGGTAAAGAGTGTGGCTTGGAACCCCAACCCGTCCATCTGCCTGGTGGGCATTGCTGTGTGAGTGCCGCTTGACTTTGTCCTTTCACAATCTGGGCTGAGGTGTGCGCAGCAGGGCAGCCAAGTTGGGAGATGGCGCTCATTGAAGAGGCCACTTGGTGGGATCACATGAAGCTTTGGGGCAAAAGCAGACCTGAGCACGCTGATGGGATCTGTGGTGTTGTAATGCTCCAAGGTGAAGGAGCTTTGAGATGATCTTGGGCATGAAGAGATCTTGGGATGGTGGTGGAGAGCTCAGGGGAAACTGCTGAGCTTGAAGAGGATAAATGCCCCTTCATTGGGGGTTGTTTGGAAAGGACCTGAGAAGAAGAAGCAGGTCAGTCTTGTGGTGACTCTTGGAATGCCTGGAACAGTTCCGGTTAAATTGTAAGCATTTGGAGCTGCCTTCTCCTAGTCAGACCGTTGGTCTGGCTCTTCTGCACATCCCACCTGCAGTCAAGGTAGTCCTTTCCAGTTCCTCCTTGAGAACGTTCCTTTCTGGAAGTCTGCTGCCAGCAGTCACCACGTGGTCCTCTGAATCCTGCACACCCTCTTTCTGTTCTGCAAAATCCTTGTGCTGCACTTGAGAGGATTCAACAAGACTGAAAGCGCTCTCTTCATGCGTGGCGATGAGCTTCAGTGGTCCTTCAGTATCCCTGGGGTCTCCTTGGTGTCTGTGCAGACACATGGAGCAGAGTTAGTTTTGTGTGCTCAGGACCCACCGCAGCAAGTTCCAGAGCTGTGCTGATCACCCCTGGAGTGTAGGCAGACCATTGGACCCTTCTTGGCCGCAGCTGAAGCTGTGTTGGAAGGAACACTTTCGTTGTCATTTGGTTGGATGAACAATTTTGCTCTTACAATTTTGCATCAAATTTTTTAAATTCAACTTAAAATACTCTTTGGATCTCCTCCAAGGTAGAAAGCCTGTCATCGCTGGCTGAATCTCTTCATTTTCTAGTTAGTCTGTTAGTCATTTTTTCCTAATTAATTCAATAAAGAGCCAAACTAGAATGAAAGGAAAAAGAAAAATATTCCCCGAGTTAATTCATAAGGTGAAGAAGCAGCGGTTGAGAAATGCATTCAGTTCAGAAATTCACAGAAGGCATCCAGGTGTGAGTCCTTTGAAGTCCAGAAGTTAACTTCTCAACCAGCCAGAAGCCTTCCCACCTTGTGTGGCACTTACTGTTCTGCGCTGCTGCCTGTTATCTCTTCAGCCGATCCCATCAGATAGTGACTCTGGACAGCTGCTTCTGCTGCCTGTCACGCCAGCAGGCTCTGCGCCCTGATTGTGGACTGGAAGCGGCTGCCCAGAGTGACTTTCTGGTGGGATCAGCTGGAAAGATAACAGGCAGCAGGGCAGACTGGTAAGCGCCATGCGTGACAGGGAAGGTTTTTCCTTAATGTGACGGTCTCGCGATTTGCAGACCGCTGTTCTGAACGATGCACATGCAGTGGGTTACGCACAGATAGTCCAGTGCTCTGGACCCGCAGCCAAGAAAAAAGAGCCCTAGAAGCTTGTGTGTGAGGGAAGTACCGGTCCCACAGCAAGCTCTGGCCCCATTTCTGGGCTCACTGAAGTGGGGCTTAGCAGTGCCACAGCCCGGCCAAGAGCCAGAACTCCAGTTCCAGCCTCTGTCTCTCGCCTGGCAGGTGGGAGGAGGAGCAGCACATGACTCCTGCCTCTCAGCCCCTCTCCTGTGAGGTGGAAACAGCCATGCCCCTGGAAAAGGCGTGGCCTCAGGCCCCTGGAGTGCTGGCAGGGCTCTCGCACAGTGCTGGGCTGGGTCAGAGCAGCTGCAGGAGCCAAGTGGGGGAGGAAGGACTTGTGGCTTCCAGGTCCCCAAAGCGTGCCTCTCACCTGCGCTGCAGGGATACTCCCAGCACCCGCCCTCAAGCCCAGCTAAAGGCCTTGGAACCGCCTTCTGCAGCCAGATTCCCACTTCCCTTCTGACCAGGCCAAAATGGAAGCAGCTCTGCAGGCATTATGTGACCAAGCACTCTGCGCTTGCAGTTGCAAGACTGTCCACCCGCCTGCTCTCTGCTGACCTGCGTGTGCTGTTTTCTCACTGGCTTGCAGGGAGCAGTCCGTCCTGCTGGTGAACCCTGGCCTTGGAGACAAGCTGCTGTGTGGGGCTACTGACCAGCTGCTCAGTGCCTTCGTGCCCCCGGAGGAGGAGCGGCCTCAGCCAGTCGCGTGGGATGAAGCCACAAGAGAGGAGCACAGCCAGGGTGTGCGGCTCATTGTCAGGCACGGAAAGGTACTGGGCCTTTTCGGCAGACTGGGAGGCTACTTTTGTTGCCCCGTTTCCAGCAGCAAACCCCTGAGTGAGGCTGGACCCAGGACCGACGTGTGCCTGTGCCCATTCTGTGGCACTTGGGGGCTGCTCTTCCCTGGGGCGGAGCCAGGGGGCTGCACGAGGATGCTGGGAAGCTGCCTCTGAAAAACAAAGCCCCACTGATCGGGGGCGGGGGGCTTGTGTGAGCATGCACACCCAGACAGCCCCTTGCCCTCTGTCTCCCACAGCCCTTGAAGCAGGTGACGTGGCACGGGAGAGGGGACTACTTCGCCTCAGTGGTGTCTGACACCAGCCACCTTCAGGTGCTGATCCACCAGGCCAGCAAGCGCTGGAGCCAGGCGCCCTTCCGCCGGAGCAAGGGCCAGGTGCAGCGGGTCCTCTTCCACCCGCTGCGACCGTTCTTCTTCGTAGCCACCCAGCGCTTCATCCGCATCTATAACCTCCTCAAGCAGGAGCTCAGCAAGACACTGCTGACCAACTGCCAGTGGGTCTCCAGTATTGCGCTCCATCCAGGAGGTAGGTCGAAGCTAGCGGTGTGGCTGGGGTGGGGAGTGGCAGAGTTCTGGGTGGCCTTGATCCCGTGTTCACCACCAGCTTCCTTCAGCCCACCCTGGATGCGGCCACAGCAGCCTGTTCCCCCATTACTCAAGGAAAGGAGGAGCCGACTGAAGGGGAGTAGGGTGTGGGTCACTGCTGGCCTCACCCCAGAAAATGCATTGACAGCAGCAAACGGCTTCCCTTCCTCCTCGCCTCGTTCCTTCAAGCAAAACAGGAAGTGTAGCATGTGCTGGGAACACCCAGCATGCCCAACACTTCCTGTTTTACTGACAAAGCTGGCACACTTGCTGGGCTCAATTGCTGTCTTCTGCCTATGTGCACAGTAGATGCTGCTGGGCCATCCCTGAGGCAGGTAGCCATTGCTTGTCAGCTGCTGGGGGGGGGCACCATGCGCCCTGAGTGTGGCCCATGCCTTTGCAAGCTGGTGAGGGCTGCCCTCAAAACTGCTGGTGTTCTGAAGAACTTCAGAGGTGCTTTCTTTGTGTTACTTTGTCACGTGTTCCACAGCTGGCACACATTGAACCTGGCCTGTGGCAAATGCCCAAGGTTGGCCCCTGGACCATGAGATACCTCCCCCACATGTTATCCCCACCTCCAAAAGGTTGCCAGAGCACCTTCCCTGGGGCTAGGTGAGAGTTGCAGTGCTCTTGTGCCAAAGCAGCCCAGGCTGCTCTCAGATTTCACTCCTCTCACAGGTGACAACCTGATCTGTGGCAGCTATGACAGCAAACTGGCCTGGTTTGATCTGGACCTATCAACAAAGCCCTACAGGGTTCTGAGGTGAGTGAGCCAAGGCAGGGAGGGGGGCAGGCTTGAGCTCACACAAGGCCCACCACACCCATCTTGCAGATGGGCCTGTCTGCTGGAGCAGAGCTAGGGGGCTAGGATCAGCCCAGCCCTGGTGGGGGCCACAGCGGTGCCCAAGTATAGGATCTGGCCTGTCATGGCCTCCATGGCCAGGGAAATTGGGGGTGCCCTTTGACGACCCTTCCCTAGTATATAATTTGTCTTAATTCCCACTGCCACAACAGTTCCCACCCAGCGAAGCAGAGCCAGTTCCACAGCAGTGTTCTGCATGGTCCTCTTGAGGTTGGCATCACTGAGGCACACCACAGAATCTGCCTGAAGCCAGGTGCTGCAGGGGCCTGGCCACAGCCCTTGTGAGTGGCAACTGGCCAGACAGAAGAGCCTCTGGAGAGCATCTGCCTCCCACTGAGCTGTTCAGGGCCAGGTGGGGGGGGCACTGCCCACATGTAGGGCTGGTTGGGGCTGATCTCACCCTGGCCCTTCCTTCCAAACAGGCACCACAAGGCCGCGTTGAGGGCGGTGGCCCACCACACCCGTTACCCACTCTTTGCCTCGGGCTCGGACGACGGCAGTGTCATCGTCTGCCACGGCATGGTTTACAAGTGCGTATGAGTTGTTGTTTTGCTATTTCCACACCCCGCTTTGATACTGAGAATAAGGGACGGGGGGGGAACAACTGCAGTCCTCCTTGGTGGGGGAGGTGGCCCTCCCTGGCCCTCTGCCTTGGCTGCTTCCATCCACCCGTTGTGTTGGGGGAAGAGCATGGGTGCCACTTGCCCCGCTGCCCAAGTTTACGTTTCCCCCTCCCCTTCTTCCTCCCCATACAGTGACCTGCTCCAGAACCCCCTCATTGTGCCCGTGAAGGTGCTGAAGGGGCACACACTGACTCACGACTTGGGGGTCCTCGACGTCCTCTTCCACCCGAGCCAGCCTTGGCTCTTCTCTGCTGGCGCAGATGCCACCATCCGCCTATTCACGTAGCCAGCCATAGCGCCCACCACTAGGGGACTTGCACCAGCACTCCGGCTCTCTCTTCCTGCTGCCAGACGGATGTTGAGTTGCAAATGACCTTGTGGCATTTTTGAACAAGATGTGTTTTATAACTGAACTGCGCACGTGGCCTGAGCTCTTTTCCTGACTTCCTTCTCTTGAGGCCATTGGAACTGTGCAAACCCACCTTTGAGCCCAGAAGGTCCAGCTGCCCTGAAATGTGGGGGGAGCAGATGCTTCTGTTGGCACTTGTCAACAGCAAAGGGCTCCAGCAAGTTACAATATTTGTCCTGCTTTTCTTACCAGATTCTCATCTGATTGCCAGATGCAGGGAGGGCACCAGAACACAGGTTGTGTCTGTTGTCTAGTGTGTTCCCTGAAGCATTTGGTGGGCCACTGTGAGATGCAGGAAGGTGGACTAGACCGGCCTTTGGCTCTTCTTATGTACCACAAAGGTGACTTACAACTGCAGTTCATAAAACTATTTTTAAAAACCCACCAGTTGGAGAAAGGTCCATCCCAGCTGACAAGCCATCTGCTTCCGCCGTGCACTCTCCTGTTTTCAGAGGGAGCCTGCCAGGTGCAAGGGTGTGGCAGCAGGATCCAGGAAACTGGTTGTCTTGAACGCTCTGAAGCCACCATGAGATCCAGGAAGCTAGATTGCTCTAGAAAGGGGGGGGGGAGTTCCTGTATTCTTTACCAGAAGGAAAACATTAAAAGCAATATAATTGGCTAAGAGTAAACCTTGCCCTGAGTCAAAATGGCCTGAGACTGTGGAGAAAGGAGAACCTGGAACTCCCAGGGAGTTCTTGCGGAGGCGGGGGGAAGGCAGCTGGGCAATCCCCATGGTTGCGCCATTCAGGGGGGCTACAGGGGCTTGGGTACACTTACCAGGGCCTCCTGCAGCCTCCCTGGGGTGCGGGGAGCCCCGCACAGCTGTCCACAGGGCTCCCTGAGGCTTCAAAAGTGATAGTGGAGAGAAGCGGGAGGGGGGAGGTGTGTGGCTGTCCTCTTCCAACTGGCTTCTGCCTACCTCTTAGTTCAGCTCCAGCCCAACAGTCTGGGATGTCCCTCAACAGATAAGTTCTTCCCCTTCTCGCTTCAGGGCTCTGCCTGTTGAAAGGGGATGGTGCACACGTACTTTCACCAAAGGGCAGGCAGCCTGTTGTGGGGCTCGGAGGAGCAGGGATGAGGAGCAGCACTAAGAGGCTACTGGGGCTGCTAGTTTAGGTTGTAATGCTGATGTAGTGGGTGTTGGAGACCCTGACCCCTCTGTGTCCTGTCGCCTTACCTGCTTGACTGTGTGATTGGCAGGACGGAGGCAGATGTGAAATTAAAACTCAGGAGGGAGAGAGGGGCACCAAGGGGCATCCCCACCCTGAGTGGCACCAGCAAGCCCTTCTCAAAGGGCAGGACTAAGATGAAAAGGTGTCCACCCGGCAGCAGCCTCCCCTTGTGAATAGGAGTCTAAAAACACCACTACCCTAAAACACACACAGCTGGCCAAGAATGCAAGTATCTCGCAATGGGGGGGACGGGGGACGACGACTGCAGCTGTTCTTGACTGTCCCCCATTTTACTGGCAGGATGTTCATTTTGTCCAGAGGTAACCAGTAAGTTTCTCCACAAGGACTATTGAAGAAGCTCTCCACAAGAACTCTGAAGTCATGAGCTAAAGGGAAAGAAGTGAACAGGTTTTCCTTTGAGGGGATCAGTAGATGCCCAGTTTATGCTTGAGGAGAGAGAAGACACACTGGTCTGTTAAACTCACAAAAATGAGTCTGTCTAAAGCTGGAACGACATCCCAAAGTTCTATATCAAAAGGCAGCCTCAAACTAAGCCAGACCTTTCCATTCGCTTCCTGGCAGTATCAGCTCCCATGGCCTGTGCATTGAGGAAACTGCCTAGCCTGGCGGCTGAGCCTCTAATCTGCACTCGGCCTTCATTGTGGTGGTGCAGCCCAGAATCCGCAGTATGTCCCCTGACCTTCTACAAACCTTCCCTGTTCTAGTTGGTCCCAAAGGAGAGTTTGAGGGGCAGCTCACAAGAGAGCTCCAGTGACAAAAGCATCAAGGGACAGGGCAAGTTAAGCATCTGGGTGAGTTGAGCAGCAGGGGGAGGAGGACAGGGCACCGTTAGCTTGTCCCCCTCTTCGGAAAACCAGGGTCCCTAAGCTAAAATGCAGGAGCAAAAAAGGAAGACTTAACACTCCTGCTCAAACAAGCAATAAAAGCCCCCAAAGAAAAAAAAATGCCAGCTGAAATACTTAGAAAAATAGAAAGCCCGTGGAGGGGGGGGATGCAGTCAATAATGGGATGAAGTAGCAGACTCAGGTTCTCCTCTCTGGGGCCAAGTGTGTTGCTGACTTCAGTGGGACCCAGCCTGGAAAAGCTCAACATGAAAACGAGCCATACAATTATAACACAATTACATCGGGGGGGGGGGTGACACATGGTCATGCCTTTTTTGGAGGGTCTTGCTCCCCCAGCTCAGCCCCTTTCCGTGAATGCTACCCACAGGCAGGGTGAGGGCCATGGCCATTTGCCAATAGCTGGGGCTGAAAGTTGATTACAGACCAAAAGCATGAAGAGCAGCAGCAACAAGGCTGTGCTGAGAGGGAGCTGGACATTCTTACCACCAGGCTGGAAAGGGAAACCACTGAAGCTCACCAGGACGTCATAATTCCCAGACCTGTGCCTTGTGCAGCCCTTACTGAGTAGAACTCCTTCAAGAGCAGAGCCTGGGCTGACCTTTGGCATACCGCAGTGGTGGAGGATGCTTCTTGCCCTCAGGAGCAGTTCCCTCCCAAAGCTACCAGTAGAGACTGGCCATAATGACCCATTGTACCATCTCCCTCCAGGGGAAGAGACTGAGGCTCTTGTCTACCCAGGGTGGGAGCTGCTGCCTTTGAACCTTTTAGCAGAGGCTCGCCTACAGATCACACCTGCGTTTTTTTCACCATCTACACGCTTGTAGTTCCACAAAGGTTCCCTTCCTGCCTCTTCATGTACAAAACATGGGTTTTGTTTTTTTTGTTTACTAAATGGGTTCTTTTTTTTGGTTTTTTTTTTTTTGTTTGTTTACTAAATGGGTTCTTGATTAATTGGTTTAACACAAGGACATGTAAAATGTTGATGTAAAATGTAAGTCACACCACTGGGTTTTTTGCCAATTGACAAGGCATACCACATTGCTGGGGGGGGGGGGTTCACATCTCCCAATGGCCCTACTAATAATCCTCTTCCAAATTCCACAACACACCTGGCGACCATTCACAGCACACCAATGTGTCACAGCACAGTGGTTGAAAATGGCTGATGCAGCCAAACATCCAACACGGCTTTTGATCTTGTACTGCCTTCCCCAAAAGACACCACTCGGGATACACATCTAAATGGAAGACAAGTCAAACAGGCTTTGACTTCAGGCTTCCACTTCAAGCAAGGGTTATCCTTATTTTCCCCTTGAGCACTTTAGCAACCACTGATGGTTCCTGGGGAAGTGGAGGCATCTCCCACTCAGGAGCACAAGAAGGCTTTCCAACAGCCTTCAAAGCACTGTTGGAGGACTGGGGTGTACAATAATATGCAGCCAAAGGCAGAGCCTCGAAGCAGACCAACCCATGCTGCTGAAGCCACGCACCACCTTGGCCCAGTAGCAGACTTTGCACATGCTCATAGATCCCTGCTAAGGAGAGCAAGGCCACAGCCAAAAGGTTTCTCCAAGACAGAGCTCTAGCTGGGCAGGTGTGTCACCTGCAGCCTACTTCCATGGAGCCCTTGTCACCCACTGAACCCAAGACTCAAGGCAAGGTTGGGTCACACGACAAGTTTTTCTCCATAGAACGCGGCACCTGAAAGACTAACAAGTGGCCTGAGGGCCACCTGAGTTAACCTGTAGTATAGTTCAGCATGTGCAGACCCTCCCCATTGGTAGGTTCAAGTGTTACATTACATGTGTTAAAGAGCCTCTTATCGCTGCTTGCTGCTGTGGTGTGTATCAGGGCAACACATTTCACAGCTTTCCAGAATGCTGTTAGATCACCCCTATTTCCTGGCCACTGGGCCTCACACACCCGGGAACACTTTGTGCACCCAATGACATCTACTGCACTTCATGTCAGACTAGGGGGCAGCCAGCTGAGAACTCGCATCAACTGGGAGCCTCAAGGTTGAAGAAACATTGCTATGTTTCTTCAACCTTGAGGCTCCCAGTTGATGTGAGTTCACACCCCCTCCTATACCCGAGAGGTAAGTGTATCCAAATGTATCCAAATTTGAAGTGCGAGGGACAAATGGGGGCAGGTCTTTCCCCCAGGCTGGGTGTGCTGCTGGCTGGCCACTGTTGGAAACAGGATGGTGGAGAAGACACCCGAGGGCTCCTGTTGTCAGAGCACAGACAGCTCAGATTATGAACAGACCTCCTGTCCTGGGGAAAGGGACCAGCAGTGGCCTTCAATGCAGGGAACCCTGATCCACGTTCACCCTTCTCAGATGCTGCAACTCAGCAGTGGATTTGCGGAGCACAACTCAAGTGCAACATCCCTCAATTCATCTTCCAGCCAGTTCCATGCCCCAAGGACAGGCTTGGCAGGTGGTAGCACTGAGTGGGAAGGGAGCAATGGAAACAGCAGGCAGAAGTCGCAGGCCACGTCCTGCTGTTGTGTCTAGCAGGGGTAGAATGCTGCACAAGTGCGTACTGCAGAGGGTGCTGGAGCAGGCCAAGGTCTGCAGTGGAGGCCACTCCTGGTGCAGGACAGGTGAGGCTACCAGCTGGGCTCCTGGGAACTCCCCAAGGCTGCAGCTTCCAACCAGCTGAGAGAATGCAACAGCAGAGCCACTTTTCTGAGAAGCAACATTGTTTTATTAAAAATAAGTCGTCTGTATATACACCTCCCTGCGGGGAGGAACAAGGGAAACACCTGTGGAAGCTCTGAAAGGGACAGGAGCCGCTTGCCACCCCCCTGCCCCATGACAGAAGAGTAGCTGCTAGTGGCAGTGGCTGCCCGAGTATACAGTGGTAGGGGGAGCTATGCCCATGTGGTTGCGTGATGGGACAACTGCCACACCGTCCCAGCCCATCCCCAAGACTCAGTTCAGGGAAGGGCACTGCGCTCAGCGTGCAAACAATAGGTGGGCACACCCCCTGCTGGGAGAGGAATGTGCAAGACCCTTCTGCTATGGGCTCTGTGAAAGTGACAGCCCTGGTGCAAGGACCAGCCAGCCTATGCAGGGAGTATTCTCGTGTGTGCCTGAAAGGGGGGGGGGAGAAACACAAAATGACACCACCCAGAAAGGAGCAGTGACTACAGACAAGGCCCCAGGCCTTCCCTGGGAGAGGGGCTTGTGCGCTCTTGGAGGGTTCTGCTGTTCTGGAAGACATGGCATTTCCAAACGGCAAGGTCTGCATATCACACACTGCAAAGGCAGTGGGGGGGGGGAGTTCCAAGCAAAGTCCTGGGTGGGGTCTCAGGTGGGTCTGATGGAGGAATGAAGCCCCTCAAGCAATCCTGACCAGGCGTCCCAGCGTCTCTGCCACCTTTGCCCGCACAGCAGTCACAGGGTCCTTCAGCAGCACAGCAAGAGCTGGAGGAAGGGAAAAAACCACACACGCACACACGGGTCAGCAAGAAGCAAAGAATGTCCTTTTCCCAAGTAAGAGGCAGGCCTGAACTCAAGAAGGCCTGTGCCCTTTTTCCACCCAGAAAGGGTGCCTTCAAAAGGCAACCCCCCCCATACCCAAGGAAGGTGACAGCTCCACAAGACGCCCTGAATGCTCTGCTGCTCAAGAACAGGATCCTGCTGCCTGGGACCCTGCCCTGCCTGAGCACCACAGCCCAGGACCTCATCCCACGGAAGGCAGCAGGCAGTCCAGGATCAGAACACAGGTAGCAGCAGGAGGCACCAGCCTCCCTGGAGCATGGGAGGACCCTCCTGGGGCACACCTCCATCCCAGCTGCTGCTGGCTGGCACTGACCCAGCTGCAGAGAAGAGAGGGGAGCCAGGAGGTTCTCCCAAGCAGCAGAGATACAATAATATTTTTCCAGTAGCATGTTTACACTGCAAATCCAAGACTTTAGTCCCTGCAGAGCAAATGAGACGGCCTGATTTATGTGCCGTGGTGCTTCCTGTTGATCCATCCTGGGCCAGCTGCAGGATCGCCCCCAAGGGGCCACTGTCAGCCAAGTGCCTCACGCTCAATACGGGAAGCTGTGGCGACCCCATCTGAAGCCCACGCCGCTCCCCCTCCCGAGTATCCCTCCACTGCAAACAGACGGGCCTCTCTTCAGGGCCGCTCCGCCAGCCAACGGAAAGATAGTTTTTCCTTTTTTAGTGGTTTTTAAGCTCTGCTGGAAGGCGCAGAGATTTTCCAAGCCTCACTCTAAGCGATGAGGTCACTGCTGACAAGGAAAACAGCTCTGAAGTCCAGGAAAGTTAGTTACTTAATTGGCTTCCTCTGCTGCTGCTTGAATGGCAGCTCCCTGCGCAGCATGACTGGGACACTGGTAGGACCCTCAGCCACTCCACGTTTGTGACCCCAGCCCAGGATGCCGGCAAAAGGTGGCAGAGGGGCAGCAGCAGCTGCGCAATCCTCTTGCCACAGGGAGGGCAGCAGCAGCCGGGGCGGTGCTGAGGGGCTCCCGCCTCACACAGGCCCACAAAGGCTCATTCCGCTCTGGACTTGCTGTTTGGTTTGCAGTGTGGACCTCCGTTTGAGCCCATTTAAATTGCAGCACACAACGGAGGGCCTCCGGGCAGGGCCACCAAGTGCACTTTCCGAATTCTGAAGGCAAGAACCAGCAGCTCCCTACCCAAACTGCCAGTCGTCGTCCCCGACCATTCCTAGCCTGACCGAAACTCCAGATGAGGACGGAGAATCAGCCCCTTTTGCAACTCAGCATCACACTGCGGGGCGGGGGGGGCAGTGTCCTGATCAGCTTCTCTGGTCAGCTCCTCCCAGGCGGTGCAGGCTCAGCACTGAGTCACTGCTTGAGTCAGGCAGGGAAGAGGCACGCAAGCCTATTGGGGGGAGGGGGAAGCTGCCTCCACTCTTCCCCTCCCCCCCAGCCTAGCCAAGCACAGTTCTACCTGGCACCAGAGGGCAGCAGAAGCTCCCAGCCTGGGAAGGACAGGTGTCGCTTCCTGCCCCCCCCCTGCAGCTGCTCTCACCCAGGCAGGGTCTGACAGAAGCAGGGCGGCTGACACTGCCCACCTGGCCAGAGCTCTGGTCCGCCTCACAGGCAGGGCTATTTCCCAGGGACACTCTCGGCACAGAACCAGGACCCTCAGCACGCAGGTTGGGGCAGCAAAGGTGGCGGAAGCCTGACTCTGGGCACAGCGGTCAGTAGGGGGAGCCCTTTTACCGTGCAGACGGGGCCTTGGCGGAAGAGCAGTGCCTTATCCTTGGAGCCTGGGGTGGTACCTCTGCCTGTCTTTGGTTGGGGCGCCAGCCTGCCTGCTCACGGATAGGTCAGAACTGGGGGTCACAGTGGCAGGACAAACACCCCACGCTCTATGTGGGGCTATCCCCGATGGCTGCATGGAAATGCCATCTGGCCCATGATGCGGGGACCAGTTGCTGACAGGTCAGGCTAAGGGAAACCTGCAACCTGCTGCCACAACATCGTGCGTTTCCAGGCACAGGTCCAGGAGCCTGGAATAAGCTGGGCCCAGGCCCACCTCTCTCCCTAGTCGGAGTGCCTGCCTGTCCAGAGGAGCAGGGGTGAGGCGGAGCAGTGCTCCTGCGTCTCCCACTGGGCTGGGGGTCCTGGGCAGGGCCTCCTCTGCAGTCGCAGTGACTCACTCATGCCCGGCCCCATCTCTGGAGCCTCCTGTAGGGGGCAGTCTGTCCTGCGGCTCTGCTCCTTGCTCTCTGGACTGTCTTCAGGCAACTGGCTGGCTGGCTGCCTTGGGCACCGCGATGGGGTGGAGAGGCAGGATAGAAGCCACTGCGGCCACCAAGACCAGCCAGCGAGCACAGCAGGGTTCCACTCACCAGCAATGAGCTCGTCCAGGTCCAGCTGCTGGCTGTGCGCTCGGTCAACATGAAGGATGAGGAAGCCTGGGGAGGGGGAAGGGGGGAGCAGGGTCAGCTGGCAGAGCCTACACCAGCTGAGCAGCTCAGGGTCCAACACTGAGCCAAAGCGCTCAGGTGCCCTGGAACAGGCAGCCTCCGTCTCACCTACAAACATGGGGGCAGCGGCTCGGATGTCAGCCCAGGTACTCTTGAAGTAGAAGAGGTTGGCGGCAACCAGGCGATTCAGCATGTCGGGGTAGTTCTGCATCTAGGCAGAAGCAGACCAGAGAGAGCCAGCTGAAGTCCCCGGGGCCTGCTGTTCTGGGGTGAGGGGTCTGCACAAGACTCCTGAGGTTCGGCAAGGCAAATGGACCACCAATTCCTGCCCATTTCGGTGTCAAACAGGCAGCACAGCGTGGGAGCCACTCAGCAGGGACCCAGGGAAGCCGTCAGACCATGAGGTGCTTCTACCCCACCATCAGGGCCACGCCCAAAGCCCTTGTCTGTGTCCTCTGCTGCCAGGGGCACAAAAGGTGGGGCCCCCCAGCCATGATGATGAGCTGCACCGTAGGCCTCCCTCTAGGCCAGCAGCCAACACACGCCTGTCACAGCAGAACCAGATCCGCTGCAGGCGACAGGCTGCCCACTCAAGTCTAGAACCGCCACTGGGAGGAAGCCATCTGGGTGACCTTGGTGGGGGGACACGATTCTCTCAGGCAGGAAGCCCTTTTCAAAGGCCTTTGCCTGGGAAGACAGGAGGCGCACGTGCCTCGGCCACTCACCAGGTGCTTGCAGACATCGTTCATGAACTCGCCGTAGTGGAGACTCCGGTCCTCATGGAGGTGGTTTTGGAACATGTCACAGAGCAGAGCACAACCCATGCTGGGGCCACACATGCGCAATGCAAACTTGCATGCCTGCAGGGAGGTGCAGAGGGGGGCAGTGAGCTCTCCCTCCACAGGAGCAGCCCCCTCCCCAGCCATGTCCCCGCAGCAACAGGATGCCGACCTTGACCACCTCTGGCTTGGGGTCCTGCAGGTGGAGCAGCAGCGTCACCAGCCCGTTCAGGATTTGCTCGAAAAAGGACTCCTCGCAGCCCCCGTCGTCACTGCACCGGGTCAGGTTCCCAAAGAGGGTGATGGAGGCAGTGCGGAGTTCCGGCTTCTCCTACAGAGGAAGCAACGTCACGGGGCAGGGCCTGCACCCCTCCCTCCTCCTGAGCAGGACGCCCAGGATCGCCTCCCAGCCACAGGGAGCAGCACCCGTGTGGCCCCCCCCTCCCTCCACCACAAGCCTCTCCTCACGCTGTCAAAGAACGGCCGGATGCGGATGGCGATGTGGAGCAGTATGGAGCGGACATCCGTCTCCTCCGTGAAGCCGAGGACCTTGGAGAGGCTGCACATGGCTTCCAGGGCCACCAGGCTGTGGGGGTCGTCTTTGTCATCCATGCCATTGACCATGGAGGCCAGAAGCTGAGCCCCATGCTGCCTCACCTGCAGGCAGGAGGAGCCACAGGACAGTTGGCATGACTGGCCCTTTGCCACGCATGCCACACAGCCAGGGCTGGAACCCAGGACTGAGCCCAAGCGGAGGGGTCAGGGACTGGGTGCCCCACGGGAGGCTTCCTGAAGGTGGAAAGCAGGCCAGGCACCTTCCCAGCACCTCCAGCACCTGGCCTGGGTGCCACAGGCCAGAGAAGTGGGGAAGGCCCCGAGTTCCAGGCCAATGGGCTGCAGGACGCTGGTCTGCAGAGCCAGGACTGGGAGCTGCAGCCCTCCAGGGCAACCTGTCAATACAGAGGCCACACACGACCCCCACAGTCTCTAGAGCCAAGGACTGGGCATGCCTTGGCCAGCAGCTGCCGCCTTGCCACAGCACCACTGCCCAAGGCCATCCCCGAACAGCTACCCTTTTGTTCTGGGCTCCCACACCAGCCACAGCCCTCACCTTCTCCGGGGATCCAGAGGTCATGTTGCCCAGCCCCCGGAGGGCCAGCATGCGCACGGCTGTGCAGGAATCTCGTTGCCGGGCAATCATGCTGTCCATAATAGACTCCACCAGGATCAGGTCACTGACCACTTTACTCAGGAGCAGCTGGAGGAGAAATGCACAGGATCACCTGCCACAGCAGCTCCAGGGCAGAGCGGGCCAGAATGCGGCACCTCCCTGGTCCACATCCAGCACAGTTCACTTCTTCCTAAGGGGCCAACCTGGCCGCCTCAGGCTTCTGGAGAGAACCGAAAAGCCTCTTGGCACAGCTGCTCTCAGGGGGAGGCTCGCAAGTGGCCAGAGCAGAGACCCCCCTGAGGTCACGACTCCCCCGCAAGGTCAGTCGATGTGAAATCAGCAGCCACTGGGCAGAGCGCCAGCCTCCCTGGCAGCCTGCCAGGCTACTGGGAGGCTGCACTGCAGTGCTGGATTTGCTCCAGAGCTCCCCGCAGCCGCCCTCCCCAGCGGCCTTGGTCCCTGGCAGCCGCACAAGTGAAGAGCACCAGTGAAGAGCCCCGAGCAGCTCACACTTCATCACCTTCCAGGGAGGAGGAAGAGGCCGGCGCCTGCTCCCCAGCGCTGCTATTTTAGAACTCTGCAGGCCCCGGCAGCAGCCAGCCAGCCAGCCGCACTCTGGCTCTGGGCCCGGCTCCAGCTCCAGGCCTCCCTCAGCTCCCCAGTCCAGCAGAGCCTTCATCCCGGGCTGCTCCGCCGGCCGAGACTCCAAGGAGTGCTTTAACGAGGCAGGAGCGAGCCTGGCTGCTGCCTGCTCTACCTCAGCTGGGACCACGTGGCCGGCCCTGGCTCCAGGTGGCCAGGCAGGCGAGATAAGGTTACAGCCTGGGCTGCGTGGGAGGGAGCAGGCCTGACTCACTCCATTCCTCGGAATGGTACGTCAGGGATGGCGGCTGGCGCTGCCTGCCACTGACCAGCCAGGGCTGGGCTCCCCTCCACTTGCCCTCTGAGGAGGCTGAGGACAGGCACGTCCTGCCCCCCCCTCCCCGCAGGGGATGGCCCTGCCAAAGGGCTCCTCTCCAGGCGCCTGAACCCAGCAGATTTCTCTTGCTTCGTGCAGCTCATTCTACTGGGGTGGGGGGATGAACCCTCCTCAACAAGTAGAATTCAAGTTCAGCTCCACAGTCATGAGGACTAGAAGCTCACACAGCGCAATGCTCTTGAAGCACACTCCACAATTGTACCACAGCCCGTGCTGGCTCAAGCAGAGCCCCAGAAGCAGTCCCCACCCAACTCCTGCAGCAACCCACCTCTGCAAAGAAGGCTGTGGTGGTGACCCGCTGGCTGTCATAGAGGCTGTTCAGCATGGGAGCCAGGTTCTTCACGATGGGCGACAGTCTGGGCCCAGCATGCTTTGCCATAGCACTGGGGAGGGGAGGGGAGGGGAGAAGAAAGAAGGTACTCGCAAACACTCTCCCCCGGCCCCCAAAGAGCCTTCCCATCACCAAGCCCCAAACACCCACTCCAGACTGGCCAGGAGAGCAGCACAAGCAGAGGCAGGTCCAGTCCTTGAGAGGCTTCTACAGACCAAGAGCTGCCTCCTCAGTCCCAGGGCAGCCCCCCACCCCCCCACCTTTGTCAGGAAAGGAGGCGCCACCGCCCTGCGGAGGAGGAAGAGACGTGGCCAGGAGGTGTTGGGCAGGATATCCTCCCCCCCCCACGCTGACCTTTGCCACTATTGCACAACAAACCCCAGGGACCAGCAGGAGTCCAAAAGATGAGCAGGCTCTTCCCCCCCCCAAACTCCTAGCATTAGTCACCAAGCCCACTAGAATAGGAACAGCAAGACCCCCGGGTCCCCTTGATCCAACCATGTGCTTCCAGGGGCAGGAGCCCACACTGGCTGAACCCATATGGGGCACATCAGCAGCTGGACAGCTGGATCCTTGGGCACCAGGCTTTGCATTGAGTGCCCAGCACTGCAGGGCACTCCCAGCTGGGGGGGGGGGCGGACCAAAGTCTAGGCATATGGCTGAGTCAGCAGGTGTCAGGCTGCTCTCTCCCACTGCACCCCAGGACAGGCAGCTTCCCCACTGCCAGGCTGCAGGACAGACCTAGACTGCACCCAGCCTGAGCACTGGCCAAATGAGGAGCATCCCAGGACAGGACTGCGACTTCTGGCAGGCGAGCTGCTCACACAGGACCGGACTTTCAGGACGGGGGGGGCTACTGCTCCCCACTCACCTGGCCAGGAGAGCCACCCCCTCGTGGTGCCTCTCCACACTCCTCAGCCACTCCCAGCCACCACCCTCTGCCACTGCGCGGACCACCTCTTCACTGCCAGCCTGGGTCAGCATGGCCTGCAGGGTCTCCACCGCAGACCTAGAGAAGACACGGGAGAGCAGCCACTTAGGCTTCAGCAAGGGGCACACTGCCAGGAGCACCACCAGTGCCAGGGCTGCAACTCATGGCAACAGCCACCCCCCCCCCCGGGGCTGCTGCTGGAGCCGCTTGCAAAAGGGGGCCAAGAGGCCCCCCAACACTGGACGGAGTGCGTCTCCTCCATTCCTCCTCTTTCGCTGGTGGGGATTCCTGCACTGCAAGCAGGGCGCTAGGCGTGGGAGCCGCACGTGCTCCTCTCCCCCCAGACCCACAAGGGCTGGACAGGTAAAAGTCCAGGAAGGGAAGGCAGACCCCCCAGGTGCTGTTCCAAGAGGCTTCCAGGTCCACCCACTCCTTCCCCCAGAATCAGGCAAGCCTTCCTAGAAGGCCCCAAGAGGGGAACCACCCCCACCCCACAAGGCCTGGCAGGAAGCGTTTTGAACAAGGGCTAGGCGAAGGCTCACACAGCCCTTGCAGGCCCCACAGGCCCCCAGTGCACTCCACAGTTGCCAGGCTGGTCTATGGGAACAGGACAGTCTGCCTGCCAGAGTGGCCAGCTGTGCTGTGCCTGTCCCGTACTTGGGATGCACACAGCACTCTGCACACGCGGCAAGGTCTATACCAAGATATCATTGCCCCCACACTGCAGCTGGGGCTGGGGTGAAGGAGCTGCTCAGAGCCACGGGGGGAGCCTGGAGGCGAGATCTGAACCAGGGAAGTCTCCAGGCAGCTCGCTCTCCCCACTGTGCCAGAGCAGCTCCAGTACTAGTGCTTTGCTGCCCAGAACCAAGAAGCGCAAGGCCAGCTTGGCTGTGGCCAGAGAACAGGCACCTCCAGACAGTGCAGAAACTCCCTGCCTCAGGACGGGGCCAGGACCAGACACTGACCTCGATGACTCCAAAAAGGGAGACCTGCCCAGGAATAGGAGTCAGGGAGTTCAGAGCAACTTCTGTGTCCAGCAGCAACCCCCCCCCCATTGCCGAAAGACCAGTGGCCAGACTGGGACAGGGCTGCTGAGGTGTCCCTGCATGTGCATCTCCCTCTGGAGTCAGCTGACTCCCTTTGGAGCCCACCCACTGACATGGGCCTCCAGCAGCAATGCTCTTCGAGGCACAAGGAGGGGCTTCTGAAAGCTGTGGTGGTAGCAGCAGCCCTCTCCAGCAAGCCCTGCTGCGCTGGCTTCTTTTAATCTTGCCCAGGAGGAGGAGAACCCGCAGCCCCTCAGGAGGCACCAGGAGCTGCAGGGCTCCCGTGAGCTCTCCCCAAAGCCCAGGCCAGCAGCCTCACCCAAGAGGGTTTCCTCTGATGGGGAACCACAGCCCTGCCAAGCTCTCCATACTGGGAATTCTGCTCCAAAAGTGGGCAGGACACTCTGCTCCCCTCTCCACAGGCCCCATTTTTCAGTGTGGAAAGAGGACCACCTGCACGGGCTACAGGTCAGCCGCCTGGCCTGGAACAGCCGGTGGAAGCTCCTGGGGATCTCGCCATTTGCTTGTTCGGCTTCCAGAGAGGAGCCAGGAACCTGCCAAGGTCTTGTTCTGGCAAACTGCACTACTCCATGTTGCCTTGGATGGAGGGGGAAGAGAAAGGGGGATGCCACACTTCTCTATGCCCCAAAGGCTTTCCTATTCCTAGGGGGAAGCTGAAATCACCACCAGTCTGGAGGGACTCAGGTCAGTTATTTTCCAGCGCTTGGGCACCCCTCCACATCCACGTCGGCCAAAAGCACTCTCCTTTCCCCATCAGAAGCCAACATGTCCCCAGAGCAAGCTCAAAGCACTGAGAACAGAGGTAGGTGCCCACAGAAACAACAAGCTGGCTGTGCCCGGAGCCTGGAGAGTCACCTCCGGCATTGCATCTGCAGAGAAGTCCAGCTCCCAACCTGCACAAGCGCCTGTACGCATGTGCACCCCCCCTTGCTCTTCAGGAAGAGACACTTTCTCCCCCCCCCCACTCTCCCTGGGAGAAGGGCCTGGCCAGGCAGATCCAGCCGTTGGAAAGGCAGCCGTAATCCAATCCGGCAGCGCCGAGCGCGGGCACCTCCACACCAGTTGAGGAATGCGAACGCAAACCGCAAGCAGGCTGCAACAGGAAGAGCGATTTAATATTTCCTGATTTAGGGGGAGACAAGTGTGTGGAAAACAGGGGCCTAATCCCCCCACGGAGGTCGGGCTGCCTTCATACCTAATACGTTATGGGCCGTGGAGCATTATCCAACCATCGCACTGCACACAATGCAGTTGCCGTCGTGTTGATGAAAAAACAAAATCAGTTCCACATGGCCGGGAGCGAAACGGCTCTTCCACCCCCAGCTCCAGACCAGCCACTTTGCCAGGAGTACCTGCAGGGGTCAAGAGTTCGGGAGGGCTGCCCACGGCCCACGCTCTTCCTCTCCCTGGACTGCAGGTTCTTGGGGGGCTGGACACCCACTGAGCAGCTGACCCGAAGCAGCAGAGTCACAAACAGCTGTGCGTAGAGGCCCAGGACAGCCGGGCCAGACTCTGGGACAGACATGATCTCATGCAGAGCACACGTGGCCTGCGGGGAAACCAGCGAGAGGTGAGGAGGCAGCAGCGGCATCGGGACCTCACCTACCTGTCGCAGCAGGAACGCGCCTGGCTCCTGGCAGGCCCCGATTCCCTTTCCTCCACCCCTGCAAGCGCACGCGCCCAGCCACAGGGACTCCCGTCAGCCAGCCACACAGGCCAAAGACCACATTCAGCACACAACCCAACAGGAGCAACAGTGTCCAGGTCACTGGGCTTCTCTCGTCTATTAAGATGGTCACCTGCACTGATCCGTCGAGGTCCACAAGGTCTCCAGCTGATGCCCGAGCATGTGAAGAGGAGACCTTCCGCAGATGAGGTCAGGGCCAGCCCAAGACCACCTGGTGGCTGAGGAGGCAATGCCAAGTGTGGCCACCTCTGGCTTGTATTAACAGAACCCGAGCCTGAGATCTGCAAACTTGTGCATGCTGTAGCCCAGGGGTGCTCACACTTTTTTGGCTCGAGAGCTGCTTTGAAACCCAGCAAGGCCTGGAGATCTACCAGAGTTTTTTTTACAGTGTTCGTGCCATCATAACATATAACATTTATGTGTACAATGTATGTTGGTGTACCTTGAGCCTCACTGAGTATAACAGGACTTACTCCTGAGTAGACATGCCTAGGATTAGGCTGTGAGGCTGCAATCCTAGCCACACTTACCTGGGAGTAAGCCCCATTGAGTACAATGGGCCTTACTCCCGGCGTTTCCTCCCAGAGGCACCTGAAGGGGGGGTCGGCACTCCGCGATCTACTCATTTTGCCTCGCGATCCACCTATTGAGCACCCCTGCTGTAGTGAGAGTGAGGTTCTTCTCCCCCACTCACCAGACTGGAACCAGGAGTCAGTAAATGAAACTGACTGGCAGGAGAGTGAGAGGAGGGGGTCCCCCTTCAAATAGCACATAGTTAGTCTGTGGAATTCATTGCCACAAGATGTGGCAATGGCCAGGAGCTTGGATGGCTCTAAAAGGGACTTGAACAAATCATGAGAACAGAGAACCATCAACAGTGGCTGCTTTGCACTGCCTCCAGGTTCAGCAGTGATCCCTCTCTGAGCAACAGCTGAAGGGGAGGAACTGGGTTTCTGCCCCACTTGTGCGCTTCTCAGAGGCAGCAGGTGGGCCATTGTGAGAAAAGGATGCTGGGCAGGGGGGAGCTTGAGCCTGATCCAGCAAGTGGGGCAGAACAGAGCCCACTTGCTTACAAGCACCGTCACTGGAGAGAACACACACACAGATTCATCACTAGGGGGCACAAGGCAAAAACAGGTGCGCGCACACGCACGCACGCACGCACAGTCCGTCATCCAAGCTGACTCCCCCAGCTGCATGCAGACGACCTATCCCTAGAGCCTGGTCCCATCCTGCTCCCCGGCAGTGCAGAGACTCCGGGTATTTCTCATTCAGAGGTTGGGGGCAAGAGAGCTGCCCCACTGGGGCTTACGGGCACTGCTGGGGCCATCAGCCAGGCTGGATGCCACCTGAGGGCCTAAGGCCACAGCCACCTCTGAGCCCTCACTGCCAAAGGCAGCAGCACCCAATGTGTCTTGGGGGCGGGAGGCACCACGACCTTCAGCTTCTTGACTCAAGGGCTTCAGTTCTGGGGGGGAGCAGTAAGGAGACTCGCCTGTCCAAGGTCGACTGGAGCCCCTCGAAAGAGCTGCAGCTGCACAACAGCTACTAGCAGGGACGGGGGGCAAAGGGCTCCCTCCCAGCAGGACAGCTTCGCTGCCACCTGTGTCTGGTTCAGCGGAGAAGGAAATTTTCGCAGCTGCTTTCCTGCTCTGAGAGCTGCCAAGCAGCGCTTATTTTCTTGGGGGGATCAAATGCAAAGTGATCTCCCCGGAGGACGAACACCTGAGAAGCTTTTTATGAGCCGGCGGATTAACACTAACAGGCATTATACGGCGATGGGTCTTTCCAGAGCCCAGGCCTGGCACCGACACCTGAGAAGCGGAAATGAGAGCAGCAGCCCAGGTGTGGGAGCCGGGGGAGGGGAGAAGCGGCGAGGCAGCAGCAGGCCGGCCGGCCGGGGGCCACTCACTCACTCACTCACCCCCAGGGGAAGGAAGGTGGCCACACGCTCCAGGCTGCTGCCCCGCAGGAAGGCCTTGTTCTCTGTGTAGGGGACGTCTCGGTTCACTTTCTCCAGCAGCAGCTCCAAGACCTGAGACGCCAGAGTGGGCTCGGGGGCCAGTGCCCTCCACATGGTGCAGGTGGCGCTGCATTCAGAGACAGGGTGCAGAAAGGCAGGCGGTCACCGCACAACATGCTGGGAGACGGCCAGCCATTTCACACGCCTGCAGGTGACATCCAGGGGCCAAGACCCCCTCTCCGCCAGCAGGCCCCACCATTATCTTGCCCACGGTCACAGGCTCTGGAGCAGTCCCAAATTATTACCCAGAGAAGAGTACGTGAGGAGGGGCACAATCCTGAGCAGGGCCCTCAGACAAGCCCACAGAACCTCTGCTCAGGCATCCAGAGCCTTAAAGGACAAGCACTGAAGGGAGGAGGACCTGGACAACAGCCCCTTTGCACACAAACCCTCCCCGCAGCTGGCCGACCCTCCCTCTGCCAACGACAGCACAACGGCTACGCCACAAGGCAGCCAGTCCCATCACCTTCTTAGCTCAGGTTTGAAAGGGGGTCACATCAGGGCCTGCAGCAAGCAGAGAAGAGCAGGCTTCTCCAGCATAGGGGGAGGGCCACCCCTGCCACAAAGACCTCTTGCCTAGGAGACAGGTCTGCTTCTTGCTAAGCGATGGGCACCTCCTTGGGCTCCACCCCAAAGCATCTGGTTGTAGCCCCCCGCCCTTGCCCTAGCAGCAAAGGCTGTTCTTGCAGGGCCTCTCTTGGGAGGTCCCTGAGCCGCTTTTTCCAGGCCTGCTACCGTAACACAGGCACTCACCAGCTGCACCCGCCTGGCCAAAAAGGCTCCAAGAGCCTGATGCTGCTGCCATCACAAACCTTGAACAGAGACAGCTCCCGAGTGAGGGGGCGACACCTGCTCACACTAAGGCTGCCAGAGCTGCAGCCCAAGGGACGCACCTGTCCAACGGAAGTGGGTTGTTCAGGAGACTGGACATAACCGCAGCCTTGTGCTGGGAGGCCAGAGTGTGAACCATCTGCTGGGCGGCCTTTCGGATGTGCTCCTCCTCCACCTCCTGCAACTTGGTGTGCACCACGGACAGGATCTCGGGCACCTGCGGAGAAGAGCCAGCGTTCAGGGGAGTCGCCTCAGGTGCAGGGCTCATAGGGCAGGACCGCCAGCATAGCGGGGGGGTCTCTAACAGCACTTGCCTCTCTCGCAGACCCCCACCCCCACCGCTCACACAAGCACACCAGGGCACAGCAGTGGCCAGCTCCTGGCAGCCTCCCTTCGCCACAGCAGGCTTGCTCTAGAACTGCTCCAGGGGGTGGGTGGGCAGGTGGATGTGTGTGTCCAAAGCAGCCCAATCGTAACCCAGAACCCCCCCTACCCATGGAGGCAGGTTCTCCTCCAATGCTACCCAAAGGAGGAGAGCTCCTGCCCGCCCCACAGAAGCAGCCAAACACTGCAGCACTGGATCAAGCAATCAGACAGCGCCACACAGTGGCCGGGAAGACAAAAGAGGCTTCCCGAGTCAGCTGCCCATTTGTCTAGGATAAAAATTCTTTCAAAAAATCCTTGGGGTGGAGGGAATTAGGGCAAGGCTTTTGGGTCTAGTAGGTAGTCAGATGATCTCAGTGAACCCACCAGGGGTCAGAAATATTCCAGACCCCATGGCCGAAGGCTGCAGGAGGCTCTTCAAGTCCAGCCATGAGAAGGGTGCCAGCCCCCCAAGTCACTCTGCCTTAGAGGCTTCCTTGCTTGCACTCTCCATACCAGCAGTGATGGCCACAGCCCATCACGGCAGAGTCCTGTCCCTGCCCAATTTTCCCAGGGTTTCTGCACCTCTCCAAGGTGCACGACCCACACATGGGCTTGGCCAACATCGCACCTTGCTCAAGTTCAGGGTTACCCAACTTTTACCCCCATCTGCTTTTTGGATTTTTACTGCATTGTGGGAAGCTCAGCCCCATGATCAAGCCAGAGGACAGGCAAAGCTAGGAGAAGAAAGGGCTGTGAGCAGAAGCCCTGCACTGGGAAGCACCCGCTGCCATTCCAGGCAGCTGGGCAGGGCACTGCTTCCTTTCCAGAGGGATCACCCACCTTTCTCCTACTGTCCCACCTTCAACAGGCTCCCTCCACCACTATCTCCACACACAACAGGTTGCAAGCAAAATCCCGGAGAGGCACTTGATTCCTGGATGTCCTCCCAGCCTAGCAAGGGACAGCATTTCAAGCTACAGCCACAGGTGCAGGGCAGGGGGATCAGCCAGCAGGCTTCCTTCCAGCTGCACCGAGGACTGCTCCAGCCTGTTGCAAGCACAGGTGGCCCTGAAGGCCTCGCTGAGGGTGGCACTGATGAAGGTGCCACTTGCTGAAGGCCAGCACCCAGAACCACGTCACCTTCTCGAGTAGAATGGCCCCACGCTCCTTCAGGAGGGAGTTGATCATCACCGTGGCAGCCCGGGAGCAGTTCTTGTCTGGATCTGTCAACCCCTCCAGCATGGAGAGGAGGAGGCTCAGCAGTTGGTCAGGGGGGAGGCGCTTGGCAATAACCTGAAGGGGAAGGAGGGAAACGAGTGGGCCAGGCGGCCCTGAGCACAAGAACACTGCCCAGGTTCAGCATCTGTTTCACACATGGGGCCTAGAGGAATAGTCCAGTGACAGATGCAAGGGAGTGGAATCAGGACACAGGTCTCTTGTCTTATGTGCATCCTCTGATGCCTCATCTGGTGGGCTGCTGTACGATACAAGAAGCTGGACTGGATGGGCCTTTGGCCTGATCCAGCAGGACTCTTCCTATTTTCTTAAGTGCCTGGTGCCAAGAGCTTGCTGAGGGTGGCACTGATGATGTGCAAGCTCTTGGTTTTAGAGGGAGGTTGTCTCCGACTGCCAGATGCAGGGGAGGGCACCAGGACACAGATTGTGTCTGTTGTCTTGTGGGCTCCCTGGGGCATTTGGTGGGCCACTGTGAGATACAGGAAGCTCGACTAGATGGGCCTTTGGCCTGATCCAGCAGGGCTCTTCTTATGTTCTTATGCCAATCCCCTTCGCACTGCAGAGCTCTCTACGTCCCTAAAACACAGGGAGAAAGCCAGTGGCCCACTTCCTTCCTTAGAAGTACCCCCCTTCCTTTGCTCTGAGACAGTCCCAGGGGTCTTTGGAACCAGCAAAGTCAGCAGGAGGGGGAAATAACAGGCATCACCTCACCTGCCACATATAGTCATGGAAGCCCAAACAACTGGAAGCCTATTCACCTCAGAAAGCAAGCTCTAGAGGAGACAACACTGCTCCCAGCGGCTCAAGGGCTGGTACCCACTTGCTGGCGCTAAAGATGGTGCCAAGAGCCTGGACCCAAAAGTAGCCTGAAGAAAAAGGGCATCTATTCAGTCAGCCCTTAGCAGCTGGAAAGAAGCCCTAAACTCTCCTGCTGCAGCCAACACACATCTCTCAAGACTGCTGCGGACCTGCCAGCTGCAACCACGGAAGAAAGACTGGAACAGCCACCTGTGTGCAGCTCAGTTGTGGCCAGTTGCGCAGCAATGAGGTGGGTCCCTCAAAACCCCTCCTTTGCCAGCTTTTGGAACCAACAGGATGGGAGCACAACTCCATAAGAATACAAGAACATAAGAAAAGCCCAGCTGGATCAGGCTAAAGGCCCATCTAGTCCAGCCTCCTGTATCTCACAGTGGCCCACTAGATGCCAGGGTGCACGCAAGACAACAAGAGACCTGCATCCGGGTGCCCTTCTCGTATCTAGTATTCTGAGGTGGCCTACTTCTAAAATCAGGCGGTTGTACATACCACATCACTGCTTGTAACCTGTGATGAACTTTTCCTCCAGAGATTTGTCCAATCCCCTTTAAAAGGCATCCAAGTCAGATGCCATCACCACATTCTATGGCAAGAAGTTCCACAGACTAATTACAGGCTGGGTAAAGAAATATTTTCTTTTGTCTGTCCTGACTCTCCCAACTCTCAATTTTAGTGGATGTTCCCTGGTTCTGGTGTTGAGAGAGAAAGAAAAGAACATCCCCCATCCACTTTATCAATCCCCTGCATAACTCTGATTGTCTCCCCAGGATATCCAGCTGCTGAACCTAGACCCACAGATCAGCCCCCACAGCAGCCCCCCTTCCTCCTCTGGTCAAGAGATAGGGCTCCAGTCCACAGGCAGGGGATGACGGCTCAGCACAGGCGGGGGGACAAGCAGCTCTTGTGAAGGAAACCTGCCTGGAGGGGCAAAGTACCCCCCATCTCCAGCCCCAACTGAAGCCTCTCATCGTTGCAGGAGGCAACTGAGGAAAGGAGCACCTGGGACCCTACCTTGGCAATGTTGCAGCAGGCCTGGAAGAGAACACTGACATCTGGGTCCTTCAGCCCCAGTTTCATGGCTTTCAGTTTCTCCACCGATTCATCCTTGTGATCCCGAGAAAACCCTGCAGGGAGAATTGCCAGCCACTCACTTTAAAATAACCAGGCATCTTGCAGGAGGAGTTTCACCAGCTGGCACACCACAGCAAGCCTTCCTTGGCCACCCCCCCCCCCCCAAGGCTTCTTCAGCACCCTCTGTCCTGTAAAGCAAGAGGGAAAGCTAGAAGCCCCCACCAGTGCAGCTCTGTGTCTCGAGCAACAGAAGGCTTTGGACGCCATCACTGGATGGAGGAAACATCGCCCTCTGCTGGCCAGAGAGTTGCCTTCAACCTGATCCCTGCTCCACTGAGAATACTGAGAACAGACACCAACCAGCTTCTGCAGAGGAGTGTTTGACCAGCACAGCCTGCAGCAGAGGCCTCTGGCCAAAGCACCCCTTGCAGCTCAGGGTCATGCAGGTCCAACTAGCCCGCCAAAGGCCGCCAGCCACACGAGCAGCAAAGTGCGTGGGGGGAACAGATGCCACAAGTCGCAGGAAGGTCCCCATCAGCCCCTCCCCCACACTGCCAGTGACTGTTACCTTCATAGGACAGCTGGATGTAGAGCAGAGAGTAGACACAGTCCACAGCCCGCAGGCGGACGCTGGCCAGGGAGTCGGTGCAGCGGGGAGAGAAGAGCGCCATCAGCAGCCCCAGGTTGTGAAAGGGCACCACAGCCTAAGCAGGGAGACAGAAGTCAAGGGGGTGTGCTGAGGACCTTTGGGCCCCTCTCTGCAGACCTGCTCTACCCCCACTCCAGTTAAAAGCAAAGTGACTGATGACCCCACCTCTGGCATGGGAAAACCTGGTCAAGGGGTCATGCTGGGGGGCAGGGGGCCACTTGGTTTAACGAACACCAGCACTTACAGCACCATCACACAAAAACAAAGGTAATGGAATGTGCCGGGGAGAGACCGGTGGATAACTGAATCTGCAGATACGGGGCCTGCCTGTACTCATGTTTGCACACAGGGCTCACCCAGGCTAGAGCCCTCGGCCCAACCCCACAGGATGCAGCCCAGCTCTGGCCTGTGATGGGAACCAGAAGAGCTGAGGGAGCCGTCTGGGCAACCCATGGCACTGACCCCCCCCCCCCCCCACTTACATCAGACAAGCAAGCAGCCACCCAACCCTTCACGGAGACGGGATGAGCCCAGGGGCTGCACTCACACTGACAATAAGTTTCTCCCGATAGAACGCCAGAACCGCAGCACTGATGTCCATTGCTGCCTCCCGCTCGCACTCCTTGGCGGACCTGGTCCAGGGGCTCAGGTGCTGTGGAGACAGAGTTGAAGAGGAGCTGCCAGGGACAGCCCAGAAGGCAGCACTCATGCAGGGTCGCTGGGTGGCAGGAGAAGCACAGGGCAACTAAGCTGCAACTCTGGAAGGGAGGCGGCTTCGAAATTGCCTGGCTCCATGGAAGGCACAAACAAGGAGGGAGCACCAGAAGATCCAACATCCCCCCCCCCCAGCTCTGTTGGGAGCTCAAGCACATGCAGAAAAAGAGAAGGGTCACAGACTTGACACCCTGCTCGACTGGTCACCCACACAGATGTGTTGCATTCCGCCCTGGCCCTCACTGCGGGAGGCACCATGCACGCCACCCAAGGCAAAGGTGAAGACTGCCCTGCGGCGGGGGGGAGAACAGGTGGACCAGGCACAAAACTGCACAGACAATCACTCAAGGGACACAGGTTTACAGGCAGGCAACCTGCCCTTGTGGCTTCTGCACAGTCACATCCGGGGTGGCAAGTCACACTCCATAAGAACATAAGAACAGCCCCACTGGATCAGGCCATAGGCCCATCTAGTCCAGCTTCCTGTATCTCACAGCGGCCCACCAAATGCCCCAGGGAGCACATGAGATAACAAGAGACCTCATCCTGGTGCCCTCCCTTGCAGCTGGCATTCTGACATAACCCATTTCTAAAATCAGGAGGTTGCACATACACATCATGGCTTGTACCCCGTAATGGATTTTTCCTCCAGAAACTTGTTCAATCCCCTTTTAAAGGCGTCTAGGCTAGACGCCATCACCACATCCTGTGGCAAGGAGTTCCACAGACCGACTATACGCTGAGTAAAGAAATATTTTCTTTTGTCTGTCCTAACCCGCTCAACACTCAATTTTAGTGGATGTCCCCTAAACATCCACTAAAGTGGTTCTGGTATTATGTGAGAGTGTAAAGAGCATCTCCCTATCCACTCTGTCCATCCCCTGCATAATTTTGTATGTCTCAATCATGTCCCCCCTCAGGCGTCTCTTTTCTAGGCTGAAGAGGCCCAACTGCCATAGCCTTTCCTTGTAAGGAATGTGCCCCAGCCCCGTAATCATCTTAGTCGCTCTCTTTTGCACCTTTTCCATTTCCACTATGTCTTTTTTGAGATGCGGCGACCAGAACTGGACACAATACTCCAGGTGTGGCCTTACCATAGATTTGTACAACAGCATTATAATACTAGCCCTTTTGTTCTCAATACCCTTCCTAATGATCCCAAGCATAGAATTGCCCCGCGCGCAGCCTGCCCCAAAGAAGTCTGTAGCCTGGGCAGAGAAGTGGGTCGAGCTGGCCAAACTGCTGCTCTACAGAGCTCCAGCGGCAGACCACCTCTGCCCAATGCCCTGGTTTTTCCCTTTCTGCTTATTTGTGGACACCCCATTCCCAAGAAACTCCTGAGCAGGTTCAGCAGCCTTTGTCTGTCCAAAAGGTCCCATTTCCTGCCTGGGTCAGCCACTCTGCCTAGCAACAGAGGTGGCCCCTGGGTGGCCAAGCCTGCCTGCTCACACCAAGGAGCAGGATGGAGAAGCCAAGAGGGCCCCACTCCTCCAGTGGGTGATGAGTGGTGGCTTCAGCTCAGCACAAGGAGTTGCATAGGTGCCATGCCCGATGTGCCAACTGGGGCTGAGTTGCACCCTTGGGTGCTGCCTACAGCTGGGTTAGGGACCCTTTTTCTAGCTAAAGGCACTTAGACAATCGATTCTCTCTTCACTAGTTTGCTTCTCCATCCCACCAAGCCAGCCAACCAGTGACACCAGTGGCGGGATGGGGGTGGTTGGCAGTGCTCTTGACTAGCTTCCCAGCTCCACCCCCTGGTGCTGCCCCAGCCTGCAGCCATCACAAAAGCTTGGGCCTTCAACTGAGTTCACACCTTTGCCACCAGCCTGCTGGTGCTTTTCCTCCCCACCTCTCCCCCACCCACCCCCCATTTTGCTCAGCTCCTTTTCTTCTGGACTTTTAATACAGTGGCTCCCAAACTGTTTAGCACCAGGACCTACTTCTTATAAAATGTCCACCCTTATCCTAGTGTTATGACCCACCTAGTGTTGTGAGACTTTAAAAGGGGTTCTCAAGCCTCTGTTTTTATCCTTTTCACTATGGTGGGGGGACCACCTTCTGGAGCATTTGTTGAGCTCCACACTCACCGGCTCAAGACCATTCTGGTAGCCTGGGGTTGCCTAGAGGCTGCTGCAGACTGATTTATGAATGCCAAAGGGTGTGGCTATAATGGTGACTGGGTAGCAGCCACCCCAGCCTGTTTAACCCTCGATACACATCGCCTAATCAGCCTTGTCACTTTCACAGCCCACCAAAAATTGGGCTACGATGCAGTTTGGGAACTGCTGTTCTAAATAAACTAGTTCCAGTTCGACCCTGATTGCCTGGACCATATTCATGGTTGAATCAGTGGGTTTGTCACATCTTGCTGCCCCGCAGATGGTACTGAGGGTTCAATTTTCTATACAAAGCACTGGGGCTCAGTGCTTTCCTGGGAGAGTGCTTTCCTAGGCAGTCCCCCGACCCCCTTGCAACTTGAGGTGGTGGCAGTGGTAAAAAACCATCCAACTTCTCCATAGAGCTGCTGAGAGGAGTGGAAAAGGCAGTAAAGAAAAATGTTGGGAGCAGAAAGGAGTGCATGCACATGACTTCCTTAGGCAGCCTCCCCCCCCCCCCCGACCTTCCCTGACACCCTTTTCAGCTTGCTACTAAGGGAGCAGCTGCTCTGGTCACTGGCACTTTCAAAAAGGAACTGGTGGTTCTCCTAGGACCAAGACATTGCAGTGGGCCAAATGCAGGGAGGTGACATTCTTTTCTTTGCAAAGTGCAGAGAATCTGAGCCTCCAATTTAAGGTGCCATGGATTCTCCCTTGCATGAAAAGGCCAAGCCCTCCTTGCTGGGAGAAAAGGAGGCAAAATCTGCAAGACCAGCCACTGGGCCACTGATCTTCTGCAACCTTTCCAGGTTCTGTGGCCAGGCTGTAAACTGGCCATTGGATTTTGGCATGAGAAGCACCTGCACTATCAGGTGCCTGGACTGCACTTGACAGCCCAAGATATGCTGACGGCTAGTTAAGAATGGGCTTCTGCTACGTTCCTCAGGTTGGGAGGGCGCTTACGTTTTGCAACTATTAAGAACAGAGGCAAAATGCATCTTCACTAAAGACCGAGGGAGGAAAAGCTAAGCTGGAAGCACCCCTTTAGCAATGCTGTAGGGGCGACTGTTGAGAAGGAACCAATGGAATGGGATTCTTTCCGTGAGCAGGGTGCCTCCCCACGCGAGGGCAGGGGCGGAACACCCAGCGCCCCAGACACTTCCAACGCGACTTCCACAACAAGCAACTGCAGACAGGGAAGCGACAGCAGCTGTCCTCAAAAGGCTGTGTGGGCTCTGACAGACTCCCACCAGGCCGCATGCAGCTTCTCACCAGACAGTGGAGGGGAGAGGAAAGAATCCGGTCAGACACAAGGCACTTCTCCGGGCCTCTCTAAGAGCCTCAAAAGAGACCATTCCCACTGGCAAGGAGCATGCCAGTGCCTCTCCTTTGCTCCCCACGAAGCCCCGTCCCATGAAACATGCACTCCACTTACCTCAAACAAGGTCTGCAGGCTCTGAGGGGTCATGTGCCTCTGCAGGAGGCTCTTCAGCAAATCCTCAAGGGCCTTGAGGGTGTCGCACCACAGACGCTGCGGAAGGAAGGAAGGAAGAGAAACCAGTGTCTGCCTGTGATCTCTGGCCCCCACGGACAGCCACAGGCTGTACTTGCAACTAGGTGGAACCCACTGCTATGCTCACACGGCTGCTCTCCCCCCACCCCCAGCAGAAGTGGCAGTGTCCCAGGAAAGTCAAAACAGCTTCTTCCCGGGGAAGGGGACTGCCGGATTTCTTGTGAAACTCAAAGCAGCCCCAAGTGCTTTACTGACACACCTGTGTCTGAGGGGCAACAGGGGAGAAGCAGCAGCCCCAGTCCCACAAATCAGAGGAAACCCTGCAAACAGCTAGATTTACACTAGAGTACATGGTCTGCAGCAAGGGGAAGACCACCACACTAACCCAGAGCCAGAACCACTAATCTTTGCATTGGGAGGGACATGCGAGGTCTTCTAATCCAACCCCTGCTCACTGCAGGTGACTGCTTAGCATCCCTGGCAGGCAGTCTTCCCACCTCCCACACCTGCATGCACGAGGCAGGCTGCACCAGAGCCAGGTAAGACCTTCCTCCTTGCGCACAACCTGAATCTACTTCTCTGCAGTTTCAGCCCACTGCTTCTGTATGAAGTCTCTGAAAGCTCCTCATCTCACCCTTTCATGTCTCCAGGATAAATACCCTGAGCTCTTTTGACTGCTCCTTATAGGATGAAGTCTCCAGGCCCCTCGCCATCTTCGCTGCCCCCCCGACCTGCCCCTGCTTATCAAAACATGGTGCCCAGAACTGGGCACAGGATTCCAGGCAAGGTCTGCCTAATGCAAAACACAGCCTGCTCCAGCAATGCCTCACATGTCCTGCATCAGGCAGCTCTGTGGTCATGAAGCCCACATTCTCCTCTCACTTCTTCTGCGTCCCTGGCTCAGTTTTGTCAAGGAGCAGCTCTGAAGGCTGGCCTGAGCTCCTTTCAAGGGGAGGGCCTGGAACTGCTTGGCTGCTTCTGCACGCCCAACATGCCTAGTTAGGAAAGTGGGAGGGTTGCCTAAACGCACACACAAAACCATGTGCTCCCCCGAGAGCAACTGTCAAGGGTGGGTCTGGGACAGCCCAGAGAACCCTACCAGGAACACACAGCTGTGTGTCGTACCTCTTTCTGTCCAGCCTCCAGCACTGAACTTTCCCTCTCCCTTGGGGATTCTGGTGGAGGCAGGCAGAGGACACTGTTCAGGCAGGTTTCAATCAGCTCGGCCTTGCCGGTGTCACTCAGAGGTGGCTCCAGGGCGCTAGAGAGCGAGTCAAGGACAGCCACTTTGAATGTGCCGCGGGGGGCTCCAGGGAATGCATCTGGCTGGGAGGAGGCCAGGACAGTCAAGGAAGTGCTTCACCCCAAACCACGGGCCACAAAGAGCTACAAAAGGACTGCTGGCCGAGGGGGCTCCAACACATTCCAATCGGACTGTTGGGAGGAACAAGGTATAACCAGACCCCACAGCTTAGCAAAGCCTCCATACTCAGCCACAGTCTCTTGCAATACCAGTTAGAGCTGGCCAGGGCTGCTGCCTACAAGTCCTGTTTGTGGCTTTCCTGGAAGCACTGACAAGCCACTGTGGGGAGAAGACGCTGGACTAGTTGGGTCCCCACCCGACCCAGGTGGAGCAGAGCTCTCAGGGACTATGGCGAGAGTGTCAGTGTGCTGGGCACCAGCTCTGATTCCAAAGGAAAGCAGGACAAAGGCCAATGCTCTCCACAGAAGCCCTGCCAGAGATTTCCAGCCATTGCAGCAGAGGTGGTGGAGTTGGGGGGGGGCAGAGAGCAAGGATACATCAGGTGCGCACAGGCCGTCATGGCTCGCTGGCGGATGGGAGTGCGCAGGGAGTCCGGAGGCTCCGCTCTGATGAAGTCCTGAGGATGAAAGAGACAGTCAAGGCAAACCCCACAGTCAATCATGGTCAGAAGCTGGAGACTAGTCCAGGGATGGATTCATGCCGGTGCTGCAGGGTTAAGGAAGAGCAGCAGCAGTTGTGGCGCAAGCAGCTGAGGGGCTGGTTGCACCAGTCTAGAAAACCCTTCTGGATGGAAGGAGCTGATAAGGAAAACCCAGTGTCAAGGTGAGGCACACTTGGAACGCCCCTGATGCCCCACATCCCAGGATGCCTGGCATGACGGGCAGGGCTACGATGGAGCCTGTCAAGAGCGCTCCAAGCACCGCGTTCTCTGAAAGGAGTGGGAGGCCGCTATTCTCTGCACCCCCAACTCAGAGCCACCACGGCTCCATGCCCACCAAGGTCCTCACCAGCATCTGGAGAACCAGCTCAGCCTTGCGGGAAAAGCTGAAGTCCCCAGACTGGGCACTGGTGCAGATGGCCTGGCAGATCATGCAGACACTCTGGATGAGGCACAGCTTCAGCGTCAGGTCCTGGGTGTGAGGACAGAAGGGGAGGTGGAGGAGCGGGAGGCACCCAACCCTCTGCCCACCTGAGTGGCCTCGGCGTCCCAGTGTGGTGTGGACCCCCCTGCACTGCAGCCCCAGCAGCACTTTGCCAGAAAGGCTCACAGGCAAGCAAGTGCTGCGTGGCACAAGCCTGAACCCAGGGCTTCTGGCACTGCATGTGTGTGCCCACACACCCCTCGCCCATCATCTTTTGTGGGGTGCCAGCCCCTCCTCCAACTTCAAGTGCCTCAAGGTTGGGGAGGCCACCAGCTTTGTATCAGCAGAGCCCCCTGGAGACCCACACAGACACAGGTTAGTCACAGCAACAGCCCAGAAGAAAGGAGCATTAGTGAGGCTGAGGAATTCGATTAGGCCTCCTCCCAGGACAGACAAGGTGGGACAGAGAGTGCCCCTGAACTGGAGTGCCAGGAGGGACCGCAGGAAAAGGCAGGAGGAGAAGTGAACAGACATTGGCAGGTCTGCAGCTGACTCATTCTGACCCTTACAGTGGCAGCAGCCCGAGTGAGCAGGACCAACAACAGCTCCCAGCGGGCTGGCCTGTGCGCCACTACTCCTCCTCGGGTGCCTGTGACCAGAGGGGGGCCCTTCTGTGCCCCACTAGAGGACCTTCCCGGGAATGGCCTTGGGACCCTCTCTAGATCCAGCAGGGCCTTCTGCAGAGTCTCGGCCTCTTGGGCCACAGAGCAGCACACCCCGCTTCTTCCTCCGAGGGTGCAGTTCAGGTCACCACCTGCCACGGCTGGCATCCTACAGGCCACACTGGTATCTGCATCCCCGAGAGATTCCTCAGGCTGCCTAGAAAGGACCCTCCTCTTCCACACACACACACGTGGCCCGTGAGGTACACTTGCTGAGGTCCAGCTATATTTAGAGGCTTGTCAGAGCCCCAGAACAAGCACGGGCCAGGGGTGCGCTGCCCTCCTCACACGGGCTGGCCTGCATACACCTCCCTATCAGTGAAGAGACAGAGGCAGAGACTGAAGACAGAGGAGTGCAAGTGGAAGGGGCCTTACGCTGTACCTTGGTTTCTACCTTTATCCCCAGAACCTGAACAAAGTAAAGGAGAGACACACGCAGTCAGCATTCCGGGGCCCGGGACGGAGGGCTCCCTTCTGCCACCCTCCCCTTGCTGCAAGAAGGCCGCCAGGCTCACCTTTGTGTGGAAGTAGAGGAAGATGTTCCTGAGGATGTCCGCCTCAATCCGGGCCAGGACCAGCTCTTTGGGGGCACACTGGGCCACGTGGCCATAGCACAAGATCAGGGCACTCTTGACCTTCTCCACCTCATGGTCACTGCGATCCTACAAGCGGAGGGGGCACTGAGAAGGCACTGCTGGCAGGACTGGAAAGTTGGCTCTGCAGCTACCTCTGCAGGCCGCGCGTCCTTTCTCAGGCACGTACACTGGAGAACAAAGGCTGCTGCAGGCACAGAGTGCTCAGGAAGCCCCACGAGGCCCTCACCTTGAAGATGCTGAACAGGCCTGCAGACTTCCTGAAGACATCCGACTTCACAAACTCCTCCAGCCTGGCCAGGGTCTCGTCCAGATAGGTTACTGCACACAGCCCCATACAGGATGCCAATCCCTACAGAGGAGGGAGCAGAGCCACCCACTCGGTCTCTTCTCACTGCCCCGACACAGGCCCTGCTGGGTCAGCCTGGGACTGGCTGCTGGCATTTCCTAAGCCCCCACAGGGCCAAAGGCTGGCCGCCTCCGTCCTCCAAGTGTCGCCAAGGAAGGCCCCCTCACAAGCGTGATTTGGACTGGAGGAAGCCACGTGCGCCCACTTGGTCCAGGAGCCACCCAGACAGTTCCCAGCACCAGCACTCTGGGGAATGAAACACCTGTCAGAATTCCATGCAGGTAACCAGCCTCTGGAAGCTCCAAGCTGCTGGTGGAAGACCAAGACCACTGGGAGGGTGCACCCCAAAACCAACCCCCCCCCCAAAGAAGACTGGCCCTGGGCACAACCACATCACAGCCCACCTGCCCTTTGAAGTTGGGGATATACAGATCTAGATTTACATCCTGCTTTTCTGGTACTCAAGGCAGTGCGGATACAGGAGATTAAGACATTAGAATAAGACCATTAAAAAAGATACAAGAATAGATTAAAATAAAAACAGTCATTAACATAACAAAAGCAGCAACAGGAATTTAAAAAGGGTCCCTAGGAGGCTGCTCCCTCCTCAAAAGCCAAATGAAACAAGTGTGTCTTTAAGCACTGCCAGAAGCCACACAACAGGAGAGTTGTCCTCAAGGTTTCATGTACTTGATATCACAGACATGGCGCCACAACAGAGAAGGCCCTGCACCTGCCAGCATCCCTTGCAGCCCATCAGGTGGGGACTCTGAATAGATGGGCTCGGCAAAGAAGCAGTCAGGCTGAACAACTCAAGCTCCAAAGCAAGGACTAGCTTGAGCCCCGAGAGCTGTGCAGGTGTTTTATGGAACGCCACTTCTTACCTCCCTTTCTGCCTCCTCCTGGTATCTAGCAGTTTCCAGAAGATCCTGAAGCTGCTTCCGCACCAGATCCTTGTTTGTGCATGTGGCCAAAGTGGTTCCAATGCATTTGTAAAGGAAATTCTGGGGGGGAGGGGGACAAACGTGATCAAAATCTAGAAGAGGACAGCCCAGGCGTGCAAGTGCAACTGAAACAGCCACGCACCACTGTGCCAGCCAGGAGCTGTGCAGAACTGGCCCACAAGGACACCCGCTACTAGAGGTGCTTGTTGCCGGTGAGTAAGATAGGGTTGCAGTCCAAGTCTTAATGAACACAATGAGCTGAGTTTAAAAAAAACACCATTTTCAAACACCTCTACTCCTTACTTGCCACTACCTCAGGCCAGGGGGGAGCACTCAGCTGCACAATTCCAAGATGTACTGCCCCATCCACCCACTCAACTCTCCCCCCCCCCCCCCACAATATGAACTGGCAGAGCCAGTCTACTTCCTGCCATGCTGCCAGCAGTCAAGAGCAAGGCAGCCTCTGCACAACAGGCTGAGCAGGGGAAATTTCTCCTCCCTCCCCCCCACCCAGGCAGTCCCTGGGCAACAGCAGCTCTGCTCATGCAACAGACCTTCTCAGACGGGGAGCCGTTGTAGCTGCTCAGTTGCCTGCACATCTCCCGAGTCAACTGACAAGTCCAAGTTGCGTCTGAGACGGTTACCAGACTCTGCTGAAGAAGCTGCGGCCGAAGAGAAGAGTTCAGAAGTCAAACATCAAGAGCCAGGCAGGCCACACTGGCTCTCCTTAGAGGGGTGCTCTCCAAAGTTGCAGGCATGTCCAACAAGGATCAGCGCTGCATATACGGGCCATGACCAGCAAGCACCTACACCTCCTGCCCCCAGACAAGCACTTACAGGGACAACGTAGGAGAATGAAAAGCTCCCCCCCCCCCCCGGAAAGGCTTAGGGATTCAAACTCATTGCTTCAGCTCCCCTTTTCAGGCTCTGTTCAAATTAAGCTCCTCTCTCTGCTGCTTGCACAGGAGGAGACCAAGGCAAGAGTCCCAAAGGTGAGCATCTTGGCCAAGAGACAAGAGTCGACTAAGACGACAGTAGGGGCTTCCTTCCAGAGTGGCCATCCTTGGAGAATCTTCCCATCACTGCCACACAGAGCCACCCTGGAGCTCAGGAATTCAGCACGTCAAGGCAGGGTGATCACTCCATGCACAAGACCCTCCTACCCCACACTTGCACTGGCCCTTGGCACACAGAGAGCCTTAACCTTTCAAGTTCATGACACAACCTGTCCGCCTACCTGGAGCAGCTGCTCCTCCCACTTCTCCTGGGACAGAGATGCTTTTGTGTTTGCTGGAAGAAAGGAGAAGGGGGTGAGTGGGAGAGAGGGGCAGGATTGGGGCAAGTGGCCATGCCCAAGAGACAGCAGGGCCCTGCACCAAGCCCATTTCAGTTGCTGCTCTCTAAAAGCCCTATTTGCTTACAGCTTGAGAGCTGAGTGCATGCCTCTCTTCCCCATGAGGAAAAGTCAGCGTTCCCAAACTTTTAAGCACTTTTAAACACACTATCAGGACCCACCCAGTTTTATAAGACTTTACCAAAAAATGGTCCACTTCTTTCAATGAGGCAGCCCTAATGAACTTTGATAAATGCTCGCCTTTCTTTCCCATTTCTCCTTAGGAAAAAAAAATCTGTTTTTTTAATTTTTATTAGGAGGCATTAGCTAAGACATTTCTCTCTCTAAATTTACACATGCTTGCAAACTGCAAGAGCTCAGCCCCTTGCAAACTGTATAAGCTGAGGTCTTTGTAGTGCAATTTTCTCCTTGGTTAGCAAGATTATTTCTAATTACTCTGCAAGCAACTCAGCTCCTGCAGTTTGCAAAACAGCTAGAGCTGTTTTATAGGGCAATTAGCAGCTATCTTGCAAACTCCAGAAGCTGAGTTGTTTGCAGAGTAATTAGCATTGATCTGGTTTTTGAATAGCATCAAGGCCATTATGCATCAAGCATGGGAAGGATAGAGTGGATAGAGAGGTGCTCTTTACACTCTCACACAACACCAGAACCAGGGGACATCCACTCAAATTGAGTGTTGGGAGGGTTAGGACAGACAAAAGAAAATATTTCTTTACTCAGCATGTGGCTGGTCTGTGGAACTCCTTGCCGCAGGATGTGGTGATGGCATCTGGCCTGGACGCCTTTAAAAGGAGATTGGACAAGTTTCTGGACAATCCATTACGGGTTATAAGCCATGATGTGTATGTGCAACCTCCTGATTTTAGAAATGGGCTATGTCAGATGCAAGGGAGGGCACCAGGATGAGGTCTCTTGTTATCTGGTGTGCTCCCTGGGGCATTTGGTGGGCCACTGTGAGATACAGGAAGCTGGACTAGATGGGCCAATGGCCTGATCCACTGGGGCTGTTCTTATGTAATTGCCTCAAGCCTTAAGTAGTTTTCTGATCTTGCCATCAGCTGTCTTTATACTGGAAGCTCTGTTCAGCACTTCGCAACCCACAGTTCGTGGGTCGTGACCCACCCACCAGTAATGAGGTCCTAACCCACAGTTTGGGAAACACTGCTCTACATTAAGGAAAAATGTTAACTGGGTGACACATGAAAAATATAGGAACATGTACAGTGCGAAGGGAGAAGAGCTCTGCTCTCTCATCATACTGGAGCTCAGTCACCCAGTAATACGTATCGTGGGAGAAATAAAGTTTATTTCTCATAAAAATCAGAATCCATATTGGCCACCTGCAATCCATATTGTCTGTGTATCCCAAGATTCAAAAGCTGCTAGGCCAGCTAGTGAACTTATCACATCAGTTACTGAACTCCAGAAAATCCTGCCAGGGTCAGGTGGTCAGGAAATGGCCAGCCTCTGGGCATAAATGGTTCTTAATGGATATATCCTGCTCCATTATCTGTCTTTTGTTAAACCCTTTTGTATGTGTGTGATCTGTTTTCTTGTACATGTTGGCATCCTTCAGTCTAGGAAGACTATGGTGTCACGCTCTGAATGGTGGTTCTGGAACAGAGTGTCCTCTCCAGTGCACGAAGCCTGGGTAAAGTAGGTATGGAGGATAGGCTGTTACCCATGCAGCAAATCCCCCCTCTCCACGTCGCTGAAATAGTCCAATGGAAAGGCAGAGGCCAATACGGTTGGTTCCAGCAGCGCCGCAGGAGTTGCCAGAATGTGACTGTGTTCAGCCATGAACTGCCTCAGGGACTCCAGCTCCTGATTTTGCCTCGAGGTTGACTCTTGAAGCCTTTTCCATGTAACCACAAGGCAGTGGAGGTTTGGGATCAGAGTTTTCCTTCTCTCAGATGAGCTGCCTTCCCAGGCTGACGAGTCCCATCTACCCGGTGGCTGTTTAGTCGCCTCTTACGACAAGTACAGCCAAACTGAGGGCCTATTCTTATCCCCAGCCCCCAGGGAAAAGCAACTGTTGACAGCAACTGTTACCCTGCACATGCCCAGTCTTGTCTGATCTTGGAAGCTAAGCAGGGTCAGGCCTGGTTAATACTTGGATGGGAGACCGCCTGGGAATACCGGGTGCTGTAGGCTTATACCATAGTCTTTCGAGACTGAAGGTTGCCAACCATTTTGTTTTCTTGTAGACAGCTGTATATCTCTATACCAATCCAGCTCATATATATGGAATTTCCAGATTTTTTAGAGCTTTTATAGTTTGTGTTTTCCTGCAAAAAGAGTCTGCGTATGTGATGTCTAAGCAATCAAATTTTACTAGTAATTCTGCTATAGTTAATCTAGTTAGTGAAGAAAGTCCCTACTGCAGTGGTTCTCACACATTTAGCACCAGGACCCACTTTTTAGAATGAGAATCTGTCAGGACACACCAGAAGTGATGTCATGACCAGAAGGGACATCAAGCAGGAAATTTTTTAGCAATCCTATCCGCATTTACCTGGGAGTAAGCCTCATTGAATATGATGGAACTTACTTCTGAGTAGGTATGCATAGGATTGGGCTGTTAGACAGCTTCGGAAAAGCACCGGTTACATGCATGGCGGCCAGAGCTACAACAGCCAAGTTGGATCAATGGAATCTCCAGAAGCATCACTGCGTCCGCTGCCTGGGAGGGCAATTGCCCTCAGCCAGCCAGCTGATGAGGTGGACCCACTGGGTTGGATCCAAAAAGAATAATTCTTGTGACCCAAAGTTGACTTCTTAGGATCCTCCAGTACACCAAGATGGCCCATGTCACACAAATCGTGTTGTCCTGTGGCAGGAGCCAAGGCCCTCCAAGTCTGGCTGGCCAGCCAACCCTGCTTGGCACACACACTTCTGCAGGTGAGGAAGGCACCTCAGGTGAGACTACTACTGCACCCTGGCAAGCAGCCCAGTCAGGTTGCTGGGCCAATGGATTTAATCCGTCCGTACAGGCAGTCACTGGTGAAACAAACTCTTTTCCAGCTCCTTTTGTGGGACAAGTAAGGATCTTGGAGAACCATTTTCAGATCAAGGCTCTGACTGTATCCCAGGCATCTGAGAGGTGCCCCTCTGAGGAGGTCTTGCTGTTAATCCTGGATAAGCCCAGATATGGGGTAGGATGACCATCTAGGGCCAGAGAAGCCTCAGAGCAGGCTGCCTGCTGAAGGGGCAGCAAACCTGCTCCCAGCCCTTGGAGCACCTCCGCCCATTACCTTCCAGGTACTCCACTAAAGCAGGGATCCTCTCGTTCCACAGCTGCTCCAGAGTCTTGTGGATGCTGATGTGCAGCACATTCAAGAGGCGCAGTGCAGCTGACCCCCGGCCCTCCCCTGCATACGGCTGGGAGGCGACAACCTGGGAGAGAAGAAAACACAACAGGCAGATTGCAAAGCCTCTCCTCCTGCTGGAGCAAGGAGCGGTGGCTCAGGGCCACAACCTTCTCACCATGCCGCAGACATGGTCCTCAAGGCACAGGCTGGTCTTGGAAGCCTGGATGCCCCCACGACAGTGGGGAGGACACAGCAGCACAGCAAAGCCCCATTCTCAGTACACAGATGAGCAGTTCAGCAACTGGGGCCTGGCTTGCAGAGAGGGCAGCCCTGGAAGAGAGCCACTTCTCCCAGTACCGTGCTACATGCAAGGCCTGCTGACCAGAGTTTTCTCAGCAACCTCCACAAACACCTAGGCAGGCTGGGCCAGTGCGAGGCTTACCTCTCCTCCCCCCTCACTGCAACTAGAGGGCAAGCTAGAACCAGCGACGCAAGGCAGCAGCGTCAGATCAGCAGTGCTCAATGCAGCACACGACACTTACCAGCAGCCTTCCCACCAGCGCATACGGGGACGGGAGGTTTCCTGCAAGTGAGGAAGCAGAACACGCTCAGCCCCCACACAAGGCACAACCCAGCAGGCTCCACTTGCAGGGAGGCATGCCTGGGCTGGGACTGCACAGCAACACAGAGAGGTCCACCAACTTTACGCCAAAGCCCGGACCTCAGCCATTCCAAGCACACCCCAGTCCCCCTCCCCCCGCCACACACAAGAGAAAACAGCCTGCGTGTGCTAGAAAATTCAGCAAGCACAAGAACGAGTGAGACATGTCCCTGCAGGACAGAACTAGCCTCCGCCTCCACCACCACCACCCCCACCCATAAAGCTTACTAGATGCCAAGAGATTGATGCAGCCTGTTCTGCCTCCCATTGCAACAGGGAGCAACCAACTGCCACAGGGAAGCCAACCAGCAGGGCATGAAGGCAGAGTGCCCCCCCCGGCATGGCTCCCCTTCTTCACCTGGGGCTGAGCCCAGATCACCTTGAACCAAGGTCGCACACAGCCAGCATGACCAGCAGCCATGGCCAGGCCTGGGATCCTCTGGGGTGGGTCTAGCCCCCTCTTCCAGCCACCCAGGATAACAGCCACAGCTGGACAGGTGCTGCCTCTCCAGACCCACCTCCTGCTGTCACATCTCCATGGCTCAAAAGCACAGCCCACCAGCAGACAGAACTCAGGCAACACCCCACAGTCGTCACCCCAAGCCCTGCCTGCACGGTTCTCAGCACAGGTGCCCCGCCGCCCCTGCCCCCGTCACTGAAACTAACCATTGGTCTCATGGTGGAGCTGGAAGTGGCCCCCCTCCTCTTGCCTCTTCGTGGCCAGAGAGACGAGGCTCCTGCAGAGCGGAGTCAGGGCATTGGTCAGGTGCACGGGGACCACAAAGGCCAGGAGACGAGGCCAGAGAACCTGCAGGGAAAGGCCTGGTCTGGGCAAGGCACAGCCTCGCAGTTCCCCCTGCCCTCTGCTCCCAGGCAAGGGGCCAGAGTGGACGGAGGGGGCAGACCTCAGGAAATGAAGCTTGCTCCCAGAAGAGCCCCCACAGCACTCCACTGAGCCAAATACACCTTTCACTACACCCAAATGCACACACCTCTAATCTGGTGCTGGCCAGCATCCATACGGACCCACACACGTATGCCGTTTTGACTTGCCACGCTAAGCCCAAAGTAGCCTTTGGAGGTTAGCGCCTCACCCAGCGTGGTTACCCCCTTCCAGGCACTGGTGCTGCAGGGCCAGAGTGCCGAGCCGTTCCCAGGCCAAGGCACCCCCCCACCCCCTCCTGCCAGGGGCTGAGGCTTCTGCAGCATCCCCTGCTCCACCTGCTGCCCCCAGGGCAAGAGCACACGGAAAAGGAACAGAGGACTCTTGGCCAGGTATGGAGTGGCCCACAAATTCCTGTGGAAGGTACACAAATTCCCCTCCCCAATTATGAACCTAGAAAATACCACCACTCAGTAACAGGAAGCAGAGTTGGACTGGGTACCTGCCCCCAAGATCACCCACGCCACAGCACGTCACTGGAGGTGAAACCCCCCCCCCCCACTAAGGATCGCCAGCAATGCCATTAGCTGCCCCTGAGGACTCACCTCGTGCATCCTGTCAACAGTAGTGCTGAGAAGGAGAAGCGTGTTCACACTGATGTCTCGGATGTGGCTGTCCGTCAAGTCCTCACCTTCCACCAGGGAGTGCCTCCGGGGCAGCTGGAAGGACTGAAGGGAGGCGTCGCATGGGACATGCAGCCCTTCTCAACAAGGCCCTCCCTCCCACAAAGCCACCTTCAAAGGGGTCAAAGCCAGTCCTTGCCAACAGGCCAAGTCACATCTGACGCCTCCTTTCTGCCAGCTGCCTCTCAGTGAGATTTCAGGACATGACAAGCCACATGCGGAAATTCACAGGCCAATTCAGGACCCCAACATCTACTCACAGCCCAACAATGATCAACTGTGAGCCTGCAAGATCCCCTAGGCAGCAGGGTTGGCTCCACCAGTTCTGGGGCCACCTTGTCTGCAAAAATGGTCTTGGGAAAACCTAAACACTGAGGAGGAGCAACTGCTGCTGCAAGTGGGGGCCTCTGGCACTGCCCACCATCACAGAATCTGCAGCCCGCGTTCTTCCCCTTCCTGAAGAAGCCGGTCAGCCAGACTTGAAGCCAAGTTCAAATGGAGTTGGAACACAGGATGTCAAGCGCTGTGTTTATGGAGAAGGTCCTGGAGTGTCTGGTCACAACCCCAAAGCGTCTTCCTGCTATAATTTCTCTTCTTGTCACAAAGTCCGTTTGGGGCTCAACAGTGGGTCTGCAGGGCCAGTCTCAATGAAGTGCCACCCTGCTGCCCCCTTTCCCCACCCAGCAGCACCCCAGAGGCAGGGCGTGACAGCCTCTGCTCATCGTGGCTTTCCTTTAAAAGAGGGGCACAAGGCAGAAAACCTGGAGTAGAACAGAAGGACAGGAGGAGACTGAAACCCCAGCACTGCGTCAAGAGCCAAGCTGCCCCATGGCAAGAGCAAGGGCTTCCCTGGCAGTCCCCAAGCCATCAGGGCCTTACCTGGTCAATGGGAAGTGCACACTGGCGAATGAGGAAATCAATCATGGCTTCTCCCCCCATCTGCTCCAGGTAGCCATGGTGGGCCATCGCGCTGATCACCTGGACCATGGCCCGCTTCACCTGCAGGAAAAGACACCTGGGAGGTTGCCAACTGGGCAGGCACCTCCACAGTTGGGAGGCCACACCTCTCTCTCCTCCCTAAGACAAGCAGGCCAATATACGAGACTGTCCCACACATCTGTAGCCAAACAGCAAGGTTGAGCTGGACCCCACAGACAGCCTCCCAAGCCCGGAAGACATCCAATAACAGCCAGTTAAAAGACAGGAAGAGCGGCAGCACAGCAGCTACCTGGGAGCCAGGAGGCTCCTTCTGGATCTCACCAGGGAGGCCGTAGGCCAGCCATAGCTCTGGCAGACTCCGCCTCACCTCTCTGCAGCACAACAGCCCCCAGTCTCCTCAACAGGGTGGCTGTCAGGAGGACGGGGAGGACCGCAAAGAGCACCAAGCAGTTCACTGTGGGACATAATGCCACATACTTTTACAGGTTGAGGGTGAGAAGACGCTTGTTAACACTCAGCCCTCACTGCAAGCAGGTCAGAGCAGGGCCAGGATCAGCAGGACACAGAGGGGAGCAGGTGCCCAGAGAAGCACCCCTGCCCGCCCGCCTCCACTCACCATATTGCTGTTGTCCTGCAGAGGCAGCTTCAGGGCCGCGAGGATGAAGGGCTTCTTCATCTCCATGTGGGAGGCTGCAAGAGAACAGCGACAGGCGCTGCCTTCAAGGGGTCAGGCTCGTGCGCAAAAATGCCGACTGCAGCATGCAACGGCCTGGTGCTGCTCACTGAAGAAACGTCACCCCCTGCACGAGGACCCCCTCCCCAGCTCGACCAGCCTCCGCAAGACACTAGGGGCTCCTCCCCTGCAGCTTGCCCGGGCTCAGCACTCCCTACCCACAGGTGTGCCTACAGCCTCCTCCCTGCAGCTTCACCCAAGCCCCGTCCTCGATTCTTCTGCTGCACCGTGGAGCTCTTTCTAGCAGAGGGGGAGGGGGAAAGAGGTGCACTTTTTAGTGTTTAAAACCTCCCTTGGGCAGCCCAGAGATATTTTTACAGAGCAAAGGCCTGCATTATCCACCCCGTCATTTGTCCTTTCAGCCTCCCTGGAGTGGGAGTAGAACCTGCAAGTGGGGCAACAAACAGCTCAAGGTACCACATGATCTTGGACAACCCCACTACCCAGCGTAGCTGCAATGGGGCAACAAGCAAGCCAGACTGAGGAGCAGGCAGTGGGGGACCAGAGGACAGCCTGGCGGAAGGACCACCAGGAGTCACACCAAAGCGTCCCTTCCAGCTCTAGTTGGCACACTCTAAGAGTTGGCACACTCCTGGCATGGCCAGGACTAGGACCACAGCAGCCTCGTCCTCAGGGGCTCCAAGGCTCTGCTCAAAGACTGAGTCAAGGCAGCAGAGGAGGTCCCAAAGCAGACAAGCAAACTTCCGTGCTGGGTGGCAACCACCAACACAGGGACTGGCCTGGGGCAGCCATGCTCTCCACTTGGGAATTTTCTTGCTTCCCTGCTCTTCAGTCGGTCATCAGCTTCACTGGGTAGCACAGAACCATATAAACAGAGCTGAAAGGGCCTAAAAGGTCATCTAGTCCAACCCCCTGCCTGTAGCAGGAAATCCTCCCACAGCATCTCCAGCAGGTGCCTGCTGAGCCTCTGACAGAAGATCCTCAGGGAGGGAGAGCGCCCCCCCCCCCGGACAAGCTGTTCCACTGCCAAACTGCCCCAACCATCAGGAATTTTTTCCTGATGTCCAGTTGGAATCTCTTCTCCTGCAGTTTGTACCTGCCAGTTCTTATGCATTTGTCATGATGCTGCTACCGTTTCTTGCTTGTTGTCTGTTGCCTTGGGGGCCTCAGAGGCAGAAAGGAAGAGGTGTTTGGCTCAGTGAAGGGAAGAGCCCTGCCCCGCCACACCCCGCCCACTTACAGGCACTGTTGATGATCTGCCGCAGGATGGTCAGGATCCCCACCCGCGTCCTCTCATTGCCCGATTCCAGCTTTGGCAGCAGAAATCCAAGTACATGGTCAGGGAACGCCGAGGCTGTGAGAAAGCAAAACAAGTCAGCCATGACTGCAGCGTGCAGAGGGGGGTCCAGCCCACCCACAGGCCTCCGGAGCTTTTCGAGATGGAGGGGACTTTCCACCTGCCCCAATCCAAGGTCTGGAGCTGCACCACGGGCTGGGGGGGGAAGGGACAGGAAGGGGGTGGCAGGGATCCTTCTAAGTCACAGAGATGTGCTGGACGGGGTGGTGCGCAGCCTCCGAAAAGCCCAGACACAGGCGCATTCCAGAAGTCTATTAAATGGTGAGGGGGAGAGCGGAGCCTGCCACACCCAATGGCCAGGGCAGCACAGCAGAGGCTCAGCACTCCCCACGGGGCATGAACACCAGTGACAAGCTGACGAGGGCAGCCATGGGGGGGGAGCAGCCTGCTTCCACAATGACAACAACTGGAGGGAGAGCCAGACTCCTCACAGGTGCTTCCTAGTAGACAGGCTGCCAGGCACCCCACGACAACGAGAAACAGCAAAGGGGCTGCAAAGGCTGCACAGCCACAAGCAATTCCTGCCACCAAGTCCGCTGCTGCTGAACCGACACCAGCATCGGCTGCAGCACTGCAGAGAGGCTCCCTCTGGACCCAGCTGGAGCAGAGGCCACATTCACCACTCAGGAAAGGAGCGAGGGTCGCCCCAAAGGCCACCCACTCTGGCCCACCTCTCGCCCCTTCTGGTGCCAGGCATCAAATGCCTCTAGCCAGAGACAGCGTTTCTGCAGCCAGTGGTACAGTCCCCTCCGCGCAGCCTTTGGCATCCTGACCACAACAGGCTCCATATGCAACGCCGCCACCGGTCCTGGCACAAGGGGAGTTCTGCTCCCCTCACCTCCGGACGCTTCTCTGAGCCTTGCAGAGGCAGCGCATCTGCACTGAGGCTCAGAATGCCCGGATTGCGTGAGACACGCGAATTCAGGCTTCCTCGGGAAACCTGAAGTCGTGTCTCACGCAATTTGGGCATTCTGAGCCTCTGTTGGGCTCAGAAAAGCCACCAGAGGTGAGGGAAGCACAGCTGCAGAGGCTTCGTACAGCATCGCCTCGCTTGAAGAAGGGGTGCCAGTCCGCATTCCTGTCACTAAGCACGACTGTACTACCACCAATTCTCCTTCACACTCAGCACATACGTAGCGCTTCTAAGTGTGAAAGCACTTCATGTGTACCACCTTGATGCTGCCCAACCACTACCCAGGAAGGTGAAGAGACTGAGGGGGGCTTTCCCAAGACCACCTAGTGAGAATTGCAGCAGAGGCATGAGTTGAATGGCTAAACCCAAATTCCAGCTCAGTCTCTCAGACACGACACTACAACACCTCTCCTCCCAAAGTGGCCTGGCCAGGAATCTGTTGCTTCTGCCTGCTGAGGGAGCACTTTGGCCCTGTCACGTGCCTTGGCCACACTCCTTTCTGACCACAGCCCCGGTGCACTTCCCAGTCCCTGAATGTCTTGCTGCCCATCAAGGGGCATCAGGGCCGCCAGAACAGTGCTCCCTGGGGCATTTGGTGGGCCGCTGTGAGATACAGGGAGCTGGACTAGATGGGCCTCTGGCCTGATCCAGCGGGGCTGTTCTTATGTTCTTAAACTACAATTCCCAGGAGGCCTTGCAGGTATCTTGTTATCAGGTGTGCTCCCTGGGGCATTTGGTGGGCTGCTGTGAGATACAGGAAGCTGGACTAGATGGGCCTCTGGCCTGATCCAGCGGGGCTGTTCTTATGTTCTTAAACTACAATTCCCAGGAGGCCTTGCAGGTCTCTTGTTATCAGGTGTGCTCCCTGGGGCATTTGGTGGGCTGCTGTGAGATACAGGAAGCTGGACTAGATGGGCCTATGGCCTGAGCCAGTGGGGCTGTTCTTATATTTAACAGCACACATGGGGTCCTGGACACAGACAGCTGGCCTTGCATTCTAGAAGAGGGTTCCTTCTTGCTAACACCACAGCACAGCCATTCTGTGGAGACTGGGACCCAGGGGTCCCTTCTGGGAGAAGAGTCAGAGGACCCACCATACCCCCTGGAGTGCACCTAGACTGAACCGCACCCCTCCCTGGGCCCTTACCAAGCACAGTGAAGCACCGAAGAACCTCGTTGTGATTCTTCAACTGGATGGACATGGCTGCATCCAGTGGGGGGGCACAGATCTGCTCAAGAAGACATTGACGATGACAACCAGTTAGACATGGGCTGGTCAGGCGGCCAGAAAAACAGACTTACTCCCAAGGCAGCTGCCCTGCCCATCCCTCCCCAGCAAGGCAGCTCTTGCACCTTCTGCAGGACTTCAGGTCTGCAAGTCTGCTCAGCTTGGGGAGACTCACAGAGCTCTGGCTGTGGGCACACTCCCTCCCTGGCACCCCTGAAAGGCAGCACAAACTCTACAAGGCAGGAAGGCTTCAGAGCCACCCAAGCAGCGAAAAACTCTGAAGACTTCTCTGGTTCAGAGAGCAGCCCTCACACCTTCCTCTGAAGAACGGCTCCTCAGCACAGACCAAACCTTTATTTCCTCTCCATCGTGAACTGTATTTGAAGTACAAGCTCCCAGCACAGAGTTTTGGGAAAGCCTTGAAACACATTCCATGTTGAAGGTTAACTAGCTGGGGGGAGGGAGTAATGAACCGAGAATGGGAATTCTCCATGGAGCTGGGGGGAGAATCTTTCAGAAGAGCAGGAGGCCAGCTAACGGTCAAAGCCCAACAGAAGAGCTGCCAGCATTTAGAGCTGCCAGCTGCCTGTTCAGAAAAGGCCAGGGAACCCCCTGCCCCAGACCTGGAATTCCATCCTTCCCCCACCACCAGCATTCTAAGCTGCAGGCAACAGTCCCTGCCCTTCGTACCTGAAGTTGGAGGGCGTGGAGGAGGGCATCCAGCTGCGCATCCAGAGTGCGGCTCCCCGTGTCAACAGACGCTTCCAGGATCTGGCACAGACTCTGTTCAGGGGACACATTGCGACTGATGTGAGCAGCTGCCTCTTGGGAGAGACGGTTCTGGGACAGAGACTGCTCAACTTCCAAGCTTCCGAAGCTCTGGCATCGTCCAGAGAAGAGGCACATTCACACACACCCCCTTTCAGACAAAGCCTCCTACAGCAATGTGGAAAACTGCTTGGAGAGGCTTTGCCTGGAAGATGACACGAACAGAGCTCAAGCAGCCTGAGACCCAGGGTCACCTTCCCCAGGCAGCACACAAAGGAACAGGAGCTTCTGCATCAGCTCCCACGACTGCCAGAGCACCTTCAAAGCAAGGCCGCACTGCCACAGGTGCACCGGCACCAGGCCCCCGTTCCACACTCACCTTGGAGACATAGTAGGCCTCTGCAGGCTTCCTGTAGAGAGCCAGCAGGCCAGGGATGAGGCGAGGGAGCTGCTCCTCCAACTTCTCGCTGGGCAGCAGATGGCTCATGGGGCCGAGGGCCTCAACCACAGCCAGCCTCAACTGTGGAGAGAAGAAGAGTCACGCTGTGAGACGCCTGACATGAGCCCTCCACAGCCCCTCTGACGACCTCTCAGTGCAAATTAATCAAGGGCTCCACGCACAGCCTCTCAGCCCAACACCGTGCAGTGAGTTGGCAACAGCCGCCCTCCTGAGATCATGCCCCCAAGTCTGGCTGGGTTGGCGCCTCTGCCAGACAGCCCCAGTGCAGCCACTCTTGGCCCAGAGCCAGGAGACACCTCCATGCTGTGGGGGCCTGCTGGAGGCACACTCCCTCCTACAACTCTGGATTTGTCTTCAGAGCCCAGGCCCACCTTGGCTTCCCGGCTCGGCAGCCAGCTGGTGAAGAGCACTTCGTAAGCGCTGAAGATCTCGCTGGAAAAGGCATCGCGCCTCACAGTTGGGTCTGGGGCCTGGTCCAGGTTTGCCATGTACTCCTGGATGCTTTCGCTGAAGGACTGCAAAGCTGTGCAACAGACGGAATGACACGTCACTCCACCCCAGGCCCCCACAAGCTGGTCACCGCAATAGTGCCTTTGCAAACCCTGGCCTTCATTGCTCCCCTCAAGGACGGGGTAAAGAAGCCCTTCCAGGAACCTCAAGAGCCAGGCTCTCCTTCTGCAGGCCTATCTGCACAGAGCTGGCCCCACACTCCCCGCTTCCAGAATGATGGCTCCATGCAGGTCGATGACAGGGTGGCTGGCAAAACTGATCTCAGCCCTAAGACTGAGACCAGGGACCACCGGCTGCTTTGCAAGAAGGAGTAGCAGCCTGGGGAGTGCTATTCCCCAGTCGCCTTCTGGGGAGCAACTCAAGGCATATCTCTCATTCCAGACCCCCCTTTCCCCCCCAGATCTCCCATGCCAAGCCCCTCCCCTCTGCCACACCGCTGTGGACTCCTGTTTGCCAAGAGTCACTTCCAGGAGGTTGCCCAGCTTCCTCCCCTCAAGACTGGAGCCCTGAGTAACCCTCCTTTTCAGGCACTCAACCTGCGCTTTCAGATCACTGAAACACTTGTGTTCAACATTTCAGGTGCAAGAACAGGCAGTGGCATTACTAAGGGGGAGTCATGCTCAGAAAGGACAACACCAAACCACCTGAGCCTCCACCCCGCAATCTTTGGCCCACCCCAGGTCCAGCTGCCTTGCTCATGTTTTTGCTGCTTGCTGGAGAGAACACAGAATGACTGGTCCTGGGGTGGGCTGAACACCACCACGCAGCAACCACGCCTGCAACTCCCCTTTCCACGGACAGACAAGCCATGGCTCGCATCCAAGCCACTCAACCCCCAGGAGAAAGGGCCTTACCGTAGCAGAAGACAGACTTCATGTTGTCCTGCTTGGCCATTCCCAGCATGGGCAGCATGGTCCCCAGAATGGAGCCCAAGAAAGGGACCATCCCAAAGACTGACAGGGAGAGAAAGAACAGGATCAGCACCCTGGACCAGAACTCACCAGAGCTGTGTTTCCCCTCTGACCAGCAAGTCCAGCTGCACACGAAGACAGTGCTCCATTGTTCACAACCAGGCAGGGGAAATGCTCACACACACACACAAGCAAAGTCACACGTGCAGCCCTAACATATTCCCACCTTAGAAGCAGGCCAGGCATTCTGGACATCACATCACCCCTCCCTCCACCCCTACATTCTGAGGGCAGGTGGCAGAGGAAGCCAAAACATGGACTGGAATCACTCAGGACTGGACTCAACACAACAGCCTTACACCTGCTGCTGGTACCCCTTTTCACACCATCACACCATCAACGCATGCAGCAGAACAGCCACAACCAATCCATCAAGCGCAGAGCAGCCCAGAGTCTCCAGCTGACTGGATGCACAGGATGGCTTGCAGCACAGCAAGGCAGTGCACACCCTTCCTTCAGAACAACAACGCTCAGGAAAAGGCACGCATCCGGAAACACCATGACCCATGCATGCGGCTCTGGCGGTGGATGCCAGCACCCCAGTTGCAGCTGCCTCGCTGCCAGCCCCTTTCATTAGCCAGGCCAGCTTCACAGTGCCCCACTGTAGCAGCCAGAGTTTGGGGTACAGCCCTGCTCAAGCCTATCAGCCAGAGGAGCCCGGCCCACTTCCCACCCCACAGCAGCAGCACTGGCAGGGCACCAGGCAGCCTGCGGCCCCAGAGTCCACTCCCACCTGGCCTGCACACCCTTCTCCTCCAAGCCTGCTCTGTGCAGATCCCAGGACAGCAATTCTGCTTCCAACCTTCCCAATCCAAGAAAAGTTGATAGCACGGGGGGCCATCCAGGTGGTGTTTGTATCTCCCCTCTCCCAAATCTCAGCTCCAGGCCCATCTGCTGCCCCCTCTGCTCCCAGAAGGCAGGCTGCCAAGAGCAGAGCCACGCACCGTTTGTCACAGACAGGTTGGCGAAGGTCTGCACAACGAAGTAGTGAGGCAGGACTCCAGGCTGGAACTTGGTCAGGACCTCCTCCATCACCTTGTTGATGAAACGCCTCCCAACAGCCACCAGGACGCTGCTGGCCGCCTGCTGCCACTCCAAGACCAGATCCTGCGTAGACACAGGAGGGGGCAGCCATGACCACTCAGGGGCCTCCCCCACAGTGCCTGGCTCTTGACGGGTCAAGGGCAGCGCTAGAGTGTGAGGTGAGTACTCAGAAGCAGGACAGGCAAACAGAACCTCCACAGACTGAAAGGTCACTGCCCTGATGACATGCCCTGCTTGTGAAAGTGCCAGGCACCTGGTTGGTCCAGCCCAACAGGGCAATTCTGAAACGATGCCCATACTTTGGGACTCTCTGGTTCCAGGGCACAAAGGCCTGCTATTGCAGCCCATGTTGGCATTTGCACTGGGCCCACACCATGTACTTAGGCACTCTCTAATGGGTTCACAGCAGTCAAGGTCTTGGGGTGGAAGGGAGAAAAGAAGAGCAGAGTGAGACTTTGAAACTCTGGATGTGGACCTTGAGACGCAAGAAAAGATAACACGAGACTGAAGACAAGGACGGCATTCCACAAAAAGCCCCCACGCTGAAGCCTGCCCCCCTGGAGTGGGAAAACATGGCATGCCAGAGCCACAGCGCAAGCCCTGAACCAGGGCAGGGACTCCAGAGTCTGCCTCAGGACCAGCCAGAGACTTACATACTCTCTCCTCCAACAAGACTCCAGAGAAGCTCACAACACACTGTCCTTGCAGGCTCAGGAAGACAACAAGCAAGAAGGTGGCCAAATGCCAGAAAAGGTCACCTGTGCAGCGAGAAGCCCTTGTGTTGCGGATGGGGGCAGCTCCCAGCCATACCTTCGATTTGGTCATTTCACTGGACGCCAAGAGGATGACAATCTTGGCAGTGCTTTTGTCCAGGCGAGAAAGGCTGCTCTTCACCACCGCTTCCATGGCTCTCAGGATAATGACACGGTGTGGGTAAGCCAGCTGAAGAGGGGGCAAAGGAGGAGAAAAGTCTTAAGGCAGCCCACACTTTACACCCACCACAACTGAATCATTCTGGTCCATCCCAACTCGTCGCCTCTTCTAAGGCCCCGATGCAAATCCAGCCCCAACAGGAAGTTGGGCCTAGACCAAGCAAGCAGCTCAACTGAGTGCCAACCCACATGGAACTCGCAAACCTCACACGTCGCTCCAATTGGTTGTTTATTTGTGAAAGAAGCTAAGTCAGCCCCACCTGGTGCTCTCAAACATCCTTTAGCAGCCTTGCTGTGTCAGAATGTATCCCAGCTGCATTTGCAGGCCAAAGGGGCTACAAGTCCCCTCCCCTGAGGTTTTGTCCTTCTGAAGGGCAGTCAATGTCTTGCTCCTGCAGTCACAGGACGGGGGGGGGGGCAACTAACTCTTCAAGGGCTTCCATCATGGGGGATGCTGAGCACCAGAATGTGCTGGCAAACCAGGAAACGCTTCACACCTATTTAGAGTGCCTCAAATCCATTCCGGCTGCTGCAGGATGATGCAGAGCAGGTGACTGCAGCGGCATCAGCCACCCTTTCCCTCCTGAACACTACAGTCTCATGCAGTTCATGGACTCCCTGAAGGTGGTGCTGGCAAAGAGAGCCACTGAGAAGATGAAAAGCCCAGATGCACATTACACGGGCTGACCGATAAGCACCTGCCAAGAACTCTCTGGAGAGTGTCCCAGCAGCCCTTGGTGCAGCAGGGCTGAGATGACAACCAGCGGAGAGACTCCTGTCACTTGCCCAGATCTGCCTTCATGGGCACTGCGGACGGGACAGGATCTGCAAGTTGCGCTGGGGCCATGGGCAGAAGCCACATTCCCATACCGAGTCTAAGACACCAGTCCAGTGCTTGCCTGAAGTACAAGGTCAGCACAACCACACCCTTGTGCTTCTAGTGCTGCCCACTTGCTGCAGCCATGACACAGGAAGCCCAACCCATCAGCCCACATCCTGGACTGCATCCTCAGCCAGCTCAGGATTCCAGTGGAGAGCACCTCTGGACACTTTAGGGACAGGGGAGGATTCTACTTCAAATAACTGTGACAAAGAGCCGGTTCCAAGAGTGGTGACAACCTGCTAACACCTGCCTCACCCAGGGGAGGGCTTTTCAGGACCAAAGGCATCCCCTTCAGAGAGGAAGGGCAACACACGCAGCCCCCTGCCCAGGAGCTATTGGAGAACACATACACTGGAGGCAGCAAAACAGCCAGAGGACTCTGCAGCAACATCCCCTGCAAGGAGTTGCGCACTTTGTATTTCCAACACAGGTGGGTTTTGTGAACCAAAGGCTTAGGGTTCTGCGACTGCTGAGTTCTTAAGAAACATTCCTGAATGAAGCAACATCAATTGGTGGTGAGTGCATTCGAATCTTTAAAAGTTCATGGTAAATGCACACAAACCAATGCAAATAAATAGTAGATACGCGGCAGTGTTCACAATGAGGGGCTCACAGGGCCTCCCAACACTGCCATTTCTTGGTTCTCCCCCCCCACCTGCCAGCCAGTGGGGGTTCAGGACTGCAAAGCCTCCACTAGACTCTGCCAAGGCCTCAGTCTGGGTCACATGCTGAGACAGACCTGCATCACCCACAGCTTGGGACAAAGGGCCTGGCCAGGAGGGGATGACTCACCAGAACCGACGGGAGTTAGGCCTAGGACCACTTCTCCCTCCGTCTCTATCATTGGGGCAGTGCCCCTACCCTGCTGCACCACCCTGGGCCACTCAACCGCCCCACTGTCCCCACAGAGAAGCTGGCTAGTCGTGTCACAAGAAGGCCTGCCCAGAATGATTACTGCTTGCCTCCACCTTCTTGCAGCCCCTGGGCTTCCCTCCTGCATGTGACAGGGTCCCCCAGGCAACCACATCCTCAAGCTGCTCCAAGATGCCCATGTTCAAAGGGCTCCACAAGCTGGAAACCTTTGGGAAGAGCATCCTGGATGTCCTCTTCCTGCCAAAGGACAACAAAGGCAAGGCACTCTACTCTGCCTCACTCCAGGAAGGATTCCTCAGGTGGCAAGGAAGGCGCCAGCTGCTGGCAATCTTGGACAATCACTGTCCTCCAGCACAAGCTGACCAGATGACTCCCAGCACTGCTCCTTCTCCAGTCTCTTGTACTGGCCACAAGCAAGTGGGAGGAGACTGCAGCCTTCCAAAGCCTGAGACAAGGAGTGGGCAGGTTCTGGCAAAGAAGCCCCCCCCCCAGACAGACTAGGTGCCTAGTCAGACCTACGGACATCAGGCGTCCCTGCAAGTGTCCAACCACACAGCCACAACCCATGCAGCCAACTCCAAACTCATGAACTAAGAAGTGGGAAAGGCCTCTCAAGAAGTAAGAGCCAACTTGTTTTGAAGCTGATTGGCAGTAAGTTGGCCGTAAGAGTCAACTTGTTTTGATTAGCCTGCGCTACATTCTCTTGATATGAGCCTTCTAGTGCTCTCTTCCCCATGCGAGTGATAGCTCAATCCAAACATGTGCTACATCCACAGGAAACACCCATTTCCACATGGGCTGTTGCACATTTGAAGAAGGGCAGCAGGCAGACAAGAGGTGCTTCTGCTTTCCCCAACACGCACAACAGGCAGGCACACAGACCGGGACCAGGAGGCACACTCCATCACTAGCATTTTACCTTGTCATGCTGCCGCAGGTACTCCTCGCAAGCATTTAGGACCCCTTCCGGCTCAGCGCCTCCCAAGTAGCAGAGAGCACTAAAGATCTGTTCGTGGACCAGCGGATCCTTATCCGTGGTGGCGTCCATCAGTGTTGTCGCCAGCCCTGCAGGAGAAGAGGGGAGCTGCCAGAGAGTCATGATCGCTTGGCAAGGTTCTCCCCCACCCAGTTCAGGAGCTGCCCAAAGATGGCTGCACCACAAATGTATACAGGGGGCAAGGCAACAGTTGCAGTTTAAGTCTGCATCCCTTCCCCCATGACCCCAGCAAGGAACCAGCCTCCTTCCCTGCTGCCACACACAGGGTCAGCATCTTCCCTGAACATGACCCCAAGGGCTGTTTCCTGATCCATCACCAACAGCTCAGGCCCCATCAGCGTACCTGCGAAGCTGGCATTTTTTGCCCCAATGTTCACCATCCTACACTTGCTGGTAAAGAGCTGCATTTGCCATCTGGCTGCCCAGTCACTTAGTTTGGAGAGATTCTCTTCTCAATCTGCTTGGCTTTTCCCACTGTGAATAGCTTGGAGTCATCCACCAAACTTGGCCACCTGAGCTCCAGCTCTAACTCGAGCTCCATATGAACACCTTTAAGAGATCCTGTCCCAACGCAGACATTTGATGGACCCCCTTCTTACTTCCTTCGACTGTGAGAACTGTTCCGCTCTTCCTCTTCCCCACTTCCTGTCCTTTAAACAGATGCCAAACCATGGAAGGGTCTGTCTTTATTCCCCAGCTGCTAAGCTTACTTAAGAGTCTCCAGCAGGGGACTTAGTCAGACATCAAGAGTCCAAGCTTACAACATCAACCAGATCACCTTTACCCAGATGGGCACTCCCAAATAATTCTAGAAGGTTAGCGAGGCACAACTGACCTTCAGCGAAAGCAGGCCAATGCCCCTACAGCAATGAACATTCTTTTACATCTTTCATAATGTTACTGCTGCCCCAGCCTCTGCCCTCATGTCCGCTGCAGAGGGGACAGATGCAAGACTCAGCCTCTCAGCCATCTTCACTTTCACTCCCTCATCGCCCAACTCTCCAACCCCCTCCCTGGCGGGTTCTCTGCTTTGATGCACTTGAGGAAGTTTATTCGCTGTCCTGTTGTTGGCTGCGCCCTCCACCCTGCCTGCATCACTGGTCACCTGCTGGCACATCTTTGGCCAGAAGGTTCTTTGGCTCTCTGTCCTTGGGGGAAGGATTCCCGTATTCCTGCTCCCTTGCCTTTCCTAGCTTGCCTGATCCCACTTGTAAAGCACACTAGCCTCCTCCTGAACCCAGCAGTTCCTTCTCACCTTGGTGACAAACATCCCAGCCTGCCTTCTGCTACCTCCCTGCACTAAGGAGATGTTAGACCCTGCTGACCTTCTTTTCAGCCTTCTTTCTACCATGGCTCCCTGGAGAGAACCTGCCCCGCCTCCACTTATGCTTCAACCACTTCATCATTCCCGTTTGGCGTCCAGCCACCAATTACTTGAGAAATGCCACAAGCAGCTGGAAAGAGTAGCATTCTTGCTCCTTGGGAAAAACGAGAAACTACAGACATAGGAAAGGGGAGCGAACCAATATCAGCACCAGAGAACTAGCCTAGAAGACGAAAGTACAGGGCAGGACCAACTGCGAACCCAGATGGGCAGGCAAATAACTCATTAAGGCTAGCAGCCTCCCTCCAGCTTGGCAATGGTGGTTGTGAAGTGCACACCAAGCATGCAGGCACTTTCCTCTAGAGAGTTTTGCTGGGCTGGGGGGAGGGGGGAAGAATCAACACAGGTTGCAGTTATTCATTGCTAAAAGGTCAGGGATACCAATAAGCTCCTCGTGACATTAGTACACTTTCCACATACTTGGCAGGGAAAGTCCATTCTACAGGAAGCCCACAATCTCAGCCCTTGCAGTCACTTGGCTACAAGCCACAGGTGCCATCAAAGCCTTGTAGCGGCCAACAGCAAGACTGCTGCGCCCATGTCATCTCAGGCTCTGGTCCTCTGGAGACCAAGCCTCACTCAGTCAAGATTTGGTTCTCTCATGGATGCAGGGTAGTGCAGACTCCGTGAAGGAGGGCTGGGACTGATAACGCTCAGTCTGCAGAGAGGGACTGGACAAGATGACCGGCTTGGGTCCAAGGCCTTCATCCTCCTGGCACTCTGAAAACATAAAGCCACTTGGGACAGACAGAAGGTATTCAAGCCACAAGAGGTTCTCAAGGCAGACGTCTACCAAAAGACAAATGCAGGAGGAGTGGTGCCATTGTCATGAGGGATCGTTTAGGCAGCGGTATCTGCCCAAGGTCTTTTGCCATGAAGACAGATGCAAAGAACTCAATTTCTCTGCAACCTCCAAGCCCCCTTTTATCTACCGTTCCCTTCCCTCATCATCCAGTGGGCCGACCACTTCACTGGCAGGATTCCCGCTTCTAACGTATTTAAAGAAGCTTGTCTTTTACAGCCACTAATGGTGATGCGTTTCTCAGTACAATTCAAGGTGCTTGTTTCTACCTTTAAAACCCTAAGTAACTTGCAATCAGAATAACCTCAAGGACTGGTTGCCCCTTCATGTCAACCAAGGCGGCCTTCTTCCATGCCCCACCATTAGCTTTACTAGAGGCATGAGAGTCTTCTCTCCTGGTGCACTGTGAAACTCTTTGCCCCAGGTTATTATTATAGCCCACCTTTCCAGTAAAAACTGCGCAAGGCGGCTTACAATAAAAACCAAACGTATCATTTTAGAAATTAACAGACACAGGCAATATCAGCAATAGTGTTAATAGGGATAAATAAGACACCCCCACCACTAAAACTCTTGCCAGAAGTAATGGCAAGAGAATAGTTCAGTAATTATAAAGTGGAAGTGAGGCACCCCCTTCCCCCCTCAAAAGCTAGTTGAAATAGAAGTGTTTTTAAGCCTCATCAGAACTGCTTCACAAAGGATGCTTGTACATCCTCTACAAGCATGTTGCAAAGGTGGGGTGCCACAACAGAGAAGGCCCTGTTCCATGCAACCATCCCCTTCACCTCAGATAGTGGTGGAGCTAAGAGCAGGGCCCTGCCAGACCAAAGGGGACAAGCTGGACCATATGGGAGCAACAATCTCTGAAGGTACCCCGGTCCCAAGCCATATAGGGCTTTGCAGCTGAAAAGCAGCATCTTTGCAGGTCTAAATCAGAATCAAAACACAGAGCCCCAACACATTCTGAACCAGCTGCAATTTCTGAACCATCTTCAGGGGCAGTCCCACAAACAGCACGTTACAATAATCCAAATACGATATAACCAGGGCGTGATCACTCCAGCCAGTTTTTATTGGAACTGATATGGAGTCTCCACTTTTGCCACTGTTCTGGTAATTGCTGAGGCAACTGTTTTCCTGTCTTCCTCGGGGGCCTAGAATTTGTTGCTGGCTATAGGCAAGCTGCTCTGCTTTCCTTAGTTAATAGCATTTACTGTCACTTCTACATGTTTCTTGACTCAGACTGGTTGCTATTCGCTGGCTGTTTATCATACCATTTTTAGTATGTTGTCAGCTGCCTTGAGCACCACCATATCGGAGGGGGAAAACAGCCTATCACTATTTTCAGTAAGTTTCAAACTGCTCAGTGCAAGAGTTACTCTGAAGTGTTCAGGGCCAAACCTACACAATCCAAAATCCAGGTGAACCGTTTAAGGAGCCTTCACCCACCAGCTAGCCTGACTACGCTACAGCTCTACTCCCAGGCACACAGGAAGTTGCCTAGTGCCTACAAAGCTTCAAACTCCCAAGTACATCTTCAACAAAAGCACACTAACCTTGAGTGTCAAAACACTGCCATAAACATCCTTTGACACTCTCCACAGGTAAGCTCAGACAAAAAGGGCATGATAAAGTCTCATTCTACTCAAACTGCAAGAAGCATGCAGGCCTGCAGGTATTCCACCAATGAAGCCAATAATAACAACAACAACAACTTTATACCCCGCCCTTCTCCCCAAAGGGACCCAGGGCGGCTAGATTCAAGTCAAGAAGTCAAGAACAGCATATGCAAGAAAGAGGTCAGGATGTGCATCATTATAAGAGACCTAGTCAGGCTCAACTGATGCTGGGCACTGTCACCACTCAGTGGGGATGGGAGGAGAGAAAGCACAGCTGTGGATGCCTGGGCTGGACAGAAAGGTGACAAGTGACCCCAAAGCATTTTAGCAGCAGAGGAATAAAGACTGAAGGTATGAGAAAGAGAGATGACCCTTCTATGCCAGGGGTTCCCAACGGTGCGTCACGGGTCACCAGCTGGCTGGCAGCAACATCTGCAACTGAGTTTCAAACAGTGATAGGAGGCTCAGCACAGTGAACTGAGCTCCAGCATGTGGTTTTCATGCGCTTTGAACAGTCAGGCTGCCCACCGAGTCTCCTACCCACTGTTTGAAGCTCCGTCGTGGGTCTCCAAACCCAGAAATAACAGGTTTGGAGACTGGCGATAATATCACTGCCAGTCACTTCTGGGAGCCGCACACTGTGTTTGTTGTGGACCAAAGAAGATTAGGAAGAGCTGCCCTATGCAGCTCCAAAGCAACAGTCCAGGGCACACTGAAGCCTTCAGTCTGCCCCTGCCATAACCTCCAAAGTTCCTAAAATAAGCTTGGGCAGCCTTCCAAATCCCCCCACAACTATACTCTTCCCAGTCCATTAGACAAAGTCCCTGCACCTCACACCGAAGCCCCCATCGCTTTCACACTGGAGACACAACAGGGTGCACTTACTTTTCACCCGTGACTCATTCATCCTTGTCTTTGGGTTTGCACCTCAATGCTCAGAATTCCGCTGCAGGCTCCAGGAGGCCCGATTTCGGCCCCACACACCTCTCCAAAAGGCCAAGAGTCCCTGTTCGCCCTCTGAGGCTCAAGGAAAGCCCTGGAGTCTACTCCCAGTTCCAGCACAGAGCCTCTCTCCACGCCTCCAGGCCTCCTCCTCTCTCCAAACGGCAGGCAGCAGACGCGGTCCTGGGCGCACTCATTCTCCCTGGCTGAACATCCGCCACCACGCCAGAGCCCGAGCGCGGCGTCCTCTTCCCCACCTGCGGAAGGACAGAAGAGGCGGGTCACGGGCCACCAGCTCAAAGGGGCCGCCACGGAGGCAGAAGCCACACTTGACAGACAGCGCCCTCAGAACCGCCTGGCGCTGGCCTCGAGGTCGCCCAAGGGGACGGTGCGCTGCTGGGCTTCCTCTGGGTCCGGGGGCCGCGCCGGGAGGGGTCGGGGTGCCGAGCTCAGCAGGAAGCGGGGCCGGGCGGTCCCGCCAGCCTCCCAGCGCCGCTGCAGCGGGGGCGCCCCTCCTCGAGGAGGCCTCTGGGCTGCCCCGGGACGAGCAGGCGCCCTCCCGGCCGGAGGCTGCTCGGGCGGCCCTGCAGACAGTCAGGAGCCTCCTGCCACGGCTGCCTGGCTGCCTGCCGGGTCTTGCGACAGCGCAGCCGCCCGGCCTCGCTCTTCCTTCCCCTTCTCTGGGCTGCGCAGCTCTCCTGGGGGCCCGCAGCGCCTCTCGGAGGACCGGGGAGGCTCTGCCCGCCCCGAGGGCGCCGGAGCCCCCGGGCGGGCGGGCGGAGGGACCTGGCCTGCAGCAGGCACCTCGCCGGGGGGCGCCCGCGGGGCGGCCGAGGGCAGGACCGGGGGGGCGGCAGGGCTCGCTCACCTGCGCCACTGCGGAGCCCCGCCTGCCGCTCGCCGCTTCTGGGGGCTCCAGGCCCCGCCCCTCACCTGCGAGCGGCGGGGCTGGCCGTGGCCCCGCCCAGCGGAGACTGTGCGCGCGCACTTCCGGGCTCGCTTCGCCGCCTGCTCCGGGGAGGGGGAGGCGACGCGTGTCTGCGACCGCACGTGGGAAGGGAGCGCCCCGCCCTGGCCCCGTCGTCCCGCGCGTCTGTTCAGCAGTAGTCCCACTGGAGGCAGCGGGCCTCCTACCAAGAAAGTGGGGCAGGAGGGCGCAGGCTGCAGTCCCAGCCACGCCTCCCCAGGAGCGGCCCGCCGACTGCAGTGGGACTAGGAGCAGCCGGGCGCAGGGCTGGCGACACCCCGAACCCCCAGCCAGCCAGCCAGCCAGCAAGACGGCAGCCCCGGCACGCGGTGCAGGATCGGGACCAGAAGGAGGGCAGAGCTGCGGCGTGGCTGGGCCCGCGGGAAGGGGCAGGAGGCCAGCACTGGCCTGGACAGGGAGGCCCCCTCAGGCTTCCCCACCCCACATCCAGAAGAGGCCCTCCTCCCCCGACAGAGACTGCAGTGGTGGGGAGGCGGGTGAGCAGAGCACCTCACAGCAGGGAGGTGCTGCCCCACCCCAGGATCACAAGCTGACAGAGGGAAGAAGGCCTGCTCAAGAGCACAGGCCCCACCCAGCACCCTGCATGTGACATGATTGAGACATGCAAAGAGACTGCAAGAGGCAGCCTCTCTGTCCTCTAGGGGTTGGATTGGAGGGCCTCTGGGCGACCTGCTGGAGCTGCTAGGAAATGAATCCTCTGGTGCTTTGAAAAGAAGATCTGAGGTTGGGAGGTGGTGTGAATCTGCATGTGGGTCTGGCACAAGGTTGCGTGCGATCACGGCATCATAGAGGTTGGGGAGAGATGCCACTTGCTCTGAACACGTCTTGGTGTTTAGCGTAATAGAGTGTTAGGGTGGGAAGAGAACACAGAGGTCATCCAGTCCAACCTGTTGCTCAGGGCTGACAACAACTGCTGCATCATCCCTGCTGGGTGGCCACCCAACCTCTGCTTCAGAATCTCCACAGCCACACAAGGCAGGCTGTTCCCGTGCCAGACAGCTCTTGGAGTCAGGCCATTCTTCTTTGCACCTTGCCTCCATCTTCTCTGTATTTCAACTCATTGTTTCTCGTTTTGCTCTCTGGAGCCTCAGAGAGTAAACCATCCCCTCCTCCTGTGCAGCAGTCATTCAGATCCCTCGGGGTAGATGGCGTATCTCCTCTTGGTCTTCTCTGCTCCAGGCTGAACTTACCAAGATCCTCCTACAGCTTGGTTTCCAGACCCCCTCGCCATCTTTGCTGCTTCTCTGAACCTGCTCCAGCTTATCAGTGTCCTCCTTAAAATGTGTCCAGAGATGGATGTAGTCAGTGTTCCAAGTGAGGCCCAACTAGTGCAGGATTGTGTTCCAAGCATGGTCTGACTGCTGCAGAACTGAGTGGAAGGACTGCTTTGTGCGATCAGGACCTGTGAGCGTATCCTGGCATTGCATGCGGGGTTTTTGCTACTGCTGGCTCATGTTCAGCTTTTCACACAGGCTGGTGCCAAGCCAGTTTCCTTCCCCACCCCACCATCCTGTGCTGTGCCTCGGACCTTTTGGCACTGCATGCTGGGTTTTCCATTACTCTCTGTTGATCATCTGGTGGGTCTGGGCCTACTGGTAGGACTGTCAAGACCATTCTGAATCCTAATTTGATCTTCCAGGTGGTTAGCTGTCTTTGCATGCACAGTGGGGAAGAGCTTGAGCCTGCCTTTCTGGCAAACCATCCACAGCCCAATGTGAGGTTCCGGCCTGCAGTTCACCAGTTCGTTGGGGGCATTGAGCGCATGAGGCGAGGCTGCCTACCACAAAGTGGAGGCTGGGAGTCATGTCCCAAACCACGTAGGGCCAAACTAGTTGATAGTAAAAGCCACTTTTAATGGAAGTGGGCAAGAAGGGATCCTTTGCTTGTGGCCACCAGGAGCAGCAAAGACTCCCCACCCCCACTGCTATCCCAGCAAGCTGCCCTACAAACCTCACAGACACACCCACCAAGAGCACTCTGTGTCCCCTGCCAAGGGTCCTCTCAAACCTAGAACTGACACTGGGTTTGGATGTGGGCAGGCCCCGTTCAAATCCCTGGTCAGTCACAAAGTTCCCTGGGTGGCCCTGGACAAATCACTGTCCCCCAGTCTAACCTCCTGCCCAGGGTATTGTGGGGTTCAGGATCGTTTGCAAGCGAGTTGTTGGCAGGAACCCTGATGCAGCCCCAACTATGTGACGTACAAAGGCCCCCCACCCACCTGCCTTCTGTGATGCTCCCCCCAAGGAGACACTCACGCTGTCCTCCAGCAATGTTGGGAGATGCCTCTGTGGTGGTACGCCTGCTGCCTGCAGGGATGGTGGTGCTGGAGCCCCAGGGCATCAGGCAGCCTCCTCCGCAAGGCCAGAGGTTCTAAAACTGCTTGTTACCCTTTGGTTCTAGAACGCTGCCTCTGGAACGCGTGTTCTGTGCCCTGTCACTGTGGAAACCCTTTGCCTGAAGAGCAACAAGGTGCCCTCTGGCCTCGCCATTCCCTGCTTTGGGCCAGTGGCAGCCAAAGCAAAGATGAGAAGGGGGCCCCGTTAGGAGAGCCCCGCGCCCAGCTTGGCCTTCCTTCCAGAGCGGATGTGTTTGCCTGGACTCTGCTTCTGTGGAGTCCCCCGCAGCACTGCCCCTTGCCTGCGCAACTGCACAGGGCCTGAGCTGCCCCGCCCCTGGGGCGTGCAGTGCTATGAAAAGCTTTTCCAAGCGCGAAGCCGACCGGAGGACGTTCCTGGAGCAGGTCCGGGAAAGCAAGGAGAATGGCTACCTCCTCTCTTCCAAGAAGATCGGCTCGGGGGCTTTCTCCAAAGTCTACTTGGGCTACGCCACGCAGGAGAAGATGATGCAGAACTACAAGCTGGCCTCAGACCTCCGGAGCAAGCGGCACTCCATGGTGAGCAGCAGCACAAGAGGGGGGCGAGGCGGTGGCCCAGGGTGGCCCTGGAAGACCCTCCAAGCCATGGGAAGGAGCGGTCCTTCTTGGAGGGGTGCTGGCCAGGCCTCCCACTGGACTCAAGGCCATTCATGCCAGAGCAATGACAAGCCTCAGCACCCTCTTGCCAGGGGCTACCTGGTGGGGTCGAGGCTCAGTGTTTCTTACAGAGGCCAAAGGGAATGACGTGCCTTGTCCTCCAGAGTCACTATTTTGAGGGGTGCCTGCCTGCTGCTTGAGTCAGGGCCAGCAGAAGGACCCTCGCTGCATTATTGAAAAACTTGCCTCTCGGCAGCCCTGTGGTTGCCTCTGGGTCTCCCATGCCAGCTGTTTTGCTGGTGTCTTGCACCAAGACAGCTTCCAAGAAGAAGGAGCAGCTCCGGGCTGGGGAAGGGGGAGAGGATCCACTGTGTGCGAGTGCTGCCAAGATCCTCCCTCTCCTGCCCCAAGGTCCAGCCCACTCCCACTCAAACTGCCCAGGACTGGCCCACAGCCTGCCCCGCCAGCACCTTGCCTGCTCCAGCGTGTCTAGTCCAGCTTCCTGTATCTCACAGTGGCCCCACAAATGCTTCAGGGAGCACAAAAGACAGCAAGTCAGCCTGCATCCTGGTGCCCTGCCCTTCACCTGGTATTCCAAGGCAGGCTAAAATTGCATGATAGCAGCATGCCTGTTGTGACACCACAGCAGCAGCAGACACATCCAGACAAGAACATGCCAGACCAGGCACCGAAGCATTCCGTGCCCTTCGCCCTTCCAGCCCAGGGGCCCTCTGGAGGGCTCCCCTCCCCTCAAGTGACTCTGTTCTTGCTTCTTGCGGTCCTTTCTGCACAAGCTTTGTCCTGGCATGCTGCGGGGTCTCCCTTGCTCATTTCGGCAGGCCCTTCTTGGAAGCCACCTGTCCTGTGGAGGCCTTGGTCCCCTGCTGAGTCCTCTTGCCCTGCTGTAAGGAGGTTCAAGGAAGTGAACCTGAAACAGCCGCCAGACAAGCGTCCCCTGTTGGCCCAGCCTCCCCCCCACCCACCCCCACTTCAGCTCTGTGGTCTCCCTTTGGTCACCATTGTGATTGCAGCCTCTCCAGTCAGGGACTAGCCTGTTCTGCCACAGGGTTCTCCCACAAGGTGCTACATAGATACTAAGAGTGACCCATGAATCTCCAAACACTTAGACGAACAGGCCTTGCTGAGGGAGAATCAGCCTGGCTTCTGTAAGGGTAAGTCTTGCCTCACAAACCTTATACAATTCTTTGAAAAGGTCAACAGGCATGTGGATGCGGGAGAACCCGTGGACATTATATATCTGGACTTTCAGAAGGCGTTTGACACGGTCCCACACCAAAGACTACTGAAAAAACTCCACAGTCAGGGAATTAGAGGACAGGTCCTCTCGTGGATTGAGAACTGGTTGGAGGCCAGGAAGCAGAGAGTGGGTGTCAATGGGCAATTTTCACAATGGAGAGAGGTGAAAAGCGGTGTGCCCCAAGGATCTGTCCTGAGACCGGTGCTTTTCAACCTCTTCATAAATGACCTGGAGACAGGGTTGAGCAGTGAGGTGGCTAAGTGGGGCACCTTCCTTACAAGGAAAGGCTACGGCGTTTGGGCCTCTTCAGCCTAGAAAAGAGACGCCTGAGGGGGGACATGATTGAGACATACAAAATTATGCACGGGAAGGACAGAGTGGATAGACAGATGCTCTTTACAGAACACCAGAACCAGGGGACATCCACTCAAATTGAGTGTTGAGCGGGTTAGGACAGACAAAAGAAAATATTTTTTTACTCAGTGTGTGGTTGGTCTGTGGAACTCCTTGCTGCAGGATGTGGTGATGGCATCTGGCCTGGTTGCCTTTAAAAGGGGATTGGACAAGTTTCTGGAGGAAAAATCCATTACGGGTTACAAGCCGTGATGTGTATGCGCAACCTCCTGATTTTAGAAATGGGTTATGTCAGAATGCCAGATGCAAGGGAGGGCACCAGGATGAGGTCTCTTGTTACCTGGTGTGGTCCCTGGGGCATTTGGTGGGCTGCTGTGAGATACAGGAAGCTGGACTAGATGGGCCTGTGGCCTGATCCAGAGAGGCTGTCCTTATGAAGAGTCAGAGGGTTCCTCCTCCTTGTCTCCCAGAGGGCTGTCCAGGGTGCTGAAGACACAGGCATGTCTGAACAGCCAGGCAGAGAGTCTGGTTTCTCCAGGCTACAGAGGTGGCCTGGTGTGTTGTCTGAGAGGCCAAGGAGAGACAACAGGCAAGTCCATGATTCCAAGTCCCACTTTTGCTCAGAGTGGTGTCCCTGTCCCCAGAGAAGGCATTCAGCGCACTGGGCCTTGAGGTGCTGCTGGGTGCGCAGTTTGGAGGTGCCCTTCTTCACTGAGCACCTGAGTCTCTTTTAAGCAAGTGCCCCAACACTGAGCAGGACACATTTGTCTGCCAAGGTCTTTCTCCTAATACAACCAGCCTTTTGTGCAGGGTGGTGTCGGAGGGCAGCCAGATGGGGCACTGACCCAGGATCTGTGGCTCCCCCACAGCACCCACATCACTGGGCTGCTGACCCCTAAATCCTCTGGGCTGGTTACAGGGGCAGTGGCCAATTCGCCATCAGGGCAGGGGGGTGCACCCCTGAGGGTCCAGCACAGAGCTGTGGCCCAGCAACCAGGCATACAGATTGGGCAGCTGTTTCTCCCTGGGGGAGGGTTGCAATGGCTTGCCCCCCACCACCACATTGTCTTCCCTGCTTGGTTATGAGTGACCAGAGACCTCTTTGCATGGGGTTGGGAATGTTCAGACCAGCACAGAGTCTGACACCAAGTGCTGGCTCCTGGGCAGGACCCCACAGACTCCTGGTGGGCAGCGTCACAGATAGATTGCTGCATCACAGAGTCATGGTAGCTGGGAAGTGCTGCTTTGTGGCGGAGGAAGCGCCTTAGTTAAGAAGACTACAGCTGATCGGGGGGGGGGGGAGAGAGAACCTGCCAAGGCGGCTCATGCCAGGCTCTGTGACAGGATCCTATTCTTGGTTTTTTAAGCATAAACAGATGAGATGTAATTGTCACCCACTATACGTCTGCAATAGATTACAAACAGGAAACGGGAATCATTTCTCAGGAGCAACGTCCTTTGTTACAACCAGTCCAGTGAGTCCCCTACTTCCTGCCATTGGCCTTCCCTGTTTTCCCTTCTCGTGTTTAGTTCATGCTGTTTTTACTCCCCCACCCCCAGGCTGTGTGTTTGTGTAGAATTCAGTGGCTGAGACTCATCACTGGAAGCAACAGCCCTGGCGCTTGAGGTAGCATGACCCACACCGTAGCCATCGCTGACATGGAGCAGGGCAGAGGTCTCCTCAGGGCAAGGGAACATTTATTCCCTTACCCCGTTTTCAAGCCCCAGACGGCCCAGTGAGGCGACTTGAATTTGCACAAGCAAAATTGTCCAAATAGCTCCGTGTAGGGCTTTTAGGCCCAGGAGGGTAAGTAGGATTCAGCAGAGGCCTTTGCTGCCCTCTCCCCACCACAAAATACCCCCTCCCTGCCTCCGTTCCACTCCCCCCCCCGCCCCTCTATCACATGGAGCAGTTCTCACCTGCTCCAGTGGCCTTAGGTCCGGATTTGGTGCTGGTGGGACAGCGCAGGCCTTCCTGCTGGGCTGCTTACTCACACAGTGCTGCAGGTATGCTTTACAACCACTGCACCATAAGCTGCGGCTGTGCCAGCATAAGGTAAGTAGAGGATTGGGCCATAAGTTTCTAAACCTCACGGGTGTGAAGGCAGGTTTGCAATGATGACAGCAGTGCCTGGTGAAATGCAGAGTGGGAGCCGAGGGGGAAGGAAGCAGGAGTCCCACTGGTGACTAGCAGATCAATTTTAATAATGTGAATCACTCTTTCTGTCCAAAGCACTTTATCTTGATGTCCTCTCTGCAACAACACAAAAGGTGACTACAGGTTGAGTCCTTATTTGCAAGGGTTCCGTTCCCAGAATTCACCTGGATGGCAAAAATCACATTAAAGCAAACCCATTTAAAAAACAATGTCCCTTTCCTAGGCAATTTAAAAACAGCTTTGCTGACTTTTCTGATGAAAGGCTGAGTCATTAGGCAGACAATCCATCAATCAGTCTCTCTCCAGGTGCTTAGAAAGGCTTCACTCCAAACCAGAGACCCCTCCCTTCACCCAGAGTGCAGCACTGGGAAAGAATGCAAAGTGTTTAACTTTCTGCTCAAGGGGAAGGGAGGGGGTCACTTGCCTTGGAGTGAAGCTGTTCTAACTGCCTGGAGAGAGAATGATTGATGGATTGTCAGCTAACTGCCCTCTCTCACATTAAGGAGGCTATTGTTAAACAACTTTTTTCCTTTAATTTAAAGGGCCCTTCTCAGTGAATTGAGATAAAACCGTGGGTGAAAAATCCATGGATAATTAGGTTATACCTGTATTATCAGTAGCATAGCCAGGTTTTTTCATTACCTATTTTGTCTTTGATCTTTTCATATATTGGCCATGCAGTGCTTGATTGTGCCAGCTTTCACTTCTTGTTTTTATAGCATTTTTTCTTACACTCCTGTTTAGTTTGCTTAGCTTTTAGGAAGTTCCTATTCTTTACTTCACCCAGTGCTTGTTCCTGACTCTCTTTTACACAATCAGCCAGTGCACGGTTCTCTTCCTCCACTGTTGTTTTACTTGCAAAAGCCCTCTGCCGCCAGATTTTTGAGGCAAATACAATCTGTCTGTATCGCTACATGGATGTAGAGCAGGTGTCCAAACTTTTTGGCATGAGGGCCACATCATCTGTCTGACACTGTGTTGGGGGCTGGGGGGGAAAGAGTTAATTTACATTTCAAATTTGAATAAATGAGTACATTAGAGATGGAACTTATAAGAATGAATGAAGGTCTTGCAGTAGCTCATGGCCTATAAGAGGCATCACAGACATAAAACAACAAGCAGTGGAGGGAGCCCTCGTCCCACAGTTCACACAAGAGGTCGAAGAGTTGGCCACCACGCTGAGCGCAGTTGCGTTGGGCTAGCACAGGCTCCAGCAAGTCTCTGGAGGGCCAGAGCTCATTGGAGACTGGGGGTTCCCTGCGGGCTGGATTGGGAGTCCTCGAGGGCCACGAGTGGCCCCAGGGCCGTGGTTTGGGCACCCATGAATTGTAGAGGATAGTGTGCTGTCATAAGTTTCTGAGTTTTGTATGTATCCAATGTATCCAAATCAGCTTGAGTCCAATTAATTATTCCAGCGTATATCTTATGCCCGGTATGTCCCAGCTGTTGATGGCCCCAACTGTTCCCACCATTGAGTTTGAATTTCAGAGTTTTTCTAACCCTCTGGGTCTATTCCTTTTTGACAGTGGCTTTCACTCCTCCATGCTTGATGTTATCCAGTTGTAGAATGCCAAGATATTTATAGGCTTCTTTCTGGTTAGACTTTGTCATTTGGCCATTTGGCACTACAGTGCTGTCTCTTTCTGCGATTTTGCCTCTCTTCATAGCTAGTGTGGCACATTTTCCTATGCCAAATTCCACGGGAATCTCTAGTGGGAAGGCTGAGCCTGAGTGGCCTGCCAAAGGTACTGAGTGAGCTGATGGCAGAGGCAGGATTTGTGCGTGTGCTGCACCAGCTCCTCCTCTTTCCATGGCTAACAGGAGACTGACTGAAGCCCATTCAATGCATGTGATGGTCTTCACTACTCCTCCTTGCTACAAGGGAGGGAAGGCCGGCATGAGTAGACCCTGGATTAGCAGCATTGTGATGTGGAGGGGGACCCCCCTCAAGACCAGCAGCGCACAGGTTCTCTTATGTGCCGCTTTTTCTTCTGCCAGGTGGCTATAAAGATCATCTCGACAGCAGAAGCACCTGTGGAATATACCAAGAAGTTCCTCCCCCGAGAAATCTACTCCCTCAATGTTACCTATAAGCACCTCAATGTGGTGAGTTTCCCAGCGACCTGCTTGTCCCTTTTGCCGAGCAGCAGTCAGTGAGTTCTGAAGCTGTGCCCCCAGGCAGCGACGTTTGAGAAGGCCACTGCCGTCAGCCACCGCCTTCCAGCCCACTGGGCAAGGGACAGAGGCCTGACAGCCACCCACAGACCAGCAGGCCACAGACATGTGGGCTGGGAATTGAGGAGGGCTGGGGGCAGAGCAGCCTGCAATTGTGGGAGCAACTGGATCTGGGCTAGAGCCTCCGTGGGGGGCAGAGACTCCCCGGAGGCAAGTCAGTCAGCCTGGCTACAGCAAGGCCAAACAAAACTCACTAGTGCTGCTAGAAGGATCTCTATGAATAAAGCACCCTTAGGAGGACTGGAGAAAAGTAAAGTCAGCATCTTAGACAGCAGCAGCCAAAGCAGAATATTCTGAGTAGGTCCCCCCCCCGGCCCAGCTGAAAAAACCGATCTTGCTTTCCACCCTAATTGTCTACGCCAAGCACTGGGACTGGGGCAGCTTCTGCTCAGGCAGTGCTTCAGGTGAGCACCAGCATCCACAGTGTGCATCACTCAGCAGCTTCAAAAGCACACCTCACCTTTGTTCTGACATTTCTGGCCAGTTCACACTTGCCAGAAGTGTGCTGAGGAATGTGTACACACACACAAGACACACATGTGGTAGCCCCTGCAAATAGTGCAGGCACATTTGAGTGGTTGCCTTGCTCCCACCAATATATAGGGCAGCCAGAGCTCCACACTTGCCTGATCACCTCTTCCGCAGGAAGTGTGACCACCTGCAAGGGTGTGTGTCCTATTCAGGGGCATCCCTAATTGCACACAGAAGGCCAAACAGACTCCAGGGCAAAGCAGGGAAGAACAGGGCTGTTGGGGGGCTGTTGTGCTGCAGGAGCTAGGTCCGTTCCCTACCTGCAGACCCCATCCTGCAGTGGTGGGTGCTGGGAGCAGGCTGACTTGCCACTGACCTAGCTGGGGTAGTGGGCAAGACAGGCACTCGGGACCCTCTCTCAGCGAGCTCTGATTTCCCTGCAGATCCAGCTGTATGAGATGTACCGGAACAGCAAGCGCACCTACCTGGTGCTGGAGCTTGCATCTCGTGGAGACCTCCTGGAGCACATCAATGCCACATCTGACAGGAGGGAGTACCCAGGCCTGGAGGAGGAGGAGGCACGCAGGCTCTTCCGCCAGATCGTCAGTGCTGTGGCACACTGTCACAATGTGGGCATTGTGCACAGGTGATAGGCTTGGCTGGTCAGGGAGAGGGGATGGGGGTCTCTGGCCCACCTCAGGCACACTGCCAACCAAGAGCAGAAGAGGCAATCACCCTCCGAGCCACTCTTTGAGACCAGGGCTGGCCTTCAGGTGCAGTGGCCCCTGCCAGGCTTGCACGACACAGTGAACTGAGGAGCATCATGTTCTCAAACTCCTACCTCTTTGTGGCAGAGAATTTCCAAAAAGGGTCGTTCTGCAGTGGTCCAAAATGCTTTAGCATGAGGGTTGCAGAAGTGAAACTGCACTCACTTAGCATTCCTTGTACTTGGGTGCACTCCCTTTTCTATACAACCCCCCCCCCCATTCTAATAGGCCACAAGGGAGAATTCGTGGGAGCCCGCTAGAGGTATAATTTGGGAGCTAACTGGCAACCAAAGTGGAACTCTTCTTCTAGCACTAAAGAGGTGGCACAGCAGCCTTGAAACTGACCCAATGTGCCGCATCTCAAAAAAGACATAGTGGAAATGGAAAAGGTGCAAAAGAGAGCGACTAAGATGATTACGGGGCTGGGGCACTTTCCTTATGAGGAAAAGCTACGGCGTTTGGGCCTCTTCAGCCTAGAAAAGAGACGCCTGAGGGGGGACATGATTGAGACATACAAAATTATGCAGGGGATGGACAGAGTGGATAGGGAGATGCTCTTTACACTCTCACATAATACCAGAACCAGGGGACATCCACTCAAATTGAGTGTTGGGCAGGTTAGGACAGACAAAAGAAAATATTTCTTTACTCAGCGTGTGGTCGGTCTGTGGAACTCCTTGCCACAGGATGTGGTGCTGGCGTCTAACATAGACACCTTTAAAAGGGAATTGGACAAGTTTCTGGAGGAAAAATCCATTATGGGGTACAAGCCATTATGTGTATGCGCAACCTCCTGATTTTAGAAATGGGTTATGTCAGAATGCCAGATGCAAGGGAGGGCACCAGGATGAGGTTGTGTATGTGCAACCTCCTGATTTTAGAAATGGGTTATGCCAGAAAGCCAGATGCAAGGGAGGGCACCAGGATGAGGTCTCTTGTTATCTGGTGTGCTCCCTGGGGCATTTGGTGGGCCTCTGTGAGATGCAGGAAGGTGGACTAGATGGGCCTATGGCCTGATCCAGTGGGGCTGTTCTTATGTTCATTTGGTGGGCCGCTGTGAGATACAGGAAGCTGGACTAGATGGGCCTATGGCCTGATCCAGTGGGGCTGTTCTTATGTTCTTATGACCCTTGAGGGAAAGCAGACAGGAGCTGGGCAGTGCCTGGTTCAGGCCAAAGGGATGAGGGCAGATATGCTGGGGTTTATTTAGGAGGGAGAAGGGTACAATCAGACAGGGAGTATGTGGGAGGGCAGGAGAGCAGGCTGCAGGGAGAGAGGCCCGTGCCAACAGCAGTGGCCAAAGGGGTACAGGCGGATGTCAGAAGCCTCTGAGCCAAGATGGGGACCTGGCAGGCTGGACTGCAAATGAGGACACAGCTAGAGAGGCCTGCTGGGGTGGTGGGGCACTGAAAGATCCTCCTTCTGAGTGTCAAGGAAGGGATGGAATCCAGCAAACCGGAACACCTGGGGCACAGAGTCCTCTGCAGGACCAGCGTGGGAGGAAAGACCAGAACACTCAGTTGAGCTCAGCTCGGAGAAAGGAATCAAGGAGGAGGGGCTGTTGTTGTGGGTGGCTTCAACTGCACACCCAGAGACCAGGTAAATACAAGGCCAAGTATTCTCTCTCTGGTACCCTGAATGTCTGTGCCTGGTACAGTTGACGTTGGACCCAGCCAGAGGGCTAAGCCCCTCAGTCCTATGTGGCACGCAAGACTTAGGGCTCAATCCTGTTTGGGAACTGTGCTGACAAGGCCCCGACTGCCATGCCAGCGCAACACTCTCAGCAAAGCCAAAAGCCTCCATGGATATCCCACCAGGGTCTGTTTCCCTGGAGCACTGTCCTGGCACTGGCATGTCCTTGGTGCAGTACCCACAGAGCCAATCACTGCCTCACCCAAGCCCAGCACAGCTGAGACACACATCGTAGCACAGGGATGCTACCGCGCCCCAGGAGCCCTTGTGGCCTCAGTTGTCAAGGGCCCGAAGCAAAGCACTGCCTGGAGCCCCTGCACCAGGGCTTGAGTCTCCTCCTCCCACACACACAAATGGAGAGCCAGGATGGTGTAGTGGTTTGGGAGGCGGACTCAGCCCTGGATGATCCAGGTTCAAATCTCCCCTAAGCCACAAAGCTTCCTGGGTGACCTTGGGCCAGTCACTTTCTCTCAGCCTCACCTACCTCACAGGGTTGTTGTGAGGACAAGAAGGAGGGGAGGAGCAGCTGTGTAAACAGCTCTGAGCTCTTTGGAGGAAGGGCGGTATAAAAATGTGAATAAATAAAAATAAATAAGCAAATAAAATGCCCACACCCTGCAGAGCCCAAGGGCTTTGGCCCTCAGCCTGTCAGGAATTACCAGTCTGGGTTGGGGTCCTGCCTCCCTCCCTTCTTTTGTCCCTGCCATGGCAGAGAGTCTGGTCCAACAAGAAGCTGACGGAACATACCAAGATCCAGGTCTACAGAGCTTGCGTCCTGAGTACACTTCTGTACTGCAGCGAGTCATGGACTCTCCGCTCACAACAGGAGAGGAAACTGAACGCTTTCCACATGCGCTGCCTCCGACGCATCCTCGGCATCACCTGGCAGGACAAAGTTCCAAACAACACAGTCCTGGAACGTGCTGGAATCCCTAGCATGTATTCACTGCTGAAACAGAGACGCCTGCGTTGGCTCGGTCATGTCGTGAGAATGGATGATGGCCGGATCCCAAAGGATCTCCTCTATGGAGAACTCGTGCAAGGAAAGCGCCCTACAGGTAGACCACAGCTGCGATACAAGGACATCTGCAAGAGGGATCTGAAGGCCTTAGGAGTGGACCTCAATAGTGGGAAACCCTGGCCTCTGAGCGGCCCACTTGGAGGCAGGCTGTGCAACATGGCCTTTCCCAGTTTGAAGAGACACTTGGCCAACAGTCTGAGGCTAAGAGGCAAAGAAGGAAGGCCCATAGCCAGGGAGACAGACCAGGGACAGACTGCACTTGCTCCCGGTGTGGAAGGGATTGTCACTCCGGAATTGGCCTTTTCAGCCACACTAGACGATGTTCCAAAACCACCTTTCAGAGCGTGATACCAGAGTCTCTCAAGACTGAAGGTTGCCAACAGTGTCAGTGGCAGTTCTGCAAGAGGCAAGTGCCTCGTTGGTGAGGACCAGTCTCTTGGCTGACCCCGAACTCCCCTTGCTTGGCTCCCAGTCTGTGCCTCTGTCCAGGGAGCCACCAGCTCCCTGCTTTGCTTGAGTGCTGCTGAAAACAGAAGAACATCAGAACAGCCCCACTGGATCAGGCCCAGGGCCCGTCTAGTCCAGCTTCCTGCATCTCACAGCGGCCCACCAGATGCCTCAGGCAGCACACAAGACCACAAGATCCTTGCATCTCACTACCACCTCCCTGCATCTGGCATTCTATTTACTTTCCCACCCCCAATGAAGACACCACTTAGGTTTAACTTGTGCTACTTCATTGTGCTACTTCATCCCCTGGGGGCTGGGGATAAGAGTAGGCCCTCAGTTTGGCTGTACTTGTCGTAAGAGGCGACTAAACAGCCACCAGGTAGATGGGACTCGTCAGCCTGGGAAGGCAGCTCATCTGAGAGAAGGAAAACTCTAATCCCAAACTGCCTTGTGGCTACATCCAGTTATGGAAAAGGCTTCAGGAGTCAACCTCGAGGCAAAATCAGGAGCTGGAGTCCCTGAGGCAATTCATGGCTGAACACAGTCACGTTCTGGCAACTTCTGTGATGCCGCTGGAACCAACCGTATTGGCCTCTGCCTTTCCATTGGACCATTTCAGCGACGTGGAGAGGGGGGATTTGCTGCATGGGTAACAGCCTATCCTCCATACCTACTTTACCCAGGCTTCGCACACTGGAGAACCACCATTCAGAGCGCGACAACATAGTCTTCCGAGACTGAAGGATGCCAACATGAACAAGACTTCATTAAACACAGTGACCAATTTTTTATCCCTGAAACCTACTGAACACCCTTCCCTCCCTCACCAGTCTGGGGGAGGTGAAAAAACCGCCCTCCACAGTCAGTTCGCATGACAGAAAAAAATTTCTACCCACCCCTCATGATGAGCAACCAGCTAATCTCAGACTGTACATACCCATCATGGCTTGTAACCTGTAATGGAGTTTTCCTCTAGAAATATGCCCAATCACCTTTTAAAGGCAACTCTAGACCAGACACCATCACCACATCCAGTGGCAAGGAGTTCCACAGACTAGTTACACACTGGGTAAAGAAACATTTTCTTTTGTCCATCCTAACTCTCCCAACACTCAACTTTAGTGGATGTCCCTTGGTTCTGGTGTTATGTGAGAGGGAAAAGAGTGTCTCTCTATCCACTGTCCATCCCCTGCATGATTTTGTATGTCTCAGTCATGAACTCCCTCAGGCGCCTCTTTTCTAGGCTGAAGAGGCCCAAAAGTCGGAGCCTGTCCTCATAAGGAAGGTGCCCCAGCCCAGCAATCATCTTAGTTGCTCTCTCTTGCACCTTTTCCATTTCCACTATGAACAGAACTGGATGCAATACTCCATGTGCGGCCTGAAGTGGCCTGTACAAACCAACGATTTGTACAACGGCATCATAATATTAGCCGTCTTATTCTCAATACCTTTTCTAATGATCCCAAGCATGGAATTTTCCTTCTTCACTACCACCACACATTGGGCCAACACTTTCATTGAGCTGTCCACCACCACCCCAAGATCTCTCCCCTGGATTGACACAGACAGCACAGAGCCCATTAGCCTATATGTGAAGTTTTGATTCTTTGCCCCAATGTGCATGACCTTACACTTACTGACATTGAAGCGCATCTGCCATTTTCTGCCCATTCTGCCAGTTTGGAGAGATCCTTCTGGAGCTCCTCACAATCACTTCTGGTCTTCACCACTCGGAAAAGTTTGGTGTCTGCAAACTTAGCCAGCTCACTGCTCAGCCCTGTCTCCAGGTCATTTATGAAGAGGTTGAAAAGCACCGGTCCCAGGACAGATCCTTGGGGCACACCGCTTTTCACCTCTCTCCATTGTGAAAATTGCCCATTGACACCCACTCTCTGTTTCCTGGTTTCAATCAGGTCTCAATCCACAAGAGGACCTGCCCTCTAATTCCCTGACTGTGGAGTTTCCTCAGCAGCCTTTGGTGAGGGACCGTGTCGAATGCCTTCAGATATATAATATCCACAAGGCCCCCTTGTGACTTGCCCAAGTCTGTCCCCTGGCAGGAGGGCTTCTTCCAGCTGGCAGGTGACCCCATGGGCACTCTCTTCCCAAGGAGCTATCTTACTGCCTGTGCTGTGCTCTCCTTAAAAGGTCCTTGAATGTGCGCCCAATCCTGTTGCTGCGCCAGCCTACATGATGCTGGTCAGGGACCAGGCAGCAGTGGAGAGGGAAGTAAAGAAATACTTACTTGCTCTGCCTGTCCTTGGTCCCTGATGGGCCAGAACTATGCAATTCAGAACTATGCAAGCTCTTCTGTTGGCATAACTCTGGTAGTTCCCAGGGGGCATATCAGTCCTTGGCCGGGGGAGAGATCAAACTTCAGCAACTGCTGCTGCCCCCAAGATGATGATGATGATGATGATAATGGTATTTATATACTGCTTTTCGGATTCCTCATCTGACTTTATTCAAGCCGGTTCACATAGACAGGCTATCTCGAAACCTCCAAAGGGATTTTTACAGTAACAGAAAGGTTCTGTCTTTCAAGAACCCCAAAACATTTCAGATGGATCTTTCATGGTCTGGTTTCACTTCTGGCCCCCAGTTGCCTCCCACACTGGCTGACAAGCAGCAGCTTCATCTCTCACTTGAAGGGCAGCCAAGACGCTTCTTCGCTCACAGCAAAGAGCAGGTGGAATAACTCAGCTCGGCTTGTCAGCTGCTTCAAGGTCTTGCCATTCACGGAGCTGCCGGTGGCCTTGAACTGGCAACCTTCAGATGTTATCTTTGGACTAGGAGGCTCTACACTCTAGACCAGACTCCCATACTCTCTAGACCAAGATCCTCCCCCTCCTCCCAGCCTGCCCCCAAACTGCCTCCAGCCCTGCCAGGTCCCTGTCCTGTTCCATCCCAAACCCTCCCACTGCTGACTTACCAGTATGGCAGATGATCCAGAGCCCACCAGTACTTTGCGCATCCTTCAGGCATTTCATCTCCAACGCTGCAGCCAGGCTGGCGGTTCGTGAGGTCTGATGAAGGACTGCGAGATCAGCCATTGCATCCTGCCCACAGTGGTTGTGGGGTGGGGGGACTGGAACCTGGGGCTAGTGCTGGGCCAGGTTGGCGGGGGAAGCACTGTAGGCCTGGGAGCCATGAAGTCTGTGCCCCCTCCTGGTATGCAACCAGGATCCCTCACAGTCTTGTGCTTTTGCCCCTTTGCTGCTGATGCCACAATACCTCCTGCAGCGGGTGGGGGCACTGTAGCATCCTTGCGTTGTGTGGTGGGGTGTCTTTGGGGCATCTCTCCATGGTTGAGGCGGTGCCTGTGGTTCATTCCTACTGGCTGGCACTTCCCCAGCACTGGCCGTTTATTGACCCTGAACCTGCCCTCTGCCCTGTTCACCCTGGCACGGCTTCTCTGGCTGCCGGTTTGGGGGCCAACTAGATACAGCAACTGGCCCTTTGGGCATCAAAGCAGTGACATGTGCATGGTGTACCAATGGACAGATTTCTGGATGAAACATCCATCACAGGTTACAGCCGTGATGAGCATGTACAACCTCCTGGTTTTAGAAGCAGGCTACCTCAGAAGGCCAGGTGCAGCAAGGGAGTGGCAACATGACGCAGGTCTCTTGTAGTCTTGGGGGCTCCCCGAGGCTCCTGGTGGGCCCCTGTGAGAGGCAGGACGTTGAACTAGATGGCCCCTTTGGCCTGATCCAGGCAGGCTCTTCTGATGTTCTTCAGCTTTGATAAAGTCCCACAATGACCGCTTTTGCCAAAACCTGGTGGCAGCCATGGAATAAGAAGAAAGATTCTTTCATGCACTGGCATCTGGTTCAAAGGCAGGAAACAGCGAGGAAGACTACAAGGGGCAGAAAACACATGTTGGCACATGTGCACTAAGGCAGGGGGAGGGAAGGGTTTGTGGCTAGTAATGGCTGCTCAGCTCCTTCCACCATTTCTGTTTCTCTTAGAGATTTGAAGTGTGAAAACATTTTGTTGGACGAACGTGGCTTCATTAAACTGACTGGTGAGTTTTCCTCCAGGGAGGTGGGCAGGGAATGTTCCCCCCCGTTTCTTCCTGTTGAATGTGCAAGTCCACGATGTGACAGAAAGCGCGTCACAGGCTCAGCCCCGAACCGGAGGCCCTTGTGGCAGGCCTTGCCCCAGGAAGAGATTTCCACTCGACTGACGTGAAACTGCACTTTCCCCTCTACCCAGAAGAGACCTTTCCCCCTCCGTCCCATGTCCTGCCCCCACCCCAATTGCCTGCACCCACAATGCGGACGTTTTCAGAATGTCAGCTTGAAACTCAGCAGGACAGGGCAAGATCCAGCTCCGCAAATTGCTGGCCAGGAGCAGGCCAGGAAATGCGAGCAGAGCTAAGGCGGGGGGGGGGGGGGTCCTAGTCTGGAGAGAGGCGCAACGCCCAACCGTGCCATGACAGCACAAAATCTGTTGCAGATTTTGGCTTTGCCAACCGCTACTCCCTGAAGAATTCCCTAATGAGCACATTCTGTGGCTCCGTGGCCTACACCGCCCCTGAAATCCTCATGAGCAAGAAGTACAATGGGGAGCTGGCTGACCTATGGAGCCTGTAAGTACCAGGCCGCAGGACTGGGCAGGAGAGGGGCAGCGGGCTGGGTGGGGCCCTACCAGGAGGGGGAGAGTGAGCAGGGAAGGCCCAGGGGAAAGGAGCGCAAGTACTCCTGGATCCCTCCCCAGTTGCATGCCGGGGGGGGGGGGGATCAGGCCTCATGGCTGCCAGGCCTACAGTTCTGTGCCCCTGCAAGCCTGGGCTGACACTAGCCCCCCCCCTGCTCCTCTGTTCCCTCCTCCAGTGGGGTGATCCTCTATGCCATGGTGACAGGGAAGCTCCCCTTCAAGGAGCGCCAGCCTCACAAGATGATCCACGTGATCAAGCAGGGACTCGCCTTCCGGCAGCCCATCTCACCAGGTATGGCCACGCGCAACTCTCTGGCTGGGGCCAGGTGGCACAGCTCAGCTCACCCAGTGTGGCTCTCTCCACCTCAGTCTATGCATGTGGAGTCCCCTCCACCCTTCCATGGGCTACAGCAAGACACCCCCCACCCCCCACACACACACAGTGGCATCTTCTTGCAAACAGAGACCATCCTGCAGACTCTTCCACATCTCTGCCTTCACACAACTCCAGAGCTGGAGCTCCTGCAGGACTTGCAGGGTGGGGAGAACAGAAGCAGGTGCTGCTCTGTGCTGGTTCCTTCTGCCTGCACGGCCCCAGGGCCAGCAGGACTATGCCAGTCGGCAGCATTTCAGGAGGAAGGGCACTCTCCAGGCCCGTCCTCTCCCTTGGCCAAAGTGTGTCTCTGGCTGAAGACCAAGGGGAAGCTGGAGGAGGTGTGGAGGGCGATGAAGCACACCTGAAAGCATCAGCCCCCAGTGGCTATGGGGAGGCCGGGGAAGCCCTAGCCCCTGAGGCTACATGGCTCCTGCAGTTACGCTCGTGAGCCAGGTGCTTCACGGTTCTGAGCAGTGGAGCTCTCCTTCTGGTCCTTGGCCTCCTTCCACCAGCACTCTAGTTGGCTCTCTTCTCCCACCCCTGACATTCACAAGAGGCTGCTGTGACAGAAGTCATGCTCACGTGCACCGCAGTTCCTGAATGATCCCCACCTTGCACCTGCCCTTACCCACAACTTCAGTGCAGATTCAGCCCCAGGGCAGGCCAGAGAGGATGGACGTCCAACAGGCCTGGAGAAGGCCCCCCTGGCAGTGATACAGGACGTGCTGTCCAACGGGCTGGATCTGTTCATTTCAAACAAAAGTTGGGTGAGGGCACCTGTCTCCCCTGTCCCTTTCATGGGGATTCTAGTCACTCCTCAGCCACAGGGGTTCACAGGTGAGTGCAGGGGTGGCAAAAATGGGGGGGGGGGTTTCAGGCAGCACAAGGGCACAGGCCACCCCTGCCTCAGTCTGTGGGCAGCCAAAGCAGTCTGTTGTGTGGCTGGTGCAACTGGGAAGAGCCCTGGGTGAGTGGGGCAGTGAAAGATCCCCCTTTCTGGTGGCTAGCGCCAGGCAAGCAGAGGTGGGGTGGCCAGTGGCCCTCTCCTACCAGGGACACAGGCTGCTCTGGCTCTCACCCGCTCTTCTCCACTCTTCTCCACTCTAGAATGTCAGAACCTAATTGAGGGCTTGCTCCAGCTGAAGCCGGTGGCCCGCCTGGGCCTGCAGCAAGTGGCCACGCACCGCTGGATGCTGCCTGCCACGTCTGCCATCTTCCACAGGGTGATGAGCTCCATGGGGGGTCCATCCGGAGTGCAACATGAGCCAAGAAAAGGCACCCGCGGCACAAGGTACGGGGAAGCACATCAGCCTCTGCACCAGGCAGGGACTGAAGGCTGGCTCATGGGCGGAGCTTTCCCCTCAGCAAAGCAGGCAGCCCCCCCCCCCCCTGCCCATTTGCCTGTCCGGTCAGCCAGTCTCTTCTCCACGGCCCCTGAAAGGCCAGTCTTAAAACTGGAACATGCAGACAGAGGGGCAAGAGGTTCCTGCCTCTCGGACCAGGAGCCAGTCACATCCTTGCCTCCTCCCCAGCGCTGAACGGCAGAAAAGCCAAAGCCCCTGCAGTGTCACTGATCAGGTTCAAACCGCAACCCCCACCCCACACTTTCTGAGGTTTGGCTGCAGCCTTCGTTCTTTTTCCTCTCATTTTTGGGCCCAGGTCCACAGTGAACTTATTGAAGCAGGCTAGATACGAGGGGGCACACAAGGCCTCTTTGAGCCTCGGAAGGGCTCATTCCAACCAATGCCCATCAGTCTCTGCTCCAGGCCTGCACCTCTGTTGATAAGCAAGGCAGTTGGCCACATCCTACTAGGGCCACAATCCCCAGCCTTGTGCACCCACAGAACTCCTGCAGCTGTCCCTAAAATGGGGTGGACATCAGTCGATGACTGCAGCTCAGCTCCTCTCTCCTCCCTCAGCGAATCAGACTGTGATCTGGTTAAAGACCGACACCCCCCCAGCTGTTTCCTGGGACAAAGTCATATTCAGGCCCACCACACTCAGGGACCCTTCAGGCATCCCCTTCTTCAAATAGAGATTTATCCCAAAGTTGACGAAACAAAGACCCCAGCCAGGCCAGGAGTGAGGCACTCCTAAGTCATCTTCACTCTAGACTTCTTAGTATTGGCAACCTTCAGTCTCGAAAGACTCTGGTATCGCGCTCTGAAAGGTGGTTCTGGCACAGCGTCTAGTGTGGCTGAAAAGGCCAATCCGGGAGTGACAATCCCTTCCACACCGGGAGCAAGTGCAGTCTGTCCCTGGTCTGTCTCCCTGGCTATGGGCCTTCCTTCTTTGCCTCTTAGCCTCAGACTGTTGGCAAAGTGTCTCTTCAAACTGGGAAAGGCCATGCTGCACAGCCTGCCTCCAAGCGGGCCGCTCAGAGGCCAGAGTTTCCCACTTGTTGAGGTCCATCCCTAAGGCCTTCAGATCCCTCTTGCAGATGTGTGCCCTCTAGACTTCTAGAGGGCACACAAGGCCAGAAGAAGCCGCCACCTGTGTTCCCTTTCCCGTTTTTCTGACACAGAACGGGGCCTCTGTAACCCCACAGAAAGAGATAAGTGAACCACAGCAGGGAGACGGCAAGAGTGCTACGCATCACCCCAGTGGCCCTATTAACCCCACTGTCCCCTTTACAGCTGAGTCCACCGCACAGCTTCCAGACCTGGAGAGCACCACCAAGTCTCTGGAGGGGCCGGCCAAGGAACCCAAGACCCTGCCAACACCCCGCGCCTCCTCTGCCACGGGGGCATTCCCCAGCAGAGCCAAGATGGAGAAGAGCCACGAGACAGCCACTGCCGCCGCCAACTGCATCCTCCAGCTCCCGTCCCCCCGGAAGACAGAGCGCCCGCCCAGACTCTCCTTGTACCGGCCCAGCCTGCTCACCACCCTGCAGCCCTTCCACCACCTGCCCAACTTCCGCAAGCCTGGCTCGGGCTTCTCCACCAGCGCCTACGTGGCCAGCAAGCGCCTGGGGGACAAGGTCCCCTCCCGGGCTGCGGCCCTGAGCAGCGGCTCCGGCAGCCTCTCCAAGCAAGTGCATTCCCTCTACACCATGACTCCGTGCCCCTGACCCTCAGCCCCACCGCACGCTCAAGCAGCTCGGCGCATGGGGTGGGGGGCCCCTGCCCTCCCCGGGCCCGGCCCCCTGGAACCACAGTGCCCAAGGACAGGATGCAGTGAGCACTATTAAATGTTATTCAGAGTCCCATCGGGCTGCCTGCTGCCATGTGTGTGCTGCTGCCCGGGGACCGCCCTCGGGGCCCAGCTGCCGACGTGGGACTGAGGAGGCCTCCTTGCAGGGCGGCCCGGCCGAGCAAGCGCTGCTCCGCTGCCACGCATGGCTGTCCAGTTTCTCTTATATACATCAATGTATCATCGCTCTGCTTTGTGTGCCTGTCTCACCCACTCCGTGTTGCCGCGTCTCTGGGCCCAGGGGCTGCTGCCCCTCCAGTGGCCCTTCCCCCCAGGGCTGCTAACAGTGACAGACGGGGAGGAAGCAGCGCTTGGGGGACCCTTATGCCTTCTCTTGCGCCAAAGGAGTCTGCCCTGGCCCAGGAAAACCACTGAGCCGATGTTTGGTGGGGGGGGGCTACCCAAACCACTCCCATCTCCATGTAACCCTCTTGGAGTACCAGCTGGGGCACAGACCAGCTCCTGCCACCAGAGCTGCACACCTTCTTGCCCAGGGCACCTTTGACTTAGCTCAGATGACCCACAAGGCCACAAGAAAAGCCCCACTGGATCAGGCCAAAGGTCCACCTAGTCCAGCTTCCTATATCTCACAAATGCTTCAAGGAGCACACAAGACAGCAAGAGACATGCATCCTGGTACCCTCCCTTGCCTCTGGCATTCTGAGGTAGCCTAAAATTAGAAGCTTGCACATACATACCTATCATGACTTGTAAACCAGGACAAACTTTTCCTCCATAAATCTGTCCCTTTTAAAGGCATCTAGGTCAGATGCCATCACCACTTCCTGTGACAAGGGCAGACTGACTACATGCTGGGTAAAGAAATATTTTCTTTTCTCTGTTCTAACTCTCCCAACACTCAATTTGAGTGGATGTCCCCTGGTTCTGGTGTTCTGTGAGAGCGAAGAGAACATCCCCCTATCCACTCTATCCATCCCCGCATAATTTTGTATGTCTTAATCATGAACCCCTCAGGGGCTTTTTTTCTAGACTGAAGAGCCCCAAATGTTGTAGCCTTTCCTCATAACAAAACTATAACAGAATAACATTTGAACCATGTAAAGTGAACAGCAGTCAACAGTGGCATTAAGAACCATTATCACTGTCATTAACAAAAGGAGAGACTTAAAGGTTTGAGTACTCGTTTTCTGGAAACCCCAAGAACTCATCATCACTATAGTCAGAATTTATGAAGCTCATTTGCTCACAATCACTGACATCACTTTCTTCACAGTCTTCATATAAGATACCGTCTTCACTTCCATCTAAGGCATTGCTAATGCCACATTTTTTGAATGACTGTACAAGGATCTCCTCTTTACCGAGTCCTATGATGTTTTCACCCATTTTTTCAGAAGTCCTCCAGGACATTTGGACCACACCTTTTCAACCCATATTCTCATTCCATTTTCATCCATCCATCCTGGCATGAAGATCCCCCCCCCCTTCTTAGGGTGAATGTGAGCATAAACTGGCATGAAGATCCTCCCCCTTCTTAGGGTGAATGTGAGCATAAACTGGCATGAAGCATAACATAACGTGCACTCTTTTTTGCAGTATTTGCTCCATAAGACGCACACACTTTTCCCCCCACTTTTTTTTGGGGGGGGGGAAGTGCGTCTTATGGAGCGAAAAATATGGTATTTTCATTTATTTGAATCCACATGCTACTGTAACTCTGAAAGCAATTGTACTATCCCCCCCACCCACTGGAGTAGATGCCAACTGCTTTCCCAGGAATATGCTACTGGCCTAATCACTCCGGGGACACTTGCATGGGACAAGCTGCTGAACCTGACTCTGCCAAGGCCACCCAGCTGCCTCACCCTTCCATGCAACAGAAATCACGATGTTCCTGCTCAGCCCTGTTGGTTCAGAGGAGCAGCTTGGTTATGACCACACCACTGGCACAGGCCACCCATGTGCGGTGGCTAAGTTTGCAGGCGACACCAAACTTTTCCGAGTGGTGAAGACCAGAAGTGATTGTGAAGAGCTCCAGAAGGATCTCTCCAGACTGGCAGAATGGGCAGCAAAATGGCAGATGCGCTTCAATGTCAGTAAGTGTAAAGTCATGCACATTGGGGCAAAAAATCAAAACTTTAGATATAGGCTGATGGGTTCTGAGCTGTCTGTGACAGATCAGGAGAGAGATCTTGGGGTGGTGGTGGACACGTCGATGAAAGTGTCGACCCAATGTGCGGCGGCAGTGAAGAAGGCCAATTCTATGCTTGGGATCATTAGAAAAGGTATTGAGAACAAAACGGCTAATATTATAATACTGTTGTACAAATCGATGGTAAGGCCACACCTGGAGTATTGTGTCCAGTTCTGGTTGCCGCATCTCAAAAAGGACATAGTGGAAATGGAAAAGGTGCAAAAGAGAGCGACTAAGATGATTTCTGGGCTGGGGCACCTTATGAGGAAAGGCTATGGCGTTTGGGCCTCTTCAGTCTAGAAAAGAGGCGCCTGAGGGGGGACATCATTGAGACATACAATATTATAAAGGAGAAGGATAGAATGGAGATGCTCTTTACAATCTCACTTAACACCAGAACCAGGGGACTTCCACTAAAGTTGAGTGTTGGGAGAGTTAGGACAGACAAGAGAAAATATTTCTTTACTCAGTGTGTAGTTCGTCTGTGGAACTCCTTGCCACAGGATGTGGTGGCGGCATCTGGCCTGGTTGCCTTTAAAAGGGGATTGGACAAGTTTCTGGAGGAAAAATCCGCTACAGGTTACAAGCCATGATGTGCATATACAACCTCCTGATTTTAGAAATGGGTTATGTCAGAATGCCAGATGCAAGGGAGGGCACCAGGATGCAGGTCTCTTGTTATCAGGTGTGCTCCCTGGGGCATTTGGTGGGCCGCTGTGAGATACAGGAAGCTGGACTAGATGGGCCTATGGCCTGATCCAGCAGGGCTGTTCTTATGACCTCCCCCTCCATTCTCGCTCTCACAAACTAGAGCAGGGGTGTCAAACATAAGCAGCCTGCAGAAGCTCTTTAAGTGGTTCCTGTGATAACTGGGCTCTCTCAAGCCCTTTCAAGCTTCTGCCAAGGCTCTCTGGGAGGGAGGGAACAAGGCTCCACAAAGCAAGGAATGCTCTGGAGCAGCCATTTTCAACCACTGTGCTGTGGCACACTGGTGTGCCATGAATGGTCCCCAGGTGTGCCGCGGGAATTTGGGAGGTCATTTATTAGTAGGGCTATTGGAGGATGTGAGCCCCCCATTGAGAGTAGTGTGCCTTGTCAAAAAACCAATGATGTGCCTTAACCATTTTAGTGCCTTGCCAGTGTGCCCCGAGATGGAAAAGGTTGAAAATCACTGCTCTGGAGGAAGGAGCAGCCCAAGAGGGGGAAGGGAGATGCTGTAAGGCGATAGGAGAGCTGCGCTTGCAGAACACCTCTCTGCTGCTGAGCTGTGAAGCGACACCTCAGCAGAAGCAGCGCTGCTGAAAGGACAGCCCGCAGGTTCACTGGGCTCTCTCCTACCTCAAAAAATACGATCAAGATTTGCATATTTTCTCCTTTGTCATTTGCAGTTAATAAGTTCCTAAAGGAACACAAAGTGCTTATTTCTGGTCGTCTCCTGCTTACTGAACTCACTTCTGTTCTTCAGCAGGCAGCATGGATGCTCTTCTGCCCACTGCATGAAATGCGTTTGACACCCCTGCACTAGAGTAACAGAAGCAGGACCAGAAAACGGCCTCATCCTTGCTCTTGGCCCATTCGTCATAATTCCAGGCCTTCCAGGGCCACACCGTTGCCCTGCTGTTTCTCAGCACCAAGAGTTCTGGCATCCCCCAATCACTGCTCCTCCCTCATCCAACTAACTCAGTGTTTCCCAGGATGGGGGTTGTGACCCCCCCCCCCCCAAGGAAAAGGGCAACACTGCATCTCCCCTTAAGGAGGGAGTGGCGATGGTGGCAACGATATCTCCATATTTGCGCTGCCACCAACCAAGTAAAAAAAGGGCATTTGGGACTTAAACTGGTGGTGGCTAGTGATGTTGCAAAACCCAGGTTCTTACTGCTGCCACCACCACCACCACCACTAGGTAGGTAAGTCCAAAAAAAGGCCTTTTTTACGTAGTGACAATGTGAACGTGGAAGTACTGTCACAACCACATCGCCACCCCCATAAAGACCCTGCAAGCACATGGTGGTTCCCTATCTTTGAGTAAAGACAGGGGTCCCTGATTTATACCGTCCCCTCTGTCAAACTGAGCCGTGTTCATCCACCCTCACTATTGTTAGGTCTCTGTCATGATACCCTAAGAATCGAGAGCTACTCCTTCCAACCCCAACTAAGAGCAACCCAAGCATCCAGTGGGGACATCTTTCTCTGTAACACCCCTCCCCTTGGTGAGCTCCTGCACTCAAATGTCTCTGCCCAGAAGAATTCCCCTCCCCTTACATAAGAACAGCACCATTGGATCAGGCCATAGGGCCATCTAGTCCAGCTTCCTGTATCTCACAGTGGCCCACCAAATGCCCCAGGGAGCACACCAGATAACTAAAGATCTGCATCCTGGTGCCCTCCCTTGCATCTGGCATTCTGACATAGCCCATTTCTCAAAACAGGAGGTTGCACATACACATCATGGCTTGTAACCTGTAATGGGTTTTTCCTCCAGAAACTTGTCCAATCCTCTTTTAAAGGCGTCCAGGCCAGACACCATCATCACATCCTGTGGCAAGGAGTTCCACAGACCAACCACACGCTGAGTAAAGAAATATTCTTTTGTCTGTTCTAACTATCCCAACACTCAATTTGAGTGGATGTCCCCTGGTTCTGGTGTTATGTGAGAGTGTAAAGAGCATCTCTCTATCCACTTTATCCTTCCCATGCATAATTTTGTATGTCTCAATCATGTCCCCCCTCAGGTGCCTTTTTTCTAGACTGAAGAGCCCAAATGTTGTAGCCTTTCCTCATAGGGAAGGTGTCCCAGCACAGTAACCATCATAGTCACCCTCTTTTGCACCTTTTCCATTTCCACTATGTCCTTTTTGAGATGTGGTGACCAGAACTGGATGCAAAACTCCAGGTGTGGCCTTACCATCAATTTGAACAATGACATTATAACATTAGCTGTCTTATGCTCAGTGCCTTTCCTAATGATCCCAACCATAGAATTGGCCTTCTTCACTGCCACCATACATTGGGACGACACTATCATCAAGCTGTCCACCACCACCCCAAGATCTCTCTCCTGATCTGTTTCAGACAGCTCAGAACCCATTAGCCTATACATGAAGTTTTGATTCTTTGCCCTAATGTGCATGACTTACTTATTTACATTGAAACGCATCTGCCGTTTTGCTGCCTACTCTCCCAATTTAGAGATCCTTCTGGAGCTCCTCATAATCGCTTCTGGTCTTCACCACTTGGTAAAGTTTGGTGTCATCTGTATACTTAGCCACCTCACTGCTCAACCCTGTCTCCAGGTCATTTATGAAGAGGCTGAAGAGCACCAGTCCCAGGACAGATCCTTGGGGCACACCGCTTTTCACCTCTCTCCACTGTGAAAATTGCCCATTGATACCCACTCTCTGTTTCGTGATCTTCAACCAGTATACCTTTGCAGTATATACTTCTCCTGGGCTTATATTACTGTTGTTTTAAACAGCTTTCACGCACTCTGAAGAGATTGGACCCTCTTTACCTTCCCTTTCAACTTTTTCCTAACTAGCCTCCTCATTTGAGGGAAATCCGCCCTTCGGAAGTCAAGGGTTTTTGTGTCAGAATTGCAGCATGGTCACTGTTTTTCAATGGCTCAGTAACATTTAGTTCTCTAACCAGGTCCTGAGTGCCACACAATATTAAATCCAGAGTCGCCTGTCCTCTGCTGGGCTCCATGACTAGTTGCTCTAAAGCAGGGGTGTCCAAAGTTTTTGGCAGGAGGGCCACATCAGCTCTCTGACACTATGTTGGGGGCCGGGGGAAAAAAGAATTAATTTACATTTAAAATTTGAATAAATTTACATAAGTTTGCATAAGTGAATATATTAAAGATGAACTTATATGAATGAATGAATGGTCTTGCAATAGCTCAAGGCCTATAAAAGGCCTTGCACAAAGCAAGGCTGGCCTTTCCTTTGCTGCCGCTACTGCATCACAGACGTGAAACAGCAAGCAGTGGAAGGAGCCCTTATCTCACAGCTCACGAGAGGTCAAACAGTTGCCCTCACGCTGAGAGCAATTGCGTAGGGCCACTGTGGGCTCCAACAAATCTACAGAGGGCCAGAGGCTCATTGGAGACTGGGGGCTCTCGAGGGCCGCATTGAGAGGCCTTGAGGGCCGCAAGTGGCCCCAGGGCCGGGGTTTGGGGACCCCTGCTCTAAAGCACAGTCATTTAGTATGTCAAGAAAACCAGCCTCTTTCATGACCAGAGCATGAATTGACCTGTTGATGTGAGAATTACTGAAGTCCCCCATGATTACAACCCTGTCCCTCCTCGACACCTCCCTGATCTGTTTCCTCATTTCAAGGTCCCTTTCTGGTCCGGAGAACGGTAGCATGCCCCCACTATTACATCGTTCCTCGAACCTGATAACACAAGCCAACACACATTTTGCTTCCTTAAACATTACACCAATTCCTGTGTATATTTGGGGTGTCAGTTCCAAAAATGGCACCTGTTTTGCCCTATCATGTCTAATTTTGGAGACACGGCATAGCCTCTTTAGTGACTGGTTCAAGTAGCTTCCTCATGAGGAAGCCTACACCATGTCTTCCTCATGAGGAAGCTGCTTGAACCATTCACTACGGAGGCTATACTATATCTCCAAAACTAGACGTAATAGGGCAAAACGGATGCCATTTTTGGAATTCATATCAAACCACCATAAAGTTTGGGAAAAACTTTTCTGACTCTCAATTTTGTAGGCCTGTGTAATTTAACCAACAGCGACTCTATGGTGGAGTCGGACCCGCCTTCAATCTCTACTTTGCTGGATTCCATCCCTTCTTTAACATAGATGGCCACCCCACCACCAACACGCCCCTCTGTACCTCCTATAGATATAGCCCGGGATTGCGGTATCCCACTGGTTCTCCGCATTCTGCCATGTTTCCGTTATGTCTACTATGTCAATATTTTCCCTAGTCATCAAACATTCCAGTTTTCTCATCTTTGCTCGGAGACTTTGGGCATTAGCATAAAAGTACTTGTATACAAAGTTCCCCAAGATGGGCTGCTTATTCTTTCCTTGCAGTCTCTCATTTTGCTGGACAGGCTATCACATCCCATCATGTTTCCACTCCCAATTCCTACTCCTACTCTATCCCTGCCTTGTTCTTCTCTAACCTCCCCATCCTCATGCCACAGGAATGAAAAGTCCCGAACCGGATACCCCTCAGCTCCTGTCGGCTTTCTCCCAGGGTTGTTTAAAAGCTGCTCTGCCACCTTTTTAACACTATGCCACCTTTTTAATATTATTATATTATGCCTTCCCAGCAGAGATTATTGCACACCATCTTTATGCTCCTCCTGGGTATGATGCAGGCCTCCTGTCTGCTCCTCCTCCTGGTCCAAGCGCTGCAGCTGCTCTTCCACGTCTGCAGGGACCTCCACCTCCAGCAAGTTCTCCATCCCAGCTTCAGGCTCATCTCCAATCAGGACCTGCTCAGGGCAAGCAGACCCAGAACATTTCAGAGGCAGTAAAGGGACCAGCCTGCCCAACCCATAGTAGACACACAGCCCAACCCAAGACTTTATCTCCAGGCAGTAACTGCGTCCCACACACCCAGTCTATCCAAAGGTTTTACAGAGGAAAAGCCGTGCAAAGGGCCGAAAGATGAGGGCCCTGCACTCAAGAAAAGACAGGTCCTCTCAGCCCCAATGCATCCAGTTGATGCTCAGGCTCTTCTCCAGAGTCCAGCCCCTCAATCACTATAGAGGCGCCTCCACCTGCCACCACTGCCCACAGCACCAGCTCCTCTACGCCTCAACATGGCCACTGTGTCCCACTGTCCCTTTTCTTCCAAGCCAAATGCCACCGCTCCCTTCAGGCTTCTTGCACAGGGCAGACATTTGGAATTCTTCCTCCCAAGCTAGCTGAGAAGCAAAACCTTATGCAGTGTTTTAGTGGAAGAGGTGAGCGCAGTTTCCTGCCAAGGCCCTGACAGCTTCCTCCCCCATGTCAGTGCCGACAGGTCAGCACTCACAATGCAGTGCTCTGCTGCACCCTCCAGGCCTGGGTGATGTCAGGATACTGGGCAGGGAATGCTTAACTACTCCCTCCTCTCTGCTTACCTGGATCAGCTTCTCGCAGGCAGCCAGGACGCCAGGGTCCGCTTCCCACCTGTGCAGTTCCCGCAAGATGAAGTAAGTGCCTTTCTCCCGTACAAGCTGCCGCCCCGGCTTTGTGGCTGTCAGCTGCAAAAGAGCATGGAAAACAGGGACAGGAGTAGCACTACAGAAGCCAAATCTTGCCTATGAATTGGAGGAGCCTTACTGGTGTCACGGGGGAGGGGGCTGGAGATCCACCAAGATTATGCGCTGGGGCCCTAGTGAAAGAAGATGGGCAAAAGCAGGAGGGCAGAAGGTCTGGTCCAGCCTCTGTTTGCCTGAAGATAACCTCCGAAGGTTGCCAGTGCGAGGCCACAAGCACCGTGAATCGGGAGACCTTGAAGCAGCTGACAAGCCAAGCAGAGTTATTCCACCTGCCCTTTGGTGTGAGCAAAGAAGCGTCTTCCCTCCATGTGAGAGATGGAGGAGCTGCTTGTCAGCTTGTACGGGAGGAAACTGGAGACCAGATGTGATACCAGATCAGAAAGATCCATCTGAAATGTTGTGGTTCTTGAAAGATAGAACTTTCACCAGCCCACCAGATAGAACAGATAGAAAGATAGAACAGCCCACCAGAGGACAGGTGACTCTGGATTTAATTTTGTGCGGTACGCAGGACCTGGTTAGAGATGTAAACGTTACTGAGCCATTGGGGAACAGTGATCATGCTGCGATCCGTTTTGACGTGCACGTTGGGGGAAGAATACCAGGCAAATCTCTAACAAAAACCCTTGACTTCCGACGGGCGGACTTCCCTCAAATGAGGAGGCTGGTTAGAAGGAGGTTGAAAGGGAGGGTAAAAAGAGTCCAGTCTCTCCAGAGTGCATGGAGGCTGCTTAAAACAACAGTAATAGAGGCCCAGCAGAGGTGTATACCGCAAAGAAAGAAGGGTTCCACTAAATCCAGGAGAGTGCCCGCATGGCTAACCAGCCAAGTTAGAGAGGCTGTGAAGGGCAAGGAAGCTTCCTTCCGTAAATGGAAGTCTTGCCCTAATGAAGAGAATAAAAAGGAACATAAACTGTGGCAAAAGAAATGTAAGAAGGTGATAGGGGAGGCCAAGCGAGACTATGAGGAACGCATGGCCAGCAACATTAAGGGGAATAATAAAAGCTTCTTCAAATATGTTAGAAGCAGGAAACCCGCCAGAGAAGCGGTTGGCCCTCTGGATGGTGAGGGAGGGAAAGGGGAGATAAAAGGAGACTTAGAGATGGCAGAGAAATTAAATGAGTTCTTTGCATCTGTCTTCACGGCAGAAGACCTCGGGCAGATACCGCTGCCCGAACGGCCCCTCCTAACCGAGGAGTTAAGTCAGATAGAGGTTAAAAGAGAAGATGTTTCAGACCTCATTGATAAATTAAAGATCAATAAGTCACCGGGCCCTGATGGCATACACCCAAGGGTTATTAAGGAATTGAAGAATGAAGTTGCAGATCTCTTGACTAAGGTATGCAACTTGTCCCTCAAAACGGCCACGGTACCAGAAGATTGGAGGATAGCAAATGTCACGCCTATTTTTAAAAAGGGAAAGAGGGGGGACCCGGGAAACTATAGGCCGGTCAGCCTAACATCCATACCGGGTAAGATGGTGGAATGCCTCATCAAAGATAGGATCTCAAAACACATAGATGAACAGGCCTTGCTGAGGGAGAGTCAGCATGGCTTCTGTAAGGGTAAGTCTTGCCTCACAAACCTTATAGAATTCTTTGAAAAGGTCAACAGGCATGTGGATGCGGGAGAACCCGTGGACATTATATATCTGGACTTTCAGAAGGCGTTTGACACGGTCCCTCACCAAAGGCTACTGAAAAAACTCCACAGTCAGGGAATTAGAGGACAGGTCCTCTCGTGGATTGAGAACTGGTTGGAGGCCAGGAAGCAGAGAGTGGGTGTCAATGGGCAATTTTCACAATGGAGAGAGGTGAAAAGCGGTGTGCCCCAAGGATCTGTCCTGGGACCGGTGCTTTTCAACCTCTTCATAAATGACCTGGAGACAGGGTTGAGCAGTGAAGTGGCTAAGTTTGCAGACGACACCAAACTTTTCCGAGTGGTGAAGACCAGAAGTGATTGTGAGGAGCTCCAGAAGGATCTCTCCAGACTGGCAGAATGGGCAGCAAAATGGCAGATGCGCTTCAATGTCAGTAAGTGTAAAGTCATGCACATTGGGGCAAAAAATCAAAACTTTAGATATAGGCTGATGGGTTCTGAGCTGTCTGTGACAGATCAGGAGAGAGATCTTGGGGTGGTGGTGGACAGGTCGATGAAAGTGTCGACCCAATGTGCGGCGGCAGTGAAGAAGGCCAATTCTATGCTTGGGATCATTAGGAAGGGTATTGAGAACAAAACGGCTAATATTATAATGCCGTTGTACAAATCGATAGTAAGGCCACACCTGGAGTATTGTGTCCAGTTCTGGTCGCCGCATCTCAAAAAAGACATAGTGGAAATGGAAAAGGTGCAAAAGAGAGCGACTAAGCTGATTACGGGGCTGGGGCACCTTCCTTATGAGGAAAGGCTACGGCGTTTGGGCCTCTTCAGCCTAGAAAAGAGACGCTTGAGGGGGGACATGATTGAGACATACAAAATTATGCAGGGGATGGACAGAGTAGATAGGGAGATGCTCTTTACACTCTCACATAATACCAGAACCAGGGGACATCCACTCAAATTGAGTGTTGGGCGGGTTAGGACAGACAAAAGAAAATATTTCTTTACTCAGCGTGTGGTCGGTCTGTGGAACTCCTTGCCACAGGATGTGGTGCTGGCGTCTAGCCTAGACGCCTTTAAAAGGGGATTGGACGAGTTTCTGGAGGAAAAATCCATTATGGGGTACAAGCCATGATGTGTATGCGCAACCTCCTGATTTTAGGAATGGGTTAAGTCAGAATGCCAGATGTAGGGGAGAGCACCAGGACGAGGTCTCTTGTTATCTGGTGTGCTCCCTGGGGCATTTGGTGAGCCGCTGTGAGATACAGGAAGCTGGACTAGATGGGCCTATGGCCTGATCCAGTGGGGCTGTTCTTATGTTCTTATGTTCTTATGTTCTTAACTTTTCTTCAATTGTAAAAATCCCTATGGGGATTTAGAACAGCCTGTCCATGTAAACCGCCTTGAATTAAAGTCTGCAGAGAAATCTGACGACCAAGAAAGGCAGTATATGCTGTAGATACTCTCCTACAGTACGTGAAAATTTTTGCCAAGTAACCAAGCTCCAATTCTCACTTCGCCTGATCTCCAGGTCAATCAGAGGGCAGAGCCTTTCAACTCTGAACAGTTTCCTTTCTCAAGCGGCAGACAGGCACCAAGTTTCTCAAGCAGCAGGCAGGCACAGCTCCTTAGAAGCAATTGGTTAACCTTTTATTCTCCTTCCTTCTGCTATAGCCTGGTTCTGCTTGGCAAATGCTTGCAAAGCAGGTCTGTTTTTTGAAACACCAGGATGGGAATCCTCCTTTCCATATGAAGCAGGCTATAATTCAACACACCCTTACTTAAGAATAACACCCATGGAAAGCAGTGGGTCTACTTCTGAGTAAAAAGGGTTGCAAATATATGCAGCTGCATCTCTCTGCTGTGAATTGAATTGCACACTCCCAGTTATGTGTTATGGGTTGTATGTTGTACGTAGAGCTTCTGGCTTAACACACCAGACACCTTAAAGGTGGATTTGATTCCTGGTTCTCCTGCAGTGGTTCCCAACCTTTTTCACTTGCCTATCCCTTGGCAGCCCATTTCCATAAATTGTACCCTTCATATTAGCAAAATGTTCGTAATTAATAATACAAGCCCTCATCTCCTCTATATGAAAGCCCAGACTTCGTGTATTTATCACAGTGTTTTCTCTTTTTATCTGTTTGAAGTACAGAAGACTTTGCCTTTGCACTGTTTTGCACCAGAAGTGTGCTGAGAAATTCTGGGTGATTGATCACTTTCCATATTATGTTTCAGCTTTTTTACTGTGCTGGTTTTCAATCACTGGTTCATACATGAATTGATGACCAAAAACTAGCAATTGGTGGGGCTTTCACAGCATTCTGTGCTGTGGAGCATTCTGGAGCATGACCTGCCTTTTTCTACCATTATTCCATTTTTTTTCAAGTACCCCTAAAGGTCCTGTTGAGTGTCCCTGGGAGTACATGAATACCAGGTTGGGATCCACTGTTTTACTGGTATGTTGTTTACACTACACTTACTCTGATAGTGCTTACAAAAAGGTGATGAAGACCAGAATTTAAAAAGAATAAAAATGCATCTTATGGTCTTTTACTGTGTTTTTAATAAATTAGAGACTACAGTTCTTAGGTAATAATTAGTGGTAGGTTATTTTCAGGATCTGCCCTCGGGTAAAATCAGACAAAACTATAGTCAGACACCCCCCTAAGTTTAGCCCCCGACTTATCCGAGGGTCATAGAAAATTCCATGATTGTTGGCTCAAACCCAGCCCTCAGCTTATCTGTAGGATTGACTTATAGGCGAGTGTCTGCGGTGAATGCCTGTATTATTATTTCATCATCATTATTAAAAGTCTGGTCTTTCTCTTGGGGCCTCCACAGAATGGCCACATTTTCAGCCACAACTGTAAGTGAACCAATGGCAGGAATCTGACAACTGTTATGCTGGGGATGGAGGCACAATTCCTGTGCCCTTAAAATCACAATCTAATCCTGCTGCCTCATTTCTACTGTCAAGAACTCTGTAAGGATCCATGCATCAGAGAGTGCCACTGACCAGGTAAATCTATTTGGGAAGGGCCTCAGATCAGCCTGCCCAACAAAACAAGAGGCGCTGCTGTTCAGCCACTCACTGCCACCTGCACTTCCCCCACCCCCACATCTCTCTGTTGGGTCTACATGCCAGGCCCAGCCACAGCTGCACAGACACGGCACCTCAACAGTTCCAGTGAGATCACAGCTTCCTATTCCGCTCTCAACTGCAGAGATTCTTCTGTGGGTTTCTTGGGGCCCTCATTTCTTTTCAGGGCACCTGCTTTCCCTTTCCCTGTAAGCGGAAAAACTATGTTGCGTTTAGTATACGCGCAAATGCCTGCAAGACACCTGCAAGCATTGGAGCTGCTCCTTCCCAATGCCTAAATCATGAATGCATGCTTTACTGCCATGTTTCTGGGCAGTGGGGCCTGGTCCACATTTGAAATTGCCAAGCTCAGGAAGAACCCATCGCTGTTGCTTAAGCTCATCAGAACTCTGTGTAGAGGAAAGTCCCCACCTGCTAACTTTTGAGTACTGAGCATCATATAAACACCTGTGCCTTCTAATTGTATGATGTTCACATGTTGCTTTCATGAACTCCAGCCACTGAGCCTTGCTTGCCACATGGACATCTAACCATTGCAGGGGTCTTGTATCCAAAACAGTGAGGAACCTGCAATGAGGGGACCCACAACCAGCATAAAACCCAACCTCTACAGTCAGCAGCAATTCAGCAGGGTTGCAGAGGGCAACATTATTCCTCCCAAGATCCTCTAAGCTTTCAGGGATGCTTGGAAAAGCAACATAGGAACAAAGGTTCGTCCCTTGCTGAGGGACAGTCAGCATGGCTTCTGTAAGGGTAAGTCTTGCCTCACAAACCTTATAGAATTCTTTGAAAAGGTCAACAGGCATGTGGATGTGGGAGAACCCGTGGACATTATATATCTGGACTTTCAGAAGGCGTTTGACACAGTACCTCACCAAAGGCTACTGAAAAAACTCCACAATCAGGGAATTGGAGGACAGGTCCTCTCGTGGATTGAGAACTGGTTGGAGGCCAGGAAGCAGAGAGTGGGTGTCAATGGGAAATTTTCACAATGGAGAGAGGTGAAAAGCGGTGTGCCCCAAGGATCTGTCCTGGGACCAGTGCTCTTCAACCTCTTCATAAATGACCTGGAGACAGGGTTGAAGAGTGAAGTGGCTAAGTTTGCAGACGACACCAAACTTTTCCGAGTGGTGAAGACCAGAAGTGATTGTGAGGAGCTCCAGAAGGATCAAATATGTTAGAAGCAGGAAACCCGCCAGAGAAGCGGTTGGCCCTCTGGATGGTGAGGGAGGGAAAGGGGAGATAAAAGGAGACTTAGAGATGGCAGAGAAATTAAATGAGTTCTTTGCATCTGTCTTCACGGCAGAAGACCTCGGGCAGATACCGCTGCCCGAACGGCCCCTCCTAACCGAGGAGTTAAGTCAGATAGAGGTTAAAAGAGAAGATGTTTCAGACCTCATTGATAAATTAAAGATCAATAAGTCACCGGGCCCTGATGGCATACACCCAAGGGTTATTAAGGAATTGAAGAATGAAGTTGCAGATCTCTTGACTAAGGTATGCAACTTGTCCCTCAAAACGGCCACGGTGCCAGAAGATTGGAGGATAGCAAATGTCACGCCTATTTTTAAAAAGGGAAAGAGGGGGGACCCGGGAAACTATAGGCCGGTCAGCCTAACATCTATACCGGGTAAGATGGTGGAATGCCTCATCAAAGATAGGATCTCAAAACACACAGACGAACAGGCCTTGCTGAGGGAGAGTCAGCATGGCTTCTGTAAGGGTAAGTCTTGCCTCACAAACCTTATAGAATTCTTTGAAAAGGTCAACAGGCATGTGGATGCGGGAGAATCCGTGGACATTATATATCTGGACTTTCAGAAGGCGTTTGACACGGTCCCTCACCAAAGGCTACTGAAAAAACTCCACAGTCAGGGAATTAGAGGTCAGGTCCTCTCGTGGATTGAGAACTGGTTGGAGGCCAGGAAGCAGAGAGTGGGTGTCAATGGGCAATTTTCACAATGGAGAGAGGTGAAAAGCGGTGTGCCCCAAGGATCTGTCCTGGGACCGGTGCTTTTCAACCTCTTCATAAATGACCTGGAGACAGGGTTGAGCAGTGAAGTGGCTAAGTTTGCAGATGACACCAAACTTTTCCGAGTGGTAAAGACCAGAAGTGATTGTGAGGAGCTCCAGAAGGATCTCTCCAGACTGGCAGAATGGGCAGCAAAATGGCAGATGCGCTTCAATGTCAGTAAGTGTAAAGTCATGCACATTGGGGCAAAAAATCAAAACTTTAGATATAGGCTGATGGGTTCTGAGCTGTCTGTGACAGATCAGGAGAGAGATCTTGGGGTGGTGGTGGACAGGTCGATGAAAGTGTCGACCCAATGTGCGGCGGCAGTGAAGAAGGCCAATTCTATGCTTGGGATCATTAGGAAGGGTATTGAGAACAAAACGGTTAGTATTATAATGCCGTTGTACAAATCTATGGTAAGGCCACACCTGGAGTATTGTGTCCAGTTCTGGTCGCCGCATCTCAAAAAAGACATAGTGGAAATGGAAAAGATGCAAAAGAGAGCGACTAAGATGATTACGGGGCTGGGGCACCTTCCTTATGAGGAAAGGCTACAGCGTTTGGGCCTCTTCAGCCTAGAAAAGAGACGCTTGAGGGGGGACATGATTGAGACATACAAAATTATGCAGGGGATGGACAGAGTGGATAGGGAGATGCTCTTTACACTCTCACATAATACCAGAACCAGGGGACATCCACTAAAATTGAGTGTTGGGCGGGTTAGGACAGACAAAAGAAAATATTTCTTTACTCAGCGTGTGGTCGGTCTGTGGAACTCCTTGCCACAGGATGTGGTGCTGGCGTCTAGCCTAGACACCTTTAAAAGGGGATTGGACGAGTTTCTGGAGGAAAAATCCATTATGGGGTACAAGCCATGATGTGTATGCGCAACCTCCTGATTTTAGGAATGGGTTAAGTCAGAATGCCAGATGTAGGGGAGAGCACCAGGATGAGGTCTCTTGTTATCTGGTGTGCTCCCTGGGGCATTTGGTGGGCCGCTGTGAGATACAGGAAGCTGGACTAGATGGGCCTATGGCCTGATCCAGTGGGGCTGTTCTTATGTTCTTATCTCTCCAGACTGGCAGAATGGGCAGCAAAATGGCAGATGCGCTTCAATATTAGTAAGTGTAAAGTCATGCACACTGGGGCAAAAAATCAAAACTTTAGATATAGGCTGATGGGTTCTGAGCTGTCTGTGACAGATCAGGAGAGAGATCTTGGGGTGGTAGTGGACACATCGATGAAAGTGTCGACCCAATGTGCGGCGGCAGTGAAGAAGGCCAATTCTATGCTTGGGATCATTAGGAAGGGTATTGAGAACAAAACGGCTAGTATTATATTGCCATTGTACAAATCTATGGTAAGGCCACACCTGGAGTATTGTGTCCAGTTCTGGTCGCCACATCTCAAAAAAGACATAGTGGAAATGGAAAAGGTGCAAACGAGAGCGACTAAGATGATTACGGGGCTGGGGCACCTTCCTTATGAGGAAAGGCTACGGCGTTTGGTCCTCTTCAGCCTAGAAAAGAGATGCCTGAGGGGGGACATGATTGAGACATACAAAATTATGCAAGGGATGGACAGAGTGGATAGGGAGATGCTCTTTACACTCACATAACACCAGAACCAGGGGACATCCACTCAAATTGAGTGTTGGACGGGTTAGGACAGACAAAAGAAAATATTTCTTTACTCAGCGTGTGGTCGGTCTGTGGAACTCCTTGCCACAGGATGTGGTGATGGTGTCTAGCCTAGACGCCTTTAAAAGGGGATTGGACAAGTTTCCGGAGGAAAAATCCATTATGGTGTACAAGCCATGATGTGTATGCGCAACCTCCTGATTTTAGAAATGGGTTATGTCAGAATGCCAGATGCAAGGGAGGGCCCAGGATGAGGTCTCTTGTTATCTGGTGTGCTCCCTGGGGCATTTGGTGTGCTGCTGTGAGATTCAGGAAGCTGGACTAGATGGCTCAATGGCCTGATCCAGTGGGGCTGTTCTTATGTTCTTAACTACAATTCCCAGGAGGCCTTGCAGGTCTCTTGTTATCTGGTGTGCTCCCTGGGGCATTTGGTGGGCCGCTGTGAGATACAGGAAGCTGGACTAGATGGGCCTATGGCCTGATCCAGTGGGGCTGTTCTTATGTTAGGTTTGCATACATACTGTGAAGAGACAACAACCTGAGGTGCGCCTCCCCACTTAAATATCTGCCACACTTTGCCCACAAGCAGTGCTCAAGCCCCTCAAAGACGACAGAAACCTGCCAAAGAAAATTCCACCATTCTCCTGATTTCAGACTCCACAGTAGGTACCAGATCTCGCATTTATGAGACAAGTTGTTACCCACAACCCTTCACAGAGGCTCACCAGCAGGATGGCCTCCAAAAGCATTTTCCGGATGTCAGGGTCTGGTTCTCGCTGCTTCTCTGATGGCAGGTACTGCAGATCCAGGGGCAGTTCTGGGGTGAAGGGGAGAAAGAGAACGTACCAAGTGAACCATCAAGACGTGCAACATTAGGGGAATCACTCTGCCTGTGTTGCAGTTCAGCAGAGCCTTGACTGCTCCAGACCTTGTGCCAAAGAGAAGAGAGCTTCGTCACAGATCTCCCAGTGTGACCCTGAACTTGTTCCCCGATGGTGCCTCGCTATACCCATTAGCACAGGTACTTTGCCACCACCCACCCAACGGGACTTACTTTCCATCTCATCCTCCGGAAACTCCTCTGGACCAGCCAGAGGAAGCAGAAGAAAAGGAAGCAGATCGACTGTTTCGCTCAGCAGCCACTCGTGGCACTCTGCAAGAGGGGAACAGCAAAGACAGCCCTTGTGGCAATCTGGGGCAGCAGGAAGGTCTCCGGTCCCACCCGGAGGGACCAGAGGCACCCTCAGCAGAGTAAGTGCAGCAGTGAGCGTACTAGTGGAGCGAGCGCCAGAGCAACACCTCTGCCAGGCAGCAGACACCCGCGGAAGAGGATGTGGACCCCCCAGGCAGAGAGGGAGAGCACGCGCCCTCTGCTCACCGTAGTCAAAGCAGCAGTTCCGGAGAGTGCCAACCACCCCCCCTCGGTGGAGGGCCGAGCCGGCAGGCTGCGTGAGGGGCAGCAGCCTCTGCACCAGGCACCTGCGGGGAGGGACACACCTCAGGAGAGGCGGGAGCGCCTGCCCAGCAGGCTTTGGTGCCCAGCCCCAGTGTGGGGTGCGAGGGAGGGAGGCAGGCCAGGCAGAGCCGGGAGGGGGGCGAGGTGGGTGGGGGGCTTCCAAGGAGCCCCGGGGGCGCCACCTGCCTGCTCCTGTCGAGGAGGAGGCTGCGGGCCTCGGGCAGCTGGCTGAGGTTGCAGAGCAGCGCGCCCAGCTCGGGCGGGGCGTCGGGGCGCGCGGCGCAGAGCGCGTCCACCAGCGCGTCCGGCCCGGCGCCCTCCCGCCGCAGCGCCCCGAGCAGCGCCCGCGCCGCGTCCTCCTCGCGCGCCAGGTTGGCCAGCAGCGCGCACAGCGGCGCGGCCAGCGGGCAGGCGGGCTCCAGCAGGCGGCGCAGCAGGCCGGGCGGCGCGTGCTCCACGGCCGCCGCCAGGCAGGGCCCCGGCCCCGGCTCCGCCGCCAGGTTGACCAGCGCCAGGCAGGCGTCCCGGGCCGTGTCCGCGGAGGGGTCGCCGGCCAGCGCCAGCAGGGCCGCCGCCAGCTCCCCGCGCCCGGCCCGCGCCAGCAGCAGCCGCCCCTCCGCGCCGCCCGTCAGCCCCAGCACGGCCCGCGCCGCCCGCGCCCGCACGTCCGGCCGCGCCTCCGGCCGCAGGAAGCGCAGCAGCTCCCGGGCCGCGTCCTCCTCCATGCCCGCTCCTCGCCACGCTTCCGCCCGCGCGCCCGCCGGAAGGGCCGCCTCCGCCCGGGAAGCCGCACGCGCAGAGCGCCACGCGACTGTCGGGCGCCCGGAGTGCGGAGTGGCCCGGGCCCTCTGGGCTGGGCTCCCTGGGCGGGCCGCCAGGCGGGGGGAGGCTCTGCCTAGCGCCAGGAGTGCAGCTAGAGGGCGCAAAGCACTGCGCGTCGCACGGTTCCTCGCCACAGTGCAAGCGTGGTGTCGGGGTGCAAAGCACTGCTGTTGCGTGGCCCCTCACCACGGCGTGCTAGCGTGGTGTATAAGGCGGTGCGGAGCGGCACGTGCTGCATTCCGGAATGGCTCCAAAGGGGAGATGAGACGCCACGCAACACATGGTGCTTTGTACCCCCTAGCACACCACACTGCTGTTCAGAGCTTCACAAGTCCACCCATGCAGGGGATGAAGGTCAAGCAGGGCTCCTTACTGTGGAGCAAAAGCTACGTGTTAATCTGTGGAACACATTGCTGTAGGATGTTGGGATGGAACCGGGCCTAGACACCTGTAGGGTTATGGAGGAAAAATCCATCACAGGTTACAAGCCAAGATGGGCAGATTCCACCTCTGGGTCTGAGAGGGAGCCTCTCCCTGAATGCCAGATGCCAGGCACTGGCAAAAGGTTGCAGGCATCTTCTTGTCTGTGTGCTACTAGAGGCACCTGGTGGCCCACTGTGAGATAGAGGAAGCTGGACTAGATGAGCCCTTGGCCTGATCCAGTAGGGCTTTTCTTATGTTCTCAAGTGCAGCCACCCCCACCCCATCATCAGCATATCAGAAAACTGTCCCACATGCTCCTCCCTTGGATCGGTCACAGCCCTCATTCTCAGCATCCTGCAAGGTGTTCTTGTGAACAGAACGACAACTCTGGGGAAGAACAGTGCCCAGGAGAGGAGCCTGCCTGTAGCATTTTGACATGGAGCATGGAACGAACAGAACCACAGACAGCCAATGTGCCAGAACAAAGTCTTGAGAAACATTTAATGTTGAGCCTTGCCCTCACTGGGCCCCTGCATTCTGCCTGCGAGGCTCCTGGCAGACAACTTGCCTCCCATCAGGGCCATCCAGTGGTTTGAACGCCCGCTTGTCCTCTGCTCTTACAGGGGCTGTTAGCCACACGGCACACAGAGGCCCCTTGTCTTTTTTGGGAGCCTGGCAGTTCCATTCTGGAGTCCTGTGAGGCCTTCAGGGGTAGCTGTCAGCACATGAGAATTTGGGGATGAAATATTTCTGCACCATCTGCTGTGCGGCAGTGAATGTCGGTGGTGAGGCTGGCTTCTGCGGTCGAGGCGGGAACGGGTCTAGGCTGATTTTCGGCAGAGGAAGTTTCACAAAGGGCGCAAATCCCTTCATGACGTAGCGCGAGAAGAGGCACGGGAAGCAGAAGCCTGTAACTGAAGGACAAACACGAGAAAGTTGGGTGCAGGTGCCCAGGGCCAGAGAAATACCCTTGGCAGCAGGAACGCCTCTGACTCCCGCACCCCTTTGGCATTTCTCTCTGGCCTTTTAGCTGGCTGCTTGTATGCAGGGCCATGGGGGGGTAGGGGCTGAGTTGCAGCTTGAGTTACAGGCCATTACCGGGAATGGGACAGAGAACTGAGGTTAACTAGTTGCAAATGCTTAAGGTTGATGATGCAATCTTACTTTCTTCTGTCTACATACAAGTCCCAGATGGTTGTATTTCTGGAGCAAATCCAAAGCTCCGTCAGAACAGCGCTGAATGAGCGCCTGCTGTCTGCTAAGCACAAAAAGGGAGGGAGAGCAGGCAAACCCAGGCACAGGCACGCTTGGACTGGATTCCCTGAGACAGAAAAATGTGGCGCCCCAAGTATGGAAGGAGTTCCTTTGTACAGGCTGGAAGGACAGGTAGGCAGCAGTGGAGTCTGCCTGGTAGCAGGAGGGAAGGGTCCCCCCAATAATCAGGGACACTGAAATCCCAGGGGCAGATTGGATTGGATTTACAGGCCCCACAGCATGTTGGGGAAGGGGTCTGTGTTACGAGCTTGTACTTGGCTCAGAAGTGTTCTGCTTGGGCACCGGCCTGTCCGTGTTGGGCTCAGCGGAATCCTCTCCCAGAGGGAATGTAATAGGGGTCTTCTTATTCACGGCTTCTGCCACCCCGCACCACCCTCGCCTCCACATTCTACCCATGGCTCCCTAGTGGGGACTGTGGGATTAACATGCCAGGGGTGTGCATGTCATGGGGCTCTCTCGCTGGAGCCAGACGACCTCCTCTCCATGGGGGTGGGGTGCAGGAGAATCACAGAGGCACTTCCTTACAAGAGGTGGTGAGGCAGAGGCTGGCCGGCCAGCCGATCCCTTTGTGGCACCAGCCCAGCCAGTGTGCAGGAGGCAGGGTCTCGAGAGGCATGTAGCTTCTCTGCCACATGTGCCGCTTTATTTGGGAACCTTGGCAAGGAGAGCCCAGGAGAAAAGAGAACTGGCAGCTGGAAATCCAGCCAGGTCTTTCTCCAATGAGCAGGGAGCCCAAAAGAGGAGATGACACAAAGCCCCCTCTCTTGTATATCTCGGGCCCCCAGGCAGCGATTGTCAACTGTTTTGATCTCATGAGAAAGTGCTAAAATGGTCAGGGCACACCATTTGCTTTTGGGCAACTGACAAGACACACCACACTGCTGGCTGAAGGCTCACATCCTCCCATGGCCCTACTAATAAATGACCCTCCCCCAAACCCCCCTGGCACATTTGCAGACCATTTGGAACACACCAATGAGCTGCAGCACACTGGTTGAAAATCTCTGTCCAAGGGTCTCAGTGCACAGCTGCCGCCTGCCCAAAGCAAACTTTGCTGTTCTCTTCTCCTGTCCCCACGGCCCACTGAAGATTTCACATCATGCACCTGAGCAAAAGACCAGCTTCACAGAGTATGATGACACCACAGGGGCGAGTTCCCCGGTTTTTGTAAAGCTCAGTCACTGCCACCGATGAGCTGAAAATTGTCCCATTTCTTGACTCTGCAAGTCACAGAGAACTAGGAATGTCCAGAGTCACAGCATGACTAGACTCTTGGACTTGCTCCTAGGAAAGGCCTGTGCTCAGGGGTCCCAGGGAGGGGTCCTCAACTGACCAAAGGGTGGAGGAAGACAAGGAAAGAAGTCCCATGCTGACATGTCCTTCCAGCATCCCCCCATAGCCAACTGGTTTGGTCCTCTGGATCCTCTGCATGCAGCAGCAACTGTTACCCTGCACATGCCTGATCTTGTCTGATCTCGGAAGCTAAGCAGGGTCAGGCCTGGTTAGCACTTGGATGGGAGACCGCCTGGGAATACCGGGTGCTGTAGGCTTCTACCATAGTCTTTTGAGAGTGAAGGTTGCCAACCAAGAGCAAGCCAGGACGGCAACCAGTGACAGCCAGTGCCTGCAAAGTGGACTCAGGCAAATGAGTGGGTGGGTAGAAAGTTGCATGATGGGGGAGGAGGAGCGCTGTAGGGAAATGGAGGCGAGAGAGAGAGTAGCCACATGGGGGGCACGCAGCCGAAATGCTTCCGCCACGCTAGGGCTGGTGTGACGGACACTGCTCCGATGCAGCCAGCCCTGCCCAGAGCGGTTCCATGGGTCAGAAGTAGGGAGTCCTGGCACTTACTGCGCTTTGGCACTCTCCTCCTCAGCATGGTGTTGGTTTCTCCAAGCCGCAAGATCGCCCGGCCCCTGTCAGAACAACACCAAAGGCAGTCACTCAGCACAGCCGACTCCACTGCAAGGACACTTTTACACACCACACTTCATGACCCCCATAAAGGGAAGATGCAGACCTCAGGCTGCCCTGCGCATTGCCCGCAACCTTTACATCTGGTCGTGTCACTGATGACAAACTGGACAGAAAGCCGCAGCCAATCCTGGTTCCTTGACTACACACCTGACACCTGATTCGGCTTCGGGTGCACCACATAATGTGTGCAACAGCCCATAGCCTGCTCCAGGTGGGGGCCAGGTGAGGTGCTGTGGCACTCTCTAGCCAGCAAGAGCCCAAAAGGAAGCTGGGCTGGCTACTCTGGCAGCTCAGCTCCTCTGCCTGGGCGGGGGTGACGCTGAGTCCCCACAGACACCCCTGAAGTGCTGGTGGACTAGGACCCACTTGGTCAGCGGTGACACTGTGAAGACCCTGTTTAAGCTGTGCCACACGCCTCCTAGGCTTGGAGGTGCTCCCCCATTTTTGGCTGCCATTCAGCTCAAGAATGAGCAAGAGGCTGGACCCAGCGCAGGACCACAGAGCTGCGTTATCCTGGGCCCCAAGCACAAGTGGTTGGAGACTGGGATGCTTCAGGACCTCCTGGCAGGTTCTCAACGTCCTGGACAGCAGCAACTTACTTCTGCACTGGGGGCAAGGCCATGACTGTGTCCTTGGGAGTCTCCTCCGGACAAGAAGCAGAAACCAGCTGTCTCATCACCTCCAGCTCTCTCTCCAGTTGTCTCTCAATGAAATAATGGATAGCATCCACAGGACGCAAGGCCTGGAAGTCCACCTGATGCTGATCATGCCCTTCAGTCTGGAAGAGCAACAGAGTAGCAGGAGGAATGATGTGTCTGGGGGCAGCAAGGTGGGGGGGCTCCCACTTTGAATCCTGCCATGTTCCTGGTACACAGGCTCCACGTGTGGCAAACACTGGATGAACAGGAAACACGAGGCTCTTACGCTTTCTCTTAATTCCGGAGCGTCACAGCCAAAGCTGCTCACTCCGTGATGAGAAATATTACCCCGTGGCCATTCTTGGAATGCCCAGACCAGCCTCACTGGCCTGCCATCAGTGCAAGCAAAGTCAGAGGAGCCAAGGGTGGGGCTGGGCTTCCCGGGGCTTCAGACCACCTTTGTGCTCACAGCCTTCCACAGAGTGGTGGTGGAGTGATTCTCCTGGGGACCCCCCTGAAACCTGCAGCCACCTCTTAGGAGGGCCATGTGTTAGGGGAAACGAGCTCATCTGATGCCCACCACTGCCTTTGCCACTGCCTGGGGGCACTTCCAGTCACCTCAGCACCATCATGCTGATTTGGAAGAGCTGAGAGCACAGCCTAGGCACCACCAAGAAGACCCCCCCCCCCCGCTCTTGTGATGTGACTCCACCCTGCAGTGTGTGGAGTGCTGGGAACAAGAGGGAGTCTTGGGCTGCTGCCAGGACCTCCACATGTGCTCCCTGAGGCGTTTGGTGGGGCACTGTGAGATACAGGACTGGATGGCCCAATGGCCTTATCCAGTGGGGCTGTTCTTATTACAAGGCTTGTCTCTTCAGCACCTGACCCCTGGGAAGCCAGCAGCTCCAAATGGAATCCTGGGGGGAAGGGGAAGACCCCCATGGTGAGAAAGGAGAGTCTCTGCCTGGCCTTGGAAGTCCCTAGAGATGCAGCCCCCTACCCCCAGAACTAAGGACGCCTCCGCAGCCAGCCTCACCTCCTGGCCGTTCTCAAAGGAGGACTGCCTTTCTGGGGGCTCCTCGGCAACCCCAAGATCTCTCCATTCCTGGGTCAAAGAAGAGGACAATATGCCAATCAGTGCTTTGCCTCAAGCAATTCCTTACCCCATTATAACGATCTGCTTTCATCAGATGACAAGCTGGAACTGCACAAGTCACAGTCTGGATCAAGTTGCAGAGCAGAAGGGAGAAACAGTGCCCCCCTAGCACCACTTGCTGGGAGCCCCCCCCCCCCCGAAGGACAGGATCCACCACCACGTCACTGTGAGTCCCATCCCTGGGAGGCATCTGAGGACGCTGCGGTCAACACTGTCAAAAGCTGCTGAGAAAGAGCAGAAATGGATGTCTTAACAGAAAGAATGAAAGAGAGAGATCTAGGTGGAATAAGAAGATATTGGGAGCCTTTTTATGACTGGATGGACAATTTTAGATAAATAATACTGAGAGTTTAGATTAATTAGTAATTAATTAATGACAAATGAGGTTACATTTGCATGGATAATTTCTTTTTTTCTAGCCGTTGTTTTAAGAAAACTTTTTTTAAGAATGCATGTTGTAACCCAACCCTGATGCGTAACCCGTGTAGACCCATCCCTAAGTCTAGCCCATTTCCCTGTCCTGTATCTGTAATAAATAAACTTTCAAAAAAAAAAGCTGCTGAGAGGTCCAGGGAAACCCACAGGGCAGCACTCCCAGCACAACTCCTCAGTCTCCAAGCCAGGTCAAAAACCAGACTGGGAAAGATCGAAATCACCAGTGTCATCCAGTGGCATAGCTAGCAGGGGTAGGGGGCAGGCCACCCTTGGGGGGATGACACCACTAGTGACCAAAATTGTGGAAATTGCGATCTTTAGGAATAGTACCATCATGTTACACATCATTTGATTTGTCATTTAACACAGAATGTACTAAAACAAACCACATTGAAATATCTGTGTTCTATCAAAAGGTACAGCCAAATAAACAGAAAAATAAAACTCAACTGACTCAGGTAACAAAGAGCGCGATCCTAACTTGCACTGGAAGCACACAGGCCAGTGGAGCTGTGCTGAATACAGCGCAGATTTGGGGCCTAAAGGAGTGCAGCCCGAGGCAAAGGGAAGCCTTTCCCCTTACCCTGTGTCGCGCTGCAGCAGCCCCAATAGGTCTATTTGGATCCACCTGAGAAGGTGGCACAAATCTGAGCAGCCCAGGACTGCCCTGGACCACCCGAGAACAGGATCAGGATCCAGCATAACTGCTGGATTCTGGCCCTGTCTCCTGCTCCCCAACCGCCTCTGAGAACGCCTGCCACCTGCCCTCTGTCAGGGTTAGAAAACAACCCAGGAAAATTTGGCCTGGATAAGGTGAAGCCTAAGCTATGTGAAATGCTGAGTCACCATGAATCAGGTGAACTCACTAATTGTAACGGGTGTCGAGCTTGCATCAGGAGGAGGAGACACCACCCTCCTAATTCCCGCACAGTACTTTAAAAGGTCTGCAAGAACCATCCTGTCCTTGGGAAGGCAGGGAAGGCAAGGAAGGGCCTGGAAGGCCGGGAAGCTGTTATCGTGTATGTAGCATGTTGTGCTGTCTTTATGTTTCGTTATTATGCTGCTGTTATCTACATTGTAAATACAGACTGAACTACTGAAGAATTTGTGTCCGGAGTACTCTTTGTGTGGGCTGAGAGTCTGAGGCTGCATTCTGAGGCTGAACTTCCTGGGGCATTTGGTGGGCCACTGTGAGATACAGGAAGCTGGACTAGATGGGCCTGTGGCCTGATCCAGTGGGGTTGTTCTTATGTATCCTGCTGCCACTCCCTTGCATCTGGCCTTCAGAGAGAGCTGCCTCTAAACTGGGAGGTTGCATCTGGTTATCACGGCCCATGATCCATGATGAACTTTTCCTCCACAATCTGTTCCATCTCCTCTTAAAGGCACCTGGGTCAGGTGCGAGACAACGTCCTGGGGCAGAGTTCTGCAGATTAATTGCACGCTGGGGAAAGAAATATTTATCCCAAAAGAACGGGCCCAGAGTGAAGTTAGAGCAAACTCCTCCCCCTGAAGAATGTGGCTCCTCCCCTAAGCTAATCATTAAGCAAGTCATTAAGCGAGTCAATAGGGACTCACTATAGCAGCCAGCCCCATCCCCTTTCTACCATGTGACCAGTACAAGGATGCTGATAAAAAAGCAGGAAAAGGAAGGGAAGTGCCAAAACTATCCCAATCCCAAAGGAGCAGCCCCTCACGAGCAAGGAGCAGACAACCCCCCACCAGCCCCCCCCCCCACAAACAAACAGCAGACAGTCATCCCCCCATACACAAAGCCACTTGCTCTGGTGGAGAATTGCCCAATCACTGCCTGTTTGGGGGGGGGGGGTTATCACTGATGTACAAACAAGCATGCACTGCGCAGAAACACACATCATTGGGGGAGGGCTCACAGGACTTTTGTCCTAGAGCACCCCCACCCAAGCTGGAGCTGCCCCTGATGCCCAGGCTGCACTCCCTCCCTTCCCCTGGGCTCACCTTCTGCCACTGCTGGAAGGAATCTTTCTTTTCTGGCAGAAAATCCTGCGGTTCCCAAAGGCACCTCCTGTGTTCCTGTGAGGAAGAAAGGGGTGATCTTTTCAGTGGGAGGGGCGGCATGCCCTCACCCTCCTCAAGACTCCCCAACCCTTGCCTGCCCTCCCTCTCTGACTACCCCCCGTGCTTTGTCTCCAAGTCCTGCCACGTGCTACGTCCACTGCCTCATCTTCACCTCTGCTCTGGATCCCATTCCCATCTGGGGTGAAAGGGACTGATGCTGTTCCCTGGCTACACATCAAGGGCAGTAGCCATCACTCCAGAGGTGCCTCTTTGCCAGGTAGCACGCAGTGGCTCAGAATCCAAGGCACACAGACCGCCCAAGAATCCACCCCATCTCTTTCTGGCTTGTAGAATGGAACGTACCACATTGGGACTTTGCACGATTTTACCTTCTGTTTGCAGAATTTCCCCACTGCAACGACTGGGCACCTCACATGAGCTGCCCCAGCACTGGCAGGATGAGAAGGAAGGAAGCATTGCAGATCGGGGAGGAAGGGTTAATCTGGAAAGCTCCTGGACACAGGATGTGGTGATGACCCCCGCCCCCCCCCCCAGGCCCAGATGCCTTTGAAAGGCAGTGGACAGAGTTATGGAGGAAAAGTCCATCACAGGTTACAAACCACGATGACCGTGTGCAACCTCCAGGTTTTAGAGAGAGCCTATTTCTGAGTACCAGGAGCAAGAGACTGGCAACGGAATGCAGAGATCTTGTGTGTGCTCCCTGAGGCATCTGGTGGGCCGCTGTGAGCCACAGGAAGCTGGACTCTATGGGGCCCCCTTTAGCCTGGTCCAGCAGGGCTCTTCTTATGCTATGTTCTTATGAGGCACCTGGAGCTCTTGTGACATTCCTTCCAGCCACTGGCAGCAGATCTCCCGCACAGTCTCATGGGGGGCATCAACCTCCACCTGCCAGGAATCCATCTCCTGGTAGAAGTAGCTGTGTGGATCCTCAACTCCCACCTCCTTTATCATATTCTTAATAGCTGCCCTGGAAAGCAAGAGAGAAAGGAGTCAGCAGCACTCCTTGTGGGGGGGGGGCACTTCTGCACAGGGCCAACTGCAGCCCCCTCAGAAGCCACTGGGAGACACCCAATGCCCTTTCATGCCTCTAGTCAAACAAAATGGCTGTAGAGGAGACAGAAAAGTGAAGCTGTGTGGCCTGTTGGCCTAGTCCTGGAAAGCCCTCAGGTGCCCCACCGGATGCCTGAAAAGGGATCTGGTACCCCAAGCAGGAGACTGTGCCAGAGGCCTGCCTGGGGCATTTTTCTCCAGCTGCAAAATGCTGGAGTGGGCACAAGGAGGCTCCCAGAATCGCTCTGGGCGAAAACGCAGGCGGTGGTTTCCTCTCCACTGACAGGACTATGAAGAGCGCAGCCTTTGGGTGTCATGAGACCAGGTAGTGGGGATGCAGCAGCTCCGCTGTGTAGATGTGGCACCCAGAGAGAACCAGAGGCAGGAGCTACTTTCAAGGTGGTCCTGGAGACGAGGGGGGGGTTCACTAACAGGGGCAAGCAGTGTCCCAAGCAGGCCACGTGCTGCAGCAGCTCCACACAAACACACCATAGGGCACTCACAGGCCCTAAGCATATGTGTGTGGGGGGGGGGGGGAGGCACACATAAAATGGAATGGGAACAGCGATGTGAAGAAAGGGTCCCAGAATAGAGTGTCTGCAGAAGGAACGAGGGTGCTTTCCTTTCTCCCCTTTCTCCTGTTCCTTGGCAATTCTTTCTGAGCTTGGCCTCTGAGCCCAGGGAGACCCTCTCGTTCTACATTCTGCTGAAACCTCGTGGCTTTATTTTATTCTTAGATTTTCCTTTCTCCTGCTTGCCCCAAATGGACAGCGCTGGGGACCTTCTCCCTAAGTGACAGGCCGTCTGCAGAGCCACGGGGACCGAAGAAGGTGCCCCTGCAGAGGCTGAGAGAGGACGGAGCATCGGTCACTGGCAGGGGAAGCAGAGCAAATCAGGCAGTGCGACAGGGAGGCAAGGAAGTGATTCTTAAGAAAAAGTGGCCCTTGCTCCCACCCACCCCAACCCCTGTGGGCCTGCTGCAAGAATAGTCTGTGCCCCTGAAATCCCCCATCCTCGCCAGCACTCACAGCCCTCACCTGGTGGAGATGGGCGCCTGCAGGTAATAGGACATCAGTTCCACCATCAAGGCCTGGCTATCTGGGTCAAACCTCACGAGGACGTGCAGGGCAGTCAGGATGAACCTCTTTTGGCTCCGGTCCTGGAGGGTGGAGAAAGGGCAGAGCACCTTCACTGCAGGGAGCTGTCTGTCTGCAGAGACACTCCTTGGGAGTCTGGTCGATGGGGATGCTGAGAGCCACACCCAGTGGGCCTCCCTGGCTGGCCAAGGGGCAGCTCTGGGCACAGCCATGGGTGTTGTGCTGGGCACAGCTTCTCCAGCAGCCACCATGTTCCCTAATGGGCGGCTTCACCATAACTGAAGCAAACCACATTGAGATTCGGTCCTCTCCCCCCCCCCCCCAGCAGTCACTTTTGCCATTAGAGGCACAGGTTGTTTCTTTCCCCAACAGGCCTCTGGGCATAGAAATACAGCCAGTCCCAAAAAGGGGGGCACAGCAGCGCTCACCTGGATGGAGAGAAGCTCTTTCTGGCTGTGCAGTATGGTGAACAGGGTGTCGCAGACCATCTTTGGCATCTCACCCCACAGCTCCTCTTGCAGAAACATGATGGCCCCCAGCAGCATAATCTTTGTGCTGAGGTCTGCGGTGAGCAAGGACTCCAGGAGCTGGATCAGGAACTCGATCAAGCTCATTCCAGCTGGAAACCCCTGACAGAAAGGGAGAGGAGGGGCTGAGGAGCAGTGTCAGACAGAGCCAGCTTCTCTAGGGTCTCAAGCTGGGACCCCCAAGCCAGCAGCCAGGTTCTTGCACAGGCTGAGTGGCAACCTTCCAAGAACCCTAGAGACTGCAGAACCCACCTGCCTGGCAGTCTCGCCTGCTGACGCAGGGACCAGCCCTGGTGCAGCAGGCCACGGGAAGTCTGTTCCCCAGTCTGGGCGCTGTGTTCCTTGACAAGGGCACTGCCTGGCCCTGGCGCCTGCTCTGGATCTTGCTCTAAACCTGGTCTCGACCACGGACCGGCTTCTTTCCTTCCTGACCCTTTATAGCAAGGGGGACTGAACCACATGTGGCTCTTTGACATATATTGTGCAGCTTGTGGAAACACGTTGGCTGAACTCCTTTTTGCATTGCAATTAATAGAAAAGATAAATTTCTTAAAAATTCAAGCTTTATAATTATCAGGTAAATAAGTAAATGTTAGAACTGATTAAAACGAATAATTAAAACTGAGAAACCACTGGATTCCGGGACGCCTGACTAACTGTGGCTAGTGGCGGAGGGAGGAACAGCAAGCTCACACTGTCAGCTTGTACCCCAGCACTAAATGATCTTGTACATTCACCTGACACATGCCAGGAGCATTGGGGCTCCCAGCCCTGGAGTATTTGATTTCTGAAGCACCTGAAGTTTAAAAACTTCAGTTTAAAACTAAACTTCAGTTTAAAAACTGATTGTGTTCCAAAACCTAGCCTGAAGCCGGACTGGAAGGGGCCCAGATAGTCCTTCTCATCTAGGACCCCTGCAGCTTGGATGCCATAATCGCTCCATCACCTTCCCTAAGAAAGGAAAGTTGGAAACTGCTTGGTAGTTGTTTAAATTAGTGGAGTCTAGAGATGGTTTTTAAAGGAGGAGGCACACAATTGCAGTCTTCAGGATGTTGGGCATCACTCCCTCCAGTAAGGATGAATTTACAATGGGTTCCATCCATTTGGCTAGTCCTGCCGGTGTATTAGCCAAGCAGGATAAAGGCCAAGCCGGCAAGAAGATGGTTTCAAGCTCCCAAAGATCAAGACAAGCTTTCTCAGTCTTTTTAAGAAAGATGTCTGTAATATTAAAGGTTCTGCCCTTTCCTGTAAGGCATCTGCTGTTGCTCTTGTGTTTTATGGTACAGTAATTGTTTTAAGGTTGTTTTAATGTCTTAAGAACAGCCCCGCTGGATCAGGCCAAGGGCCCATCTAGTCCAGCTTCCTGTATCTCACAGCAGCCCACCAAATGCCCAGGGAGCACACCAGACAACAAGAAGACCTGCAAGGCCTCCTGGGAATTGTAGTTTAAGAACATAAGAACAGCCCCACTGGATCAGGCCATAGGCCCATCTAGTCCAGCTTCCTGTATCTCACAGTGGCCCACCAAATGCCCCAGGGAGCACACCAGACAACAAAGAGATGGGCATCCTGGTGCCTTCCCTTGCATCTGGCATTCTGACATCCTAAAGTCTTAAGAGTTTTTAGGGTATATTGTAATTATTTTAAGTGTGATTGTATGATTTTTTGTCCTTTTGGTGTTTTGACACTTTTCTGTAAGCCGCTTTGGTGTTCCCTTATGGTGATAAAATGCATAAAATGGAAAAAAGGATAAAATGATCAGTTCCAAAACAAATGAATTTGTCTCAAGCTATGACCCCAAGGTACTAGTCCTCATCCATTTTCAACTGGCAGAACAAGAGCAGAGGCAGCCACTTACCTCAGGAAAAAGCTTCTTGAACCACCCCTTGTCCTTGAAAGGCAGGGCAAAGAACGGAATCTCCTTTTTTCGTTCTGCGTATCGAAACTCGTCCAGCTGAGTCAGGAAAATTCTAGGGATGCTCTGCAATAAAGGGGAGGGGAATAAAGAAGGGTCAAGCCAAGAATTACTTACCAAAGAAGAGAGACTTCAAGACTGGCTCATTGACTGGTGGTAGCTGTCCAAGTGTGCACCCTCCCCAGAACAGTCTCCGGGAAGTTGCAACTGAGCCAACATTATGTGCAGGGGGGGCTGCCATTCAGGGACCACTGCAGGGCAGAAGGGCCTGCTTACCCCCTTGATGCTGGACTGTGAAAACTTGGCCGGTTCTTCCCCAGTTTCTTCCTGAGGCTGCTCATCTGTGCTCAGTCTTCTCGCTGAGCTGGTCCTTGAGCTGGTCCTTGAGCTGTCTAGCGCCTACCAAAGTGGAAGGAAAAGATTTGTAGAGGATGGATAGAGTGGATAGGGGGGCATTCTTTTTCCTCTCACACAATTCCAGAACCAGGGACATCCACTAAAATTTAGTGTTGGGAGAGTTCAAACAGACAAAATTAATTACCCAGCATGTAGCAAATCTGTGGAACTCCTTGTCGAAGGCTGTCCTAGACAACTTTAAAAGGGGATTGGACAGATGTCTGGAGGAAAAGTACATCATGGGTTACAAGACATGATGGTATGTGCAACTTCCTGGTTTTAGAGGAAGGCAAGGGAGTGGCAACAGTTTACAGGTATCTTTTCCTGTGTGCTCCCTGAGGCATCTGGTGGGCCGCTGTGAGATACAGGAAGCTGGACTAGATGGGCCATGGCCTGATCCAGTGGGGCTGTTCTTATGTTCTTAAACTACAATTCCCAGGAAGCCTTGCAGGTCTCTTGTTATCTGGTGTGCTCCGTGGGGCATCTGGTGGGCCGCTGTGAGATACAGGAAGCTGGACTAGATGGGCCTCTGGCCTGCTCCAGTGGGGCTGTTCTTATGTTCTTAACTACAATTCCCAGGAAGCCTTGCAGGTCTCTTGTTATCTGGTGTGCTCCCTGGGGCATTTGGTGGGCCGCTGTGAGATACAGGAAGCTGGACTAGATGGGCCTATGGCCTGATCCAGTGGGGCTGTTCTTATGTTCTTAACTACAATTCCCAGGAAGCCTTGCAGGTCTCTTGTTATCTGGTGTGCTCCGTGGGGCATCTGGTGGGCCGCTGTGAGATACAGGAAGCTGGACTAGATGGGCCTCTGGCCTGCTCCAGTGGGGCTGTTCTTATGTTCTTAACTACAATTCCCAGGAAGCCTTGCAGGTCTCTTGTTATCTGGTGTGCTCCCTGGGGCATCTGGTGGGCCGCTGTGAGATACAGGAAGCTGGACTAGATGGGCCTCTGGCCTGCTCCAGTGGGGCTGTTCTTATGTTCTTAACTACAATTCCCAGGAAGCCTTGCAGGTCTCTTGTTATCTGGTGTGCTCCCTGGGGCATCTGGTGGGCCGCTGTGAGATACAGGAAGCTGGACTAGATGGGCCTCTGGCCTGCTCCAGTGGGGCTGTTCTTATGTTCTTAACTACAATTCCCAGGAAGCCTTGCAGGTCTCTTGTTATCTGGTGTGCTCCCTGGGGCATTTGGTGGGCCGCTGTGAGATACAGGAAGCTGGACTAGATGGGCCTGTGGCCTGACCCAGCGGGGCTGTTCTTATGTTCTTAACTACAATTCCCAGGAAGCCTTGCAGGTCTCTTGTTATCTGGTGTGCTCCCTGGGGCATTTGGTGGGCCGCTGTGAGATACAGGAAGCTGGACTAGATGGGCCTGTGGCCTGACCCAGCGGGGCTGTTCTTATGTTCTTAACTACAATTCCCAGGAAGCCTTGCAGGTCTCTTGTTATCTGGTGTGCTCCCTGGGGCATCTGGTGGGCCGCTGTGAGATACAGGAAGCTGGACTAGATGGGCCTGTGGCCTGATCCAGTGGGGCTGTTCTTATGTTCTTAACTACAATTCCCAGGAAGCCTTGCAGGTCTCTTGTTATCTGGTGTGCTCCCTGGGGCATTTGGTGGGCCGCTGTGAGATACAGGAAGCTGGACTAGATGGGCCTCTGGCCTGCTCCAGTGGGGCTGTTCTTATGTTCTTAACTACAATTCCCAGGAAGCCTTGCAGGTCTCTTGTTATCTGGTGTGCTCCCTGGGGCATCTGGTGGGCCGCTGTGAGATACAGGAAGCTGGACTAGATGGGCCTGTGGCCTGATCCAGTGGGGCTGTTCTTATGTTCTTAACTACAATTCCCAGGAAGCCTTGCAGGTCTCTTGTTATCTGGTGTGCTCCCTGGGGCATTTGGTGGGCCGCTGTGAGATACAGGAAGCTGGACTAGATGGGCCTGTGGCCTGATCCAGTGGGGCTGTTCTTATGTTCTTAACTACAATTCCCAGGAAGCCTTGCAGGTCTCTTGTTATCTGGTGTGCTCCCTGGGGCATTTGGTGGGCCGCTGTGAGATACAGGAAGCTGGACTAGATGGGCCTGTGGCCTGATCCAGTGGGGCTGTTCTTATGTTCTTAACTACAATTCCCAGGAGGCCTTGCAGGTGTTCTTGTTATCTGGTGTGCTCCCTGGGGCATTTGGTGGGCTGCTGTGAGATACAGGAAGCTGGACTAGATGGGCCTATGGCTTGATCCAGTGGGGCTGTTCTTATGTTCTTAACTACAATTCCCAGGAGGCCTTGCAGGTGTTCTTGTTATCTGGTGTGCTCCCTGGGGCATTTGGTGGGCTGCTGTGAGATACAGGAAGCTGGACTAGATGGGCCTATGGCTTGATCCAGTGGGGCTGTTCTTATGTTCTTAACTACAATTCCCAGGAAGCCTTGCAGGTCTCTTGTTATCTGGTGTGCTCCCTGGGGCATTTGGTGGGCCGCTGTGAGATACAGGAAGCTGGACTAGATGGGCCATGGCCTGATCCAGTGGGGCTGTTCTTATGTTCTTAACTACAATTCCCAGGAGGCCTTGCAGGTCTCTTGTTATCTGGTGTGCTCCCTGAGGCATCTGGTGGGCCGCTGTGAGATACAGGAAGCTGGACTAGATGGGCCTCTGGCCTGCTCCAGTGGGGCTGTTCTTATGTTCTTAACTACAATTCCCAGGAGGCCTTGCAGGTGTTCTTGTTATCTGGTGTGCTCCCTGGGGCATTTGGTGGGCTGCTGTGAGATACAGGAAGCTGGACTAGATGGGCCTATGGCTTGATCCAGTGGGGCTGTTCTTATATTCTTAACTACAATTCCCAGGAAGCCTTGCAGGTCCCTTGTTATCTGGTGTGCACCCTGGGGCATTTGGTGGGCCGCTGTGAGATACAGGAAGCTGGACTAGATGGGCCATGGCCTGATCCAGTGGGGCTGTTCTTATGTTCTTAACTACAATTCCCAGGAGGCCTTGCAGGTCTCTTGTTATCTGGTGTGCTCCCTGAGGCATCTGGTGGGCCGCTGCGAGATACAGGAAGCTGGACTAGATGGGCCTATGGCCTGCTCCAGTGGGGCTGTTCTTATGTTCTTAACTACAATTCCCAGGAGGCCTTGCAGGTCTCTTGTTATCTGGTGTGCTCCCTGAGGCATCTGGTGGGCCGCTGTGAGATACAGGAAGCTGGACTAGATGGGCCTATGGCCTGCTCCAGTGGGGCTGTTCTTATGTTCTTAACTACAATTCCCAGGAGGCCTTGCAGGTCTCTTGTTATCTGGTGTGCTCCCTGAGGCATCTGGTGGGCCGCTGCGAGATACAGGAAGCTGGACTAGATGGGCCTATGGCCTGCTCCAGTGGGGCTGTTCTTATGTTCTTAACTACAATTCCCAGGAGGCCTTGCAGGTCTCTTGTTATCTGGTGTGCTCCCTGAGGCATCTGGTGGGCCGCTGCGAGATACAGGAAGCTGGACTAGATGGGCCTATGGCCTGCTCCAGTGGGGCTGTTCTTATGTTCTTAACTACAATTCCCAGGAGGCCTTGCAGGTCTCGTTATCTGGTGTGCTCCCTGGGGCATTTGGTGGGCCACTGTGAGATACAGGAAGCTGGACTAGATGGGCCTCTGGCCTGCTCCAGTGGGGCTGTTCTTATGTTCTTAACTACAATTCCCAGGAGGCCTTGCAGGTCTCTTGTTATCTGGTGTGCTCCCTGAGGCATCTGGTGGGCCACTGCGAGATACAGGAAGCTGGACTAGATGGGCCTCTGGCCTGCTCCAGTGGGGCTGTTCTTATGTTCTTAACTACAATTCCCAGGAGGCCTTGCAGGTCTCTTGTTATCTGGTGTGCTCCCTGGGGCATCTGGTGGGCCGCTGTGAGATACAGGAAGCTGGACTAGATGGGCCTACGGCCTGATCCAGTGGGGCTGTTCTTGTGTTCCTGTACCCTTACCTGGACTGCATCCTAATTCGATCATGGTCCCAGGAGCAGGACGCAAGCATGTCCAGAGGACAATGGACTGCCTGAAACATCATGGCTTCATTATCAACTGAAAAAGAATTTGTTGGGACCTGTGCAGGTGTTGAGGCACCTGAGGATCGGGCTGGATGGCCACCTATTCCTAATATCCTCGTCAAGAGAATGACGATGAAAGCTTTCGGGACTGGCCACAGGGACCCTTGGAGGGTGGGTGGGCAGATGGAATTCATCACTCGGGTACAGCAGTTGGGCGTGATGGTCTCATGCCAGGGTGTGGCCAGCTGGGCACAGTGCCATGTCAAGAATCTGCAGCAGGAGTTTGAGTCCCACCTGGACATGACAGGGAAGCAACTTCACAAACTCATCCCAACGTCAGCATGGACCAAAGAGCGGCCGTCATGGTGGCTGGATGCATGGTGTGACGCTTCTGGTTCCAGGCAGCATCACGATCACCACTGATGCCCACCTCTTAGGGTGGGGGCTCATGTGTGGGGGAGGGGGTAGCTGGTCCCAGGTGAAGTTAAGGAGAAGCATCAGCTGGCAGGAACTCCGGCTGCCTGAGTTGTGCCAGTGGCAGCTGCACTTGGTCCCTGCACACCTAACAGATTTCTCCCAAGTTTGTGTCTTAAAAGCGTGGCCGAAAACACAGGAGGGCTCTTAGACAAGTGCTCCAGTCTTCATGGTGATAGGAGAACATGATCTAGGTCAGGGGTATCTAACAGAAGGCCTGCGTGCTGCACCCGGCCTGCAGAAGCTCTTTATTCAATTCCCATGATAATTGGGCTCTCCCAGCACGACCCTTTCAGCAGTGCCACTTCTGCTGAGGTTCTGGGAAAGATGGAAGGAGGCTTTAGAAGGTAAAGAACACTACGGGGGAAGGGACAGACTAAGAGGGGTGAGAAAGGGAGCCACTGTCGAGGTTCTGAGAGAGCCCAGTTATCACGTGGGCTGCCCTTTCAGCAGTGCTGCTTCAGCAAAGGTGTCACTTCACAGAGCAGCTCTCAGCCGCTGAGCTGCAAAGTGACACTGCAGCAGAAGCAGCACTGCTGAAAGAGCAGCCCATGTGATAACTGGACTCCCTCATGCCTTGAAAATACTATCAAGATTTGCACATTTTCTCTTGTGTCATTTGAGCAAATGAGTTCCTAAGTGAGAAAAAAGTGCTGATTTCTGGTCATCACCTGCTTAATGACATCACTTCTGGCCTCAGCAGGTGCCATGAATGCAAAGACTGCCCCTTGGGCTTTAATAACCCATGTGCTGCTGGGAGAGAGGAGGAGATGGGCCAAAGGCTGGGGACTATGCCCAATCCAAGGGGAGCGTGGCTGAGAGATGGAGCCAGCGCTGAAGATGGCAGGCTTCTCTCTCCCCTCTCTGCAAGGGACTCTGACAGAGCAGTTGCCCACTCAAGTCCTTGCAGCCCCCTTCTTGGGGAAAAGCAGGGACAAGGCAGGACAGTGAACAGACGTGGTTTACGAGTACCCCAGCACACCTAGGTTTCAGGTATGAGGCTCACATTCCACTCTTCCTCCAGGGAGTCAAGTGCAGGTTTCCACATGTCCTGCCAACCAGGTTGCCAACAGAGCCAGGGGGGCACCTGACTAGCCAGAAAAAGAACCACTTGTCTCCATCCCGCTGCAAATTCCTGGGGTCCCACCACCTGCAGGAGCCTCTCCACACTGAACAGTACCTGGCTGGGGAACTGCTGGACCACCACCGAGTTGGGGATGAACCCAGATGACACCCTCGGCATCAGCAAACTCGATGAGTCCTGGCAAGGAAGAGCAAAGCTGCTCAGAAAGCCAGCCCTCCCAACCTCTGTTCCCATTCATCCAGTGAAGGGCAGAATGCAGCATGCCTGGACTTTGAACGTGGGGTCAGGACAAGACACACAAAGTCCTGCAGAAGGGGAAAGAGGGCCCGCAGCATGGCGTGGAAACATGCTTCCAGTTTGGAGGTCAAAACATCCCGTTGTGTGCAGAGTGCCTTTCCTTCCCTGTGGCAAGAGCCTGGGGTTTTGTGTCCTTTTTCGGAGTTCTGCATGGGAAGGAAGTCCAGGCACTGCTGGAGACCCAACACATGAAGCCAGGAGAGCAGTTGCTGCTTTGCATGCAGTCCACACAAGGCGAAGCCCCTCCAGCCCTACCCACAGGCTCCTCCTGCAGCAGCACTGGCCCACTCTGCTGGGCCCTCCCTTCCAGGGGCACAGGGCACCACTGGCTGCCAATGGGGCTCTGTGCAAAGTGTCGCGTGGCTCTGCCACCACTGGCCCCTTTCACTCAGCCAAGCCCATTCACTCTGCCCAAGGTGGTTGGGCGGTTCTGGGGCCCCAGTAGGCAGCACCACTGGGCATCCAATCGCAACAAGTCACTGCCAAGTCCTCACCGGTGGTAGCTGGAGCTGATCCCTGCTTTGTGGCTGCTGAAGAAAGAAGTCCCTGATAGTCCCAGAGGATGCCTGGCTCCACGAGAGTGAAGGGGAGCTGAACTGCTTGAGGGACTCCTGGCTTCCCACGGCCCTGGGAGGCTCCTCAATGGCTAAACTCTAAGCACAAAATCCAGTGGTGGCTGTTAAAACCCAGGCTGGAAGTGGGCAGGTTGCTAGTCCTCATGACAGCTGAGAAAAGTGTGAAATTATGCAAGCCGCATCTGCTAAACATTCACGGCACACGGGTGGGGAAGCACCTCTGCGCTCTGGTGGGACAATGTTTGGTCAAGAATTTTGAGTCCGTCCGTCCCCTCTCCAAAAAGCAGACCATTTTCCAGGGTGAAGAACAGATAAAACAAGCAGGAGGGGCAGATGTCAGGAGTCAAGAGCTGCAGGCGTCTTCATTCCCCCCAAACCTGCAGCTCTGAACCATGCTGCCCCTCTGTTTCCCTGGCCAGGGGTGCTCAGTGGTTAAGACCGCGATGTAGCTGGGCTGAGCAGATGGCCTCGGCTGCCTATCAACTGAAGACCAGGCAGGCCAGGTGCAGAAGGCCAGAGAAGGGGGACAGTCTCCAGACTGCTCAGGAGACAGGCAAGGGGGAGACTCCCAGGGGACAGCTGGCTCCATCCAGAGATGTCCCTGGCCCAAGGGTGAAGCGGACCCAAGGAACACTTCTGTTAACCATTGGCAGCCCAAAAGAAGAAGCAGGGAGGTAGGGGACCCTAGGAATGGGGAAGCCCTTCAGAGGCAATCCAGCCTATGGTGGTGGGGCCAGTCCCAGTGGTGGCATTTTAAAGGGGTGCCACCCAGGCCCACCAACAGCCCACCCCCATATTCACCTGGAGAGAGTGACCCGGTGGGGTTGCCTCTGGCAGCCTGGTCCACTGGTCCTCCAGAAAGGGCGCTGGGAACTGCAGAACAAAACATAGAGCTCATCAAGCTAAAGGACTGTGAACTGCGAGGTCTGTGGTGTACCACGACCTCCGGAGGAAAGGGGAAGAGAGGGGTCGAAAGTGCCAGAGACCCACATGCATGTAGGTTAGGTTAGGGTTAGATGAATGTAAAGGCACAGATCTGAATGTTGCACACCTCCCTGTGGGACGCCCCACTGCCTCCCAATCTTGAGGCCGGGTTACCAAGGACATCACACACACACACACACACACACACACACACACACACACACACACACACACACCAACCATGGTTCCAATTTGGTCTTCAATGTCCACTCTTAATGCCAAATTCTGAGGCATGAACAAATATATTTGGCAAACTGAGGTGCTGCACACAGAAAAATGGAAACCCTCTATGGAAAGCTGCTCTCCCCTTGTTGCCGAAATCTAGCTCCTCTCTCTTCTCCCCCCATTCCCTGGGACGCCGTGCTCTTTGTACACTTTGTACAGTGGGACCTGCATAGTTTGCCAGCCACTATGACTAGGGATGGGGGGGTGGCTAGAGGTGCGGCTTGGTCAGGGGGCTGAGTGAGGATTCCCCATCCAAGTATCCTCATTGGGAGGGTGGTGGCTCCTGTGAGGTAGATGTGTTGCTCACCTTGTCGTCGCTCCTGACAATGTCGTCTGCCGTGACGCTGGGAACCATGGACAGCAGTGAGGGCGAGGGTGGGGCTGATCTTCCAGAGTCCTCGATCGCTTTTAAGTCAGTCTAGCGGGGTATGAGAAAGGTGTGTGCAGTACTGTCCTGTGAACACTCACTTGGGTGTAGGCCCCCCTGAGTCTAGTGGGACTGGCTTTGGCAGAGCGACATGGGTCAGCATTTGGAAACGCTTTCCCTTTCCCTGTTCAGTAGCTCCACAGCTCCACGTGTCCTGCTCAGCTGTGCATGTCCTCTGGCTGGCCCCAGCTGTTGGCCCAGGGTGGTTTCAGGACTTGGGTGCAATCCCAGAGCCCTGCCTTCTGCACTGTCTGCCCTCTGCCCAACAGCTGTGAACCAGGGTCGGAGGAGCAGAAATGCATCACCCTGTCGCCCTGCACCCCAGCATCAGTCCACACAGGTGGCTTTTCAAAAAGGGGCAACCGGGGCCGTGCAAGCAGCCCGCTTACAGCCCAGTCCTGTTCCGCCAGGACTGCAACGGTGCTGAAACGGCTGACGCAGCATCCTATCCACCACAGGGCTGCCACCGGCGACTTCTCAGGGAAAGGGGACTTCTGTCCCCTTCCTCCAAGGAAGGAAAGTAGCTCCACAATGGGGCTACTCAATTCTGCGGCAGCCCTTAGCCTGTCGCAGCATCAAGAGTCTCTGTGTCGGGCCACGCAGCCCGACATGGAGCTCAGGATCCGCCTCCCTCCCATCCTATCACTGCCCTCTCCCTGCCTCGGAATGCCTCCTCCCTGCCTCCCTCCCCGCCCCCACTTACCTCTCCACCGCCCAGCGGTTAGGGCGACCGCAGAGCAGTGGAGCAACAGAGTCCCACCCGCACTCGCAGGTGCTGGGCTAGCTCTGCCACTCTGCCAGCACCAAGGGCTCACAAACATGCTTCACGGCACATTTGCAATAGTGCACACTGGCGGTAAGCTGGCGCGCATGTTCAGGATTGGGCCCTTAGTTCTGCACAGAACACTGTGCTCACAGGATGGCATCAGAACTGCAAGCACCTCCATTCGTGGACTTGCACCCTCTAGTTTTTCCCAGCAGGTGCTTACAAAAAGACTCCCTGTCTTACCTGGGCATCAGCCTGACGCACAAGGGCCACTGCGGAAACCTGGGGAGACAGCCCAGAGGACCATTTTTAGGAGTGTGGTGGAGCGGTGAGCACCTTGCATGGCATTTAGAAAGGGAGGTACGGTGTCAGGCAGGAACCCCCCACACAGCCTGGCCTGGGTGTGTGTACACCTGCCAGACGGCCCCAGCCTGCTTGCCAGTTGCCACTGTGTCCTCCTCCTCCATTGCGGTCCTCTTGCCACTGTTAAGCCCCCAGTGCATGTGACCTGTGCAAAGGAGAGGCAAGCCACAGGAGGCCTGGGGAGGCAGTGGCAGAGGCACCAGTGGAAGGGCTTCACAGAGGTGTCCTCCGCACCATCCAACCAGCAGTGGTGCCCACTGACACTTTCAGGTTGGGGACTCCTGGAGCAGATAATTTCTGTATTGAGAGATGTTTCTGCATTCAGAGACCCTTTCTATGGGGCAGGGGCCAAGACACTGTGGCCAGCTCCCTCCCACAGAATGTAAACTGTGTCAGGTGCCAGGAGTCTGTGGCAGGACCTTCGGCAACAGGTCTCTGTCCATCTGACTGGATCCTCCTTGCTGCATGGCAGCCCCTCCTGCCAGGCCAACCAAAATGGTTGCTTTGGGAGGAGCTGCAACTGATGGGCACCCTGCATCTGTCTGCACCTCCCCCCCCCCTGGGGACAGAGCAGCTCCTGCTCAAGCCTCAGAAGAGGCTCCACAAGGCAGAACCTTTGCTTTGTGTGTTGCACCACTTGGGGAACCAAAGCACGGTTCCCTGTGTGTGGGAACAGTTTGGCTTCTTTGTTGACTGGCTTATAGGTAAGGCTGAAGAGAGAGTTACAGGCAGTGGTGGCCATAAATACGACGGCCACAAGATGCCATGACGCCACCCCAAAACTTGGATCATTTGCAGAGCATGGAAAAGGCTGGCTAAACAGGCAAGACAATCATCACACCCGAGTCTGGACTGAGGGCAGAAGGAGCCCCACCTGATACTCTCAGTGCCACAGCCTGATAAAGAGGACTGGCTGAGCTGCTGGAGCCTCCAGGACAGAGAAACGGTCAGAAAGGGCTTCCCAGACCAGGAAAGATGGAAAGAGACCTGTCTTCATTACAGGCACCATGGACCAGGATCCAGGATCCAGCAGAGCATCAGAGCAACACATCTTTGGCTCCATTTCAGTAGGAACAGGCAGCTGGGTGGAGTGCCAGTCTGATTCCTAAGACCACCGTTTCAGCTCAGGCCAGCCCTGAGCGCTGCCACTACTGTCTGATGGACCAGGGTCTGACTGCACAGGTTTCCTACAAGCCTGTATATTTGCAAATGTATGACAAAGGCACCAGTAGACCCCCCCCCTCCCCCAAAGGAAGTCAGGAAGACTCCAGCCAGCCCTCCTGGGACTTCTGGCTGCTTAGGAAAGCTGGGCACAAGTGCAAGAACGTGGGCTCATTCAGAGCTTTTGGGATCAGACATGCTGAGCAGCTCACTGGCACAGGCAGGTGTGTGAGTGTGAGGCGATGTGCCTCCTGCTTAGGAGAGAGACCTCCCCCTCCACCCCACTTGCCCCTGAACATTCACCTTCTCCCAGGAAAGTCTGGCCATATCCACAACTGCAGAGACCAGCCGCAGGGGGCCACGGGGAGATGGGGGAGAAGCGCTTGCTACTGGAGACGGGCTCCGTGCCTCATCCATGTCAGGGGAGAGGAAGGGCTGAGAGGTCTCCTTGCTGGGCTGCAGCAGCTGCAGGGACAGCACTCTTCTTTCTTTGGAGGGCAGCTCCAGTACCCTCTTTTCCAACACCGGGGCTCCAGCAGCCTTCTCCTGAGAGACACGAAAGACCCTCTCAGAGGTCTGAGCAGTCTTCCCCCACCCCACCCCCCACTTCCACACAAACCTGCCAGCTCCCACCAAGAGGGGCCGTTTCTGGCCCTTACCTGCTCACTCTGATCCTTGCCCTGTAGGAAAGGACTGCCCCAATCCCCTGGGGGTCCAGGTGGGAGGACTGCTGAGGGTGACCAAGGACCCAGGTCAGCTGGGGAGCTGGCATCCTGCAGGGAGGCAGAGGAGCTTTACAGGGACAAGGCAGGCCCAAGGGCAAGGCGCTGGTAGACTAGACAGTGCCCAGCATGCCCAATGCACAATGCCCTCCTGGAGCGGGCACTCCCTGGGAGGAAGGCAGCTCAGCCTCTTCACAGGGGGAAGAACTATGGCCAGGCCCATGGGACCTCTTTGGACCCACCCTCCATGCCAGGTAACCTGATCACTCTGAAGCGATCCGAGGTACCTGGACTGAGCGGAGGGGGGCGGGAGCTGCCATTGGGGAGATGGGTGGGCAGAGCAGAGGGTGTTGCCACCCAAGTACCTGAAGCATCCAGCCGAAGGTTTTCAAGGTGGACGGTTGTGGGAAGGCCCCCAGGAACTGGCTGTGGGGCCCATAGAGCTCTGAGATGGAGTCCACCTGTCTCATTGCCTCCAGGACCTCGTCTGCATTGAACGTGTCCTCTGCCGGGATCTGCGTGGAGAGACATGGGGTGTAGAGCTGGGGGGTAGGAGCAGCTGTGCACTGACAAAGAGCAATCTAACCAGCAGGGGTTCAGCCCTCTGAGGCCAGCAGGGGCAACCACCCACCCTGCTGGCTTCAGAGGGCCTGACAGAATGAGAGTACTATAGGCCTCCTTATCCATGGATTGGACTCAGCATAAGTGCATCTGGAGGGCCTCAAGGTCATCCTGGATGTGACTAGAAGTGCCTTCTGGTTGCAACCTGGAGACATTCTGAGGTGTGAGGAGGTCATGCACTGCCTCCCCATGCCTCAGAAGTCCCCCCATTCGCTTCAGAAAGACAGTTTTGTTGCCAGCAAACCCCCCCCCCCCAATGGATGTAGTTATCTGCAGAATTTGGTATCTGTAAGGATCAGGGAACAGATCCCCCGAGGATACCAAGGGCCCCCTGTACAGGGCATGTCAGACAGACAGAGTTGGGACAGGATTCCCACCCATCCCACTGTGCCCTGCCCAGCAGCCTCACCTCCACACGGGGCTGCTCCTTGTAGAAGATCCGCAGGTACCGCTCGAAGGCCTCCTCCTGCTTCTCCTTGGGGAGGCTGCGTGGCTTCTTGGCAGCACGCACTTTCCCCTTCTGGAGCAGCTGCAAATCTTGGGCCTGCCTGGCCAGCTGGGCAAGCTCCTGGAAGACTCAGAGCACAGGGACCCCTCTGTCCCTTCCTTCTTCCATCTCCTCCCGCCCCTCCCAATTTGCTGGCCTCCTGCAGAGAAGAACTGCCTGTAGGGAGGCTGCTGGGCTGAAGAAGCAACCCTGGCCCTACTGCTGCTGAGGTCCTCAGAAAGCTCCTTGTCCAAACTGCCCAGGCCAGGCTCAGACAGGCAGTCAAGGGCTCCTGCCAGCCAGGCCTGCAAGGTCTCTGCCCACCCCTCTCCAGAGGCGGCCCAGATCTCCTGCTGCCCCAACAGGCAGTGCGCGGCCTTGTCCAAGGTGGTCACTGCAGGACTTCTCGCAATGCAGCCAAGGGCACTGGGTGGCTGGCTGAGGAGGTCCACTGCATCTGTAGCAGCAGCAGCAGCATCTGACCTGCTATATTCTCCAAACACCCTGACCTGTTGGGTTGCCCGGCCCCTCAGAAACCAATCCTGACAACTGCCTGCCCAGACTTTCCTTAGAAACAATTCCCACAGAAGGGGGATGAGTGGGATTTATGGCCACGTGAATCCCTGTCACCCTTTCACAACTCATGGGCAGCCCCCTTCAGCAGAGCTTGTCTGGTAAGGCTCCTGTCCCACAGCTTCCTGCTCTGCTCCTGGAGCATCAAAGTGAACCGTTTCACTTTTCTGGCCACTCCCAGACACCAGCGTAGCGAGTGGCACTTTGGGAGGCCCATCGCAGCTTAAGGGAAGGGAGCAACTTTCGGGGGGGGGGGGAGCCAAGAGCTCCACACTCATGGCCTCTGCACTGTGGTCCCACCCTGGAATGGGCTCCCCAGCGACTGCTTTCTCAGACTGAAAATCAGCCCATAACCAGATGACTGACGATGGAAGGCCTCGCCAAGCCTGGTTTTGAGCGACACCCTTCCACGTGGACAGCACTCCCCCTTGGTCTCCTTTTGCCCCTTAGGCTCTGTCTTAGGCCCCAGAAGAGACATGCCTACCAGACCAGCTCCTCTCTGCGAACCCCACAGTTTCTCTTTCCAACATCCATCTTGAGGGGTTCTGCCCAGAAGAGAGCACAGGCAAGACCCCCGGACATTCACAGGCAAGACCCCTCACAGGCAAGACCCTCCCCCGGACACCCAGCAGCGTGCTGCTTCCCCCCCGCCAGGAGGTCTTGGGAACAAGACTGAAACGGCTCCAGTGCCCTCAATCCACTGGACTCACCTCTGCCTTGGCCTTTGTGTCCCGGATTGCCTTGGAGTCCTGGGTGGCCACCTGGGGAGCTCCCGGCAGAGGCGACCTGCAGACAGGGGCAGGGGCCATAGCAGATTCAGGCAGGAGCTCAACAGGCTGCAGCTTAGGTGGGAAGAACAGCAGAAAATGGCACCCACCCATTCCACGATGGAGCACAGGACTACATTCCCCCCCCCCCCGGTACTAAAGCCACTGCCAGGGAGGCTGCAGCTCAGGTGATCAGATGCACAGCAGGGGCTGCACCTCTCTGGTCTCCCGAAGGGGAACTTTGATGATGGAAACCAGGGTGGAAAGGCACTTGGCGCACAAAGGGAACACTTTGCACAAGCAAGAAAGCTTGTTAACACTTCTCCCCTCAGACTTCTTATTGGAGGGATTCTGCCCCAGAAAGACTCCACAGACCCCCATCTGGAACCTCTATCTCACCGCCCCAATAGGGGGAGCAAGCACAATGCGCCCCACTCAGGTAAGCAAAAGCGGGAGAGGGAATTCCATGTTACACTGTATTTATGGGTACTGCATCTCCCTCTTGTGTTTGAGGAACACAAACACAAGAGCTCTTGGCTGCGCAGGTGGGGAACATGCCAGGGACTACAGCCAGGGGCAGCCCATCGATGGGCTGGTTGAACATGCCCTTGTCTCCAGGCTCCCCTCGTCTTACCCCTGCTCGTCTGTAGGCTGACTGCTAACTGGGTAAGAGGCACTTTTTCAAGTGGGTGCTCCTCTTTTTAGCAGGGGGAGAGTAACTGGCCCTCCTCACCCCAGCAGTGTCTTTTCTAGTGGCTGTCAGCTGGTGTTCTCTTGCATCTTGTCAGATTGTGAGCCCCTTTGGGACAGGGAGCCAGTAGTTATTTGACTTTTCTCTGTAAACCGCTTTGTGAACTTTTAGTTGAAAAGCGGTATATAAATACTGTTATTAATAATAATCTTACTACCCATTCTCTGCTCTGCTCAGAAGGCATACCTGTGTTTGTTATATGAGTGGGAAGAGGGGACTTGAACCCTGGATGCAACCGTTCCCCCTCAGTTCCTTGCTTTGGCCTCTTTGCTGCTGATGCCACAATGTCACCTGTAGGGCAGGAGGGGGGCTGTGGCATCCTTGCATCATGGTGTGCATGTTCGTGAGTAGTAGCCTACGGCTGTGCTGCTCATTCCTAGTGGCTGGCGGGGGGGGGGTGTCTCCCCAGCACTGGCCACTCATTGGCCCTGAGTCTGCCCCACAGAGCTGGGGTGTGGAGAGCTCTGAAGGCCTGCAGCCTCTTACCCGGCCTCCTCTAAGGGCGGTTCGTGCATCAGCCGCCTGATGTTGTCCTGGACAAGTTCCTCAAAGCAAGCGTCACTGATGGGGAGCGGAACGTCCTTGATGGGCTCCAGAAACTTGGCACACAGCAGCTGCAAGGGAGAGAGCGACCCAGAGCCATGGGGGCAGACCCCAGGGGTGGGTAGCCAGCTTCACAACAGTCCCTGTTGCCCAGCAGTCCAGAGCCAGGCTCCGCAGGAGGGAACATGCCAGGGACTACATCCAGAGGCAGCCCATCGATGGGCTGGTTGATGCAGTGGGCTGACGGAGGCGGAAAGCTGGCAAGGGTGCCCACCCCCTGTCTTTCCCACCACCCACTCTCTTTGGAGTGTGGCTGAGAAGAGGATCATGGCACAGCTCTCCCCCTCCACCAGCAGCACTGCCAGCATTTATGGTAGGAGAGCTGGAGGAGCCGGTCGGCACGGCTGCAGTCCTGCCCTCACGATCAGGGAGAGGGCTGTCCCCTTCACCTTTGCTTTCTCCCTCCCCCCGGCTTCTCCTAAAGCGGCTGGTGGGGAGGATGCTGGGAGGGGAGCAGTTCCACCCCAGAAGTGGCAGCAGAGGAGGAAGAGGCAGCAGCAAGCAGGGTAGACTCCACAGGGAAGGCCTGGACAGTGGACCTCTGCCCTGCTGGGGTTGCCAGCTGGCCCACCCATGCCTGGCCAGCCCTGAGGCCCTAGCAGAGGGCCCAGGGGACAACTACCCTGCCCCTGCTTCCCTCCGTCCCCTGACCAGCCAGCCAGGGCCCAAAGGGAGGCTTGCAAGGAGGCAGAAGCTGCCTTTGCCCCCTCCCGAGACTAGAGCAGCAGCATCCACTGCCGGATTGGCCTTTACAACCAGATGTCACTAGGAGTGCTCAGCCAGGGAAGCCAACTAGGGACTGGCAGTGAATAGGCCAGAGTCCTCCTTCACGGCTGCCACTGGAGCCAAGGTGGCAGCAAGATGGAGGATGATTCTGTCTGCTGCCTGATTCCTGGGCATTATGTGGGGGGAGGCTGAGCCGGCATATACATGTGCTTTCTACAGCCTGGGAGTGCATGATATGGATGGGGGGGGCTCACTGGATGTTTACCCCCAAAGCTGGTGCTGCCATTACTCTGAACAATCTGCTCCCAGCCACAGGGGGGATCCTTGGTCTGTCCCCCACCTTGAGTGCCCAGCAGCTGCCTCACCTTCATTGTGTAGTAGCTGGGTAGGTACTTGTTGTGATGGATGAGATAGAGGTGCCGCTCGATGCCAACCAGCAGGTCCCCCTTGTGGTTGGCAAAGGCCAAGCTCTCCGGGATCGTGTTCAGCTTCAGGTGCCTGCAAAGTCCACACACACAGGCCAGGGGCTGAGCACACCCGGCCCCAGCAGTCTCTGGCCAGACAACAGGGAAGGGGGCAGCAATCAGCACCCAACAGCATGTTTACTTAGAAGGAAGTCCCACTATTTCAGTGGCACCTGCTCCCAAGTAAGGATGCTGTCGGGGCAGGCGGGGCCCTAGCTCAGTGGCAGAGCCACCCTGGCACGCTTTCTCATCCCCGACAGCCTCGTCAAAAGCCTGGGGAGGAGGAGAGCCTGTCCCCCCCACTCTGCCTGGGCAGTCTGGAATGGGGGGAGGAAGAACCGAGGGTGGGCCTCAGCACAGGTAGCTGCCCACATGCCTACCTCTTGTGCTACTGGATGACAACCAAGGCTTGGACCAAGAGGCACACCAGGAAGCTGGGAGAAATGCCCACATTCAACCTCATTGGGTGAGGTTGAAAATCTTAACTGTTTTTTTTGGGGGGGAGGGGATTGTGATTGCAGGCAGGCTACAGAGAAAATTCATTTGGTGGGTTGGCTTCCCCTTATTTTATTATTTTTGTTTTACCTTAATTGATTTATATTTATTTTAATTTCTTTGATGATGTCACATCCAGCCAAGACATCACTTCCAGTGGGTCCCGGACAGATTGTCATTCTAATAAGTGGGTCCCAATGCTAAGAGTTTGAGAACCACTGCAATAAGGTGTTAGTAAGGTGACACCAGGGGATGGTGGTGATATCACTAGTAACCAAAATTGTGGAAATTGTGGTTTTTAGAAATATCATAATGTATATACCGTTCAATGCGTGATTTACAGCAGAATGCAATGCAACTAACTGCACTGAAAACAGGAATTTGCCTTACCAGGTTAGCCTTGTTCCTGATGGAGGCAGGGGGCATTCCTCACCAATGGGATTGTCCCTCGCTGCTGCTGGAGGCAGGGCCAAGGAAAAGGCGGGCGGAGCTCCACAAGCACAGGGATCCAGTCTCCAAACACTACTTGCCGACCGTGACAGGATCCTCATACACACTACTGTGACTGGTTGCAAACTTGCATCATAATTGTACGCTGTTTGGAAAACTGCTTTGCACATAAATAGGTTTAATACCCCAGAAACAGAAGGGTTTGAACAAGGGAAATAGGTCATGGGAAACCCTAACTACCACCTTGCATCTATGTTTATGCAGTAGAGGGAGTGATCCCCTGAAGTGTGGTGGACGGAATGCCCCCTGCCTCCACCAGGAGCAAGACTTACCCAGGTAAGGCAAATTCCTGTTTTCCTTGGTGGAGGCGGGGGCATTCCTCGCCAGTGGGATCTACCAGGGCAGTATCCCTCAGGGGGGCAGTTAGATCACTCACTCTCACACCTTCAGTACCCTTTGGAGAACTTTCTTCCTGAAGGAAGCCAATAAATTTACCTCATAGTGCTTAAAGAAAGTGAGGTGATGATTATGTGGCAGCCCTGCATATATCCTAGAGTGATGCCACGCTTTCAAATGCTGCCTAAGCAGCTGCCATCTAATGGAAACAAGCCTTTAAACCACCTGGAGGTTGTAAACCAGGTGCCTTGTACACCATCAGGATGTGAGCTCTAAGCCACTTAGCTAGAGTTACCAGGGACACCTTTTAGCCCATGGTAAGTTACAGATAGAGCGTCCATCTTCCTGAATGGGCAGGTGCGTTCTGTATGGAAGCTTAAGACTCTTCTGACATGTAGTGTGTGCCAAGCTTTTTCCCTTGTATGTTTAGGATTAGGGAAAAATGATGGTAAAAACTAATTCTTGCTGTCAATGAAAAATTGAATTAACTTGGGGTAAGAAAAATGGGTCTAAGTACCACGGATGTGTGGAATACACATAAGTGAGGATGGATAAGGCCCCCAGTTCAGATACCCTTCTTTCCAATGTTATAGCTACTTGAAAGGCAGTTTTATATGACAGGACTTCATGGGACTATGGCCACAGGCTCGAAGGAAGGACTCATTAAAGATGTTAGGACCTGTTCAGATCCCAGTTTGGAAGCCTGTGAATAGGAGTATTCAGTAACACTACCCCTCTGAGAAAATGTTTGGGGGGGGGGGTCTGAAGATAGGCAGATAGACCCACCCCCTGCCCCCTGGATGCCTTGGAGAGCTGCTAGTTGACAATATAGTGTACTAGTTCTAAGCTCCTTGACTAAGCCATCCTGGGGAAACTCCAAGATAACAAACACATCAGATGAGATGGGAGAGAAAACCTTATCCCTGCACCAGTCCCTAAAGTTTTTCCAGGTGGTCCTATACATGTTTCAAGCACTTAGAGGATAGTCTTGGCTTTATAACCCTATCGGAGAAGACAAATTGGTGCAATTCCAACTTTTCAACCTCCACACTGTCAATTGGAATCTGTGTGGTTGTGGTTATTGAAAAGGGCCTTGTAAGAGTAGATCTGGCCAGACTGGAATCTCCCAAGGTTCCTTTCTTAATAATTGTATTAAGTTTGGGTACCAACCTGGCCACTTTTGTGCCACCAGAACAACTTGGGCAGGAGGTCTGGTCTAGAGAGTAGAGCCTCCATTTGCCTGAAGATAACATCCACAGGTTGCCAGTTTGAGGCCACTGACACCATGCGACCTTGAAGCAGCTGACAAGCTGAGCTGAGCTATTCCATCTGCTCTGAGCGTGGGAGGATGGAGGCCAGAATGTTGCGACCAGATCAGAAAGAAACATCTGAATGTTGTGGTTTCTTGAAAGATAGAAACCTTCTTTCAATTGTAAAAATCCCTACGGGGATTTAAATTGCCTGCCTATGTAAACTGCCTTGAATAAAGTCTAAGGAGAAATCTGAGGACCAAGAAAGGCGGTATAGAAATACCTGTATTATTATTATTATTATTTGTATTGTATTGGCAACCTTCAGTCTTGAAAGACTATGGTATTGCGCTCTGAAAGGTGGTTCTGGCACAGCGTCTAGTGTGGCTGAAATGGCCAATCTGGGAGTGACAATCCCTTCCACACCAGGAGCAAGTGCAGTCTGTCCCTGGTCTGTCTCCCTGGCTATAGGCCTTCCTTCTTTGCCTCTTAGCCTCAGTCTGTTGGCCAAGTGTCTCTTCAAACTGGGAAAGGCCATGTTGCACAGCCTGCCTCCAAGCGGGCCGCTCAGAGGCCAGGGTTTCCCACCTGTTGAGGTCCACTCCTAAGGCCTTCAGATCCCTCTTGCAATGTCCTTGTATCACAGCTGTGGTCTACCTGTAGGGCGCTTTCCTTGCACGAGTTCTCCATAGAGGAGATCCTTTGGGATCCGGCCATCATCCATTCTCACGACATGACCGAGCCAACGCAGGCGTCTCTATTATTATTATTATTATTATTATTATTATTATTATTATTATTATTATTATTATTCCTCCTCACAGCAACGAATTTGGTACTATACTCAAGCCAGAAGGGGAATGGGAGGGAATGCATGTAGGAGCCCCTGAGGTCAAGGGCTTCAATAGTGCCTCCACCACCACTTCCACTCCCTTGTCTCTTACCCTGGAGTAGAATTTGTTAAGTTGTGAGTTTTCCACAGTAGCAAATTATTACAAGTAGCAAACTACCTACGATGGGTGTCCAAATCTGGCCCTCATTTCCTGGATGCAACCTGCATTCTGTTTCTGAGAGGCTCCACCTACGTAGGCAGTCTGCCTCTATGTTCTCTCCTGCTAGGTGTTAAGTTGTGAGAGATAACGCATTTTTGTCCACTCAGGAAAGAATCTTTCTTGTCTCCAACATGAGGGGGTTTTTTGGGGGGGGCGGACGCTGTCTGTTCTTACTAGAACACGACAATCGCAGAAATGAGGTTTGAGCTGAAAACAGAGCAAGGCAGATAGCTTTCAGCTCCAGGAGGCTGATGCTCTGAGACATCTTCCGAGAGGAAAAATGACCCTGAATCATTCTGCCATTTAGTTGGGCCCCCCAACCAAATATGCTGGCATCTGTGGTCAGGATTACTTGTTGCCAGTCCTGAAGGCTCACCCCTTGGACAGCAGTCCATTGTATACCCACCACTGCAAATCCCTCTTCAGGAGTGGTGGGATCAGTGTGGAAGCGGCATCTCCTCTCTATCTTCTTGAGTGGGACCACAGACACTCCTGAAGAGTTCTGATGTGGAATTGGGTCTAGTTGACCAGCTGGTGACAGAACCTACATTCATAGCAGGTGAACCAGCATCATGATATCTGCCTACTTGACTGAGAATCTGGAGGATTGTGTCTGTGATCCTCTGTCATCTCCCTGTTAGCAAAAAAGCATGGAAAATGTGGGTATTGAGAAATACCCCCAGGTGTTCCAGTATCTGGATGGGAACCAGTGACCTGTTTGACTGGATTATCACAAAACCATGAGTTTGCAGGCAGAACACCATCTGGTGTATTTTGAGCTCTGCTTGCTCCCTGGACGACACCTTTATTTAAAAGTCATCCAGATGAGGGAAAAGAAACAGTCCCCTCTGGCTAAGATGTGCCAATAGTACCACTAAAACTTTTGTGAACCCCTTGGAGAGGTCATTAACCCAAAGGGAAAGGCATGGTACTGAAAGTGCGAGGATGTGTAAGAGACTTCAGATACCTTCTGTGATTTTACAAAAACAGTTCAACCACCTTAGATCTAGGATTCCATGCATCTCTCCATTCTGCTTCTGTACTGGAAAGAACACTGAGTAAACCCTGGGACCTCTCTCAGCAGAGGGAACTGCCTCTATCGCCCCAATATGAGGTAGATGGTATAGGATAGCTGCATGTTTATTTGCATCCCTTGATTTTGAGATCTGCCAGAACCTGTCCCTTGGTTTCCTTACAAATTCCAAGAGATAGTCTTTGGAGACACGTCTCCAGGAACCATGCATCCAATATTGTGTTGTACCAGGTTTGCACATAAGCCTGAAGCCTAGCCTCCACCTTGGGTGAGAAACCCCTGGGCGTGGCATCATGCCAACCTGTCTCTAACTTCATTCCCTGCCTTGGAAGAATGGGAATGCTGGAACTTTCTGTGGAAGTTCCCAGATTTCTGCCGCTTGGGTTTGAATTTGGATGGCCCTTCTTTCAAGATGAAAGGGGTGAAAACTCTGGTTGGCTTTAGTCTTCCCTGTCTTGGAAGCTGTGGAAAGTGCTCTGTTCTTGTTTCAATGAGAACAAGGTCTAATGCTTGCCAAATAACTTAGATCTGGAGAATAGAGTCCCCGGTAATCTACTTTGAGATTGCACAGCCACAAATTTCTTCTGGCCACCACACTGGAGGTGGTAGCTCTAGAACAAATAGTCAGCGGAGAAAGCAGTTGGCAAGGATACCTTCTCCAAAGTGTCTTGATTGGTTTGGATAAGGTGTTGTTGTTCCTCCCAGAAATAGGTGGTTCTGGAGAAAAACAAATTGGCTACTGAGGCTCTGAGAGCAAACGGAATAGTCTAGAACAGGGCCTCTGAGAGGAATTTTATCAGGGGATACAGAGTTTCTTTTGGGCCCCTTTGCAAAGGAGGAGGGGTGAAACAGAGCAGGGGTGGTGGTGATGGGCGAGCAGAATAGGAGCAGGGACAGACAAAGCAGGGTGAGGGGAGGGTAGAGACAACTGGAAACGTCTTAGGTCTACCCAGCCATGTGGCATCAGTAGGGTCCCCAGCATCCCTTTTGGGCAAAAAGTCTGAGTAGTTATGAAAATGTCAGATCCCAGGAAATTTCTAGGGCCCCTCCTTTGGCTTCTGGGCCCCCCTTTAGACCCTGGGCCTAAGGGGTCTAACAGAGGAACATTACCCCCTTTACCACCCTCTCCTACGCCCTGGTCTAGAAAGCTCTCTTCAGCTATGCCTCAGTGCATTTGTTGCATGGGACACAAGGGCCACGTTCCCCATCTGAGAAGACAGTGCTGCAACAGGTGCATCCATCCACCGATGGTACCTCGAGTTGACCTAAGATTCCCTTAGGTAGAGAGTAAAACGTACTCATGAGTTTGGTGTCTCACTAGCCGTGCAGCAAGGAGGACCACTCCATCTCATAAGGATGATCTCCATCATTTTAACAATGATCAAAATTGATCTCCATCATCATCAAAAATGATCTCCATCATTTCAGGATGTGTTCTGGTAAAAGGCATCTCTGCTGGCCTCAGTGGACCCTGAGGAAAGAGATTTTCTGGAGAAAGAAGTTAGAGTTGCAGCACTGGCTCTCATTCTGAGGCTTTAAGGCTCAATGGCTTAATAAGGGCAGGAGGTCTGGTCTAGAGGGTAGAGCCTCTGTTAGCAGTTCGAGTACACTGGCAGCTCCCTGAACGGTGAGACCTTGAAGCAGCTGACAAGCCCAGCTGAGTGATTCCACCTGCTCTTGGTGTGAGCAAGAAGCATCTTGGTTGCCCTCCATGTGAGAGATGGAGCTGCTTGTCATCCTGCCTGGGAGAACTGGAGGCCAGAAGTGAGACCAAACCAGGAAGATCCATTCTGAAATGCTGTTGGTTCTTGAAAGAGAGAACCTCTATGATTGTAAAAATCCTCTTGAGGGATTTAGAAACACCTGCCTATGTAAACCGCCTTGAATAAAGTCAGAGGAGTAATCCGATGACCAGAAAGGCGGTATATAAATACCTTGTTGTTGTTGTTGTTGTTGTTGTTGTTGTTAATCCACTTGTTGTTGGCAACCTTCAGTCTCGAAAGACTATGGTATCGCGCTCTGAAAGGTGGTTCTGGAACAGCGTCTAGTGTGGCTGAAAAGGCCAATCCGGGAGTGACAATCCCTTCCACACTGGGAGCAAGTGCATTCTGTCCCTGGTCTGTCTCCCTGGCTATAGGCCTTCCTTCTTTGCCTCTTAGCCTCAGACTGTTGGCCAAGTGTCTCTTCAAACTGGGAAAGGCCATACTGCACAGCCTGCCTCCAAGTGGGCCGCTCAGAGGCCAGGGTTTCCCACTTGTTGAGGTCCATTCCTAAGGCCTTCAGATCCCTCTTGCAGATGTAATTGTATCGCAGCTGTGGTCTACCTGTAGGGCGCTTTCCTTGCACGAGTTCTCCATAGAGGAGATCCTTTGGGATCTGGCCATCATCTATTCTCATGATATGACCGAGCCAACGCAGGCGTCTCTGTTTCAGCCATGCATTTGGGTGTTGGCAACCTTCAGTCTCGAAAGACTCTGGTATCGCGCTCTGAATGGTGGTTCTGGAACAGCATCTAGTGTGGTTGAAAAGGCCAATTCGGGTGTGACAATCCCTTCCACACTGGGAGCAAGTGCAGTCTGTTCCTGGTCTGTCTCCCTGACTATGGGCCTTCCTTCTTTGCCTCTTTGCCTCAGACTGTTGGCCAAGTGTCTCTTCAAACTGGGAAAGGCCATGCTGCACAGCCTGCCTCCAAGTGGGCCGCTCAGAGGCCAGGGTTTCCCACCTGTTGAGGTCCACTCCTAAGGCCTTCAGATCCCTCTTGCAGATGTCCTTGTATCGCAAGGACATCTTGTTAATAATAATAATAACTTATCAAGTATCCTAGAAAAAGAGGTTTTTTCTATTGATGTGAGCTTCTGCACTCTCCATCCTCACCATTCGACCCCATGTGACCAAAGACTTAGACTTTGGTCCTTTCCTGAGAAATGGGTAGTCTGAATCTGAGGAGTCAGATTGGCCCAAACATTGTGAGCACTGTGAGGGAGAGCTGGAAGGGACGGGCTCCTCCACGCCTGAGGCTGCTTTCCCTTTTCCAGCCTTGGTCTTTCAGTTGTTTAGGGAGAGTGAGCAGACCCTGAGAGGCTAGCTTGATATCAGTCTAGCCCTTGAGCCACAGCACTCAGGACAGGAGGAACAGGGTGACAGCTGTACCACTGCTTGACCCCTTAAGCTTATTAGCACCTCTAGGCTCCTTGGAGTGCTTGGTCTGGACAGGCTTGACTCTGAGCTGACCTCAGGAGACCTGTTGGTCTTTTTTCTTTTTAAATATATATTACTACACTGAACAGCTGAAGAATCACAATCTGGCTGTCCACTGGACCGTTTATGAGGGAAAAACAGAGACTGGGCAAAAAGAGGGGAAAACAAACCCCTTACTGGGTTCCTCATTGCGTATGCCTTTAAAAGGGGATTGGACAAGTTTCTGGAGGAAAAATCCATTATGGGTTATAAGCCATGATGTGTCTGTGCAACCTCCTGATTTTAGAAATGGGCTATGTCAGATGCAAGGGAGGGCACCAGGATGCAGGTCTCTTGTTATCTGGTGTGCTCCCTGGGGCATTTGGTGGGCCGCTGTGAGATACAGGAAGCTGGACTAGATGGGACTATATGATCCAGTGGGGCTGTTCTTATGTTCTTATGAGGAAACAGTTGCCCGCTGAGACACAAAATGGTACCCACGGATATAAAAAACAGAGCCGGTGCTTGTGAGCATTGGGCAGGCTCTGGGCAGCTGATGGAGAGTCCTGCCCATTTGCCCCTGACACTGCAATAGTGCCTGGTGATCAAGGTGTGTGCCTCAGTTCCTCAAACCTGCCGCCACCTCAGAGAGGTGCAGACCAGTCCCTGTGAGCCCAAACAGCTGAGGGAAAAAACAAAGCCAGTGCTTGTGAGTGTTGGGCAGGCTCTGGACAGCTGATGGAGAGTCCTGCCCGTTTGCCCCAGACACTGCCATAGTGCCTGGTGCTCGAGGGGCCTGCCTCTACTCCTCAAACCTGCCGCCACCTCAGAGAGGAGCAGACCAGGCACTGGCAGCCCAAACAGCTGAGGTACAAAATGGCGCCTGCTGAGGTAAAAAACAGAGCCGATGTTTGTGAGCGTTGGGCAGGCTCTGGGCACTCATGGAGAGTCCTGCCTGATCGCCCCCAAACACTGCAGTAGTGCCGGGTCAATCGAGGAGTTTGCCGCTGACCCCCAAACCTGCCGCCACCTCAGAGAGGCGCAGTCAAGGCGCTGCCACCCAAGCAGCCAGTTCCCTCACAGCGGGAGAAGCCAGCGCAAGCGCCGCCTTCCCGAAGGGAGAAAAAGTGGTAGTTAATGTTTCTGCGGTGGAGAGAGCCGGGCCTCAGCAAAAATGCTCCTTGCTCTCCAAGACTCAACGGACCCGACTCACTGAGGAGCGGAGTTGAGACAGGCTGAAGAGAACCGTTTTCCTGAGGAGCTCCAAAGGGGATGACTGAACTCCAGAGAGGCAGGGACGGGGGACTGGATCCCTGTGCTTGTGGGGCTCTGCCCGCCTTTTCGCTGGCCCTGCCTCCGGCAGCAGCGAGGGACAATCCAGTGGTGAGGAGTGCGCCTGCCTCCATCAGGGAAATCGCTGTGTTCCATCAAGAGCTAGAGTCAAATCACCAGGAAAAAAAACACACAACTGCCTTATGTCACAAAAAGTGAATTTCCTTAACTCACAACTGACCAATGAGTCTGAGTGTTTTGAGAGCTCATGAGGTGTTATGATGACCCAGCAGGGAACCAAGAAGATGTCATCATGAGGCTGCTCCCTTTTCCATGCAGCAGAGCTCATACCAGAACTCCTGTTCAGTTGTGTGAGTGTCATCAAGTTGGCCACTTTTTTTTGTTGGTTACTGATTGGTTGGGTAACCTGTACTGCTCTATAGTGAAACAAAAAAATTTAATGGAGTGACACCAGTTATCAGACTAGGTGAGATCAACCCTAGTAATGCCATTAGTGGGAAGGCTGGGTGTTGTACGCTGGCTCAGATGACTTTTAAAGTGGATTATAAACATTGATGGTGGACTATAGTCTATCAGTGGGAATTAACCATGACAGCTACATTGAACTTCCAGATGCAGGGGCAGTATGTCACTGAGTCAGGGAAGGATGCAGTGTTTGTGTTGAGGATGGGCATGAGCACTGTCTTAACTTCAGAGCCCAGGTCAACCGGGCAGGTAGACCTGGGCTCTCAGTCGAACTTGGGCCTCTGCGGCTGAGGTTTGCTGGGTGTCATACTGGGGAGGGTGTCAAAAATTTACGGGTGCCGAGTGCTAAATGACCTTTGAACACCATTGCTCACCGCAGCAACTGGTTCCTGATGTCCCAGATCTTCACAGAGCCGTCCCTGCTTGCCGAGGCAAAGATTTTCAGGTGAGGGCAGCAGCAGAGGCCTGCGGGGAGGCATGCACTGGAGATGAGCAGCAATGGCCATGCACCCACTGCAGGGGCCACCTACCCTCCCCACCCCAGCCTCCACTGCAGGGGCCCCTCTGGAGTACTTGTGATATCGTCCAGGGGGTCATCCTCTGGCCCATGCTCAGTGCGGGTCTGCTCCATCAGGTTGTAGTAGACGATGCTGTACGTGACAGTCTCTGGGTCCTGGAAGGCCACGGCCAGTGTTGCCCCAAGGGAGCACATGTGCATGGCAAGAGTAGCAGAAGAGAAGCACAGGAGGGGGACCAGGCACTCCCTTGCATAGGGGAAGAGGCGCCACATCTTCACTGTGAGGTCTGCACCTGTGCTTGGAGACAGGAGGAAGCACAGGATCAGCACAGTCCCCTGAGCCTCCCTCTCTCCAGCATCTGGTTCTTTGAGTGGGATGTTGACAGCCACAGCCTGTCCGTTTCGGACCCCAGAGGACCCTGGACCATCTTTTTTCAGCCTGGTTTCAGGCCTGGCTTTGGGACAGAGACAGCCTGGGTAGCTGACCTGCCTGGGGACAAGATGGGAGATCCTCCTTGTCTGGACATCCACAACATTGCTGGCTGGGTCTGGATGAGGTTGTGCTCCCTCTCCATGAACAGGTGCATTCTTCTGGATTCACAGTTGCTCCTGGATGACCAGGATGACCAGAACCCTAACCTATAGATGCTGTCATGCGCTTCCACTTCTGCTGCCACAAGTGGGCAGAGGTGTGGCACATGCAGCAATCATTCCCAGAGGCTGGATCCTGGGGGACCCAGCATGCACCAGGATCCTAACCTCTTTTTTTCAATCTGCCCTGCCCTTTTCTCTCCTCTAACCTACGACTGCTGTATCGCTGGTGTGGGTCCAAGGAGACCCATGGCCACTAGGAGTCCTACACAGACTTAAGTAAAATAATACTTGCCTCTGGTAGGCCTCCCGATAGCCTCCACCACCACCACCATTGAAAACAATGGGGGCTCTGTTAGTATGGTTGCATCAAAGTCCTTAGTGAAGCTCAGGATTGGGCAGCTTGAGTCTTTTCTTGGTCTTTTCTTCACACTCATCATTGTCACTGGCAGTACAGCTACTTGTTTTTATGCAGAGAGGTGAATCTGTTATTTGACTCTTCTAATAGGGGCTCGGGGGTCTCAGGAGGTCATTCCAGAAAAATCTTTGAGTAAACGGAAGACTCCTGACCAAATCTCCTGAACCAACACGTGCAACACACGTAAACCAAGTTGCAATGAGTAGGTCTGAATTTTCCCATACTCTGCCACTCAAATGTGAGAAGGCCAGCTTTCCCGAAAAGCAAAAATTCATCCCTTTTGGCACTGGCTTTAAACTGTAGGCCCTTCATCTGCTCCCCAAGTCCTGCCTCTTCCTGCTTGCCTTCCGTTAATTCGAGGCAGTGTCTCCAGGGAGGGCAGAGTAACATCCCTACCTGAAGCCCTGCAGTGCAGACAGTCTCTTTCCTTGAACAGACCTGAACCATCCCCTTTGTGTTGCTCTCGGTCCCCCTGACCAGCCTCCACTCAGGTTGAGCTTTCGCATCCCTGACCCTCCCATCACCACCAGTCTAGGCTTCCTGTCTATGTGCAACTTTGGTGATCATTTTTTCCGCCTTCTACCTCCTGCGCATGTCCTTTTACATCTCCACTTCTCATGCAGCCCACGGGCTTCTTGAGGTGTCCCCTCATTCTTGCTCAGCTGAACAGTTTGCCATCGGGGTTGAATAACAGAAAAAACATCTGAATGACAAGGGAGCTCAGCAAAGGAAGCTGTTAATGGGGGAAGTGGTGAGTTTTCCTGCACTGGAGATCTTCAAGCAGATCTTCAAACATCTTTAGGAGATGCTCTCAACAGGATGTTCCCACTTCAAGCAGGGGTTGGACTAGATGGTCTTGAAGGCTCCTCCCAACTTGAGAATACTATAAAAAACTGCCAAAAGGCCCAGCAGAATCAACAGGGATGCACTCCCCCCCACCTAGCGCCTTGTGTAGGTCATGTGTCAGAGAGATGAAATCTGTTTTGACCCCGACTAGGCCTAAACATCAAATGGAAAGGATGCAAATACTCTGCACCATCCACAAACAATGCAGTTGAGCAGTTGGATTAGTTGAACTTCTCTTTTCTTGAGTCACCAAATTGCAGGGCCCCCCCCCACTGATGCCCTGACTGCCCCCAACCCACTTGTCTGCCCATTCACCTCCCCTGCTTTCTCTCAATTCCCGAGTGTCTCTCCTTGCACACTCTCTGCTCCCACTTCCTGTCTCTGGACATGGAGCTTTCCCAGGGCACAGCTGTGAAGCTGGGGGGGGGGGGAGTCTCCTCCTTTGGGGCTTCTGGAGTTCCTGTCTCCTCACCTCTCCTCTCCTGCCATATTTGTGTCAGCTCGGAGCCAAAGCTTGAGACTCCAGGATTGGGGGTTTGCCCAACTTGACCTCACCTGCTGAAATGATGCAAGTCTGGGTGGGGTATTCAGCCAGTGCCGTGACCTGTCCAGAGCCGTGAGCCTCCACTGTGCACTCAATCCGGCCTGAAAACCACTCCATTGAGCTGAGGAGCCCATTTCTGTGCCCCATAATCAGCAGGTACCTGGCAAGGAAGCAGACTGGTGAGCACAAATTGCCCCCCCCTCGCTCTCTCTGCAGAACTGCCTTGAAATGCCCATGCTCTGATGCTTGAAGAAACTGCAAGTCCTATAAAGATGCCTGTGTAAGTGTTACGTTTAGGAACGTTGCACACAATGTTTACAACGTTGCTTGTTGGTGTTTATTGCTGGAGATGCCTCCAAATACAGAAACAGCAGCCTCTGTACATCTAAAGGTGCTCCTATATATTGATGCTTTTATGATGCTCCTTTATGACAGCCTTGGAGTTGGACTGACTTCTTCCTCAAAGCCCAAAAGAACCTCTAGCCCCAATGAAAGCCATGTTGGCCAACAGCAACAGTTGGGCCAAAACAGCAGGTGGGAAGAAAATGCCTTTTGTCCTGCCCACAACAAAGCAAGACGTGGGCTGGTTCTAAGACAGGACAGATGAGGTTGTGGGGCCCAAGGCTTGACGTGGGCAAGACAGACAGACTGTAGAAGGGCCACTGATGTACACCCCCCCTTGAGGGTGGCTGCAGGGAAAAGTCCTGGGCCAGAGGCAGAAGTCATGGCATAGCAACACTGAACTGGTGTTGCTCAGGTGGAGGCATCAAGCCTGGCGCTGTTCTACAGGACCAGGGAGGTCCCCATTGATTCTGCAGGACACCAGTTCCAGCCATCACTTGGGAAAGTGCTGTCTGTATCTCTGTCTGGAGCTGCTGTGATGGTGCAAAGAGGAGGCACCAAAGTCCGATTCCCAGTGCCTCCCCTACGCACTGTGTGTTCCGAGGTTAGAGGCCGCACCAAGCAGCTGCATCAGGCGAGTTCTGTACAACCACCTGGCAGGGCTCTCAATGCAAGCATACGACAAAAGTTCTGTGGGTCAGAGGGGGCAGCTGGGCTGTACTGCAGGGACAGAGTGCCCTTAATTCATTGTACTGAAACACACACACTCCCTCCTCTACCTGTTTTTGTCCTGCATGTTGAGTGGGAGTTTCTGCCACTGCTTCTTTTCGCCTTTGTTCTCCACCACTTCTAGCCACATCATGTGCGCTCTCTCCGGTTCTATCACATGGCTGTAGAGCAGGAGGCAGGAGGCCAGAGACCCCTCGACAAAGCTCTGCGAGCTCTTCCGCACCACCATGGGGTCTGAAGCAGTGTTGATGCGCAGCAAGGTGCCGTCATCCGTCAGCACAAAGAGAGTCTCCCGGGGCAGGCAATAGGCTTCACTCACGACCTGGCAGTGCTGCTCCAAACAGAGGGTTGAGAGGACCGCGCCACTTGCTGCATCCAACAGCCGCACTGAGGAGTCCTGGCACACGCACAAGACCCGGATGGGGAAGGGGCCCACAGCCTCCAGGTTGGCACAGCTGAGGCGCTTGACAGGGACCCCCAGGAGCGTGTGCAGAGAGTAGAGCTTGTTGACCTTCCACAGGCTTAGGGACGTGCCAGAGATGGAGAAGACATGTGAGGCGGTCTTTGCTTCCAGAACCTCCGCGGGCTCTGAGAGGTGTACCTGGTCCACCTGGTCGACGATGTCCAGATTCCAGGTACGGATGGTTCCGTCTTGGGAGGCTGAGAAGATGAGAGGCCTCCGAGGGTAGATGGTCACAGCAGTTGCTGGAGCTGAGGGCACAAGGTAGGCAGGTTAGGCGTGAGGCGGCACAAGGGGCAGCCCCCCACCCAAGCCGAAGTGTGCAGAGCCAAAAGAGAGGGGTGGTGCAGGAAGGTGCTGCTCCACAGGGACTCAGAGGGGCTCTCCAGTTGGTGGGTCGACTCATGCTCGCAGGGAGTTGGCTGGCCACCTGGTCTGCTGCTCGCCTCTCTCTCCAAGGCTTCCTACTTGACCTCACACAGCACTAAGCAGTCAGCAGGACTGTCTGCCCCCATGGGTTGGAACAGACAGTGCCTCAGAAGGAGAGGCTGCTTTGGAGAACCAGGAACGCCTGGGGCTGACTCAGAGGGGCAAACACATGCTTGTGGCCCAAGCAGCTCTTTGAATGGGAAGCGCCCACGGCCAAGTTCCAGGGATTAATTACACGTTGGGTAAAGAAATATTTCTTGTGTATGTTTTGACTCTCTAACAAGCCCATTTTAGTAGCTGTTCCTTGGTTCTGGTGCTGTGTGAGAGGGAAAAGAGCATCTCTCTATCCACTCTATCCTTCCCATGCATAATTTTGTATGTCTCAATCATGTCCCCCCTCAAGCGTCTCTTTTCTAGGCTGAAGAGGCCCAAGCACCGTAGCCTTTCCTCGTAAGGAAGGTGCCCCAGCCCAGGAATCATTTTGGTTGCTCTCTTTTGCACCTTTTCCATCTCCAGTACAGAGGTGTAGCTAGGTCATTTGACAGCCGGGGCCCATAAAATTTTGTCACCCCATACAACGTAATTAATTAATTATATTATTTATTATTAATTAATTCACATTTTTAAGCCACCCTTCTTCTAAGCAGCTCAGGGAGGTGTACATGGTTCCTCTCCTTATTTTGTCCTCACAACAACCCTGTGAGGTAGGTGAAACAGGGATAGTAATAGTCATGACATGAAATGAATAATAATATATTGTATTGGCAACCTTCAGTCTCGAAAGACTATGGTATCGCGCTCTGAAAGGTGGTTCTGGCACAGCGTCTAGTGTGGCTGAAAAGGCCAATCCGAGAGTGACAATCCCTTCCACACTGGGAGCAAGTGCAGTAAGTCCCTGGTCTGTCTCCCTGGCTATGGGCCTTCCTTCTTTGCCTCTTAGCCTCAGACTGTTGGCAAAGTGTCTCTTCAAACTGGGAAAGGCCATGCTGCACAGCCTGCCTCCAAGCGGGCCGCTCAGAGGCCAGGGTTTCCCACTTGTTGAGGTCCATCCCTACGGCCTTCAGATCCCTCTTGCAGATGTCCTTGTATCGCAGCTGTGGTCTACCTGTAGGGTGCTTTCCTTGCACGAGTTCTCCATAGAGGAGATCCTTTGGGATCCGGCCATCATCCATTCTCACGACATGACCAAGCCAACGCAGGCATCTCTGTTTCAGCAGTGAATACATGCTAGGGATTCCAGCACGTTCCAGGACTGTGTTGTTTGGAACTTTGTCCTGCCAGGTGATGCCGAGGATGCGTCGGAGGCAGCGCATGTGGAAAGCGCTCAGTTTCCTCTCCTGTTGTGAGCGAAGAGTCCATGACTCGCTGCAGTACAGAAGTGTACTCAGGACGCAAGCTCTGTAGACCTGGATCTTGGTATGTTCCGTCAGCTTCTTGTTGGACCAGACTCTCTTTGTGAGTCTGGAAAACGTGGTAGCTGCTTTACCGATGCGCTTGTTTAACTCAGTATCGAGAGAATGAGTGTCGGAGATCGTTGAGCCAAGGTACACAAAGTCATGGACAACCTCCAGTTCATGCTCAGAGATTGTAATGCAGGGAGGTGAGTCCACATCCTGAACCATGACCTGTGTTTTCTTCAGGCTGATTGTCAGTCCAAAATCTTGGCAGGCCTTGCTAAAACGATCCATGAGCTGCTGGAGATCTTTGGCAGAGTGGGTAGTGACAGCTGCATCGTCGGCAAAGTGGAAGTCACGCAGACATTTCAGCTGGACTTTGGATTTTGCTCTCAGTCTGGAGAGGTTGAAGAGCTTTCCGTCTGATCTGGTCCGGAGATAGATGCCTTCTGTTGCAGTTCCAAAGGCCTGCTTCAGCAGGACAGCGAAGAAAATCCCAAACAAGGTTGGTGCAAGAACACAGCCCTGCTTCACTCCGCTTCGGATGTCAAAAGGGTCTGATGTGGAGCCATCGAAGACAACAGTGCCCTTCATGTCCTTGTGGAAAGATCTGATGATGCTGAGGAGCCTGGGTGGACATCCAATCTTGGGGAGAATCTTGAAGAGGCCGTCTCTGCTGACCAGGTCGAAAGCCTTTGTGAGATCTATGAAGGCTATAAAGAGTGGCTGTCGTTGTTCCCTGCATTTCTCCTGCAGTTGTCTAAGGGAGAATACCATATCAGTGGTGGACCTGTTGGCTCGGAATCCACACTGCGATTCTGGATAGACGCTCTCTGCAAGTACCTGGAGCCTCTTTAGTACAACTCGGGCAAACAGCTTCCCTACAACGCTAAGGAGAGAGATGCCGCGGTAGTTGTTGCAGTCACCCCTGTCACCTTTGTTCTTGTACAGCGTGATGATGTTTGCATCCCTCATGTCTTGAGGTACTTCACCTTCTCTCCAGCAGAGACAGAGGATTTCATGCAGCTCAGTGACGATGATCTCTTTGCAGCATTTTAGGACTTCAGCAGGACTTCAGATTTTTCCCAGAATAATAATAATGGCCAGAAAATAAATGCAGTGAATATTTCCCCACAAGCAATGGATGAAATTCTGCATAAAATGGTATATAAGATGATGGTATTATTCCTAAAAGGGAATTTTCAAATTCCAAAATTTCCAGAATGTTGGTCACTAGGAAGATTGTGGGGGATCCAGGCTTGGAGGGGGGAAAAGATTGTAGGGGATCCAGCCTTGGTGGGGGGAAAGGGAGATTGTGGGGGATCCAGGCTTGGAGGGGGGGAGAGTAAGCATATCACTATCAGGACTCACCCAGCTTTGCAAGTCTAAAAACAAGTAAAAATTCACTTTACAGCTGAAGCCTCTGTTTTATTCTTGGGGTGGGGGGAGGCTGCCTTCTGGAGCATTTGCTGAGCTCCACTTTCATCAGATCCGCTTTCATGCAGCTAGCCCTGTACTCCCCTGTGCCCAACTTGACCATGTTTGCATACTCGCGAGTAAACGTGACCGTGTGACTTCCTTGCACTTTCCATAGGGCTCAATACATTCCTCAGCTTGGAAGGAAGGACTTCCTTCTTGGGTTTTTTTGGGGTTGCTTTCATTGGACAGGAACCATTCTGGTGTTGTTGGATTCCCCTCAGCCTGCTCTTTCCAATGCACTATTCGCCTACTCGTGGGTAAACACGCGATATGGCTCAGTTTCACTTTCCATAGGGCTCCATGCATTTTTGGGTTTCTGGGTTTTTGGCCATAACTTTTGATGGAAGAGAGATATTTCACTCTGGTTTTTTGCATTGCATTCTGCTGGAAATTCCACATCCAACGGTATATGGCATGATGGGGTTACTCCTAACCTTCATTATGTTAGCAATGTTGTGGTGGTTAGTGATAGATATGTGGTGTCAGCCCCCCAAGGGCGGTACCTGGGGTGGACCACACCCCACCCCTCGCTAGCTACGCCACTGCTCCACTATATCCTTTTCAAGATGTGGTGACCAGAACTGGACACAGTACTCCAGGTGTGGCCTTACCATAGATTTGTACAATGGTATTATACTTAGTATTTTAATAATATTTTATTCTCAAGACCTTTTTAATAAACCTGAGCATGGAATTGGCCTTCTTCACTGACACCGCACATTGGGTCAACACTTTCACTGAGCTGTCCATCAGCACCCCAAGGTCTTTCCTGATCCATCACAGGCATTACACATTATCTTATATGTAAAGTTGTCATGTTTTGTGACCGCAGTAAAGGGTCTTATGTTGTTAGAGTGTTTAAGGCCCTAGCATTTCGGCAGCTTAAGAACCTACTACAATGGGTCTCAAACTTTTTAGCACTGGGACCCATTTTTTAGAATGATAATCTGTTAGGACCCACCAGAAGTGATGTCATGGCCAGAAGTGACACCATCAAGCAGGAAAATTGATAACACTCCCATACAAAAAATCAAATCAAATTAAATAAGTAAATTAAAAGTTTGCAATAAGTATCCATTTAAAAATGTATTTAATATACAGAAGAATCCTCCTAACCCTCCCAAGTAGTTGCTGATCTGTTTTAAAAAAATTTCCCCAAACATCCCAAAGGCTGCAATCCTATCCACACTTACCCAGGAGTAAGCCCCATTGACTAACATTGTTAAAATCATATACATAGTAGCCTGTTAAAAGTACAGATCTGTAACATTTCCCCAAATGCAGTCACGTAACATGGTAGCATCAAGACTAATCTATCAAAAATAAAATACACCTTGAAATGAATGGAGACACACCTGAAATTGGCTCACTACCCACCTAGTGAGTCCCGATCCAGAGTTTGAGAAACACTGCCCTACTAAGATTGGGTCATAATGCAACACGAGCTATCTGCTGTCTCTCAGACACCTCTTCGGGAAGTCGAGCGACTGGACGTTAATATGTGCCTCCAGGGAAATGTCTCAGGGCACAATCCTAACCGGGTCTACTCAGAAATTAGTCCTGTTTTGTTCAACGGGGCTTATTCTCAGAAAAGTGCAGTTCGGATTGCAGCCTCAGTTTGCCTCCTGCTGAGCCAGATCCTTCTTCAAGGCTCAGGCACTTTCTCCTGAGGAAAGCCTCACCGGCAGCCCCCAAGTGCTCCTCTTGCTACCAGAGAGCCCTGAGCTCCCCCCCCCCCACTCCCCCTCAACTGCAGCCCTGCTGGCATGTGGACATGTTGCTCTCACGTAATTACTCCATCTCCTCCCCCACCGGCTCTGGTGAAGTTTGCACTCTTGCAAGGGACCCAGGGACCTACTGGTGGGTGAACCGGGGGAACCCTAAGGAGACAAGGCTCTGCATACTCTGGTTATATGAGCTCTGCAGGGACACTGGGGCCCACCACAGCTGCTCTTTCCTGCACATGACGTCCCCTGATACTCACCAGTGTGGCCCACGAAGACTGTCTGAATGCACCAGTTCTCGTCCCAGACCTTGATGGTCGTGTCACGGGAAGCCGTAACCACACACCCCACCACTTCGCAGTAGGCAATGTCTGTGATCACCCTGAGAAAGAAGCAGACAAGCCACACCAGGCATGAATAAAGGCCACCTGATCCACACCACACTGCCAACAGTGGGCAACGGAAGCTGATGGAAGGTATACTGCCCCTGAATGTGGAAGTCCTACTCAGCTGTCCTGGCCAAATGTCAGTGGCCATTGTGACACCTTGTAGCAGGAGGTTCCATGAGTTAACCATGCCTGGTGTGCAGAAATCCTTTGTTTGTTTGTCTGAATCAAACAAACAAAGTGCGGCGGCAGTGAAGAAGGCCAATTCTATGCTTGGGATCATTAGGAAGGGTATTGAGAACAAAACGGCTAGTATTGTAATGCCGTTGTACAAATCGATGGTAAGGCCACACCTGGAGTATTGTGTCCAGTTCTGGTCGCCACATCTCAAAAAGGACATAGTGGAAATGGAAAAGGTGCAAAAGAGAGCGACTAAGATGATTACGGGGCTGGGGCACCTTCCTTATGAGGAAAGGCTACAGCGTTTGGGCCTCTTCAGCCTCGAAAAGAGACGCTTGAGGGGGGACATGATTGAGACATACAAAATTATGCAGGGAATGGACAGAGTGGATAGGGAGATGCTCTTTACACTCTCACATAATACCAGAACCAGGGGACATCCACTAAAATTGAGTGTTGAGCGGGTTAGGACAGACAAAAGAAAATATTTCTTTACTCAGCGTGTGGTCGGTCTGTGGAACTCCTTGCCACAGGATGTGGTGCTGGCGTCTAGCCTAGACGCCTTTAAAAGGGGATTGGACAAGTTTCTGGAGGAAAAATCCATTACGGGGTACAAGCCATGATGTGTATGCGCAACCTCCTGATTTTAGAAATGGGTTATGTCAGAATGCCAGATGCAAGGGAGGGCACCAGGATGAGGTCTCTTGTTATCTGGTGTGCTCCCTGGGGCATTTGGTGGGCCGCTGTGAGATACAGGAAACTGGACTAGATGGGCCTATGGCCTGATCCAGTGGGGCTGTTCTTATGTTCTTATGTTCATGAGGCAAATGCTCTCCCCATCAGATTGCAGTTCTAGACACCCAAGAGGACAGGCAAGTCCTCCTTTGGTCCCAAGGTCTGCCCAGGTGTCGCTTGGGCAGTTTGAAATGACAATAGGTAAGCAAGTTACTGACCACCTGAACCTGGAGCCAGTGGCAGGGTAGGGAGTTAGTGGGAAATATAGATTTTTTTTGGGGGGGGGGGAATATAGATTTATATTTTATAAGTTTCATACTACAATAAATAATACAAAGGAAAGGAATCACATTTTACATTTTCAACTACAGTCACATTACATCAACAGTTTAACTAGAACACAGATACATCACCTTATAGGTGGATTCACCCCATCTAACCCTCCCACCATTTTTTCCACCTGTCTCTACCAGTTCTCACCCCTTCGTAAGCTGCGACGCCGTATACTCTGGAGACCACAAAGCGGACCCATCCCTGCGTGTTGGTGGACTTTTTCTCCTTTATTTCTTTGCCCCTTTGGATGCCCAGCGCAAAAAGGAGATACAGATTTATCAATCTTATAAATTGACCACGGCACCTCCCACCTATCGCCTCCTCCCCTCTGTTGTCCTGCATTCGAGTTCGCGTTCGAGAACCTTTATTGGCATAAAACAAATTTAAAAGGGCAAACGAAACAAGAAGTTCTGTTCACAGCATAAATTCAGATAGATGGAACACATGGGGATGTTTTCTTTATAATGGCTAACAAATAATCAGCGACCAAATCAGTGGTAGACGCAAAATTATCTCCCAGAAGGAAACGCAAAAGATCATCAGAAGAACCAGAAGGGACAGGTAAAATTGGGTCTAGAAAAGAATCATGAAGTGTTTGAAAAGCAGGACAGAGACACAGGATATGAACCACCGTGTCAGGTTCTAAAGAGCAAAATTTGCAAGTCCTACTTTCGAACGGGGCATTGCGAAATCTTCCCTCAAGAACTGCAGAGGGAAAGATATTAAACCTGGCAAGCATAAAAGCCCGCCTCTTACTTGGGTTTACTAGTTCCCTAAGACAATTGGCTGCACGGCCAGAAGCAAAAGATAGACCAAAATAGTGGGGAAAACAAATGGGGTTGATGCTAGAAATTAAAAACTGGGATTTGACTTCAAAAAGTCTGGTCTTAATGATAGAGTGGGCCTGCTGAAGACCAATGTCAGCAAGTGATTCCAAAGTAATATCCAAGGCTTGGAGTTTGGCTTCGAAAAGCCTAAACCAAGTGGAAGTATAAGAATCTTTTAGTAGATCGTGAAGAAGGGAATTGGGCTGAAAATTGAGATGGAGATGCAACCAATATTTAAAGGCTAAAGACCACGCCATGGTAGAGGGGAGAATTCCAAGTTCCAAGGCCATGGTCAATAGCCTGATTAAGTTAGGCACGCCCAGAATACGCCTGAGAAAAGTGGACGCTACCTGGTCCAATTCTTTATTCACGGCCTCAGTCCATATGGGGACTCCATACAGGAGTTGGCTAAGGGCTTTTGCGTGAAATATCTGAAGAGCAGCGGGAATATATTGATTACCACAATTAAAGTGGAAACGAGCTATTGCGTTAAGGTGAAGTGTTGTGGAAGAAATAGCCAATTTCCTGTGGAGAGACCAACTAACACGGTGGTGAAAGGTAATCCCGAGATACTTAAAAGATTTAACTTGTTGGAAGGAATCATTACCGACTTTCCATGGGACTGGCGCCCAGGACTTGGAAAAGACCAAGATTTTGCTCTTCTCCGTATTAATTACCAGATCATTGGATGAACAGTATGACTGAAACTCTGCCAATAAATGGCGCAACCCTGGTCTGGAAATAGATAACAGAATAGCATCGTCGGTGTAAAGCAATATGGAGAGGGGGGCACCGTTGAGGGTAGGGTCGAATTGATCACGTTGGATCAAAAACAATGATCGGGGGTCAATCCCCCATGAAGCTAATTTGCTCCATAAAAGTTCCCTATTGATGGAATCAAAGGCTCCACGTAGGTCAATAAAGGCCACGAATAATTTGCCCTTGTGATGGACTAACTTGTCCTCTTGGGTCCCCTCATACCTCCCGCCGGCTCCTTCCCAGAGACAATAGTCTCCCAGGCCTGTTGGGCCAGTTTGGGCCACTTAAAGGCCCTCGCTACGCCCCTCCACAACTCCTTCGCCGGCATACACTCTTGGACGAAATGGGCTACTGTTTCTATCAGCGGCATTTCTATCTATCAAACATGGGTTTGCCGCTCCCACCCTGAGGACCTGATGGAAAGTCCTCCACCTTAATTCCCATAAACTAAAGGGGATTCTCTTCTCACTAAAGGCACTGTGCATCACCTTCTCCTGCAAGAGGTATGCGGAAAGGTGCGTCTTACTTTGCTGTTTCTCCTGGTGAGGCCTCATGATAAACTCCTGTACCGTCGTTTCATACACGTAATGCTTGAGTTGTTTCCCTTCCAGCCCGCTGGTTTTATATGGCTTGGCCGAGAGCCCCATCTCCTTCATCAGAGTCACCGCCTCCCTCATGTACTCCGGCAAAGATCGTTTTATCGCCTGAGTGAGTACGTATCCCATCTCTTCTTTCGTCCACCATTTCTGTCCCCAGGTCGTCTTTTCCCAAGTGTCTCCGAATTGGGCCTATACAGATGCAAAGGCTCCCCCTTCCTGAGGCCTCTGCCTCCATTTCGCCCAGTTGCCAAAATTAAAGGAGACAAAGGCCGCCAAGAACAAAGGTCCCAGGGCCCAAACCCCTAGTCCTCCTCCTTTCACTTTCTTATATGCCATCGCTCGGGCAAGAGGGAAGAAGGCAGTGCCCCACAAGAAAACAAAAACCTGATGGGTAACCATGTCCACCACCTGTTTCGGTGGGGGATAGATCGCTGCCAAATTGGACACCATCGGAACGCAATACACGCTGACGTAACGCACCCTCTGGTACAGGTTCAAGTTCCATTTTTTCTACCTCTTCATTTTTTCCTCTACCTTAGAGGCCCACAGTTTCCAGTTCTCTTCCCACCCTCTTTGTTTCAGTCCAAAAATTATACCTAAAATTTTTACAGATTCCACCTTTTGAACCTCTTGTTTCCTTTCATCTGTTTCAAAAACAGCCCCATGGCCCTCACCTCTGTTTTTCCCCCTCACCCAAGAGAATAACATTTGGTTTTATCCTCATTTATCACCGCTCCCGAGGCCCTGCTGTATTCATCTATTATTCCCTTCAATGTCTCCATCTCACCCACGTCGCTAACCATAACGTACACATCATCTGCGTGGGCTACCGTTTTTATGGCATTCCCAACCTCTGTGCTATTCCCTTCCCCAGCCATGGCCATTCCCTTTATTCTGGGCTCTGCCTGGAGTATGGCCAGCAACGGATCTAATGCCAAAACCTAGAGGAGCAGGCTCAATAGGCATCCTTGGTGTATCCCTGATTCTATGGGTATGATTTTCCCCTTCCATCCGTTTACCTGCGACATAACCGACACCTGCTCATACAGAGTTTTTATATAGTTTATGAAGACCTCTGGGACACCCTTTGCCATCGGCGTTTGCCAGAGATACTTTCTGTTTATTCTGTCAAAGGCCTTAGCTTGGTCCATTTGTAGAAGTATCCCTTTCCACTCTCCCTTCTCCACCATCTGAAAGATCTCTCTAGCCAGAACTAAGGAATCGGTCACCTTCCTCCCTGGGACAGCACTAGTCTGGGTCCTCACAATCAACTTAGGGGCTATTTTGGAAAGTCTGCCATTCAAAATCTTTGCTAAAATCCTATAGTGGATGTTTGTCAGAGTCAAGGGCCTCCAGTCTTTAGGCAGAGTAGGGTCCACCTCTTTATAAATGAAAGTTAAGATTCCTTCATAAAAACTATCTCTAAATTTGTACTCCTCCCGTAAGGCTCTATTAAAAGCTGCGGCTAGGGTTCAGTCAGTTCTTTCTGGAACAACTTATAAAAGGTGTAATTTAGTCCATCGGGACCCGGAGCGGCTCTGTCTCTTCCTTTTCTTATCACCTCCAGCACTTCATCTTCTGTTACGGGTTTAGTCATCTCCTCGGCTTCTTCCTTACTGGGTGACTCATAGGCATCCCTAGGCATTTTCATCTAAAAGTCAGTCATGGTTTGCTCTTCTATCTTCTTCTCAGCGTACATTTTCTGGTAGTGATTATTCATGATGCTCAACATCACGTCGGTTGAGTATTTTATCTCCTCTCCTCCCGACTTTTGAAGCCCTTCAAAGTTCCTGATTGTCCTTCCCCCCCCCCTTCGTTTCTTCTCCCAGTCTTCCTGCTCCACAATTGGCCCCTTTGATCTGTATTTCTGCTTTTGTATTCTGGCCTCTCTCCTCCTCCGGTGATATTCTTGGATAATCTTCCCATCCCTTTCTAATTTCTTCTTATTCTATGCCAGTCCTTTGTTGATCCTCTGATGGGCCTTCAGAAAGCCAAAAAGGCCTCTATGGTTCTGGGCTAGTTCTTTCTTGTACACATGCGATGACATCGTGATGCACTTCTGCTTAATTTCCCTCTTTAGCTCCTCCCACCATCTGATTGGGTCATTCCTTCTGACCTCAGTTACTAATTCTCTCCAAGTGATAATACACTTCTCTATTAATTCTTTATATTCCTGCCAACGCAGTATAGAGGGGTGCAGTCTCCATCTTGGTTTGCCACGAAGGGTCAGGCGATCGCCGTACAACTAAATGGAAAGGTACCTGTGATCTGACCAAGGGGTCAGTCCTATCCTGCAAGATTGCACCGTCCAGGTCTTCTCCGCCCACACCCTGTCTATTCTGCTGGCCACCATCGGGTGATAGTAAGTAAAACGTCCGCCTCCCATCTGTGGAAAATTATTCATATAAACCTTCCTGCAACTTAAAGGAAAAAAATCTAACCCGTTATCAATTAAAAGCGCTTTATCTTCTAAATCTAAATTAAGTAAAAAGGCGTTTAGGTTCCTTTCTTCCAGGGTCAGAGGACAATCTTTAGCCGGGCATCCCGTCATCATAGATCTCAGATTACGCCTGTCTTCTATTCTCGACCTGTTATTGAAGTCTCCGGCGACTATGAGGGACCTGTTGGTGATTGCATAATCTTTGAGTTTGGCCCACAGTTCTTTCCTAGGTCCGACCTGGATCAGGGCGTAGATCGCACCAAGTCTATAGCGCTTCTGATATTCCTTCCCATCCCTCTGTATCCTGATGATGTTAAAATCGAGGACGACCAGGTGACCTGGGATCACTTCCTCACTTCCACTTCCTCACCAACCTCTGAATTTGCAGGTCATCTCGGTTTCGCGCTAGAATAGCCACTCCTCCCGATCCCTCGGTCTTATAGGACCAAATGGGACCCCACGTCCAGAACCTCTGAGCATTGCTCCTGTCCTCTTCACCCTTAAAATTTAGCTGCTGCAGAATCACGAGGTTGTGGTTCAGATGATTCACAGCGTCAAGAATTTCCTCTCTCCCCTTTTGTTGTCTCAGACCCCTCATGTTCCATGTTCATATTTTTAATTTTAACTGAGCCATTGATACAAAATATAATAAAATAACAGAATTCCAATGAAAAATTACTACTAAAAATCCTAATGGACGTGGATAGCAAATGTCATGCCTATCTTTAAAAAGGGAAAGAGGGGGGACCCGGGAAACTATAGGCCGGTCAGCCTAACATCTATACCGGGTAAGATGGTGGAATGCCTCATCAAAGATAGGATCTCAAAACACATAGACGAACAGGCCTTGCTGAGGGAGAGTCAGCATGGCTTCTGTAAGGGTAAGTCTTGCCTCACAAACCTTATAGAATTCTTTGAAAAGGTCAACAGGCATGTGGATGCGGGAGAACCCATGGACATTATATATCTGGACTTTCAGAAGGCGTTTGACACGGTCCCTCACCAAAGGCTACTGAAAAAGCTCCACAGTCAGGGAATTAGAGGACAGGTCCTCTCCTGGATTGAGAACTGGTTGGAGGCCAGGAAGCAGAGAGTGGGTGTCAATGGGCAATTTTCACAATGGAGAGAGGTGAAAAGCGGTGTGCCCCAAGGATCTGTCCTGGGACCGGTGCTTTTCAACCTCTTCATAAATGACCTGGAGACAGGGTTGAGCAGTGAAGTGGCAAAGTTTGCAGATGACACCAAACTTTTCCGAGTGGTAAAGACCAGAAGTGATTGTGAGGAGCTCCAGAAGGATCTCTCCAGACTGGCAGAATGGGCAGCAAAATGGCAGATGCGCTTCAATGTCAGTAAGTGTAAAGTCATGCACATTGGGGCAAAAAATCAAAACTTTAGATATAGGCTGATGGGTTCTGAGCTGTCTGTGACAGATCAGGAGAGAGATCTTGGGGTGGTGGTGGACAGGTCGATGAAAGTGTCGACCCAATGTGCGACAGCAGTGAAGAAGGCCAATTCTATGCTTGGGATCATTAGGAAGGGTATTGAGAACAAAACGGTTAGTATTATAATGCCGTTGTACAAATCTATGGTAAGGCCACACCTGGAGTATTGTGTCCAGTTCTGGTCGCCGCATCTCAAAAAAGACATAGTGGAAATGGAAAAGGTGCAAAAGAGAGCGACTAAGATGATTATGGGGCTGGGGCACCTTCCTTATGAGGAAAGGCTACGGCGTTTGGGCCTCTTCAGCCTAGAAAAGAGACGCTTGAGGGGGGACATGATTGAGACATACAAAATTATGCAGGGGATGGACAGAGTGGATAGGGAGATGCTCTTTACACTCTCACATAATACCAGAACCAGGGGACATCCACTAAAATTGAGTATTGGGAGAGTTAGGACAGACAAAAGAAAATATTTCTTTACTCAGCGCGTGGTCAGTCTGTGGAACTCCTTGCCACAGGATGTGGTGCCGGCGTCTAGCCTAGACGCCTTTAAAAGGGGATTGGACGAGTTTCTGGAGGAAAAATCCATTATGGGGTACAAGCCATGATGTGTATGCGCAACCTCCTGATTTTAGGAATGGGTTAAGTCAGAATGCCAGATGTAGGGGAGAGCACCAGGATGAGGTCTCTTGTTATCTGGTGTGCTCCCTGGGGCATTTGGTGGGCCGCTGTGAGATACAGGAAGCTGGACTAGATGGGCCTATGGCCTGATCCAGTGGGGCTGTTCTTATGTTCTTATGTTCTTATGAGAACAAAACAGCTAATATTATAATGTTGTTGTACAAATCGATGGTAAGGTGTGTCCAATTCTGGTTGCCGCATCTCAAAAAAGACATAGTGGAAATGGAAAAGGTGCAAAAGAGAGCGACTAAGATGATTACGGGGCTGGGGAACCTTCCTTATGAGGAAAGGCTACGGCATTTGGGCCTCTTCAGCCTAGAAAAGAGACGCCTGAGGGGGGACATGATTGAGACATACAAAATTATGCATGGGAAGGACAGAGTGGATAGGGAGATGCTCTTTACACTCTCACTTAACATCAGAACCAGGGGACATCCAGTAAAATTGAGTGTTGGGAGAGTTAGAACAGACAAAAGAAAATATTTCTTTACTCAGTGTATGGTTGGTCTTTGGAACTCTTTGGCACAGTATGCGGTGATGGCATCTGGCCTGGACGCCTTTAAAAGGGGATTGGACAAGTTTCTGGAGGAAAAATCCATTACGGGTTACAAGCCATGATGTGCATTTGCAAACTCCTGATTTTAGAAATGGGCTATGTCAGAATGCCAGATGCAAGGGAGGGCACCAGGATGAGGTCTCTTGTTGTCTGGTGTGCTCCCTGGGGCATTTGGTGGGCCGCTGTGAGATACAGGAAGCTGCACTAGATGGGCCTATGGCCTGATCCAGTGGGCCTGATCCATAGGCCTGATCAGCCTATGGCCTGATCCTGTTCTTATGTTCTTAGGCATTGAATTGCTAAAAAAAACTGGGGGAAAAGCATTTGCACTTTTAAAAACCTCCCCAAACAAATGCAGCACCAACAGAAAGCAACATAAGCAGCTTACTGCAGCACAACACCTGCTCCATCGCTGCCCCACAACTTTTTATACTGTTCACTGTTGTTTTGAGAGGCACTTCTGGGTTTGGAGTTCAGCAGCATACTCAGAAGACTGTCCAACTGAGTTCTGTGCCTCCAACACATGTAAGCAAATAAATGGAGCAACAGCCAAGCTGTTCCTCAGATGCTTCACAGACCCTCCACAGGCACTTTAAAAGCTCCTCCAGGATTCTCCTGGCTGCCACCACAGGACTGAAGTGCCCTGACCCCTGAGTAACCCACAGATAAGGTGAGGAGACCATTTATGCAAGATTGTTTGGGAAATATTTCTTGCCTTATAGGCGAGTATCTACAGCAATTTCATAAACCTGCACCTTCTCCCTGCCCTTTTCCCAAAGCTTGGTAGTCCTGATCATTTTGGTAAACCTTCTTTGCACCTCTGAACAAGGTGTAGAGTTCTTTGTACTTTTTCTCTACCTGCATAGCAAACACACCTGCATCACTTCCATCAGTGATCTGTACTCTTGCCTGGCTTAAAAAACAACAGAAAGGGACAAAAACGGGCAACTTCTTTCAGTCCCTCGTATTACAATTTTGCAGCCCATCAGCTGAGAGCAGATAATGACCCAATAATGGAGAGAGCACAATTATCATGTTCTGTTTGACGCCCCTGCCTTAGCTCAAGGAAGGTGCTCCAGCCCCAATCATTTTGGTGTCCCATCTTGTGCAGCTTTCCAGCTCTCCAATATCCTTCTTGAGGTGTGGAGAGCAGAACTGGATGCAAGGTTCCAAATGTGGCCATGCCACCATAGATTCATAGAGGGGCATTATGTCACATCAGCAGTCCAATCCATGACAATACTAGCCCAGCAAGAGAGGTGAAGGTCTGGAGCCTGTGCCTTGGAGAACTGACTAATTACTGCAAATGTCCTCTGTGAAATGGAAAATGTTCTGCTCACAATCAGCAGGCTACGAGGGCCCTGCCAGGCCTTCCCAGGAATAAGAATCCAGGCAGGCAGGGCATGTTGTAAGCTGCACCCACAGAGAGAGGAAGATAATTCCAGGGAAAGCCTTTGGAGAATCGCTGCCTTTGTGTCCCGCTTCTCCCGCCAATCTAAACCACCCTAATAGTCCCAGAATGTTCTCCCTTTGGAATCCCAAAACTTCCAACGCCACCCCACTCCTTCAAGGGTCTATCTGCCTGCCCAAACAGGCCAAATTATGCAATCTGTCATCATTCTGCAAGTAGATAATAAAGGTCTTTGAATGGAGAATTAGAAAGTGGCTTTAATAAAGTAGACCTTTATTATCTATAATAGATTCCACAGAAGATGGTGGGGGCAGCACTGTACCGGTTCCTGCCCAGGAGCTCCTTGCTAGGAGCCTGGTCTCCTACACTGGCTCAGGGAAGCCTCACCTGCTATGCAGCTCCTTCCTGAAGGACAGGAGCTTCCCCTTGGTGATATCAAAAACTGCCACACCAGTGCCGCAAGAGGCAAAGCAGCGCTGGGGACTCGTTCCACTGGCATCCAAAGCAAGGCGGCTGAAGACATCGCTGGGTCCCAGGCCCTCACTCAAGGCAAGGCGGCACTGAAGGCTCCGGGAGCCATAGCGGAAGTCCCAGATGGTCACGTTTCTGTCCCCGGCAGTCACTATTCGGTTGAGCAGCTCACTGTAAAGGCCACACCGGATGGGCAGGGCAGATTGCACCTGGGAGAGTAGGTGGAAGCCAGAGTCTAGCACCTGGAGGCCCCCCTCCGTCCAGGCCACGAACTGGTCAACCTGGGTGGCATAGAGGAGGCCCATCATGGGCGTTGGCGCTCTTTGGCAACTCTTGTAGGATCCATCCTCCCTCAGGAAGTGCAGCATGTTCTCAGAGTCCAGCACCACAAAGTGCTGCTTGAGAGCATCGTGTGTGATGTGGCGCACTGGGTTGACCAAGCTGATGTGGGCCAGGTGCTGGAGGCCATGACTCAGGTGGAGTACCTTCTTGTCCTCATTCCTCATCTGCAAGGAAGGCAAAGCACTGACTAGCACAGCTGCCAGCAACAGCATGAAGCTCAGGGGAGTTCTGTGTGGCTGGAAGGAACGTGGCCCCTTTCCTGGACCACACTTTAACACCTGTGGGGTGCCTGGTCTTGAACAACAGACTCTGCCGCCATGACAAAGGAGTGAGCTACTCCTCTGCTCACTGCTGCTCTTCTGCATACGAACCACGCACGGGTTAGTATGGCCGCTTCTAGCTCAGGAGAGGTCAGGTGACCTGAAGAACCAATAGGATTCCATGTGGCCCTAGAAAGCTGTTGACTCAGCCTGAGAAACTCCTTCCTTAAGCACAAATTGTATCCTGCCTGATTGGCCCCCAATTGCTGTCCTGGCGAGAACTAATTCCCTGTGCGTGTGTACGGGAAGAGGAGAACATCTCCCATCATTGCCATAGAAAGCAAGTGGGCAGGACCGAGACAAGGCAGGAGAGATCTGTGGAGCACTGGAGCCACCTGGGAGTGGGACACTGGAAAAGCATCTAGGCTTGAGGGGAAAGATGGGGAGGTTGGGGTCCCTGGTGTAGTCCATGCCCACAGGGCCCTACCACTTCTCAGGATTTCATAAATTCACTTGTGAATCTGTCACAGAGCAACTTGTGGGAATGGTTAGAGGGGGCTAGCAGTGGGGGGTGGTGGAAGCTTTCTCCAGCAATAACTAGCATGCAGGGGTGCCACCAGAATAGCAATTGGGGCGGTGCTGTGAGTGAGAGCCCTTCCATCCCCTGCTTTGGGGCATTTCAGGGCGTTCCACGTGCAAAAGAAAAGGAGGAAGTAAACACCTTCACTCAGTTGGCTGCGGCTTGGCCCCAAGTCTTCAGTCCCATGTGATGTTCTCATGCTGCATATCTCTGGATTTATGCTGCTGTGTGTCCATGTCCATCTAAACAGATGGCACAGAAGCAACCTCCAAAACTCAATTCCTTGGGAACCACCACTTGAGGTGTGCAGAGCGCCGTCTTGTGTCCCCCCTGGCCCTTTGATCCCCACTGGTGATGCTGTGACATGCCACCTCCTGGGCCAGGGCTCCCGCATGCCAGGAGCATACCTGCTGCTCTGCATGTCGGTAGCCTTTCTGGAGCACGTGCCAAAGCTTGCGGCCCTTGGTCATCCGGGAGTTGCCCGATGAGTCCAACTCTGCCTTGTCCCCCTTCTGGCCCAGCGGGGACAGCCCAGGCAAGCTCTTCTTCTGTGACGCCGCTGTAAGAAAGAAGCAGAAGATAAGGGCAGCCCACCCTAACCCTAACCCAAGGGCAGACCAAGGCTCCCCCCTCAGCCTGCCCATGTGTTCTTTCTCAGCCCCTCTTTGCAGGGGGTGCTCAGACGTCTTGCGTGCCACCCTGAGGCTGCTGAGAGGGCCAAATCTCAGGAATCATTCCTGGCCAAAGCAAGACACGTGCATGAAAGAAGAGGCTCAGGGGACCCCAGCCAAGCACCCAACCCTTCTGGGACCTACTTACAGCTGTCGCCCTGCATCTCTGTGTAAATGCCGCCAGTCTTCAGGCAGTTCTGCTTCTCAGTCTCCTATCCACACCTCAGGAGAGTCCAGGGTGGCTTATCTGTACACAGGACACTGAGGGATAAAGGAAATGCCTCAGAAACCGTGGAAGCTTCATCTGCACCAGGCTAAGACCTGGGAAAACACACTCTCGGCACCAGGGTAAGGAGGGTGCGGAATGGTCCGTGGTTGCTCTGGGTCAGGGAACTCTCAGGGTCCAGTCCTATCCAACTTGCCAGCACTGATGCAGCCGTGCTGTGTGCCGCATCTTGCAGGACAAGGTAGGGGGGCTCACAGAAGCCTCCTCAAGGGAAGGGGACATTTGTTCCCTTACCTTGGGGTTGTATTGAGGCTGCCTCAGGAAAGTGGGGTAGGACTGGGCCTCAGACTCTGTTTTTACTTCCTGTTTGTCCTTTGATTTGAATGAAGCCCACTTGCCAGCACTATCACCACAGGGCAACTGGGCTCCCATTGCTGATACCTTGCTCAGCCTTGCACACTACCCAGAGAAGGGTGTGTGTGTGTGGGAGAGAGAGAGAGAGAGATTGTCAAGCTATTCCTTGTGCCCACCCACCCAGTGCAAACATTTCCCATCAGCCTGCTATTTTCTACCTCCATTTCCCATTTGATTTAATTCCTATTTCTTCTGGTAGTTAATAAACAAGTTACATTCTGACGATCTACCCACCTGGTCTCTCTATGTTCAGTGGGCTGTCATGCCTGAACACTGTTGTGGATGCTACCGCAACAGGTTTATGCACGCACTCTCCTGGGAGGGTTTTGACCCCAGATAGCTCCCCATAGCCTGGGATAGTGTCTGTGGGTAGAATAGTCGCTCCTCTTCACTCTCAGTAGAAAGGAGAAGCAGAGAACGGGAAGGGGTCTGTGACCACTAGTCCCTGCTCCCTTCAGTGCAGTGGCTCTCTGGCTTCTCCCTTGAGAAGAGGTGGTGACACTCTGCCACCGCCCTGCCATTATGTGCCACTGAAGTACCCCCTGCCACCAGCACTACATGCCCCCAGGTGCCACATACCTCCTCCCTCCCCCTCCCTTCCCAATCTGAAAGCCTGAGAAAGGGCCTGCTGCCTTGTGCTCCCTTGGCCAGACTGGGGCTGGCAGAGCACCCAGTATGGAGATGGCAGCGGCAGCCCAATCTGGTCCCAAACAGGGCTGGCACTGCCGCACTGGAGGCGCCCTGCGGCCCACACCACGCCCACCACGCCCCCCCTGCAGTGCGGCCCGATATGGAGGGGGGTCTGTTGTTCTGAGCTCTTGACATTTTGGGGGCCAATTTCGATTTCCAGCCACCAGCCCCAGTCTGAGTGGGGCTGCAAGCAACCCGTGGCCGAGCGCGCTGCAGTGTCGGACTAGGACTGGGGCGCCTGTGTGTCTTGGATTCAAGTTCCCAGCCAGCCAGCCAGCCAGCAGCGCTCCCACTCACTGGCTCCCAGCTTGTCCTACCTCACAGGGGTGTTGTGAGAACAAGGCCTTGGAGGACAGGCAGAGGCGTGGGGAAAAAGGGGCCCCCGGCGCTCCCGCCTCGCTCCGGAAGACCCCCGCCCCGGCAGGAGCGCACAGGCGGCGCAGAGGCGACCCGGGCCGGCCGGTGCGAGCAGCAGGAGCAGCAGCAGCAGCGCCGGATCTGCTCGCCCCCCGCGGAGCACCAACCTGCCTCCGCCCGGCGGGGAGCCCGTTGCCAGGCGGGCCGCGTTCTGCGGGCGGGCGCTCCTGCCGCCCCGCCCAGCCACACCCGGGCCGGCCGGCCGGCCGGCAGGTTGGGGCAGCCGGGCGCTCGGCGGGGGCAGGCGGGGTCGTGGCCCTGCAGCCCGAAGGCAGGCGGGGCCACTGGGAGGAATTTCAGCAGGGGGTGCAAAGGGGGGGTGAAACAGAGCGGGGGAGGGGGAGGCAGCTGGAAAAGTGTGTGGGGCCCAGGCCTGCCCACCCAGGTGGCGCCCTCGGCTGGAGGAAGGCACAGGGAAAACCAAACGCGCGCCTCCCTCTCTGTAAAATCTTTTAAATCCTTGCAGAAAATGAGCACCAGCCTCTTTAGGCCCCACTGGAATGCGAAGTGTCCTGTGCAGACCAAAACCTGCCCCTGCAGCAGCCGTCCTCGTCTCCCAGCCGGTCCCTGAGCTCCGCTCCACTCCACTCCACGCCAAGCAGATCCCCGAGCCAAAGAGCTCCCGGAGCAGGCCAGTTTCCTCCAAAGAACAGCCACACTGGATCAGGCCAGAGGCCCAGTTAGGCCAGCTTCCTCCCCGATTTGACACTGTGTTAAGGAGGGCCAGGGATGCTTTCCTCAGCCCAGCATATGTGACCTGCCAACAGCTGCAGCCGCAGGCTCCTGGCAGTGTCCTCAGCATCTCACGCAGGCAACAAATCGGAGTAGACAGGAAATGTAAGATCCCAGGAAATTTCGGGGCCCCTCTTTGACCCAGGGCCTGGGTACAAATTACCCCATTTACCCCCCGCTCCCAGGCCCTGCTGAAGGCCGCCCGCAGGACCAACACAGGCAGCGGACGGGGCCGCCCCACAAGGCAGCCGGCCTGCAACCCAGGACGGGTCTGACCGCTAGGGGCTCTCGGAACAGGGCAAGAGTGGGCAAGAGCGCAACCCCCAGCCCCTGCAAGCCCCACCTGGGCGCAGCTCCAGAGCCTCGCGGAGCCCTACCCAGCCTCCCCCTGGAGCGCCCGGAGGTCCTGTCCGCACGTGCTTCTCTTCTCAGCGACACACTGGAGCGCTTCTGAGGTCCGAGGCGAGGCACAGCCAGCAGCAATGAGCAGCACTGCACAGCCCCCTCCCTATAAGAACATAAGAGCCCTGCTGGATCAGGCCAAAGGCGCATCTAGTCCAGATTGCCCACAGTGGCCCACCAAATGACCCAGGGAGCACACAAGACAGCCAGAGAACTGCATCCTGGTGCCCTCCCTTGCATCTGGCAAAGCCCATTTCTAAAGTCAGGAGGTTGCGCATACACATCATGGCTTGTAACCTGTAATGGATTTTTCCTCCAGAAACTTGTCCAATCTCCTTTTAAAGGCATCTAGGCCAGGTGCCGTCACCACATCCTGTGGCAAGGAGTTCCAGAGGAGTGTAAAGAGCATCTCTCTATCCATTCTGTCCATCCCCTGCATAATTTTGTATGTCTCAATCATGTCATCATCACAGCAATCATGCCGTGATCAGATCCTTGGGGCACACCGCTTTTCACCTCTCTCCATTGTGAAAATTGCCCATTGACACCCACTCTCTGTTTCCTGGTCTTCAACTCTCTGTTTCCTGGTCTTTGCCACAGTGGGAGGCATGTGATGCGCTCCCTGCAGATCCAGCACCAGAACTCTGAGGACACGTGATCCCCCCAGTGGTCCGGTCTCCAAAGGTTGGGAACCAACCACCGCCCTTGTCTTGGGCACCCAACTTAGCCTAGAGCTCCAATCCCAGTCGCCACCCAACTAGTCCACGAATGCCAGCCACTCTTGGAGACACCAGACCTGGACCCGCCCCAAGCCTTGCCGAGTGCTGCTGGGGGCTTCTGTTTCCATCTTGCTACTTCCAGCTCTGCAGCTGAAATGCCTTTTGGGGCCCGGCTGGCATGAACGAAAGAAACCGCTTGGCAGAAGGTGCTTCCCTCCCTGTCAGGCCTCTCATCCACACAACCCAACCAGTTCACAGCCTCTCTTCCGTCTCATTTTCCCAGGAACAACCCTGAGCGGGCCTGCCCACCTCTGCCACTTGGTGATGGCAACCGCTGCCTTGCTGGACTTGGGCACCAACAGCAAAGCAGAAGCACAGACTTCCGAGCAGCTGCCCCAGGGAGATTGGCCCAGGCCCTCCCAGAGGTAGGAAGCAGCACAGGCAGCAGGTGACAGAATCAGCCTGGAAGGCTGTGCAGCACTGCCTCCCCTCCCCAACACTATTTGCTCCCGCACAGGCATTCGTGCTCTTTCCCCTGACATGACTGGCAGCTATTGTAACCAACGGGAGCACTGCATTCTGGCATATGTTATGTGGGGCTAATCAGTGCCCTCCTTCATTACTGTTTCACACAGCACTGAACTCTCCCTTAACAGCCTCCAACCACTAGGGAAGATGTTACTGCAGCAGGACTGCATGTGGGGCTGTGGCTAAAACCCACTAAAACTGAGTGTTGGGAGAGTCAAAATATTTCTTTACCCAGCATGTAATTAGTCTGTGGAACTCCTTGCCACAGGATACGGCAATGACAGGATACGGCAAATTGGGAAAGGTAGCGTGATGGGATGTGATAAACGGTTTGGCACAATGAGAGGATGCGGGGACAAAGGAGCGAATAAGCAGCCCATCCTGGGGCATTCTGTGTACAAATGCTTTTATGCGAATGCCCGAAGTCTGCGAGCAAAGGAGGGAGAACTGGAATGTCTGGTGACAAGGGAAAACATTGACATAGTGGGCATAACGGAAACCTGGTGGAATGTGGAGAATCAGTGGGATAACGCAATCCCAGGCTATAAACTCTACAGGAGGGACAGGCAGGGGCGTGTTGGAGGTGGGGTGGCCATTTATGTTAAGGAAGGGATAGAATCCAGCAAAGTAGAGATTGAAGATGGGTCCGACTCCACCATAGAATCTCTGTGGGTTAAATTACCAGGCTTGTGCAGCGATGTAATACTGGGGGCGTGCTATCGTCCTCCAGACCAGAAATCTGATGGGGACCTTGAAATGAGGAAACAGATCAGGGAGGTGACAAGGAGGGACAGGGTTGTAATCATGGGGGACTTCAATTATCCTCATATTGACTGGGTCAATTTGTATTCTGGTCACGATAAGGAAACCGGATTTCTTGACGTGCTAAATGACTGTGGCTTAGAGCAGCTAGTCACGGAGCCCACCAGAGGACAGGTGACTTTGGATTTAATATTGTGCGGTATGCAGGACCTGTTTAGAGATGTAAACGTTACTGAGCCATTGGGGAACAGTGATCATGCTGCGATCCGTTTTGACATGCACGTTGGGGGAAGAATACCAGGCAAATCTCTAACAAAAACCCCTGACTTCCGACGGGCGAACTTCCCTCAAATGAGGAGGCTGGTTAGGAGGAGGTTGAAAGGGAGGGTAAAAAGAGTCCAGTCTCTCCAGAGTGCATGGAGGCTGCTTAAAACAACAGTAATAGAGGCCCAGCAGAGGTGTATACCGCAAAGAAAGAAGGGTTCCACTAAATCCAGGAGGGTGCCTGCATGGCTAACCAGCCAAGTTAGAGAGGCTGTGAAGGGCAAGGAAGCTTCTTTCCGTAAATGGAAGTCTTGCCCTAATGAGGAGAATAAAAAGGAACATAAACTGTGGCAAAAGAAATGTAAGAAGGTGATACGGGAGGCCAAGCGAGACTATGAGGAACGCATGGCCAGCAACGTTAAGGGGAATGATAAAAGCTTCTTCAAATATGTTAGAAGCAGGAAACCTGCCAGAGAAGCGGTTGGCCCTCTGGATGGTGAGGGAGGGAAAGGGGAGATAAGAGATGGCAGAGAAATTAAATGAGTTCTTTTCATCTATCTTCACGGCAGAAGACCTTGGGCAGATACCGCTGCCCGAACGGCCCCTCCTGACCGAGGAGTTAGGTCAGATAGAGGTTAAAAGGGAAGATGTTTCAGACCTCATTGATAAATTAAAGATCAATAAGTCACCGGGCCCTGATGGCATCCACCCAAGAGTTATTAAGGAATTGAAGAATGAAGTTGCAGACCTCTTGACTAAGGTATGCAACTTGTCCCTCAAAACGGCCACGGTGCCAGAGGATTGGAGGATAGCAAATGTCACGCCTGTTTTTAAAAAGGGAAAGGGGGGACCCGGGAAACTATAGGCCGGTCAGCCTAACATCCATACCGGGTAAGATGGTGGAATGCCTCATCAAAGATAGAATCTCAAAACACATAGACAAACAGGCCTTGCTGAGGGAGAGTCAGCATGGCTTCTGTAAGGGTAAGTCTTGCCTCACGAACCTTATAGAATTCTTTGAAAAGGTCAACAGGCATGTGGATGCGGGAGAACCCGTGGACATTATATATCTGGACTTTCAGAAGGCATTTGACCCGGTCCCTCACCAAAGGCTACTGAAAAAACTCCACAGTCAGGGAATTAGAGGACAGGTCCTCTCGTGGATTGAGAACTGGTTGGAGGCCAGGAAGCAGAGAGTGGGTGTCAATGGGCAATTTTCACAATGGAGAGAGGTGAAAAGCGGTGTGCCCCAAGGATCTGTCCTGGGACCGGTGCTTTTCATAAATGACCTGGAGACAGGGTTGAGCAGTGAAGTGACTAAGTTTGCAGACGACACCAAACTTTTCCGAGTGGTGAAGACCGGAAGTGATTGTGAGGAGCTCCAGAAGGATCTCTCCAGACTGGCAGAATGGGCAGCAAAATGGCAGATGCGCTTCAATGTCAGTAAGTGTAATGTCATGCACACTGGGGCAAAACATCAAAACTTTAGGTATAGGCTGATGGGTTCTGAGCTGTCTGTGACAGATCAGGAGAGAGATCTTGGGGTGGTGGTGGACAGGTCGATGAAAGTGTCGACCCAATGTGCGGCGGCAGTGAAGAAGGCCAATTCTATGCTTGGGATCATTAGGAAGGGTATTGAGAACAAAACGGCTAGTATTATAATGCCGTTGTTCAAATCGATGGTAAGGCCACACCTGGAGTATTGTGTCCAGTTCTAGTCGCCGCATCTCAAAAAAGACATAGTGGAAATGGAAAAGGTGCAAAAGAGAGCGACTAAGATGATTTCTGGGCTGGGGCACATTCCTTATGAGGAAAGGCTACGGCGTTTGGGCTTCTTCAGCCTAGAAAAGAGACGCTTGAGGGGGGACATGATTGAGACATACAAAATTATGCAGGGGATGGACAGAGTGGATAGGGAGATGCTCTTTACACTCTCACATAATACCAGAACCAGGGGACATCCACTAAAATTGAGTGTTGGGCGGGTTAGGACAGACAAAAGAAAATATTTCTTTACTCAGCGTGTGGTCGGTCTGTGGAACTCCTTGCCACAGGATGTGGTGATGGCGTCTAGCCTAGACGCCTTTAAAAGGGGATTGGACAAGTTTCTGGAGGAAAAATCCATTATGGATTACAAGCCATGATGTGTATGCGCAACCTCCTGATTTTAGAAATGGGTTATGTCAGAATGCCAGATGCAAGGGAGGGCACCAGGATGAGGTCTCTTGTTATCTGGTGTGCTCCCTGGGGCATTTGGTGGGCCGCTGTGAGATACAGGAAGCTGGACTAGATGGGCCTATGGCCTGATCCAGCGGGGCTATTCTTATGTTCTTATGACATCTGGCCTAGATGCCTTTAAAAGGGGATTGGACAAATTTCTCAAAGAAAAGTCCATCACGGATTGCAAGCCACGATGCAACCTCCTGATTTTCAAAGTAGACTACCTCAGAATGCCAAATGCAAGGGAAGGCACCAGGATGCAGGTCTCCTGGTGGCTTGTGTGCTCCCCGAGGCATCTGGTGGGCCAGTATGAGATGTAGGAAGGTGGGCTGGATGAGCCTTTGGCCTGATCCAGTGGGGCTCTTACATTTTTATGGCTTTCATCTAGCAGCTCCCCTCCCCCAGTCGTTCCAAAAAGGCCCGGGCCAGCAGCTCTGTCATTTCCCCACAAGGTACACCCACAGGCTACTTTAAAACTACTCCCTATTTCTCGGGGGGGGGGGGGTGATGCTTGCAGTCACAGAATCCAAGGCAGCCAACCAACAAAACTGTGGCTCTTCCCCCTCCAGGAAGCAGACAGAAAAGGCACCCCCAATTGATGCAGATACAAGTTCAGTCACAGACAGAAAAAAAAGAAAACCTTTTTATAGTTGCAACACGGGAGGCAAACAAACTGCAGAAATGGACAAGGAAACAACACGCCCCAACGTTCCCCAACACCAACCCCCTCCCAGGCAGCAACCGAAGCAGCTAAGCCACGGCGGTTCATCAACCTGCCCTTGTGGAAGGGGGGGGTGGGCCTGCCTGGCCAGAGCCTGGACGGTGCCCCCAGGAGTGGACAGTGTGCGTTGACTGGTGGGGCTTCCCTTTGGCCACCCTTCTGTCTGGCAGTGAGATGGCGGGGGGGAGCACAGGGCAAGCCAGCTCCTGCTGCTACCACACTGAAAGCTTGCAGCAGCCTCACGAGGCAGGCAGAGAGAGAGAGAGAGAGAGAGAGAGAGAGAGAGAGCAGCTCTGGTGGGGCTTAAGCCAATTCTGGGAGGGCATCAAGCAGCTGCTGCTGAGAAGTCTGGCTGAGGGGACCACAAGGGGAGGGAAGGACAGCAAGGCTCAGGAAAGGACATGAGCACTGCTGGCCCAAGGAGCTCCTCCACTGGCACCTTCCTGCTTCTGCTGTCAAGCCCCACGGCTGGGGAGGAAAGGAAGACTTGGCTCAGCCTCTTGCCTCGTAGCGCAAGGTGTGGCGGGGAGAGGTATAGGAGGGAGGGGAGTCAGTGCAAACACGGAGCTGGGGGGACTTTCACAGCAGCCCAGGCCATGCTGACAGGGTAACCAAGAGAGCACAGGTGTGAGATGAGAACAACTTGGCAAGACAACAGCCCCTCCTCCGCCGCTCGAGCACCAGAGTGCCAAGTGCTCCCCTCAACCCAGCACTGTGAGGGGCCAGGGCCAGTGCACAGGAAGCCTGGTTGAGCATCAGACAATGGGAGATGGCAGCACACAGCAGGCGGGAGACAGGAACCAAGGAAGGGGGAGGCCAGGCCAGGGTCTGGGGCATGAATACAAAAATAAACTCTTGGGAGACAACAGTGCAGAGGCCCGACCAGGAGCCCGTCTGGCTCCAACTCGCCAACTGCCAAAAGTCTCACGATTAAAAGGAAAAAAAGGGGTCTCCCCGCAGGTCATCCAACGTCCACCTGTTGTCCAACCTTTCGCGGTACAGTGTCAGGAAATTAACAAACAGTTGCTAGAAAAGAGCGTTGCCAGCATCCCCCGGGGGCAGGAAGGTCCCCATCGGAGCCTTGATCCAAGATTGCTCTGGTCGGCCTGGGGGCAGCAGGGGGAACACAGCATCGGGGGGGACGAGGTCTGGTCCAGCTCCAGGGAGACACATGGCTGTGAGTGCCATGAACAGTTTGCTCCACCACGGTCCAAAAGGGAAAGTGCTTCGGCAAGTTCCTGCCCCTCTCCCATTCCACAGGCGCCGAAGAGGCAGGAGAGAGTTCCCTGGTGACGAGGGCTCTGTGTCCAGAGGGTGGGAGCCTCCGGCTGACTGGCAGCACCTGGGTGCCTAGAGGCAGCAGCAGGGTATGCAGCAGTCACAGGGTGGAAGAGCAGTGCAGCATGGCTGTGGGTGGGCTGGAGGCACAGGAGCAGCAATGCTTGACAGTAGCTGGGCCCGTGGGGTCACATGCAGATCACCTGCGTCCTGTGGAGAGAAAGAGCCAGAAAGAAGATGCTGGGAGAGCCGGGCAGAGGCAGCAACCCATCAGCACTGCAGTGAGTACTTGGGTTTCCCCAGACAGAATGCATGAGCAACCCTCTGCAGTCCTCCAAGGGATGGGGCTTATGCCAACACTTCCCCCCAGCAACACCCCTGACCTGTCCTCCTCCATGCTGCCCCCCTCTGCTTCGCAGGTGTCCGCAACCTCCTCTGTGTCGTCCTCACTCAGGTCCATGTCCAGTTCGTTGCCCGCCTCCGGGTGGGGGTACATGGAGCCACTGGGCAGACAAAGTACCCCTCAGCACATTGCCACCGCTGCCACGCTTCAGCTTTGGCACCCACTCCCTGGTCCAGACATACAGGCTGGGAAAAGAACCCATCCAGCCGGGCCAGAGGCTCTTTTGTGCAAGTAACCCCCCCTCCCGCCAGGCTCCTGACCTGATAGAGCGACAGGTGAAAAAGACGATTCGTTTCAGCCTCTTGTTGTAGAAGAAGTAGTTGAAGGACCACAGGCTGCCCTCCTCCCCAAACGGGTCGGAGTCCAGATCTGGGTTGTAGCTGTGGGAGCAAAAGGAGGGTCCATGAGGGGGAGCTGCACACCCCAGAAACACCACCCCTCCCTGCAAGCGACCACAGCAACAGAGACAAGGTGGGGAACCCCACAGTAGCGAAGCAGCCCTGAGTGCCCTGCTGGGAGGGTACCTGTAGATGTCGCACTCCGAGAGGCAGATCTCCTGGTCGACAGCATCCCACAGGTGAGGCTTCAGGGCATTGAAATCCTCCCGCACGGCCGAGAACAGGCTGCAGTTCACAGCATTCACCACCTGAAACAGAGCCGGAAACTGTGGCTGGGCTCCTGTACCCAAAACAAGCAGGGAAGCCTGACTTTCCATTCTCCCCAAAGGAAGGGGGCCAAGTGTTTGCTGGGAGGAAGAGGAAAGGGGTGAACACAGGGTGGGTGGGGGACCAAAAGGAGGGAGTGAGGGCAGCATCTGGGCAGGATGCAAGTTGCAGAGGGCAGCAAGGATTAGCTGGGGGGAACCCAGAGATCTGCTGCCTGCACAGTTCTCTTCCGGGGACGGGGACAACCGAAGCACACAGGAAGGTCCTGCTCCAAGAGGGATGCCATAGGTGAGACTCACTGGCAACTCCTTGCCTACTTGCAACCATCCTTGGCAACCACTCAAGGCAAGGCTAACATTGTAATGTAAGGGTAATATTGTAATGCCATTGTACAAATCGATGGTTAGGCCACCCGTGGAGTCCAGTTCTGGTCGCCACATCTCAAAAATGATATAGTGGAGATGGAAAAGGTGCAAAAAGGAGCGACCAAAATGATTACTAGGTTGGAGCACCTTCCTTGTGAGGACAGGCTCCAGCGTTTGGGGCTCCAGTCTAGATAAGAGGTGCCTGAGGGAGGACTTGATTGAGACATACAAAATCATGCAGGGGATGGACAGAGTGGATAAAGAGATGCTCATTTCCCTCTCGCATAACACCAGAACCAGGGGACATCCACTCAAATTGAGTGTTGGGAGAGTCAGGACAGACAAAATATTTCTTTGCCCAGCATGTCATTAGTCTGTGGCACTCCTTGCCATAGGATGTGGTGATGGATCTGGCCTAGATGCCTTTCAGCCATTTCTGCCCAATGTTGCATATATGCAACAGGGACCAAACGTGTACACCTGTGGGCCAGGTAAAAATAGATTAAAAGGGGACTGGACAATTTCTGGAAAACAGTCCATCACAGGTTACAAGCCATGATGGGTATTGCAACCTATTAATTTTAGAAGCTTGCTACCTCAGAATGCCAGATGCAAGGGAAGGCACCAGCATGCAGGTCTCCTGTGGCCTTGTGTGCTCCCCCAGGCATCTGGTGGACCACTGTGAGATATAGCAAGCTGGACTAAATGGGTCTTTGTCCTGGTCCAGTGGGGTTCTTCTTATTTGGCTGGGCTACGGGGGACCAGGAAGTCTGATCGCCTGGCCTTCCCCCAGTCTGGTTTTGTGATGGGCCTGAGTTTAGCAGAAGTACTAAGAGGCAGGAATGGGGCTGCCCAGTGAGGCTTTGCAGAGCCCACGACACCTCCAGGTATGCGGGGCCTCTTTTCTCAAAGATAGCTTTGACAGCTATCTCATAAATCTTCCTGACCAAAGAATTGCTCTGCTTAACACGAACACACCTGGGATGAGCAAGCCTGCAGCCTGGGGAGAGGGAGGCCTGGTCTGGCCTGCTTCCCTGGGACACCAGCAAACCCAACTCTCCTACCCTCCAGCTGCTCACAGGGGGGTGGGGTGGGGAGGAGAGAACAACCCCACAGCAGAGCTCCTGAGAAGTGATGGATACACTGGTAAACACCAACTCAACACAGGGCTAGTATGGCCTATGGCAGTGGCATTCAGACTGGAGCATCCTGATGCCCCAGCCTGAAGGCCCTGGCCTCTGCCCCCTTAAAGGGCAGGGGGGAAAGGCAGCGACATGATCCCCAGGATGATGTCGCTAAGGGGGCTGCAGGGACTGGGATGCACTCACCAGTTTCTGCAGCAGCCTTCCCGGGGTGCAGGGAGCCCCGCGTGAGCGTCTGCAGGGCTCCCCCGGCTTCCAAAAGTGAAAGTGGAGTGATCACACTCAACCTCCGCAAAACGGGACGTGGAGTGCAATTGCTCCACGTCCACTTTTGGATGACGTGTGCGCAGGGCTCCCGGCACCCCCGGCAGGCTGCTGAAGGGACTGGTGAGTACATGCCAGTCCCCGCAGCCCCCTGAGCTACATGATCCTGGGGATCGCATTGCTGCCTTTCCCCTGCCCCCACTGCCTCCCTCCCCTCCCCTCCCCTCCCCTGCAGGGACTTACTGCGGTTTTCAAACTCCTGGAGAGTTTGAAAACCACAGGCCTATGGGGATGAGAGCCTGGAAGGGGGGCACCAGCATCAAAGGGTTGGCTGTCCTACATGGGGCTCCCAGGTCAAATGGGGGGGAAGGCACCCACCTACCCAATTGAGACTTGGCTCCCGACTGAACTCATGGCTCTTTGCAGCGCTGAAGTCGTAGTCAGGCCGGAAGGATTCATTGAGCGTTGCAATCAGGTAGAAGAGGGTCTTGCGGCTGCACTTGTCGCTGAGCGGCCCCTCCTCATCTCCGCTCTGACTCTTGCTGAGCCTGGAGCATGAGATGCAGGCCATCAAGCACACCCTATCATGAACCATAGGCTCTGGGCCGAGGCTGGGCCCCTCTCTTCCCACTGCCAGGCCTGAAAAATGCCCTCATCCCACAACAGACACAGAACACTGGCTCCTTGAGGCTGCCAGCATTGAGACCCTGAAGAGCTGCTGGCCACCCCTTCCACACCCTCTGCTCCCTTTAACAGGAGGTCCTACCAAAGAATGGACTTGAACCCCTCTGCACGCAACGCACGCCCCAGGCCCAAGTAGCGCTGCCGCCTCTGAGTAGCGGTTTCTTTTGCACCTGCTCTCAGTCATCCCTCCTTCTGCCAGACCCTACCAAAGCGTAACCATCTTCCCACCCTGAGTGAGAAGACTCAGGCAAAAGGCGTTCCACAGAAAGTTCACTTCCTTCCTCCCACCTGCCAGGGTTTGTCAACTGGGAGGCACTTGCCCAAATTCCTGACCAAGACTTAACTTCCAAGTGCACCACTGTGGCCTGGGCCACTCCAAACAGTGCAGAAGGACAGAAGTTGGAATGCACAGAACGAAAGGAGAGTCAGGGGAGGGCAGGCTCTGTGGCATCCCATACCTGTGTCTCTAGAGCCTAGGGCTCCCAGCACACAGAGCATCCTCCCCTACCCATTGCTCCATGAATCAGACAGCCAAATGCTACAGAATCGAGAAGCCATGTGCATGTGCAGGGGACTTTGCCCTCACCAATAAAGCCCCAGCACAGCTTAGTACTTCACTGGTCAGAAGCAGGCCATACACACCTGCTTGGACTGATCCCCGTGGTCTGGGGTGGTGACAGGGCCTCAAGGACATGTGGCTGGCCCTCCTGGCAGAACTGCTTGAAAAGATGCTTGTCGTCGCCAGCCATCTTGCAAGAGTAGCTCTCGATCCTGCAGACACATAAAACTTCAGGTCAAGAGCAACCCTCAGGGCACAGAAAGATCCCAGGAGAGAGTCCAAGAAAGCCCTGGTCCATGACAGGAGTCTGAAAGATCGGAAAGTCAGGTCTGGGGCTCTGTCAGGAGGTTGGAAGAGGCAGGCTGGTGATAAAATCCCTTGGCTAGCAGGCCTCATTGCCCCTCACAAGGAGGAAGGGCCCCCTGCGTGACTCTCCTGCAGCCAGAAACCTCTGCCAAAGCAAGACCAGCACAAGCAGGCGCTCTGCAAATTGTGAGGGAGGTGCCACTGCTGAACAGAAAGCAGCTCAGAATTGGGCAGGCTGGATTTCAAGGGGGTCATAATTCAGGCTGAACACTCCATGCAGAGCCTTCTATAGAGGTCAAGCTTGGGCCCTGGAGGGAGGAGGGCTCTCTGGAACCAGCTTCTCAAGCCCTGAGCAGGAAGACAAAACATGCGCTGATGGCCTGCAGCCCTCTTCCATTCAGCTTCATCCTTTCACCCCCAAAGAACAGAGCTGGGGAGAAAATGGCTGTGTGTTGTGGAGCAAAGCCGCGAAGGTCCTCAGTGGGTGGGAGGTTCAGCTCAGAGACCCTGCTGACTGAAGTCACGGCTGGGAGAAAGGCCACTTGGCATGAGAGAGGACAGGCAGTGATGAGTTCAGAGGCTCCGCATGCAGAAGAGCCTGGCAGAGACCCCAAGAGGAACACCTGCGAGCTGTGGGTGGGGTGGCCGGGAGACATCCGTCTGGTTTTCAAGACACACAAGAGGGCCCACCTTGTCTCAAGGGGGCATCTGGCCATGGCTGGGGCCCCTTGTGGGAGGGGGCAAGGCAAGGCAGATTGCAGCTCCTGTGATGCAGAGTAGCTGGGCAGTTCTCATGCTAGCAATTTTGGCCAGGGAGCTGAAGCACAAAAACCAGAGCACAAGATCTGGTGCAGAGTTTCTCAGTGACCCGGAACCAAAGCCAAAACCTCTTGGCTTTCCCAGAGCCTGAACTGCACAGGAAACCCTGAACACCACCAGATCCACAGGAAAGAAAGGCACCTCCTCGGGCATGCCAAGTCATTCCTTGGGAGGCGGGTGGCAGCAAGTGCCTGTTCCAGCTGTATGTGGAGATCCTCTACTGCTCAGCAGGGCATCAGGCAAGGTGGGCAGGAGGGAGATGTACAGGCAGGGCTGGCCATCCCCCTGGCCCTTAGCTGGAAACTCATCCACCCAAAGGCCCCAGTCCGGCCACAGGAAAACTCTACGCAGAGGAGTGCTCAGTTTCTTGTGGTTTTTTGGCAACATAGTGGAAATGGAAAAGGTGCAAAAGAGAGTGACTAAGATGATTACGGGGCTGGGGCACCTTCCTTATGAGGAAAGGCTACGGCGTTTGGGCCTCTTCAGCCTAGAAAAGAGACGCCTGAGGGGGGACATGATTGAGACATACAAAATTATGCAGGGGATGGACAGAGTTGGCAGGGAGATGCTCTTTACACTCTCACATAACACCAGAACCAGGAGACATCCACTCAAATTGAGTGTTGGGAGAGTTAGGACAGACAGAAGAAAATATTTCTTTACTCAGCGTGTGGTCGGTCTGTGGAACTCCTTGCCACAGGATGTGGTGATGGCGTCTAGCCTGGATGCCTTTAAAAGGGGATTGGACAAGTTTCTGGAGGAAAAATCCATTATGGGTTACAAGCCATGATGTGTATGTGCAACCTCCTGATTTTAGAAATGCGCTGTGTGTCAGCATGTCAGATGCAAGGGAGGGTACCAGGATGCAGGTTCTGTCTTGCTGTCTTGTATGCTCCCTGGGGCATTTGGTGGGCCGCTGTGAGATACAGGAAGCTGGACTAGATGGGCCTATGGCCTGATCCAGTGGGGCTGTTCTTATGTTCTTAACTACAATTCCCAGGAAGCCTTGCAGGTCTCTTGTGATCTGGTGTGCTCCCTGGGCATTTGGTGGGCCGCTGTGAGATACAGGAAGCTGGACTAGATGGGCCTATGGCCTGATCCAGTGGGGCTGTTCTTATGAGGGCACTGATGGACACTGCAGAGGAGCAACTTCCAGCAAACTTGAGGCCACCCCCAAAAGGCTCCCTCCACCCTGGCATCTGCCCATTAGACCTGTGGAGCTCCAAGGGTCCAAGGCACTCTGCATGGGAGGAGGGGGCCCTTACGAAACCATGGCCCCAGAGCACACAGGGCCCTAACAATATTAACCTGACCTGGACCTCGTGGAGGAGAGCCCCACCTGCCCTGTCCTTCTGCTTTTGGACGAAGTAGCATAGCCCAGGCATAGAGATTACTTCCACACTTCTGCCCCTTCCCAGTACTGCCCTCGGGGCCATGACACAGGCTAGCAGTTCCTTCCTTCCCAATCTAACCAAGTTGAATCTTATTTATTGATTTATTTACAAATTCATACCCCACTTTATCTCCCTACTCAAAGCAGCTTTGAAGTGGGGTGGAGATCCACTCTGCCACCAATCCCTCCCCCCCCCCCACCATCAAGGACTGTCACAGGGTCTCACTGGAGGCTACCCTCCTGCCCAGCGTTCCTGAACACCCTTTCTTGCCACTCCCCCTTCAGAGCCCCAGTCTCTATAGCCAGGGCATCTCTTCCCAGCCTTCTCATCCTGCTCCCTTCGGGTTCTGCATTTCACTGCAGGCTTCTGAACATGAAACAGCTTCACCAACTAGGTCCTTTTGTCAGGAAGCCGTAGACAAAAAGGTTAGGCCTCTGGGAACAGAACAGCAGCACAGCCCAACTCCCCCACTTCTCCCACCTGCCAATAATGTGCGCATCTCCTGTCTCCACTGTCAGCTGGGAGTTGATGGCTTCAAAACTGGAGTTCTCCAACAACTTCATTGCTGGTCCTTCTTCTAGTGCCTGAACGATTCTAGTGCCACAACTATGAGACTAGAACTTCCTAGGAACAGATCAAAGAGAGAAGAGACCATCAACAACCCCTGCTCAACACAGAACAGCAATGTTCTGTGCCACCCCCTTGGAACAGGATCAGGAAACCCCAGTAAGGGTCACCCCCTGAGGCTCTAGAAGGCCTGGAGAGAACCCTAGACACTGCTCCTGGATGCAGTGACACTTACCCATGACAAAACTGGGCCTGATTCCAGCTCGTCGTCGTCCCCCTCCACCAAGCACCCCAGGATACCCCAGGGTGAAAGGGAAAGTGTTTTTTAGTGCCAAACTATGAACCTCTCCCATTCTCACCACCACCCCCTCTGTCCAGATGGGAGTTTTACTCAAAGAGTGAACAGGATGGAGGGCAGCCCACTAGGTCAACAACCCCCCCATCCCACTAGGGTACTGACAGAAAAGGCACACAGTGCACAGCAGTGGTTCTCAAACTGGTGGGTTGCAACCCTTTAAGGGGCAGGGAGGCAGCAACACAATCCCCAGGATTGCTTAGGGGGGCGAGGGGAGTGCTCTGCATTTACTTCAAGAAGGCAGGGCTGCAGCAGGCTGCAGGAGGTGCAGAGAGCCCTGCACAGCGCTACCCGAGGCTTGGAACATTTGCTGAAAGTGGGCGCAAAGCGCTTCCGTTTTGCAGAAGGTGCTTTGAGCCCGCTTTTAGCAAACGTTCCAAGCCTCGGGGAGAACTGTGCAGGGCTCCCCGCACCTCCTGCAGCCCTGTCTGCATAACGTAAGTGCAAAGCACCCCCCTTATCGATGTGATCCTGGGGATCGTGTTGCTATCCTGGCCCCTCCCCTGCAAGAACTTACTGAGGGAGTAAAGCTCCCTCAAAGTTTGAGAATCTCTGCTGCACGGCCACAAGCATGGTCCACAATACGCAGGGAGGAACAGATAGGAGAAAGTGGGCCTTGACGGAGCCGGGCCCAAAGCTGCCAGCAGGAACAAGGGGGCAGGCGGGCACCTGTACTGGAGACCAAAAGGCAGCACCAGGCTATCAAAATGGGAGCAAAACACTCCCACTGTGAGCTGACAAGCAACTGGGAAGAAGTGTTTCACAGCAGCAGAAGTTGCTGGATGCTTCCCAGGAGCAGTCCCAGCCGACAAGACTACTTCAGCCACAGCTGGACGTGACCAGCGTGTGGGGGACAAGGGCTGTAGATTCCCAGCATCCTCTGGCTGGCCACTGCTGGATCAGAGGGACCTCTGGATCACTCCACTGCAAGGGGTGCTGCTGGCTGGGACTGGGCCAGCAGAAGGTCCCAGTGGGCCTTTTCTTGGTTTGCAGAAATCAGACACCACTAAGAGCTGCTTTGCCCTGAGCTGCAACCAGAACCCCTGTAAACAAGCAGAGAACACTGAGCTCCCCCCCACACCTGACCTCGGTCTCTAGTCCAAGGACACACAAGGAGAGAGTGGCTTTGAGCCAAAGAATGAGGAGAGTGTCACACTGAGGCCCAGGCATGAGCATGGGCAGCTCAAGAAAGTTTTCTTCAGCACAGTCAGGATCACTTACACACCCCGAGGCACACAAAGTATGCCTCAGCCACGTGCAGCGATAGGTGCAACGATATTGCTAATATTAATGTTTGATCAACCTTATTAAGGGGCACTGTGGCAAGGCGACCCTTCCAGAAACCAGGTGCAGTAACTGCTAAACTGACCCCAATTCTCTAGGCATCCCACCTGAGAAAGGAGGATGGTGGGACCCAGGGAGGCCAGCTGAGACTGATGACCCGTTGGAGGGGGAGGCCACACACCAACAGCCTGTCACAGGCAGATGCAGAGCCAAAGACAGGCCACACTTGGCCACTGGGAAACTGAGAAGCTGTGTGCAAGTGACCCCCCCCACGCCTCTCTGAGGCCAGCCTCACCTCACAGGAGCCTCAAGAGAGGCTGCTCCTTCACTGGCATTTCACCAGCGCTCTACCACGAGTAGAGTAGTGCTTCCCGGGAGGCAGGTGGACTTGGCTCCACCGCCCCCACGTGCCACTGAAAGCAGAGACGACTGGGAGGTGGTGCAGCAGCGAGGGCAGAACACTACCCTGCGACTCAAAGGAGTGAGGAGGAGGGGGTGGCCTCCACTGCAGGGCGAGCTGCTCAGCCCTGGCAGCAGCGGGAGTGCCTGCAAACAGGAGGCCTGGCAAGGGTGGCGCTTGGCAGGGTCCGGGACGTGCGGTGGGTGGCTCCCAAGCACCCACCACCCACGCGCCTTGCCAGTCTTCTCTCTGCATTGCGCGTGGGTGGTGGGTGCTTGGGGGCCTCCCACTCCAGCGGCGGCGCTTTGCAAAGGACTCTGGTGGGGAGGCTTTGCCTCACCTGCCTCCACACCCACCGCCCGTCCCTGGTGCTGGGATGCCGGGGCTCTCCTTGGGAGGCCTGCACAGTTGCCCTTCGCCTGACCTCACCGAGCCTTCTGGCCCCCCAGGAACGCCACTGGCAGCCCCCCACCAGCGCCCTGCCTGCGGACGAGCCCCCCAGCGAGACCCTCCAGGGCGCGCTCGTGCCCGCTTTGCCCGGCTGCGGCTCCATCCCGCAGAGGCGCGCGACCGCGCCAGGGATGGCCCCTCCCTCGCCCAGCGCGGGACTACGACTCCCGGCATGCCGCGCGCCCCGAGAAAGCCCCGCCTTGGCGTGGGGCATGCCGGGAAGCGTAGTCCCGCCGCTTGAGGGACTCCGCCCGCCTGCGCGCCCCGCTACCGACCTGCCCCCGCCGCGACTCCGGGGCTCCTTCAGGGCCTGCGCGCCGTCGAGCGAGGCAGCCGCCGGAAGGGACTCGAGCCGAGCGTTGCCGCCGCCCCCGCCTCAGCCGCCGCCGTCCGTCTGCTCCAGGCGGCCCGCCGAGGCCCCGCCCGTCTCGACATGTCCCCGACTAATCGGGACGACGCTTCCGACTAATCGAGCCCGTCGCCGCTGCCGTTCTCCCGCCGTCCTCCCCGTCCAGCGAAGCGAGCGGCTCTGCGAGGAGCTGGACGACAACAAGACCGAGCGGCCCCGTCCCCAGGACGGCGATTGGCCGCCCGCCGGCGCCCCAGCGCCCATTGGCGCGCGCGCGCGCCCGTCGCTCGGAGCGGAGAAGCCCATTGGCCGCCTGTGACGCCAATCGAGGCGCGTTCCGCCTCCCGCCGTCAGGCAGAACCGCTCCGATTGGCCGCGCGTCAAGGGCGCTGTCGGGAACAAAGGCAGGCTGAGAGCGGCTGTCACTCCGGGCAGCCGGCTACGCCCACCGATGGGCGGGGCTCGGGGAGGCGGGAGGGCTCCGGGCGGAGTGGGCTGGTGCAGAAATCCCGCAGCCCGCAGGGGGCGCCGCTGTGCGCTGCACTGGCGCGAAGGTTCGCAGTGCTGTGCGGAAGAGCGGGCGTCGCTCGCAGGTGGCACGGCTGTGCAGGGGCTAACCGGTGGCGTAGCTGGAGGGAGGTGGTGCACTCAGGCTGGCAGCGGGGCGGACAAGCTGCCCCTCCCTTCGGAGTCATTCCCGGCGTATGGCTCCGGTTTGCTCCCCCCGCCCGGAATGACTCCGAAGGGAGGGGCCGCTTGCCCGCCCCACTGCCAGCCTGAGTGCGCCACCGCCCCAGCTACGCCACCAGGGCTAACAACTAAGGAGGTCTCCAGCCAGGGACCTGCCGGAGCCTGGAGTCGAGGCCCAAGTCTCCCCTTGCCCAAGTCGCCCTCGAGGCACGTGGAGCCTCGCCACTTGCCCAGAGCCCTTTCTTGAGTCTGCTTGAGAAGCAAGCCAAGCCGCGGACACGGAGGGGACACAGCCAGCAGCACAGCAGCAGGCGCAGACACACACGCAGCTCCTGACTTGAGCCTCTTCGAGTCCTTGCATCTTCAGGGTCAAATGCGTGAGTCGAGAACGTCCAACAGTGGCATCACGAGGGTTCGCATCACCCAGTGTGGGATGCCAGTGTGTCACCCCCATGCAGGGGGTGGGGCAACACCCCAGTTGGTGGACGTGCTGATGAACCATCACTCTGCCCCCACTGGTCATTTGGCTGTACCTTTAGATAGAACAAAGATAGAACACATTCTGCATGAAATTACGCATTGATCGATATATGACATGCTGGTATTATTCCTCCAAACTGTGATTTTAGTGATTTTGGTCACCAGTGGTGTCACATACCCCCCCTGGGTGTCAACTTCATGTTGGCATCCTTCAGTCTCGGAAGAATGTGGTATCGCGCTCTGAATAGTGGTTCTGGAACAGAGTGTCCTCCCCAGTGCGCGAAGCCTGGGTAAAGTAGATATGGAGGATAGACTGTTTCCCATGCAGTAAATCCCCCCTCTCCATGTCGCTGAAATGGTCCAATGAAAAGGCAGAGGCCAATACGGTTGGTTCCAGTGGCGTCACAGGAGTTGCCAGAACGTGACTTGTGTTCAGCCATGAACTGCCTCAGGGACTCCGGCTCCTGATTTTGCCTCGAGGTTGACTCCTGAAGCCTTTTCCACAACTGGATGTAGCCACAAGGCAGTGGAGGTTTGGGACCAGAGTTTTCCTTCTCTCAGATGAGCTGCCTTCCCAGGCTGACGAGTCCCATCTACACGGTGGCTGTTTAGTCGCCTCTTACGACAAGTACAGCCAAACTGAGGGCCTGTTCTTATCCCCCAGCCCCCAGGGGGCAACTTACTTAACCTTACTTAACTTTACTGCAGCAGTTCTCAAACTTTTAGCACTGGGACCCACTTTTTAGAATGACAATCTGTCCAAGTCCCACCAAAAGTGATGTCATGGTGGAAGTGACATCATCAGGCAAGTTAAAACAAATAAGTATAAATAATTAAAGTAAAACAAATAATTAAAGAAGCAGAAGCCAGCCGTGGTCCACCAAGTGAATTTCCTCTGTAGCCTGCCTGCAATAACACTCCCCCCCTCCAAAACCAGTAAGGTATTCAGCCCTACCCAGTGTCCAGTTCCACTGAAGAACTGTTTAAACTAGATAACTGTCAGGATCCACCAGGCTTTGCAAGTCTCAAAAAAGTTCACCTTATCAGCTGAAGCCTCTGTTTCGATCCTTTCTAGTGGGGGTGGTGGTGGTGGTGGAGGCTGCCTTCTGGGGCATTTGTTGAGCTCTGGTTCCATCAGATCAGGACCATTCTGGGGCTTCACATTCCCCTTTGCCTGGCCTGACCACCAGCCAAGGCATGTTTGCTTACTCGTGAGTAAACACAACCGTGAGGCTTAGGGCCCAATCCTATCTAACTTTCTAGCTCTGGTGCAGCCACAATGCAGCCCCAACGTAAGAGAACAAACGCTCCCATACCTTGAGGAGTCCTATGTGACTGTCCCCCACCACAGAATGCAGTGCACACCCCATTGATATAGCTGCACTGGCCCTGGAAAATTGGAGAGGATTGGGCTCTTTCCATAGGGCTTTTGCTTTCCATAGGGCTCAATACATTTGTATGCTTAGAAGGAGGGACCAGCCTCTCTGGTCCTCAGAACACATCCAGACATAAGCAGCTCTCGGAGAGGTAAAGAAGCGGGCAGCACATAAAACATAAGAAGAGCCCTACTGGATCAGGCCAAAGGCCCACCTAGTCAAGCTTCCTGTGTCTCACAGTGGCCCACCAGGTGTCTCAGGAGCACACAAGACAGCAAGAGACCTGCATCCTGGTGCCCTCCCTTGCATCTGGCATAGCCCATTTCTAAAATAAGGAGACTGCACATACACATCATGTCCTGTAACCCGTAATGGATTTTTCATCCAGAAATTTGTCCAATTCCCTTTTAAAGGCATCCAGGCAAGATGCCATCACTACTTCCTGTGGCAAGGAGTTCCACAGACTAATTACACGCTGGGTAAAGAAATATTTTCTTCTCTGTCCCAACTCTCCCAACACTCAACTTTCGTGGATGTCCCCTGGTTCTGGTGTTATGCTAGAGGAAAAGAGCGTCTCTCTATCCACTGTCCATCCCCTACATGATTTTGTATGTCTCAATCACGTTCCCCCTCAGGCACCTCTTTTCTAGACTGAAGAGGCCCAAACACTGTAGTTTTTCCTCATACGGAAGGTGCCCCAGCCCAGTCATCATCTTAGGGCCCAATCCTATCCAACTTTCAGCACTGCTGTAGCCGCATTGCAACCCCAGTATAAGGGAACAAATGTTCCAATACCTTGAGGATGCCTCTGTGACTGCCTCCCCACTGCAGGATAGAGCACACACCCCATTGGCACAGCTGCACCGGCATTGGTCCTAAGTTGCTCTCTTCTGCACCTTTTCCATTTCCAGAACAGTTTCCATGTGTATGTGCTCTAAGTGTGCATAACATGGGGCCAGAAAAGCTCCATGCCACATGCTCCACCATCTGATCTCTGGTCTCCTTACACAAAGGGCATAGCAAGGCACAGTCAGAGCATCAGTAACATGAGATGCCTGGGTCATGGTGCATATTCAGTGTTGTTCGGGAGAGTAGTGCTACCTGGATGCACATGCAACAGGGCCCTGCTGAGGGCAAGTGTGTGTCAGAGCATTCACTTTCCCTCCTGTAAGGAAGGCTTAGTGGAACTCTGCAGGGAATTAGCCTTCTGTATAGTCCCCTCACAGAAGTTTCTGTTTGTGGGGGGGAGAGGGTTGGAGCTTCTGCAGTGGTGGGTGGGCAATGATTGGCTGCAGAGTGTCATTGGTATTCTTGGTGCTGCTGTGGAAATGTGGGTGGGGCAGAGGGGTTGACAGGAGTTCAAATTCCTCCCCCCACTGGTTTCTATGCTTTGATTAGTTGGTTTGTAAACCAGCTCTGACACCGTCACCTGGAGGGATAGCAGCTGTTCCACCTCCACCCCACCAAGGCCTCCAACTCCAGACACTCCAGCCCTTGGCTGCTGTACTAGCCCTGAGGCTGTGCTGGCTTGAAGCTGTGCCATCGTCCAGGGCACGTTCACAGACCACCGATCAGCTTCAGCCACGCCAGCTTTCCAGCGTGTGCTACGCTGCTCAGAACGGCATCTCCAGAGCAGGGGATTGGGCTGCCCATTATGTCTCCTCCAGGGACGTGTGGCGGGTGGGAGGCAGGAGTGGCAGAGGCTTGCCACCTGAGTCCTTGGGGTGCTGCCACCGTGGCGCTGTCCAAAGGCCTCTGGTGGGAGGCTCTGCCTCACCTGCCTCCCCACCCACAGGTTCCTGGTCTCCTCTTGTTGAAAGGGGTTGCAAGGTTCAAAAGCAAGACTCAGTAGGCAAGAGTGGTGATTGTCTGCAAGCTTTATTTCGTTGCCAGCAACGGGCGTCTCAAGGGACTCCAGTCCAAAGCAGAGAGAGCAATTTTCAATGTGAACCTGACCCTTTTATTACATTTTGGGTCCTTTGAGGAATATGAACTTTTCATTGGCTGGAGTTTGACATCATAGATGGGGCTTACTCTGGATTGGCCAGATAGTCTTACAGACATTTGATTGGTGAGCTTCAAGTTACAGGTTTCAAATAAGGCAATACCATACATTTAAACATATAGAAAACTTTGTTTTCAAGTACCAGTAGAGTGCACTGTAACCTCATTTTTATTCAGAACTGGCCTTTTGGCATGTCTTTGTACTTATTTCTTGGCATCCTTAATTTAGATGGCCTTGGTAAGAGCCACCTGTTTATCTCTACATTCTTTTCTCCTGCTCCCACCAGACACTGTGGGGCTTTTTGCCAACTTTTGTTAAAGCTGAGCCCTCTGGACTTGCCTCTGTTCCATAATAATAATAATAATAAGAATAAGAATAAGAAGAAGAAGAAGAAGAAGAAGAAGAAGAAGAAGAAGAAGAAGAAGATCATAAAGGAATCAGGCCTGTAAAAAGAATACTAAAAGATGTAGAAAAGATGTTAAAAAAGATGTTAAAAAGGCCATGAACTCAGAAGGCTTGTTTAAACAGAAGGGTCTTCAGGCCTCGCCGAAAAGTCTCAAGAGAGGGAGCCATTCTTAAGTCAAGGGGAAGGGAGTTCCATAACGTTGGTGCCACTACTGAGAAGGCCCTATTTCTTGCCGCCGCCCCACGTACCTCCTTAGGCGGCGGCACTTGTAAAAAGGCCTTCTCTGATGACCTAAGAGGACGAGCCGGATTGTACGGAAGTAGGCGATCTCTAAGATACCCTGGCCCAGAACAGTATAGGGCTTTAAAGGTCCATGTTCCGATTCTATATGTGACCTGTTACCTTTGGGATGTATAGTGGTGTACTTTCATGTATTTAATACAAACCAAACCAAACTCTTATTGTAGAAAAGGATTTCTTTTAAGAAGTCTTTTCTCATTTATTTTTAACCAAATTACAGCTCCCTCTGTCTATTGCAGTCCAGACAAAGGCTCTCTCATGGATGTTTCTGTTATCTTCTTATCTGTGTCTCGCTAGCAAAAACTCTATTTCAGCTGCCAAGTAAGACTTTCCCTTACTACAATGTTGCAAATTTGTGTGTTTTCCTGGCATATTGCTGCCAAAAGGAGTCTTATCTAAGATGCAACTCCCTCTGCCAAATTCCAAAGTGTGTGAAACTAGCAAAACTTTGAGGCCTCAAGGTCTACTGAGATACAGGCTTAGCGAATGCTTTGGCCAAGACAAGAGTGTTATCTTTGAGAAGTTGCTTTTCCCACATTCCAAAGTCTGTGAGCTGTCTCCCTGTGAGACAGACCTTTGATTTTAGATGGAAATAGCTTTTCACCTTTCTGTGTATTTTTATTTTATTAAACATTCTAACAATTAAAACTCACTTCTAAAGCCACTATGCCTTTAAATATATGTTGATTACACTTTAAAGACAATAACTATTAAGTATTGAAGAATTATTGGCAAGCAAGCAATCATTGTTGACAAGGCAGTGCCTTGTATTCAATGTGTGTATTGTTCTGAACTGTTATCTCCTGCTGGATACCTTGGTATGCTGCCAAGAGCTTCCTTGAGACTTTGCTATTTTTAGCAAAGCTGTCTGCCTGCAGTTTCAGACTTCTTCAAGCAGAGACAGTGATGTGGATTTTAAGTTTTTTAAGCATGTGAACATTTGCCCTATTAAGCTGCTAAGCACTTGCTCTATTAGGCTTTTAAACTAATAATTTGTTCTAACTGCATAGCGTAAATGGCTTTCATTACCCTGTATCACTCTTATAGAACAATCCTGCCCTCCAGATGTGCCAGTGTGAGAGCTCTGCCGGGGCAGAAGGGCGGGAGGGGGGCTCCTCCTGGGCTCCCTGGGGCTGGGGAGAGTGCTGGGGGTGCTGCTGGGCCTGGGGCTGCGACGCTGACCTCCTGCCAACCGAGGCGCCTTCGACACTGGCGCAGTGTTGGCAAGACACGGTGCCAGCACTGGCCTGGGGTTTTCGGACACTGCGCGTGTGCCTGCAGCGCTGGGCGTGCGGCGGTCCTAGGGCGCCGCTGGTGTGGCGTTGCCAGGGTGGGTGGGACGCACTGGGCCGGCCAAGGCCACCTGGGGCCGGCACAGCGCCTGGCACGTCTCAAACCCACCCTGGCAACGCCTGCCTTCCCCCCGCCCTCCAGGGGAGGCTCTGCCTTGAGCCAGGACCCCAAAGCGTCCCGTCCTGCAGGTCCCCCAGGGCAGCGCGCCGGCTGCAGTCAGCGGGCTTCCTCCAGGCGGCGCGGCGAGGCGAGGCCGGAACGCCCAGCGCGGGCGCGGCTCCGGGGGAGGCTGTTGCCGCCGCTCCCGCTTCCGCTTCCGGCTGGGAGTGGCGGCGGCTGGATGGCTGCAGTGCCGGCCTCGTCCGAGCTGCCGCCGCTGGCCTCGGCCCGGGCCCGGGCGTCGGGCCGCGAGGGGCAGCGCCTGCTCCGCCTGCTGCTCAGTGCCGCGCCGGGCCCCGAGCGCTTCCGGCTCGGCCTCCGCGGCGGCGCGGACGCTGGAGCCGAGCCGGTGAGGAGGAGGGGAGGGAGCGAGCGAGCGAGCGAGCGGGGCGGCCTCCCCCGTTGGCCCGGGCTGGGGGCTGCAGGAGCGCCTGCGGGCGCTGGGCCTGGGCGGGAGGGGAGCCTCGGGGTGCTGCCGGGCCTGGAACGTGCGGTGGGTGGGGAGGCAGGCAGGTGAGGCAGAGCCTCCCTGGGCGGTGGGTGGGGAGGCGGGGGAGGCAGAGCCTCCCACCGGAGCCCTTCGGAGAGCGCGTGCGAGGCACCCACCAGCTAGCCACGTGCCTTGCCAGCCTTCTCTCTGCGTTGCGCGTGGGTGGTGGGCGCTTCGGGACTCCCACGCGCTCTCCGAAGGGCTCCGGTGGGAGTCTCTGCCTCCCCCGCCTCCCCACCCACCGCCCAGGGAGGCTCTGCCTCACCTGCCTCCCCACCCACTGCACATCCCTGCTGTCAGGACCATCCTGGTAGTTCTCGGGCAGTTCTGTTCCAGGCCTCGCTCATTCATGCGCAGCAGGGTCTGACTCCCCTCCCCAGCGCACCATTTCACAGTAACCTGTACAAGCCCCTCGCAGCAGTTCCCCTGCTCATGTGTGTGCTCAAAGTTTTCCCACGATGGCCTGAAATATCAAGCTCCAAGTTGTGTGTTTGTCACCCTGAAGTATGGGCTCCTGGGGGAGGGGGGTTGGAGCTTCACCAGTGGGTGGGAGGGCGGGCAATAGTTGGCTGCACAGAGTATTTTTGGTGCAGCTGTAGAAATGTGGGTAGGGCAGAGGGGTTGACAGGAGTTGGGATTTGCTGCTGTTCCCCCCCCCCATTGGTTTCTATGGCTTGTTTGCGTAGTTCAGGGGTCTCCAAACCCAGGCCTGGGGGCCAGATGCGGTTGCGGCAAGCCTCTATCCAGCCCGTGGCCAGCCTCTGATCCCCTGAGAGCCTCTGGCCCACTTGATCAAACACAACCAGAGTTGTGCTTGTGGGGTGAGGGATTGAGGGTCCATTAAAGTGTGTGCTTTATTTCTTGGGCTGTGTTCATGCTTGGAGAAGTCCTGGACATTTGAGCCCATTCAATTATTTTTTCATCCAAATGCCATCTCTAATGTAATTTTTCTTTCTGGCCCTTGGCACTGTGCCAGATATTTGATGTGGCCCTTCAGCCAAAAGGTTTAGAGACCCCTGGGTTAGTTGGTTTGTAAACCACCTCTGACGTTGACACAGCGTTCTGTCATTGACTGAAGTGTGTCTGTCATCTGGAGAGGCAGCACCGGTTCCACCTCTGTCCCACCAACTCTAGGTGCTCTGGCTGGTGGCTGCTGTGCCAGCCATGCAGTTATGCCAGCATGAGAGTCAGGAGGGTGTAGTGGTTTGGGAGATGGACTTAGACCTGGACGATCCAGGTTCAAATCCCCCCTCAGCCATGAAGCTTCCTGGGTGACCTTGGGCCAGTCACTTTCTCTCAGCCTCACCTACCTCACAGGGTTGTTGTGAGGACAAAAGGAGGGGAGCAATAGTGTACACCGCCCTGAGCTCTTTGGAGGAAGGGCGGTATAAAAATGTGAAAATTAATAAATAACAATAAGTTCTGCCATCGTCCAGTGCATGTTCACTGATCACTGCTTCTTTTTCCCTTGCTTAGTGGGTTTGCACAGGAGAGGGAGTGCCTGCTGTTCAGTTTATATGCTTAAAATGGTGCTGCCCATCATGTCTCCTTCAGGGACATGCAGTGGGTGGGAAGGCAGGTGAGGCAGATCCCCCACCAGAGTCCTTCAGAAAGCACCACTGCATGGGGATGTGCAAGTGCATGCTATCCACGCACTGCGTGCTGCCAGCCTTATATGCCTTTCTGGAGGCTGAGCTGAGAAATGGAATTTATTCCTTGGCTTGTATGTGGCGCCTCAGGATGTAGGAAGTGCGTTTTGACTGAATGAGCGTCTATCAGAATGGGAGGGGCTGTTTCGTTTTCTTCTGTTTCAATGATTCTCTTCTGCCCCCAGTGTCTTGTTGAGTACAGTCTCAAAGAGATTTCCTATGAATTGAAGACTCCCACTTGCCACGAACTGAAGATCCTGTCCTGTCCAGATGACCCCCTGGTTCTTCACTTTGAGGATGAACATGAGGCACAGAAGTGGTGGACTATCATCAGTAGTTCCCTCCGGGAAGTCCAGAAAGGTCAGCCTCTGCCCCAAAGACATTTACAAGGCATATGGAGGAGACAGTTTGTGGCCTCTGAGACCAAGGGGGTGTTGGGTGCTTGTATGAAAAAGGTAGCTCATACATGACAAACTGCAGCCCTGCTGGTTGGGTTTGCAGGGCAGGCAGTGTGGGTCAGGCCAGAAGAGTCTAGGTTTACACTGGGGTAATACAACTTGTCCCTCAAAACAGCCACGGTACCAGAAGATTGGAGGATAGCAAATGTCACGCCTATTTTTAAAAAGGGAAAGAGGGGGGACCCGGGAAACTATAGGCCGGTCAGCCTAACATCTATACCGGGTAAGATGGTGGAATGCCTCATCAAAGATAGGATCTCAAAACACATAGACGAACAGGCCTTGCTGAGGGAGAGTCAGCATGGCTTCTGTAAGGGTAAGTCTTGCCTCACAAACCTTATAGAATTCTTTGAAAAGGTCAACAGGCATGTGGATGCGGGAGAACCCGTGGACATTATATATCTGGACTTTCAGAAGGCGTTTGACACGGTCCCTCACCAAAGACTACTGAAAAAACTCCACAGTCAGGGAATTAGAGGACACGTCCTCTCGTGGATTGAGAACTGGTTGGAGGCCAGGAAGCAGAGAGTGGGTGTCAATGGGCAATTTTCACAATGGAGAGAGGTGAAAAGCGGTGTGCCCCAAGGATCTGTCCTGGGACCGGTGCTTTTCAACCTCTTCATAAATGACCTGGAGACAGGGTTGAGCAGTGAAGTGGCAAAGTTTGCAGATGACACCAAACTTTTCCGAGTGGTAAAGACCAGAAGTGATTGTGAGGAGCTCCAGAAGGATCTCTCCAGACTGGCAGAATGGGCAGCAAAATGGCAGATGCGCTTCAATGTCAGTAAGTGTAAAGTCATGCACATTGGGGCAAAAAATCAAAACTTTAGATATAGGCTGATGGGTTCTGAGCTGTCTGTGACAGATCAGGAGAGAGATCTTGGGGTGGTGGTGGACAGGTCGATGAAAGTGTCGACCCAATGTGCGGCAGCAGTGAAGAAGGCCAATTCTATGCTTGGGATCATTAGGAAGGGTATTGAGAACAAAACGGTTAGTATTATAATGCCGTTGTACAAATCGATGGTAAGGCCACACCTGGAGTATTGTGTCCAGTTCTGGTCGCCGCATCTCAAAAAAGACATAGTGGAAATGGAAAAGGTGCAAAAGAGAGCGACTAAGATGATTACGGGGCTGGGGCACCTTCCTTATGAGGAAAGGCTACGGCGTTTGGGCCTCTTCAGCCTAGAAAAGAGACGCTTGAGGGGGGACATGATTGAGACATACAAAATTATGCAGGGGATGGACAGAGTGGATAGGGAGATGCTCTTTACACTCTCACATAATACCAGAACCAGGGGACATCCACTAAAATTGAGTGTTGGGCGGGTTAGGACAGACAAAAGAAAATATTTCTTTACTCAGTGTGTGGTTGGTCTGTGGAACTCCTTGCCACAGGATGTGGTGCTGGCGTCTAGCCTAGACGCCTTTAAAAGGGGATTGGACGAGTTTCTGGAGGAAAAATCCATTATGGGGTACAAGCCATGATGTGTATGCGCAACCTCCTGATTTTAGAAATGGGTTAAGTCAGAATGCCAGATGTAGGGGAGGGCACCAGGATGAGGTCTCTTGTTATCTGGTGTGCTCCCTGGGGCATTTGGTGGGCCGCTGTGAGATACAGGAAGCTGGACTAGATGGGCCTATGGCCTGATCCAGTGGGGCTGTTCTTATGTTCTTATGTTCTTAATATGGGCAGGTGAGTGAGAGGCATTGGAGGGCAAGCTCCTTCATTCCTTGGACTGCTTCCACTCTTAAGTTCAAATGGTTCTGGTGGGCAGTAAGGTGGGTGAGACACCAGTCTGCTGTTCCTTCTCCTTGTATAGCATGTCCATAATTTTGGGTCAGTGTTGAGAGCCCTGTAACTTGTCTAGGAGTGCTGGAATTTGTTGCGGGGTTGCTGGGCATTAGGTGAGGCAAGCACTTTCAAACTATAATGTCTGGGATCACTCTGGCTTTGATGTGGCATCCCAAAGAGAGAGTCCCCTTTACCCTCCACAAGCTCTCCCATGTGGGTAGATGCTTAACAATTTGCATCTTTCATCTGGATCTTTCTTATATTTGGCATGGGTGCCAGTTGAAAAGGGACTCTGAGCTGCTTGTGTCTACTTGTTGTTTAGTCAAGGAACAAGACTCTTTGGCATCCCTCTGAAGCTCTTGTCTCTCCCACAGCACGGCTGCCCCTGCATCCCTCTGCTACTGTGAACTCTCTGCCTGTATCAGAACTGGAGGCCTCCCTGCCTTCGAAGCTGGCTCAGAAAGGTTGGTAGCTGATTGGGAGGAACTTGGCACCTGTCATGGACTGTATTTCAGGCTAGTAGACAGAGACTTAAGCGAAATCAAAATTTCCTAAGAAAGAAAGTGCTGCAGGGGTAGGGGATTAACCAAAATTCTGCTTCCTGGGAAGTGAAATTCTGCAGGAATGGAGAAAAACTGTGGTAGGCCGTTGCTGTATGATTTGAGTTAGTGAGTTTGCCAGACTTGTTACATCAAGTGCCTGCAGGAGATTTGTGAAACTTCCTTCTCTGGTACCAGATCAGGCAATTGGTCCTATCTGTAATATGAGGCATTGGAGAAATGGTGGGTGGGCTGCTTGGAGTATTATTTATAAAGAGGAGTTGGATCTCTCTCTCTCTCTCTCTCTCTCTCTCTCTCTCTCTCTCTCTCTCTCTCTCTCTGTGTGTGTGTGTGTGTGTGTGTGTGTGTGTGTTTGTGAGAGAGAGAGAGAGAAAGTAAAATCTTGACTGTAGCCGTGATCTCTTGCAAGTTCCTAAAAAAGCAAGTTACATTTGTCCCCACATAGAGTCCCCTTTGAAATGCACAAAGAGAAGTGCATAGGATTCTCAGAATTAAGTAGTGCAGCTCTGAAAGGGTCTTTATACAAGTTGAGATAAGAAGAGATGGGGTGGGGACATGCTGTTGCTGGGGGTCACTGAAACTTTTAACTGTCCTGAGTTTGGGAACCAGGCAGATAAATGCTCCAAATTATCACTTGCTTTTCAGTGAGTACAAGATTCCCAAAGGAAGAACAGATAAAATAAAAAACCTTAAAACTTGTTGGCATCAACAGGCAGGCAGGCATCTCCCTTGGCTAAAAGCAGCTTTCTAGGCCCCCAAAGGACCCAGGAATTGGAGAGTTTTGTAGCTTGCTCTTTACAGTCAAGGTCTGGGGGTGCAGCGGGAAACTCTCTTCTAGGTTGGAGAACTTCTGCAGAGCACTTTCATTCAGCAGAGTCAGTGATGGGCTTCTTAAAATGTTCTCCATCACAAATCATTCTTGTAATTACACTGTGAGGAGCAGGGAGGCTTGTGCTACTACATCCGAGCAAGAAGATGCGTCACCTGCCTGGGTGGTGCTCTTTCCTTGGCAGAAGCCCTCGCGATACACCTCTCTGCAGCTATTCAGTGTGGGGATGAAGAGGAGGCCACACGATGCGCCACAACACTCGCTCAACAGCAGGCCACTCTACGCATCCTGTTGAAAGAGTCCTGCTACCCCAAGAGTGAGATAAGGTGCGAAGGGAGGGAGGGAGGGAGGCGGGTGGTGCCTTTTGGTGGCCACTTGGCAGGTTTGACCGATGTGTTTGGGGTGGGCTCTTCCCACACACCCCCCCCCCCCAGCATACAGCTGATCATGATATAGTTGTTTAACTGGCTGCTTTCCTGCTTTCCAGCATGAAGGTGGGAGTAGAAGATGCCACATGCTCAGCCACCATCACCATCCAAGTCCACACCTACACCACAGTTGCAACACTCAAGCAGCAGGTAACCAGGTGGTATTTATACAGTTATGCTTCTGCATCTGCCCCGTGGATGCTGAAACCCATGAATAATCAAATCATAATCAGGTCATAGGCCTGTAGTCTTGGCTGTAAAACCCTCTGAAAGCAACTGAAGCAGAGCTCCGGTTGTATCCAGAGGGTGTTCTGAGACCTCTACAGCCTCAAAGCATCACGTCTGGTTTTTCAGCAAAACCGGAAGTGACATTCTAAGGCCTCCCTGTTTAAATAGCAAAAGTAAGTGGTCCTTTGTCAGATGGAGTCCTTTCAGGGGGGGAAAAAAGCAGAAGAAACGCCAGCAGAAAGCCACCAGAAGAGGGTCATCTTATGGGGTGAAGAGGGACAGTTGCTTTTCCCCGCTACATATGAGACCCACCACTTGGAAAGGTACCTCTTTGCCTAGTTAGCAGGGGTTATGGGTAACAGTGCCACTGTATTCCTCAGTAATCATACGTCCCTTGGGCATGTCTACTCAGAAGTGTTCCATTTTATTCAGTGGGGCTTACTGTCAGGAAGAGGAACTCCTTGCTATTCTTGTAGAGTTCTTGGAGAATGAACAAGGCAGTTTGAATAGCCTTGTAGATTTTGGCTTGTTAAGGTTTTGCGTCTTCGGTGTGCCAGAGTTGCCATAAGCTAACAGCTCACCCTGTCCCTCGGGGGGGTACCTCGGTCTGTAGCTAAACCGCAACACTCCCTTCACTGCTTTATCCCCCTTGTCAGGAATCACCTGTCTGCTTTAGTGCTCAGAGGGTGACAGAAAAAAGGAAGACAAGCCTCCTACAAAGTTTCAAGTTACTTCAACTTCCTTGGGTCCATAGAGCAGCCCCCTCTCCCCGGTCTGCCAAGGATAGCATAAAATATATATTTTTTTTTGCTTAGCTCAGAGGTAGTAGGAGATTTGCCACTTGTCCTCCAAGGAGGGGGGACAGTCAAGGGCAAATCTCAAAGGAATATATGTCAAAACACAGTTACCAAGGTGAATTTCCAGGTCTTCACTGAGTTCAAACAGGCAGAATCTTCTGCAGCAGCTCCATGACACGAAGCACACCAAGTCAAAAGCCTTGCTGATTTAAATGGCCCTTTCTGTCCAACCTCTTGTGGGATCAGGTCCAAGTGTCTTTGTTCAAAATCTGCTGAGACCAGGAAGCTAATCCCAGTTTCTGCACACAGGCCGACTCCTTTGGCATAATAACAGATTTATAGCACCTGTGAGCTCTTTTTGGCTGGTCTAGTCATGTCCCCAGTTTCCAAGGACTCTTGGCTCTATTCTGACAGCTAAGAACATAAGAACAGCCCCACTGGATCAGGCCATAGGCCCATCTAGTCCAGCTTCCTGTATCTCACAGCGGCCTACCAAATGCCCCAGGGAGCACACCAGATAACAAGAGACCTCATCCTGGTGCTCTCCCCTACATCTGGCATTCTGACTTAACCCATTCCTAAAGCTTTACTCCTTTCTGCTGATCCTCCACTAACTTCTAAAGCAGGGGTGTCAAACTCATTTCATACAGAGGGCTGAAGTTAGCATTCAGGGCTCCAACTGAGGGCTGGAAGTGATGTCATTAAGCAGAAAGTGACATCATTAAGAAGCTAATGGCCAGAAATCAGACCCTGTTCTCATATAGAAACTCATTAACTGCAAATGACAGAAGAGATAGTATGCAAATCTTGATCATATTTCAAGATTTGGGAAAGCCCAATTTTCATGTGGGCTGCCATTTCAGCTGTAACAGCAACTGAGAGCCTGAGGGCCAAATAAAAAGCTTCCGGGTGCCGCATCCGGCCCCTGGGCCTTATGTTTGACACCCCTGTTCTAAAGCATAACTCCTTAATTACCTCTGACCAGTCAGCCCATCTCAAAGCAACATTCTGATGTTATCAACCCATTACAAAGACCAGAACCCTTCTGATTTCATCACCCCCTTCACCACATCCTTTTCCCATCCCTAAACAGACATAGGCAGCAACTGTTACTCTGTGCATGCCCAATTTTGTGTGATCTTGGAAGCTAAGCAGGGTCAGGCCTGGTTAGTACTTGGATGGGAGACTGCCTGGGAATACTGGGTGCTGTAGGCTTATACCATAGTCTTTCGAGACTGAAGGTTGCCAACCAAACAGACATACATCGCAGGGATGGAGTCCTCCAAGCCTTACCTCTGTGAAAAGACTTTCACGACGTTTTTGGCAAAGTCCCTCACCAGAGGCTCTTGAGCTTGCTAAGCAGTCCTGGAATAAGAGGACAGGTCCTCTGATGGAGGCTGAAGGACGGGAAGCAGAGTAGGAATAAATGGGCAGCTTTCCCAGTGGATGTACCCCCCCTTTTGAACTGAGGTTGGTTCTTCTTAATCTACCCATAAATAATCTGAAGTTGGAGATGAGCAGCAAATTCACAGTTGACACCAAACTCTTTCTGATTGTGAAAGCTGCAAATGGGCCTGGGTAAATGGCAAGCAAGGTAAATGGGCTAATTCAGTTCAGTGTCGTACATGTTTTGGCACTCAGGGAGGTGTCCTAGCTCGGTTTAGAGCCTCTCGGTTTGCAGAAGGTACTGGTTTCAGTCCCCAGCTGCATCTCTGAGTACCCTGGAGAGCCATTGCCAACCAGTATGGGCAGTGAGAGGCAGATGGACCAGGAGAAGGGGGCCCTGATCAGGCACCCTCCACGCGCAGACAAACAGATGAAGATGCTTCAGTTCCATCTGCCTTGTCTGCTCACTCTTATTCACACCAGACTGCTGCATACAGTTCCTGGGAATAAGCCCCAGTGGGACTTCTGGAGGAGGCAGGCATGGGACAGTGTGAACAGTGAGATGAGGGTCAAGGTTCTGACAAGAGAGAACTGCCAGCAGAACCCTCTCCTCCCCCCAACAGAGAGAAGGATCTGTTGACCCCCCCCCCAACTGGAGGGTTTAGCTTTAGGTTTGTTCCTTTGTTATTGTCTCTCCCACACTCCGCATGCAAGGGGGAGAGACACGACAGTCCTTGAAAGCCAAGAACAAGGACAGTGTGAGCTGTAAGGAAGGAGGACTCTGCCAGGAACCAGTCTAGAGTGTCCTCTTACCATCTCTAAATTAACTGATATAAAGAAATGTGTGGGTTTCGCAACCATACGTTCAAAAACCTATATGGAAGATTCCAAATTCAAAGAATAAGAGGTACTTAAATGTTCCATGGAAGAAAAACTTTCACATAAGGAAACTTGGGTGGGTTTTGCATCCAAACGTGCTTATTCTGTGGGGAATACCAGTTTCCATGTGACTTTTTTCGTTTCCTGTAGGCCTTGGGCATGCCAGTTGACTAGTGGCAGGGAGTTGTTTTGATTGCATTAAAATTTGGGCAGAGTCAGGTTTCCATTGTCTGGCTAGGCAGATTCTCTCCATCCAAATGCAAAGCCATTGGGCTTGGCTTCCACACTTGCTGGGCTAGTAGCTCTGGGTCATCAGCCTGCAGTCCTGCCCGCCCAGAATGACAGCTCCTGTGATAACAAGACACCGAGGGCTTCAGAGGGGTGGGGGTGGCAAGTCTCCAGTCTGGCTTGAGCTGATCCTGGCTCTACTTCCTATCCCTCCCAAGGTCTTCCAAGATTACGGGTTCCATCCTAGTGTCCAGCGCTGGATCATTGGCCAGTGCCTCTGTGTTGATGACCGAACCATTGGCTCCTATGGGATCCGGAAGGATGGAGACATGGCCTTTCTCTATTTACTCTCAGCAAGGGGCGCTAACCTCTCAGAACAGCGTTACAAGGAAGACCGGGACTGGATGGTGCTGCAGCCAGCACCCTTGCCGCGCTTAGATGGCTCCAGCGTCGGGCGCAAGCCCAGCACCTTGCCTCATCCACTGCCAAAGAAAGGTGGGCAACTGGACCCACCTGAGGGTGGGAGGGCCCACATTGGCCATTGCTTCCCTCCTGTGTCTCTTCTTCCTCCAGTGACGCCTCTCTCAATGTCTCTTGTGCCAGCAGGTGTGAAAGATGCCAGTAGACAGACGGACGGCGGGGATATCAGCTGCCAGCTGGCCGCTCTGCAGCTCAGCAGCCTCTTACCCAGCCAGCCAGCCCGGGCCCCTCCAGCCACCACGGCTGCTCCTTTATCCCCTGTGCAGGTATGTGCTCCCTCTGCACGACGTCAGAAGAAGTAGATGAAATAGGCAGAAGCAGATGCCCGCTCCCTAGCAGAGCTCTCCGGAACTTCCTTTTTCCCTGTTGCTCATTGTCTGCCCAAGTGCAGCTTGATCTGTAGGTTTTTATCCCACCTGTCCACTCCCACAGCAAAGTGGCTTGCGTCATGTCAGAACAATACAATTGTTGTTGGCAACCTTCAGTCTGGAAAGACTATGGTATCGCGCTCTGAATGGTGGTTCTGGAACAGTGTCTAGCGTGGCTGAAAAGGCCGATTCGGGAGTGACCATCCCTTCCACACTGGGAGCAAGTGCAGTCTGTCCCTGGTCTGTCTCCCTGGCTATGGGCCTTCCTTCTTTGCCTCTTTGCCTCAGACTGTTGGCCAAGTGTCTCTTCAAACTGGGAAAGGCCATGCTGCACAGCCTGCCTCCAAGTGGGCCGCTCAGAGGCCAGTGTTTCCCACCTGTTGAGGTCCACTCCTAAGGCCTTCAGATCCCTCTTGCAGATGTCCTTGTATCGCAGCTGTGGTCTATCTGTAGGGCGCTTTCCTTGCACGAGTTCTCCATAGAGGAGATCCTTTGGGATCCGGCCATCATCCATTCTCACGACATGACCGAGCCAACGCAGGCGTCTCTGTTTCAGCAGTGCATACATGCTAGGGATTCCAGCACGTTCCAGGACTGTGTTGTTTGGAACAATACAAATACACGCAGTAAAACTAAAACCCAGTTGAAGAGTAACCATAGGGATGATGCATTGCAGGACATCAGCCTGGCTGAGTGAAAAAATAAAATAAGGCCTGGTGATGAAAAGCTACCCATGAGGTGGTCAGGTGGGTCTTGAGGGGTGGGTTGTTCATAATCTGGGAGCCATGATACAAAAAGAAAAAGCCCTGTTGCATGTCCCCCTGCAGAAAGGGGGTGCATGGAGCAGGGCCTTAGTGTTCAGTAGAGCACAGAGTCTGGTTCAGATGGAAGAGATGGTCCTGCAAGTGTTTTGGGTCCCAGGCTAAGTGGGAACTGAAAACCAACACCCTTAAGTCCACTGGTAGCCAGCAAAGGTAATGTGGAGGGGGAGTTGTGTGCGGTCCCATTTGCGCTAGCTGGGGTTCTTGTCACTCCACAGGCAGGCTCAGGAAGCATGCTTTGCCATAATGCCATGTAGATGTGACTTAGGGGTGTGGAACCCTGACCAGATCTTAGAACGAGTTCAGGCTGCCTCCTGTGCAGCACCAAAGCATTTGACTTTGTCTCAAATAAGCAGAGTCAGAGGGGGAGGGGTGATTTGGGACTTGTGAGGGCAGCCGGTGTCCCTTTAGATACCGGCAAGCAGTAGACGGGGCTTCCTTCCTCCTCTGCCACAGGCTGGCTGGCCCTGTCCCACCTGCACGTTCATCAACAAGCCTACCCGGCCCGGGTGTGAGATGTGCAGCACAGACCGGCCTGCCAATTATGTGGTTCCTGGTGGCTACAGGCCAGACGAGATGGAGCTGTTGCGAATGCAGCAGGAAAAGGAGGGGATCTTGCAGTATCAGCAGGTAAGTTGCAGACTCCCTCCTAGCCTCCTTGAGGAGCCTTTGAGCTTCCCCCCCCCACTGTTGGAGTGTTGCAGGTGCAACCAGATTTGGGTGTGTTCTGTGATGCCCTCCCTAGAGCCACCTGCTCCTGGTCTGCGTTCCGGGGGTTGCTGATGACCTTCCTTGCGGAGAAGGCAGATGAGGTTATTATTATTAACAGTATTTATATACTGTTTTTCAATGGAAAGTTCACAAAGCGGTTTACAGAGAAAATCAAACAACTAATGACTCCCTGTCCCAAAGGGGCTCACAATCTAAAAGATGCAAAACACCAGCAGACAGCCACTAGAAAAGACTGCTGGGGTGAGGAGGGCCAGTTACTCTCCCCCTGCTAAATAAAAGGAGCGCCCACTTAAAAGTGCCTCTTGCCCAGTTAGCAGGGGATTGAGCTGCTTGTAAGTGGCTGCTCTGAAATGGCTCTTACCTTGGCGCTGGTTGCTTGAACTGGCATTTTTAGGTCCTGTATTTTGCTTGGTCCATTACGGTCTGTTTGTAACCTGTTTGTGGGGCATGTATTGGTGGAGAAGCAGGATCAGGTGCAGCAGCTGTGTGTGGCTTTGTGACTCTGCCCCCCCTCCATTTCTGCCAAGTTGTATTGGCCGTGCGGGTCAACCCTGTGCACAGGTAGGACAGCTCTGACTCCAGCAGTAGCCTTGGCATGCCTTGCCCCACCATGCCCAGTTCAGCCCCAGGGCTGGAGGCTGATGGACCTCTGCCTGCGCAAGCTGCACCCCTATTCCTGGCCTCCTCCTCCCCAGCCTTCAGTGTGCCTTCCTGCTCCTTGGCTTGCTGCCCTCATCGGCTTCCCAGTACATCCAGGGCATCCAGTCTTGCATTTCAGGATCTTGGTGCTTCCTGGCAGTGAAGGGTGGACGTCTTGGCCTGGCAGGGCATTTGTGGTTGTGCTGGCCTGGGGGTTGGGGGCAAGAGCCAGGCAGGGGGATAGGTAGAAGGTGCAGGGGTCTCCAGGCAGCGAACGAGGCACCTGGCGTTCAGCCCCGGCACCCCGTGACACTCTTCTCTTCCTTCTTTTTTCTCTTGTGGCAGGAGAAGGGAAGGAGAGAAGACGGTTCAGCCGTGCCTCGAACTCACAGCCTTGGGTCCCTGGATGACTTCATCCACCTCTCCATGGAGTTCTCGTAGCCGTAGCTCAGAACCCCCACGTACTCTCCAGCATACTGGGTCCAGTGTGGGCCTTGCACTGCCATCGGCAGCATTGCTCCCTTGAGAAGCGTGTGGTGCCAGTGGCTGCTGAGACAAGCCAGGCAAGAAAGCGGAACCCCAGGAAGTGGGGGGGGCAGGGTACTCACTCAGTCCTTTGCCCACTTCTGAACATAGCAGTGGAGGGATGTTTGTGAGCTGGGGAGAGCAGTACTACTGGGGGGTTCTGTCGAGGAAAGGGCTGCCAGTCGCACCCCTCTGTACTTTACGTGACTTGCGGCAACAGTGCAGGGAGCCGTGGAGGGCTGGCTGGGCTTCTGCTCCCATCCGGTGAAGTCCTAGGCAGGTGCCTCAGTCATCACGTGCTGTGTGTCCACCTCCTGGTTCAGTTGTGCAGGCCCAGCCACGTGCGGGGCTCCCTGGTTGAAGTGCTGCACTGGGAGGCCCTGCAGCAGCTTTCTTGTGAGTGCCGCTTAGAGGCACCTGCAGCATCTTCCCTACTCACCAGCTGGCCTCTGTCCCGCCTGAAGCCCTGGGCCACGTGCAGGTGGACTTGCTTCTGATGCCACGGCAGAGAAGATGACAGGGATGGGCACAGGGAGTCCCTAGACAGCCACCGATGTTGTCAGGAGCGAGCCTTCGCTGCTGCCTGCTTTGCTGTGATGCTGGAGAGGCAGGGGGCCCAGTCCTCTGCTCCTTACGGCGTGTGCTTTCTGGGCAGCCAAGCAGGGGAGCCATTGCTGAGCCAGCCTGGCACTGGGGAGAGGAGTGACCCGAGAGTCCACAGGGTCTCTGGCCGCCCTGTTGGTCTGTGGGAGCAGCAGTGGGGAGGGGGCCCCTCCAGCTCTTGGTGAATGATGGGGGGCCCCCATTCCTGGGTCAGATTCCCAGCTGGATTTGCCCCAGTTCCTGCTTGGCCAGGCCGGGCCTTCGGCTGAGTGGGTGTCCTGCCCTCCATCAACATTCCTCGCTCTGGGGAGCAGTGCGTGCAGGCAAGCAAACAGCCTCTCTTTGCACTGATCACTGATTTTTCTGCAATTGAAGTTTCTGATGCCATTTTGAAGCGGGTCCTCGTCTATAGAGCGTTTGTACACTTGCCAGTTCCCTGTCTTATTAAACAATTCCTTTGGGCCAGAGAGCTCACCCTGGTGTGACTGTGTCAGCCTTCTTTGAGTGGCCTCTGCTTGGAAGCTCGGGGTGCGTCGCTTGAACAGCTCTGCCAGGATTGGATGGCAGTTGGCATGCGTGCCTTGCTGCTTCTCTGCAGAGCCTGCTGGCTGTCAAGTCTGGCCTGCCTCCTGTGCGCCTGGCCCTGGTAGCTCTTCCAAAGATTGGTTGACACCAGGTGGCGATGATCCACCCACAGGTGCTCCCAAGGGGGCTGTGCCATTGACTGCCTGAGCACCTACAGTGAGAAAAGCCTCCCCCAGCCCGGCCTGCATTAAGGTGTCAGGGCTTTCACAGCCGGCTGCTGGCAGCCTCTGACCCTGCCAAGGAGAGCATCTGCTGGAGGCAAAAAGCCACTCTGCCCGCAGAGTCCCTTTTCTTCTCTGCCCGCAGTGAACGCTGAAGGAGTCCCTGAGCCCCAATGATAGTAAATGGGACTTACTCCTGGGTATGTGTAGGCAGAATTGCAACCTAGGATTGTTAAAAATTTTCATGCTTAATGATGTCACTTCCGGCATGACATTACTTCCTGTGGGTCCTGACAGACTCTTGTTCTAAAAAGTGAGTCCTAGTGCTAAAGTTTGAGAACCACTAGGTCTTCCTGAAGCCTTCTACTCTCTTCTATTGTTTGCTACTCCTCCCAGCTTGGTGGTATCTGCAAATTGGATGATCCCCCCTTGTATCCCTGCATCCAAGTCATTGATGAAGATATTAAAGAGCATTGAACCCAGGGCAGAGCCCTAGCGCAACCCACTCACAACCGTCTTCCAGGTTGGTGCGAAGCCGTTGAACACCCTTTGCGTGTGGCCGTCCAACCAGTTGCAAATCCACCTAATGACTGTATCATCTAACCCAACAGTCACCAAACATGCAATCACTGTGTAACAAAAAAAGGTCCCCACTCGGATCAGAGCTTACCTTTCTGCCATGTTGCCACATGTCTTTGCACAGTTGCACGTTGCCACATGTCTTTGCACATGTCTGTTGCCACAGTTCTTTGCATCTGTCTTGGACAGTTCTTTGCATCTCAGAACCAGGGGTTCTGTTCTTATGTTCTTATGTCTTCACGGCAGCAGACCTCGGGCAGATACCACTACCTGATTGACCCCTCCTGACCAAGGAATTAAGTCAGATAGAGGTTAAAAGAGAAGATGTTTCAGACCTCATTGATAAAGATCAATAAGTCACCGGGCCCCGATGGCATCCACCCAAGAGTTACTGAGGAATTGAGGAATGAGGTTGCTGATCTGACTAAAATACGCAACTTGTCCCTCAAAACGGCTGCAGTGCCAGAGGATTGGAGGATAGCAGATGTTACGGCGATGTTTAGAAAGGGAAAGGGGGGGGGACCCGGGAAACTATAGGCCGGTCAGCCTAACATCTATACCGGGTAAGGTGGTGGAATGCCTCATCAAAGACAGAATTTCCAAACACGTAGACGAACAGGCCTTGCTGAGGGAGAGTCAGCATGGCTTCTGTAAGGGTAAGTCTTGCCTCATGAATCTTATAGAATTCTTTGGAAAGGTCAACAGGCATGTGGATGTGGGAGAACCCGTGGACATTATATATCTGGACTTTCAGAAGGCGTTTGACATGGTCCCTCACCAAAAGCTGCTGAGAAAACTCCACAGTCAGGGAATTAGAGGGCAGGTCCTCTCCTGGATTGAGACCTGGTTGAAGACCAGGAAACAGAGAGTGGGTGTCAATGGGCAATTTTCACAATGGAGAGAGGTGAAAAGCAGTGTGCCCCAAGGATCTGTCCTGGGACAGGTGCTTTTCAACCTCATCATAAATGACCTGGAGACAGATGAGCAGTGAGGTGGCAAAGTTTGCAGACGACACCAAACTTTTCCGAGTGGTTAAGACCAGATGCGATTGTGAGGAGCTCCAGAAGGATCTCTCCAAACTGGCAGAATGAGCAGCAAAATGGCAGATGCGTTTCAATGTAAGTGTGTAAAGTCATGCACATTGGGGCAAAAAAAATCAAAACTTCACATATAGGCTGATGGGTTCTGAGCTGTCTGTGATAGTTCAGGAGAGAGATCTTGGGGTGGTGGTGGACAGGTCGATGAAAGTGTCGACCCAATGTGCGGCGGCAGTGAAGAAGGCCAATTTGATGCTGGGGATCATTAGAAAAGGTATTGAGGACAAAAGAGCTAATATTATAATGCCATTGTACGTGGTAAGGCCACACCTGGAGTATTGTGTCCAGTTCTTGTCGCCACATCTCAAAAAGGACATAGTGGCAATGGAAAAAGGTGCAGAAGAGAGCGACTAAGATGATTACCGGGCTGGGGCACCTTCCTTATGAGGAAAGGCTATGGCGTTTGGGCCTCTTCAGCCTAGAAAAGAGACGCCTGAGGGGGGACATGATTGAGACATACAATATTATGCATAGGAAGGATAAAGTGGATAGAGAGATGCTCTTTACACTCTCACATAACACCAGAACCAGGGGACATCCACTAAAATTGAGTGATGGGAGAGTTAGGACAGACAAAAGAAAATATTTCTTTACTCAGCGCGTGGTTGGTCTGTGGAACTCCTTGCTGCAGGATGTGGTGATGGCATCTGGCCTGGATGCCTTTAAAAGGGGATTGGACAAGTTTCTCGAGGAAAAATCCATTATGGGTTACAAGCCATGATGTGTATGTGCAACCTCCTGGTTTTAGAAATGGGCTATGTCAGAATGCCAATGCAAGGGAGGGCACCAGGATGAGGTCTCTTGCTATCTGGTGTGCTCCCTGGGGCATTTGGTGGGCCTCTGTGAGATACAGGAAGCTGAACTAGATGGTCCCATGGCCTGATCCAGTAGGGCTGTTCTTATGTTGTTATGGCTGTCAGTGTGATCGGAGAATAGCGATGCTCTGCGCAGTCGCATCTGTGCCTGGCATCCCAGAAGGGTACACAACAGGACGTCTGGGCAGATGCAACTGCCCAGATCATCCCTGTTACCCGATTGCACTGAAAGTCATGTGGCGACGTGGTGGAACAGTAAGCTCTGCTCCTGGGGCCAAAGAGTTCGTCCAAACCCAGGATCTGGTCCCTGATCTAGCCTGCCGAGGGCCAGAATTGATGTCATTACACAGGTCATAACCAAAAATAAGCACTTTTTCTCACTTAGGAACCCATTAGCTGGTCATGACAGAAGAGAAAGTATGCAAAACTTTCATACTTCAAGATATGGGAGAGCCCAGTTTTCTTGTGGGCTGCCCTTTCAGCACTAGCACCTCAGCACTGCTCAGCAGCAGAGAGCCTGAGGGCTGGATTAAAAGCTTCCGGGCGCTGCATCTGGCCCCCAGGCCTTATGTTTGACACCCCTGATCTAGCCCATATTATACCAACTTGCCGATTAGGATGTCTTGTTGCATCTTGTCAAATGCTTTACTGGAGTCAAGATAGATGGCGTCCACAGCACTCCCACCTTCCACTAAGCTAGTAAAAAGGAAATGAGATTTGTCCGGCAAGATTTGTTTTTGAGAAATCCATTCTGGGTTCTGTGGATAAGTGAGATGTTGTCTAGGTGTGCAGACTGTGTTTATAATTGTTCTAGTATCCTCCCCGGGGGAGGGGCAGAGCTCCTCTACTACACAGGGTGGGCTGAACAGGGAGGGTGGGCTTCTCCCTGCTGGACTCTGAGCCTCTGCTCAGCCTTAAAAGTTGAGTTACCCAACTGGCACCAGGCACGAAGGGTGCGTTTACAGGCAATACTCTGGGAGTGGGTGCTGCTGCCCTGTGGGTGATCTGGGCTCACTCCAGGGGACCTGTGTGCCTGACATGCTTCCGAGTCAGGAGAGTTGTGGGATCGGGGTGGTGTGTCATCCCCTCCCCCCAGGATGGTGTGGGGCGCAAGGGGCAGGCTGCTGCTGCTGCTGGCTCACTGCACAGGATGCCTGTGTCTGGGAGTTCGAAGCCAGACAGGGGACTTGTCCTCACTAGCCAGGTACTCACCTTTTGCAGGACTGGCCATGAACACCCACGACGGGCGTGAGAGAGAAGGGGGGGGGCAACTCGCATCAGCCACTGCAAAAAGCTGCTCTCTTACCATGCAGGAAACACGAAAGAGCACCCTGGCTGGCACGGAGCATCTTGCGTTACACAAACAGGCGCCCCAGGCTGGGTGCCTGCAGCGCAGGGACCTATCATAGGGAGCGCTGTGTGGGTCAATCCCTGGGCTGGCACATGTCACGGGGTGCCTCCAGTCAGCTACCCCCATGCCTTTGCTTTCTTGCTGGCATACCTGTTGGTATGCTGCAGGGAATGGGGTCGTGATCACAGAGGAGCTTCCCGCCCCTCAAAGCCCAAGAAGTCGCACCGCAAGTGTGCTGCAGCCCTGAGAGTGGACAGGCCCCTTCCCCCGAAGCAAGACCAGGGATGGGAGCTGCATCTGCTCACAGAGACAGCAAGGATGGAGCAGCCACACTAATTGCCCGGGATCTGTGAAGGGAAGCAAACAGGCGGGGCTGCCAGTCCTTTGCTCCTCCCAGCAGGGCTGTTGGGCCGCTGCAAGTGATCCAACGGACAGCTAAGAGCTAAGTAACGGGCCAGGGAGGTCTGCTGTGGCGTCTGCAGACACAGGGAAGGAGCAGGTCAGCATCCTCACCAAGCAGCAGCTGGGTTCGCACTGATCACTGCTGGCAGGCAGGCTGTGGGCTTCCCTTGGGGTTTGCGTGCTGATCCACCTTAAGGACAGCTGCCTGTAGAAAAGGAGGAGCAGCACAAAGAAATAGGCAACAGTGTCGGTGACTCCTGCATTCTGGCTTGAGATGCACAGTCGATGCTGTGAGAGAGTGGTGCTACCAGAGTGTACATCAGCCATTTTCAACCACTGTGCCATGGCACACTGGTGTGCCACGAATGATCTGCATGTGTGCCGTGGGAGTTTGGGGGAGGGTCATTTATTAGTAGGGCCATTTGGGGATGTAGCCCCCCACCAACAGCACGGTGTGCCTTGTCAACTGTCAAAAAACTGATGGTGTGCCTTGACAATTTTAGTACCTTGTCAGTGTGCCGAGAGATGAAAAAGGCTGAAAATCACTGGTGTACGTGCAGTGGTGCCCAGTGGAGCTGAGAGCATAGTTGTCCAGGACATCACCTTTTCATCTTTGGGGGTGGCTGAGCTGCAGTGGCCCTCTGCAGAGGACCAGTTTTCAGCCCCTTGTGCAGTCATGAAAAACAAAAGGGATTCAGATGAGTGTTTGGCCAGCAGGAGCACTGGTTGGAGCCCCTGGGCCTTCACCAAAAGGGGGCAGACTCTCCCTGCTCCTCGCTGTTGCATAAGGAAGGGCTGGTGAGGGGGCTGGTTGATGGCAGAGACACGTGACTGTCCTGAGGGGTCAGAAGGGGGGATTAGACAGAGATGTAGCACCCCTACCCTGCAGCAAGGGATTCTCTAGCCCCCCTTTGGGAGTACTTTGGCCTTCCCCTGTTGGGGTGATGAGGTAGTGGTTCAAGGGGGGCTTTTGCATGTGGAGACTTGTGGGGCAGAGCCTCTGCAGTGTGAATTCCTAGGAGACAAGTGTTGACAAACTGTCTTGCCGTGTTTGTCGTGAGAGCAAGAAGCTGTTTGGGCCGAGTGTCCTTTCCCCAGGCTCCCATCACCAAAGTACCCCTTTGAGAGGCCAGAGAGGTAGCCCCCCCCCCGCACTTCATCTCATGTGCCCAGTGTGGTCTGCATCTGATACTGTGTCATAGGAAAGGGGGCAGGGCAGGGGGTGGGAGGAGGTGCCATTTTCTGCTGTCGTCCCCCCCTCACATTGCTCCTGCCCCTGGGAGGGCTGTTGCTGGCCCCTCAGTTCTCCGGCATCAGGTATGTCTGTCAACTGAAGGTGGAGGTTGAGGTGTACCTCGACTCCTTCTCGTCCCTCCCACATCCTGCCCCACCTTCTGACACCCCCACTGGTGGAGTGGTGCTGGCCCCCAAGCTGCATCTGCCAGTGAGCAGACCTGGACTGGCAAGGCTATCATTGCACCCATGTGCTTGGAACTGTGTCAGTGTATGCCAAGGGAGGGACTGGGCTGTTGAAATGCCACATATCATTAAACACTCCTATTGGTGCTGCTTGAGCCAGTTCACAGCCCCCCCCCCCGTTTCTGTCGCACCCCAACTTGTGCTGTCCTGAAGGGGAGAGTTGAAAAGGTGCTCAAGTGGAGTCAGTGCCAGGCAGGGCTGCTGTGAGGCCAGGAGCATGTGGCACGTGTTGGTGCTTCCATCCCTGCAGGTTGAGGCCTCCTTGCCTGGCAGTTCCCTCCAGCCTGCTGGGCAACTCCCTCTTCTGTCTCTTCCCCGCAGGCACTGGAGCTGGAACGACTGCAGAATTTCCAGCAGCTGCGCCAGCTGGACGAGGAGGCCTTGGTGCCCAATCAGGAGGAGATGGAGTGCCGCATCTGCTACCAGGACGTGGGGCCGGGCGAGGGGGTATTGCTGAGGGAGTGCCTGCATAGCTTCTGCAGGTAAGGGGCACCTCCCACCCTTGAGGGAAGGGTGCTGCCCCTCAGACAGTAGCCTGACTCGCCTCTCTTTCCTCTCCCAGGGCCTGCCTGCGCCAGGTGATCAACTGCAACGAGGAGCCCCAGGTGGCCTGTCCCTTCCGTGATGACTCCTATGCCTGCAGCAGCCACCTCCAGGATAGAGAGATCCGGGCGGTGAGTCTGGGCGGCCCCCGTCCTGGACTGCGCAGGCATTTAGCTGCTTATCTCCCAGTGCCCCCCCACTGGCCCTCATGCTCCTGCATGCTGGCATTTCGCAGTGGCCCAGCGTTGGTTGGCACAGGCCGTGCACACCTGAGAGTTGCCACAGACGTGTTTGCGGTACAGCGTGGCACCACCAAGGAGTGAGCTGGTGGTCCTCTGCAGTCGTCCCCCGCCCGAGGGCCCCAGGCCAGTCAGTGCCCTGGCAGCCCACTCGGGGCTCTGAGGCAGCCACTTCTTCTCTGCAGCTCGTGACCCGGGATGAGTACGAGCACTTCCTGGAGCGGCGGCTGGCAGTGGCCGAGAGCCGAGCCCAGAACAGCTACCACTGCCAGACAGCCGACTGCCTGGGCTGGTGCATCTATGAGGACGACGTCAATGAGTTCCGCTGCCCCATCTGCTGGGCCCTCAACTGTCTTGTCTGCAAGGTAAGCTAGTCATCCAGCCGCCTCGTGTGGCCCTGGTCCAACCAGTTGACAGGGTGCCCTCTACTGCCTGCCCGGGCCTTTAGGCATGGAGAAGAGCTGAGCAGACCGGCAAGAGACTGGGGCTCAACTGTACAGGGGCTGGCCCACAAGGGAGGGAGGCTGGCCTGTAGAGGCCCTGCCTCCTGAACCTCAGAAGCGTTTCCCCCCTTTGCCTTTGGGGCTTACAGCAGCTGCTGCCCCAGCCTCATAGACCACTTCTGAGTTTCCAGACCTCCACCCCCAGCAACAGCAGCCTACAGAAGAGGGGCGGACCCACAGGTGCTTTCTGGAGGGGGAGAACAGGCAGGCTGGAATAGGGTAGGGCCACTGAGAGGCCTCCCACCCAGCTACCTTGGGTTAATTGGCTGCAGGGTCTCAGAGCTACCCATACACCAGAAAGGTGAGAGCATGGACCAGGTTGCTTCAGAATGGGGTCAGGCAATGCCAATTTGAATGCTTCTGCCCCACCGCATGGGTCACAAACAGGCCAGGGAGGGAGAAAGAGTCCAGCAGCTCTCTCTACTCCTGTTCTTCTCGTAGGGAATGTTTCCTGCAGCACCCCTCCCCCCCCCCAGGCTGCAGTCCAGCTTTGTCATCTTGGCTGCAGGAGAAGCAGCTAAGAGATGTGTGGGAGGGGGTCTTCCTCTATGGAAGCTATTGCCAATGGTGCCAGTGTGAAACGGGACCTGCAGCCTCTGCTCAGCCCAGGGGATGGTGCCTCTGCTGGAGACTGAGCACCCCCTTCTCACCTCTCACCTGCAGGCCATTCACGAGGGCATGAACTGCAAGCAGTACCAGGACAAGCTGCAGTTTCAGGCTCACAACGATGCTGCTGCTCGAGAGACCAGCAACATGCTAAAGGTGAGTGGTGGAGCACTCCTGGGGCCAGGAGAAGCGGCAGGGCGCCTGTGCGTTTGGGCCTGTGAACAAGCCGCCGCACCTCACATGGCTTAATATTCACGGCCGTCCTTCCGCGTGCTGGACTCTGCTTGGGCCTGGAGCGGATCGCCAGGCGCAGAAGGGCCTGGAGGAGGAGGAAGCCGGAACCGGGCCAGTGTCTTCTGGAGGGGCCTGAGGGAAGCCGGGCCCTGATTGCCGTCCTCCTTGTCCCTCAGGCGTTGGTGCAGCTGGGAGAGGCCATGCACTGCCCCGTGTGCCGCATCGTGGTGCAGAAGAAGGGAGGCTGCGACTGGCTCCGGTGCCCTGTCTGCCAGACGGAGATCTGCTGGGTGACCAAAGGGCCACGCTGGGGGCCTGGGGTGAGTGCAGCCTGCCGTGAAGAGCTTGTGTGAGGCAGGAGTGTCCAGCAAGCAGCACCCCCCACCGCCTTTCCAGCCCCATCCCGGCTCTGGCCTTTCGGCTCTCGCCTCTGGTCTCCTTTCTGGCAGGCTCGCAGTTTCGCTCCCCCCCCCCCCCCCGCTCTTGCACTTTCTGCCTCTTCCTTGTGTGCCATCCCATCTCATACAAAGGGCAAACTCTCCCTGGGTGGGACCAGGGAGAAAATTCTACCTCTTCGCCAGGAGGGGAAAACTGCCCTGGCAGCAGCCACTCAGAAGAGTGCCAAGGCTGGCGAAGAGACGCTGTAGGCCAGAGAAGAGCAGTCGGTCTGCCTCCTGCTCTTCTGCCAGTTTTTTTTCTCCCTAAGTATGCAGACCCCACTGTCTTACTCAGGTGTAAAGACTTGTGTCTCACTCTGTTTTGGCCTCTCTGCTGTGGCCAAGTACCCTTTTTCTGAAGTTGCATTGCGGCAGCCATGGCATAGCTGCTGGCAAGCAGACCTGCATCGGCGGGGCTGTCGTTGCATTGGGGCCTGGATCAATGTGCTGGCGGGACTGGGCTGGCTGTAAGAGAGTCCCGTTTCCCACCATCTCTTCAGCCTCCCTCATCATCAGCATGAAAAAGGCAATTGGAGAGCACCACAGACCAGAATCCCACAGACTAATGATGCACGGTGTGAAGCCGCTCCTTTTGTCCATCCTAAATCTCCCGCCAATCAGTTTCACTGAATGACTTCTGGGTCTGGTCTGGTGAGAGAGGAGGGCACACTTTTCTCCTCCCCCATGCACCATTTTATAGGTCTTAGTCACAGCCCCACCTTAATCACCTTTTACCAACCTTACAAGCCCCTCGTGCTGTAGCCTCTCCTGAGTTCCAACCCTGTGATAATTTTGTTTGCCCTCGTTGGCACTTTTCTGGGTTCCAGGAGGATATTCCCTCCTGAGGTGGGGCAACTGGAACTGGTCACAGAATTCCAAATGTAGTTGCACTTAGATTTATGTAGAGACCAGATAACATTAGCAGCCCTTGGTCAACTAGGGTTGCATCTATCCACATGGCTGTTGGTGCCCCCAGAAGAATACTAATTAGTGAGGCTGGACTTTCAGAAACCCTGCTGATTCACCTCCAGCACAACTATTTTTCTAGATCAGTGGTGTCACACTTAAGACCGTTGGGCTGGATACGACCCCTGCAAGCTGTTTATCGTGGTAACTGGGCTCTTTGCTGAGCTACAACGTGATGCCTTGCAGAAATGGCGCTGCTGAAAGGGTGGCTGATCTGATAACGGCTCTCCCATACCTTGAAAGTATGATCAAGGTTTGCATTGCGGCAGCCATGGCATAGCTAAGGATGAGGTCTCTTGTTATCTGGTGTGCTCCCTGGGGCATTTGGTGGGCCGCTGTGAGATACAGGAAGCTGGACTAGATGGGCCTATGGCCTGATCCAGTGGGGCTGTTCTTATGTTCTTATGCATATCCACTGTTGTTTGTAGCTAATGAGATCCTAAGTGAGAAAAAAGTGCTTATTTCTGGTCAGCACTTGCTCAACGACATCCATTCCTGCCTTAATGGCATCATGTACGGCCCTCAGCAGGCACCTCTTTGCCTGCTGTATGAAAGACGTTTGACACCCCTGCTCTAAATGCTAAATGAGTGCACTTTAATTCTGCCTTCCCCCTATTACCCAGAGCACGCGTTAAGCTGACAGGCCTGTAATCCCATTTTCAGTACTAGTGCTACATTGGCTCCCCTTCCAATCTGCTGCTATGGAGCCTGACCTGATTTCAAGGAACGTTACAGATCTGCAGCTTTGGCCAGACACTGCCCAGGTGCTGCTGACTTTTCCTCAGGGAACAGCAGCTTTACTCAGAAAGAAAAATCACTCCAAGCCAGTGAGGATGTTGCAATTGTGGGCAAGCAAAGGCAATTTCACCAGTAGTGGCTCAAGAGAAGGGTGCAATCTGGGGGGACAGAGACGGGCCACCACACTGCTGCTCCTGCTGAGCTTTGAAAGACGCTGGAAGCCCCCCCCCCCAGATCTTCCTCATGGGTCTGCACCAGCCTTCAGAAGCATCATCTGCCATAACCTGCCACCCCCATAACCTCCTCCTGCTCATAGATGTCATCCTTTCCTGCAGGGTCCCGGCGACATCACTGGAGGCTGCCGCTGTAACGTGGATGGGCAGAGGTGCCACCCGCTTTGTCAGAACTGCCACTGAGCATCTGCTCGAAGGAGATATAGGACTGGATACAGCAAGGCCAGGGACCCAGGCCTTGGCCCAACAAGGCACTAACAGTCCTGGCCTGACCTCTGCTCATTTGCCAGACCAGAAGAGTGGACTTTTGGGGTAGGGAGGTGCCTCAGCACTACAGTCTGCCCCTCCCCCTCACTTGCCTTTTCCCACTGTGGGCCCTGCTCCCCCCTTAATCTACCTCTGAGGGGCGGTGACAGTGACACTTCCGTGCCTGAGGGAAGACGCCACCTCCTGCTCCTCTTGCAGGGTACAAAGCAGTGAGGAAACACTCGCTGTTCCTGGCCTCCTTCCTCCCCCCCCCCTTTTGCCTTTCAGACCCCCCTCCCCCTGCTCTGCACTACCAGAATTGCATTCATTGGTCTGTTGCCAAAGAACCCCAGTCCCCAGATCTGTCCCCGACTTGGTCTGGGCTTTAACTGACAGCACTGAGCAGGCAGGTTGGGACCTCATCAGCTCCTAGGGAATAAGGTCAGCCCTAAGGAAGGAAGGAGCCCTCCTGGAGGGGCTCCAGCTGTGTGTTGCTGCTGAGAATGTATGGGGCAAAACCCCTCCAATAAACAGTTTATGCAGTGGAAATGTACAAGAGGTTGTGTCAAGGGGGAAGAGGAGGTGAGACAACTCACAGGGCCCTGTACGCAGACATGCGCCCCCCCCAGCCCAGTCTCAGAGCTCCAGAGTCCAAAACAGACACCAGGGACCTGTTTCTGATTGAAGAAACGTGTTTATTTGGTGCCAGCCACTCCCATGTCCCAAGGTCCTCTTCCCAAGGCTTCATGGGTGACTGAATGGAGAGACATTAATGCCTGAATGGAGAGACATTAAATAACGGCAGGCGCACGGGGGCCGAGTACCTGCCAGCCTGTACATACATTCCAGGGCAGAGGCAGCTATTCAGGCAGAAGAGAGAGGCATCCACTCCACTTGCACGTGTCACTTGGGAGGCCGGTACGCCAGCTTCCTGCTTTTCATAACTGACCACTTGTGCCGTTTCAAGTAGTAGATAAGGGGCACCAGGAGGCCCCCAATCAGCAGCACCTGGAGAGAGAGCAGCTATCAGCCCCTCTTTCATGAGGAAGGTGACACATGGCAACAGGAGACCAGGGAGGAGGACGACAAGGCCACAATTGGACAGACTAGGCAACCCCGCCCTGACATGAGAACCAGGCACAGGGACCAAGCCTTTGCACTGCAGCTGTACAGCTAGAGGCCTGGCCCTTTGGGTCGGTGGGGTGGGAAGGAGGCAGGCTTTTCTGTGGAACGCCCTTGGAGTAATCCAGCTGTCAACACAGCATGACCCAGCCAGGGCCCTGGGAACCCCTGCCCCTCCCAGCAAAGCCTGTGTTCTCCAAGAGGTCGCCACAGACCTTTAGGCCCATCCGCTTGCGGTGGTCATGTTCTGGCTCGGCTGCCCATCGCAAGAAGGTGCAAACGTCCTTGGCGATCTGCGACATGGTGGCAGGGGTGCCTACAGAAAGGACAGCACATGTGTGTCCACAAGGGGGCAGAACAGCCACCCTTATGGCTGCACCCATGCAGGCCCAGGGGCAAGAAGGGGAGTCCTGCCCAACCCACTTACCATCCTCAAACTCTAGGATCTCATTGTAGATTGGAGGAGCCATGCCGATAGCCTGCCCAGGGAAGAAGGGATTGTAGTATAGCCCCTCTCGAAGCGCCACACCCCCAGGCGGGTCACAATAACCAGTCAGGAGGGAAAATACGTAGTCCTCACCCCCATGCCTGAAACAGAAGCAAGAGCCTCAGGCTTGCGGAGCCCTCAGACCACAGGCTGCAGGCGTGCCCAGCACAGAGCAAGCAGCAGGCACCCACCGGCTCCTGCAATGCTACCTTGCCAGAGCTCAGTGCGCGTCCTGCCTCACTCCCACACAACAGTCCCGGCCAGGTTACCTGGCATTGACGATATAGCTGAGGTCAGGGGGCAGCGCCCCATTATTTGCTGCCCTTGCCGCCTCGGGGTTGGGGTAGGGCTTGGGGAAGTAGTCCGAGAGTTTGCCAGGCCGCATGAACATCTCTCCATTCTCGTCGGGCCCATCCTGCACCTCGACCTGATGTGGAACAAGCCCAACTCAAGCCGCAGTCCCAGGCCTGGCACCGCCCCCGCTGAGCAGGCTGTTGTCCCCTGCAGTACAGCCTCCCACAAGAATTCACTTCTCCCTCAGCCAGAAAACTCAGAACCCAGGCTTGGGTTCTAATCACACAAGGGGAGCTAAAGAGTCTCTTCTTGCCACCCGTGGCAACACCAGGCTCAAATCCCCCCCCCCCGCAGACCACACCTACCTCCTCAGCCAAGGCTTTTGCTTCAGTTTCCGTGTGGGAAACACCAATGAGGTTACGGAAGGCCAAGTACTCCATGCTATGGCAAGCTGAGCAAACCTGCTTGTACACTTGGTAGCCACGCCGGACACTGGAGACAAGAGAAGCGGGATGTCAGTGAGGCTCCCCCTTCTTTTGCAAGGGACAAGGAGGAAAGTGGGCAGTTGGGCATGGCTGCCACAGTAGGCACCAGGACACATCCACTGAGATCCAAGACCACAACTCCTGTTCAGTGGTGTGCTGGTGGTGCTCTCTGGTGGTCCATGGGGAAGCATTTCCCTAGTAAGCACTGCCCCGTGGACCACTGGAGAGGGTGGAGAACAGACCACCCACAGCCGCAGTCTTCAGTGTCTCCACCCTCTTGTGATTCGTGTGGCAGCATCTCCCAAGTGAGCACTCCCCCTCAGACTACCAGAGAGGAAGAATGAACCACCCATAGCCAGTACTTAAGTACTAGTTGCAGACAGACTGTTCTCTGCCCTCTCTAGTGGTTCATGTGGGAGTGGTTGCTTGGCAAGATAGTGGAAGTAATCAAAAGTGGTTTTTTCCTGAGACCTTGTGAACCACATCTCAGGGTCTTGTGGACCACAGATTGGGAACCAGTGATCTGTGTGAATGAGATGGAAAAAGATGGTTTTGGAAGGCAATTGCAGGCATCCCCTCATAATTGCATGGGATACAGTCCCTTTACACCACCTCTGCAGACACCAAAACTCTGGATAGAAGGGGGCCCTATGCCTTCAGTGGCGCCAAGCACTCTTCTGTTGCAGCTTGTTATAGAATGCTAGATAGGAAAGTGAGAAGCTGTCAGCTGGAACGCTGGAGGAGGAAGACGGCCAGAATACAGAAGCTTCCTGTTTCCTGTTACTGTTCTCTCAGCATGCCTCAGAAGCTGATTGCTTCTCTCATTCCTCCTCTAATGTTTGATAACAGATTGCAGTAGAAGAGAGAGAAGAGCTTCACAGCACAGTAAGTACAGGGTCCCCATTTCCAGATAAGTAAATGGGCGCACAGGGGCCCATGGATACAAGATCCACAGATACCTGGGGATGTCTGTACTGGCTTGGATAGAGGGAGGAAGACACCAGGGCAGAGAAAAAGATCTTAACTTGCTACAGACAGGAAAGGGTGGATGAGAGAAGTGTCAGAGAGGCAATATCAAGCTGGGCAACAGTCCACTAAGAGTCCAAGAACTCCCATCTGCACCCCTCTGAAGAGAAGGTGTTATGGCAATGGGAAAGATGAGGAGCCCCTTCTTTATGGCGTTGAACTCAGTAATCTAGAGAGGAAACATCCCCACAGCTCACACCACTTCCCTGCCAAGGCTACGCAACAGGCTGCAGAAGTAACAGTGGGATGCCATAATACCCAGAAAGAGGCCAGAGGGGCCCCCCCCCGATACACACCTGCTGTGATCCAGGGAAGACAGCATACCATTGTGGCTCCAAGGGAAGTTGGGTGGATGCAGCTCCAGCTCCCCGGCACTTACTGCTGTGTGGAGAGCCAAGGCCAGGCCCGCTCCGCCTGCTGTCAGAACACCCAATGCAGTCAGGGCCATCTTCTTGCCTCGGGTCATGCCTGCCAGAGAGACCATGTTGGCCTAGAAGAAAGGACAAGAAAGGGACTGAGGGACACTCCACATGCAGGGACTAGCAGGGCAGTCAGAGGATTTTTTTCTTAGAGGAAGGGGTTTCTGGGTGGCTCACAACAGAGGCAAAAATTAGCTGGATCCTGTAACACCTGAAACAACCACCAACACACGACCCGCAGTTCACCTAACAGGAGTTGCATGTCAGTCTATAAGAGCAAGTCAAGGTCACGTGGTGCACGAAGAGAAACAGGGTGAAGGGCCGCCCAAGTTGCGGGAAACGCTCTCTTGGCGCACACATCCGGGAAGAGCTTTCAAGGGACCCTCCGTCTCTCTCCAGGACGCTGGTGCACGACAAACACTGCGGCCCACAGCATGGACGTGCGGTGGGTGGGGAGGAGGTGAGGCAGAGTCTCCCCGCCGGCCTGGGAGGCACCTAGTTGCGTGGTTTGTGAGGTGAGGCAGAGCCTCCCCATCGGTCCTTCGAAAAGCACTGTCCCTGCCCTGCACAGTGCTCAAGCAGCTCAGCCCCGGGCAAAGCGCATTTGGAAGGACAGGTGGGAGGCTCTGCCTCACCTGCCTCCACCCTCCGCCGGCAGGGGGCCTCGCCAGCTTCTCAAGACAGCTGCGCTGCGGAGGCCGCTGAGGGCGACATCAAGACGGGGGTGGCAGGAGGAGGAGCAGCCCGAACACGGCGCGGCAGGCTGCGGGCCAAGCCGGGCTCCTCGGTCTGCAGAGGGCCGGGGCGGCCCGTCTCCCGGTCGGATCGGAGCCAGTCCCGCGCGGCGGAGCCCCCCCGGCTTCCAGGGCTCCCTCGCAGGACGGCGTGCGCGGGACGCGGCCTCGGAGCCCCCGGAGGAGGCCGCCCGGTCGCGCCGCCTGCCCGGCCGCGGAGGGCAGAGCAGGAGCCTGCGGCGGCCCGGCGCGAGGTGACCGGGCCGTGACCTTGAGCCGCGGGGGCGGCTGGCGGGGGCGGGCGGGGGCCGGGGGCGCGGGCGGGGCCGGCGGGCGGTGCTCTTACCCGCGGGCGGGGCCCCCCGGGCGGGGACGGCCGCAGGAGGGCCCCCCGCGAACGCGCCAGGCTCCGCGCCGCCGACACCGCCGCCATCTTGGACGGGTGGGGAGGGGAACCGGGCGCCCCGCGCCCACAAGGCCCTGCGCGCGCCGGAAGAGGCGGGCCCACACGGCCATCCTCTTCCGGCGCTCTGGCCGTCCCCTCGCTGGCAGTCTGGGGACCTGGAGGACCACGAGGACCTAGAGCAGCAGGGGCGTGTGGTGGGGGAGGCGGGGGAGGCAGAGCCTCCCCACGGGAGTCCTTCGAAAAGTGCGGGCGCCGCCGTGGGAGGCCCCCACGCGCCCACCACCCACGCGCACGCAGACAGAAGACCGGCAAAGCGCATGGGTGGCGGGCGCTTGGGGGGCTCCCACGGCGGGGAGGCTCTGCCTCAGCTGCCTCCCCACCGACCACACGTCCTGCCCAGAGGCCAACCCAGGCCTCTGCTGCTCAGAGCTGCCCCGCACAAGCCGGCCCTTTGCACACACGGGCTCTGGCTGACCCAGGATCACAAGGACTCCCTCCAGCTCTGGTGGTTCCAAAGCAGCCGCCCTTCGGAGCAGCTTACTCAGCGGAGGGACTGCAGGGCAACACGTCTGCACCCGGCTTTGGCCCTTCCTCACTTCCACCGCTTGTCGCTGAACTTTTCTGTTCCTGGGGTGGGCAAACCCCAGTCCGCGGGCCATTTGTGGCCCCTGGGGACCCCCAATCTGGCCCACAGGGAGCTCCCAGTCTCCAATGAGCCTCTGGCCCATTGGACACTGTTGGAGCCCACACTGGCCTGTGACTGCAATAGGGCAAGTTAGAGCAAGGCCTTTTATAGTCTCCGTGTGTTTTTTGCTTTCCCCAGGGTATTATAAGCCATTTCTCCCCAGCATTACATATACTCAACAAGGATCAACTGTGTACACCAGTGGGCTGGGCAAAAATAGGTTACCCACCAATTGCCTCTGAACAACTTATGTATTCCTGGCTTGATCTGTATGCTTTCACTGTGTTCCCGAATGAACACACACACACGGTTCTTTGGATTTTTGGAGAGGCAAACAAACAGGCGACAGGAGAATTCAAAGGACTTCTAACGTTTTACTCGTTTGCAAACGGGGCCTTCCACAAACACACACACACACACGTGGAGAGACCGTGAACAATTACAATGATGCTGGTTTTATAGGATAGACTAGGTAGGGGAGGGGGGACAAAAGAGCACACAAAGAGAGCAAAACACATCCATGGCAAGCATGGGAAAAATAACAGACCAACAGTCCCACAAACATTTGGCTTGGTTATCAGATCAACATCTTGATCCTCAGGATGTTCAGGAGGGCAATTCGATACGCATCGGCAATTTGTTTACAGATATATCCATTACAAAGGATCTGGTCCTCTATGCATCCCTTTTATTTGTTTATGGCTCTTATTTATGACTTTCTGTTTACCCTTGTGAACATACCACAGTTAGCCTGTTCTCTAAGAGGGATTTCTAGATGCTGGCTTTTGGTCAGAGAAGAGCCTTATGGGTGAACTGGGCATCTTGGGATATTTCTATATTGTGAGCTCAGCATATTGTTATCAGTTTCCCTCCTGATAAACAACAAGGTAAACAGAAAGTCAAATTAGCTTGGTAAACTTGGGCTGAACAAAACAAAAAATACATCAACACACATTTTACTTTGATAGGAATCATAAATCCAGACCACTTTTAGGTATACCAGGGTGGTGTAGTTTTAGTTCACTTTCTACAGAGCATTCTGAATACACAAGGGCAAAGAGTGAATTTAAAGTGCAAACATAGCTACTTGTCTGGGTGTCTGGTCTGTGAGCAGCCTGTACACGCTGGAGAGTGACTCTATGTTTGGGTGCTCAGGAGAGTAACTATTTGCTAGCCAAACTCTCTTAGTTTTTAAGGATATTGAAAGGTTGCTTACATGTAGGCAGAATGTTTGGAGATAAATGTGAAAGTCAGGGTATGAATGGAGGGAATTCCCTTAATCACCCAGGATGCAGGTAAACTGGGCCAGCAGTGTCAGCTAAAATGCATATTAGCTCTTTGGTGCCAGAGCCTGTCTAGCAACTTTTAAGTGAGGTTTACCTAAATTAATGCGAAATACAGGCATAATCCAAAGTTTTGGTACAAAATACAGAAGTTACTGGAATTACATTCAGGAAAGCAAACACAAACTGAAGATAGAATGGAAAATAATAGAATGAATAGAAAATAAAAATGCTACATTAAAACAACTTCATCCAAAGAAATCATACATGCTCATAACAGCTCATTATTTATCTGCTGTGAGTCCCTTCAGCAGGTCCATCTCCAACATATCTTTCAGCATCAGGTGAGCAAGGTGTTCATCTTCCAGCAGCTGTCTTCTAGGCGATGTTGTGCGTAGTCAGGGACCTGACAAGTTGGTACCTCCCGTGTTGAATCTCCATCTGGGGGTGTATGGCGAGGGACCGGTGTATCTTCGATCTTGCCCTCGCTTCTTTCAGTGGGTGCACACAGGCTGAGGAAAAGAGGTCTGGTCTCTTTCACAGCCAAGTTGCCTCCACCATTTGTCTCAGTCCAGAGGAGCACAGGCAGGAACCGTCTTCAGGTCTGAACCAACATTGGTTGGAAGTTAGGTCCATGTAGCGCTGGACTTGCGTGAGCTTGTCCAGTGGATGTGTTGGTTGGAGTTAGCTGCACTGACCCTGCTTTGGGAGCTCACTGCAGATGATAATGGTAAAGCCCTCATGATTTCTGAGTATAAAGCAGAAAAGAAAAGTTAGCAAAGCAAAACACATACTCAAGGGGTCAATGTGGTTTCTTAAGCAGTGCATTTCAGGGTACACTTTCTCTGCGTTGGAACACATTTGAGACATCTCAAAAGGAGATATTGGAAATGGAAAAGGTACAAAAGATCACTAAGGTGATTGCTGGGCTGGGGCACCTCCCCTATGAGGAATGGCCACAGCGCCTGAGCTCCCTTAGCCCAGCAAAGAGACACCTGAGGGGAAACATGATTGAGACATACAAAATCATGCATGGGGAGGACAAAGTGGACAGAGAGATGCTCTCCGTGCACTCTCACATAACACCAGAACCAGGGGACATCCACTCAAAATTGAGTGTGGGGAGAGATAGGATAGACAAAAGAAAATATTTGTTCACTCCATGTGTGGTAGGTCTGTGGAACTCCCCACCACAGGATGTGGTGACGGCATCCGGCCTGGATGCCTTCAAAAGGGGACCGGACAAGTTTCTGGAGGAAAATCCATCACGGGCCACAAGCCATCATGTGCATGTGCACCCCCCCGACCCTAGAAATGGGCTATGCCAGATGCAAGGGAGGGCACCAGGTTGCAAGTCTCTTGCCACTAGGTGTGCTCCCTGGGGCATCCGGCGGAGCCGCTGTGAGATACAAGAAGCTGGACCAGATGGGCCTATGGCCTGATCCAGGGGGCTGTTTCTCATGTGGTCACAGACACAATGCTGGACATTTTGTTGGAACATAATACAGGTTAGTGACAGAGGCTTATTTAGTTGTGTCCCTACATTCAAACAGTTAAACACAACCAGCATGGCTATTAGCACTTGGAATAAATTAAAGTTATTTTTGATACTTGTTACCACAACTTTTTAGTTAACTTGATCTTAGATGTTTAGGTCCTTTCTTTGTTTTCTCACCCTCCTTTATCTAGACACTCCTGTTGATATCAGACATTCAGATACTGCACCTACTTCAGACTCTTTTAGTTGCTTTGGTCTCAAACAAAGATAAGATGCAACAATTTACTAAACATAGGAAACTTAAAACATTGTGAGAATAGCAGTTCAGGGAGTGCAGTATTGGAATAGAGGCAATTTGCTAGCTTTAAACCTGCACACAGACATTGATTTACAACAGACAATAAACAACAATACATATTTTTGGGGAAGGGGGCTTCCTGTATTTTTATCTAACCTCCTCGAAATACAATTGCGTGATTTGGCCCCTCCCACTATTGGCTATGTCTGGTACTTTTACTTCAGTCAGTTTCTCTTAGCTCAAAGTTCCGTTGGTCAGGCCATGTGGCTCTTGATTCCATTTTCTCTCTCTCTCTCTTTTTCTTGGACTGTTCAACCTTAAAGGGCTGGTGTTGTTACAGAACTCTGTACATGGCCTGCTTGTTGGTTGGTTTGCTGTAGGAACTAGAGAAGAGGTAATAACAGTACAAAAATACAAATACAGTACAAATACAGTAGCAGAAAGACACTGTGTTGACTTTGCTTACATTCTTGTTGAGCACAAAAGGTTAGGTGTTTTAACACATTCTCCACAGAGAAAGTAAACCAGTTGTCCAGGGCTACCTCTGATTGAGTGCAATTTCTTACCATTAAGACAGAGGAAAACTGGAACACATCATGAGCTTTACACGCTACAGTCAGCCAAATCTGATTTTTTTTTCCCAACTTTTGCTTTTGTTTCTTTTCTTATTCACAACTGTTTTGATTCCCTGGGAGCTGGAGAGAACCTGGGTTTTTCCTTCAAGGAGGACTCAAGTTGGTTCTGCAAACACTTGCACAGCTCATTCCTCTTCGCTTTTCTCTCTTTCTCCCTCTTTTTTTTTTCTTAACATATACGTAGAATTAAGAGAATGCAAAATATTAATTGTACCACAATAGTTTTTACAATGGAGTGAAATCTTAACATTAAGAGATTATTTGCTGAGGGACTGTAACCCTTGAACATATTCATCATTGATGGAACAAAACGTTTTGTCCAATTACCTTAGGGTTATTCTTCATGTTCCCTTCCTCTTGGATGAGGGGGGGTTTGTGTGAAAATAAAGTACATTTGATAAGAGTACTCTTACATGTTTAAAAACAGAAAAAAGGAACCATGGTACCAAAAATGGTAATGAGCTCAATATACAAAAATAATAAAAATTGTTGCAACGAATATCAGGCCTATTACAGAAAGGAAGTCATGTGGGCTTCAGATAGACTTCACTATAAGTCAAAAACAAACAAGAACAAAGACAGACAAAGCGCTTCTTTCATACCACACACACACATCCAACAAACATATAGAACATTTTAGTATTTATATGTATATAAGCAGAGAACATAAGTAGAATTAAAAGAATTTGTCATGACAATCTTTCCATTAGAAAAAGAAATACTTGATTAGTATTAAACCAAACTAAAATATATACAGATATAGGCGTCAGGGCTTAGATCCTGTAAAGGAAATGAGATTAAGTAAATTTGTCCTCTGGAGGGCAAATGCTGTCTTCTTTTTCTTTACTTGTTGCTGAAACAAAAAGGGTTAAAACAAAAGATAGCATCGCAAAGTTAGGCATTAGAGGCTTTCCTTTTTTTGGCTACTATTTTGCACCCTGTGCATGCCTTGAGGCACAAAGGCTAGGAGGGGTTCTCCAGCTTTCCCTTCTTTTGGGGAGGGGGAACACACAGACTTCCTACATTGCACACCTGTGAAATCCAAAAGTTATTAAGAATGATTAAAGGTTGTATTTAAAGAGAAACACACTTTTGACAATTGTCTAGGTTGGTTGCAGCTGCAATTAGTCTTTTTTAGTTACCTGAATAGGCAGGAAGCAAATCATGGTTATTATTGTAGCTGGAAACTATACTTTGGGGTCTCTCTAAATCAATCTGAGCATTTTTAGCTTGTATTCTGGCCCCTAGGATCTCACTGACTCAGTTTTGCTGATCTATGTAATGGGCACATGTATTGTTTTGCAGGCTGTGTTTCTAAGCAAACACGCAGTGTAGTTTGCTTAGAAGTTTGCTTTTTCAATGCACTTAGTAGTAAGTGCCTTAAAAAACACTAAGTTCAAATGAGCCTGATCCTGAGCACCCAAGAACAAGACAGCGAATTGTATCTTGTCTCTCAGACAAGGGAAGACAGAACACATCATATGAAATTGCCAAGCAGACAGAAGAGAGGGATGTCATGAACACTGAGGGGAAGGGGCAGGCAAGCAGAACACTGAGTACTTTGGAGGAGAGAAGGGCCTTGTTGAAACTCAGGAAAGATCCAGTGTCTAATGCCTTCCTGAAACTAGTGAGATCTGGTTAACAACAAATGCCAGAACCACCATCCAGAGCGCGATACCATAGTCTTCCGAGACTGAAGGTTGCCAACAATACCAACTGCTGGCCTTTGAAATTCTGAGTTGGCCAGTAATGCGCCCATTCAGAAGGGTGGGGTTTCCCCTTCCCAGAGACTCAAAGTTATCCAATATGCATTTCAAAGGGTTTCTTCCTTCAGGCCCAGGCTCTGAGTGCCTCATCTTAATTGTCACACAGGCTGGCCTCCTGTGTCTCAGCTGGGTCCGGCTGGGAGCTGGGAGCCAGGTCTCAGCTGGACCGGCTGCCCAAAACAGTGACTCACGCATGGCCAGTCCTTCAAAACCTGGGGGTTTGCTGCCTTGACACACACACACACTCATATTCTCATTCGTATCTCAGTCACACAACACTCAGTCAGGCAGAGAACCACATGGCCTTGCTCTGAAGCCACGGAGATGGGCGCACACACACAGCAAAATGTACAATAATATACAAATATGTACAGTAATTCAAACACAATCAGCAATATGTATGTACAGTAATACAAACACAATCACCCTCCCCACTGAAGCTCCACACCAGAACTTCCCTTCAAACTTCAGGGTCCCCCCACTGGGTTCCCACAGAGAATTCTCACCTAAGCGCGCTGTACTTTTCCGCGGGTGAAGTTCCGTTCTCCTGGGCTCTTTCTTGCGGAGAAGGAGACGGTCAGATTCAGAGACAACCCAGCGCCAGGACGCACACAAGGGGTGCGGGAGCCGACTCACTTTACCTTCTGGCGGTGCGCTGTCCCCTGCAATGACTTCGTCTCGATCCTCGCAGAGCCTTGCCTTCCAATCCGAGTCGAGGCACCAAAAACTGTTCCCGAATGAACACACACACACGGTTCTTTGGATTTTTGGAGAGGCAAACAAACAGGCGACAGGAGAATTCAAAGGACTTCTAACGTTTTACTCGTTTGCAAACGGGGCCTTCCACAAACACACACACACACACACGTGGAGAGACCGTGAACAATTACAATGATGCTGGTTTTATAGGATAGACTAGGTAGGGGAGGGGGGACAAAAGAGCACACAAAGAGAGCAAAACACATCCATGGCAAGCATGGGAAAAATAACAGACCAACAGTCCCACAAACATTTGGCTTGGTTATCAGATCAACATCTTGATCCTCAGGATGTTCAGGAGGGCAATTCGATACGCATCGGCAATTTGTTTACAGATATATCCATTACAAAGGATCTGGTCCTCTATGCATCCCTTTTATTTGTTTATGGCTCTTATTTATGACTTTCTGTTTACCCTTGTGAACATACCACAGTTAGCCTGTTCTCTAAGAGGGATTTCTAGATGCTGGCTTTTGGTCAGAGAAGAGCCTTATGGGTGAACTGGGCATCTTGGGATATTTCTATATTGTGAGCTCAGCATATTGTTATCAACTGTGCAAATGGCATGTGGCAAATAGTTCCTAGTTCTCATGTATTATAGTTCTCATGTGTATTATAAATAAGCTCAGTAAAATTCATTCATGTAAGTTCCATCTCTAATGTCTTCATTTATGTAAATTAATTTCCCCCCCCCACCTCTGACAGAGTCAGAGGGATGTAGCCCTCCTGTCAAAATGTTTACTCACCCAGGGATGTGGGGCCAGAGGCAACTGAATGGCTGTGTTTTTCTGAGCTCTTGAAAGCTCTTGGGAAGGCATGCCATTTCCACCCAAAAAACCATGGGTCTCAGGAGATCCAAGAATCAGTGATCAGGAGAGATTCGATCCTACAAATGGTGTACGGTTTCGGAGAGAAAGGGTCCAGCCAGGGGTTTTTTTTCTCCAAGGGAACCCAGCCATCAATGTTGGTGTTGGTGAGGATTCATCTTGAAACTAAGCTGGAGGCCCGAGGCAGGAAAAGTCTAAGTGGCAGAACTAAGTGAGTGTTAGTCTGTCGTGTGTGTCTGGCATTGATTGATTGACTGCCTGATTAAGCTTTTGCCAGAGGGAAGGAGGAGGAGGGGCAGATTTTGGGAAGAGAAAAGAGGGGGGAGACTTTCTCTGTTCACTTGTTTGCTTGTGTGAGAACCTTTGGAGCAGATTTGCTGAGCTTGTAATGGAAATATGAAAGCATAACTCTAACTTCACAAATCTAAAATTCGTTGGATTACAAATTAATCGTTCTGGAATATAAACTCTGCTTTGGAACGCTCAGTTTTGTTTTCCTGTGGAGACCCTGGAGTGCCTGTGGAGAGGGCTGGAGATCTGCATTTCTTTGTTTTGCAAATGTGGTTTATTGTTCTGAATTCCTCTCATAATCTCTTGGAAGGAAATGTGTTTGATATGGCACCAAAGTAAGCAATAGAATCAAAACAGAATAAGAATAGAACATCAGGACATATAGTGGAGTTAAAAAGACATTGCAAGGACAAGAACAGGTCTTCACAAGTGAAGGAGGACGATACGCTGAGGACATCTAGTGGCTTTAAAAAATATTGCAAGGCAGAGGTTTATTTGACTTAAGAACATAAGAACAGCCCCACTGGATCAGGCCATAGACCCATCTAGTCCAGCTTCCTGTATCTCACAGCGGCCTACCAAATGCCCCAGGGAGCACACCAGATAACAAGAGACCTCATTCTGGTGCCCTCCCTTGCATCTGGCATTCTGACATAGCCCATTTCTAAAATCAGGAGGTTGTACATGAGGTTTGTACATGCACATCATGGCTTGTAACCCGTAATGGATTTTTCCTCCAGAAACTTGTCCAATCCCCTTTTAAAGGTGTCCAGGCCAGTCGCCATCACCACATCACAAGAGTTCCACAGACCAACCACACGCTGCATAAAGAAATATTTTCTTTTATCTGTTCTAACTCTCCCAACACTCAATTTTAGTGGATATCCCCTGGTTCTTTAAATTAAATTAAAATTAAAATTAAAAAGGACTTAAAATTTCCTTGTGCTGGTTTTTATGGGTGAACAGTTGATTTCTTGATGATGTGATGTGATATAAGGGTAACTGATAGTGATATAACAGATATTTGAGTTTTACAGGAATGAAGACATAAGGAGGAAGAAGAAGGATGACAGGAAAAGGAGCAAAAGTTAGGGGCTCTCCCGCCCTCGAGTCAAGCTTGGGAAAACTAACACAAGAGGAACTGAAAAGGAAAGATTGGAAGCAGACAATACAAGACAATATAGAAAAATTACTGGCAATGGGACAGCAGCACTCAAATCTATTTCTGCAGGTTCAAGCTAGTCTGGATGTTTTAGCTATGTACACAACTAAATGATCTTAGTGTGCAACTGAAAGCTGTTAAAGGCCAAGCAGATGAGTATACACAAAAGATTAGAAAATTAGAAGAAAAGACAACAAAAGATCAATCTAGAATACTGGAGATAGAACAGAACCAATATGATGGATAGGCAACTTTAATGGAAATTCAGATGGAGAGTGCAGCTCTGGTGGTGAGAATACAAAATGTACCAGAACAGAAAGGGGAAGATACACGACATCTGATTGGTGATTTAATATCAGAGTGGATTGATACGCCAACAGAGATACTCATGGATCTGGATTCAGCAAGAAGAGTGAGCACTTTTTATCTAAAAAAACATGAACTACCAAGAGAAATCCATGTGAAATTCATCAGAACTTTTTACAGAGATAAAATATTGAAGATCTCACAGGAAAAGGAATGGATGGTACAGGGTAGCAAAGTGAAAATCCTGAGACATGTTCCATGGAGAGTGAGAAAGAGAAAAGAATATAAAGATCTAGCAAAATTAAATACCATAAGCAAATACCATATAGATAGCTTCTCCCGGAAGGTTTTTTCAATTCCAGTCAGAGATATAATATAAATTCAACAATGAAAGCAGAAAATTTTCCGAGTACAGTGATGAAAGATGAGACAAGAAACGAAGAAACTGAGGAAGAGGAACTGAGAAGAACTAAAAAGTGTAGAAATGGAGCTGGAAAAAAAGAAATCAGATGATTCAGAGATAACTGAGGAATCAGGAAAGGAAGAAACTAGAGGAGCAAAGAGGCATTCACAGATAGCTACAAGATGACAAAAAGAGGTGAATAGTAAAAAGAAACATGATGGTTAAGAGAGGATGGAGTATTTACTCTGTCAATATAATTGGCTTAAATTCACCTCAAAAATGAAAGTCTTCCTTCAATTGTAAAATAATAGTTAAATATGGATAGGTCATAATATTACATTAGAACAATGGGAATAGATTTGGAAATATAATATAAAATTTATTAGAGCAACAAATTTTTAAAGAAAATGTATATAAAATGTTTTATAGATGGTACATGACAACAGTAAAACTGGTAAAAATGAATCACAACATATCAAAAAATTGTTGGAAGTGTAAATGTGTAGAAGGGAAGTTTTATCACATTCAGTGGACATGTAAAAAAAAATTCAAAGTATATTGGAAAAAGGTAAGGAATCCAATACAAGAGATTGTTGGATTTATGATATCGCTGAAACCAGAGTTAATTTGCTTAATGTTACCTTAGATATTATAGATGATGTGTATTTAGTTAATATGATATTAACTACTGCAAGGATTTTATATGTTAGATATTAGAAAGATATTAAAATTCCAATGAAAGATAAATTAATAGAGAAAACAATGAACGTGGCGGAAATGAATAGACTTACAGAGATTCTGGATCAAAAGCGCAAACTGACACAGAGAGCAATGGAGACCATTCTATGCTTGGTTGAAAATGAAGTTGTAGATGTATAAGATCGGGCATTTAGATGAATGTATTGTATACATATTATACAGGATATGATAGATAAATGATACAAAGAGGCTAAACGAGAAGAGGAACAAGATTGGAAGATATGTATTGATTGATTAGATATATTGATATATGATTGCTTGCACCCTCCAATGGTATGTTTCGTGTATTGAGTTTGTGTTTGTTATGTGTTTGTTAATATTTGTTTGTTTTTATTTTGGAAAATAAATTTTTTTTTTTTAAAAATGCTTGCCCACCCCTGTTCTCTCTAACAGTGTGATCACCTGTCCTCCTTTCCTCAGGCTGCAATGGACTCTCAGTGGCCCTGCCTTTGAAAGGTGTTCAGAAATGCCCAGGGTAAGCTGCAGGCACCTTCCACAACAGCTGATGGGGAGGGCAAGGACCTCATATCTGGTGGGGGCTGTGGTGGCCATCGGTTTTTCAGCACTGGGGAAGTCCTGGGAGGCTTGGACTGCCTAGAAGAGGGCCACCTCCCCCTCCCGCGACCTTGACAAGGGCCTGCTTCAGCTGCTACTTCCACCTTCACTACCAGCCCAGCAGTGGCAGGACAGGGCCTGCAGCATAGAGGCCCCACTCATTCTGAAGGCTTTGGGTGTACAGGCTTGATGTGCACTACCTACACTGTTTCCCCAAGAGTTGTGTTTGTGGGACACAAAAGAACAGCAGCATCACCTCAAAGCTTTCTCTTTATTTGTCCTCCAAAGATTTGCATGCTGCCCCTCTCCCTGCACTCCTGCCCATGACACCCCTCTCCACTGTGTGGACACCTACAGCCCCTGCTGCTGCCAGCCTTTCTAGAGTGCCCTCAGACACCAGGAGACAGACACGCCCAGACAAGGGTCAAAAGCACCACAGGAGGCAACACGTTAGCCTCCTTGGCCCCACAGTCAGGACAGGAACCAGGTAAATGCCTTTTGGGGCCAAGCACAAGCCCCAGGGTCCAGCGCCCGCTAGAGCCTCAGACATCCCCCTTCCTCCTCTCAGTCCACCGCAGTTCTGGGGCTCTCACTCTTCCTGGCTTCGGCTTCCACTGCTCCAAGACTCAGGGATGCCCCCAAAGCAGCTACAGCAGCACCATAAGAGACCCCAGCTGGCCACCCCTCCCTGCCTCCCAAGCCCACCCCCTTCTTCTCAGAAACCACAGTGGCCTCCAGGTGACCACTCCCCCCAGAAGGGATGCCTCTCCAGTTGCTCCCCCTGGAAAGGAGGGCCAAACGGCAGCATTTGGGGTAGGGTATGCGCAGGGATCCTACTTCCAGAAGACCACATTCCAGAGCAGCAGCCAGCAGGGATACACAAAGATGGTGATGAAGGGGAAGACGATGGAGCCGTAGAGATGGTGGTCCAGCAGCCCCTCGGCAATAGCCTGCAAGAAGCGCTGCCAGCCCTCCAGTGCTGAGATGGGGTAGTCGATGAGCTCCTGGTACAGGAAGATGCAGAACAGAAGTGTGGCGGCCGGAGTGACCAGAACCAGCAGCCCAGCTGAGAGGTACCTGTGGGGGGACAGGCAGGCGGGGAGGCTCAGGCCAGCACCATGGCTGCAACTCATCTTGTGCGCACAAGCATGCATCCGCATGGGGGGGGAAGGTTTCCCAACCCCAGAGCCAAGCAATGGCTTGTCCCTCACAAATTTCAGCCATCCTATCAAGCAAAACAAGAGTTAGTACACTTCCCCCCTCTGCGCCTTGTATGTGTGTTGCGGGATAACTAGTCTGTCTGTCAAGGCAACGGGGGGGGGGCATTCCAGTTCTAGCCAATGCCTTCAGAGAGGGAACATGTTCAGGCCTTCAGGGAGCTGACCACCACCACCACACCGGCTGTACTTTCTCCAGCTGCAGTGCCAAGGAGAATCTGCCCGTGAATGGCGGTTCCCTCCTTCCACCCCGCTGTCACCCGCCCAGCAGAACTCACCCCTGGTGCTCCTTAAACCTGTCACTTCACAGAAGCTCCTATAAGGACAATCGGGGGGGAGGGGGGAGAAAGCAGCAACAGGCCTCCTGGCTACCTACTTGGGCCCCGTGGGCTGGACAACAGCTGCCACAGGCACCATGGTGGCAGCCAGCAGGAAGCCCAGGGAGAAGTTGATGAGGGCTATGCAGCCCAGCTGCATGGCCAGGTAGAGAAGGGCAAGCAGCTTCAGCGTCATCCAGCCACGATCGCTGCCCAGGCCAGTCAGGACCCTGCAGGACAGAAGCACAGAGCTGGCTGGCGCACGACAGACACAAGCAGGGCCCTGAAGGAGAGGCACACTGTGCCAGCCCACTATGCTGCATGCGTGCCAAGCACCCAAGATGTCTGCACACTCCATCCTGGCACTACCCCCCTCACCTGTGAGTGTTGTGGGGCAGTGCCAGACCAGCCACGTAGATGGCAATGACTGTGAGCACTACAGCCTCTGCTTCCGAGACGGGGAAGTGCTGCGTAGCAACATGCTGGCCCAGGATGGGCACGAAGTAGAGTGCGAGTCCAGTGGCATGGCAGATCAGCAGTGGGGGCACCAGCGCCAGCAGGCTGGGCCTCGGCTCCTGCATGGAAGAGAAGAGCACAAGGAGACTGAGGGGAGGCACCCGCAGAGCTGGAAGGACAGAGGCCTGGAAGGAGAGGCTGCTAATCCTGAATCACTGCCCTGGGCATGGGCACCCCTGGCAGGCACCAACATGGCAGGGCAGGAAGCTGGTGTTGGCTCCACAAAGGAGCCCTGGGTGGCTCAGCAGACTGGGCCCCCAATCGCCTTTCCTGCTGCAGTGGGGGGAGGGGCTGCGTGCACCGAGGCTTGGTGAGCAACACTCACCCTTGGTTGTGGGCTGCCACCCTCCTGGTTGGTATTAACTTCTCAAGCAACGCAACAGGACACATGGACCTGCCAGGCCAGTGCCCCGTCTCATGAAGACGACCCGCCTTCACTCTCACCAGAACTGAAATACAACAGCCCCTGTGGAGTACTGGAGGGTTTTGTCTGCAACTGGAGCAAGATGGCCCTGGCCTGATCCTGCTTGCCTGAGGAGCAGGATCAGTAGAGGGCAACCTGGGTGGCCAGGAAACCAAGAACTTCAAGGAGCACTTCAAAAAGCACTGCCTACGCTAAACCTAAAGAGATTATGATGAGGAGATCACTGGGACAACCTGTGGGCTCTCCTCCTTCATAGGGGGTTTCCAAGCAGAGGCTGGACAGCCACCCAACTAGCCTACACCATGCAAGGGGTTGGATTAGATGACCTTCAACTGCAGCAGCCCATCAGATTAACAGTATCTGGCACTCAAGGGCCTGCATTTGTGCAGGAAAACCACAAAAGCAAATGTGGAAGAGTCTCCGAAATGCACCTTGCTTGGCTGACTGAGAAGCTGCCACCTGCCATCTCATCATTCACACAATTGGGGAGATGCAGCTGACACAAGGGAAGGGACAACGGTGTGACCTGTTGCAGGAACACAAATGTATAGGGAAGAGGGACCTACCTGGCCCCAGGACCAGGGGGTGGGTGGGCACTGCTGGAGCACAAGGGGGCAGCGCAAGGAGGGTTAGCACACTCCCTTCCCAAGGGCAGGAGAGCACTGCAGTATTCACAGAGGGTCCCTCCCGCTCGACTCCCATTCACACAGACTGGCTCCTCTCAGCCACCCCTCACCTCCACAGCAACTGGGCCCGAGTCTCCGTCGCAGAGCCGCTCATCCAGGTCCAGGTCGCACCTGCCCAGTTTCATCCACAGGTCCAGAGCGTTAAATGGAAAGTCAAAGGAAACCCAGACAGCCCTCTTGAGGACCTGTATGTTCAAACCAGCCCCCTCCCTGAACCCTAAGACACACCAGATGCTTCCTCCCCAGGTCAGCCCACAGAGAGGGCAGCCCGTGGCTCTCAGGGACTCCAAGTTGATGGCCAGACATCCTGCCCATCTTGATGGCAGAGCATCCCCTGTGACTTCTGGATGAGCCAAATTCTGCCAAGGAGGATCATGAGTGAAGACAGGCAGTGCAGGGACAATCCCCACCAACCAGGGACCGCCTCTTGCTCCCACCCACTTCAGGCATGGTCTCATAAGAACAGCCCCACCGTAGGCCATAGGCCCATCTAGTCCAGCTTCCTGTATCCCACAGCGGCCCACCAAATGCCCCAGGGAGCACACCAGACAACAAGAGACCTGCATCCTGGTGCCCTCCCTTGTATCTGGCATAGCACATTTCTAAAATCAGGAGGTTGCGCATACACATCATGGCTTGTACCCCGTAATGGATTTTTCCTCCAGAAACTTGTCCAATCCCCTTTTAAAGGCATCCAGGCCAGATGCCATCACCACATCCTGCAGCAAGGAGTTCCACAGACCAACCACATGCTGAGTAAAGTATTTTTTTTTGGTCTGTTCTAACCCTCCCAACGCTTAATTTTAGTGGATGTCCCCTGGTTCTGTTGTTCTGTGAGAGTGTGAAGAGCAGCACTGCCACCCTGGCTACTTGACACCCTGACAGCTCCGACCCCTTTAGTGTAGGAGGCACCGCTTGGGTCTTTACAGCTACTTGGGCTCACAAGGCTTTCTAAGGGCTCAAAAACATCTCTTCCTGTTTTCTCCATGAAGCTGGAAGTGATATTTTTCAGCCCTCCAAGGGCCAGGGAGGCAGTCCGCTGCTTCCCTGGCCCTCAGAATGCCTTTAGGTGAGAGGCCCTCGGGGGGGGGGGTGGCCCTCAGATTGGTGTGCTGGCCGACAGGAGCCGAGGGGCATCCGGTTCGGGACTCCTCATCCCTATGGGATGAGGATGGGGAGGTTAGAGAACAACAAGACAAAGGCAGGGTAGGAGAAGAAATTGGGAAAGGTAGGGTGATGGGATGTGATAGACGGTTTGGCACAATGAGGCGGGGACAAAGGAGCGAATAAGCAGCCCATCCTGGGGCATTCCGTGTATAAATGCTTTTATGCGAATGCCCGATGTCTACGAGCAAAGGTGGGAGAACTGGAATGTCTGGTGACAAGGGAAAATATTGATATAGTGGGCATAACGGAAACCTGGTGGAATGCGGAGAATCAGTGGGATACCACAATCCCGGGATATAAACTCTACAGGAGGGACAGGCAGGGGCGTGTTGGAGGTGGGGTGGCCCTTTATGTTAAGGAAGGGATAAAATCCAGCAAAGTAGAGATTGAAGGTGGGTCCGACTCCACCGTAGAATCTCTGTGGGTTAAATTACCAGGCTTGTGCAGCGATGTAATACTGGGGGTGTGCTATCGTCCTCCAGACCAGAAATCTGATGGGGACCTTGAAATGAGGAAACAGATCAGGGAGGTGACAAGGAGGGACAGGGTTGTAATCATGGGGGACTTCAATTATCCTCATATTGACTGGGTCAATTTGTGTTCTGGTCACGATAAGGAAACCGGATTTCTTGACGTGCTAAATGACTGTGGCTTAGATCAGCTAGTTACGGAGCCTACCAGAGGACAGGTGACTCTGGATTTAATTTTGTGCGGTATGCAGGACCTGGTTAGAGATGTAAACGTTACTGAGCCATTGGGGAACAGTGATCATGCTGCGATCCGTTTTGACGTGCACGTTGGGGGAAGAATACCAGGCAAATCTCTAACAAAAACCCTTGACTTCCGACGGGCGGACTTCCCTCAAATGAGGAGGCTGGTTAGAAGGAGGTTGAAAGGGAGGGTAAAAAGAGTCCAATCTCTCCAGAGTGCATGGAGGCTGCTTAAAACAACAGTAATAGAGGCCCAGCAGAGGTGTATACCGCAAAGAAAGAAGGGTTCCACTAAATCCAGGAGAGTGCCCGCATGGCTAACCAGCCAAGTTAGAGAGGCTGTGAAGGGCAAGGAAGCTTCCTTCCGTAAATGGAAGTCTTGCCCTAATGAGGAGAATAAAAAGGAACACAAACTGTGGCAAAAGAAATGTAAGAAGGTGATATGGGAGGCCAAGTGAGACTATGAGGAACGCATGGCCAGCAACATTAAGGGGAACAATAAAAGCTTCTTCAAATACGTTAGAGGCAGGAAACCCGCCAGAGAAGCGGTTGGCCCTCTGGATGGTGAGGGAGGGAAAGGGGAGATAAAAGGAGACTTAGAGATGGCAGAGAAATTAAATGAGTTCTTTGCATCTGTCTTCACGGCAGAAGACCTCGGGCAGATACCGCTGCCCGAACGGCCCCTCCTGACTGAGGAGTTAAGTCAGATAGAGGTTAAAAGAGAAGACGTTTCAGACCTCATTGATAAATTAAAGATCAATAAGTCACCGGGCCCTGATGGCATCCACCCAAGGGTTATAAAGGAATTGAAGAATGAAGTTGCAGATCTCTTGACTAAGGTATGCAACTTGTCCCTCAAAACGGCCATGGTGCCAGAAGATTGGAGGATAGCAAATGTCACGCCTATTTTTAAAAAGGGAAAGAGGGGGGACCCGGGAAACTATAGGCCGGTCAGCCTAACATCCATACCGGGTAAGATGGTGGAATGCCTCATCAAAGATAGGATCTCAAAACACATAGACGAACAGGCCTTGCTGAGGGAGAGTCAGCATGGCTTCTGTAAGGGTAAGTCTTGCCTCACGAACCTTATAGAATTCTTTGAAAAGGTCAACAGGCATGTGGATGCGGGAGAACCCGTGGACATTATATATCTGGACTTTCAGAAGGCGTTTGACACGGTCCCTCACCAAAGGCTACTGAAAAAACTCCACAGTCAGGGAATTAGAGGACAGGTCCTCTCCTGGATTGAGAACTGGTTGGAGGCCAGGAAGCAGAGAGTGGGTGTCAATGGGCAATTTTCACAATGGAGAGAGGTGAAAAGCGGTGTGCCCCAAGGATCTGTCCTGGGACCGGTGCTTTTCAACCTCTTCATAAATGACCTGGAGACAGGGGTGAGCAGTGAAGTGGCTAAGTTTGCAGACGACACCAAACTTTTCCGAGTGGTAAAGACCAGAAGTGATTGTGAGGAGCTCCAGAAGGATCTCTCCAGACTGGCAGAATGGGCAGCAAAATGGCAGATGCGCTTCAATGTCAGTAAGTGTAAAGTCATGCACATTGGGGCAAAAAATCAAAACTTTAGATATAGGCTGATGGGTTCTGAGCTGTCTGTGACAGATCAGGAGAGAGATCTTGGGGTGGTGGTGGACAGGTCGATGAAAGTGTCGACCCAATGTGCGGCGGCAGTGAAGAAGGCCAATTCTATGCTTGGGATCATTAGGAAGGGTATTGAGAACAAAATGGCTAGTATTATAATGCCGTTGTACAAATCGATGGTAAGGCCACACCTGGAGTATTGTGTCCAGTTCTGGTCGCCGCATCTCAAAAAAGACATAGTGGAAATGGAAAAGGTGCAAAAGAGAGCGACTAAGATGATTGAGACATACAAAATTATGCAGGGGATGGACAGAGTGGATAGGGAGATGCTCTTTACACTTTCACATAATACCAGAACCAGGGGACATCCACTAAAATTGAGTGTTGGGCGGGTTAGGACAGACAAAAGAAAATATTTCTTTACTCAGCGCGTGGTCGGTCTATGGAACTCCTTGCCACAGGATGTGGTGCTGGCGTCTAGCCTAGACGCCTTTAAAAGGGGATTGGATGAGTTTCTGGAGGAAAAATCCATTATGGGGTACAAGCCATGATGAGTATGCGCAACCTCCTGATTTCAGGAATGGGTTAAGTCAGAATGCCAGATGTAGGGGAGGGCACCAGGATGAGGTCTCTTGTTATCTGGTGTGCTCCCTGGGGCATTTGGTGGGCCGCTGTGAGATACAGGAAGCTGGACTAGATGGGCCTATGGCCTGATCCAGTGGGGCTGTTCTTATGTTCTTATGACTACCAGCGGGGGAGCCACTGTAGCACGGCAGATGGTGCCACCCTCCAAGCCTGGCACCTGGGATATCTGACCCCCTTGCTCCCCCAGTACACCACAGACCCTTCTGCATCTCAAGTCCCCGCCTGCATTCGTTTAGGACTGCGAAGGCACTTGCCACCCACTGCTCTGTAAAGCCCCCGGTGGCCTGCACACAAGTGAAACACCTGAAGAGCTCCGTTCCCACCAGGCTTGGGACTTGCCAACTAGAAGACCCCCCCCCCCACTCCATCCCAGATCTTGACTCAAACACTCCTTCTGCAAGCAGGATATCTTAAGGACCAGGACAAGGATGAGGAAGCCAAAAGCCGGCATGTAGATCCCAATGGAGACAAAGCGGGAGAGGGAGGGCAGCAGGTAGAGGAAGTATGACTGATGCAGGCGCTCCAGCAGGTTGTTCAGCTTTCGGAACATTCCCTCCAGGGTTCTGCAAAGGAAAGATGGAAAGTGAGGCACAGCAGAACACCCTTGCGCCCCACATCTGCTGGGCCTCTTCAGCCCCTGCTGAAGCCCCCAAGATCTGTTCACTGAAGAAGCAGAGACCTCTCCTGCTGGCCTTTTGCCTTCAGCCTGTGGGGCCCACGGCCCTACTTACGCGCCCATCATGCCCATGTCAAACTTATACTGGCGGAAGCTGTTGATGCCGCGCACTGTGATGGCCTCGATGTGGTAGCGCAGGAAGAGGCCATGGTCGCCCTGAGGCCGGCCTGAGCCCTGCTTCAGCACCATCAGCAGCAGAGTCTGCAAGGAGTGGAGGTAGGCCGGCAGCGAGTCCCAGTCGGAGCGCTGCAGCTGGAGGGCAGAAGCAGAGGGCCACACGGCGTTGGTTCCCAGGACAGCCACTCCGACTCCCCACCACTTGCTCTGGGGTGCAGCATGCCGAGGAGGGGGGGAGCCCAGGAAACCAAGAGGCTCCCCAGAATTAGACCAGTTCTGCAGGGAAGGTGCCCCACATGTGCACAAGATGGCCTGGGTTGCACATACGGGCTGCTCTGGGACAGAAGGCCCCTGGTCCCCTTTCTCAGTGGCACCCCAGATGGGTTCACCTTTCCCCCACCTTCCCCTGAATGGTGCAGAGGAGTCCGTTCTTCTGGCAGAAGGCATAAAAAAGATTGACCAGGTCCAGGTTAGGCAGCTGCCCGTTTAACCCCTCCACAGCCACATCAAAGCTGGTGATGACATCACTGCTCAATTCCAGAGAGATAGCAGCCTGGATGGCTCCAGCTCGGCCCAGCATTCCTGACGAGAGCACCTCTAGGGAGGGAAAGAGCAGCTAGGCTAGTGGGAAACAAGTGGCCCAATTTCTATGCGCCCTGCAAGCAACGTAGTTTGCGTGGCTAGATCTGAAGCACTGGTGTTAATACAACTCTTTTGAGGTCGCTGGAAGATAGCCCAAGACTTTGCCTGCATGTAAAGAAAGTCTGGGGTTCCATAATGGAGGAGAGCTGCTGAGGCCCAGCAGGGAGGCCACAGGGGCCTTGCTGATGGATTCGGCCCCGGAAAAGTTGACAAGGCGTTCCAGGCACGGGAACCCACAAGAGAAAAGAAGGCAAGAAGGTGGAAGCCCAGGGGCACGCGTTCCGCAGCGAGGCGAGAAAGCAGGCTGCAGCAACCAATTCGGGACCAGCACTCCGCCCGTGTCTCCCTCTCATGCCCACCTGTGACATTGACATCGTGATAGGCCTCCAGCCAGGCCTCCATGCCGATCAGGTCGTGCTCGTTTACGAGGAAGATGATGTCCTTCGCCCAGTAGATCTGGCCTGGAACAAGAGAACAGCCCAGGTACTGCATGCAGCCACTTACAACTCAGCAGGCCCACCTCTGGCACCAGCAAGTGCTCCAACCAGGGCCAGACCTTTCCCACCGCAGGAGCTGCTGGAAAGGAAACCCAGGCAGATAACGTTGGCCTGGTCTCAACCTCAAGTCACAGTGGAATCCTTAGTCCGCTACCTGCTTGCAGGCCTTTAAAACTCTGCTTTAAAGGAACTTTTTATACACAAAAAGACAAGCAAAAGAACTGCAGCTCAGCACAGAGATGCGTGTCCTCCTGCTTTCACACAGAAGCCCCCAACCAATCCAGTCCAGTCCTCAGCACCACCCCCAGACCCTCCTCTACCCAAAGAGCCCTGTCCACCAGAAGGCCTCACCAGTGCTCCATTTTTACAGGACAAACTTTAGCAAGCCTCATCCACCACCACTCAGTTGTAAAAAAGGCAAGCAGGCAGGCAGGCCCCAGACAGCCTGCGGATGCAGCCACTAGCTCCCCAGCTCACCTCGGAAGTGGGAGGCCAGTGCCAGCATCAGCCCTACAGCCTGGTTGTTGTGCTGCCCCTCGCTGCAAGGGACGCTTAGCACTAAGGACTCTGTGCTGGCTGCGCGGGGAGCCCGCAGGATCCCATACACATTGGTTCCTTTCACCATCTGCAAAGAGGAAAGCACACGGTGAGGGGAGCCCTGAGTATTTCTCCCCTCTAAGTGGCAGTCAACAAACCAACCTTTGCTGGGAGCAGGGAGGGAGATATAACCTGCCTGCACATAGAAGCTCCCATTTCCAAGACCAAGCCCCCAACCCCTGCACAGTTAGCAAAACAGCTGCAGTCCTGCCCACCCAGGACTTGTCACATACGTATCTCTCCCGCATCTCGTCAGGGAATGGCAGCGTGCGGGAAAAGGGTTGCTTGTACACCTCCAGGCCCAGGTTCCACATGGTCTTCTCTAGCCAAGCTACTGGCATGCCCCTGAAGGGAGAGGAAAAACAGTGTGACAGATAAGGCCCAGTCCCTCTTCTGTTCAGGTAAGGAGAGTGGGAGCCCCTGGACTGGCCAGATCCCCAGAGCACAGATGCTACTTGCAGAAAGGTCCAGAGAGGCCTGGGAAAGATTCCCTCCTCAGGACGCTGGAGAGCTTTTATCAGTCCATGTAGAATACCCAGTTGGATGGACTCACCACAGCCTGACTTGGCAGGGCAGCTTTTGAGAGCTGATTGACTCCAACTGCATTTTCCCAGAGCGAGAAAACACAACCCAGTAATAAAAAGTACAAAGTGAGCTCTTATTTATTCATGTTTTAGCAGCTGCTCCTACTCTATGCACTGTGTGTAGTTTGCAGCTTTCCCTACTTCTGCTCCAATCCCTACTCCCCACACCACAATTCTGCACTGCAGCCAGCTTAAGCCTGAGCGCTGGCAAGGTGGCGCAACTCCCCTGGAAAGCTGCTGGTCTGCTGTGACCCAATGCCCCCTTCAAAGCACAGCTGAAGAGTGTCCCAAGATGGTTCGCAGAAGCAAAGGCAGGCACCTCCTGCCCAGTCAGACCCCTCCGGCCCCCTCGCTCAGCAGGCTGCAGCCCTCTGGACCTAAGTTCTTCCTGGCTCATCTGGAGGTACTGTGTGCATGGTAGGGCTGGCTATAGGACCGAGTCACAGCCGTCTCCAAAGACTGCTTGGGGCCCACATGGGGTGATGGAAAGGGCCCAACAGGGCCAGCAGCTGCACTCCACCCCCTGCAAGACAGGCTGGGCAGAAGGGGGGAGCGACACTGCCAAGTAGAGTTGGGGGCACTCACCCAGCCTTCTTCTTGTGGCCGGCGAACTCACGGGCGAAGGCGAGGGCGCGCTCCCCGTGGCCGAACTGCTCCTCCACCATGGTGGAGCCCATGGCGTTCTCAGACATGTACATGCGTAGTGTGAAGGGCTGGAAAGCCAGGCCCAGAAACCAGCCCAGCCCAGCCAGGAAGCTCACCACGCTGCAGGGGCGGGAGAGGGGACTCAGGACATGGGGAGACAGGAGGAGGCCCTCCACCCACCAGGGAGCCCACCACACTGCAGGGGGGAGAAAAGGGGCTCAGGACTTGGGGGGGTCAGGAGGGAGGCCCTCCCCCAGAAGCTCACCACACTGCAGGGGGGAGAAAAGGGGCTCAGGACTTGGGGGGGTCAGGAGGGAGGCCCTCCCCCGGAAGCTCACCACACTACAGGGGGGAGAAGGGGCTCAGAACACGGGGGGGACAGGGGGAGGCGCTCTGCCTCCCCAGGAAGCTCACCACGCTGCAGGGGGGAGACAAGGGGGTCGGACATGGGGGGGCCCCGCCCGGGCTGCTCACCAGAGCGGGGTGTTCAGCCGCAGCAGGAGGCGGGAGAGCGCCCGGCGCCGGTAGGGGTCCGAGAGGAGGCCCATGTTGGCGCCTGGGCTCAGGTCCCGCCGCCGCTGCCCCCTCCAAGGCCCACGGCTGGGCGGTGACAGGAGCGGAGCGCCAGCGCCAGCGCCACCCCGACCAGCCCGCCTCCTCAGCCCGCCTGCGCATGCCCGTCGCGGAGCCTGTGCGCACTACCGGCTCCGCGTGCGACGCCACTTCCAGGAAAACGCACCCGGATGTTCGTTGGGGCGGCCCCTCTAGCCCACCTATCTCTATCATCGAACGCTCGCCCGCTTCCAGAGCCAGCAACAGTCTAGAGTGACGCTCTTGGGGTCGCTAGAGAGGCGCTGCTGCTGGTGCCCAGCGGCTTGCTTGGGTGCTTCGAGGCCACCAGCTGTCGTGGGCCTGATTCAGGGTGCTGATGCTCACCTTGGAAGGCCTGGGCCTTGAAGGCAGGGGTGTGTGGTGGGAGGGGAGGCAGGTGAGGCAGTGCCTCCCCGCCGGGGCCCTTCGGAAGGCAGCACCACCGCTGCCAGTGCAACACGCGTAGGCTGAGTGTGCCTGAGCACCTCCCACGGTGGCGCTTTCCAAAGGGCCCTGCTGGGGAGGCACTGCCTCACCTCCCACCACACGCCCCTGTAGCAAGACCACCTGCCAGCCAGTGAGGCCTTTAACAGAAATCAGGTGGCAAGGAGCAGGGCCTTTTCTGGGGTTGCACCACAGCTGTGGACCACCCTCCCTTCTGAGACAGTGCAGTGGGGCCCACATGGTTCATTTCAACTGGCATTGGGAGGGCTGCTCTTTGCTCATACTTTTATTGTTTCTGGCTTGTAGTCCCACTTCAACACTTTTCCATTTGCGTTACAACCACTCTATGCCACTGGGGGGGCACCTGCTGGTTTTTCAGAATCATTAAGGCTGCTATCCTAACCACACTTATCTAGGAGTAAGCCCCACTGAATACATGAGGACTTGTTTCTGAGTAGATATGCATAGGATTGGTCTCTGAGGGCCCAATCCTATCCAATTTTCAAGCACCAGTGCAGCTGCAATGCAGCCCCAAGGTAAGGAAACAAATGCTCCCATACCTTAAGGAGGACTCTGTGATTGCTGCCCCACAAGATGTAGTGCATGCCCCATCAGCACAGCTACCCCGGTACTGCCCTGAAGGAGCAGGTCCGCAGCTTGGGGGTCCACCTGGACTCGCAGCTGCTCCTGGATTCCCAGGTGGCGGCTGTGGCTAGGGGGGCCTTTGCTCAGCTTCGGCTGGTGCACCAGCTGCGGCTGTACTTGGATCGTGCAGACCTGGCCACGGTGATCCATGCCACGGTGACACAGAAGTTAGATTATTGTAACATGCTTTATGTGGGGCTGCCCCTGAAGACTGTTCGGAAACTGCAATTAGTGCAGAATGCGGCGGCCCGTGTGGTTACTGGAGGCAGGCGGTTTGACTCTTGTCAGCCTGCTTCTCCAGGGGCTACATTGGCTGCCCATTTGTTTCTGGGCCCAATTCAAGGTGCTGGTTTTGACCTTTAAAGCCCTATACTGCTCTGGGCCAGGGTATCTTAGAGATCGCCTACTTCTGTACAATCCGGCTCATCCTCTTAGGTCATCAGAGAAGACCTTTTTACAAGTGCTGCCACCTAAGGAGGTACTTGGGGCAGCGACAAGAAATAGGGCCTTCTCAGTAGTGGCACCAACGTTATGGAACTCATAAGAACATAAGAACATAAGAACAGCCCCGCTGGGTCAGGCCACAGGCCCATCTAGTCCAGCTTCCTGTATCTCACAGCGGCCCACCAAATGCCCCAGAGAGCACACCAGATAACAAGAGACCTCATCCTGGTGCCCTCCCCTACATCTGGCATTCTGACTTAACCCATTCCTAAAATCAGGAGGTTGCGCATACACATCATGGCTTGTACCCCATAATGGATTTTTCCTCCAGAAACTCGTCCAATCCCCTTTTAAAGGCGTCTAGGCTAGACGCCAGCACCACATCCTGTGGCAAGGAGTTCCACAGACTGACCACGCGCTGAGTAAAGAAATATTTTCTTTTGTCTGTCCTAACCCGCCCAACACTCAATTTTAGTGGATGTCCCCTGGTTCTGGTATTATGTGAGAGTGTAAAGAGCATCTCCCTATCCACTCTGTCCATCCCCTGCATAATTTTGTATGTCTCAATCATGTCCCCCCTCAAGCGTCTCTTTTCTAGGCTGAAGAGGCCCAAACGCCGTAGCCTTTCCTCATAAGGAAGGTGCCCCAGCCCCGTAATCATCTTAGTCGCTCTCTTTTGCACCTTTTCCATTTCCACTATGTCTTTTTTGAGATGCGGCGACCAGAACTGGACACAATACTCCAGGTGTGGCCTTACCATCGATTTGTACAACGGCATTATAATATTAGCCGTTTTGTTCTCAATACCCTTCCTAATGATCCCAAGCATAGAATTGGCCTTCTTCACTGCCGCCGCACATTGGGTCGATACTTTCATCGACCTGTCCACCACCACCCCAAGATCTCTCTCCTGATCTGTCACAGACAGCTCAGAACCCATCAGCCTATATCTAAAGTTTTGATTTTTTGCCCCAATGTGCATGACTTTACACTTACTGACATTGAAGCGCATCTGCCATTTTGCTGCCCATTCTGCCAGTCTGGAGAGATCCTTCTGGAGCTCCTCACAATCACTTCTGGTGATTCCCTTCTGAACTCCCCCTTGATTTGAGAATGGCTCCCTCTCTTGAGACTTTTCAGCGAGGCCTGAAGACCCTTCTATTTAAACAAGCTTTCTGAGTTCTTGGCCTTTTTAACATCTTTTCTACATCTTTTAGTATGTTTTTACAGGCCTGATTTCTTTACGATCTGCTGCTCTATGCTCTTTTTACCTGACTACTGTTTTTACGATATCTATCAATGTGTTAATATGTTTTTATCTGTTTGTTAAATTATGTCTTAATCTGCTTTTAACCTATTGTAAGCCGCCCTGGGTCCCTTTGGGGAGAAGGGCGGGGTATAAATAGTTATTATTATTACTGAAAATTTGTATAGGATTGGGCCCTGAGTAAGTAAATGCACTCTCTGATTAACTAGGGGAGGGAGCTACAGGTTCTTTTGGGGAAAGCCTCTGAAGGTGGGTGAAGAGCCAGCTGAGTATGGGCAGGGAGATGTACAGGGTGAGGCTTGTTTGGAAATTCCAGTCGCAGAGGGGGGTCGTTAACAGGAAGGTGGGGAGGCGCAAATGAGCGTAGAGAGGGATTGGCACGTCTCCCTACCGGCCTTGTGACTTTGCTTCAGTCTGCCACGCAAACTACGCAAAGGCCAGTGCGGGCACAGAAACTCACCAGAGTGGGTGAGCACAGAGCAGATGCAGCCCAGGGAATGGACCTGGCAGGTCTTGCATCTCAGAAGGTCCTGAGCCAAGGCCAAAGGAGGACCCTCTGCTTGGCATTCAGAAGGCAGCTCCCCTCCCCCAGCCAGCTGCTCCCCACTGCCAGACTTTCCTTGTAAGAATATTTATTCTCAGACATGTAAAGATGCAGAAAAAAATTTGACGCAAACACGTTGGTACAAGTCACTCCCTTCCAATCCCACTGGTTTAGCCTTTGTGTAAACAGTCTGGAGATAGGACATCTGCTGCCCAAGCCAGGCGGAGACCAGAGGCGCTGCACCGGGCCCCCATTCCAGTTGCCTGCACGCCCAGCTCACTTGCCCAGCAGCAGAGTGACCTCTTGCAGGTGCTCCCGCACCACCTGGTCCAGCACAGCATAGATGTCTCTACAGGCCTTGCTGGCAGCATCAATGATGCGCTCCAGGTGGTCCTCGTGCAGCCGGGCGTTCATCTCCAGCAGGGCAATCTGGTCCGACTTGGGCAGCAGTGCCAGGGCCAGCTGGGGCCCCCCCGCCACCTCCTCCACATAGTTCAGATCAGCCAGAGGCACGTCCTCAATGAAGCCAGCAGAGCTGGCACACACGTAGTCCCGCATGGGGATGCCAGCGTCGATGACCGCCAGCGTGGCTGCATTCACCGAGGCACAGTAGTTCCCGCCATCTGCTTGCAGGATCTGAAGAAAGACAGGATGGGTTCTTAGGGACTGGGGAGGAGGAGGCTCACTCCAGACACCACCCACGGCACCCGCTCAGGGCCTCCCCACACCAGCCAGGCAGTGGCAGTCCTGCCCAACAGCATCTGCTGCAGAAAGGCCTGGATAGGACCCAGAACGTCAGAGGTGCTGCCCCCTTGAGGGTGCCTCTTCCTCTGGTGGGCTGACCCCCCCCCCCCAGCCCGTGCCTGGTTTGCAGCGCATGGGGGTTTTGTTCCTGAGCGCAGAGGCCGCGGGGAGTGAGCAGGGGCCCCTCCCCCACCCGCAGGGCGGCCCGCACCCCCACAGCGGCGCCCACATGGCCTCTGCAGCGTGCCGCCCGCGCTGCCCACCTGGACGTAGATGTCGATCTGCGAGCGAGGGAAGAGGCGCGTGAGGATGGCGGCCTCGAAGGTCTGCCGCAGGTGCAGGCTCATCTCGCCGGACTGCCGGTCCCCGCGGGGCCTGCGCTTGCGCTCGCCGGTGCTGAAGGTGGCCATGCTGTACTGGCAGTTCACCAGCGCCTGGTCGTGCAGCGCTCTGCCGCGCGCGCCGCGCATCTGCGGGGAGAGCGGCAGCGTCGGGCACGGCCTGGGGCGCGGCGCGGCCGCAGCGGCACCCCAGCAGCCCGCCCCGCCCGCCCGCCCGCCTACCTCGTGGGGCCCGTAGACGACGGCCAGCGCCTTGGTGTTGCCTTGCTCCAGGTAGGCGGAGCCGTCGGCCTGCGCGAAGACGCCCATGCGGGCGCGGACCTGGCGCAGCTCCCCCGCGCGGCGTCCGTCCAGGCGGTAGCCCTGCTCCGACAGCAGCTCCAGCCCGGCCATGGGGACGGAGGGCGGGGGCTTCCCGGCCTGCCTCTGCGTCAGGCGGCTGCGCAGCCCGGACGGGGGAGAGCCGAGAGACCCGGGGCTGCCTGCAGGGCCGCTGCCCAAGGAGTGGAGTCCGCGCCCGGCGGCTGGCGGGGAAGCAGCCCGTCAGCCAGGCGAAGAGAAGGGACGCCGGGCGCTCGTCCTCCTCCCACGCCGAGGCCCGCCCCGCCCCGCCCCCACCGAGGCGGAGCCAGAGCCGAGGGACCTCTCCACCGCCCCCTCGAGGCTGCTGTCCCCGCCCCCGCCCCGAGAGCGAGCGGAGGGCCCGGGAGTCTGCGCTCCCGCTGCCTCCCTCCCGCCCCTCGTCGCAGCGCCCCGGGCCCGTCCTCGTCCTTCCTCCGGCGCCAGCCGCAGCCTCGACTCCGCGGCCATGGCCGAGCGCGCCCCGGGCAAGTTCCACTTCGCCATCGACCGCGGCGGCACCTTCACCGACGTCTTCGCCCGCTGCCCCGGCGGGAAGGTGCGCGTGCTGAAGCTGCTCTCCGAGGACCCAGCCAGCTACCGCGACGCGCCCACCGAGGGCATCCGCCGCGTCCTGGAGGAGGTGAGCGCGCCCGCCCCGTCGACCAGGGCAGACTGCGCCGACCCGGGACAGCGCGCCCCGGGGCCCGGCCGGCCCTCGCCTGGCGCCTGTAGGGTGCCGCGCCGTCAGGATCGCCCCGGGGAGCCGCGCAGTCGGGGCGACACTGGCGGACACCCTCCCCTGGCAGTCGCCCCTTCCCGACCTGGGGGGGCTTGGCTCCGAGGCTGCTGCTGCCCTTTACCCGCTGGGCTCGGCCCGACGGCCCGCCTGGCGAAAGCGCCTCGGGGCCGCGGACTCTGGGGGGGCTTCCTGGAAAGGGCTGCCGGTGCTCAGCCCGCAGCAGAGGGGCCGCGCCTTCGGGGCGCACCTGCTCAAGCAGCCGGCGCTGGGCAGCGGGTGGGGGAGCAGGGCCGGCCCTGAGCGCGCCCGCCTCGTCGGTCCCGCAGGAGTGCGGCGTGCCCTTTCCGAAGGAGCGGCCGTTGGACGCGTCGCTCATCGCCGGCATCCGCATGGGCACCACGGTGGCCACCAACGCGCTGCTGGAGCGGAGGGGCGCGCGCCTGGCGCTGCTCATCACCCGCGGCTTCCGCGACCTGCTGCACATCGGCACCCAGGCCCGGCCCCGCATCTTCGACCTGGTGAGTCTGCTCGGCGCGCCACCAGGCCAAAGGCGCGTCCCGTCTAGTCCCTCCCGTCGGCGCCTGGGGGCGGGTGCCGCGCGGCCCCGCGGATTGGCTGCCGGGCGGGAAGGCAGCCCGGGTCTCTGGCGGGCCTCTCCTGGCGCCTCTGCTGGGCTCAGGTGCAGCTCCTCGAGCCCGCCCGGCTCTTCGTGGGACAGGGCCTTTCCCCCAGCAGACTGGTGGGCGGTCCTGAAGCCCCCCAACTCCTTTCCTGTCCCCAAGGGCACTTGGGCAGTCCCTTGGAGTTCCAGGCTGGCAGAAGGAGTGGCTGAAGCAAGGAGGAGTGGCTGAACCCCCCCCCCCCATGAGGCTCCAGATCTGGGGTGGCTGGTTCTGACTCCAACAGTCCTTGGAAGTTCAAAAGAAGGGAGGGGCACCCCCTGCCAGGCCTGGGGGGGGGGCGGGAGTGCCCTGAACCCCCAGCTCACAGGCTCCATGTGGCTGTTGGGAGTGAAGGGCTGTTTGGAGGCGCATCCCCTGGTCCTTTTCTGTGCCACCTGTTCCAGCCCTCCCGCCAACCCCCAGGCCCTGGCGTCTGAGGGTGTCTTTAGGCCAGAGGAGGCATTGTGCAGTCTTGGGATGCCCCCCTGGTCTGGGGCAGCTTCCAGGTCAACCAAGCCAGTTTCTCTAAGGGGGCCTGTGTGAACTGGTGGTGTTTTCTGCACACGAGGTTTCCTGCCTTCTTTGCAGGCCCAGTTCTGGTTCCCTCCAAAGGAGCAACTGCCCCTAAGTTGGTCTTCTGGGCCAGAGAGCCCTGTGCGTCCAAGGCCTCTCTTCTGGGAGCACTTGGGGGGGGGATGGAGTAGCTCCTGATAGTAGATTCCCTCTGCAGCTGCCTGCTGTCCAGGAGACCCCCTTCCCAAACTTGCCCAGTAGCAGATTTCACCAGCCTTACAGTCTCCAATGCATGATGATTTCCCCAGTCTCTTTCCTCAGCTACCCTCTTGCAGCATTCTGCCTAGGCCAGCCTGGCTGCTGCACACTCTGGGAAGTGACGCGTCTCCGCTGAGTTCACCCTTCAGATCCCTGAATTGCCTGGTTGCCTGGCAGGATGGCGTTGCTTTTGCACTTTCCTGCCAGCATAGGGGCGGAGCGGGGATCCCCACGCCGCTGGCAGCTTTGATTGCAGACTTGGACGCTGGTGGTTCTTGGAGTGAGTTCCCCCAGTATGATGCCTGTCTCCAGTGCCCTTCTCAGCTTACGCTGCAATCCTAGATGTCTTTGCCTTGGATTATGTCTCATTAAACTCTGGGAGACCTGATTGGATGTACTTACGCTGGAGTTGTCGCTGAGGACTGCTTCTTACCGCTCCCTTCACCCTCTTTCAGGCAGTGTCGGTGCCAGAGGTGCTGTATGAGGCTGTCCTGGAAGTGGATGAGCGCCTGGTCCTGAGTCAGGAGGGGTGCCGGCTCTTTGACTCAGCCCAGCCAGTCACAGGTGAGAGCTCTAGACAGGTTGGGCGAGGAAGATGCTGTTTCTAGACTGACTGCACGCAGCCTGGCTTTGGGGGGCTTCTGCCAGAGCTGGCCCCATGATGAGGCTCTTACCTTGGAGATGACTGCTGCTCTGTTGGGGCAGGGGCTCTCCGGTCTCCAGTGGCAACTTTTGTGTGTGACTCCTTCTTTGTCTCAGGCTTGACAGGGGAATCCTTGGTGGTGCAGAGACCTGTGGACCTGGAGGCCTTGCGGGGACCACTGGAGAGGCTGTTGGCACAGGGCATCTGCAGCTTGGCTGTGGTGCTTCTGCATTCCTACATGTGAGTTTTATGCCTGGTGGGGGAGGCAGGGGAGTAAGCATGTTCTTTTGGTCCCGGATATCTGCTGGGGCTGAGGGGTTGCTGCTGTTGCCAAGCGTGGAGGCTGGAAGTTAACGGGGGCCAGAGGAGTGTCACTTCTGGGAACTTGAAGAACTGACAGGTGTTTTCTCGGATCCACTTTCTGAGAAGCCGTGCAGTAGCGCCAGGAGGCTGGAGACGAGCGAGCAGGGAGAAAAGGACATGAGGTTGACATTCAGGCTGCAGACTGTGCTTGAAGCACCAAGTAGTCTGTCTGTGAGCCAAGGAGTCGTGTGGGGTGTTGGGGAGGAGCCAGCCTAGTTTTCACAGGCATGTATGCAAATGGGGGGTGCTTTCCTGGGGGAGATCTGCGTTATTCGCTGTGTGCCTCAGGGCCTAGTGGAGGCAGACCCCACAGTGTGCACTGGGTGCTGGCTCCCCACTTGAGGCTTTTTCCTGCTCAGGCAGGCAGGCAAGCAGGGCTTGTAGTCTTTTTTTCAGAACATCTGCAGCAACAACTGCAGAGTACAAAGTACAGGCCGTTGACGAGAGTCAAGTTGCAGGTTGTCTGTGGAGACCTCTTCTGGCCTTGGCCTCTGTGGTCAGTGGGTCTGAACTCCTGCAGAGGCGCAGACAGCAGTCTCTGGTGCTCTGCTGAAGGTCTCTTCTACTCTGTGCAGGTGGCCAGAGCACGAACGGCAGGTGGGGGAGCTGGCCCAGAAGCTGGGCTTTCAGCAGGTGTCGCTCTCCTCCGAGGTGATGCCCATGGTGCGGGCTGTACCCCGTGGCTACACGGCTTGCGCAGATGCCTACCTCACTCCTTGCATTCGCCATTATCTTGACAGTTTCCGAGCCGGCTTTGAGTCCCAGCTCCAGGTGAGAAAGGGAGGGCGTCTCTCCAGCCGTAGGGCACTAGGCAAGAGTTCTTAGAACATAAGAACAGCCCCACTGGATCAGGCCGTAGGCACATCTAATCCAGCTAATCTCACAGCGGCCCACCAAATGCCCCAGGGAGCACACCAGATAACAAGAGACTTCATCCTGGTGCCCTCCCTTGCATCTGGCATTCTGACATAACCCATTTCTAAAATCAGGAGGCTGCACATACACATCATGGCTTCTAACACGTATTGGATTTTTCCTCCAGAAACTTGTCCAATCCCCTTTTAAAGGCATCCAGGCCAGATGCCGTCACCATGTTTTGCTGCAAAAAGTTCCACAGACCGACCACACACTGAGTAAAGAAATACTTTCTTTTGCCTGTCCTAACTCTCCCAACACTCAATTTTAGTGGATGTCCCCTGGTTCTGGTGTGGTGTGAGAGCGTAAAGAGCAGCACTGCCACCCTGGCTGCTCAAGGAGAGCTCCGACGCCTTTAGTGTAGGAGGCACCACTTGGTTCTGGTGTTATGTGAGAGTGTAAAGAGTATCTCTCTGTGCACTTTATCCTTTCCATGCATAATTTTGGATGTGTCAATCATGCCTCATTCTTTTCCCGGGTGTGGCAGCTGAGGTAATGGGCCTGGGGGTGAAGCCTCACCTTTGCCATACTCTCTTTGCATGCCAGGAGCCAAATAAATGCCTGTTGCTTTTGCACTGCTGCACTTGGGTTCTTCAGCAGGAGCACAACCTCAGCACAGTTTTGACGCATTTTGCATTAGTGGATTCTGGCTTTACTCGCTTCCTCTGCAAGCTTGCAGCACCTCAGTGGGCCCGTGGCAGGCGGGTGGAGCACTGTGGCCAAGAGATTGACCTGTGAATTGAGACTTCCTGCTCAGATCTGGTCTCTATACTGGCAGGCCCCCCTTTCAGTCTTCCCCAGTTGCAATATGGGGATAATATCTGTTGCTGACAGAGTTGCTGTGAGGACTCCGCCCTGGAAGTGTGTGCGAAGCACTTTGCATGCTCAGAGTGCTGACCTAGTGCAAGGAAAGCTCTTGCAAGAGTGAGGGAGGCCATGCACGAGTGGGGTCCACCTCATCAGTTTCAGTGACCTGGACAGCAGCGAGGGAGGGTGGAGAAAGTACTGTTGGCCGCCAGGCACGTCTCTCGTGGGCTTCTGCGTCACTCCCTCTGAGGAGTTTGAGGCAACTGCTATCGGGGCGCTGGTTTGTCTTCTGCTTCTCCTTTGCAAGAACCCAGCAGAAAGTGGCCTCGTGTGGGGGTCGAGGACTGGCCAGTAGACAGATGAGCTGGGCCTGCCTGCTCCAGCCACTGGCACTCCCTGCTTTGCAGGAGGGGGGAGGCAGTTCCATCCAGCAGCAAAGGGCGAGCGCCTGACAGTTGGGTTTGGTTTCCCTGACCCGTTGCGGCCTACCACGCCCCCGTGTTCTGTCTCCACAGGGCGTGCCGGTCATGTTCATGCGCTCTGACGGTGGCCTCACGCCCATGGAGGCTTTCAGTGGTTCACGTGCCATCCTGTCAGGCCCTGCAGGGGGAGTCGTGGGCTACGCAGTAACCACTTACTGCCGGACGGAGGGGCAGCCCATCATTGGCTTCGACATGGGAGGTAGCGATGGTCGGGGGGGGCGACAAAGGAGGCAGGAGGAGTTGGACAAGGCCCCCCGTGGGCAGAGTGGGGTTGTGCCGAGGCACGACCTTTCCCGCTCCGGACTGGGCTCAGACTGGCACCCGCAGCCTCTCCCCGGCCCTCCTGTCTCCCACAGGTACCTCCACAGATGTGAGCCGCTATGCCGGGGACTACGAGCACGTTTTTGAGGCAACCACGGCTGGAATCAGCATCCAGGCCCCTCAGCTGGACATTAACACAGTGGCTGCTGGTGGTGGCTCCCGGCTCTTCTTCAGGTGGGCCTGCCCAGCGCTCTGGGCCTCTCTCCCTGCGGGGGTGGGGGTGGGGTGGATGCCTTCTGTCCTGGCCAGCCCTTTGCAAGCCTGTGAGGGGCCGACTGCAGCCTGCCTGCCTGCCTGCCTGCCTCAGTGCTGCTCCCTGCCAGGGCACGGGGCCTGCCTTTGCCGGCAGCAGACTCTCTCCCTGCCCAGACTGTCCAAGGCTGACGGGAGCCAGGCAGGCAACACGGCACAGTTCTGGGCCCCGCACCACCAGCACCACTGTGGAGAGAAGGGGGCTGCGCTGTTTGAGTGACTAAGCAGGCTTTTAGTCAGCTGACAAGGTGCTCTGATTAATTGGGCGGCGGGTTTTTGCAAAGCCGCATCTTTCTTATTTGAGCGCCTCGTTCCCCTTTCCCCCTCCCCTTTAAGGGAAGAAGGGGCTGCCGCCACCTGTGTGTATCCATCCAGCACGGAGAGAGCTTGAGGTTGCTTCACAACTCGTCTAAGGTTGAAGAAAGTTAAGTTGATGGATTAAACCCATTTGAGGCGCTTAACGGAGTGACTGTTTTTTTCTCTCTCGCAGGTCTGGGCTCTTTGTCGTTGGCCCTGAGTCCGCAGGGGCCCACCCTGGCCCTGCTTGCTACCGGAAGGGTGAGGCAGCTGCGTCTCCTGGGCCCCTGGGGGCAGGATTGGCGAAAGGGGCAGCAGAGGGCTAACTCCCTCCTTCCGCCTGTGCTCCCAGGGGGGCCCCCGACAGTGACTGACGCCAACCTGTGCCTTGGCCGCCTTCTGCCTGACTACTTCCCTTGCATCTTTGGGCCCAACGAAGACCAGCCGCTCTCGCGGGAAGCCACTCAACAGGCGTTCCAGGAGCTCACTGCACACGTCAACGCCTTCCAGGGCGCTGGCTCGGCCCTCAGCCCGGAGGAGGTAGCCATGGGCTTCATCCGGGTGGCCAACGAAGCCATGTGTAGACCCATCCGAGCCTTGACCCAGGTACAGGGCTGTGGCTACTTCTTGCTGCCCCCCTTGTCTCGTTGCTGCTTGTCTGTGTTACCCCATCAGTGGGGAGCACCAAAGAGGAGGTCTTGGAGAGGCATTCTCTACCCCGGGCTGCTGGGCTCTGTCTCCACCCACCCCCATTCTTGTGACTGTTCCAGCAAGCCATGGCAAGGCATGAATGGCAGCAGTCAGTGGGAGGGGGGCAGCTGCCATCTCTGGGTAGATACAGAGACACCCCCCCCCCAATTCGGGATTTGAGCAGCAGCAGGCTACTCTTCTGCAAAGGCTGTTCAGTACCTGGTTTGGTGGCTACCTGTGGGTTGGGAATCAGAGGGAGTTCCAGACTGAGGGGTGGGGTGGGGTGGATATTCCAACTGAAATGTGGAGGTGGAAGCAGCTTTGGGGGAGTGAGTCAGGGAAGGAAAACCAGTGTGGTGGGGGCAGGTCCGCTTATCTTCCCAACAGGGAAGACTCAGCTGGTTTTCTGTCACCTGCTCGTTTGTGGGGGGCACGTCTGAGCATCAGAAAGTAAAAACAGCCAGTTGCACTACGACTTGGTGGAAGCCGTTAGAAGGTATTGAGTGTTAAAAGGTTTTCCTCGTGAGCAGGAGCACCTGCAGCTCCCCACCATCCCCTTCATCTGTTGTTTTGACAGGCACGAGGCCACGATGCATCGCACCACGTGCTGGCCTGTTTTGGTGGTGCTGGGGGACAGCATGCATGTGCTGTTGCTCGGGCCTTGGGCATGAGCAAGGTCTTCATCCACAAGTAGGTGAAGGGGGGGATCGGGGGGCACAACAGGAGGGGCTTGCAGCAGATGTGCTGTCCTTTGGCGGAATTCTGCTGCATGAGAGCTCTGGGCAGAGGGACCGCGGGGGGAGGGGAGGGGAGGTGCAGGGAAGCGGCCAGGCCTCTTGCTGCAATGGGGGCTGTGGAGTGCCTTTTGGGGCTGCAGCGTCTGTGGGGAGAGGACGAGGCTCCAGCCCTTGTTCTGACTGCATCTTGTCCCGTTGCAAGCAAAAGAGATTCCTTTGGGTTTCAAGCTGGTTGGAGGGACGTGTAGGGAGACAGGAAGAAGTGACTACCAAGTTAGGGACCCACAGCTGGTGAGAGGAACTGCTGTGGGGGGACGTGCCCATCCTTGTTCTCTGAAGGCAAATCCTTCTCCTCCGCAGATCAGTCGTTGTGTGCCGGGACTGCCCTGCACTGCACACCTGTGCCAAACGGCCAGACCGTCCACTGGCAGGTGCCTGGGGGTCTGAGCCAAGGGCAAGGCCCTTCTGTGCCATCGTGCTGGTTGGTGGGAGGGATGTGCTGGCCTCGTGCCCCGCTGGGGTGCTTCTTGAGGCACCTCGGGGGAGGAAAGGAGACGGCTGATCCCTTCTCCAGCACTTTTGGCTGGTCTGGGCCTGTTCCTGGAGCGGGGCCAGCGACTGGCAGGTGGGGGAGGGCTGCTGCCTTTGCCAGGCTGTTCGTAAGCCTTTTGGGGAATGAGCAGAGCCAAGCTGAGATCGGTCTTCTGGGTGCAGTGGGCCTTCCCAGTCCCTCCCCCCAAGGAATGCCCTTGGCTGATCAATTAGGGGGCTGGATTTGGCCTTCTTCAGAATCCTTCTCTTCTTTCTCTTTCTCTTGTCTCTCCAAAGAAACCACTTGCAAGTGTTTCATTGCACTGTTCGAAACGGGTACTGGGGGTTGATTTTTTCTCTTGCGTGTGCTTAGATTAAACTGGCAGCGGGTCTTGCCTTGCCACAGCAGGAGTCTGCACGCCAGGGGGCACTTCTCCCTCTAGGGACATCCACTAAAATGCCACATGCCAGGGGGCACTTTAGGGACATCCACTAAAATTGAGTGTTGGGAGAGTTAGAACAGACAAAAGAAAATATTTCTTTACTCAGCGTGTGGTTGGTCTGTGGAACTCCTTGCCACAGGATGTGGTGATGGCATCTGGCCTGGTCGCCTTTAAAAGGGGATTGGACAAGTTTCTGGAGGAAAAATCCATTACGGGGTACAAGCCATGATGTGTATGCGCAACCTCCTGATTTTAGAAATGGGTTATGTCAGAATGCCAATGCAAGGGAGGGCACCAGGATGAGGTCTCTTGTTATCTGGTGTGCTCCCTGGGGCATTTGGTGGGCCGCTGTGGGATACAGGAAGCTGGACTAGATGGGCCTGTGGCCTGATCCAGTGGGGCTGTTCTTATGTTCTCTGCCCACCCTTTTCCGTATGGAGTTGGAATTCTGCACAGTGATCCAAGGCACATGAGTTGTGTGCTCAGACCAGCAGCAGGGCTGGCCTCTTTTTGGCAGCCAGATATGGGCCAGACGTGGGCTGCCTTGTGCTCCCGCATGGGCAGAGGTGGCGGCCTTGACAAGGGGCTGGGTGTTCTGTGACTCTTCCTTCTCCTTGAGGTCTTGTGGAGCATGAGATCCTTGACACTTTTCTGTCCAATCTCCCCTTGGCAACAGAGTCCAGTTTTTCAGCCCCCCCCCCCATCCTTGGCTTTCCTTGCAGTTGGGGCGACCCAGAAAGGGAAGGAGGAGACAGGTTGCTTTCTTGGCAAGGAGGATTGAGATGAGACTCCCTTCTCCTCCTTGGGTTTGTGGCTGGAGCTTTCTTGTGCCCCCCCCCCCGATAAGGACTGGGGTCTTGCAGTCAGACCTGGCGCTCAGCTCTCCTCTCCCCTCTCGTCTCAGGTACAGCGGGATCCTGTCTGCCTACGGGCTGGCTCTGGCAGATGTGGTGCAGGAGGCCCAGGAGCCCTGCTCCTTGGAATATGGGCCCCAGTCCTACGCCCTGCTGGACGAGAGGGTGGCTGCTCTGGAGAAGGAGTGTGTGCAGGCCTTGGAGGCGCAGGGCTTTCCCAGGTAGTGCTGCCCTCTTGGCTGGGGGGGCTGGCAGGGGGTGGGGTGAATGGGGCAGGGCCAGACCAGTGCAGGCCCCCATGGCTCTCTTCTTGCTGTGGAGTTGGAGGGCAGAGGTCCAAATGCTTAGTGTTTGGATCGGAAGGGAAGGAAGGCTGGGAAGAAACCTGCACTCCTTATTCCTCCGCCCAGATCCCAGATCAACACAGAGGCCTTCCTACACATGCGCTACAAGCGGACAGACTGTGCCCTGATGTGCTCTGCCAAGGGCCACCCGGCCACCCCCGATTCCTGCCGCAGTGGCAACTTCGGAGCTGCCTTTGCTGCCAGGTCAGTGCCCTCCCCTCCCCCAGCCCAGCCCCTTCTTGCATGTGTGTGTCAGTCACTTGCATCGCGGTACTCTGGTCCCTCAGGTATCTGCAGGAGTTCGGTTTCACCATCCCCAGCCGGGCCATCCTGGTGGATGATGTACGGGTGAGGGGCACGGCCAGTTCTGGACTGGGCCAGGAGGAACCAGTCTCGGCCAGCAGGGGACCCCCCCGCCTGGAAATGGTGAGGCTGTGCATCACACACACACACACACTTTCTTTCTTGCCCGCCCCGCCCCCCCACCCCACCATTGGAAGGTCTACCCCAGGGTTGAACGTGGAGGTGGGGAGAGCCATAGTCTGGGAGGCAGTGGCACGTCCCTCCTCCAGTGCCGTCCGACCCGCCTCCAGGGATCTGCACAGGACACGCGTATGAACCAGGAAAAGGCTCCCACCCTTGTTTCAGTTTGTGAAATCTGCTGTTGTGAAGGAAATACTTCCGTTCTCCTGAAGGTGCCCAGGGGCCGATTGGGGGCTGCTCTCCAGCTCTGGGGCCCCTCCCCCACCCGTGAGGACCCAACTGCCTGTGCAGGCTTCTGTGGTTCTGGTTTTGCACCTTGCAGCGCCCCTCCTCTCTGCCCCACTCTGCCAAGACGTGGGTGAAATTAGAGGAGAGCGGGAAGCAAAGAAGGTGGCGCCAGGCTGCCAATCTGCGTTTGAGAACGGAGCTGATGTGTTCCAGGAAGTGCAGTGGCAGAGACAGTGCAAAGTGCTGGGGCAAGAGTTGGTCGGTGGAGGCAAGGGCCAAGTGCAGTCCCTGAGTGGGAGGCCAACGCAGCCATGTCAGCCCTCCAGATCTGCTGGGGGGCCCTTCTTGAGGCTGCACTTGCAAGATGTGAGCAGAGGGCTGGTTGATCTCAGCCTCGTTTCCTACCCTGGTCCCTTCAAGTGGGTTGGGATAGAAAGACAAGTTGGTGATTACGTGGTTGAGAAACCTGTTTAGAATTTCTGAGACCCAGCACTGAGGAGTCTTGCTAGAAACCCTGGAAGCTGGACTCACGAGCTGAACATCCAGAGGTTCTGGGACACAACTTCCCATCCTGCCCTATGTCCCTTGTCCCCCAGGTGTCTCGCTGTTATTTTGAAGACCGCTACCTGGAGACCAGCGTCTACCTCCTGGAGGACCTCACTTGGGGCCACTCTATCCCGGGCCCCAGCATCATCATTGATAAGAACAGGTGAGTGAGTGTTGGGTGGGCAGACAGGCTGGTCCCCTGTGGCGGAGGGAGCCAGGGGCTGTGTTGTGCTGCTGTGCCTCTTTGGCAGGGACCTATTCCCTTCCTGGCCTCCGCATCCAACCAGTGCTGTGCCCAGAAGGCTGCAGGGAGGGGCTGGCAGGCTGAGATGGTTCTGGAGGGAAGGCTGTGAACAGCTGCTGCGTCTGTGTCCCCAGCACCATTCTGGTGGAGCCGGGCTGCACAGCATCAGTGACCCGCCTTGGGGACATCTGCATCGTCGTGGGATCTGGGGCTGAGCACCCAGTCAGCCCCCAGGTCGACCCCGTCCAGCTCTCCATCTTCTCCCATCGTTTCATGAGCATCGCAGGTGAGAGTGGAGCATGTGCCTGTTGGGGGATGTGAGTGGGCTCCAGGGACCCTGTGGGTTGGAGTGGCCCACTGTGTCTCTTCCCTCCCTGCAGAGCAGATGGGACGCATCCTGCAGCGCACAGCAATCTCCACCAACATTAAGGAAAGGCTGGACTTCTCTTGCGCACTCTTTGGACCTGAGGGTGGGCTAGTGTCCAATGCGCCCCACATTCCTGTCCATCTGGGGGCTATGCAGGAGACGGTTCAGTTTCAGGTAGGAGACTGGCATCTCTCCTCCCCCCCCCCCCCCGGCTTCTTCTGCAGCCTGCCTCTGGGAAGCTGCAATCTGTTGGGCTCACTGCAAGACGGTCAGCAATTAGTGACGGGCTTCTCACCCATTACGCTCTCTGTCTCTCTTCCTTCCCCAAGTCTGGTCGTTCAGGATTCTGGCTCTGGCCTGCTAGGGGCCTGATCTCTGCCAACCTCCCTCCATTGCATTATCTAATCATCTTGGGTCAGGCTGGTGGTGGCGGTCAGGCTTCTCTGCAGTGAGGGATTTGGCTTGCTGGCTTTGGAGAATGTTTGCTCTGAGCTCGCATCTTCTGCCTTCGGGATGCGGTGGTCTGTGGGCTGAACCGGGTGATCTTTCTGGCCCCCGCCAGCTCCAGAGTTCAGCTACCAACAAGCGCGCAGGCTCTTCCTTCTCTCCCTTCGTCTCTCCCCTCAAAGCCATGGCCTTATCCCTTGGTGCTCCTGCAGATCAAGAATCTGGGCTGTGATCTCCACGAGAGAGATGTGATCCTGAGCAATCACCCATGTGCTGGTGGCAGTCACCTGCCTGACCTGACAGTCATCACCCCGGTGAGTTGGTGCACCACCTGTAGATTGTGGGTGAAGGTGACTCTTACGTGGTCAGGTTCTGCCCCCTTTACGATCTTGCGTTGGAGACTCGAGAGACTCCTTTGTGTCAGTCAAATTTCACTAGAGTTTGACCAGACGCTGTTCTGGACGCTGTCCTGGACGGTGCCCCCTTCCTCCGGGCCATATCTGCCAAGGAGAATTTAGAGGCTGGGGCGGGGTCCTCAGCTGTGGGTCTCTGTGCCTTGAGGTGCTGGGGCTTCATGGGCCGTGTGTGGAGCCAGGCGTGTGCCTGCGAGCCTTGAGGAGTCAGTCCATTGTTCTGTGGGCTCTGCTGCTTTTGCACCATCTTGGGGGAAGGCCCTCCTTTGCTCAGCCGCCCTGCTTCATTGCAGGTGTTCTGGCCAGGGAAGCCTCGACCCGTCTTCTTTGTGGCCAGTAGGGGGCACCACGCAGACATCGGGGGCATCACGCCTGGCTCCATGCCCCCCAACTCCCGTTCCCTCCAGGAGGAGGGTGCCACCTTCATTTCCTTCAAGCTGGTCAAGGATGGAGTCTTTCAGGAGGAGGGTCGGTCCCTGCCAGGCCTGCTGCCGGTGCCCCTCGAGGGGGTGGGGTGGAGCAAGGCCAGTCTGTTGCGTACTGGGAGGAGGTGGCCACAGTCGTCGTCTTTGCACCTTGGCTGTGTGTCTGCGTCCCGTCCTGCTGCGATGCCTGGGGTGCCCCCTGTAGCGGGTGCTGGTGGGAGGCGTAGGCCCCGTTGCATGTGTGGCCCCAATGCCCTCTTTCCCATACAGCGGTCACCGAAGCCCTGATGGCACCTGGGCACGTCCCTGGCAGCAGTGGCACCCGCAATCTCCACGACAATCTGTCTGATCTGCGCGCTCAGGTGGCAGCCAATCAGAAGGGGATCCAGTTGGTGAATGAACTGATTGGTCAGTACGGGTTGGAAGTGGTGCAGGCTTACATGGCGCACATCCAGGTGAGGAGGGAACTTTTGCTCTTGGAAAGGGGGAGATTCCTGCAGAGAAGAACAAAGTCTTGTGGCTTTGTCTGCCAGTCACTGCGGGAAGCATGCCTGCAGCACTGTGGGGGTTGTGGCTTCCCTGGAGAAGGGCGTACTGGTACGCTACCCCTTTGTTAGAAGGTCCCCAGTACCACTTTGTGACTCCCCTTCTCACACGTCCAGCATCAAGACAAAGGAAATGGGGGTGGAAGGTGCCTACCGGATCTTCTTGCCCGGGGTGTGGCTGGGAGGGGGAGGTGTCACAGACCGCCGGTGCGTGCTGCTGCCTCTGAGAGCTCTCCCAACTCCCTGACCACCATCACTGCTGTGCTCCCCCCAGGCGAATGCGGAGCTGTCTGTGAAAGAGATGTTGCGGGACATGGCCGTGCGCCTGGGGGAGCCTGGACGCCCCCTGGTGCTCGAGGCTGAGGACTTCATGGATGACGGTTCTCCCATTCGCTTGAAGGTGACGGTGGATCCTCAGGAGGTGAGCTGTGCGGGCCTGGCAGCTCTGGGCATGGCGTGCTTGTGCCTACTGCAGCGGAGGGAAAGGTGCCTGTGCGGTCCCCTTGCTCAGAACTCTGGCAGTGGAGCAAGAGGGAGGCCGAGGTGTTGGCATCTCCCCCTCCTGCTCTTGAGCCCTTGGTGCCCTCCTCTCCCTCCCACGTAGGGCAATGCTGTCTTTGATTTTTCCGGATCTGGCCACGAGGTGTATGGGAACTGCAACGCTCCTCGAGCCATCACCCTCTCGGCCCTTATCTACTGCTTACGCTGCATGGTGGGGCAGGACATCCCGCTGAACCAGGTGAGGAGAGCTGGGGGCAGCTGGGCTGGCAGCGGGTGGGGAGTCGTCAGAGGTGCAGAGCCTTCTGCCTTCTCCTGCCTGGCGCCTGCTGCTCCGGGGAGCTGTGTTCTGCAAAACCCCCTTGCAGTTGTTGGGAAGTTTACTTCCTTTGCCCAATTGGATGCTGACACGCAGTGCCGGGGGAAGGGAGGGATGCTGCACCAGAGGAAGCTCTTGGAGGTCTTTGGGCCAGTCCCACTCCCAGGACTGCGGAGATTCTGAGCCACTTGTCTGGAAACCAGGTCAGCGCAGAGAATGGCCCTTAATCCCAGGCCGGTATGCCTCGTGCCCTTTGGGGAGTTCCCTTTGGGGGCCCAGCTGGTTAGTACTTGGATGGGAGACTGCCTGGGAATATGGGGTGCTGTAGGCTTATACCAGAGTCTTTCGAGACTGAAGGTTGCCAGCCATACTTGGTGCCCTTTGGGGAGTTCCCTTTGGGGGCCCAGCTGCTGCTTGGGGTCTGCTCGCAAATGCAAGCTGGGACATAGCATTTTTTCTCCCCCCCCACTCCACAGGGCTGCCTGGCCCCGATAAAGGTCATCATCCCCAAGGGCTCCCTCCTGGATCCCTCCCTGGGCGCTGCAGTGGTGGGGGGCAACGTGCTCACCTCACAGAGGGTGGTGGACGTCATCTTCCACGCATTTGAGGCCTGTGCAGCATCTCAGGTGAGGAGGGGCATGTAGGCAGGGCTGGGCTGCGTGGAGGGCAGCGGTGTGGAGTGCTCTGAGGTGGCAGGAAGAAGCACAGCCCTCAAACCCTTGACCATAGTGGGGTTGGGGGGAGTCCGTTCTCCTTTTTGAGAAACAGGCAGTGAAGTCTCTCTTGTGGGCCCGGCAACAGCTCTTCCTGGGCGTCTAACAGAAGGGCTTGTAGTGTCTAGAAACTCCATAGGATCAGGCAGCTCTAGGGGGAGGGGGACTGGGGAGAAGGGGTGCTGTCACAAGGAAGCTGTCGGTTGGAATGTGGCCCTTCTCTTGCCAGGTTGCCTGTCACTGGACTGGCATTGGGAGGGGCTGGCAGCTGGGGGGGGGGCTGTGCAGTACCTCTGCTTGTGACCAGGCGCAGGCCCTTGCCCAGCCAGGCCCCACCTTCAGCGACACCCCTAGCAGGAGACTTTGGTCTGGAGGGCGGTGAATGTTCAGTGGAGTTGAACTCTGGGCTGCTGGCTCTTCTGTCTCCGTGTTAATGCAGAGACCGCTGTTGTGGCTCTGGTGGAAAGACTCTGTAGGGAGTCTGTTTTCTCGCAGTCTCTGGGGAGGGGGACGGCTGGCAAGGAGAATGCGCGGCTGGCCAAGATGGAAGTGGTGCTTCTGGAGTGCCTTTGTCCTTGAGGAGTGGGGGGGGGGAAGGTGTTCTTACTTCCTTGGTCTCCTTGCAGGGCTGCATGAACAATGTCACCTTTGGGAACGAGCGGGTTGGCTACTACGAGACTGTTGCGGGGGGTTCTGGGGCAGGTCCCCATTGGCATGGGCGCAGTGGGGTGCACACCCACATGACCAACACCCGCATCACTGACCCGGAGATCTTGGAGAAGCGGTGGGTGCTGCTGGGGGAGGTGGGCTGTGTGACGGGCCCTGGAGCCTGCAGACCTGGGCTGGGCCTGGGGGGAGGCCTTGGGTGTTCATTCCCACTACAGTGGTGCCCGTGAGTCAGCACTGGGGGGGTGTGATACGGGGCTTTGGTTTGGCAATGATGCTGGGATGCATCCTATACGGTTAGAGTCTGGGAACCTGCGAAGGAAGCCGGGTTTCTCTTTCCTTGGGACGGAAGAGGTCTCTTCCTGCTGCGAGGTATTCTGGGGGCTTTAGATGTGTCTGGACCCATCGCATCATTCCACAGGCGGCTTCAGCGCCAGGCCCTCGAATTCCTCCTTCCGTGGCTGCACAGCTGCACTGCCATCGGCTTGAGTTTGTCCTGGGGACAAGGGTTGTGCCAGGCCAGGCACTCACTGGGCATGCTGTCCCACCTTTCCCCACCACCATCAGGTACCCTGTGCTCCTGAAGTGCTTTGAACTGGCCCGAGGCACCGGCGGCGCTGGGCAGTTCCGAGGCGGGGACGGAGTGCGGCGGGAGCTGCAGTTCCGGGAGGAGATGGTGCTGTCAGTGCTGAGTGAGCGGCGGGCCTTCCGGCCATACGGCCTGCGAGGTATGGAGGGGCTGGGCCTGCCCACCTGGCTCTCTTGCGTGCCCCACTCCCTGCCCTGCTCTCCTCCCACATGTGTGGAGAGTCCTCAGGTCCCCCTGCCTGGCCAGATCGGTTTTGCTGACTGGGGAAATACGCTGTGTTTGCCAAAGACAGACTTGTGGATAATGGAAGGAGGATGGGGGGAATCCTGTCAGGATGACAGGACTGATATTCTGCCCGTGCCTGTCCCCAGATGGAGGGGGCCCTGTTTGTCTTCAGCTGGCACTCGCTGCAGTTCCCGCCCATGGCTCCACTTCCCCATCTCAGCAACATCTGGAGCCCCCAAGGGACATTTGCTCACCCCCCCAGTGTACTATTGCTTTTCCATCTCTGCCCCCAAGTAGTCTTTGCAGCCACCAGCCAATTCCCAGAGGGCAGTGGCTTCTCATTTGGCCTGCAAGGGGAGGCTGTGGCAGACCTTCAGGAGGGCTGTCGAGTAGGGCACAGCAGTGGGTCTATGTCCTTGTTGCTCCCCAAAACTGAAGGTCTCGTGTCATCGTCCCTGCGGGCTGGCTGCTTTTGTTCGCCCGCCAACCCTTAACTCTTCCCTGGCAGGTGGCGAGCCTGGCTTTCCGGGGCTGAACCTGCTTGTCCGCCAGGATGGTCGGATCATCAACCTGGGAGGGAAGACATCCGTGGAAGTGTTTCCTGGGGTAAGGATTTGGGCCACTGTGCCTGCAGGCAGCTGTCCCTGCCGCTTGCCACCTTCTTCCCCCCAAATGGCTGCACTGCAGCAGTCCAGTGGCTTTTCTCTCTTCCCCCCAGTGCTGCCTGTGGCAGCCCCCCCTCTAGAAGCCTCCTTCTCTTTCAGGACACCTTCTGCCTGCAGACCCCTGGGGGAGGTGGCTTTGGGCTGCCTACAGAGCCCCCCCAGCCTCTGCTACCTGCCAGCAGCCAGCCCTTCCTGGAGCGAGGAAGCCTTTATGACTACCGCCTGGCCCAGGAGATGGCGTAATGGGTCCCAGAACCCTCCCCCCGCCTGTGCCAGGGAATGCTAGCGGGGAGGAGGGAGGTTGTTATGTGATCAGTTGGTGGAGTGACATCTGCAAAGGGGGGAGGGAATTGACTCTTGGCAAGCCCCTGACATCTCCTGCCCTCTGGAATGGCTGAGGGGGCATTAGCTGTCCCAGAGAACAGCTCAGGTGGGGTGTGGATGGGAGCACAGGAGCCAGAAGCAGGACACTGAAATGGCCTCAGGACAGGGAGGAGTTCCTCTTTCCCAGCCAGCCTGGCAAGATGGGGGCAGATGACCTCCCAGAGGATCCCAGAAGCCTTGCGGGAGGTGGGGGGGGGGCTTTTGCTGCTTGGCCTCCCTACCCTAGGCTTTGCCTCTGCGTTCACTCCCAGGAAATGCTCCATACAGGCTGGGGTAGAATGTGGCACATAGGGCCTGCCCCTCTCCTTTTTGCAGACCTGGTTCTAGTAGTCCCTCCTTCTGGCCATGGTCTTTGTGACCCAGATGGCTGCCCGTCTCAATTCTTGGCCAGTCCACCTTGTTTTCCATACTGGTCAAGGCACCTGCCTGCTGCAATGCCCGGTTCTTGTGGCAGGGAGCCTTGGCATGAAACACAGCAGGCCACCCTCTGAGCTCCCTGTTTCTGTGCAGTGGGTGCCTGAGTTGGAGGCCCCTGGCCCCTCTCCACGCAGGAGAAGTCCTGTCACGCTCCGCCTTTCCTGCCTGCCGAGACAGTTGGGCCTCCCTCTTGCCCTGGGAAGAGGGATTTTCTTTTGCTGGGCTGCTTCAAGGGATTTCAGCACTCTGAGGGTGAATAAAACTTAGGAACTGGCCTGTGCTCAGTGGCCTCGCTTTCACCTGGCACAGTGGCGTCACTAGCAGAGTTATGGACTCCCCAGGTGACACCACTATTGGCCAAGATTTTGTAAACCTTTTGGAAAATTTATATTTATGAATAATGCCATAATATTATGTGATTAGAAAGGTAATTTCACGCAGAGTGTAATGTAACAAGCCCTGTTGAATTATCTGTATTCTATCCAAAGATATGGTCAAATACCCAGAAAAAGAAAACACAATTGCCTTAAGTGACAGAAAGTGAATTTCTTTAACTCAAAACTAACCAATGAAACTGATTGTTCTGAGAGCCAATGAGGTGTTGTTAGGACACAGTAGGGAACCAGTAAGTTGTTAGTATGAGCCAGTTCTCATTTCTATGTATCGGAGCTAATACTAGAATTCTTATTCAGTTGTATGAGTGTCATCAAGTGGGCTACTGGTTTTTTGTTGGTTACAGATTTGTTGGGTGACCCATACTGTGATATATTAAAATAAATAAATGAAGTTGACACCAACCCTAGTGATGCCACTGCATTTAGGCTGTGCCCGTGACATTGCAATTTATTCTGTATGGTCTGGTTCAGGAGAAGGTCCATCATGGAGGTGATGCAGTGAGCTCTTGCATCAGATGCCGTAAAACCTAGTGATGTCTCTGCTTGGACAGAAGACTGTGGGGGGTGGCCCCCAACTCCCCCCCTTGCACTGATGACTTTTGAGCCCTCGGTTTAGGCCACTGGTTCCCAGCCCATGGTCCCGGGACCACAGGTGGTCTGCAAAACCCTGAGAAGTGGTCTGCAAGGTCTCAGGAAGAAAAATAAGTTTTGAACACTTTCCATGTCTCTCTTAGCAAGCAGTCCCCCGTGGACACCAGCGAGGGCGGAGAATGGACCGCCTGCAGCTGGCAGCAAAAGCAGCAAACCACGAATCTTCTGCATTAATAATAAATCTCGAATAAATCTTTTTTAATTACAGGCACCCTGCATTCTCCGCAGGTTTGGTACCCATGGATGACTTCATCTTCGGGTTCCCGAGTCTGTGGTGCAGGCCAGCCTGGAGCCACCAGAGGTGAGGGAGCTGTGCTCCTCTCCGTAGGCTCTTCTGAAGCCCGCAGAGGCCTTGCACATCTGCCTGAGGCCTCTGTGGGCTTCAGAAGAATCTCCAGACTGACCGGAGCTTAGCTCCAAACAGGTTCAGGGGGACAAAAACTGCAGGTTTCAGGTACTTGTGGTTTTCTTTATCCACGGGGGTTCCAGAAATTGGAACCCCTGTGGATAATGAGGACTGCCTGTATGAGAAATTTAAATGCATTTTTTGGGTTCAAAGGTGGGGGGTTGCATGTGGTCCATGACAATTCCAATTTTCCCCTCAGTAGTCTGCAGTCTCCTAAAGGTTGGGAACCACTGCTTTAGGCAAAAGGCGAAGTCTGCAGCACCCTGACCAGTCTCAAAGCCTCTGGTTGCACAGTGCTTGCGGAATCCCTGCACAAAGTCGCTCTTGGGGTACCGAAGGACGTCCACACTGACTGCTTCAGAGCTGGCCCCGGGCAGCCACTGTGTGACCATGCGCCCTCAAGGAGAAAGTCGAGGGGATGCTACTGGTGACCAAGGCCTCCCAAGGAGGCTTCCAACATATTTAGAAACATAAATGCACCCATGATATGGTGAGCAGCAAAACGCAGCAGGTGGCAACCTTAAGGTATGAGCGCCCTCCTCCCCCGGAACAAATCAGAGGGTTGCCAAAGGAGGCCCAACTGAAAAGGGAAGGTGGGCAAAGACACTAAGAAGCCCCCCTCCCCCTGTGACCCAAGTGGGCGGCCTTGCAAGTACCCTGGTCCTGAACCCCAAAGGGCTTTAAGGGACTTTGAGGAACGTATGGCCAGCAACATTAAGGGGAATAATAAAAGCTTTTTCAAATATGTTAGAAGCAGGAAACCCGCCAGAGAAGCGGTTGGCCCTCTGGATGGTCAAGGAGGAAAAGGGGAGATAGAAGGAGACTTGGAGATGGCAGAGAAATTAAATGAGTTCTTTGCATCTGTCTTCACAGCAGAAGACCTCCGGCAAATACCACTGCCCAAACAGCCCCTCTTGACCAAGGAATTAAGTCAAATAGAGGTTAAAAGAGAAGACATTACAGACCTAATTGACAAATTGAAAATCAATAAGTCACCAGGCCCAGATGGCATCCACCCAAGAGTTATTAACGAACTAAAGAACGAAGTAGCAGATCTCTTGACTAAAATATGCAGCTTGTCCCTTAAAACGGCCATGGTGCAAGAGGACTGGAGGATAGCAAACATCACTGATCTTTTAAAAGGGAATGAGAGGGGACCCAGGCAATTATAGGCTGGTCAGCCTAACGTCTGTTCCAGGTAAGATGGTGGAATGCCTCATCAAGCACATAGACAAACAAGCCTTGCTGAGGGAGAATCAGCCTGGCTTCTGTAAGGGTAAGTCTTGCCTCACGAACCTTATAGAATTCTTTGAAAAGGTCAAGAGGCATGTGGATGCAGGAGAACCCATGGACATTATATATCTAGACTTTCAGAAGGCATTCAACACTCCCTCACCAAAGGCTACTGAAAAAACTCCAGTCAGGGAATTAGGTCCTCGCCTGGATCAGGAACTGGTTGAGGTCCAGGAAGTAGAGAGTGGGTGTCAATGGGCAGTTTTCACAATGGAGAGAGATGGAAAGTGAAGTACCCCAAGGATCTGTCCTGGGACCTGTACTTTTCAACCTCTTCATAAATGACCTGGAGACAGGGTTGGGCAGTGAGGTGGCTAAGTTTGCAGATGACACCAAACTTTTCCGAGTGGTGAAGACCAGAAGTGATTGTGAGGAGCTCCAGAAGGATCTCTCCAGACTGGCAGAATGGGCAGCAAAATGGCAGATAGTTTCAATGTAAGTAAGTGTAAGGTCATGCACATTGGGGCAGAGAATCAAAACTTCACATATAGGCTGATGAGTTCTGAGCTGTCTGAGACAGATAAGGAGAGAGATCTTGGGGTGCTTGTAGATAGTTCAATGAATGTGTCGACCCAATGAGCAGCCGCAGTGAAGGAGACCAATTCTATGCTTGGGATCATTAGAAAAAGTACTGAATACAAAATGGCTGTTATAATGCCATTGTACAAATTGATGATAAGGCCACACGTGGAGTGTATTGGCAACCTTCAGTCTCGAAAGACTATGGTATCGCGCTCTGAAAGGTGGTTCTGGCACAGCGTCTAGTGTGGCTGAAAAGGCCAATCCGGGAGTGACAATCCCTTCCACACCGGGAGCAAGTGCAGTCTGTCCCTGGTCTGTCTCCCTGGCTATGGGCCTTCCTTCTTTGCCTCTTAGCCTCAGACTGTTGGCAAAGTGTCAAGGCATCCAGTTCTGGTCACCACATCTCAAAAAGACATAGTGGAAATGGAAAAGGTGCAAAAGAGAGGCTGCTGGCAGGGTTCCATCCTCCCCCTAAGAGAGCAACTGAGATGATTAAGGGGTTGGGGAACCTTCCTTATGAGGAAAGGCTACGGTGTTTGGGCTTTTTCAGCCTAGAAAAGAGACGCTTGAGGGGGGACATGATTGAGACATACAAAATTATGCAGGGGATGGACAGAGTGGATAGAAAGATGCTCTTTACACTCTCACACAACACCAGAGCCAGGGGACATCCACTAAAATTGAGTGTTGGGAAAGTTAGAACAGACAAAAGAAAATATTTCTTTACTCAGTGTGTGGTCGGTCTGTGGAACTCCTTGCCACATGATGTGACAGAATCTGGCCTGGACACCTTTACAAGGGGATTGGACAAGTTTCTGGAGGAAAAATCCATTACGGGGTACAAGCCATGATGTGTATGCGCAACCTCCTGATTTTAGAAATGGGCTATGTCAGAATGCCAGATGCAAGGGAGGGCACCAGGATGAGGTCTCTTGTTATCTGGTGTGCTCCCTGGGGCATTTGGTGGGCCGCTGTGAGATACAGGAAGCTGGACTAGATGGGCCTATGGCCTGATCCAGCGGGGCTGTTCTTATGTTCTTAAAGGGTGTCTTCCCACCGTGCCCCACCTCACTTCTCTGTCATTTCACTTGAGCTTCTTCCTTTTCCCAGTCAGGCAGTGGAGTAGTCTTCCCTCACCCCCCTGCCTTGTCAGTGAGAAAGTTACAGCACTGAAAAATCACTTTTTAATGCTGGGAAAAGAAGGTGCATTTCCAAGGAGCGAAGCAGGGCAGTTAACGCACCACCTGCCCCATCGTAGCAAGACGTCAGCGGCAAACCTGACTTGGGACAGCAAGTGGCACAGGTGGGTGGGCAGTTGGCTGGGAGGTGCTGGCTATGGCCACAGCCCTTCTGCAGGTGCCAGTTCCACAGCGGCCCAACACCAGCTCCTCCCTCCTGCACCTGCAGTGGTTCTGGTTGTGTCTGGTGATGGCCAGTGAGATCTGGCAGTAATGCACTACCCACTAGTCATCACCACCAGGCACAATAGGTATTGTGTTAAAAACCCAGCATGCCAGGGGTCCAGTAGCCATGCTGTTCCATTATAAAAAGTATCAAAGTAGCAGAGCAGGGCAGCTAAAATGCCACTCAGCGGTGAGCAAAGCTCTTCACCAGGCCAGATACCGAGCCAGCGAGCAAGCGAGGGCAGTCTCCTTAAGAGGGATTGTGCAGGCTGTGTCCTGGAAGAACCTGCCCAGCCCTTCCTGCCCCACTGGGAGGCCCTGTGGCAGCACTGGTAGTGCAGGAGAAGGTGACGGCCTTCTCTGCTGGGGGGCCGGTCTGTGGAACTCCCTCCCTCAGGAGATCAGGACTGCTCCCTCAGCATTTGTGTTCCCCAGGGACCTTGGGACTTTCCACTTCCAAAGAGCCCTTCCTTGACTCCGTCTTCTTGCTGGCTTTAAACGCTCCATTTCTCTTTGGCTGCTAATTGGATTTACTGCGAATGCCTTGTTGTTTGATCCGCCAAAGCAGCACTAAACCAGGTAGTTCATCAGGGTGCCTGTAGGAGACAGGGGCATTTTGCTGGCCTCTGGAAAAATGCTTCCACTCCCACCCTGTCCCAGGCAACAGGTTTGACAAAGGGCGGGGGGGCACCGGGAAGAGCGGCCCTTGTGGCTTCCTTCCGGGGCTGGCTGCATCCTGACAGCCTTTCAGCACCCTGAAGGTCTGCAGGACTTCCCCTGCACCCTGTCTTAATACTGCAGTCATCAGCCTGGCACCGCTGCCTCTCCCACCCCCACCCCCTTGGTCAATGTCCAGCCTGAGGAGAGCTCACCTTGTCGCTTTGTCTTGTTTAATTGGTCACCTAAAGGTCTTGGCCTACCTTGCTTTCCTTTAAGAAGAGAAGCTGCCATCTGCCCCCGCACCATCCCAACAGGCAAAGGTAGGGCTGCAGGGACCGGTTCTGGCAACTTGCTGAGCAACAGCCAGTCCAGGATGTCTGAGCTCCCGCCCCCTTCAGCGCCTTCGCTCCTGTTTCGGAAGGAACCGGAAGAGACCCGTGGCCGAGTCCTCTTTGGGCAATTCAACAGCAGAGCACTGGTAGTGCCCTTTACAGCTGTTCCAAAACAGGACAAGCTCCCTACGACACGGTTGTGCTCCCTACGACACAGGCAGCTGTAGGCCAGAGGCCGGAGGCTTGCGGTAAGTGCATTTCCCAGTCTGAAACATGGTCCAGATTGCTACTCCCACAGCCTCAAGGACAGGCCAGGATTCGCTGCACTTGGGAACACACAACAGACCTGGACTGAAAACAAGAGAACGCCATGTGGATTTGATGGGTCCCGTTAGGGAGAAGGGCGGGATAAAAATAAAGTTTTATTATTATTATTTATTATTTGAGGGCTGCATTACAGGCACAATGAACAGAAGAGAAACGAGGATACAAGACTTCCAAGGTTACGTTCCTTGTTTATACAGCCCCCCCCCAGGACACGGTGCACGCCTTGCAGCGCAAACAGCAGCTCACCCCCTTCGGCCTGCTGGGTCTGGAATGGAAGGGGATGGCAGAGGAAGACTGGGGAGCAACGGCACTGCCCCCACTCTGTGCCCCCCCTTCCTGTCCAAATGTGCCGGAGAATGACGGCTCTTTGTGCTGCAGGCAAAGCCAGGGGGCTGCCCCACAGCATCCGCTGATAATGGACTGCTTCTGGTCACCTCACTGCAAGGCGGACTGCGTGTCCCACGGTCACAGTTCAAGGTGTCTCGTACAGAGGCGTGAGAACACAATCCCCCTGAGCAGCAAGCTCACAGAACACCCACATCAGACCCCTCCCCGGGAGACAGAGGCCCTGCACTCCGCAGCAGTTGGGCTCCAGTGGCCAGCCCAGGCAGCCGCTTGCTGTTTCCCGAGGAGGGAGCACTGCAGCTCCTGCCAGAGAGCCCCCTCCTCTGTCCCCTCCAGACCAGCAGCTCCTCTCACCGCCATCTCATCACCTCTCCCTGCCAGGTTTTATCCACGCAGGCACCAGCACCAGGGCATGACCCACATGCCTGTCTCCTATGCCAGGGCCTCCACGGCAGATGCATGCGAAGGGGCAGCGCTTCCCTGCCCACGGCTTCCTGGGCTTGCTGGTGCTCACTCTCCTGGCTATGCCACAGACGCTACCAAGAGCTGCAGCCCCACGGGTAAGTGGTCTGAGCAGGTGGCCAGCTGGGTGATGAAGGAGACTTTCTCCACAGCCTGGAAGGACACGGAGGGCAGGAGAGATGACCACAGGAATACAGCTCCCCCCACACACCATCTGTGCCCAGGCAGTGGCCACCTGACACCACAAAGGACTGGCATATGCCCAACAAGTGCTGCCAGGTCCTCTCCGACCTCCCAGGTCGAGCCGTGGGGGAGGGGAGGGGCCAGCTATCCCACCTGGATGACCCCACAGCTCCCTCGGCCCACACCTCTGCTAGTCCCTGTCTCCAACCTCGGTCTGGGGTGGGCTCTCAAGCCAGCCTTGGAGAGGGAAGGACCTGCCCCCTGCTCCTGCAGTCCTGCGCTCACCAGCAAGAGAGCAGGACTCCCTCCCCTTCTCAAGACCCCATCCTTGGGTGAGCAGGCAGGAACTCACAGCCTCCTCCTCCTGCCTCAACTCACCGTCCTCAGCTCGGCAGGGCCAGAGTGCTCTCGGTACATGAGGTAGTCGATGCGGCGCCCCTCGCTCCAGCCTCCTGAGAGATCAGGGTGCCCATTGGCCAGGATGGGGCCCGCCAGGTACTTCCTCCGACCCTCTGGGCACGACAGAGTTCTGGAAGCCAATAAAAGTGAGCACAAGGCAGGCAAGAGCAGAGCTGAGCACCCCCTGCCTATCCAGGGCAGCGCTCCTGCCCCGGGGTAGCTTCCTACTGCAGATGTGCCCAGAAGGAGCCGGTGGCTCAGCCTGACCCTTCCTGGAGGATTCCAGAGCAAGAGACTTCTTTTGGGAGGTGCCCCAGAAATCGTGCACACCATCTCTGCCCCCTGAGCCAATTTTGTTAAGCTTCTGCCCCTCCCACCATGACAGAAATAGGCGCTTCAGCAGCCCGACCAAAGGGCTGCCTGGCTCTCGGCACCCCTCAGGCTTGTCATGCCCACAGGCCCCTCACCTCTTCATTTTCTCCGGGGTTGACACAGCCTTATCATAGATCTTCAGGTAGTTCGTCAGGGTGCCTGTAGGAGACAGGGGCATTTTGCTGGCCTCTGGAAAGGTGCTTCCACTCCCACCCTGTCCCAGGCAACAGGGCAGGTGAGTGGGAGGAGAGCCCAATCCCATTCCATCCTTCCTCCCCTTGCCAATTTCCAGCTTGCAGTGGGAGATGCAGGCACTTGGGGGGGGACACTCACCGATGGCCCAAGGTTTGTCCTTCCGGGGCCCTATGCGGCAAGGGTCCGTGTACAGGGTGAAGATCTCATGGGTCTGCTCCAGCTGGTCATCTGGGAAGAGGAAGTGAGAGAGCAAGAGGGACAGGTGACAGGGCGGTGGTGGTCTCCAGCTCCCCAAACCAAACCCTTCCGCAGCCCCAGCTCCTCTGCCCCAAACCCTCACCTGGGGAACAGTTGTCAAAGTTGAGGTCCCCGCAGTAGATGTCAAAGGCCACGGTGTCTCCAGCCTGCCCGTTGGTGTCCTGGAAGAGCTGCGCCCAGAGCAGGCTCAGGCTTAGCTGGTCGTACCGGATCTGCGCGTCTCCTGGGAGGTGGGGGCAGGAAGCAGAGGGCGCTAGTCACTGGGCCCCCAAAGTGGGTGCCAAACAATGCAGGCGGGGAGGGGGGGTTTCCAGAACTTCTCCTGCTTCCTCTAGGGATGTGGGAAGGGCCTGTCGGACAGAACACTACCATCCCCCAAAGCCTGGTGCATGGACGGCTTCGCTTCAAGACCACAGCACAGGCACTCCTTGTCCTGGCCTTCTCTGAGGGGCACGTGCACAGAGACCCCCGAGAATGGAGTTAAGCGATGCTCCTGTCAGGGGAACATATTTTGCTTTGCCATTCCTGCCATAACACATCCCATATAGATTCCAGTCAGCCTAGGGAACTCAGTGCCACAAGATGGTATGATGAAAAGATGCTTAAGTAGCTTTTAAAAAAGGATTGGACATCTACATCTACAACAGACAAGAGAAAATATTTCTTTACTCAGCGTGTGGTTGGTCTGTGGAACTCCTTGCCACAGGATGTGGTGACGGCATCTGGCCTGGACGCCTTTAAAAGGGGTTTGGACAAGTTTCTGGAGGAAAAATCCATTACGGGTTACAAGCCATGATGTGCACGTACAAACCTCATGTACAACCTCCTGATTTTAGAAATGGGCTACATCAGAAAGCCAGATGCAAGGGAGGGCACCAGGATGAGGTCTCTTGTTATCTGGTGTGCTCCCTGGGGCATTTGGTGGGCCGCTGTGAGATACAGGAAGCTGGACTAGATGGTCCTATGGCCTAATCCAGTGGGGCTGTTCTTATGTTCTTAACTACAATTCCCAGGAAGCCTTGCAGGTCCCTTGTTATCTAGTGTGCTCCCTGGGGCATTTGGTGGGCCGCTGTGAGATACAGGAAACTGGACTAGATGGGCCTATGGCCTGATCCAGTGGGGCTGTCCTTATGTTCTTACATTTGGCAAAGAACCTGACAGTGAGAAGCGCATTTCCCTGGTTCCACGGGATCATGGATTTGCCGACGAGATGCTGGCAACTAGCAGGAGGATGGAGAGGAGCTATCACCTGTTGCTCTGGTTAGCCACAGTGGAGCTTGAATCCTGGGCCTTGGGTCTGGCTAGTTTCACGATTGGCTCCCAGGTTTCCCAGCAAGTTCATAAGACAAAGCCGCTCCTCCTGCCCACCCACACTCACCTTCTGGGGCTTGCAGGTGGGTGCAGTTCAAGTATCCTACAATCCTCTGTCCTCGGAAACTTCCCAGCTTAACCTGAGAGAGAGATGGAGGAGAACAGGCCGAACATCAGGCAAGGCTGCAACGGCAACAAACACTCCGGTGTCAAAGGATCAGGCCTTGCTGAGGGAGAGTCAGCATGGCTTCTGTAAGGGTAAGTCTTGCCTCACGAACCTTATAGAATTCTTTGAAAAGGTCAACAGGCATGTGGATGCTGGAGAACCCATGGACATTATATATCTAGACTTTCAGAAGGCGTTTGACACGGTCCCTCACCAAAGGCTACTGAAAAAACTCCACAGTCAGGGAATTAGAGGACAGGTCCTCTCGTGGATTGAGAACTGGTTGGAGGCCAGGAAGCAGAGTGGGTGTCAATGGGCAATTTTCACAATGGAGAGAGGTGAAAAGCGGTGTGCCCCAAGGATCTGTCCTGGGACCAGTGCTTTTCAACCTCTTCATAAATGACCTGGAGACAGGGTTGAGCAGTGGCTAAGTTTGCAGACGACACCAAACTTTTCCGAGTGGTGAAGACCAGAAGTGATTGTGAGGAGCTCCAGAAGGATCTCTCCAGACTGGCAGAATGAGCAGCAAAATGGCAGATGCGCTTCAATGTCAGTAAGTGTAAAGTCATGCACATTGGGGCAAAAAATCAAAACTTTAGATATAGGCTGATGGGTTCTGAGCTGTCTGTGACAGATCAGGAGAGAGATCTTGGGGTGGTGGTGGACAGGTCGATGAAAGTGTCGACCCAATGTGTGGCTTCACTGAGGGGCTCTGAGCTGATGGCGATGAGCCAGGAAGGAGACCTCGGGGTCATGGTGGAGAAGGACACCATACACAGCAGCACCGAGGAAGGCAAATCCCGTGCAAGGACGGGGGTTGCGAACAAGACTGCCAACATAACAAGTACCCCCTTGCAAGCCTATGGTGCAGCTACATTGAGAGCAGCACTGTGACCAGTCCTGGTAGCCCCACTGCAAGAAGGACCACTGCAGAGCTAGGAAGGCTGCCGCAGGTGACTGGAGCCCTTTCCACTCAGGAAACTCTCAGGCAGACCCCAAGCAGGGAAGAAAAGCATTCTTGCCAGCCAGTGCTAACGGTTTTGAGCCAGACAGCCCGGGCCTGACTCCACCTATGGCCTGGCTGGCCAGCCTGGGAAGGAAGGATTTGGCCCCGATGGGCAGCCCCCTCTGGAGCTGCAGCCCCAGACACATCCTGGCCCTCCCCAGTGGACACCCCAGGAGAAGGATTCCAGCTCCAATTCATGCAGATACCTGTGCAGGCTTCACAGAAGCCCCACAGCTTCAGCTGACACCACTCCTGGCAAGAGTCCTGCTCGCTCTGAGGAGGCTACACCATGTTTCCATTTGGCCTGCAGCCTACAGTGAGGAGCTCCTCCCCAGCCTTGGCTTCTGGCTGCAAGAGGCAGCCCTCCTCCCTGGCTGCCGGCAGGGTTAAGAACATAAGAACAGCCCCACTGGATCAGGCCATAGGCCCATCTAGTCCAGCTTGCTGTATCTCACAGCGGCCCACCAAATTCCATCCTCCCCCAGGCCTGCCCCTCCAGGTTAATGTTTGCCAAGGTCAAAACCGAGCCGACACAAGCAGGAGTTCCGTCTGGAGGCTGAGGCAAGGCCAACGGGGATGGGAGAGCGGAAGGCTGGGGCAGGGCTGCTGGCCCTCTAAGAAAAGAACCTTGGAGAAGATGTAGGGGAGCGGATGTGTTCAAGTAGGGGGAGGGAAGGCACACTTTGAGAAGGCACCACTGTGGTTGTGGCCACTGCTGTCCTTGCCTGGGGACTGAGCACTGGCTCCAGGCAGCTCTGCAGCAGGACAGGGCATGTGTGTGTCTTTCCACTTCACTCCTGCATCCAGACACCAGTCCAGGCAGTGCCCTGGGGACACACTGCCCACTTCCCGTCCAGGGTACCAGCTGTCACTGGGGGAACCACGTTGCTGCTCTGTGTCAGGGTGTGCAGGAGCTCCTCCTGACACTTGCAAATGGAACGGGGTCCTGCATGTGCTGGCGATGAAGAGTGGGCAGAGGGGAGGAAGAGCTGTCGGGGGGGGGGGGTTCCCCCTGCTCACTCACCTGCACACAGAGCAGTCCTTTAGCACTGAAGGCATCCTCCCCTTTGCCGTTGGGGTAGCAGTGGTACTTTACGGCCAGCACAGGGTAGCGGCTGGCCAGGAAGAGCCCACTGTTGAGGAGTTTGAGGGCACAGCCCACCAGCCCATAGGTGCCCACGTCGTAGATGATGTGCGCGTAGTGTGGGCCGAGGAGGTGGCGCACGCGTGTGGCGGCTCGCCGGTCAAACACTTCCTGCAGGCACAAGAAGTCCGCCTTGGGGGGGAAAGAGGCCCTGATCTCCCCCAGCACCGGAGCCTGCCCCGCCCCGTCGAGGGGCATCTCAATAGCCACGTCTGTGGCCCTCCAAAGGGCGTCTTCGGTGGCCCCGTAGGTCTGCTCGTTGGGGGCGTCCCCCAGGCCGAGATCAGGCAGCGCGGCGGAGGGGTGCACGGCCCGGGCCAGGTCCTGGGCGATGCGGCCAGCGCGCCACTGCGTCCGGAACAGATTGCTGAACTTGGCCAGGCCCTCGGGCAGGAGGCAGACGTTGGCGCTGAGGAAGCGGAAGGCCCTCTGCCCCTGGCCGGGCAGCGCCCACTCCTCCGGCGGGGCCTGGCTGGGCGTGTGCTGGTAGGCGAAGGGCCGGCGGGCGGCCTGCAGGGGCAGCCAGGCCAGCAGGCCCAGCAGCAGCAGCGGCGCGGACAGCAGCAGCAGCAGCAGCAGGCCGGGCGCCTGCAGGACGGCCTCCAGCGCGCAGAGCCCCCGCCGGCCGCGGCAGGCCTGCTCCTCGACGGTGGTCTTGCGCAGGGCCAGCAGGTGGCTGGTCAGCCAGTAGCTGGGGAAGAGCAGCGCTCGGGCCGCCGCGTCCGCGCCCGCCAGCAGGCGGCTGGCGTAGGGCGACTCCCGCAGGCCCATGGCGGGGCGGCGGCGCTCCGGTCACTGCCCGCGGGTGCTGCGGAGGGAGAAGAAGAAGGGAGAGTGAGGCCCAGACGGAGCGAACGCGGCGCAGACCCCCGCAGCGCTGCCCCGCCGGGAGACCCTCGCCCTCCGGGACCCTTCTGGCCTCAGCCGAGCCCTTGCGGGGGCCGCACGCCAGGGGGCTGCCCGCGAGCCCGGGGGACCGAAGGCGCCCAGCCCCGGCCGCCGCGCCCTCCCTGCCCCCGCCTCTCCCGGGTGGGCGGCCGGGCGGAGGGCAGGTGCCGGGAGTGGCGCTGCTGCCGCCTCCGCGGGGGGACGTTCCCGCTGTGCCGGCGGCGCCCCTCTCACGGGGCGGGCGCCCCCCCGGAGCCGTCAGAGCCCGAGCCCGCCCGCCGGACCCCGAGAGGGGCGAGGGCGCCGGACTGCGCTCCGTGCCGCTGGGAGCCACTCCGCAGGTGCCAGCCCTCCGCCCGGCCCCGGCCCGCGCAGCCCGCCTGGACGGAGTGCCCGGCGAGAGGAGAGGAGCGCCTGCCAGCTGCAGCCCGGCCAGCAGCAGGCGCGCCTCCCGTTCTCTGCGGCCGCAGCCGAGCCGAGCGAGCCGAGCCGAGCCAGCTGCGGGAGGCGTGGGCAGGATCGCGGCGGGCAGAGGCGGCCACGGTTCGGAGCCCGCCTGGTGTTCTCCGGCCGGAGCCTGGGGGCAGAAGGAGGGCGGTCTCGGGGCGGGAGAGCGGCGGGGCCTGCCAGTTCGCAGCCGGCCTCCTCGCCAGCGATCTCCAGGCGTTGGCGAGGATCCCCGGCAAGGTGCGAGGAGGGCTGGCGCAGGCAAGCGGCACGTCCAGGACCTGCCTGAGCTGCGGCGCCAGCCGGTGTGCAGCAGCCAGAGCGGAGTGATCTCAGGGAGCAGGGCGGCCCCCAGAGGAGGCCCACGGACCCAGGTGCCTCCAAGGAGCAAGAGCGCATCTCTTCCCCCCACCCCCCTCCAGGGCCAGCGGGGGGGGGGTCAGTAGTGACAGGCCTGGCCCCTGTGCCTCCCTGGGGCGAGCCTGCAAATGCCCCCCTAGAAGTAATTGTGGTGGCACCATCACGTCACCGCAAGTACTTCCAGTACAGGGCCTTGCTGGGCCTCTCGACACAACGGGAGGCACCCTCCAGACGTGTCAGGAGGTCTTCTGAGGCTAGAGGGGCTGCGTAGGACTTTTCCGGCTCTCAGAAGGTCTTTTAAGGCCCCTGGAAGGCCTTAGGAAGGTACTTTCAGGAGAACCAGAAGCAACTTTCTAAGCTCTTCCAGAGGCCCTAGAAATCCCTCTGAGGACCGGAGAGGTCATGTGCAGCCTCTCTGGTCCTCAGAACACCTCCAGCCATAAGCAGTGAGCAGCCGTCGGAGTGGCACAGAAGCAGGCAGCACATAAAAACATAAGAAGAGCCCCACTGGATCAGGCCAAAGGCCCACCTAGTCCAGCTTCCTGTGTCTCACAGTGGCCCACCAGGAGACCTGCATCCTGGTGCCCTCTCCTGCATCTGGCATTCTGAGGTAGCCTGCTTCTAAAATCAGGAAGTTGCACATTTCCATCATGGCTTGTAACCCGTGATAGATTTTTCCTCCAGAAACTTGTCCAATCCCCTTTTAAAGGCCTCCAGGCCAGGTGCCATCAGCACGTCCTGTGGCAAGGAGTTCCACAGACACCACACGCTGATTAAAGAAATATTTTCTCTTGTCTGTTCTGACTCTCCCAACACTCAATGTTAGTGGTTGTCTCTTGGTCCTGGTATTGTGTGAAAGGGAAAAGAACTTCCTTCTATCTAGTGCTGCCCTCAGCCATGCCTCCTGGGAGCACTTGCACCTGCTGATCCCCCCCAGGTACACCACTACGGATCAGCTCTCCTACCGTTGCAGCTTCTCACTGGGCCGTCTGTCCTCCTCCGGTCCCCTCCCCCTCAGGAGCACTCACCTTTGCCCGCTGGAGGAGGGCTCTGCTGGCCTGAGAGCCCTGTTGCTTGTCAGGCTGAGGTTCTGCCCAGGAGTGCCTGTGCAGGGCCTTCAGGGAAGGAGGCCCACGGGAGGACTGTGGAAGCTTAGCTGGGCTGCCACTGCTTGCCACTGCTTGCCATTTGTCTGATCTTCATAGTGAGGATCTTACTCATGCTCCGCCATGATCCACACGCTTGCTGAGGCGCTCCAGAGAGGCATTCCTGAGGCAGGCGCGTGGGACCGCCTGGCTCATGGAGCCCGCTGACCTGGCCGCTGACTAACAGGTCTTGCTGCCAGGCTTCTCTTGCCTTCACGGTGTAATTACAGATTAACTTCCGCACACGTACAAATGTTAGGAGGCTTCCTGGAGGCCAACAGTCTAATTATGGTCCCGCGTGAGCAGAGGCGAAGGAGGGAAGGGCAGGTGCAGGGCTGCTGCTGCCATGCCACTTCTGTGTTCCAGTAACTGCTGGTGAGGCGAGGAGGTGAGAGAATGACACACACACATACGTATGTATTGTGTGAGAGGTATTGTGTGAGAGGGAAAAGAACTTCCTTCTATCTAGTGCTGCCCTCAGCCATGCCTCCTGGGAGCACTTGCACCTGCTGATCCCCCCCAGGAACACCACTAGGGATCAGCTCTCCTACCGTTGCAGCTTCTCACTGGGCCGTCTGTCCTCCTCCGGTCCCCTCCCCCTCAGGAGCACTCACCTTTGCCCGCTGGAGGAGGGCTCTACTGGCCTGAGAGCCCTGTTGCTTGTCAGGCTGAGGTTCTGCCCAGGAGTGCCTGTGCAGGGCCTTCAGGGAAGGAGGCCCACGGGAGGACTGTGGAAGCTTAGCTGGGCTGCCACTGCTTGCCACTGCTTGCCATTTGTCTGATCTTCATAGTGAGGATCTTACTCATGCTCCGCCATGATCCACACGCTTGCTGAAGCGCTCCGGAGAGGCATTCCTGAGGCAGGCGCGTGGGACCGCCTGGCTCATGGAGCCCGCTGACCTGGCCGCTGACTAACAGGTCTTGCTGCCAGGCTTCTCTTGCCTTCACGGTGTAATTACAGATTAACTTCCGCACACGTACAAATGTTAGGAAGCTTCCTGGAGGCCAACAGTCTAATTATGGTTCCGCGTGAGCAGAGGTGAAGGAGGGAAGGGCAGGTGCAGGGCTGCTGCTGCCATGCCACTTCTGTGTTCCAGTAACTGCTGGTGAGGCGAGGAGGTGAGAGAATGAGAGAGAGAGAGAGAGAGAGAGAGAGACACACACACACACACGCACACACACGTACCTACGTATTCCTTGCAGAGGGTGGTGCAGGGAGGCCACTCCCCTCAGCCTGGCAGGACTGGCTGCCACAGCCAAGACACCTGGGGGGGGGGCAGACTAATTGGGAGGAAGACTGGTTTGGAGCCAGGCCCATTCCCATCAACAGCCTTGGTTGCACAAGATGCTGTTTTGGATGTGTGTGGCCTGAACTCGAGGAGGACCAGCGAAAGCTCCTCTGGTCTCAAAGGCCCTGTGGGAGCTGCTGTGTGTGGCTCAGCCTCAAAATAAGGTGGTGTGTGCGTGTGGCAGTGGCTGCCACTTTAGGTGCTGCACCATGTGTTTAGTCCTCATTCATGTGCTCTTGTGCCAGCAGCAGCTTAAGTCCATCCATCCAAGGGCTCCATCCAAGGGCTTTTTCCATCCATCCTCCATCCAAGAGCTTTTTCTCATGCAGGCGATACCTGCATACAGTCCATGCCAACCAAAGGGACGGGGTTCTGTATCTCCTCTCGTGTGCTCTCTAAGACCACTGGTGGGCCACTGAGATACAGGATGCTGAGCCAAGGGTCCTAGGCCCTAGGAGCGGAGCTCCTCTTGTGTTCTAATGGTGGAGCAGCTCTGTGAAAGGGGCTGCTGTGTCCTCCAAGCAACTTCCTGTTTTAGTCTTGGAGAACGTGAGCCCTGCCTGCTCACAGGTGCACAGGAGGAGGCCTGTTTTGTTGTGTTTGCCCCGCTTCTTACACCTTTGTTATTATTAGGTGGCTCTCCAAATACAGCTTGAGGCCACAAAATGTCTTTGCTTCCTGGGACATGCCTGCACAAGACTTACTGAGTGACTGAGAGCTGTGCAAGCAGTTGCGGACCTACCATTAGGTCCAATGGGGCAAATGCCCCAGGCACGAGCCTCTAGGACCTCGAGGAAGCCTTTCTGAGGCTCCCAACGGGGTTGGAAACTTGCTTCCAGTATTCTGGAAGCACAGTTTATAGCATAGGGGAACCTCAGAGAGGTTTCCCTGACTTGGGTTAAGGTTGCAGGAAGCTCTGTACGCCTCAGGTGAGTGGGGGGGGGCACGGATTTTTGTGCAGGGGGTGACAGCGACAGTCTGTACGGGGGGCATCATCGATGACCTTTGCCCCAGGCACAGGACTAGGGAGGTCCACCACTGGAGGATGTCAGTGGTGGAAGCCTCTGTCTGTCAACCATTGCTGCATGAAGCAATCTGACCAATTCTCTCCCCCACCCCACCCCCCTCTCTCTCTCACACACAGAGGAAGCTTGTAGCCATTTGGCTGCAATCATAGCTGTCTTCCGGTGGGAGAAAAGGCAGGAGCCTGCGTCAACAATCTCTGGGGTGGCAGCAGGCAGAACTGCCTCAGCAGGCTGGCTGGCTTCCAGTGAAGAAAGGCAGGAAGAAAGGCCTGCATCAGCAGGCTCTGGAGTGGGAGCAGGTCTGTTCCTAAGAGAACCATGAAAGCAGCAGGGAGCCTGCATGAAGGTTCCAGCTCTTCAAAGCAGCAGGGAAGGAGTTGGGGGGGGGGAGCTGTTGCTGAGCTCTCCCTAGTTTATGTTCTGGAGGGAGAGCAAGTGAGCTTCAGTGAAGGTGAGAGAGACTGTGCCTGAGGGGGGTGGAGTGTGTGGGTGTTCCTGTGGCTGTGCCTCCCTGGACTTGGACAGCAGCACCACATGTTCCTGTTCTGCAGGCTTCTTCTGTTTCTCTGAAAGCCAGTCAAGCCACCTCCGCAAGAGGAAAATCCCTTTTCCATGGAGTCTCTCCGGCTGAGAGCTGCTCCTGCTGACAGCTGGGGAGGCTGGCTGAGGGTGAGCAGCTGCCTGTCCACGGTCAGGAGGGTGGCTAATCCCTGCCCGGGTGCGTACTGCTTGCCAGAAGCAGGCTCAGCAAAATGGATCCACTTGCCAAGTGGACCTACAGCTGCCACACCGTCTCCTACTCACTTGCAGGAGCTTCTTTAAGCTCTTCATATTCTGTGTGCAACTTACAGCCATTCAGATCTCCCCTTCCTCTTCAGGCCAGTGAGATGGGAACTCCCATAGATCTGGATGGAGGGAAGAGGTGGCCTGGGCATGCTGAGGTGATGCTCCCCGTGAAGGTACAGGTGTGTGTTGCCCTGGGTGCCCAGGGGACAGCCAAGGCCAGGAGAGCCTTTTATCATCTCTGGCTGGTCTGCTTGCTGCAGCCCTTTCTGGAGAAGCCAGATCTAGCCACTTGTTGCTTATGCCCAGGCTTGATTGCAGTACTGGGCTCTCAATGGGGCTACCCTTAAGAACATAAGAACAGCCCCACTGGATCAGGCCATGGCCCATCTAGTCCAGCTTCCTGTATCTCACAGCGGCCCACCAAATGCCCCAGGGAGCACACCAGATCACAAGAGACCTGCAAGGCCTCCTGGGAATTGTAGTTAAGAACATAAGAACAGCCCCACTGGATCAGGCCATAGGCCCATCTAGTCCAGCTTCCTGTATCTCACAGCGGCCCACCAAATGCCCCAGGGAGCACACCAGATAACAAGAGACCTGCAAGGCCTCCTGGGAATTGTAGTTAAGAACATAAGAACAGCCCCACTGGATCAGGCCATAGGCCCATCTAGTCCAGCTTCCTGTATCTCACAGCAGCCCACCAAATACACACCAGCTATCAAGAGACCTCATCCTGGTGCCCTCCCTTGCATCTGGCATTCTGACATAACCCATTTCTAAAATCAGGAGGTTGCACATGCACATCATGGCTTGTAACCTGGAATGGATTTTTCCTCCAGAAACTTGTCCAATCCTCTTTTAACGGCGTCCAGGCCAGATGCCATCAGCACATCCTGTGGCAAGGAGTTCCACAGACCAACACACGCTGAATAAAGAATTATTTTCTTTTGTCTGTCCTAACTCTCCCATGGTTCAGGTCATGGTTCAGGATGTGGACTCACCTCCCTGCATTACAATCTCTGCACATGAACTGGAGGTTGTCCATGACTTTGTGTACCTTGGCTCAACGATCTCCGACACTCTTTCTCTCGATACCGAGCTAAACAAACGCATCGGTAAAGCAGCTAGCACGTTTTCCAGACTCACAAAGAGAGTCTGGTCCAACAAGAAGCTGACGGAACATACCAAGATCCAGGTCTACAGAGCTTGCGTCCTGAGTACACTTCTGTACTGCAGCGAGTCATGGACTCTTCACTCACAACAGGAGAGGAAACTGAATGCTTTCCACATGCGCTGCCTCCGACGCATTCTCGGCAACACCTCGCAGGACAAAGTTCCAAACAACACAGTCCTGGAACATGCTGGAATCCCTAGCATGTATGCACTACTGAAACAGAGACGCCTGCGTTGGCTCGGTCATGTTGTGAGAATGGATGATGGCCGGATCCCAAAGGATCTCCTCTATGGAGAACTCGTGCAAGGAAAGCGCCCTACAGGTAGACCACAGCTGCGATACAAGGACATCTGCAAGAGGGATCTGAAGGCCTTAGGAGTGGACCTCAACAAGTGGGAAACCCTGGCCTCTGAGCGGCCCGCTTGGAGGCAGGCTGTGCAGCATGGCCTTTCCCAGTTTGAAGAGACACTTGGCCAACAGTCTGAGGCTAAGAGGCAAAGAAGGAAGGCCCACAGCCAGGGAGACAGACCACGGACAGACTGCACTTGCTCCCTGTGTGGAAGGGATTGTCACTCCCGAATCGGCCTTTTCAGCCACACTAGATGATGTTCCAAAACCACCTTTCAGAGTGCGATACCAGAGTCTCTCGAGACTGAAGGTTGCCAACTACACACAACTCTCCCAACACTCAATTTTAGTGGATGTCCCCTGGTTCTGGTGTTATGTGAGAGTGTAAAGAGCATCTCCCTATCCACTCTGTTCATCCCCTGCATAATTTTGTATGTCTCAATCATGTCCCCCCTCAGGTATCTCTTTTCTAGGCGGAAGAGTCCCAACCACCGTAGCCTTTCCTCATAAGGAAGGTGCCCCAGCCCAGCAATCATCTTAGTCGCTCTCTTTTGCACCTTTTCCATTTCCACTATGTCTTTTTTGAGATGCAGCAACCAGAACTGGACACAATACTCCAGGTGTGGCCTTACCATTGATTTGTACAACGGCATTATAATACTAGCCATTCTCAATACCCTTCCTAATGATCCCAAGCATAGAATTGGCCTTCTTCACTGCCGCCGCACATTGGGTCGACACTTTCATCGACCTGTCCACCACTACCCCAAGATCTCTCTCCTGATCTGTCACAGACAGCTCAGAACCCATCAGCCTATATCTAAAGTTTTGATTTTTTGCCCCAATGTGCATGACTTTACACTTACTGACATTGAAGCGCATCTGCCATTTTGCTGCCCATTCTGCCAGTTTGGAGAGATCCTTCTGGAGCTCCTCACAATCACTTCTGGTCTTCACCACTCGGAAAAGTTTGGTGTCGTCTGCAAACTTAGCCACTTCACTGCTCAACCCCGTCTCCAGGTCATTTATGAAGAGGTTGAAAAGCACCGGTGACGGGACAGATCCTTGGGGCACACCGCTTTTCACTTCTCTCCATTGTGAAAATTGCCCATTGACACCCACTCTCTGTTTCCTGGACTTCAACCAGGTCTCAGTCCATGAGAGGACCTGTCCTCTAATTCCCTGACTGCTCTTCATTCTTCAATTCCTTAATAACTCTTGGGTGGATACCATCAGGGCCTGGTGACTTATTGATCTTTAATTTATCAATGAGGTCTGAAACCTCTTTCAACCTCTATCTGACTTAATTCCTCAGTCAGGAGGGGCTGTTTGGACAGCGGTATCTGCCCGAAGTCTTCTGCCATGAAGACAGATGCAAAGAACTCATTTAATTTCTCTGCCATCTCTAAGTCTCCTTTTATCTCCCCTTTCCCTCCCTCACCATCCAGAGGGCCAACCGCTTCTCTGGCTGGTTTCCTGCTTCTAACATATTTGAAGAAGCTTTTATTATTCCCCTTAATGCTGCTGGCCGTGTGTTCCTCATAGTCTCTCTTGGCCTCCCATATCACCTTCTTACATTTCTTTTGCCACAGTTTATGTTCCTTTTTATTCTCCTCATTAGGGCAAGACTTCCATTTACGGAAGGAAGCTTCCTTGCCCTTTACAGCCTCTCTAACTTGGTTCGTTAGCCATGCGGGCACCCTCCTGGAATTAGTGGAGCTCTTCTTCCTTTGCGGTATACACTTCTACTGGGTCTCTATGACTGTTAAGCAGCCTCCATGCACTCTGGAGAGATTGGACTCTTTTTACCTTCCCTTTCAACCTCCTTCTAACCAGTCTCCTGATTTGAGGGAAGTCCGCTCGTTGGAAGTCAAGGGTTTTTGTGAGAGATTTGCCCGGTATTCTTCCCCCGACGTGCATGTTGAAACAGATTGCAGCATGATCACTGTTCCCCAGTGGCTCAGTAACATTGACATCTCTAACCAGGTCCTGAGTACCACACAATATTAAATCCAGAGTCACCTGTCCTCTGGTGGGCTCCGTGACTAGCTGGTCTAAGCCACAGTCATTTAGCATGTCAAGGAATCCAGTCTCCTTTTCGTGACCAGAATACAAATTGACCCAGTCAATATGAGGATAATTGAAGTCCCCATGATTACAACCCCGTCCCTCCTTGTCACCTCCCTGATCTGTTTCCTCATTTCAAGGTCCCCTTCCAATTTCTGGTCTGGAGGATGATAGTACGCCCCCAGTATTACATCGCTCCACAGGCCTGGTAACTGAACCCACAGAGATTCTACGGTGGAGTCGGACCCACCTTCAATCTCTACTTTGCTGGATTCTATCCCTTCCTTAACATAAACGGCCACCCCACCTCCAACACGCCCCTCCCTGTCCCTCCTGTAGAGTTTATACCCTGGGATTGCGGTATCCCACTGATTCTCCGCTTTCCACTGGGTTTCTGTTATGCCCACTATGTCAATGTTTTGCCTGGTCACCAGACATTCCAGTTCTCCCATCTTTGCTCAGAGACTTCGGGCATTGCCAGATGCAAGGGAGGGCACCAGGATGAGGTCTCTTGTTATCTGGTGTGCTTCCTGGGGCATTTGGTGGGCCGCTGTGAGATACAGGAAGCTGGACTAGCTGGGCCTATGGCCTGATCCAGTGGGGCTGTTCTTATGTTCTTATGGCATTTGCATAAAAGCATTTGTACATGGAATGCCCCTGGATGGGCTGCTTATTCGCTCCTTTGTCTCCGCATCCTCTCATTGTGCCAAACCGTCTATCACATCCCATCATGCTACCATTCCCAATTTCTTCCCCTACTCTGCCTTTGTCTTGTTGTTCTCTAATGTCCCCATCCTCGTCCCATAGGATGAGGAGTCCCGAACTGGATGCCCCTCTGCTCCTGTCGGCCTTCCCCCAGGGATCAGTTTAAAAGCTGCTCTGCCACCTTTTTAATGTTATGCGCCAGCAGTCTGGTTCAAGTGAAGCCCGTCCCTCTTGTACAGGCCCTACTTGTCCCTTGAAAACAATCTGGAAAGTTCAGGTGGTAGGGAACCTGATTGCTGGGCTGATGACTGTTGTGAAATGTGTCCAGCCTTTTGCTGCCCCTGTTGGCCCACTTCAAGGGGTTTGCCTTAAAGCCTTAGATGGCTGGTGACCAGGGCATCTGAGGGATCCATCTTGCATATTTCTGCCTGGACTTTGAGATGGCTGTCTTGGGCTCTGCTCCCTGGCCACCACGCACACAGGTCCAGCTGGTGGGGGCTCAAGACGCATGGCCTTTTCCATGGTGGCATTTTGACTGTGGAGCAACACATCAGCCCCCACGCTGGTGGCCAGAGAAGCACCGCCAGGGTGAACTGGGCAGGTGACAGTGGCAGCCACAGAGCCGAGAGGTGGCTATCACAGAGGGCATGCCCACCCACCAGCAACTAGGAATGAACTGCACAGCAACAGGTGCCAGTGCGAACCATGGGGAAAGGAGTAGGTCAGCTGCCTTGCTGCACTCATGCTGATCACTGCAGGCAGGCTGTAGGTTTTCCTTGGGTCTGCACAGTGTCTTCACCTGTGGGGCAGCTGCCTGTGGGGAGCAAGGAGAAGCAGAGGGGGAGAGAGAGTATCAAGGAGTAGACACCTGCATCAACCACACCCGTTCTCTGGTTTGAGATGCACAGTCAGTGTTTGAGGGAGAGTTGCGCCACCAGGGTGTAATGCAGTGGTGCCCTATGGAGGGGGCTGAGAGCATGGTGGCTTGGAATTGTACCTTTCCCTCTCGTGGGGGGGGGGGGGTTCAGTGGCCCTCTGGAAAGGATCACTTCTGCCCCCTGTGGCAATGGTGCAGTCCTGAAAAAGAACATGAATTCAGGTGAGTGTTTGACCAGCAGCAGTAATGGGTGGCATCCTGGGCCTTCACCAAAAGGGGGCAGACACTAAGAATATAAAAACAGTCCTGCTGGATCAGGCCACAGGCCCATCTAGTCCAGCTTCCTGTGTCTCACAGTGGCCCACCAAATGCCTCAGGGAGCACACAAGGCAACAAGAGACCTGCAAGGCTTCCTGGGAATTGTAGTTAAGAACATAAGAAGAGCCCCACTGGATCAGGCCATAGGCCATCTAGTCCAGCTTCCTGGATCTCACAGCGGCCCACCAAATGCCCAGGGAGCACACCAGATAACAAGAGACCTGCAAGGCTTCCTGGGAATTGTAGTTAAGAACATAAGAACAGCCCCACTGGATCAGGCCATAGGCCCATCTAGTCCAGCTTCCTGTAACTCACAGTGGCCCACCAAATGCCCCAAGGAGCACACCAGATAACAAGAGACCTGCAAGGCCTCCTGGGAATTGTAGTTAAGAACATAAGAACAGCCCCACTGGATCAGGCCATAGGCCCATCTAGTCCAGCTTCCTGTAACTCACAGTGGCCCACCAAATGCCCCAAGGAGCACACCAGATAACAAGAGACCTGCAAGGCTTCCTGGGAATTGTAGTTAAGATCATAAGAACAGCCGCACTGGATCAGGCCATAGGCCCATCTAGTCCAGCTTCCTGTATCTCACAGTGGCCCACCAAATGCCTCAGGGAGCACACAAGGCAACAAGAGACCTGCATCTTGGTGCTCTTCTTTTTTATTTGGCATTCTGAGGTTACCCACTTCCAAAATCAGGAGGCTGCAGATACAATCATGGCTTGTAACCCATGATGAACTTTTCCTCCAGATGCTGTCACCACATCCTGTGGCAAGGAGTTCCCTTGCCATCCCTGCTCCTAGCTGTTGCACAAGGCAGCACAGTTGATGGCAGAGACACATGTGAGAATTTGAAGGGGGTCAGGAGGTGGGGTACAGACACCAGGCAGAGAGGCTTGGAATGGATGCATTGTGGCTTGGAATTCTCACCCACCCTGGGGCGCTTCCTGGGGCGCTTCCTTGTGCTTCCTCCCCCTGCTGGGGTGGTGAGGTCCTGGTTGTTAGCTCTTTGCTCAGACATAGCCTGAGCTATGCAAACACTTGGTTCAAGGCAAGTTGCAAGCAGCTGAGTCAGCTGAATTGCACTACACCTGTGCAGCCACACGCTGATTAACTGGGCAGACTCTGATTGGGTGCTCTGCCCACTTAAGCCTCACTAGGCAGCTCCACCAGTGCAGTGGGTGAACTGCGAAACTGCTGCCGGAGACATTGGCTGTTTATGACCCTGGACTGACTGTGACTTTGGATATTGGACTAAAACAAGGTAACACTGGACTGCTGAATTATGTGTGTATGACCTGGACTGCTGTGACTATTCTCTGTATGACTCAAACATATTGGCTAATTCAAGACTCTGCTGTGTCTGCAAGTTTATATGTGCCCTGCTTGAAAAAGGACAGACCCAGGTTCCTGCCTAACAGGGTTCCAGTTGGGTGTCTGTCTGTGGAGTCCTGGGGCAGAGTCCCTGCAATGTGAGTTCTGAGAAGACAAGTGTTAACAAGCTATCTTGCCATATATATACTGAGGGAAGAGAGATGTGCACCAAAAGCTGCCTTTGTGCACCAGGGACCCTTTCACCATGGCTCCTCCCATCCAAAGTTCCCTGTCCAGGGACCAGAGAGGGATCCCCCCACAGCACCTCTTATCACCTGGAGGAGACTGTAGAGCTAGGGTGGGTGTGCTGAGACTGGCTGCCAGAGATCAGCTGCATCCTGTGCTCAGTTGTGCTCGGAGCAAAGACCCCCCACAGCCCAGCACTCTGTTTCCCACCAGATGCCCCTGAGAAGTCCCATAAGCAGGGCACCCCCCCATCACTGAACCTGCAGGCAGCACATAAATAGCCTGAGGAGTGGCCAGTGATGACCTCTGGTCCTCCAGGGAGTGGGCCAGTCTCCTTTTAGAGGCATCCAAGCTAGTGGTCAGCGTCACCGTGTGCAACAGCAAATAGTCTGTCCTGTGTGAATAAGAGCCTCATTCTGTTGGCTGTAAATTTCCCACTGGTCAGTTTTTTTTGGGGGGGGGGATGGACACACACGACGACGACACCCACCCCTTGCAGTGTTTGAAAGAGGAGAAAAAATCTCCCTGCCCACCTCATGAATCATTTTCTAAGCTTCACAGTCACCTTAGAATTAAGTCCCAGTATCTTCAGGTGCCTCTCCCTGGAAATTGCACATAGCCTCAGATGGCAGCCTCAGTCACGCCCGCCCCTTACCCCCCATTTTTCTAAATCAAGAGCCCCAAAATGTTGCATCTTTTGAAAGGAAGACCTCCAGCCACCTGTTCATTCTGCTTGCCCTTTCTGTCCCTTTACCCACCTCTACAATACCCTTCTTGAGAGGTAGTGATCAGAACCCTGCCCATGAGTATGGGTGGGGCGGCTCTTTGTATGTTACAGTGAAGGGGAGAGACGTACAAGCGAGCCATTCCTCTGTGTCCATCCTCCCTATGCAGCATGCCAACACAGAGAAGTTCCAGGCATCCCATGGCTGCCAGCTGGGGACAAAACGCTTAAGAGATACAGGGCACTATCCAAACTAGCACTTGGGCCAGTGCAAGTCCCTTGTGCCACCCAGTACTATCGCAAACATGCCATAAGGCACATTTGCGCTGACTTAGGAGTCGGGGAGGCCGGTGCAAGTGTGACAGTGCCTAGCTAGATTTCTGGGATTTTGTACATGAGCAGAGTTATTTGAGCCTGTTCTAAGCATGTACAGAGTGCTTTGGCCAAAGTAGGCCCTATACTTAGCTGCTTGGGTCAACAAAACATTTTAGAAGATGCCCCTGAATGCCCCTTTGTGCCTGTGTTAAAAAAGAAGTGGTGTTGCAGACACAAGCTTTGACCGCAAGAAGTTGTATTGCAGCTAGTACCTCAAAAACAGGAAACAGCTAGCTAACTGCAACAGAGAGGTGGTTAGAAGAGAAAAGGGACTTTTTGCAGCCAGAAAGATTTCACATATTTAAAGTGCTATATTTAGGTAGAGCATGCAGCACGGAATTTGAGTAGTGGGATGTATAGGCAGAGACAAAAGTCTCACATGATATGCTGTTTGCCAATCAAGAATGTATCCAAAGCTCTGCCAATTTGCATTTATCCAATTAAAGTGTAACCAATGTTTTGCAGTGAAAGTTTGTTAGTATATCAACTCAGAGCCCTGAGAAAATCGGGGTCACAGACTTTAGAAGCTATTCCCCTGTGACCATCAGCCGGCTGAGAATAAATGCTTGTTTTCCTTGAAACCTCCTGGTGTCTGCTTCCATCCTTGCCTGAACCTGCAACACAAGGAGTTGCACTGGCCTCCCTGCACCAGATCCAGGCCCGGGGGGTAAGTTTGCATCGGCCAAGCTCAGCCAACGCAGGGGTCGAGGGATGTGGGAAGAGTGGGGAGGAGGCGGTTTGGGGCAGGGGAGGGCAGGGAGGGTGGTGGGCTTTCCTGGGAGCAGGCGTGCGGGGAGCGGGAGGCAGGGCCTGGATCCAGTGGTTATGCCAGATCTTGACTCTGTTCCCGGGCAGCATGGCACAGCCCCTGGCCACTTTGTTCTGCTCAGATCTGCGCCATCTCGTCAGGTGGTGCAGATCTGAGTGGACCCATTAGGGCCACTGCAGTGTGACATGGGATAAAGGGAAAGGTTTCTCCTTGCCTCTGGGGAAGGCTGCTTTTGGCCGCAAACTTTTGGCCCCAAACTTGTGCTGGGTACAGTGCAGGCCTACTGGCCTGCCTGCTCCAACGCCAATTAGGATTGTGTTGACAGAGTCCATTTTAGGTGAGGCACAAAGCATGCCTGGATCTCAAAGATGGGTCGCTTTTGAGCAGAGCACCAGGCTCAGGTCTGTGACAGTGGGGCTAGACTTGAGCGGAAACCCTCCCCCCCATTTCCCCAAGAGATCTTACACAGGCCGTGTGAAGGAACCTTAACTAGTGGGGCAGCTGCACATCTCCCCGTGCGGGCAGAGGCATGCCCGTGGCATTTCCTGTCACTGGTCTCCATTAACTTGCAGATTAGGAAGGCTGCTTTGGAAACTGATTCATGTCATTCCTGATTAATGGTATCACCTTAGGATAGGAAGGTTCTCAAAGGCAGATTTTGGGATGGGGGCAGAAGAGACATCCCAGCTTGGAATCCACCTTGCTGGCCCCAAGGCAGAAGACAAAATCTCACGTGCAAAATGGAGAGCAGTTAACACAACACCTGCATTCTCCTCTATCCGTGTCACAGTGGCCAAGGAGGGTGTTCAGTAATTACCTTTCATTAGCATCCATAGTGAAGGAGAAAAGATGCCTGTCAGGCTGACAAGAGAGTGTGTCAGAAACGGTGGAGGCTTCTGGAATGAACTCAAGGAAACAGGAGCTGACAGAACATGCCTTTTCTGAGAGACGGCCGTCTTCCTCCTCCTGCCAGTCTCACCACTACTGGAGCCCTCCTGGTCCCAGCCTCCCCCTGGTTCATGGCAGGGAGGGGGGTTTCAGCCTGTTGTTGCTGGAAGGAGCCCGTTGCCTGTTCCAGCCAATGCTCCAGCCTGTAAATGAAGCACAAACAGCCCTAGCCCTCCATGGTCTGGCCTCCAGGGCTCTGCCATCCTCCCCCAAACCCTGGTTGCGCTGGATCTGCTGGAACTGCTCAGTCCAGCAGAGGGATGGTGGGGCACTGCACTTCTCTCTCTCTCTCTCTGTCTTTCTTTCTTAAAAGGGGAAACGTGGGCATAATATGTAAAAGAAATAGAAGTTTAAGGGTGAGATGCCCATGGCAGGTGGGTAAGAGCCTGCCTCTCCTCTTGGCTTTGGGGCTGATGTGAATCTTTGGCCCTTGGCATGTGGTGCAGCTTGTTGCTGCAGCTGCTGGTGGAAAGGGCAGGGTTGCGGTGGAGGGAGGAGCTTACTGGCTCTTTGCTTCCTCTTGCCACCAACTGAGGAGAACATCAAAGGCAGGAGGAGGTGGGTGATCCAGGCTCCTCCTCCTCGTGTCCAGTTCTGGTCACCGCATCTCAAAAAAGACATAGTGGAAATGGAAAAGGTGCAAAAGAGAGCGACGAAGATGATTACGGGGCTGGGGCACCTTCCTTATGAGGAAAGGCTATGGCGTTTGGGCCTCTTCAGCCTAGAAAAGAGGCGCCTGAGGGGGGACATGATTGAGGCATACAAAATTATGCAGGGGATGGACAGAGTGGATAGGGAGATGCTCTTTACACTCACATAACACCAGAACCAGGGGACATCCACTCAAATTGAGTGTTGGGAGGGTTAGGACAGACAAAAGAAAATATTTCTTTACTCAGCGTGTGGTTGGTCTGTGGAACTCCTTGCCACAGGATGTGGTGATGGCATCTGGCCTGCATGCCTCTTAAAAGGGGATTGGACAAGTTTCTGGAGGAAAAATCCATTACGGGTTACAAGCCATGATGTGTATGCGCAACCTCCTGATTTTAGAAATGGGCTATGTCAGAATGCCATATGCCAGGGAGGGCACCAGGATGAGGTCTCTTGTTCACTGGTGTGCTCCCTGGGGCATTTGGTGGGCCGCTGTGAGATACAGGAAGCTGGACTAGATGGGCCTATGGCCTGACCCAGCTGGGCTGTTCTTATGTTCTTATGAGAGCCGCCAAGCCAAGAGTGATGCAGCCAAGTACACCTGGCGCTTGTTCCAGTAAGACCTGGAGGCAGGCCCTTTGGCCGGAGGGGAAAGAGCAGCTAGGCACACAGAGGGAGCTCTGCACTGGCCCAGCACCCGCTCCAGGCGGGGGAGGTGGTCTTCTCCTCTTAGCCAGAAGGCACTGGAAGAGAGGATCTTGTTCTCCATGTCCCTGATGGTTGGTTGCAGAACTTGCTCAGGGGAGACCAAAGTTGACCTTAGGCCTCTGCTGAAGCAGGTGCAAAATGGAAGAGGGTCTTCTTCACTCCCTCACTTCTTCACAGGAGGGAGATCATGTGCCCTGAACATGTCAGTTTGACATGCACAAGGCAGGCGATGAGAGATCGTTGGGCATTTGTGGGCCTCTGGTGGGGCTGTGCCGAAGACCAGGATTGCCAGTCTGTGTGTGCCGTGCTGGGAGAGCAGCGTGGCCAGGCGGACAAGACTGTGCACACCTCCCCATCAAAGCAGGCTTCAAAAGCAGAAAGAAGACCTCAAAGCCTCTGCCCAAACCACCAGGCAGAGGAGAGCAGGTGGCAAGAGCACAGAGAGAAGGGAGGTGGAAGTGGGCTGAGGGAAGGCCCTCAAAAGAGCTGCCTGGTGAATTTTTGAAGCAATTATTGTCCCTGGAAAAGGACAATCAGTCCTGCACTTTCCAAGGAAAGAGCAGCTAATGCAAAGCAAAGCAAAAGTAGACAAACCAGCCCCATTGATAAGGATCTTAAGCTTATCAATTCCTGTTCTGCAGGAAAAGAAACCTCCTTTGCAAAGAAGAGACTGGGAGAGAGAGAGCCTCCCATCAGAGTCAGAAGGCAAACAGCTATTGAAAAACACCCTTCCTGACACTGCCTTGGGTGCCTGACTGTGGTGGTTGCAAAGCGAGCCTGCAGTCCGGGGCATCCAAAGCGAGCGGGTTGGAGGGAAGGCATCATGTCACTTAAGGCAAAAATCCAAACCTTTCCCCCAGTCCCTGAGCTTGGGAGGGGAGGATGGGAAGGCTTTCGAGAGGGGATTGGAGGCAGGGCAAGGAAGCCAGAAGTGTAATGGCAGATGCTGTTCTTGACAGGGTGGCGCCCCCTGAGGCCACTTGAAATGTTCACGTGGAGCTGCGTCCATAGAGGGGGGGTCTGCCACCCCCTCCAGCCTGCCACTGCACCTGGCGCTACTCCGATCCTCTTTCGATTCGCTCCCAGCAGTCTGGAAGAGGGTCACAGCACTGCTGGAAGGAATGGGGAAAGCTGCTGCAACTACAGATCAGGGCTGGTTTCAGCTAGCAAAGGGTCAGTTGTTATAATGGGGCCCTCCTCCCACCCTTTACACTGCTCCCCCAGTCTTCCCCATGCCCCTCTGCCAGCCCATGCAGAGCCAGGGCCGTAGCTAGGGGGGGCCAGGGGGGCTTTGCAGTACAGCTGTTTGTACTGGCTGGGGGAAGGGAGGGTGCTATTTCTTCTACTGTGGAACATGCTATGTGTAGACTGGGCTCCTGCTTGAGCTTATTGCTTCTGTGGACATTTACTGGGCAGGCAGACCGGGGTCTGGACTCCCACCTGGACTTGGAGGCCTGCTTGGGTAGACCTGGGCCCCTGATTGAGCCTACATAAGAAGAGCCCTGCTGAATCAGGCCAAAGGCCCATCTAGTCCAGCTTTCTGTATCTCACAGGGGCCCACCAAATGCTTCAGGGAGCTCAAAAGACAGCAACACACAACCTGCATCCTGGTGTCCTCTCCTGCCTCTGGCATTGAGGTAGCCTACTTCTAAAATCAGGAGCTTGCACATACCTATCATGACTTGTAACCTGTGATGGACTTTCCTCCAGAAATTTGTCCAATCCCCTCTAAAAGGCATCTAAGCAAGTTGCCACCACCACTCCCTGTGGCAAGGAGTTCCACAGACTAATTACATGCTGGGTAAAGAAATATTTTCTTTTGTCCATCCTAACTCTCCCAATACTCAATTTAGTGGATGTCCCCTGGTTCTGGTGTTATGCGAGAGGGAAAAGAACATCTCTCTAGCCACCCCTTGGATGATTTTATATGTCTCAATCATGACCCCCCTCAGGCCTCTGTGGCTATTTGCTGGTTGGGTAGACCTGGGCTCCCATTCCAGTCAATCTCCTTGACACCTGCCCAGTGGGTGTTCCCCTGACATCTGATTTTGCTCTTCATCCTGGCGGGCGCCCTTCCCTGCTGGCAGGACAGTTGGGGGGGGGGTATGCATCCATGGCCTCCCCCGGATCCACCCCTGCTTAGAACCTTTCCCACACTCAAGTTCTTGGTTCTCTTTAGCTCAAATGCTTTCCGTGTTTTCTCCCACCAGAAAAAGGGTCTCCCCAGCACCCAAGCAGCAGCCATTAATTTTAAAAGTATATCTGAAAGGCAAGAACCTGCCCCCAGGATTTCTCCAAACAGAAACATTTCTCCCTGCCCCACACCACAGCAGTACCATTATAGTAACCAGCATGTTCCACAGTAGAAGTAGCCCCCTCCCTTCCCCAACCAGTACAAGTTGAAATCTCTCCCAACCTTCTTGTAGTTGCTCTTGACCAGCCCCGCTCTCCATGTGCTCTGGATGGGGGCAGGGTGACCAGAGATCATAACTTCCAAGGACCCCCCCCCCAGGACCCTGTTCTACTCACTCTATACACATGCACTCTCTCTCTTCTCCCCAGTCCCTGCCAGAAGCACTGAGCCGCCTTCCTTCCTGTGCACAAAAAATGTAGCAAAAAGGGCTTCAAATCACCACCAGCTGACGCCAGATTAGATAAAGAGGACAGGTTTGGAAAAAATGCTGGGGGGGGGGCAAACTGCTGGCTCGGGGGGGGGCAAAGCCCCCTGGTCCCCCCCAGCTACGGCCCTGCAGCTGCTCCTGTTAACTGTCCTGTCTCCTGTCCAGTAAAGAGGCACTTATTCAAGTGGTGCTCCTCTTATATTTAGAAGGAGAGAATAACCACCCCTTTTCACTCCAGCACAGTGTCTTTAACCAATAAGGGGCAAACTTTTTATTTATTTAATTAATTAAATTTGATTTATTTTCGTGGAGAGGGGGCTACAAAATCTTCTTTGATCCCAACTAGCAGATAGATGCCACTGGCTGGGGGAAGGTGGCAGATCAAGTGGGTGGTGAGCTGCTGGGGAGAGGAGGCAGGTCCCCCCCCCAGTTTGCACTTTTTAAAAAGCCCAGGCATGATGTCACTTCCGGCTGTGACGTCACTTCCGGGGCATCATTTTGAGCTCCGCACCGGCTACACGTTCATTAGCTATGCTACTGGGCTGCTGAGCCCTGGCCTCCTTCCTGGATTCAACTCCATGTCACGGGTCCAGTGCAGCTATTTAGCTAGTGCAGGTCCATATAGACCCCCTCACGCTGTAGGCTGGCCCCTGGGAAAGGGAATGATTGTTCCCTTACCCGGAGGAGACCTCTGCAACTGCCGTCCCACCACAGGATTCAGCGGCACCCATTGTGGCAGTGCTGCACTGGTGGGGGGAGGAAGGATAGGATTGGGCCGTAAGTGTTGCTTGGGGGAGGGAGGAGAAAGAAGAGGGAAAGGTGCCTGCGGCTCAGGGATCCCTAGCAGGATTTTTTTTACCTCTGCCCGTTTGCAGCTTGGAAGAGGAAGAGCTGTGGCTGTGTGTGTGTTTGTGGGCATCCCTCCATACTTGGCTTGGGGGAACAGTTTCCATGCTGCTCATTCCTGGTGTGTGTATGTGTGTGTGTGGGGGGGATACTTGGAGGGCACCCTTGGATGGAGGCACGTGCCCGAATCCCAGGCTTCAGGGCAGCTGTTCCTAAATCTATGAAAGAGGTATGGTTTTGGAGGGATGGTTTTGGAGGGGCATTGATTCTGACTCTCTCTCCCCAGCAGTGGCCAGTGTCCAAGCACATGCGCTTCCTCTGGGCTTCGTAAAACGTGCAGCACAGCCGTCCTCTCCCACAACCCCTGCTCTGTTCTGAAAAATGGGAGGATTGACAGAAGGCCTTCAAGCTCCAGCTCCTCCCCGTCTGGATGCCGGATTTGCATCTGCTGCCAGAGGTGGCGGAAGGAATGACCGTCCTTCTGTCAGCACAGCACACACCCTGGAGAAGCTGCTCCCTGTTGTTGGCACCCAGAGGTCTGGCGCCCTTTTGCTCCAGGGTCTCCCAACCCACCCCGCAGCACCGGCCTCCTCCCCACTGGGGCCCAGGGAAGGAATCTGCTTGGTGCCCCAGTGCTGACAATGCTCCTCCCCACCTGTGCACAGGAAAGACTCCCAGGTCTCTTGGGGGGGGGGGGCTGAGCTTGCTGTCTCTGAGTGGGAGCAGCATTGCTTGGTTGTCGTCGTCCCCCGACCCTGCCTCTGATCAGCTGTAGCAAATATCGCAAGACCTGGACATCCCACACAGATACAGGGAGGTGAGGTCAGTTTGCCTGAGGGCTGCAAAACTGACTGACTGCAGAGCCCCATGCCCCCTTCTGGCTTGTTGGCTAGGGTGGGCTTCCCTGGACCCTCAGGCCCTGCTGAAAGCACCCCCTCCATTCTGCTTGGGTCTGGGTGCCAGGAGCAGAGAGGAACCTTCTCAATGTTGTGAGCTGCCTTGAAATCCTAGCGTGGTTACATTCGAATACCAAATCCCAACTTACATAAGAACATAAGACCAGCCCCACTGGATCAGGCCAGAGGCCCATCTAGTCCAGCTTCCTGTATCTCACAGCAGCCCACCAAATGCCCCAGGGAGCACACCAGATAACAAGAGACCTGCAAGGCTTCCTGGGAATTGTAGTTTAAGAACATAAGAACAGCCCCACTGGATCAGGCCAGAGGCCCATCTAGTCCAGCTTCCTGTATCTCACAGCAGCCCACCAAATGCCCCAGGGAGCACACCAGATAACAAGAGACCTGCAAGGCTTCCTGGGAATTGTAGTTTAAGAACATAAGAACAGCCCCACTGGATCAGGCCATAGGCCCATCTAGTCCAGCTTCCTGTATCTCACAGCGGCCCACCAAATGCCCCAGGGAGCACAAAGAGACCTGCATCCTGGTGCCCTCCCTTGCATCTGGCATTCTGACATAACCCATTTCTAAAATCAGGAGGTTGCGCATACACATCATGGCTTGTACCCTGTAGTGGATTTTTCCTCCAGAAACTTGTCCAATCCCTGCTGACCCCCACATCTTCCTCTGCTACCAGTGATATAGATTTTAAGGGTTAACCTAACTTCTCCTCAGCTAAGAAAAACACTTGAAATTAGGAGCCAAAATTGTGACTGGTTTTCTGTTAACACCAGGATAAAAAAAGTCATTATGTCAAGATGACCTGCAGAGAGAGAAAAACATGTGCGTCATAGCTTTCCCAAAAGGAACATTCCAGGGTCTTGTGAAATCAAAGTTGCAGGCCAGAACTTCTCCATACATGGCTAACAGACTTCCCAGTTAGGGCTGGAACCATGCACCAGAATGCCAAATAAGGAGAGGGAAATGACATGTATATCACATGGGTCACTTGTTTTTCATAGAGTACAAGTAAAGGAGTTTTGGGTGTGGTTCGGAGAGAAAATCAAAGATCCACCATGGGGTAACTTCGAACCTGTATCCATCCTAATCTATTCTTAATCTGTAAATAGCATGTAAATAAACTTTCTATACGCTTTAAAATGAGTCTGTGTCTGCTTAGCATTTTACCCAGAGACCAAGTCCCAGAAATCTCTCTATCACCAGGTCTCAGGGGTCGTATGTATGTCACTGCTTTCTGGGCTGTTGGGGAGCAGGGATTCCGCCCTGGGGGGGGGGGGGTTGTAGACCTTTGGAAATGGAGGGGGCAGCTTCTCCTCCCCCAGCCCCCTTCCTGCCCCCTGCTGTCATTCATACTTAGGTTTCCTAGCCGCCTACATCATGCCAGAGAACCTGAACTCGGCACAACTGCTCTGAGGACAGCCTGTTTGGCTCAAGGCACTGGGTCTTCTCAGGTTCCTTCTTGGCAGTCACAAGGAAAGGCTCCTTGGCCACCATTTGTGAGCAGAGACCACTGTTGACTTGATGCTAGGCTCTCTGGCCAAGACTTACCTGCCACCATTGGTTGACAACCATCTCCTGGACAACTGGGAGGGGTGGGCGGCCTGGAATCTGCCCAGCATTTCCATAGCAACCAGGGTGCACCCAGGAGTCAGCACAGGCTTGTCAAGACATAGCAGGTGCCCTGGAAACACCAATACTGATAAGGACCATTTAAACAAGTTGCGCTCTGCATAGCACAGCGGGAACACAAGGCCCATCCAGCGAAAGCAAAGCCCTCCATGGCCCACTCACACAACAGGCTTCTTCTGCTGCCAACCTCCTGTCGCAACCACACAGGCGCCCTTTCAGTCCAGGCCCAGCCGTAGTCCACAAGCCAATGTTGGCTCATGGCAGCCACTAAAGGCACCATTCCTGGCCGCCCTTGCAGGAGGTGGAAAGGAAACATGGCAACTTCAGAAGGAGAAGTAATGCAGGCCAACCAACCAACCAACCGCCACAAAAATCAACAGGTTGGAAGGGCTGCTTCTTAGAGGGACACACGCACACTGGGGTGGGATCCTGCGTGCAGTGGCCTGTGCCCAGGGATGGTGGCTGGCTGGGTCAGGCAACACTGTCAGCAGGGCTGATCCCTGGAGGCCTCGGTGGCCATGGCAGTGACACTCCCCCAGGGCACCTTCAGGGGAGAACCGGCGGCACAGAGCCTGGAGGCTTTGCTTCTGGACCCCCAGCAACCGGGCACCAGCACGCCTCCCTGGGCCAGGCGGAATCGGACTCCTGCTGTCGTTTACATAGTTCTGTGTTCTTGTGTGATGCATTTGTCGTTGAAGCTGCTTTTGGGGGAGAAGAACCAAGCAAACATTTGGATTCTTTCTCTTCCCAGCGAGACTTGCCAGCTGAGCTGAAAAGGGGCCACCTGCTTTGTGCTTTTCTGTTCTTCTCAAGCGGAAAAGCCAGACAAAGGGCAGGCAGGGCCTCTCCTCACCCAGCCAGGGTTCTTTCGACAACTGTTTTTCTAGCAGTGAGGCAACAGCTTCCATCGGGGGCTTCACCGTGGACTCAGCAAACGTCACCCCAGGGCCAGAATGTTTCCTTCGGATCTTCCTCCCTCTCCAACCCAGCTCTTCTCCTGCATTCAGCCTCCTTTCTTTCTGGGCTGTACTGAGATCCTGCCTTTCTGCCCCAGCACTCTAGCTGGTTTCCAATTCCAAAACACTGGCTTGTGCCCAACAGGAGTTGTCGCTTCCTGGAGTGCAGGAATGCAGGTCGCTGTGACTCACTGGAGCCCCACCCATTCTGGTGGTTTGCCTCCTGGGCCAGGCTTGGAGCCGGGCTGCAGCTTGGGGCAGGGGGTCCAGTTGCATAGCAGGCAGCTGAGAGCCACAGGGGCCAGAGGCTAGGCAGGCTGGGTTTACAAGGCAGCCCAGGCTAGGCTCAAGGAGTGGAGGCCACCTGCTTACTCCTCCAGTGAGTTGCTCAAGCAGATGAGCAGGAGTCCCAGACCCTTATTGGCACAAGAGTGGCAGGACCAGCTCTGGTTAGTAGGGGTGGGGGACAGCAGGACACCGGCAATTGAGCCCACTGTTCTCTTCAGCCCAGGAGGTGAGCCCTCATGCCTTGCAGGCTGCCACCAAGCTGGCCAAGGTGGTCTGAGACTGTTGACAGCCTTTTTAGCAGCTGCCAGACTGGGCTTCTCTGCTCTTACCTGCCCTCAAGCCTTGAGAAGCAGGGTGGGAAAGCTATCCCTGACCTGCCCCCCTCCTCCCCCTGGCCTGATACTGATCAGGATTCACTGTCTCTGTCCCCCCAACTCACATTGGGGTCCTCTGGGACTTTATGGGAAGGGATCTGGGACTTCTGACTTTAGGCCGAGGGGGTCAGCTGCCTGACACTGGAGCAGTCAACAGATGGCCTCCCCTCCTTGGGTCCTTGAGCACTGATGGGCACCAGCAGGGAGGGACTGCCCAGTTTGGAACTGGTGCTTTTCAGGGTTGTGGGCAGAGGATTGTGGCCAAGCGTTCCTGAGCGGGCGGTGAATGGGCCTGCAAGCCACAGGAAACGGGGCAGGGGGGAGGAAAAGTACAAGCAGGCTTGTTGCAAGGTGTTGCAAGGTTCAAAAGCAAGACTCAGTAGTCAAGGGTGATCGTCTGCAAGCCTTTATTACGTTGGCAGCAACGGGTGTCTCAAGGGACTCCTGTCCAAAGCATTGAGAGCATATGTCAATCTGAACCAGACCCTTTATAACATTTTGGGTCCTTTGTTTGAAGATTTGAACTTCCCATTGGCTGAAGTTGACATCATAGATGGGTCTAACTCTTAGTAGGCTGTAGATAGCCTTAGAGACATTTGATTGGTGAGCTTCAAGTTACAGGTTCCAAATAAGGCAAAATTATCAGGTATTGGCAACCTTCAGTCTCGAAAGACTATGGTATCGCGCTCTGAAAGGTGGTTCTGGCACAGCGTCTAGTGTGGCTGAAAAGGCCAATCCGGGAGTGACAATCCCTTCCACACCGGGAGCAAGTGCAGTCTGTCCCTGGTCTGTCTCCCTGGCTATGGGCCCTCCTTCTTTGCCTCTTAGCCTCAGACTGTTGGCAAAGTGTCTCTTCAAACTGGGAAAGGCCATGCTGCACAGCCTGCCTCCAAGCGGGCCGCTCAGAGGCCAGGGTTTCCCACTTGTTGAGGTCCATCCCTAAGGCCTTCAGATCCCTCTTGCAGATGTCCTTGTATCGCAGCTGTGGTCTACCTGTAGGGCGCTTTCCTTGCACGAGTTCTCCATAGAGGAGATCCTTTGGGATCCGGCCATCATCCATTCTCACGACATGACCAAGCCAACGCAGGCGTCTCTGTTTCAGCAGTGAATACATGCTAGGGATTCCAGCACGTTCCAGGACTGTGTTGTTTGGAACTTTGTCCTGCCAGGTGATGCCGAGGATGCGTCGGAGGCAGCGCATGTGGAAAGCGCTCAGTTTCCTCTCCTGTTGTGAGCGAAGAGTCCATGACTCGCTGCAGTACAGAAGTGTACTCAGGACGCAAGCTCTGTAGACCTGGATCTTGGTATGTTCTGTCAGCTTCTTGTTGGACCAGACTCTCTTTGTGAGTCTGGAAAACGTGGTAGCTGCTTTACCGATGCGCTTGTTTAGCTCGGTATCGAGAGAATGTGTGTCGGAGATCGTTGAGCCAAGGTACACAAAGTCATGGACAACCTCCAGTTCATGCTCAGAGATTGTAATGCAGGGAGGTGAGTCCACATCCTGAACCATGACCTGTGTTTTCTTCAGGCTGATTGTCAGTCCAAAATCTTGGCATTCCTTGCTAAAACGATCCATGAGCTGCTGGAGATCTTTGGCAGAGTGGGTAGTGACAGCTGCATCGTCGGCAAAGAGGAAGTCGCGCAGACATTTCAGCTGGACTTTGGATTTTGCTCTCAGTCTGGAGAGGTTGAAGAGCTTTCCGTCTGATCTGGTCCGGAGATAGATGCCTTCTGTTGCAGTTCCAAAGGCCTGCTTCAGCAGGACAGCGAAGAAAATTCCAAACAAGGTTGGTGCAAGAACACAGCCCTGCTTCACTCCGCTTCGGATGTCAAAAGGGTCTGATGTGGAGCCATCGAAGACAACAGTGCCCTTCATGTCCTTGTGGAAAGATCTGATGATGCTGAGGAGCCTGGGTGGACATCCAATCTTGGGGAGAATCTTGAAGAGGCCGTCTCTGCTGACCAGGTCGAAAGCCTTTGTGAGATCTATGAAGGCTATAAAGAGTGGCTGTCGTTGTTCCCTGCATTTCTCCTGCAGTTGTCTAAGGGAGAATACCATATCAGTGGTGGACCTGTTGGCTCGGAATCCACACTGCGATTCTGGATAGACGCTCTCTGCAAGTACCTGGAGCCTCTTTAGTACAACTCGGGCAAACAGCTTTCCTACAACGCTAAGGAGAGAGATGCCGCGGTAGTTGTTGCAGTCACCCCTGTCACCTTTGTTCTTGTACAGCGTGATGATGTTTGCATCCCTCATGTCTTGAGGTACTCCACCTTCTCTCCAGCAGAGACAGAGGATTTCATGCAGCTCAGTGACGATGATCTCTTTGCAGCATTTTAGGACTTCAGCAGGGATGCTGTCTTTTCCAGGTGCCTTGCCAAAGGCAAGGGAGTCCAGGGCCACGTGAAGTTCTTCTAGGGTTGGTTCACTGTCAAGCTCTTCCAGCACAGGCAGGCACTCAATGTTGTTCAGTGCTTCTTCGGTGACTACATTTTCTCTGGAATATAGCTCAGAGTAGTGCTGCACCCAGCGTTCCATCTGCTGCGCCCGATCCTGGATGACCTCGCCTGTGGCAGACTTCAGAGGGGCAATTTTCTTCTGTGTTGGACCTAGGGCCTGCTTGATACCATCATACATCCCCTTGATGTTGCCCGTGTCAGCTGCTATCTGTATCTCGGAACAGAGCTGGAGCCAGTAGTCGTTAGCACATCTCCTGGCAGTCTGTTGGACTTTGCTGCGAGCAGTTCGGAGGACCTGCAGGTTGCGCTCACTGGGACAGGCCTTGTATGCTGCTTGAGCTCTCCTCTTTTCCTCAATGACTGGTGTCAACTCCTCAGAGTGGGCTTCAAACCAGTCTGCCGCCTTGTTGGTCTTCTTGCCGAATATGGACAAGGCGGTGTTGTAAACGGTATTCTTGAAATGTTCCCATCTGTTGGATGCGTTTGCGTCGGCCGGGCCTGGAAGAGATTCCTCAAGCGCTTGTGCAAATTCCTCCACTTTTCTCTGATCCCGGGTCTTGCTGGTATCAATGCGAGGTCTTCCTTCCTTTTTCGTGTGATACAGTCGCTTTGTTTGCAGTTTCACTCTGCTGCACACCAGGGAGTGGTCAGTGCAAAGGCAAAATTATACCATTTGCAAAGGCAAAATTATACCATTAAACATATGGAATACAGAGTTTTCAAGAACCAGTAGAGTGCACTGGAACCTTATTTTATTCAGAACTGGCCCTTTTTGGCAAGTCTTCAGACCTATTTCTTGGCATACATCTTCTTTCCTGATTAGGATGGCCTTGGTTGAGCCACCCGTCTTATATTCTCCTTCACTCCTTCTCCTGTTCTCAGCAAAACTCTGTGGGGCTCTCTGCCAACCTTTGTTAAGCAAGGTCCTTTGAGCTATCCTTTGACAGTTTTACTCTATGTGCTTTGAGTACATTTAAGGGGTCTATAGTGGTATACTTTTCATATACTTTAACATAAAACAAGCCAAACTCTCATTGTATAAAGGATTTTTCTTAAGAAATCCTTTTCTTATTCACCTTTAAACAAATTACCCATTAGACATTCTGTTTTCTCCCTCCCTCCCTCCCTCTCTGCACCTTCCTAATCAAACCTACTCCAACCTCCTTTGACATTCCTTTCTTTCTCCATTTCAGTTACAATGCAAAGGTTGAATGCTCTTGCTTATCTAATTAAATGTATTATTTTTCTAAACTCTCTCTGCAGATGTCTGTGTCCAGTGAGCTAAAAACCTTATTTCAGCCTGCCAACTAAAGCTTTCCTTCCTACAGTGTTGCAAATACGTGTGTTTTCCCATCCTGGCTGGCCATAAATTGCTGCCAAGAAGGAGTTTTATCTTTGAGATGCAACTCCCTTTTCCAAATTCCACAGTGTGTGCACCTAGCAAAATAGCCTTCTAAGCGGTTTCTCTGTGAGACTGACAGTGATTTTAGCTGGACACAGTTTTCATTATTCTTATGTGTTTCTATGTTTAATCAAACCTTTAATAAAATCAAGCAGTTAAAACTTTCTTCTTCTTCTTCTTCTTCTTCTTCTTCTTCTTCTTCTTCTTCTTCTTCTTCTTCTTCTTCTTCTTCTTCTTCTTCTTCTTCTTCTTCTTCTTCTTCTTCTTCTTCTTCTTGTTATTGTTAACAGTATTTATATACCGCTTTTCAACTAAAAGTTCACAAAGTGGTTTACAGAGAAAAATCAAATAACTAAATGGCTCCCTGTCCCAAAAGGGCTCACTTTAGATTGCAAAAGATGCAAAAGAACACCAGCAGACAGCCACTAGAACAGACACTGCTGGGGTGAGGTGGGCCAGTTACTCCCCCTGCTAAAAAAAGAGGAGCACCCACTTGAAAAAGTGCCTCTTACCCAATAGCTACTATATGTTGGTTACACTTTAAGGACAGAGACTAATTTAAAGCTTTGGAAGAATAACTTGCAGACAGACATGGTGATATTGTGAGGGAACCCCCAGAATTTAGAGTGTATGAACCCATTCAGGTCCCCGTTTGGGCCCAGCTGTGAGTATAAGCAGGGTGCTTTGGCCAAAGTAGGCCCTAAATTTAGCTGCAGGATATTTTAAAAGATGCCCCTTGAATGCCCCTTGAATGCCCTTTTGTGTTTGTGTTAAAAAAGAAGTCCTGTTGCAGCTAGTAGCTCAAAAACAGGAAACAGCTAGCTAACCGCAACAGACAGGTGGTGAGAAAAGCAAAGAGACTTTTTCCAGTGTGCTATTAGCCATTACAGGGAGGGGAAGAAGGGGATTTTCACAGTAAGAAAGATTTCACGTGTTTCTAAAGTGCCATGTTTAGTAAGAGCATGCAGCGCGGAATTTGAGTAGTGGGATGTGTAGGCAGGGACAAAGCAGCACGTGATATGCTGTTTGCCAATCAAAAACGTATCCAAGGCTTTGCAATTTGCATTGTGCCAATCAGAAGTCCAGCCAATGCTTTACAACAGAAGTTTGTTTGTATATCAACTCAGAGCCCTGAGAGAATCCGGGTCACAGACTTTGGAAGCTATTCCTCTGTGACCATCAGCCGGCTGAGAATAAAAGCTTGTTTTCCTTGAAACCTTCTGGTGTCCGCTTCCATCCTTGCCTGAACCTGCAACATTTCTGGAGGTTCCACCAAGATGAAGGTGAGATGGTGAATTTCTCACCGTGTGGTCCAGTGAGGCTGCCAAAGCGGGGGTGCCCGGGCGCTCTCCCCGGCACCACCAGACCCTTTGTCCGTGGGGACAGCGCCCTGGCAGTCTGTCCCCAGTCAGTCATCACTGTTGCACCCTGAACCAAAGAAGGAGGCAAGGAACAAGTTCAGTAGGGACTAAGTTCGCCAAGGAAACCTACCCAGGAACAGAACGTCTGGACAGGTGAGAGTCTGGGGGTAGCAGACATAGTCCCTCCCAGTAAGGGAAGAAGAGGGGCTTGATCACCCCCTGGGGTCCTCTAGTAGCCCTGGACAAGTGGCCACAGTGAAGCAGTGTAACCCCTAGGAATTTGATAGATGTGTGAAGTAACTGTGTGAGATGTAGAATTGCCCACAGGGGTCAAGGTGGTCTGACCAGGCCAAAAGTATTACCGCAGAAACAAGAGGACATGGACAGGAGAGGAAACTGAATGCTTTCCACATGCGCTGCCTCCGACGCATTCTCGGCATCACCTGGCAGGACAAAGTTCCAAACAACACAGTCCTGGAACGTGCTGGAATCCCTAGCATGTATGCACTGCTGAAACAGAGACGCCTGCGTTGGCTCGGTCATGTCGTGAGAATGGATGATGGCCGGATCCCAAAGGATCTCCTCTATGGAGAACTCGTGCAAGGAAAGCGCCCTACAGGTAGACCACAGCTGCGATACAAGGACATCTGCAAGAGGGATCTGAAGGCCTTAGGGATGGACCTCAACAAGTGGGAAACCCTGGCCTCTGAGCGGCCCACTTGGAGGCAGGCTGTGCAGCATGGCCTTTCCCAGTTTGAAGAGACACTTGGCCAACAGTCTGAGGCAAAGAGGCAAAGAAGGAAGGCCCATAGCCAGGGAGACAGACCAGGGACAGACTGCAGTTGCTCCCAGTGTGGAAGGGATTGTCACTCCCGGATTGGCCTTTTCAGCCACACTAGACGCTGTTTCAGAACCACCTTTCAGAGCGCGATACCATAGTCTTTCGAGACTGAAGGTTGCCAACATGGACAGGGGAAGGGTGTGCCCCCTGGTTTCTCATAAAGATGTGTGTTGAAACATTTATTGTCTTAAGATGAAAGGATTTCCTCACAAGACCTGTCAATTAGGTCAGTATGTTTAGATCATCATACTATCTCATCAGAAAACCAGATTTTGTGTATGTTTTCTGAGCGTAGATTCCATGTGTAAGTATCAGCTGCAGGTAACAGAGTAGAATTAAGTCTTTACCGTAGAAGACCTGGTAAATGGAACAGTTTAGTGACTGACTTCATGAGAGTAAGTGAGTATGTGACTATACATGTATGTGTGTAGAAAAAGATTTATGGAAACTGCAAAAGATTTCTTCTCTGTCTCTCTCCCCCTCTGCACTTTTTCCTGTTTTTTTAAAAAAGTATGTGGTTTTTGCCTGTCTGTTTTATCCATACAAATCAACAGGTTCAAAAGCTTGATAGAAGAAGAAGAAGGAAAGCAAAAAAAGACCATAAAGCCAATCCTCCAAGAACAAATTGAGGATGACATTGCACCCCCATATGCAAAGGGGGGTCCGTAAAGTGTGACTGGGCAAGAAGTAATATGGTTTAAGAGTTGAATAAGCCTGTGTGACTAAGGTGTGTGTGAGATGCATTTGTTGTTGGCAACCTTCAGTCTCGAAAGACTATGGTATCGCGCTCTGAAAGGTGGTTCTGGAACCACGTCTAGTGTGGCTGAAAAGGCCGATTCAGGAGTGACAGTCCCTTCCACACCGGATGCATTAAAGGAGATGCATTAAAGGTACATCAAGTCTCAGACATGTGAATTGTGTGGTTGAGTCTCTGAGATTGAGTAGGGTTTTTAAATTCTCAAAGGTTGAGTGGCTAGCGCTTGCTAAGAAACCTGAAAGAGTCAAAGAGGAAAAAGAAAGGAAGCAAGTCTTTAAAGTTGCCAGCGTTTGCTAGGAGCCTTGTTTCAAGAATGAGCAAAGACAACAAGACCAGGAACAGGCTAAACAGATGACTGAGTCTAGACAACAAAGCAGAGCTACAGAAACTGTTAGCAAGAATAGATTCTAAACAGGCTGACGCCAAGAATCACCAGCCATAAAAAGCGGTATTTGTAGACCTAAAGGTGTACCAAGAAGGTTAGAATAAGGTCCAAACTGAAGATAGATCCAAAAGGTTCTTTAGACAAAACAATAGTACCAGTTCAGAATGTAAGGTTAAATGGTACCAGTAGAAGCAATAATTATGTGTCTAAAGTGTCCAATGTGTTTCAGAGCCTCAGTAACAAGTATGTATTCTATGATTAGTTACCTTGTTTTAAGAATATTATAAGCTAAATGAAATATAACCTGTTTTACTGTAGTCAAGATGTGTTTGAGGTTTTTCTTATCAGAATGTCCATCTCTTTAGAGATTGTAGGTAACAGGAGAAAAATAAGTCCTGACTTTGAAGTCCATATCAGCTAAAATTAGCTTGTGCTGTGAAAGTAAGTGCAAGCTCCAGAAAGCTAAGCCAAATCTTTACATTAAGCACATGTCTAATTATATATAAAAAGAACAGCAAGTGAACTAAATCCAGTGAAAGACTTCAGTTAGTGTCTGACAAATGATTCATAAGTATCGATAAACTATTTGGTGCTCCTAGTTAGAAGAAAATCTAAGTTTTCCCCTTTCCCGTAAAACCAAAGTGTCCAGGGTGTCTCAAGGGCCCCTTAAAAAGGGATTAAGATGTGTGTTATGTTTGCTCATGCTGTTTCAAGTGCATCCTGTGTTCATCCTCCTACTAATGAAGATTTAAATTTTGCATTCTACTTGCAAGGTTTTAAAACTATGCTTCTAAAGGAACACACTACAAACAAGAACTAAATATGTGTTAAATCCTTGCTTTTAAAAGTCAGAAAATGCGTGCAGAAAGTTCAAAAAGTAGAGTGTGTTAACAAATGGTTGTTTTGAGTGTTCTAAAAACAATGAAAGTTTGCATAATGTTCCCTATAAGAAGAAAAAAAATCTCAATTTAAGTATCGATGAAAGTGTCGACCCAATGTGCGGCGGCAGTGAAGAAGGCCAATTCTATGCTTGGGATCATTAGGAAGGGTATTGAGAACAAAATGGCTAGTATTATAATGCCGTTGTACAAATCAATGGTAAGGCCACACCTGGAGTATTGTGTCCAGTTCTGGTCGCCGCATCTCAAAAAAGACATAGTGGAAATGGAAAAGGTGCAAAAGAGAGCAACTAAGATGATTACGGGGCTGGGGCACCTTCCTTATGAGGAAAGGCTACGGCGTTTGGGTCTCTTCAGCCTAGAAAAGAGACGCTTGAGGGGGGACATGATTGAGACATACAAAATTATGCAGGGGATGCACAGAGTGGATAGGGAGATGCTCTTTACACTCTCACATAATACCAGAACCAGGGGACATCCACTAAAATTGAGTGTTGGGCGGGTTAGGACAGACAAAAGAAAATATTTCTTTACTCAGCGCGTGGTCGGTCTTTGGAACTCCTTGCCACAGGATGTGGTGCTGGCGTCTAGCCTAGACGCCTTTAAAAGGGGATTGGACGAGTTTCTGGAGGAAAAATCCATTATGGGGTACAAGCCATGATGTGTATGCGCAACCTCCTGATTTTAGGAATGGGTTAAGTCAGAATGCCAGATGTAGGGGAGGGCACCAGGATGAGGTCTCTTGTTATCTGGTGTGCTCCCTGGGGCATTTGGTGGGCCGCTGTGAGATACAGGAAGCTGGACTAGATGGGCCTATGGCCTGATCCAGTGGGGCTGTTCTTATGTTCTTAAGTTCTTATGAAGTCCCCCATGATTACAACCCCATCCCTCCTTGTCACCTCCCTGATCTGTTTCCTCATTTCAAGGTCCCCTTCCAATTTCTGGTCTGTAAGACGATAGTACGCCCCCAGTATTACATCGCTCCACAGGCCTGATAATTTAACCCACAGAGATTCTACGGTGGAGTCGGACCCACCTTCAATCTCTACTTTGCTGGATTCTATCCCTTCCTTAACATAAACGGCCACCCCACCTCCAACATGCCCCTCTCTGTCACTCCTGTAGAGTTTATAGCCCGGGATTGCGGTATCCCACTGATTTTCCGCATTCCACCAGGTTTCTGTTATGCGCACTATGTCAATGTTTTCCCTTGTCACCAGACATTCCAGTTCTCCCATCTTTGCTTGGAGACTTCGAGCATTCGCATAAAAGCATTTGTACATGGAATGCCCCAGGATGGGCTGCTTATTCACTCCTTTGTCTCCGCATCCTCTCATTGTGCCAAACTGTCTATCACATCCCATCAAGCTACCATTCCCAATTTCTTCTCCTACTGTGCCTTTGTCTTGTTGTTCTCTAACCTCCCCATCCTCGTCCCATAGGGATGAAGAGTCCCGAACCAGATGCCCCTTGGCTCCTGTCGGCCTTCCCCCAGTCAATTTTAGTGGATGTCCCCTGGTTCTGGTGTTATGTGAGAGTGTAAAGAGCATCTCTCTATCCACTTTATGCTTCCTATGCATTATTTTGTATGTCTCAATCATGTTCCCCCTCAGGCGCCTCTTTTCTAGGCTGAAGAGGCCCAAATGCCATATCCTTTCCTCATAAGGAAGGTGCTCCAGCCCAGTAATCATCTTAGTCACTCTCTTTTGCACCTTTCCCATTTCCACTATGTCCTTTTTGAGATGTGGCAATCAGAGCTGGACACAATACTCCAGGTGTGGTCTCACCATCGATTTGTACAACGGCATTATAATATTAGCTGTTTTTTTCTCAATACCTTTTCTAATGATCCCAAGCATAGAATTGGCCTTCTTTGCTGCTGTCGCACATTGGGTCAACACTTTCATCGACCTGTCCACCACCACCCCAAGATCTCTCTCCTGATCTGTCACAGACAGCTCAGAACCCATCAGCCTATATGTGAAGTTTTGATTTTTTGCCCCAATGTGCATGACTTTACACTTACTTCCATTGAAACACCTCTGCCATTTTAACATAAGAACATAAGAACAGCCCCACTGGATCAGGCCATAGGCCCATCTAGTCCAGCTTCCTGTATCTCACAGCGGCCCACCAAATGCCCCAGGGAGCACACCAGATAACAAGAGACCTCATCCTGGTGCCCTCCCCCACATCTGGCATTCTGACTTAACCCATTCCTAAAATCAGGAGGTTGCGCATACACATCATGGCTTGTACCCCATAATGGATTTTTCCTCCAGAAACTCGTCCAATCCCCTTTTAAAGGCGTCTAGGCTAGACGCCAGCACCACATCCTGTGGCAAGGAGTTCCACAGACCGACCACACGCTGAGTAAAGAAATATTTTCTTTTGTCTGTCCTAACCCGCCCAACACTCAATTTTAGTGGATGTCCCCTGGTTCTGGTATTATGTGAGAGTGTAAAGACCATCTCCCTATCCACTCTGTCCATTCCCTGCATAATTTTGTATGTCTCAATCATGTCCCCCCTCAAGCGTCTCTTTTCTAGGCTGAAGAGGCCCAAACGCCGTAGCCTTTCCTCATAAGGAAGGTGCCCCAGCCCCGTAATCATCTTAGTCGCTCTCTTTTGCACCTTTTCCATTTCCACTATGTCTTTTTTGAGATGTGGCGACCAGAACTGGACACAATACTCCAGGTGTGGCCTTACCATAGATTTGTACAACGGCATTATAATACTAACCGTTTTGTTCTCAATACCCTTCCTAATGATCCCAAGCATAGAATTGGCCTTCTTCACTGCCGCCGCACATTGGGTCGACACTTTCATCGACCTGTCCACCACCACCCCAAGATCTCTCTCCTGATCTGTCACAGACAGCTCAGAACCCATCAGCCTATATCTAAAGTTTTGATTTTTTGCCCCAATGTGCATGACTTTACACTTACTGACATTGAAGCGCATCTGCCATTTTGCTGCCCATTCTGCCAGTCTGGAGAGATCCTTCTGGAGCTCCTCACAATCACTTCTGGTGTTTACCACTCGGAAAAGTTTGGTGTCGTCTGCAAACTTAGCCACTTCACTGCTCAACCCTGTCTCCAGGTCATTTATGAAGAGGTTGAAAAGCACCGGTCCCAGGACAGATCCTTGGGGCACACCGCTTTTCACCTCTCTCCATTGTGAAAATTGCCCATTGACACCCACTCTCTGCTTCCTGGCCTCCAACCAGTTCTCAATCCACGAGAGGACCTGTCCTCTAATTCCCTGACTGTGGAGTTTTTTCAGTAGCCTTTGGTGAGGGACCGTGTCAAACGCCTTCTGAAAGTCCAGATATATAATGTCCACGGGTTCTCCCGCATCCACATGCCTGTTGACCTTTTCAAAGAATTCTATAAGGTTCGTGAGGCAAGACTTACCCTTACAGAAGCCATGCTGACTCTCCCTCAGCAAGGCCTGTTCGTCTATGTGTTTTGAGATCCTATCTTTGATGAGACATTCCACCATCTTACCCGGTATGGATGTTAGGCTGACCGGCCTATAGTTTCCCGGGTCCCCCCTCTTTCCCTTTTTAAAAATAGGCGTGACATTTGCTATCCTCCAATCTTCTGGCACCGTGGCCGTTTTGAGGGACAAGTTGCATACCTTAGTCAAGAGATCTGCAACTTCATTCTTCAATTCCTTAATAACCCTTGGGTGGATGCCATCAGGGCCCGGTGACTTATTGATCTTTAATTTATCAATGAGGTCTGAAATATCTTCTCTTTTAACCTCTATCTGAGATTTTGCTGCCCATTCTGCCAGTTTGGAGAGATCCTTCTGGAGCTCCTCACAATCATTTTCTGGTCTTCACCTCTCGGAAACGTTTGGTGCCATCTGCAAACTTAGCCACCTCACTGCTCACCCGTCTCCAGGTAATTTATGAACAGGTTGAAAATCACTGGTCCCAGGACAGATCCTTGGGGCACACCGCTTTTCACCTCTTTCCATTGTGAAAACTGCCCATTGACACCCACTCTCTGTTTCCCACTCTTTGATGTGGAGCCATCAAAGACACAGTGCCCTTTGTCCTCGTGGAAAGACCTGCTGATGCTGAGGAGCCTGGGTGGACATCTGATCTTGGGGAGAATCTTGAAGAGGCCATCCCTGCTGACCAGGTCGAAAGCCTTTGTGAGATCTATGCAGGCTATAAAGAGCGGCTATCGTCGTTCCCTGCATTTCACCTGCAGCTGTATACCACATCAGTGGTGGACCTGTTGGCTTGAAATCCGCACTGTGATTCTGGATAGATGCTCTCTGCAAGTACCTGGAGCCTCTTTCATGCAACTCGGGCAAACAGCTTTCCTACAACGCTAAGGAGAGAGATGCTGCAGTAGTTATAGCAGTCACCCCTGTCGCCTTTGTTCTTGTACAGCCTGACGATGTTTGCATCCCTCATGTCCTGAGGTACTTCACCTTCTCTCCAGCAGAGGCAGAGGATTTCATGCAGCTCAGTGGTGAAGATCTCTTTGCAGCACTTTAGGACCTTAGCAGGGTTGCTGTCTTTCCCAGGTGCCTTGCCAGAGGCAAGGGAGTCCAGGGCCACATGAAGGTCTTCTAGGGTTGGTTCACTGTCAAGCTCCTCCAACACAGGCAGGCACTCGATGTTGTTCAGCGCTTCTTCGGTAACTATATTTTCTCTGGAATACAGCTCAGACTAAACAGCCACCGGGTAGATGGGACTCGTCAGCCTGGGAAGGCAGCTCACCTGAGAGAAGGAAAACTCTGATCCCAAACCTCCACTGCCTTGTGGCTACATCCAGTTATGGAAAAGGCTTCAGGAGTCAACCTTGAGGCAAAACCCGGAGCCGGAGTCCCTGAGGCAGTTCATGGCTGAACACAGTCACTTTCTGGCAACTCCTGCAACGCTGCTGGAGCCAACCGTATTGACTTCTGCCTTTCCATTGGACCATTTCAGTGATGTGGAGAGGGGGGATTTACTGCATGAGTAACAGCCTATCCTCCATACCTACTTTACCCAGGCTTTGAGCACTGGAGAGGACACTCTGTTCCAGAACCACCATTCAGAGCGTGACACCATAGTCTTCCAAGACTGAAGGATGCCAACAAGACAGCTCAGAGTAGTGCTGCACCCAGCATTCCATCTGCTGCGCCCGGTCCTGGATGACCTCGCCTGTGGCAGACTTCAGAGCGGCAGTTCTCTTCTGTGTTGGACCTAGGGCCAGCTTGATGCCATCATACATCCCCTTGATGTTGCCTGTGTCAGCTGCTATCTGTATCTGGGATTTCTTTCTAGATCTCCTTTTTTAAAAGTCTGGTAAAACCAGGTGGGTCCAGACAGAGTGTCATTTAAAAACGTGGGTCCCTGTGCTAACAAGCTGGGGAACCACTGATCTAGAAAGAAGGTGCCTCAGGAAGGACATGATTGAAATGTACAGAATAATGCAGGGGGTGGATAGAGTAGAGAGAGACATGTTCCTCTCCTGCTCACACACCACCACATATGTGCAAGTTGCATTCATCCTCCTTTCCTATATTCTCTCTCTCGTTGAAAAATACCCATGCAAGTCTTGCCCCGGCTTTCAGACTCAGGACCCCATCACCAGCTGCAGTGTCCTTGTGCTCTAATCACCTCCTGCTCAACATCTTCCAGAAGTTCCCACCCTGTGTAGCCTCTATCTTCTCTCTGCAGCCGCAGGATGAAAAGATCAGGATGTGCCCCCCCCCCCGCTTGCCTTCAAACTTCCCCTGCAGAGAGTGTGTGCAGATAACCCCTTGCCAGGGTCAAAAACAAAAAAAAAGTGCTCTAAAACTTATGGCCTGAACAGAGGAGAACAAGAGTTTGTGCAGGAAAGACGGACAAAAGAGAAGGAGATGTTCAAGAGCAGAAATTAGTCAGTCCCTGGGCCCAAAACTACATTTCCCAGCAGGTCATGCTGGACCTGGAAAAGGAGAAGGCCATGCTGGAGAGCTTTGGAAAGAGAAGAGGGGGGAAAGCCTGAGATGGAGAGCAAGAGAGAGGCAGTGGGGGGGGGCATTGGCTGGGGAATGACTCGCAAGACACTCTGGCCAGGCAGTTTCAGGTGGTTTATTGTGTTGCAGTGGAAAGGGCCCAAACTGCTGGGCTTGGCAGACAGGTTGCCCGCTGGACCTGGGCTCCTCCTTGGCCCGCGGCAGGTGGGGGTGGAGAGGTCCTCTGGGGCAGCGGTGTTGATGGGCACGCTGTGCAGGCGATGGTTGAAGTCTCCTCCGTATCCTTGGTGTCTGGCGACTGCCAGAGGTGCTATCGGTGTTCACAACGAGTTTGGTGGCTGCAGAGTTCATGTCTCGATCAGGCTTCAGATGCTCCAGCCAGGTTACAATGTTGGCACAGTGGTCCGTTGTGCTTTGGCTATCCTGCATCAGTGGGGCTGGGGAGGGAGAGAGAGAGAACTCTTTCAGTCTGCTGCAGCGAAACCAGGCAAGAGGCTTGCGGCACCTTAAAGACAAACACACGCATTGTGGTGTTTGGCTCCTGGACTATAGTCCACTTTCACAGATGTTTGAAATACCATCACAGATTGCAGTGTGTGTGTATGTGTACAATCACCGAATCCTCAAGCTGCAAAGGACCCACAAGACAGATCAAGACCCTAACCCTAACCCTAAAGTCCAACCACTATGTTCACCTGAGAATGCAGGCTGTGTGTGTATACAGGCATGGGCAGAGAAAGAAGGTGCGGTATCTGGACCCCTTGAAAGATGGTGGCCAAGCTTGCCCCCTGCTTGTGGCCACTGGGGTTGTACAATGACCAGCGTCCTCTAGAATCAAGTCCCAGAGCTTCAGGCTGCACATGGAGGCTGCATGTCTGGGGCTGCCCTGCACCCACCAGCCAAGACCACCAGTGCCTGGGCCAGGTTGTTGGGGACCCTGAGGCAAACACACTGGCACCCCCGACTGCCCCCAGTGACACATTGGACACTGGCACTGAGACTTCGAGGGCCAGCCCTGCACTAACCTACTGTGCCCCGTTTCCCACTACTAGCTTCTTGCAACCTCAACTTTCGGGCTTTATTCTTCTCCCACCTGGACAATGTCTGGTCCAGAAGTGGTTGGCTGAACATACGGAGGGAGCAGCTTGACCCTTTGATTCTGCCCACTGAGAATCTGGTCGTCAGATTCCAAGGGCCACCAGGGGGCCTTGCCCCCTCTGACCATGTCCTGGGGCACTCACTGACTGCTGCTCCATGCAGCAGACCATTGAAACAAGCTCAAGGTCCACCCAGTAGAACCCCATGACCATGAACTAGATCAGTGATTTACACACATTTAGCACTGGGACCCACGTTTTAGAATGAGCATCTGTCAGGACCCACCGGAAGTGATGTCATGACCAGAAGTGACATCATCAAGCAGGAAAATTTTTGACAATCCTAGGCTGCAATCCTACCCACACTTACCCAGGAGTAAGTCCCATTGACTATCATTGTTAGGCAGGTGGTCTGGTCTAGAGGGTCTATCATTGGGCAGGGTCTATCATGGTCTATCATTGGGCAGGACTTCTGGGGACGAACAGGCTCCATCCCACCCTCAGGTGTGCAGCTCCTTAGCTACCTGGATAGGATGTCTCAGGGCTGGAGGACATCATCCTGGAGAAGAGGGAAACAATCCCCTAGGGGGGAACCCTTCTCCAGGGGATGGGCTCATATCCAATAGCATAAAGGATACTCCTCGGCGGGAGGAGGGAGGGGGCTTCTTGTAGTGGGTGATTCGATTATCAGAAACATAGAGAGAAGGGTTTGCGACAGATGTGAGGACCGCATGGTGACTTGCCTGCCTGGTGCGAAGGTTGCGGACATCACTTCTCATCTAGATAGGCTGCTAGATAGTGCTGGGGAGGAGGTAGCGGTTGTGGTGCATGTCGGCACCAATGATGTGGGGAAGTGTAGCCGGGAGGTCCTGGAGGCCAAATTTAGGCTGCTTGGTGGGAAGCTCAGAGGCAGGACCTCAAAGGTAGCATTCTCGGAAGTGCTACCTGTTCCATGTGCAGGGCCAGCTAGACAGGTGGAGATCAGGGGTCTCAATGCGTGGATGAGACGGTGGTGTAGGGAGAAGAGGTTTAGATTTGTTAGGCACTGGGGAATGTTTTGGGACAAGCGGAGCCTGTACAAGAGGGACGGGCTTCACTTGAACCAGAATGGAACCAGACTGCTGGCGCATAACATTAAAAAGGTGGCAGAGCAGCTTTTAAACTGATCTCTGGGGGAAGGCCGACAGGAGCCGAGGGGCATCCGGTTCGGGACTCCTCATCCCTATGGGACAAGGATGGGGAGGTTAGAGAACAACAAGACAAAGGCAGAGTAGGAGAAGAAACTGGGAATGGAAGCATGATGGGAAGCATGATGGGATGCGATAGACTGCTTGGCACAATGAGAGGATGCAGGGATAAATGAGCCAATAAGCAGCCCATCATTTTGCCATAAAAAGTGGCAAAAGAAATGTAAGAAGGTGATACGGAAGGCCAAGCGAGACTATGAGGAACGCATGGCCAGCAACATTAAGGGGAATAATATAAGCTTCTTCTAATATGTTGGAAGCAGGAAACCCACCAGAGAAGCGGTTGGCCCTCTGGATGGTGAGGGAGGGAAAGGGGAGATAAAAGGAGACTTGGAGATGGCAGAGAAATTAAATGAGTTCTTTGCATCTGTCCTCATGGCAGAATACCTCGGGCAGATACCGCTACCCGAACGGCCCCTCCTGACCGAGGAATTAAGTCAGATAGAGGTTAAAAGAGAAGATGTTTCAGACCTCATTGATAAATTAAAGATCAATAAGTCACCAGGCCCTGATGGCATCCACCCTAGAGTTATTAAGGAACTAAAGAATGAAGTTGCTGATCTCTTGACTAAAATATGCAACTTGTCCCTCAAAACGGCCACGGTGCCAGAAGATTGGAGGATAGCAAATTTCACGCCTATTTTTAAAAAGGGAAAGAGGGGGGACCCAGGAAACTATAGGCCAGTCAACCTCATGTCTGTTCCAGGTGAGATGGTGGAATGCCTCATCAAAGATAGAATCTCCAAACACATAGACGAACAAGCCTTGCTGAGGGAGAATCACATCCCACCTGTATGTCCACCAGGATGTCATAATGAAACTTTCCAAGAGACTTACTGAAATCCAAATATATCAGCAGTTCTCAAAATGTGGTTCTGAGACCCAATTTTTGATGACAGGGCAGATTAGGCCCTTTCCTTTCTTGAAGAGAGAGCCACGTTCACTTGCCTCCAACTTCCTGGCACTTTACCACTTCCCCAGGAGTTCTCAAGATTATGGACAGGAGCTCTGAGATAACATCCATCAATTTCTTGGCCCCCCTAGGACACAGCTGCTCTGGCCCCCAAAACTTCATTTAAGGTCCAAGCCTATCTTCAAGTCACACCAGTGTATCTCCACATATGCCAGCATGACGACAGTCTTGCCAATACAGAAGCCCACCCACAGATGGATGCCCCATAAAAAGTCTCTTTGCCCCAGCAAATGCTGCACCAATGAAGCTCAGACTTTACGTGGACGGCAGGACAACTCCGCTGGTGGAGAAGCCCAAACAGGGAGACATGAGAATGTGACCTGGGAGGGAGCAAGAGGGTGCCCACAATATCCTCACACCTCCTATTATAAATGCCCTCCTTTCCCCAACACATGCGCCATCCAGACCAACTCCACTGTGGTTTCTGGCTGCCATTCCTGGGAGCATGGCAGGACTTTGCTCTGGAAGGGGGTGAGGCCACACCAGTTACAGGCCATTGGGGGAGGGAGACTGCAGTGCTGTGGGGCATCTATGGGTCTCCTTTCCTCCTCGGTCCTGCAGATTCGGGGCCCCATCCTGATAGCATTTTGTCCTGCTGTCAAATACAGAAAGTTCCAGCTTCCAGGGATCAAGCTGCCAGACCATCTTTTCAGATGCCGATCAGCAAGGAGCCTCTCCCATCAGCGACCCTGGCACCTGCTATGCCTTTTGTCTCTCAGGAGCTTCTCCAACCGGGGAGCAATCAAGCCTTTGTGTGCTCCTTGAAAGACACATTTGAACCCCATCAAGTCCAGGGAACTGTGCTACATATGCAAAGAGAAACTCCAAACACCTTTGTCCACCTAGAAATGCTGTTGCCTCCTTTGTACAAAGTCCTCTAACTGCCCCTGCTCTGGAAGCAGAGCTTTGTCCTCTCTTTCTCCAGTAGAGATGTCCAGGCTGTACTTTGAGGTTTCTTTCCCAATAGAAACTTCCTCTGTGTGAGGTCAGTTCCTTGGACGTGTCCACATTGCTTGTTTTTGTCACTTCTAAGCCTGCTGGGAGTGTCCATGTTGCATCTCACTAGCCTCCACCTCCATTTTGGTGACACTTCCTTGCCTGCTGAAAGCCTTCCCCTTTTTTGTGCTTGGCAACTCTGTCCTGCGCTCCAGGAAGCCACTTGCTGAGTCCTCTTGCTCTGGGAAATGTACTCACCCTTAAAGGAGCTAGGAGCCTCTGCCCCCTTTTGGCGAAGGCCTAGGATGCCACCCATTACTGCTGCTGGTTGAACACTCACCTGAATTCATGTTCTTTTTCAGGACTGCACCATTGCCACAGGGGGCAGAAGTGATCCTTTCCAGAGGGCCACTGAACCCCCCCCCCCACGAGAGGGAAAGGTACAATTCCAAGCCACCATGCTCTCAGCCCCCTCCATAGGGCACCACTGCATTACACCCTGGTGGCGCAACTCTCCCTCAAACACTGACTGTGCATCTCAAACCAGAGAACGGGTGTGGTTGATGCAGGTGTCTACTCCTTGATACTCTCTCTCCCCCTCTGCTTCTCCTTGCTCCCCACAGGCAGCTGCCCCACAGGTGAAGACACTGTGCAGACCCCAAGGAAAGCCTACAGCCAGCCTACCTGCAGTGACCAGTGTGTACCCAGTGGCTACTGCTTAGCCTCCCAAGCCTTGACCCCTCCTTCCCCCCGCTGTATCTTATTCCCCAGTACAAACAGTAGTGTGCAGGTGCACAACATATGTGGTGGTCGCCAAGTGACTGGTTGATTGCCTGGCAACTGAGCCTCACATATGCAGCTTGCCTGGTGGGGCTGCACTTGCTGTCCACTGCCTCCTCCTGGCTGGCTGGCTGGCTGGGGCTTCAGATAGGGTGGATGCCACTATGTAGGTGCAGTGTCCAGATATGACTGGGCCTGAAGACTGGAAGCAGCCACTGGCAGCTCTGCATCCTCTTGGCGCTGGAGAGAAAGAGTGTCCTAGGAGTTAACTCTTTCCTAGCTGGAAAGCATCATGGCTGGCTGGCATCTTGCAGACCCATCTCCTGCAGATCTTGTTCTCTCTGCCCTGGTGGGCATTCTCATTTAGCCCATTTTGGGGAATAGCGCCCCCCCCCAACTCTGGGGGTTTGCAATTAAGAGACATTTGATCAGGTAAGCGAACCGGACTAATGACCAGGTGTGAGCCAACCCCAGCGGGGATCCAAGACCATGTCGGACAAGGCCCTTGTTCCTGTTCTTGTTCTGGTCCTTGTTCTTGTGCTGAGGAGAGCCAGGCAGGTGATGTGTGATGTTTGACAGAGAGCTCTGGTCAGATTGGAGAAGGTGCTCTGCTTCAGTGCATTGTCCTATGGTGGGGGGGGGGAAGAGTCTCAGGAGAGGGACTCTTGCTCGTGACCCTGTTGCCTTGTGTGTGCTCATGTGGTGTCCAGCAAGGGAAACGGGACCAGATGCAGGTTGGTGGTCCATTGGGACACTTGGGTTCCCTCCCATGCAGTTTATTGTCGAATAGCCACCAAAAGCTCTGTTCTCTGGTCAAACATAGAAGCAGGAATTTCCTTGGCTCCAGGGGGTTTGCTAAGATTTTTTCCAAGGGTGGTCTCACCACAGGGTCTTTCAGAGAACCACGGATCACTCCCTTCTCTGGGAGGCATTCACCACAGCCTGGGCAGGAAGGGGATCTGTGATCCAGCTGGGAATCATGAACCTGGCCAGCCTGCTTCAGGCCCCTCCTCCTCATGCTCAGGAAGCCAGCAGTCAAAGGGCTCCAGACCACAAGAACAGATGTCCAGGGAGCACATCCACAGAGAAGTTCAAGCTGGAACGGAGGAGGAAAACACTGCTTTGGCTAGAATATTTATATGCTGAACCTCTCAGGGCAGCTCATAGAACTGCATCGAGGCAACAACAACCACAGCAACTGAAAGATCAAGAAGAAGGTGAAGCCAACAACTGTCAACCAATCACGTGCCCTCCCAACAACATCCAAGCTTCTTACAGGAGTAATCGCAAGATCAATATCTGATGATGTACCTGAAAACAACATGTAACATGTACCCAAATGAACAGAAGGGGAACTGCAAAAAGTCAAGAGGCACAAAAGATCAGCTGCTAATTGACAAAATGGTTCTCAGAAAGATGAAAAACGAATCTGAACGTGGCAGGGAGAGATTATCAAAAGACTTTGGATTCATTGCCACGTAGCGGATAAACAAAAGCTTAGAAACGTTTGGAATTAGCAAGAATATCCAGCAATTCTCAAAGAAAACATGAAAAAATGGACTCCTATGTTACAGCTCAATCCTGAGCTGCCCAGTGCGTGAGGCTGCCGTGGCAGGGGGGGTGTACAGTTTGGGCTGATTTTATCCAAGGCTGGATCCTGAAAAATAACCTACCAGTATTATTACCTAAGAACTGTACAGTCTCTAATTTATTGAAAAAATAGTTAAAGATCATAAGATACATGATCTTTTAGTTTATTCATTAACTAGTTTATTCATTAACTTTTATGAATGAAAGTTTATTCATTAACTTTTAAATCTGGTGTTCACAACTTTTTTGTAAATACTATCAGAGTAAGTGCGCTGTACACGACATACTAGTAGAACCATTAATCAAATCCTTCTTTAAGGTGTCCGGTATGTTAAGCCAGAGGCTATTCATATAACATACAACATAGAACATAAGTGTGCAATTCAATTTACAGAGGAGAGACAAGCAACAAGGAATGAGCAAGTGCAGCTGCATATAGTTGCAACACTATTTACTCAGAAGTAGACCCCATTGCTTTCCATGGGTGTAATTCTTAAGTAATGGTGCACTGAACTGTAGCCTTGAACTTTGTTTCAAATGGAAAGGAGGATCCCATCCTGGTGTTTAAAAAGCGAGACCTCTGCCCAGCATTCACAAAATGGAACAAGGGTGCAAAAGGGTCTGCTCAGAGAAAGAGGCCTGCTGGCTTTCAATGGCAGCCTTGACCCTGGCTGACTTTTTTTCTCAAGAGGAGAATAAAAGTTTGGCTGCAGCTTGCCCTGGAGTGGTTGCCGTGGAGCCTAATAGCCCTCTACTTGTCTCTGCATTGACCTCTGGCTGGGACTTGCCTGAACAGCCCTGACCCCTGAGTGACCTACTGATCTCAGCTTGACTTATTGGCAGAAATTTCTCGCCTTTGAGGAGAGCGTCTGGTACGTAAAATTTATTGAACGTCAGAAATTTTGCAAGCGTTGCACCGACATGCTGTGAAGCGCTGGCAGCAGGACAAAGGCGTCCAGTGGCATGAAAAACAGAACAGAGACGTTTTTCATGAGAATTGATCACTGATGATATTGCAGAGCACTGTTGTGGTATTTACCTTAAAAGAAAAATAATGCCTTTTTACAGTGATTAAAAAACAATTCTGTGCCAACCTGTGCCCCTCCGAGCTCAGTACCCTGCCTAGTTGGCCTAACGAGAGTCGTGGTGATTCTGCATGGAGGGGCTTTTGGCTCCCTTGCTTTGGAAGCTGTTTTCCCAGCAGTTTTCAGAGGCAGAGATTAGTGCCATTTCAAAGCCTGAACCCACAAACCTGCCGTCAGACATTCTAGTCCATTATATGATGGGCAGCGGCTCCTTTTTTAACAAGGAATGCCCTAGATGGGGGTGAAGGTACAGCCCCCTGGCCCTCCTTCCCCCTGTGCATGTATTTGCCTGCGGGCTGAGGCTTTCACTGGGCAGCTGATAATGTGTGCTGTAGTCCAGCAGTGCTTGTGCCGAGATAAATGGTTTGGCCTTTCAGGTGCTGCAAGACTCTCGGTTGTAAACAATAATAAAACTACGCAAATGACATGGAGATGGCAATAAGTCGGGGGGGGGAGCAATAAAAAAGAGCAGAAGAGGGGCAGGCAGAGGATTTGTGCCTGATGCAAACGCTGGACACAGGGCTGCCCACGAGGTGGCCCACTGACGGGCAGCAAAGACGGAGCTCTGAGCTATTTGCTCTCCAGGTGATCATTTCACGCTGATGCTGCCTGCCCCTCTTCTGACGGTGCTGGGTGCAGGTGACCTGGCGCCACCTCAGCGCTCTTCTGGACGAGCAGAACATGCTGGAACTTTGTCTGGTTCGTTTCAGGAAGGCTGGTGCAGAAGAGCTCGTGGGAAGAGGACTGGGGCCTGACTCCCAGAGCTCGCCCCCCCGCCCGCCTACTTTCTAAGTGAGGAGAGGCTGAGCAGGGGGGGGCAGCAGCTTCTCTCTCTCCTTCTCCACAGCAGTGCAGGAGGAAGGAAGGGGCTGGCACTGTCCCAGCTGCTGCCGGTGCATAGAAAGAGGCTCGGGGGTTCAAGGGAAGGGGCTGGGTGGGCTGGAGGTGGTGGCAAGCACCCCTCAGGAGTTTGCCTCTTCCGCCAATTCGTTGCTGGAGACAGCCGCTGCAGCTGGCCTCATGGTGGGACAGCCCTGTCGACAGGGAGCAAACCTGCCCCTTCAGCTACCCTGGACCCAAACTGAAATGTTGCCCCCCCTGCCCCCCTCTCTCTTTACCTGAGCTTGATCTGCTGTAGGTCAGAAATTGGCTGAGCGTCGCCTTGCGTCTGGAAGCCTCTGTGGCCATCATGCGGGTTTGACGTGGGTTGGAGACAGTGAAGAGAAGAGCTGACCAGGCAGGGAGTACCAAAAACAGAGTGCCTCTGCACAGATGGGCTTCATTCACGGGGGTGGGGGAATATGGAGAGGGAGACACAAGTCTGGGGGGGGCAGCTGCAGAGGAGGAGGTCTGGGTCCCTGGACTGGGAGTGGTGCAAGTGGAGGGGGACTTCCGGCCTTGAGGGCAGGACCAGCTACCCTAGCCGGCAAGATGGCAGGGGGACGGGGATGGGAAGACACACATTGGGGACCACTGAGCCACTTCTAGAGTGGAGGATAGGGGAGGACAGGTTCAGCTGGGAACATACACAACAGGGCTTCTCTGGGGCCCGGCAGTGCTGAGAATGGAGGTCTGGCCTGCCAGTTTCACCCTGCGGAGGAATTGGGGGCTGCTGGGGAAAGTTGGTGGCCCCAGGTTGAAGAGGCTGATGTTGGCCAGGTCCGGCAAGTCCCACATGTATTCAGTAGTGCTGAGGGAAATTGGGGGATTCCAGGCTGGGATAGAGACTGGTGGGAAAGGGAAGGTTTGGTGTCTGTGACCACTCTGCCAGGCCAGGTCATAATAGTCCCACCAAAGAGGTGGTTCGTGAGGAGCCAGGGCAGCCTCTATGGACTACGGGTCTTGCCTACTAGGGACTCCGCCCCTTCTCACTTCCAGAGCCGGGGGCGGGCGATGTGGCAGTCTGGGCACTGGCTGGGACACATGGTGAAGCAGGGGGTGAGGTCACTCCCCTAGCCCTTCTACCCGGAGGTGGTGGCTGCAGGACAAAGTCCACGGGGGTAGTGCCAGTCGGTGCAAAGCCCACGAACCGTCCAGGGCTGCTCAGTGTGGAAAGGTCGGATGGGTACTGGAAGCGTGTGTACTCTGGCGACAGAGAAGGGGACTCCCATGTGCCTGCAGGGGAGCACTGCTGGAAGCTGACAGTGGCATTCATGGGGAATGTGGCATTGGCAGGAGGGGATGAGGCGTCAGAGTAAGTCCCCCCTGGAAAGTCAAAGTAAGTGCCCCCTGCGGGTGAGAGAGAGGCTGTCAGTGCCCTGGCCCTCCTACCTGCAGGTGGCGTCTGCAAGACAAAGTTTACGGGGGTAGTGCCGGTCCGTGGGAAGCCCACAAACCGTCCAGGGCTGCTCAGTGTGGAAAGGTCGGATGGGTACTGGAAGCGTGTGTACTCTGGAGATAGAGAGGGGGACTCCCATGTGCCTGCAGGGGAGGAGTGCGGGATGCTGACAGTGCCTGCAGGAGAGCAAGGGGAGAAGGTGCCCCCTAAGGGTGAGGCAGAGGTTGTAAGTGCCCTAGCCCTCCTTCCTGGAGGTGGCGACTGCAGGACAAACATTGGCTGTGGGGAGACTCCAACGGGAGTACTGGTGAAGACTGGGAGGCTGTCAGGACTAAAGCCCGCCATTGACAGGGAAGCAGAATCAGCTGTCAGTGCCCTGGCCCTCCTACCTAGAGGTGGTGGCTGCAGGACAAAGTTTACGGGGGTAGTGCCGGTCCGTGGGAAGCCCACGAACCTTCCAGGGCTGCTCAGTGTGGAAAGGTCGGATGGGTACTGGAAACGTGTGTACTCTGGAGATAGAGAGGGGGACTCCCATGTGCCTGCAGGGGAGCCCTGCTGGAAGCTGACAGTGGCATTTATGGGGACTGTGGCATTGAGAGGAGGGGATGAGGCGTCAGAGTAAGTCCCCCCTGGAAAGTCAAAGTAAGTGCCCCCTGCGGGTGAGAGAGAGGCTGTCAGTGCCCTGGCCCTCCTACCTAGAGGTGGCGTCTGCAAGACAAAGTTTACGGGGGTAGTGCCGGTCCGTGGGAAGCCCACGAACCTTCCAGGGCTGCTCATTGTGGAAATGTCGGATGGGAACTGGAAGCGTGTGTACTCTGGAGATAGAGAGGGGGACTCCCATGTGCCTGCAGGGGAGGCGTGCGGGATGCTGACAGTGCCTGCAGGGGAGAAGGTGCCCCCTAAGGGTGAGGCAGAGGTTGTAAGTGCCCTGGTCCTCCTTCCCGGAGGTGGCGACTGCAGGACAAACATTGGCTGTGGGGAGACTCCAACGGGAGTACTGGTGAAGACTGGGAGGCTGTCAGGACTAAAGCCCGCCATTGACAGGGAAGCAGAATCAGCTGTCAGTGCCCTGGCCCTCCTACCTAGAGGTGGTGGCTGCAGGACAAAGTTTACGGGGGTAGTGCCGGTCCGTGGGAAGCCCACGAACCTTCCAGGGCTGCTCAGTGTGGAAAGGTCGGATGGGTACTGGAAGCGTGTGTACTCTGGAGATAGAGAGGGGGACTCCCATGTGCCAGGTGAGATGTGTGGGAGGCTGACTGTGCCATTCATAGCGAATGTGCCATTGAGAGGAGGGGAGGATGGGGAGTAGGTCCCTACTGGAGAGAGTGAGATGGTCCCCCCTGCAGCAGAGGTTGCAAAGGGTGAGGACATTGTGGTACCGAGAGGAGGGGAGGGTGGGAGGGAGGAGTAAGTGGTGTCCCCTGGAAAGACAAAAGTGCCCCCTGCGGGTGAGGTGGAGCCACGCAGGATGCTGACAGGGCCAGGGTCCGGCACCAAGATGTCCATTTCAGGGATGATCGGAACAAAGTCTGTGCCACCTTCCATCAGCTGTGGAGACCCGTCGGTTGCAAATGCACCACCCTCTGTGGCGAGGTCGCAGTCGAACAGGGGGCTGGAGCAGTCAAAGCAGTAGCCTCTGGAACACATGCTGGAGCCTGTCGTGTCTGCAAAGACAGATAGAGGTGCCACTGATTGTCTGGGTCACACTGGCTCCCAAGAGTCTTCTTCCCCTTTCCAAGAACATAAGAACATCTCGTCCAGCTTCCTGTATCTCACAGTGACCCACCAGATGTCTCAGGGAGCACAAGGCAACAAGAGACCTGCATCCTGGTGCCTTCCTTGCAGCTGGGATTCTGAGGTAGCCCAGTTCCAAAATCAGGAGGTTGCATCATGGCTTGCAATCCGTCTTGCACTTTTCCTCCAGAAATTGGTCCTGTTACCTTTTAGGGCATCCTGGCCAGATGCCATCACCACATCCTGTGGCACAAAACAACAGCCAGGCTGTTTGGGAGCAGCTGGTATCAGCAACAGTGGGAGAGCCAAGTGGCCGTGTCTTCTGGACCCACTGGTGGACAGCAGCTGCAAAGACTGGGTGAGTGGGCCAGTGCCCCACAGTCCTCCGTGCCCATCTGCCAACTTGCCTCCCCATTTCTGCCTAAAACAAGCTGCCGCCTGCCTGCTTGTGGTGACACACCAACCCTGCTGGGTGGTCGACCGGGGACCTGGCTGCTGGCAGCCCCCTATGCAGCTGTCGGCTCCTGCAGGGAAAGAATGACGCCCAGGGCAGCCCTTCCACCTGCTCCTTTGGTCGGCCAGGGAATGTCGCTCAGGCATCCAGGTCACCTGGAATGACACCCAACTGTCCCCCTGAGATCATCTCGGGCTGTGCCCACATCTCTTCAACTACATTTCCATCACTGGCCTGAGCAGGATGCTTGGGGAAGCCACAGAGCCCTCCACCCCACATTGCACAGAAAGAAAAGAAAGCACATTTCCAAAGGAGGACGTACTTCAGACGCATGCTCACTTATGGGGCCTAATCCTGAACGCCAGTGGACTGGGCTTGGAGGGAGAGGCTGTCCAAGCCTTGTGCTTTCTTGTTCTTCAGCCATACATAAAGTGCAATACACAAGTACAAACACATGCAGGACGCCAAGAAGAAACAAACGCAGCCAAATAGAAACGAGATCTGCACACCTCACGAAGCCGAAAGGTTGTCACAACATTTTTCTGATCTATGTAAAAAGGCAAAACCCCAACGGACCCGTCTTCATTCCTCCCCAAGGCCCCTTTCTGTAGCTCAGGTGTATGGAGCAGCAGCTCCTCATGAAGGAGCAGTGCCCTTGCCAGGGCCCCACCAGAGCGCTGCCTCTGACAGCACACCTCCAACTCCAGCCTGTAAGCAAAGGCGGCTTCGCTTGGAAATCTCACCACACAGAAATCTCACGGCATCTTGCCAGTGCCCCAGCAACTCCACGAGTGTCAGTATGTTTCTGGTCCAGTGTGAGGTGTGGGTTATGAACGCCAAAGCCCTAGGTGGCCTGGTGCCACGGGACTCGGGCAACTGCCTTCTCCTGCACAAGCCTGCCCATGGCCCTGCTCAGCCCGGAGGCCCACCACTGGCAGGAACGGCGGGAGACCAGAGATGGGGCCTCCTCCACGCCAGTGCCAAGGCTGGGTCAGCTCCTCCCCAGGGGGGTCTGGCTGGCCCAGGCTCTGCCTGCGTTGAAGTGGACATGGAAAAGGCCGCCATTCTGAGGCAGTGCGCTGTCCCCGTTTGCGGTCCCGGCCCCGCCTTGTCTTTACGTCACGTAACTCCTTGTGTTTCTTGTGTTTTTGATTATATTGTTTCAGGTGTTTGTAGAGCTTGCTTTGCTTTGGTGTGGTTAGTAAGACAGAAATGTGTAAAGAACTCTATGAACAACTTCTATCACAACAGTTTCTGCACCGCATGAGGAAGACGGGAAAGGCATCATTACAGCACAGGAATGAGCCTGCAGGCAAATGGACTTGAGCAAACCACGCGTTTGTGCGATTTGGAGCAGAGGGGTCACCATCGCAGCCCCAAAGAGCCAGAGAAGGAAAGAGAAGGCCCGGTGGCCAGAGATGCACACTTGTGACGCCAGGGAGGCAGAGCGAAGCTGCTCGAGTTCTGGTCCTGGCTAGGATGGCCACACAGAGACCCACTGGCCTGAGCCCCAGAACGTGCCTGCAGGAGGCAGAAAGAGGCACGGAGGTCATGGAGCAGCCCAGGAGAGGCAGAGGCACGAGGGTGGTGTCTCCTCTCCAGGTGGAAACACTGTTGCTCCACGGAAGTTTGAACGAAGGCCGGCACCCTCTCTGTGGCTGGCAGCCCCCCTGCTCCCACTCCAGTTTAGTTCCAGGAACGGAACTGGCGCAAGGGGTCCAGTTGGCTCGAGACTGGCGGCGCTCTGAATGACAGCACAAAGCAGACTGGCCAGGTACGGCAGATGGTTTATTGGCTTTGCAGTGGGAGACATGCTGTGGGCATGGGGCTGGCCTGTGGGTCACCAGATGAACAAGGGCTTCCCATCGGCCTGCGACAGGTGAGAGAGGCAGGTGAGCAGTATGCAGCAGTCGCCGTGCTTCTCTGCGGGAACAATGGTGTTGACCACGCTCTGCAGGTACTCCCGATTGTTGAAGGCGTCTCCCTCAGCACCAGTGGTGTCTGGCCGCTCTCGGAGGATGCCGTAGGTGTTCACAATGTACTCGGTGAACGCAGGGTGGATGTTTGGGTCATAGCCCAAAGGCTTCAGCTGGTTCATTATGTGGGTGTAGCGCTCCATCATGCCTTTGCGCTGCTCTTCACTCAGTGGAGCCATGGGGTCATTCCCACCCTGTGGGGAGAAGGAGAGCTGCGTTAAGGAGGAGTGTTGCAGCCCCACAAAAGAGGAAGCCTTTCCCCCTCCCCGGGCTGAGAAGGTCCTTGCCACAGGGAGTGTTTATAGAATGGGCAGAACCAAAGATTCCCCAGGCCTCTCCCACCCTGTTCCTCCCTGCCAGCTTCACGCAGGAACCTCGACTCTCCAGCTTTCTCCCAGACAGGAGTGCTCAGCACAGACACAGTCTGGTCCAGAAGCAGGTAGTTGAACAAGCAGGCCCCCCCCCCGGAGGGAGAAGCTTGACCCCTTGATTGTGACCACTGAGAACCCAGCCCTCGGATTCCAGGGGCCACCAGGGGGCCTTTCCTCCTCTGACTATGCTCTAGGCAGCAGAGAGATCATCAAAGCAACCTCATGGTCCACTCTGCAGAATCCCCATGACCGGGGAATTGGGAGGAGGCACCCACTCAGATGCATTTGACATCTGCAGTAGAGCCACATCCTGCACACAGTTCTTCCTTACTTCTGTATTAAAAAACCTCTGTCACGCTATAGTCTCTCCCAGAACCATGTGACTTGCTAGATAGCGGCTGCCCTTTGGCCCCTAGTGGTCCAGGAGAGCCAGTGTGGAAGCCTAGTCTGCAACTGCGGGGGGGGGGGGAGCAGGCAACCTCCCTCTCCCCATGCTTCAGCCCTGCTCTGGATCAGCCCCTCCCTTCCTGGGCTCCTTTGGCTGGAAGGCTCAGATGATGACATATTTATGGTCACCTGTCATCTCTGAGCCTCAGGATCCTTCTCAGTTTTTTGGGGGGGTTCCTGTTTACTAACACATTCCTGAAACAATCAGGTGCCTCCATGTGCCGCAATCGCCACCCCAAAGACACCTGCCCTGACTCTGAAACAGGTGTTGGGAAACTTGAAGGCACAAGGAAGAGTGTGGCCAGGAGCACAGGGTCACCAGGGGCATCTGCAGCACAGCTTCCACCTCTGTGGGGACCGGACTCTGCACATCCCCTTGAAAAACAAATGCAGCGGAGAGAGAGCGAAGCGCGGTGGACACCACTGGTCTCAAGGAGGCCTCCCACTCCAGACTGGCTTCCGGGCCTCACCTGGAGAGTGGTGCTGACACCTGGAGACGCCCAGCAATCAGCCAGTGGGCTGGGCACCCTGTCACCCGCCAGAAGCTGTTCCACCCACACTTATCTCTCTCTGAGCTGTGCTGGCGTCATGCAGGAGTGAGACTGTGCAGGAGCTTCAGGCCGTGGTCCGTACCTGATCTCCACGTGGAGACTGTGAGCCCAGTCCTGAGACTGCACCCGCGGTGAGTGTCGCAAACGTACCACAAGCACGTTCACAGCCCTCAGCACTGGTCCAGCGCCAGTGGTGCTCCGCAGCTCTGCAGTCACATGGACCACTAGGCAGTGGAGAAATGAGTGGAAGTGTGGGGGGAGACGGCGTACTGGGGCAGGGGGCAGGGAGAAGGCAGGGAGGAGACATGCTGGAGGGATGGAGTGGGACGGGAGGGAGGTGGAACCTGAGCCTTCGTGTTGGGTCTGCACCTGACCTGGAGGCTCTTGATTCTAGGGCAACCCGTAGAATCGAGTAGCCCCACTGCAGGGCTACTTCCCTTAACTGGAGGAAGGGGATGAAAGTCCCCTTCCCCCAAGGAGCTGCCAGCAGCTGCCTGGTTGTGCTTAGGATGCTGCAGCAGCCATTTTCAGCACCGCAGCAGCCCCACAGTCTGGGCAGCCTAGGATTGGATAATCAGTCCTCTGCTTAGTCTCCTGCACCGTGCAGCCTAAGTAGCAGGTGCTGGAGATCCTGGAGAGCTACTGCCAGGTGGAGCCAGTGCGGCCTCCACAGTTGAAACTGCAGCTTCAGAAGTCCACCCTCTCCCTGACGCACCCTCATCTCGACTGGTGCAGGGGTGCAATGCTGCGGTAGGACTCTGGGGGCAGTGGACGTTCCGGATGCCCGAGACAGTGGCAACTGTCAGGTCTGGGCCCTTTCCAAAATGCCCTGCCCCCCTCATCCTACGTGCCCAAGGGCCCAATCCTATACAGCTTTCCAATGCCAATGCAGCTGTGCCAACAGGGTGTGCACTGCAGCAGGGGGCAGTCCTGGAGGCATCCTCAAGGTGAGGGATCGTTTCTTCCCTGACCTCAGGGCTGCCTTGGCTGCATCCGCACTGGACGATTGGGCCCTAAGTTGACTGGGCCCTAAATTGCTCTCCTCCAGACCTCTGAAGGGGCAGCATCCAGACTCCTGGGTGCTCCTCAGAGGGGCCGAGGTTCCAAGGAGGCTTCACCAGCTGGGTGGCCCCTGTGGGAAAGGGGGGTTCCTGCAAGCAGAACAGTCTGCAGAGGACTCCTTTCCCGCACCGGGACATGCAGGGGGCAGAGGCAGTCGGGGCTGCAGAAGGACTGAGCTCCTGACTCCTGGGTGCTGCCCCTGAGTGGCCAGCAGCCATCGCTCCCACACCAGGAGAACAACATTCAGGGTTCTCTGTTCCTGTGTGCTCAGTCCTTCTGCCTCTGCCCCCTGCATGTCCCGGTGCGGGAAAGGAGTCCTCTGCAGTCTGTTCTGCTTGCGGAAACCCCCCTTTCCCACAGGGGCCACCCAGCTGGTGAAGCCTCCTTGGAAACTCAGCCCTTCCCAGGGGTTTTGCAGGACAGACCGCTGGCTTGTGTTTTCTTCTGACTGATTTGTGCCAAGAGCCTACAACTGACTACGAACCCGCCTTTAAAAGGCTGCGGGGCAGCAGGAGTTCCTGCAACTTCAAGGGCAGTGCTTCACCTGTCCCCACCTCAGCTCCCCCTCGCACTTCTCCACAGGGACAGGAAAGGACAGCAAGTGGAAGCTCTTCTCACCTGCGCAATCTTCTCAGGGATGTTGCTGACAGTGAAGCCGTAGAGGCGGACCCGGTCGGGAAAGATGCTGGAGAGGATCCTGCGGTCCAGCTGGAAGGCGATCTCGCCCACGATGCGCTCCATGGTTGCCTGCTTGGCATCTGCAGGGGCAAAAGGGAGTCTGGTCAATGGGCAGTCTGCAGCCGCTCCCTGGTCTGTCCTCACTGGCCCAGCGAAGCCTCCGGGGCCTGCCTTCCCTGCAAACGGGCAGTGTGCTGCTGTGGCTCTGCTTCAGCTTGGGACACCTCCCAGCCTCACAGCCCAATCCTCTGGTTGGCCTGTGCTGTGGAACCCGTTCCGGCAACACAGCATTGCACAGCTCGACTCTAGAGCAGCGTCACCAAACCATGGGTGGCTGCACTGGGGAAAGCCTTTGCCATTGTGAGCAGCGGGCCTCATCCGCGCTGCTGTGTCTTACTTCCCAGTCTGTTCACAACTGCACTCTGGCCAGCTGCCTCCGACCCGAGACGGGCCCAGCAGCAGAAGCAGCTGCCCAGCACCATGTTGGGAAAAGACCGGACTGGAAGAGAAAGATGGAGCAGCAGAGAATGGCAGCAGCGGGGAGGGCTTACTGGGTTTGGCAACTGCTGCTCTGCAGCCTGAAATGGCAAGTGGTGATAGTCTTGTGGCAGCAGCATCCCTGGCTCTGGTGAGTCAGCAGTGGGAGTGGGCCACGGGCGGGGAGGATGAGGACTGGGGCACTCCATGAGAGACACCAGGGGCAGGGAAGGGGTGGATCCAGCAGCAGTGGCACACGCTGGATCTTAGCCCCCCTTTTTGAAACCTCTTCAGACATACACCACCAAAATAGGTGGTGTGTGCCCAAGGAGACCCACAGGCCGCCCCAGAGCTTACACAGAGACAAGAACAAAATATTTTAACTTACTTCTTGTTGCCTTTGGGTCATTACCCCACCCCCTACCAGAGGATACAGCACACACCTTTTGGTGCAGCTGCATAGGTGCTGGTGGCGGGGGCAGGATTGGGGCCTTAATTGTACATAAAAAATGCCATAGTGTAAGGCTGCAATCCAATATACACTTTCCTGGGAGCAGGCTCAATTTGATTCAATGGGACCTACTTTTGACATGCACAGGATTGGGCTGCAAATGCCATAATCTCAATAGGGAACAAAAACCCAGTTGCCTTCCAGCACCTTCCTAAACAGAAATTGTCTGTGAGTGCCACACACCCAAAATGTGGTGAACAGGCTGACGGCACAGTCTGCCCCCAAGAGATGGGAAATGGGCAATGGACTGACAGCCCCCGCAAGGGGAAGTGAATGGGTAGGTTAATTTACATTCATTTCCGAGGAGGTGCACGCCTGTCTCTTCTGATGCCGATGGCTTCAATGTTCTTGAACCAAGTTGCGGGCACATTTTAGGCAAATACCACTCCTTTAAGCCACCGTATCTGAAACATGGCAGTAATGCTGGATACAAGGATCCGCTCCCCGCCATCTCGTTGAGCCAACTAGGGGATCTATCTCCAGAACAGATGAAAAACTGCAGGCCATCACCCACCTTCTCTGCACTCCAAAACGATGTGCAATTAATGTCAATGGCCTGAGAGGCCACCTGTGAAGTACAGAAGATCTCGAGGGCTCCCAACCGCCACCACACAGGGACTCATGGCTGAAACCAACACAACCTACACGCTCACTATGGAGAAAGTGTCTGGAGCAGGGCTCCCAGGGGCACCACCTCTTCTGGCCCCGGACTGGACCCTGAAATGCCAAGATGGGGCTGAGCAGCACGTGGCATGTTGGATGGCAGGCCTACCAGCACTAGAAGCCGTGGTTGCTCCACCAGCCTGCAAAGGCACCAGGAAATCTGGGTGCCCACCTGGGCCCACCTGCACTGCCCTGTGCAGATGTCCACCCCGAAGGATCCGTCGCTGAGTGCAGAAAATGACAATGATGTCATGGAGGTAGAGTAGGTGGTCCCTGGGATGACTGGGAGCAGGCCGCTTAAAAGATTCAAACCTCACAGGTAGAAGGAGACCTGGCAGCTGCAGCCCTGACAAAGGTTCATTCTGCCTGTTGCAGCTGCAAGTGCACATGCCCGGGACCTCTGGCCATCATTTTCCCCCCAAAGCCTTTAAAACTATTTATGAATGGGCATTTCACATGCTGAAGCACATGATCGCTCCCAACTATGACGCCATGCACATCTGTGGCCTCTGCCACATCCCTTGCTGTCACTGCACGGACATTCTGCTGCAACCCACCCTGTGGCACCTGCTCTGCTGGTCTGGGGTGGCTCAGGGGCAAAGCCTTGCCCAGCTTGGCACTTGCTCCAGGCAGAGCCTGGGGTGCTGGGCCAAGCCCTGGAAAAGTCTCTCTTGCTGCTTTCTGCTGCTGAGCGAGAGCTCAGAGTGGGAGGGACCGGGTGGGACTGGCGTGGGGGAGAGACGGAAAGAATAGCGGTAGTGTCCATAACAGATGCATTTACAAACAGGAGACAGACTTCGCATTCACTGCTCAATGCTTACTGCTCCAACATGATCCCTGTAACCTAACAGTGAGATTCAAAAAGTGCTTACTCTGAGGGACCTTTCGCAGCCCGGTGGAACACGAGCATTGGATAAAATAGGTGACGTCCCATTATTGGCAGTAAATATGCAGGCCAGATACTGAGGGGCTACTGATGTCTTGCCCTCACGCGCACTGTGTGGCGGGCGCCCTGCCAGGCCTTGCTTCTGTGTGCTTGTCTCTGGACCTTTCTTGTCTTGCTCCCCCTGCTTCTGTGCTGGCTCAGCATCCTCGGAGCTGCTGGGACAGCCTCCTGCAAGCAGCCGGGGCCCACTGTCTGAACGCACCATCCCCAAGCCAGCTGCCTGCCTTCACTGAGCCCAGATCAGCCAAGGCCCCTACTGAGACTGGTGGCCCAACCTGCCTGTCCCTGAAATGGGAACAGAGTGGAGTCGCCAGTCGGGCAGCTCAACAACAGCCTCCGCCCCGGGCGTCTCCTGGCTACAAGCGCAGGGTGCCTGGCTCTGCCACTGGAACCAGCACCCCCCTCTGGCCCCAACTGCTAGGCCAGGGCTCACGAGGCTGTGCAAGCAGCTGGCAACAGGGACTGGGTGCCCAGCTCAACGCATCCAGGGAGTGCGTTTTGTTTCCTTTGTCAGCCTGCAAACTGCTCCAGTGCCTGAGGGTTTCTGCACTTTGCCTTGAGTAGCTTCCCCGCTCCCTCTGCTGGGCGCTACCTGTTACTGCACCCAATTTGGTGACTTTCCTTGCACCCATTCTGCCAAGTTCAGGCATTTCCCACCAGTCAACTTGCCCTTGTCTCTGCCCCCCTTTTGTTTAGCTCCTTTTTCTCTTGCGCTTTTAGACACTGATGGTGTTTTGACTCCTTGCCTGCCCAGCTCATGTTTCACAGGTGGCCGGTCAGCCTGCAGGCGCTACTGTGATTTGGTTCTAAAATAAGACCCCCTGGGATTCCGTGTTCTGCAGAAGGAGCGGTTTCTTCCCAGAGAGTCTCCCTCTCTGCCTTAGTTGGGGATGGTGGCAGTGGAGAGATTTCTCCCCCATTCAGCTGCTGTTCCAGTAAAGAGAGAAAAGGGCCAGGAGAGAGGGCTGTCCAAGTACTAACCACTTGGAACTGGTTCCGCTAGATCAGCCCTCGGCCTCCAGCGCCTTTTGTGACACACGCCTTCTAAGAATCGCCTGCATGGCAGGTTTCCTTTTCCACAACCTCTTTGCTTGCTTTTAACACGGCAAACTTTTGCCTCTGACTTTTTTCTGATGCCTTAAGGGAGTGGTATAATGCCTGGAACAGGAACACAACTTCGTCTGAAAACATCACAGCTTAGGGTGGATCTCCACTGAGATCAGTACTAAACCGAGTGATCTCTTGTCTCATCTCTTATGGAAACAGACTCCCAGAATTGGCTGCCACTGTGGTGGGCAGGTCAGTGTCTCAGAGGGTGCAGTTGCCAAGTGAAGCCGTCCAGCTGGTGTTGCAGGCGACACTGTGGTCCAGTCAGGTGTGGGCTGGCCGGGACCACAGGCAGCAAAAGCAAGGCTGTCCAGAAATGGGTGTGAGGTGACTGACACCCAAAGGGCAATGTAGTGGAGAAGCAAGCTGTGCCTGTGCGGAGATCAGGATGGCAAGGTCCAAGGTGGCTCCTGCCTGGCCTCTGCCAAGTAGACTGCAGCCTGCCTGTGTGAGCATGGATGAGGACAGGCGCTGGATGGGGCAACGGTCACCCTCTGGTCCCTGGACACCGCGCACTTTCCCCCTGCAGTGGTCTTCGCACTCCTCTTCAAAAGGGGCCTGCTCCAGAGGACTGGGGCAACGGTCCCGCCTGCTTCCCCCCTGGTCTTGGTTCACTGCTCCAGTCCTCCTCTCCTTTGCTCTCTGAAAACAAGAAGGGTTCAGAGTGCAGAGGAAAGCAGCTGGGGGGGTAGCGAGCAGGGGCAGGGCTGCAGCTGGGCCACAGAACCCACCCGCCCAACTTTGCGGCTACATCACACACACCCCCCACTCCACCAAGCGGACCCCCTACATTTCAGGGCTGGTGGAGAGACAGTTGGTGCCCAACCCCGAGGCTTCCAGCTACGTCCAGGCAGACCCCTGCAAGCAAGCCCCTCGCTGCACGCCTTCCTGTGGCTTTTCAGTGCCTGCAGGAGCACAGGGCTCAGCAGTCGGTGCTGAGGCAGCAGCACGGGCGAGCGAAGCCCTCCAGCACACTCAGGCAGACCGGGAAGGGCTGTTCCGTCCTGGCCCCTGCTGTGCTGCTCCAGCTCCCCCTCAAGCTCAGGTGGGCCCGTGAATCGGGCGGGTGGGTGGAGGGGCTGAGCAGGCAACTGGGCTGTTCCCTCCAAGCAAGCCTGGCAGCGGCTGCTCCCTCCTGGCCTGCCCTGCTTCCTGCCACCAAGTGTGCACTTGGGGTGCCATGCAACCCCCTCCCCACAACACCCCTCGCTCTGGCATACCTTTGCCTGGCTTTGAGCCCGTCAGGGACAAGGCTTGTCTGTCGCCTCCTCTGCGGTCCTTGGGCCTGGTGTCAGGAGGCTTCTGTGATGCTTCGGTGGGTGGGGCCTGGGCCTGGGCTGGAGCCGGAGCCGGAGCCGGAGCCGGAGCCTCGGGCCCAGGTTGGTTCATGCTTTTCAGAAGCACAAACGGCGAGGGGTAGGAGAAATAGGGCCCCTGCCCCTGAGCAGGCTCCAGTCGCTGGGGGGCGTATGGAGGGGGAGACACCATTCCTGGAGGGGGCAGCTGCAGAGGGGCTGGCCGGGCTGCTCTAGTCAGGGTCTGCACTGGTGGCGTGGCTGGGAATGTGCTGGGGAAGCAAGAGACCAGCACTGGGGGGGCTTGGGCACTGCTGCCACCCAGGGGGCCAAAATCAGGCCAGGAGACAGGCAGGGCGCAGGACTGGGGGTCTGCTGGGAACACTGGGATGGAGCACCACCTGACAGAGGTGTCCGCCTGAGGACTCAGAGGGACAAAGCCACTTTCCAGCAACAGCTGGGGGCTTGGAAGAGGCCAGTCCGTTGAGAGCATGGGGGAGAAGCCTGGTGAGAATGCGCCACTCTCTAGGTGGCTGGGGAAGAAGGCAGGCACCGAGACTGGCTGGGCATGGAGCTGGAGGCCAGGCGAGACGAGGGGCAAAGCCTCCCACCGAGCTGGAGTGGGGGCAGCACCGCCTGAGCCAGCCGCGGACGGGTCGCCCTGGGAGGGCAGAGCTACAAAATCTGAGTCTCCTTCCAGCCTTTGCTGCCAGTCCGTGGGAGAAGTGGGGGGGAGGCCCTGTGACCCTGCAGCATTCTCTCCGCTGCCAGGACTGAGGTCGGTATTAGTGGGGGGGGTTAGCGGGAGGTGGGGGTGCCAGGGGTTGGAGCATTCAAAGCAGTAGCCACGGGGAGTGATGCTGGAATCTGCAGTGTTGCTCCCCCACAGGGTGTCTGGCTGAGCGTAGCTGAGAGGGAGAAAGTCATCAGCTGCAAAGAACAAAGAGAGGCACCACTGATTGTCCGGATCACATTCGTGGTCCCCAAGGGTGTTCCTCCCCCTCCCCAGAAACAACGGTCAGGTCCGTGTTCAGAGTAGTCAGTGTCACCACAAGTGGAGAGCCCCATGGTCGTGTCATCCTGACCCACTGATGGACACCAGCTGGGAAGACTGGACACCTGGGCCAGTGCTGCTACATGCCCCCCCGTGCCCCCCCTGCCTAAAACAAGCTGCTGCCTGCCTGCCTGCTCGTGGTGGCTTGTGGTGGCCCCTCTGGCAGCCCCCATGAGCAGCTCCCTGTCTGTGCAGCCATCAGCTCCAGTGTGTGTCTGTGGAGGAAGCCTGATGCACAGCGCAGCCCTGCTACTTGCTCCTTCTGTCAGCATCACTCACACTTCCAGCCCCCCCCCCCCCCGAGCGACACCCAATGGTCTTCCTGCGCAGCACTACATTTCCAGCACTGGCCCAGGCAGGAGGCTCGGCCCCAGATTGCTGGGAGAGAAAAGGAGGCCTGTGTTCGACATGCAGCTGGAAGACGGGCCCAGCGCTGGCACAAGTGGGGATGTGCCAGGAAAAGAGGGGCTGTTTAGCTGGGATTTCGACACTCCATTGAGCAGGCTTCGCCACACAGTTACGTGGCAGTTTAGAGGCGCAGACGTGCTGCCCGAGGGACGCTGCCGACTGGTGCCCCTGCGGTGCTCTGCCCGTGTGGGGCCCTAGTGGGGCGTCTTGAGACGCAGGTTGCAGAGGAAGTCGGTCCAACACACCTCAGGCTCCTCCGCTGGCTGCAGGAGAGTGCGGGTGCACTCTGAGCAGCACAGCGCTGAATGCGGGCCTGCTCCTAGGACCCTGGCGCAGGAGGACCTTTGGGAGCAGCTGTGGAAAGAGCGGCCAGGGCACTTTTCTTCCCCAGCCCCTCATGCACCAGTGTGGGCAGGACGGGAAACCACACGGAACAGGCGGGAAGCCTATGAAGGGGGGAGAGAGAAGGAACACTGGCTGGGGGAGGGGCAGGGCAGGGAAGTCCTGGGGAGGGGCTGTGTGTGCTCACACGCACCCAGTGTGCCAGGGCCTGGTGCCACCTTTGCAGTGGTTCCTCCCACACCCCCTTTTATCACTGCCATTTCCTTGTTCACTTAAGTTTGAACAGTTGTGCTTCCTGCACAATGCCTGAGCGAGGAAAGGACAGTCATTGCAGGCGAAGGCGGGCAGTGCTGGTTCTTCAGCGTTGCTTTCTGTCTGGAAAGGCTGTGGTGAAAGCCCAGCTGGGCAGGAGAGTTAAGAGGCAAGGCAGGCTGCCCTCTGGAGGGGAGAGCGCGCCTCAAGGCCTCTTTCGAAAGGCCGGAAGGGAGCAGCAGGCAGGCAGGCAGGCGGCCGGGCAGCGCCACATCCCGGGCTGCTGTGCTGAGCTCCCCAAAGACAGGGAAGCAGCGCATGGGGAGCACAGGACTGTGGCTGACAGGCCGCAGAACGAGCAGCACTTCCAGGGCGCATGGCCAGTCCCAAAAACCCTTCCCCCCCCGACAGACAGACGGACAGACACCCTCCCTCCACGCGAGCCCAGAGATGGTTCTGCCCCTGCTCCTTGGTCAAGAAGCCAAAATGCTTTGATGGGGGAGACCCAGGTGCTCTCTCTAGGCCTTGCACTAACAGTGAAAGCCCATGCGGGTCTACTCAGAAGTAAGCCTCACTGAGTTCAATGGGACTTACTCCCGGGTAAGCATGTCGAGGACTGTAGCCTCAGTAGTGAACCTGAGAACGATCTGTGAGCAGAACCCAGGCCTGCAGGCAGCACCTCCGATAATCTCCACTGGCCCGGGGTGCAAGAAAGTGCCACTGGGCGCAGCAGCAACACCCCTCACACCTCCCCGTTTCAGGCCACATTCCTTTCTGGTAGGAGAGTGAGAACAGACGAAAGGAAAATTAATCTGTGGAACTCCATGCCACAGGATGTTTTGATGCCACCTATCCTGTTTTCAGAAGAGTGCAACTTGCAAATTAATCTGATTAAACCAGAAATCTGATTTGCGTGTGCTAAATTTCAAAATAGCACAGTAAATTTTCCCATGCTTCCGCATGTTGGGCTGGCACCATAGATAAGTGTGAATCCGGCACATTTTTCGATGTGAGAAAGTGTCTGGAAAACTTCCATCTGCCTTGCCTGGGGAGCACAGAGTGAAACAGAAGCACGAAGATCAGTCACAATGGAGGTCAAACTAGCTGCGACCAACTGACTGCAGAGAAAGGAATGTGTATCAAATGACGAATTCTCTTACAATCTCAGTCAGGCCCAGGGCATCATGGGCTGCCATCACCTGTGGTTATTGGAGGCTCTGCTGCTTTGTGACCCACCAGAAATCAGATGAGACCCACCAGTTGGTTGTGACCAGAGGCATACCCAGGGTGTGCATTGCCCAAGGCAGCACTGTTGTGATGTCATGTGATGTCTTGATGTCACGCAACATCATAATGTCACATGACATCACTTCCAGGTTCTCCAGTTGCTTACTGAGTCAGGAAGTGACTGGAGTGCATGTGGACTCTCATAAGAACATAAGAATTACCCCACTGGATCAGGCCAAGGGCCCATCTAGCCCAGCTTCCTGTATCTCAGTGGCCCACCAAATGCCTGAGGGAGTACACAAGACAACAGGCACAACCTGCATCCTGGTGCCCTCCCCTGCATCTGGCAATGGGTCAAAATCGCCCCACTGTCTGCTAAGAGGGTGCATGAGCGCCAATCACTTCTGGAGTCAGGAAGCGACTGGAGCGTACATGCTGGTGTGGGCATGCCCTGGTCACAACCCACAGTTTGGGAAACGGTTTTGCAGAGTCAATGGAGAAAACAAAGCTGGCAGTATTTGTTTCTAAACATTTGATGTCACTTAATAAATATGATACTCCAATTGTCAGAGCAATACGGAACACAGGGCTGGACAGTCCTGCCTGGAATAACCAGGGAAGTGACTCCAGCTAATAGACTGGCAATGTCTGTGGATCTTAAGTGGCCATTATTTCCACAAAAATTATTTTCAGGGCTTGCTGGACATGGCAGGGTCTGGACAGTAAGGGGGGTTAAAGAACCAAAGTGCTGGTGTTGTGACTCACCAAAAGCACCACTTGCGGTCCAGATACATGTCACCAGATGGCAGCATGCCTTGTGCAGTCATAAAAGTGTGTCACTTTGTGCACTGTGGGAGTGCTGGTGTTTCACCCACAGGTCACTGGAGCAGGTACATCAGTGGGAGAGGTGGGAGGGGTAGGTGAGGGTGGAATGGGGCAGGGAGGGACAAAATGGGGCAGGAGAGGGGTGGATCAGGTCTGGGGAAGGGCGTAGGATCAGAAGCACTGGTGCTGTTGATATCCTGTCCTTCTTCCCGTACCCAATTGTGCAGCACGGGTCCACATAAACATGCACCAGTTATTTAGTTAGTGCAGTACCGAGTAGACCACCTCCCCAGACTGCAGAGGTAAGACTCTGGATTAGGGAATGATTGTTCCCTTAACCAGAGGGGACTTCAGCAATCCCCCCCCCCATGCAGCGTTCATTGATGTGTGTGTAATGAATAGCATTGGGCTGTGAAGCATATACTGTGGTTTCGTTCCGAAATGTTCTGTGAATTTTTTGGGAAGAAGTGACACCTTGTATTGATGTGATATGGCAGCAATCATTGAGAAGTGCTGATAGCCGGGTCCTTTTGAGTGATTTGCCTGTTTTGTGCTTGTAGCCATGAGCCCAGAAGCAGCCTCCGTTGCCTGCCGAGGCGCCCGGGAAGGCCTCCTGACCTGGAATCTGCAGGGTTCTGGAGGCTGTTTTCTGGGCTTGGCACCTGCTCCACCGAGGGTGGCCTTTCTTAAAGCCAGCAGTGCAGCCACAAGGGGAGAAGGGGCTGCACTGAGCCCCCCCTTGTGTATGGGCTGGTGGGCATTTCCACAGGCAGTCACTGAGAACTGAGCCTTCCACCCTCCGGCTATTTGCCAGCCCCGAAAGCCAGATGCACTTCTGCCATCTGTGAGCTCACGTGGTGCGTCGATGTGCAGATGCAGATTTCCCTTGCGAGCTGTTGTGTCCAAGTGCGCCACAACTGTGCACTCGGGCATTGCACCCTGCAGAGTTCCAGCCCCTCACACTTGATGGGGGCCTCCGCCACTTTGCAGCGTGCATTGGATGATGGGACTGCTTGACCTTGCGTGGCCTCTGCCCAGACTAGCCAGCCCCTCCGCCGAGTGCCCACCTGCCCACCTTGCCCCATCGCTTTTCTGCCGGTGCAGCGCTGGTGGAGTTGCTGAGAGAGCTTCTTGCAAGGCCCAGCTGGAGGGGATCAGGCGCCGCGCCACATTCAGAGAGCCTCTTGCAGACCACAGGGCATCCTACTCCCTCATCCTCGTTCTGAAGAAAGAGAAACACCCACATGTGAAGGGGAGACTCCTTGTGCCTGCAGGCAAGAGGACTGTCCCTGCCCAGGGGCAAACTGGCCACCTCGCGCCCAGGCGGCAGGACAAGCTTACCTCCTGGGGCTCTGCCAGGCTGCTGGTGGTGTCCAAAGTGGGTCCCAGGCCACACGAGGGTTCCCTGAAGAGAAGGCACTGCTGGGAGGGCCGGGAGGAGGGTGGTGCAGCTTCTGCCTGGCCTGATCAGCCTGACTTCTCCTTCTTCCTGCTGGTGAGCCCTGGAGATCCAAGGCACTGTGCTGGCCCTGACCCCGGAGACACAAACCCCTACGTGCAGTCCCGGAGCACACCCAGGCTGGCAACAGTGGATCTACCGCCTGGGTGGCATGGAAAGACAGGCTGGTCTGTCTGGATGGTTGGCGCTTACTTACTACGACGCTTTACATGCTACTTTTCAGCAAGAGCACATGTGACCAGCAGTGCAACAATCCCACAGTCACTGGCGACCCAGGCGCACGGTGGAGGCCACCACTGCGGGCAACTGCACGCCCCTCCCAGCCCCGACCGCCCTGCCCGAATGTTTCTTGGACCCAGAGTGTTTTCAGCACTTCTGCTGCCTGCAGCCTGGAATGGGAAGAGGCCCAGCCGCTCCAGTGCAGGAGTCCCCCACTAGCAGGTCTGCGAAGGCCGCTTGCCGGGTCATGTGGGCACCGGCTTCCGTCGGGTCCCGCCCCCTGCAGTGGGGCAGTCAGCACAAGACACCCTGCTCAGTGGTGGTCAGAGAGTTTATTGGCTCTGCAGAGCCGCTCTGCGGGGGGCGCGTCACCAGATGAAGAGAGGCTTCCCGTCCTCTGCCGACAGCTGGTGGAGGCAGCTGAGGAGCAGCAGGCAGCTGCCGAGGAGGCCTGGGGGCACCACGCTGCGGACCGTCTTCTGCAGGAACTGCAGGTCGTTGTAGGAGGCGGCCTCGGGACCCGTCAGCTCTGGCCGCTCCCGCAGGATGCCAAACGTGTTCACAATGAGCTCCGTCAGCCGGGGGTGGATCTCCGGGTCGTAGCCCAGAGGCCTGAGGTGGCTCATGATGTTCTCGTAGCGCTGCATAGTGGTGGCGGCCTGCTCGGCACTCAGGGCGAAGTAGGGGTCCCTTCCGCGCTGTGGAGAGAGGAACAGCGGTGAGGCAGCAGCAAGAAGACGGGGCCCAAGGACCAGACCCAGACCCCTGGCACCACCACCACCACCCATGGCTCCAGGGCACAGTCAGGGGCTCCAGTGCCTTTGGGCCTGCCTTGCCTGCTCAATGGGGACTGGTGTTCCAGGCAGCGAGGCCTTCCCAGCCACTGCCCCACAGTCTAGAGAGTGAACCTCCGCCCTGGAGCTTTCATAAGAACATAAAAACAGCCCCACTGGATCAGGCCATGGCCCATCTAGTCCAGCTTCCTGTATCTCACAGCGGCCCACCAAATGCCCCAGAACGCAGTCCTGAGCCACAGGTGCCAACCAGCCAGCACCGCCTCTGGGTTTGCTTTCATAACTATGCAGTCACTTAGAAAAACACTCTGTTTCTACGAGCACTCAGCTGCAACGGCCAACAGCCACCTCCACAGTCGCATCCATGCCATCCAATGAACCCCTGGCACGTGCCCAAACACCGGTCACCAGACAGAAGGGAGCACACGGCCCTGATCATGACTTGTGCTAGTTCAGTGCAAGGAAGCCAGAGGCACAAGCCGAGGGCAAGAGAAGCCCACTGGCAGAGGCCCAGGGCAAGAGATGAGCTGTGGTGGCACTTGTGGTTACAGAACTGAGAACGCAGCTGTCCCTGCTGGCCTCTGAGCAAGACCTCAAAACTCTTTGCCTCTTGTTTCTCCCCCTTGAATATGTCGGTGTCTGGATTTTGCTGCTGGTATTTTGTATTTACATCTGTTATTTTTTGGGCCTGTTATTTTTAAAAATGCGATTGGGTGTTACTTTTTGGCAGTGCCTTATTTTATTCTGCATGGATGTTTTGTTGTTCTGTTGCTAAATGTTTTGATTGTAAGCAGCGTTGCCTGGAGCGCCTTGTGCTTTAGCAGGAAAGGCAGGATACAGATCTCTCAAATAAATGGCACTGGATTCGCCACCTCAGAGGGGCCTTTTCCCCAGGGGTAATTGTAATTGTTACCCCTACATCTGGAGAACTGGAACGTGTTCCGGGTCCTGTCCTCTCCCCCTGTCCCTGAGGCTCCCAGGATGGTATCACTCCAAGAACAGCTACTCCGCAGAGAAGAGCGGAATGCCAGTCTTTGACTGAGGACGATGATCTCCAGGCACCTGTCGCGTTGCCAGATCTTTCCCCCCCATCCATGCCCTTCCATGCCAGGAAAGCTTCACCTGGGGCCAGTTTCTCTATCTGGACATGTGACTTTTAATCACAACAGAAATGTAACTAAAGGTGCAATCCTGAGGCGCTCTTGGGCTGGCGCAAGACCCTTGTGCCGGCCCAGGAGGGTCGCAAACATGCTGTAAGGAATGTTTGTGCCTCCTCATGAGTTGGCTAGACCAGCGTATAGAGGCAAGCTAGCCTGCAGAGGCTGACTTAAGCCTTCACACTGACAGAAGCACTGAACTTTGCGTCAGACGAGTTCGGCCAACGCAAGACTGGGGTGGGTGGGGAGGAGGCAGTAGGGAGGCATTCTGGGGCGGGAGGAGGGTGGGCAGGTGGAGAGCAGGAGGTGGGGCTGGGACCCAGCAGTTATGCCAGAACTCAACCCCATTCCCTGAGCAGCGTGGAGCAACTTCAAGCCGCTTCACTCTCCTCGGACTTGTGCCACCTCCGGAGGTGGTGCAAGTCCAAGGAGACCCATAGGGGCTGCAGTGGCTTACATGGAGGTAAGGGGAAGAGCCTTACCTCTGACTGAGTCACTTTGGACACCTATCTTGCACTGGATACAGCACAAGCCTCTTGGCTTGCCTGTTCCAGCGCAAGATAGGATTGCGCCCAAAAATGAACAGCAGTCCAATGCGTGTTTACTCCAAAATAACTTCCACTAACTTCAGAGAGTCTTCCTCTCAGGGAAGTGTGTTGCAATCTGTGTGCAGCAGAAATGGGAGCCACTGGCAAGTGGACCAAAAGGCAACAGCAGGGTTTGCCATCTCAAGACGTGCGCATGCAGGGGGGCATTCTACGCCAGTGACCCAAACTGTGGAAACCGTTTGGAAAATGTGCATTTACAGTATGGGGTTTGATAACTCATTGTATCCGTCTTTTTTAGAATAATGCCATAACATTATATATCGTTAGAGAGATAATCTTCAAATGATATATTTTCTTATGATATACAATTTTATGGTATTCTGAAAAAGACGGATGTTGCCAGCCATCAAGCCTCCTAAATACAAATTTCCCATAATGTTTCCCCAATTTTGGCCACTAGTGTAGTTTGGCCCCCGATAGTCTCTTGCAGATGCAGGGTTGGAAATGGGCACGATCAGGGTGGCACACAGCCAGGCTGTTCTGTGGGCCAGGGCAGCCTGCCAGTCCCCACTCAGCCCACAGGAAAGGGGCATCAAGCAATGCAATCCTTCACATGTTCGCAGCATACATGGGGGGGATGTTTTCCGACAACAGGACCTTCCCTGCTGAACTGGTAGATCTATGAAGTGGCTGCCACAGCCCTTGTGCACAGCAACCACAGGCTCTCAAAGTCTTCAGTCTACCAGCCCCTGACCTCCTGGAGCTGGGGATTACCCCCCCCCCCCACCATCATACACAGAGGACCTGCCCAGCTGAAGAATAGACAGGGATGTTGGGTGGCTCCCCTAGGCCAGCAGTTCACATACATTTCGGTCTCCAGAGCCCTTTGCATTCCTAAAAGGAATCTGAGGGCGCCCTGCCGGTGCATGCATGGAGTCTCGGGGAGCCCCATAGTGCCTGCCCATGTGCAGAGTGGTGCAGCACTGAGGCCAATGCTGAATATCAGCAAAGAGCTGGAACAGGAGGGGAACAATGCAGGAGGGCCACGAACAGGGAAACTGGGAGGGACCGACCAGCCAGCCGAGCAGGGGGCAGATGGTGGTCACAAAATACTCGTGGAGCCCCTGAAGGGAACTTGGGCACTCCTAGGAGCACACTTGGAGAAACACTGCTCTAGACAAAGTCTTCAGCAAGCTCAGCATGGAAAAAATCTTCTCCTTCTTCCCCTAAACATTCCACCAGGACCGGGGCAGGGGGGAGGGGCAAGTGGAGGTTCTGCCCACCTGCATGACTTTCTCAGGGATGTTGCGCACAGTGAAGCCATAGAGGCGGATGCGGTCAGGAAAGACGCTGGAGAGGATCCTGCGATCCAGCTGGAAGGCGATCTCTCCCACAACGCGCTCCAGGCTCTCCTGCTTGGCACCTGCAAAGACAGGTTTGGTCAGGGCAGGAGGCCGCAGGCTCCCATCCGCCTTTCCCCAAGGTGACCCACCAGGGAGTGCTGCGCCTGCTCCATGACCCCTCCCAGCTCAGACAGCATCCCCCCCATGCTGCTTGGACCATCAGCAACCCTCATGGCTCCACCACAGGGAGCACCCCGCACTTCAGAAATTGAGGGCAGGATTCCAGGGCAAGGCCTCCCCTGGTGCCCCACTGGTGCCGGTGCAGATTGCAACACGTGCCAGAGCAGGTAAGCTCTATACCAGGGGTGTCTAAACTTTTTGGCAGAAGGGCCACATCATCTCTCTGACAGTGTGTCAGGGGCCGGGGGGGGGGGGGAAGAATTAATTTACATTTCAAATTTGAATAAAATTACATAAATGAATATATTAGAGATGGAAGGTATATGAATGAATGAAGGTCTTGCAGTAGCTCAAGGCCTATAAAAGGCCTTGCACAAAGCAAGGCTGGCCTGTCCTTTGCTGCCGCTGCTGCATCACAGACATGCAGTTGCAAGCAGTGGAGGGAGCCCTCATCCCGAACAGTTGGCCGTCATGCTGAGAGCAGTTGCATCAGACCAGCGCAGGCTCCAGTGTCTCCGGAGGGCCAGAGGCTCATTGGAGACTAGGGGCTCCCTGAGGGCCAGATTGGGAGTCCTCGAGGGCCGCAAGTGGCCCCCAGGCCGGGGTTTGGGCACCCTTGCCCTACACCAAGCAGCAGAGGGCGGGGGTGGGGAGGGAGCAGGGGATGGGTGGATCAGGCTCAGGAGGGGCTGGATCAGTGGCAGCAGCGCATGCCATATCCTATCTCCCTTCTTGGTCCAGTTCCACCCACATGGATCCAGCGATTTAGCAGGCACAGGTCCAAGTAGACTCATTGCTGTGGCTGGGGCTTACCAAATGTCCCTTTACCTCAGGGAGCCTGTCAGGATTGAGCTGCCCACGTCTGCATCAACCCCTTCAAAAGCTAATCTTAAGCTGCCCTGCAAAGCTACGTCTGCTCTGGGTGGAAATGCTACAACCTCAGCTCTAAAAACCAACCTCCTCCCAGTCGTATCTTCAGCTGCCAGGCAGTCTTGCACCCATTGAACCAGAGGTCAGATCCACAAAGTGATCCTTGAGGGTTGCAGAATATCAGAGCTTGCTGTTCCAGTGAGCCTCTTGGATGGGCCAGGCCTGCCCCAGTGACCACCAGCACCACCCGCAGTCTTGTGCCCCTCCGTCTAGCAGCCGTGTTCCTCCCAGCCATACAAGGCCATTCTCTTTCTAGCCTACATGGAAGCATCTGGGTGGCCACAGCCCCCTTGGCTCAGGACCCGGCAGTGGAAGTGGCAAAGAGGATGGGGCTGAAGGGCGCCCAAAAGGTGTGGATGGGGGCTGGGGGGGCTGGAGCTGAGACGGAGAAGGAGGCTGCAGCTTGCAGGCCACTCCCTCAACCGGCAGCGTTTCCACTTTCGGGGCACAAGAGGATTTGCAGGAGCCACTAGGCTTCTCTTCCCACTGGAGTCTGGCAACGGATGCAGGGCCCAGTGTCTTGCCATTGCTCCTTCAAGGGGCGGCCAGAGGCTGCCTGGCAGGCCCACAGTGCCCAGCTCCCTGGGGGATGCACTGGTGCCAGTACTGACAACCTGCCCTGCAGCCAAAGCGACTCCTCCCTGCTGTGGGGCAAAGCAGCCCCTCTTCCTGCCCTAGAGACAGAGCGGAGCACAGCCTTCTGGCAGCTGGCGAGTGAGCAAGAGTTCCCCCGGCCTGTGCAGCCTGCTCTTCTCCAGGCTCCCTTTGCCAGCACTGCAGTGCGACTGGGCCCCACCTGGCATGCAGTGAGAAGAGCCCCCTCCCTCTCCGCCACGGCCAGCCAGCGTTTCCTGCTCTCGGGCTTAGCAGCGACCAGTGGACACCAAGCCTGCGCACAGAGCGGGGCTGGTGCTCCTGGTGCTGGATTTCATTGGGCTCCACTGATGTTGCCCAACTCCAGCCAGCCCCCCCCCGGACACTGACCCCCTAAAACTTGCCCTTCTGGTGCACAGCCCCACTCTGTGCCTGCCTTCTCCCTGGATGCCTCCTCGGTTCCTCAGCCAGCCTGTACCCTGTGGCCACACTCATCTTATGGTAGACTCACATCAAGCTATTTGGGCCACCCACGTGGCTGAGCGCTTGGGCCAGTGCTAGCAGTGACGCCTGTTGGGGCCCATGGAGTCTGTGCAGAGCCCCTTCTGCCCCCAGCCCAGCCCAGCCCAGCCCTAGGGCCGCTTGGGCCTCTCACCTTTTGGCTGGGTCTCGTTGCCGTCACTGCCAGTCTTCTCCGAGTGGGTGTCTTGCTGACTGGGGTCGCTGGCACCTTCCGGCCTCACGTCGGGTGGCTTCTGTTGTTCCAGGGGGGCCTGAGCCGCGGCTGCGAGTGGAGCAGGGGTACGACGTGCAGCAGGCAAAGGTTGTGGGAAGGGAGATTGTGCTGGAGGGCAAGGAGGGGGAGACCATGCACCTGGAGAGGGCAGCCCCCTGGCCCCCCCACCCAGAAATGGGGGTTGCTGTACAAAGGGGGCTGCATTCTGAAGGCCTAGTGGGTGAAATGGGGACTGTGGAGGGGCGGAGTAAGGAGGGATGGTGCCAGCCTGAAGGCTCCCAGGGCTGAATACGGGCACCAAAGCATGCTGGGGATTGGGCTCAAGGTCTGCTGGGAACATCGGGATGGGGCTCCACCTGACTGGGGAGCCAGCAAGGGAGGTGTCCATCTGGGGGACTAGAGTGGCAAAGCCTGCGTCACATTCTGGCAGCTGCGGAGAGCCCAAAGGAGACCCACCACTTGGAGGAAAGGACGAGGTGTCCGTGGCCACTGTGCCACTCTCTATGCTGAAATAGCCGGAGTGGGGGCTTGGTGGAAGATGCGGGTGCCAGGGGATGGGGCACTCAAAGCAGTAGCCTCTGGGAACCATGGTGGACCCCGCAGTGCTGCTCCCAGGCGCGTAATCCAGCGGAGCAGAGGTCAGCGCAAGAGCATCTGCGGCTGCAAAGAACAGAGACGGCAAGGTGCTGGCTGAGTAGGGGAGGGGGAGGCCAGAAGATGCCTGCCCGCTGGGCTCCAGGCTGACGGCAGACCCAGAGGAGTCATGAGTGCTGGCAGTAAATCTGTGGGAGGAAGAGGGGAAGGTCCACCCAGGGGAGGGGCGCCAGTGCCCCTGTTCACTGTGGGCGTCTTTCTTACAATGCTTAGATCCCAGCTTTCTGCTCCCTATTGCGGCTCATGAAACACAACAAGCAATTAACAGCACAGTACAAACACCACGGAGAATCAACAGGGACAGATCCTGGAACCACTGGCGGAGGGTGGGGGATTCATGCTGACCCCTAGCCAGAGACAGAAGGTGCCTGTTGGACTGGCAGGGTTCAGGAGCTTCACCACCTGGGCACCGCCACCGAAGAGTTCCACCAGCCAGACTTGAGACCTCTGGAGATGAGTGGAATGCGCGGGTGGAAACTTGGGGGGAAAGAGGGGCTGTCAAATATTCAGGTCCCAAACTGTTTCAGGAGCTGAAAGTGACAATCCACACCAGAAACGAACTGATGTCCACAAGAGTCAACCACACTGGAGTGACGTGCGCCAGAGTGTAACCCCAGATCAGCACCCTGGCTGCTGCACTGAGGACTGGCAAACATGTCCAAGCACTTCGCAAAAGCTCTGCGCCATGCCGAGCACACTGGGGTCATGCGTCCCCCATAACCTGCAGCCCAAGTGACTCTGAGGTAGGTCAGCCTCAGGGAATGCGGTGGAGCAAGCCAGATGCCCCTCTGACAACAGACTCTCCAGGGCCTCAGACCTCCAGCCAAGCCCTGGGCCTGCCCCTGCTTCTGATACAGAGCGGGCCTATCCCTTCAGGTACTTGTTTGGCTCCCCGTCCCAGTCCCAGGCAATTCTGCATGTGGGAGGGAGTGTGCAGAGCCACCAGCCTTTGGCCCCACATGCACTTTCACAGCCCCCGTGGACACCCTTGTTCCCTCCTCCCCGGAACGCAGCTCTCCCAAAAGCACAACTGTGGTGGTGGTGCTCCCCGCAGTGAGGCCCACTGCACCCTGTGTTCTCCTCCATCAGCCGAGCGTGCAGAGCACTCTGAGGAGCGCCTTGGGCCATGCTCCAGCTGCCTTTGTGTACCACGGCAGGAGCAGCTGGTTCCCCATTCTTGTCACATCCTGGTGTGTGCATTGCTTGGGTCTCTCAGGGGCACGGGTGCTTGGGTGGCTTCACAGGAAGGTGACAGCTCAAGGAGTCAGGGCCACTCCCTGACAAGCCCCTGGTCTCCGTGGCCAGTCAGCTCTTGGGTGCCAGAAGGTCTTCAAGGACCCCACTTTTGACAAGAAGCAGCAGAGAGCTGGGTGACTCTGGGGAGTCCTGACCACAGAAACAGCCAAAGGGACCCAGCCAGTCTGGTGGTTTCAGAGCAGCAGCAGAGGCACCAGGTCCCTCTGGGACAGCATTAGTCAGAATGCCAAGTAACGTCCAGTCCTCCTTCCCTTTGCCCCAGAAACCCCGCAGCCTGCCCTACGCATCACCCGCTCCCTGCCTGCACCGGCTCCTCACTGTACCGTGTGGTTCCAGGCCAATTAATGGAAGGTACACGTAAGTGGTATAATTCACAAATTACATTAAAATTTGGTAGGTTCAGAAGGATTTATAGGACAGAAAAAAGCATGAAAATTATACTATGAGGTTTTGAATTACTCAGACAAATAGTCATACATGGATTGATGGCCTTTTGGAATCATGTACGTTTCAGACTGCAGCTGTGATTAATGAATAATATATACATATGTCAAATAAATTAGAGTTCTTACATGGAATATTTGCAGACTTACCAGTCATCTAAAGCAGGGGTCTCCAAACCCCGGCCCGGGGGCCAGATGCGGCCCGCAGCAAGCCTCTTTCCGGCCCGCGGCCAACCTCTTGTCCCCTGAAAGCCTCTGGCCCACTCACCTGAACATGACCAGAACTGATTGTGCCTGGAGGGTGTTCTGAGGGCCAGAGAGGGTGAATGAAGGAGCCCATTCAGTCATTTATTCACTCATCTAAGTTCCATCTCTAATTTATTTATTTAAATTTTATATTATTTTTTTTCTGGCCCTCCACACCACACCAGATAGTTGATGCAGCCCTCTGGCCAAAAAGTTTGGAGACCCCTGATCTAAAGCAACAAAGGGCTAAGGCCTGGAGGAGGAGAAGCATTTACTTCCAGAAGTAACAAACATAAGAACATCAAAAGAGCCCTGTTAGATCAGGCCAAAGACCCAACTAGACCAGCTTTCTATTTTGGATAGAGTAGGGAGAACACTGGACAACAAGATCCCCATATAACCTGTGACCACTCCCTGGCATCAGGCATTCAGAGAGAGGCTTCATCTAAAACCTGGAGGTTGCATACAGTCATTGTGGCTTGTGACGAACTTTTCCTCCATAAGTCCATCCTATCCCCCTTTGAAGACATCTAGGCCAGCTGCCAACACCACACCCTGTGGCAAGGAGTTCCACAGATTAAGTACATGCTGGGTAAATACAGTATTTCCTTTTGTCTGTTCTGACTATCCTGCCAGCCAATTTTAGTGAATAACCCCTTGTTTTGGTGTTGTGTGAGCGTAAAAAGAACTTCCACCTATACATTCTATCCACCCTCTGCATATTCTTATATGTACAACAGCCTGATCTGAACTATTTGTTTATGACAGTGGGACACAGCGGTGAGAAGAACCAGGTGGGATCCATGCTCCCTGATCTGTGCCGGTGTGTGGACCTCTTTATAGCTGTACACTGCTGCCCTTCCAGACATTTGGCAATGATGTCATTATGTCATTGCCAAATTATTATTATTATTATTATTATTATTATTATTATTATTATTATTATTATTATTTTACTTTATTTTTACCCCGCCTTTCTCCCCAAAGGGACTCAAGGCGGCTTACAAACAAGGTTTAAACAAGTTAAAAACATCATTTAAAAGCAGATAAAAACATAACATATCATAAAAATGTGCAGCGCTCCGCTTGAAAGTGTGCAACCACTTGGCCACACACTGTAGAAGGAACGGTGGTGGCGAGGGGGAGGAACATGGGAATTACTGGGAGGAGGGCCTACAGGGGTGGATCCTGGTAGCAGCACCATGTGCCATGATCTTATCCCTGTTCCCTCTCCCTTTTCCTGGCATAACTGGCATGAATCTGAGGAGAGCAGAGGCTCAAGAGAATGTTCACTTACCTTGAGTGACCTCCAGGACTGCCCCCCACCACAGGAAGCAGCACACCCCCTGTTGGAATGGCTGCATTGGCACTGGGGGAGTTAGTTAGAATTGGGCTTCCAGTCATGTCCCCCCTCAGGCGCCTTTCTTCTAGACTGCAGAATCCCAAATGCTGTGGCCTTTCCTCGTAAGGGAGGTGCCAGTGCCCAGTAATCATTCTGGTCACTCTTTTCTGCACCTTTCCATTTCCACTATGTCCTTTCTGAGACGTGGTGGCCAGAACAGGACACAATACTCCATGTGCGGAATTACCATCAGTTTGTATGATGGCATTATAACGTTGGCCATTTTATTCTCAATCACTTTTTTAATGATCCCAAGCATGGAATTGACCTCCTTCGCAGCTGCTGCACACCTGCTCATCCCCCAGGACCTCTCTCCTTCACAGGCAGCTCAGAATCCATCAGCATTTGTGCAGCATCTGGCTCTAGTATGCATTACTTTACACTTACATTGAAATGCACCTGCCATTTTGCTACCCATTCTCCCAGTTTGGAGAGATCCTTCTGGAGCTCTTCACAATCCTTTCTGCTCTTCACCACCTGGAAAAGTTCAGTGTCACCTGCAAACTTGGTCACCTCTCTGCTTATCCTCAACTCCAGGTCATTTATGAAGAGGTTGAAGAGCACTGGTCCCAGGACAGAGCCTTGGGGCACACCACTTTTCACCTCTCTCCATTGTGAAAACAACCTATTGACACCCACTCTCTCCTGGTCTTCAACCAGTTCTTAGTCTGTATGAGGACCTACCCTCTTAATCCCCCTTATTCCCTGACCCTGGAGTTTTCTCAGTTTTTTTCTGCATCTTGGCAGAGGGGCTGCTCTGGATGAAGGGCTGCTGAGGGCCCAATCCTATCCAACTTTCTGGCACTGATGCAGCCATGCCAGCAGGGTGTAAGCTGCACCCTGTGGTGAGAGAGCAGTCACTGAGTCCTCCTCAAGATAAGGGAACATTTGTTCCCTTGCGTTGGGGCTGCATTGCAGCTGCATTAGTGCTGTAAAGTTGGATAGGATTGGGCCCTGAGCCTGTACTGCAAAGCTGCCCCAAGAGGCACCCCAGAGGGACCAGAGGCCTAGGTTGGTGACTGATGAAGTGGCCTGCAGAAGCTCCGAGCTGGAGCAGGTAGGATACTGGCAGCAGGGCCAGTTTGTTGTGGTACAGTGGAGGAGTGGGGCAGGCAGAGGGCAGTTTGAGGGCGAGAGTGGTGGAACTTGGAGGCAGTTGTGCATGCCGGGATCGTGTCCCCCCTTCTTTGGCCTGACACCCCCCCCCCAGGCTCCTTAGACTTCAATTGCTGGCCTAGGACCGAGGACACTAACCGACGGCCAGGTCACCTATGGGGAGCTACTGACCTCTCCCGGGTCATCCGATATCCCTGCCCACCATGGCATGGAGCACAAGCTCTGACAGTGCGGCTGCATTCCATAAACCGGGGAGGGAAACAGGGACAAGCAAGGCAGGTTTGGGGGCAGGGAGGAGGATGAATCAAGACCAGGAAGGGGGCATTATTGGCAGCAGTGACGCTGCCAATTTCCTATCCCCATACCAACTTCGATCTGCTTTCCAGGGTCCACTTGGACTTGCACCAATTGATGTTGCAGGTCCAAGTAGACCCAGTAGGGCAATAAGGGCTTACTCCAGGGCAAGGGAACAAATGCCCCTTTACTCACTCCAGGACTACACCCCCCCCCCCCACACACACACAAGATGCAGTGCATGCTCCGGTAGTACGGATGCTTCAGCTGGGGCATTTAGTTAAGATTCTGCAGTCAGTGATACAAAGGTTCAGTATACCTTTCTTGTGCCAGATTTAATCAAAGGGACCATCAACTGTTTATTTCTGATGGTTTAGTGAGAGCTCTGAGATCATGAATTAGGCCAGAAGGGGAGATCTGCACCATTATTTTTCACAACTTGCCCAAACATCAATAGCTGCTCTGTGTGCCCCTTGGGGAGGCGAAGGTGTTTGAGTATTTTATCCATTTCACATTTCACAATGTGAGCACTAGAGGAGATTTGCTCTAGAAAATGGTGGTAGATTCTGTCCAAGAAAAATCAGTCCAACAGCAGCCACAGACCCCAATAGACAAACACCGAAACAGGCATAAATGACTACATAGGCAGAGGAAGTTGAAGTTTCTATATGTTTCTAAACAAAGGCACCATATAACATTAATTCGATAGCTCCCATTTCCCAGGTGAAGATGAGTGAGCGTGGATATGTGATAGAGTCGTGAACAAGTGCACGTCAAATGTTCATTGTGCTGGTCAAACTCGTTTGTTGGGCAGGACAAGGATCATTCAGCATGACCCGCCCAACGGCAGTGCTCTCTCTCTCTCTCTCTCTCTCTCTCACACACACACACACACACACACACAGATCTTAAAGAAGAAACACAAGGTAACTGGCCCTGGGGCACCCTACAGGAAAACTCCTCCCAGGCCCATCCTGCACTGTTTTGCAAACCAAACACTCCTTTGAGGGAGGAAGGCCTTGCGCTTTGCCACCACAGGGTGTGCACTGGTGCAGGACTGGCCTTGCTGTAACATTCCCCTTGAACAGTGAAGCAACTGTCTTTTAATATCAGGCATGCAAGAGGAGGAGCACAGAAAAACTTTGCTCTTTGGGAGAAAGCAGTTTGGTTGGAAAGCTACTTGACAGCCGTAAACACGGTTTCAAGGAGAAGTGATCTCAGAAGAGGTTAATGGCAACAGCAGGAATCAAAATGCCTCTTAAACCTGCCCAACTGATGAGAACATAAGAACAGCCCCACTGGATCAGGCCATAGGCCCATCTAGTCCAGCTACCAGTATCTCACAGCGGCCCACCAAATGCCCCAGGGAGCACACCAGACAACAAGAAGACCTGAAAGGCCTCCTGGGAATTGTAGTTTAAGAACATAAGAACAGCCCCACTGGATCAGGCCATAGGCCCATCTAGTCCAGCTTCCTGTATCTCACAGCAGCCCACCAAATGCCCCAGGGAGCACACCAGATAACAAGAGACCTCATCCTGGTGCCCTCCCTTGCATCTGACATCGCCCATTTCTGGAATCAGGAGGTTGCACATACACATCATGGCTCATAACCCATAATGGATTTTTCCTCCAGAAAAATGAATTTTCTGTGACTTCAAGGGCAGGCTATGGGGCACTGCCTGTGACTGGACAATGAAAAGCGCATGGCTGTGATGGGGCAGGCACACCCTGGGGTCAACCTCCTGGGTCAGAAAACTCCCACCCATGCCCTCTGCCTTTGTTCTATGCTTGTCAGAAACTGTCCTTGGGCTGAACTTTGGAGAAGGACCCAGAGTTAGGCAGACCAGGAGGCTTCCTCTGCCCCTTCCTGCTCTTGTTTCCATGTGGGGTGACACATCTTGGGGTTATCCCAGAGGGTCTGGGAGTGAACCTGGCAGTTCTCTGGGCTGGTCCCAAGCAGTGCTATCCAGGAAACCTGGTTCTTCAGGGGCTCTGTTGGGTTTGTCCAACAGGAGACAGGGGCCCAAGCAGCCCCTCCCTTTCCCCCGGACTCCCAGTCACTGCAGACAAAAGTGCTCCTCCAAGGACCCCATCATGGCTCTTGGTCAGACTCTCGCCAGTTTCCACCATATGGAGCTGGGGAAAGACCTTCGCTTTGAGGGAATGCTCTCCCGCATGCCTCTTCCCAGAAACTGGCCTCCTGTGCAAAGCCTGGTGAAGCCCCCTGAAGACTGCAGAGGAAGGAGAAATTCAGCCCAGCTTTTGAGGAGGTGCCAACAGGTTGCCTGTTCTCTGCCTCTTTTCCCTTCCCCTCCTCATGGGTGGTTTGTGCAAAGTGCTGGGGGGGGGGCAGAACCGTTGCCTCCTTGCATCGCCTGGCTAATGGCCCAAGCATCCTTGGAGCTTCATCACTACAGGCCATGTTTGAAATGCCAACCTTCACTTTTTGAGCATGCCTGGAAGATGTTGACAATGTAGGTAATATTGTGTGTGTGTGTGTGTGTGTGTAAGTGAGAGAGAGAGAGAGAGAGAGAGCAGGCTTCACCTTTGCAGTGGATATTTGCTTTATTGGTACCCCTCAAAACTGTCCCCCCAACTTGCTTCTTGGTCCACCCAGCCCAGAATGAACACGTGTGTGAACATGGAAGTCACTCAATAGGGGTGTTTGCTGCCAAACCTGTTCCTTTTGTTCTGCTCTTGTCCTGGGACCTAACCCTAACCCCATGACTTGCTGCCCTGCCCACATCCAAGTTCCTCAGCTCCTCACCGTTGGCTAAAATTCACACCAGCCAAGTCCATCTGCAGTGTAGTGTGAGGGGGAGGGGGAACGGGACTACGGGTTTTCAGTCATGGAACTTTGGGTGGGGGGCTAGTCAATTATCCTCTTGATTCAAGGTCAACGTCAGTCCCCAAATCCACATCCCAGGTGGACATTGTTGGCACCAGTGCCCAGGTCTCCTCCCGAGTTTGGACATTTGGGTCCCTGCACTCCAGAGTAGAGGAAGGTCTTCCCTGTCCCAACCTGGAGATGCCATCAGGTTGACCCTGGGACTCCCCCCACCCAGCAACAGTCGACCCCCTGAGCATGCCTGAGCCACCTGAGCCCGAGGTTATCCCAGAAACCGACTCCCAGGGTCGGGGGGCCAGCCCGGGCCCTTGGCCTCCTGCTCCCCAAGTGTACCTTGACCGTCAAGAGCAGCTGGCAGGGTGTTCTCGTTGTACTGGTTGCGGAGGATGGACTTGAGCTCCTGGTTTTCTCTGAGGAGCTGGAGCAGCTGCTTGAGTTCTTCGTTCTCGGCGACGAGCGCGTCAATCTCCCTCTTCAATTCGTCATAGCGGGCAAAGACCGCCATCCCCGGAAAGCTGCCACGAAGAGGGGAATGCGTGCCACCCGGGGGTGCCCCAGAGGAGTGATGTTCACAGGTCCATGCAGGGCTTCAAGCTGCCATGAGCTCTTCCTCCTTTCCACTGCTGAGGGACAGGCTGGGTGGGCTGCAGTGACCAGAGTAGCCATTGTGATGCGGGCGCTCTGAGAGTGCTGGACTCCCTGGCAGCCTGACATCACTGGGGGGAGGGGCTGCCCAGCACAGTTGAGTGGCCTGCAGAGGGAGGCCTCTGAAGCTGTTGGCTTGTGGGGTCTTTGGCCCCATGGAGCAGAAGGGACCACTGCCCATAGGGCACAGTGGAATAAAGGCAGAGTGTGAGCACTTCTGTGACACTACACAGTTATGTTATGTTTGGCCACGGCTACCACCACCCCTTTGGCCAGCTATTTATTGGTGTTAAAAAATCATGTACACCGCCTTCACTCACCTGCAAGGCAGCCTACACTGGAGGTTAAAAACAACAGTGCATTCAAAGGCAGCAAAGCAGACCAGGACACTTTTTGGGGTGTCAACCTGGATCATGGGAAGCCAAAAGAAAAAGGCAATTTTACAAATGCCGCTGAGAAGGAAACAACCAGTTCTCAGAAGGGGAGAAGATCACAGACTTGGAAGGGGGTTAGAAGGTTACCTCGTCCAGCCCCATGCCTGTAAGCAGGAAATCCTCCTAGGGCATCTCCAACAGGTGCTTGTAAGCCTCTGCTTGAAAATCTCTAGTGAGGGAGAGGCCACCACCTCCCTCGGCAGTCTGTTCCATTGCCGAACTGCCCTGACCATCAGCACTTTTTTCCTGATGTCCAATTGGAATCTCTTCTCTTGGATCTAGGCCTGCTTTCAGAGGGACTTGAGAACAAATAGCCCTTTTCCATATGACAGCCCTTCAGGCATTTGAAGAGTGCTCTCATAACCCCCTCAGCCTTGTCCTCCAGCTCTCTGATCATCCTCTCGCTCTCCTCTGAACCTCCTCCAGTTTGGCTGCATCTTTCCTAAACGGAGGTGCCCAGAACTGGACTCAGTACTCCAGGGGAGGTCTGATCACCACAGAATAAAGTGGGACCACTACTTCTTACAACTTCAAAGCCATGGTTCTACTGATGCAGGCTAAAATGGCATTTGCCTTCTTTGCAGCCGCATCACACTGCTGACTCATGTTCCTCTTGTGATCCACATGTGCTGCCAAGCCAGGTATCTCCTGTTTTATACCTGCGTCTGGTTATTTTTGCCTAAGTGCAGAACCTTCATTTCTCCCTGTTGAACTTCATCCTATTCATTTCAGCTCAGTATTCCAGTTTGTCTAAGTCTTCCTGAAGGCCTGCACTGTCTTCTGTAGCGTTTCCTACTCTTCCCAGCTTGGTGTCATCTGCAGGTTCAGTGAGGCCCCCTTTATCCCTTAATCCAAGTAATTGAGAAAGATGTTAAAGAGAACTGGGCCCAAGACAGTGTCCTGGGGAAGCCCACTCAAAACCTCTTCCAGGCTGATGCAAAGTCATTGACAAACCCTTTGTGTACCTTTGTCCAACCAGTTGCAAATCCACCCTGGATTCTAGTCCATTGGCCCTGACCCCTGAGCGACCTTGGAGGTAAGGTGAGGTGATTCTGAAAGTCCAGATATATAATGTCCACAGGTTCTCCCGCATCCACATGCCCGTTGACCTTTTCAAAGCATTCTAAAAGGTTTGTGAGGCAAGACTTACCCTTACAGAAGCCATGCTGATTCTCCCTCAGCAGCCTGTTCGTCTATGTGCTTTGAGATCCTATCTTTGATGAGGCATTCCACCATCTTACCCAGTATAGATGTGAGGCTGACCGGCCTATAGTTTCCCGGGTCCCCCCTCTTTCCCTTTTTAAAGATTGGTGTGACATTTGCTTATCCTCCAATCCTCTGGCACCGTGGCTGTTTTGAGGGACAAGTTGCATACCTTAGTCAAGAGATCTGCAACTTCATTCTTCAATTCCTTAATAACTCTTGTGTGAAGGCCATCAGGGCCAGGTGACTTATTGATCTTTAATTTATCAATGAGGTCTGAAACATCTATCTGACTTAATTCTTTGGTCAGGAGGGGCCATTCGGGCAGCGGTATCTGCCCGAGGTCTTCTGCCGTGAGGACAGATGCAAAGAACTCATTCAATTTCTCTGCCATCTCTAAGTCTCCTTTTATCTCCCCTTTCCCTCCCTCCCTCACCATCCGCTTCTCTGGCTGGTTTCCTGCTTCTAACATATTTGAAGAAGCTTTTATTATTCCCCTTAATGTTGCTGGCCATGTGTTCCTCATAGTCTCGCTTGGCCTCCCGTATCACCTTCTTACTTTTCTTTTGCCACAGTTTATGTTCCTTTTTATTCATTAGGGCAAGACTAATTTTCCAGGACATGTACTCTTAACTACCCTCCTTTTCCCTGTGAGCAGGCAGTGCAGAGCCATCTTGTCATTTATAAATTATATGTAATAAATTATACGTAATATAGTTTTAAATTTAATAATAAGCGATCTAGTGTTAAAATTAACCCCATGAAATCCATATACAAATATTTTTCGCTTTTTATTTTGTCATGTCCTACATCTTGAAAGTCCTACATTTTGGGGTGCCTGGTCCTCTCTTGCGGTTCTGTGCCGTGGTCCAGAAGTCGCTTGCTGAGTCCTCTGGCTTTGGTAGGAAGACCTGTGGGCATGTGAAGGAGCGTGCTAGCTGCAGGTGGCTGCTTCTAAACACTCTGACATCATAAGAACATAAGAACATAAGAAGAGCCCCGCTGGATCAGGCCAAGGGCCCGTCTAGTCCAGCTTCTCACAGCGGCCCACCAAATGCCCCAGGGAGCACACAAGACAACAGGCACAACCTGCATCCTGGTGCTCTCCCTGCATCTGTCATTAAGAGGCAGTCTGCCTCTAAAAGCAAGAGCTTGCACCTATCTACTTTGACTTGTAACCCGTAATGAACTTCTCCTCCAGAAATCTGTCTAATCCCCCCTTAAACATCACTACATCCTACATCCTGTGGCATAAGTACATCCTGTGGCAAGGAGTTCCACAAACTAATTACACGCTGAGTAAAGAAATATTTTCTTCTGCCTGTCCTAACTCTCCCAACACTCAACTTTCGTGGCTGTCCCCTGGTTCTGGTGTTATGTGAGAGGGAAAAGAGAGTCTCTCTATCCACTCTGTCCATCCCCTGCATGTTTTTGCATGTCTCAATCATGCCCCCCTCAGGCACCTCCTTGCTAGACTGAAGAGGCGCAAAAGAGGCCTTTCCTCATAAGGAAGGTGCCCCAGCCCTGTAATTATTTTTGCTGCTCTCTTTTGCACCTTTTCCATCTCCACTATATCCTTTTTGAGGTGCGGCCTTACCATCGATTTGTACAACGCCATTACAATATTAGCTATCTTATTCTCAATGATCCCAAGCATGGAGTTAGCCCTCTTCACTGCCACTGCACATTGGGTCGACACTTTCATCGAGCTGTCCTCCAGCACCCCAAGATTTCTCTCCTGATCTGTCACAGACAGCTCAGAACCCATCAGCCTATATATGAAGTTTTGATTCTCTGCCCCAATGTGCATGACTTACACTTACTTACATTGAAACGCATCTGCCATTTTGCTGCCCATTCTGCCAGTTTGGAGTGATCCTTCTGGAGCTCCTCACAGTCTCTTCTGGTCTTCACCACTCGAGGAGTCAGTGAGGAGTCAGTGGGGTGACACTGAGGAATCAGTGGGGTGTTTGCGTTCCAATGCAACCAGTTCTTTGCAAACACATAAAGCACAAGTTGGCCAATGGGTCCACAGGAAGGAGGGGTTGTGCGGCCCCTCAGCAAACTCCAAGTGGTTCTCCCCCCTTCATCTTGTGTGGGTCCACATCTTGACAGGTAAGTCTCCAGCACTGTGGGCTGCCTCTCCCTGAAGGCAGGGGGGAATCCTGTGCTAAGTGCCCTCTGCAGCCTTCAGTCCTAGGACCTCTGCTGTGCCAATGCCTTGAGCCTGGAGGTCACATATCCCAAGCTTGCTCCGGGCCAGCTGCTGCCCTATGCGAGCATCCACCCGAGGGGCTCTGTTCCAGAGGAGGAGGGTCTTGTGCTCATTTTCCAGGCACCCAGCAATTGGTTAAGGATGCCAAATAAGTCCTGGGCTGCCCAGCATGGCTGCTGCCCTCCTCCGCCATTCCACAGCTCCTCCTTGCTTGCTTGGTTTTGCTCCTGTGTGTGTCAAGCTCCCCAGCAGCCAATTTCCTTGTGCTCCACATTTCCTCTGGCAAGAACTGGCTGAACGGTCTCTTCCTGTCAAATACCTGTGAAGGCTCTCAATGCCTCTGCATTCCACGAAGGATTCCTCAGGTGGCGAGGAAGCCCCTTGGTGGTGACAGTCCAAGAGCCAGTTTCCTCCATCAGGGGTCAAAGCAAACGTCCTGAGATTCGGCCACGATTCCAGCTGGGCCTGCTCTAGCATCTTTCCCTCCCCTCCCCACCAGCAAGGGGAGGAGACAACGGCCTTTTCAAGCTGCAAGTGGGGAGAGGGTGTACGCTGGTGAAGAAGGGCCCCAACCCTTCCCCTAACCATTCCAAGGGAGACCCCAGCAAACAGCCACTGGAAGTGATGGGGCCCAATGCCCCCCTCACGGCTGGCTGGAAGGGAGCTGCCCTGCCAAAGGGGCCTCTGTCCAAGTCCAGGCTTTGGAGCACCCACCGGGACGCCTCTGCTTGGCCGGGTGTCTCTGCACCTCAGCAGGCTCCCTCTGAACCCATCTCACTACCCCTCAGGTGTTTCTGCCAGGGTGGGGGCTTTCCTTTCCTCTGACAGGACGATGACAAGTTCTTGTGTTCAAGGCTTGAAGCAACAAACACAAGTCACAGGATACAGACAGCCAGCAGTGAGAGCACGTCAGTGTCCTGCCTCCTGCAGAATGCCCAGAAGCACAGAACCTAAGAGTCGGAAGGGACTTTGGAGGTCACGTAGTCCAACCTCCCGCTCATGCAGGCCTGACAGGTGACCCTCCAGCCTCTGCTTGAAAACCTCCCAGGAGCAAGAGCCCAGCACTGCCAGAGGTTGCACCAGCACTGCAACAGTGGAGGGCACTGGACAGCTGGGATGCTCGGGACACGCACCCTCCTGTCTAACCACATCTGTGTCTCTATAGTTCCAACCCACTGGTTCTAGTCCTGGCCTGAGGAACCACAGAGAGCAAGTCCTCCCTTCCTTCTGGGCGAAAGCCCTTCAGAACAGAGCTCCTGCTTTTCTCTACCTGATCTGAAGGCTGGCCTTCAAAAACAAAACCTCTTTGGGCCCTACTCGACACAAGCCTCCGCTTCTTTGCCAGTTTCACCTGTGGCAGTATGAAGCTGCAGCTGGACGGGAGGCAGGGGCGCTCCTGGGGGGCGGGAGTCAGAACCTGCAGGCATCTGACGAGTCCTTTGCAAGCTTCTGTTCCCAAGTCAAAGGGAGCTGTGTTCTGCCCGGATGGGGCACTCCTGGCATCAACCCGAGAGGCAGGTCCAGGGCGGGTGTGGGGTATGCCCAGAAGCAGCAGAAACAGAAGTTCCCTCCTCTTCCTCACTCTCCCGAAGGGGAATCAAAGGGAGGTCGCACCAGGGGAAGGGGCCGGGTGGCCCCCAGCAGCCTTCAGCACATGGACAGGCCCAGGCCCTGGGGCACAGCCAGCTCCCATCAGCCTGCGGAGGAGAAGGGCCACCCATGCCTCAAGGAGACAAACAGTGGAGTGGCATCCCAGGACGGAGCAGAGCTGGCTGAGGAGAGGCGTGGCCCAAGGAACCTGCTGCAGCCATGGAACGACCAGGCGCAAGGCAGGGAGGTGGCGGCTGAGCTGCTGGGACTGCTCCCCAGTCACCAGTTGGCTCCATGAAGCCTGCAGGAGGAAGGAAGAGGTGCTGCAGGTAGGGGAGCGGCCTCTGCCTGGAGCCATTGAAACGGGCCTTCCTGGAGGTTCGAGAGGCCTGCTTCCCCAGGGCACGTTGGTTGGGGGCTGGAGGCAGGGCTGCACCCCACAGCTTCCTGCCTGGGTCCTGCAGCAGCTCCCAAGCCGTGCTCCAGGGTGTGCACATGCGCAATTACACAGCTGTCAGAGCATACGGCTACGCAGGGCCTCCACAGTTCAGCAACAAGCCTGGCCTGGGACCCCAGAGACCTTCGGCCTGCAAGGACAGACAGGGCAGCAGGCACTTGGGGCCCCAGGTCCTCGTTCCCCCCTTCCTCCCCAGCCCCTGGACAGACACAGCAGAAGACTGCAGGCATCCAGTACATTCTCACTTTTATTAGGACTTCCTATTTATACAGCTTAGTGCAGAGGCTGGCCCAGGGGGTTGGGCGCAGAGACGGCTGCTCAGCATGCAGAGGTGCAGGTCCCCCCAAAAGCCAGCCAGGTGTGGGGGGGAGGAGGAGAGGAGGGGAATGCTGCAGGAGGCACAGAGTGTCTGGTTGACATCAGGGGTCAGGCAGCAGCGCCACGTCGCTGGGCGGAAGGACTCGTCTGGGCAATGGGCGGAAGGCCCACTACAAGGAAGACTCGCGCTACGTCCCTCCCATCCCGACCTACCACTGGAGGTTGACCAGCCTTGATCCCAGAGCCAGAGGAGCCTCCCCCAGCATTCTGGACAGTGTTGGTCCAACAGAGGAGGGGTGCCCACACATTAAGCCCTCAAAAGGGCTGGTATGCACAGCCCAAGAACATGGAATGTGGTGCCTGGAGGCGTGGGAGAGAGGCAGGGCTGACTCCCAGCCCAGGTGAAGTGGGGGAGGGGGGAAGCAGCCTGATGGCATGACCAGGGCACAGTGAAATGGGCATTTCCATTTCCAGACCAAAATACAGGGGAGAGAAGATCGGCCTGTTTACACCCCCCCGTCCAGGCAGACCCCTGCCCCACAGCTGCAGGACAGAGAAACCTTTCGTGTTCAAGGGGTTTAGTCTCCCACATGCTGGTGGCAGGCCGGAAAGTAGCAAAGGGAGAGTCGGGGCTGCCCCCAGGCGAACAGCAAAACGGGAAGAGGCTGCCAACTCCAAGAAGGGGCAGGTGATGGCACCTCCTGCAGCCCCATGAGTTTTGGAAAGGCACCCGCTTCTGGGGCACTGCAGTGAACAAGCAGCTACCAAACAGGTACAGCCATCATACAATCCCTCCAAAATCACAACAGAGGACCACAATTGCGACGGAACAGACACGTGACTGGGAAAGTCAGTCCAGATGCTCGACGGCCCCGCAGTCCTTCCCCTGCAGCCGGAGTCTGCCTGGCAACATCTTTCCGAACTAGGTGGTTGCCTTCTTGTGTCTCCACCTGCCTGCCTTCTTCTGACAGGTCGGAAAGCGTGTGTGGGGACGGACGGCAGGGTCTGGCGCATATGCCCGTGTGTAGCACTTCGTCAGGGGACACATTCCCCGGAAAAGTGGAAAGCTTTCCAGAGCAGCAGATCTCCAAGGGATCTGCCTGCCTGCCCCCCTTCTGCATCCAGCCTTGGACTGGCAGCTCGACCTAGGCTTCCTCTGCACCAGGTGCCTACTTCTGCCTGTCCTCTGCTGGCAACATGCAGCGCCATTTCCTGCACGTGCCCCCTGATTTGCAAGGCTTGTTCAGCAGACCTGCAGTCTGAGCTCCCCCCCCCCACTCTTTAGGGACGCAGACAGGGTGGCAGTTCCTCCAAGCAAGTGCACTGCATCGGGTGCAACTCTGGTGCTGCTTTTTGTTTTCCTGGCTTCTTCAGTCTACACTGATTTTGCTCAAACTATTCAGCATCTTGCAGCTCAGCAAGATGGCATGATGGGTGAGTCTCGCTGAAGAGTGGGCTTCCTACTGCGGTGCCTCCGAGGCGGGTGCGCGGCTGAATGGAGCGGTGCCTGGAGAGAGACGGTCACCAGGGTCATCTTTTGGGAGCTGGCTTCAACTTTTTCCTGTCATGGGGGAAATATCTCTTGCCCCCTCCCAGCCTCCCTGAGCAATCAGCCTCAGCTCAGCTCCAAATTTCTGGAGGAAAAATCCATTATGGGTTACAAGCAGTGATGATTACGTGCAGCCTCCTGATTTTAGAAATGGGCTACGTCAGATGCAAGGGAGGGCATCAGGATGCAGGTCTCTTGTTATCTGGTGTGCTCCCTGGGGTGTTTGGTGGGCCACTGTGGACGAGCTGGACTACGAGTAGATGGGCCTACGGCCTGATCCAGCGGGGCTGTTCTTATGCTCTCCCCTGGCTTCGTGAGACTGCCCTCCCCAGCAGAGCACAAGACAGGTGGGAGGAGCACCAGAGTCTCAGAAATGCAAACAGAAGGAAGAATGAACAAGGCCGGCATGTGCCGGGAGCAGGAACTGGAGCAGGAGAACCACAACAAACAAGGAGGCCAACGAGGAAGACACTCTGCCCGAGGGGAGTGGAGCAGCGGCGGCGGGGTGGGGCTTCCTACTCCTTGGCACGCCCAATGATGGCCAGGATGTAGAGGAAGATGTTGATAATGTCTGTGTACAGGTTGAGTGCGGCAAAGACGTACTCCTCCGGGCTGAGGGCCAGCTGCTTGTTCCCCAGGATCATCTGGGTGTCCACGGCCAAGAACTGCAGAGCAGAAGGAGCACCATTTGACTCACAGAGCCAGCCCCTTCTGGCTCAAGGGAAGAGGTCAGTCCGCCCACCACATCCATCGCCCTCCTTACGTGGACGGGGGAGGAGCTTGAGGGGCTGGCCTGGAGCCACTCCCATGTCTCTGCCCACCCCCAAGCCTCCCTTGGACAGAGCAGAGCAACAGCCTTCCATGGCCATGGGACACTCACACAGGTGAAGAGGAGGGCTCCGAGGGAGGCATAGACAATCTCCAAGATGCGATTCCGGATGAAGATGCACAGGATGGAGAAGATAAGCAGGACCATCAGGCAGACGAGCAGCACCCCCCGGCACGAGGTGAAGTCGTACTTGGTCTGCAGGAGAGGAGCAGCAGCGCACACATCAGAACACACTGGCTGATTGGTTGATTGGATTTGTAATCTGCCTTTCTCCCCAAAGGGAACCCAAGGCGACTAACAACAGTTAAAAGTCATAAAAGATATAAAATAAAACGATAAGATAGATAATAAAACAAACAGTAGCAATAAGAATAGCAGTAAAATTGTTAAAAAGCAGCCATCACGCCCTCCATCAGGCAAAGGCCTTCTGAAATGAAAAGGTCTTGAGGCCTTGCCGGAAGGCTAATAAAGAGGGAGCTGTTTGCAACTCAAAGGGGAGGGAATTCCACAATACAGGTGCCACCACCGAGAAGGCCCTATCTCTGGCCACCACCCCCTAACCTCTCTTGATGATGGCACAACCAACAGGCCCCCTCTGATGACCGAAGAGGTCAGGCCGACTATACGGAAGAAGGCGGTCTCTCAAATGCACTGGTCCCAAGCCGTTCAGGGCTTTAAAGGTCAAAACCAGCACCTTGAATTGGGCTCGGAAACGAACCAGCAGCCAGTGCAGCAGAGTCCAACGCCAACTTCCAGTGACTACACAAGCCACTGCATTCTGTGCTAGCTGCAACCTCCGAACCGTCTTCAAGGGCAGCCCCATGTAGAGCGCGTTGCAATAGACTAATCTTGATGTTACCGTGGCATGAGCCACCATGGCCAGCTCCGACTGAGGCAGATACGGCTGCAGCTGGCGCCCCAGCCGAAGCTGGGCAAAGGCGCTCCTGACCACAGCCGACACGTGGGCATCCAGGAGCAGCTGTGAGTCCAGGATAACCCCCAAGCTGCGAGCCTGCTCTTTCAGGGGGAGTGCCACCCCATTCAGAACAGGGTGATCGTCCAGCACCTGCATCGTGGTTTTCTGCACCAGGAGGACCTCCGTCTGGTTCGGATTTAATTTCAGCTTGTTCACCCTCATCCTGGCCCCAACCGCCTCCAGGCAGCGCTCCAGGACAGAGACAGCCACCCTGGAGTCCGGTGGAAAGGAGAGCTAGAGCTGGGTGTCATCAGCATATTGATGGCACCCAACTCCAAATCCCCGGATGACCTCTCCAGCGGTTTCATATAGATGTTAAATAACATGGGGGACAGTATAGAACCCTGCGGCACCCCACGCTCTAAAGGTCAAGGTGCCGAACAGGAGTCCCCCGGGACCACCACCTGGGACCTGTCGACCAAGAAGGAACGAAACCCCAGCAAAACGGTGCCTCCAATCCCACTCAGCCAACCGTCCCAGAAGGACACCATGTTGATGGTGTCAAAAGCCACTGAAAGGTCGAGAAGAACCAGCATGGATGCACTCCCACCATCCAGCCCTCAGCGTAGGTCATCCAACAAGGCAACCGAGGCTGTCTCCGTCCCAAAGCCTGGCCTGAAGCCAGACTGAAAGGGATCCAGAAACACACATGCCTGTCTAGGAAAGGAGACCCCTGCAGCAGGCTCTCACCCATTTCTGCTCAGAGAAGCCCGAGTCTGCGCCTGCCAATCCAGAATCCAGGAGGGCTACGGGAGCCCTCCTCCACACCCTGGTGGGCACTTGACATACACAGCCAGCCCACATCCTCTGGTCAGCTCAAGGGCAGCAGTGTATCCACTGTGGGATAAAATGCATTTAAACACATCTTGCAAACCTTCCTTCCTATTTAAAGGGTGAGACGCTTTGTGCTTGTGAGACTCCCATCTGGGAAACTCACAAGGAATACATTTAAAATCTCCCAAAAATATTAAACCCACACAACTAAAAGTTACTCAGAAGCAACAAGCACAATGACAAGTTTAAGAATTAAAAGTCAGAGCAAAGAACATAAGCAAAGGACTGAAGAGTGGTGTGTGGCTGCCATGCCCAAGACTTGCTGAGGACCAGGGTGTTCCTGCAGTGGCTGGAGAAGCTGCTGACAGGAGGGGAGGACCTCTGAGGGTAGAACAGGCCAGCTGCCCTGGTGGTGGGTCCTGCAGTGCAAAACTAGGGCCACTGTTGGGGAACAAAGGGGAGCTAATCAGCTGAAAGTGGGTAGAGGTTCTCCAGGTGAAGCTTGGACGGGAATCTGCAAAATGCTCCCTGAGCATCGAAATTCCATTGCCCGGATGCTGCTACCGAGAAGGCCCTGCTTCACGTCCTGCCAAGCAGGCGTCAGGAAGCAACGGGCTACTGAGCCAAGACCTCAATGAGAAGTGCAGCCCGTGGGCAACAGCTTCAGCTATAGAATCATAGAGTTGGAAGGGGCCTCATAGGTCATCTGGTCCAACCCCCTGCCTTAGGCAGGAAATCCTCTCAGAGCATCTCCAGCAGGTGCTTGTCCAGCCTCTGCCTGAATATCCCCCCTGAGGGAGAGTCCACCACCTCTCGGCAGTCTGTTCCTCTGCCGAACCGCCCCCAGCGTCAGGGATTTTTCCTGCTGCCTAGTCGAAATCTCCCCTCCTGCAGTTTGTACCCCTCGGGTCTAGTTCTGCTTTCAGAGGCAGCTGACCACAGATGGTTCCCTTCCTCCACGTGACAGCCCTTGAGGTATTTGAAGAGAGCTCTCGTATCCCTTCTCTTCTCCAGGCTGAGCATGCCCAGTTCCCTCAACCTTCCTCGTAGGGCTTGTCCTCCAGCCCCGATCGTCCTCCAGCCCAGTATTTCATTTTGTCCAGGTCTTCCTGGCTTCTACTGTCTTCTATTGCGTTTGCTGCACCTCCCAGTTTGATGTCATCTGCAAATTTGATGAGCTTCCCTTGTATCCCCTCATCCAAGTCATTGATGAAGATATTAAAGAGAACCAGGCCCAAGACAGAGCCCTGCGGTACCCCACTCGAAACTACCCTCTGGGTTGATGCGAAGCCATGGCAAACACCCTCTGTGTACGGCCATCCAACCAGTTGCAAATCCATCTGACGATTGTATCATCAGACCCGTATTTTACCAACTTGCTGATGAGACTGTATGTGGGACCTTGGCAAAGGCTTTACTGAAGTCAAGATGTATTACATCTGCCGCATTCCCACAGTCCAGTAAGCTAGTAACCCAATCAAAGAAGGAGATGAGATTTGCTTCGCAAGATTTATGTTTGTCAAATCCATGTTGGGTTCTTTTGATCACGGAGTTGTTGATCACGGAGTTGTGTGCAAACTGCGTGTTTTATGATCAGTTCTAATATCTTCCCTGATACTGAAGTCAGACTGAAGGTCTGTAATTTGCCGGGTCTTCTTTTTCCCCCCTTTTAAAGATTGGGACCACATTAGCCGGCTTCCAGCCTAGTGGCACCTCCAGGATTTTTCACGGATAATTGACAGAGGCTCTGGAAGGACCTCCATGAGTTCCTTTAGTACTCTAGGATGCAGGTCTTCTGGTTCAAACGACTGGAATACATTTAGGCCAAGCAAGTGGTTTTTAACTAGTTCCCTGCCAATCCTAAGCTGCAGTCCTGTGCCGTCCAGGTTTTCATTACCTCTTCGGGGATGAAAGCGTTTCCCCGAGGACCCAGCACCCACATCTGCACAGCCCTCCTTCTGAGAGGGCGGACGCAAAGCAGGAGTTGAGCAGCTCCGCCTTCTCTTGGTTTCCAGACACTGATGGACCATCCTTGTCCAGGAGCAATCCCCCCCCTCGCTTCCCTTTCTTTGGGTATACCTAAAAACCCTTCTTGTTGCTCTTGACATCCCTGGCCAGCCTGAGCTCGCCCGGAGCTCCAGCATTCCTGACCCTCGCCCTGCAAGACCGGGGTGTCTGACCGGGTGATCAGTCCCGTTCCGTTTCCTATACATGTCTTTTTTCATCTTCAACTCACCGCTGAGCTGCCTGTGGAGCCGCCCTGGTTTTTGGAGGCGTCTTCCCCTTTTCTTTGTCATAGGTCTTGCTTCTGCCGGAGCCTGCAGAAGCTGCTTCCTAAAGAGCTCCCACCCATCTTGAGCCCCTTTCCCATGAGTTCATCAGCCCACGGGATTCCACCTGTCGACTCTCTGAGCTTGTTAACCCCTGCTAATTAACCCCTGCTAATTGGGTAAGAGGCACTTTTTCAAGTGGGTGCTCCTCTTTTTAGCAGGGGGAGAGTAACTGGCCCACCTCACCCCAGCACTGTCTGTTCTAGTGGCTGTCTGCTGGTATTCATTTGCATCTTTTTAGATTGTGAGCCCTTTTGGGACAGGGAGCCATTTAGTTATTTGATTTTTCTCTGTAAACCGCTTTGTGAACTTTTAGTTGAAAAGCGGTATATAAATACTGTTGATTGATTGATTGATTGTTAAAATCAGCCTTCCTGAAATCCAGCGCACGGGTTTCACTGCATGTTCCTTTTGTTCCCCATAAGATTGAGAATGCCAGCAGTTCACGATCACTTTCTCCTTGGGTTCCTACTACTCTGACCTCTTCAACCAATTCCTCCTTACAGGTTAAGATCAGGTGGAGGATGGCCCCTCCCCTCGTTCCTTCCTCCACTTTCTGCAAGATGAAGTTATCCTCCAGGCACAACAGGAATTTAATGGAGCTGACAGGCTTGGCTGAATTAGTCTCCCAACAGATGTCTGGATAGTTAAAGTCCCCCATTACAACTACCTCATGTTTCCTTGTGCGTCTGGCAGTTGTTTCAAGAAAACATTGTCCACTTCCTCCCCTTGGCCTGGTGGTTTACAATAGACACCCATCACAATGTTGTGCTTGCTGCTTTCTCCCCTAACGTTCACCCAGGTGCTCTCCACAGGGGTACCTGGACCGTTTTGTTGGACTTCCGAGCAGGTGTAGACATTTTTGACGTATAATGCCACTCCACCTCCCCTTTTACCACACCTGTTCTTCCTGAACAACTGACAGCCTTCCATTTCTGCACTCCAGTCATTTAGTCATCCCACCAGGTTTCGGTTTCCCTTCACTTGCTGGAAGTTCGAGCTCATCTTGTTGATTTCCCATGCTCCGTGCATTTGTATATATGCAACGTAAACCCTGCAGGTTGCGACCCAAATGTCCCTTCCCTTCTTTAGTTAGGCTGGGCCTCTCCAAATATTCCCTAGTTACAGAGCTGCCCTGAGGGTTCCCATCTGGAGCACTTAATTGTGTAGTAAGCTTCTGGCTGACTCTCCAACCCCTCTTCATTCAGTTTAAAGGCCTCCTGATCAGGTTCGCCATGCTTCGACTGAAAACAAGCTTCCCCCTCCTCATGAGATGCAGTCCGCCTCGAGCCAGTAGCCCCTCATCAGGAAGTTCAGTCCATGGTCCCAGAAGCCAAATCTCTCCCTCCTATCCTGGCCCAGAGTCACACAGGGCTTTAGAAGTTGTGAGCAGCACTGTGAATTGGGTCTGCAAACATTCTGGAAGGGAAACGAGTGTGATAAGCAGTGGTGCCTAGTGGTCAGACACAGGCCCCAGGAGGACTTCGGCTGCCGCATTCTGTACCAGCTGAAGCTTCCAGTCTGTCTTCAAGGACAGACTCACATCCATAGTGCCAGTCCAGTCGCAACGACAATGATTCTGTGGCCAGATCTGTCTTCAGGAAAGGCTGTAGCCAATGCATAGTTGTGACCCTCCTCAGTCAAGTCAACACAAAGCAGCAACTTGAGGGGGCTTGGCGACATCCAGCACAGTCCGCTCCCTCTGATCAATAAGTCCACTCCTCCATCTTGTCTGTGTCACTTCATCTTATGTGTCACTTTGTTAGTTCTCCTCTATTCCTTCTCTGTTTCAGAACACCTGCAGCCTCCTTAGTACCAGATGGAAAGGAAAGAGGACTCAGTGTTGATGCCGTGAGCCAAGAGCTCTCACTAAACTCTAAGCAAAGTAACGCCATTTTATCATCAGTTCTGACTCTGGTCCTAAAATGCTTGTTAGCAAGAAGCTGTAAGCCACCCCTGACCCAGTGCTTGGCTCTCTAGTGCTCTAGTCCTTGAAGACCAGGCAGAGCTGGTCTGCGTTATCTGGCCAAAGCAACAACTAATAGGAGGGCTAAAGGGGGTGTTTGAGTGCAGCAGGGATGGCATTTTACAGGACCCTTTGTCTATGCTTGTCTATGTTTGAACTGAGTATAAAAGTCTGGCTGTGTCTAGCTACACTTGCACATGATCTGAGGCCACTGGCCTCCTTGCTGCCTTGCTTTGGTACCAGCAATAAACAAGCTATTTTCTGCTATACCTCAGAGTGGTATACTCAGAGGTACTGCTCAGAGTGTTAAACTGAGATCTAGCACTCCAGGTAACGAACCTCACGCTGCCTTTGTGGGTAGTGTGTTGCCTCGAGTGTTGCCTCAAGGCAACAGTGTTGATGACACCAGGTCCCACGTCAACAGACAGCTCTGCCAGCATGGCAGCTGGGACATGCTGGACTCATGCAGCACCCCATCAGCCAACAGGCCAGGGCTCTTTCCGGCAGCTGCCCAGCAGGCAAGAGAAGAATTGCTGCAACACAGTGACCCCCAAGCCCATCTGTGCTAGGTGGCCCAGAAAGATACCTTGCCAAGGCCACTGAAAGGTGCTGAGATGTCCAGTGGAACCAACCAGGACACATTCCCCTCAGCCAGCTCCCACTCTAGGTCAGCAACCAGGACAACCAAGCTGCTTGAGTCCCTCAACAAGGCCTCAGCCCAGACTGAAAAGCACCAAGGTCATCAGTATCACCCAGCACAACCTGGAGCAAGGTCAGCCCCCCCCCACTCAGCTGTCTCCTCCGGCTAAGTGGATGGACTGGAAACTACCTGGGGTGGTGGGGTCCCGAGGAGGTCTTCTTCAAATCTGCACCTCATCTGTCCTCACTCAGAGGCGTTTCTGCCGGCCAGCAGGCCAGCATCTTGCTGCCTTGGACATCCAGGACAGGCAAAGGCTGCGCAAGCAGACGGCCTTTATCCACTCTCCTGGCCCCCACCCACATCCTCGGACAGAATACTCTGAAATGCCTCTGTCACATTTGGGCAGCAGGTACCAGTGGAATACCTTGAGCCCAAGTGTAGACCATCTTGGTGCAGGTGCAGCCAAGTGATCAGCCAAGCACTCCACAAACGAGTCCAGAATGTGAAGCCAGATCGGAACGAAACACCTGAATGTAGTGGTTCTTGAAAGAAAGAACCTTCTTTCAATTGTAAAAATCCCTATTTAATAAGGGATTTAAATAAAGCCTGCCTATGTAAACTGCCTTGAATAAAGTCTTGAATAAAGACCAAGAAAGGCGGTATATAAATACCTGTTGTTGTTGTTGTTGTTGTTGTTGTTATTATTATTATTATAGTCACTGAAGCAGGCAACCCCACTCCCTCCCAAGGAACTGAACAGTACAGTTTCCAGCCAACATGCCAAAGCCTGAGCACCAAATATGGGGTGGGTGGCATCAAGAGAGGCCCTGGAATCCCAGAAAGCAAGCTAGATGCAGCACATATCCCTCCCCAATTTCACCTCCCCCCTTCCCCCCAGACACTTCCCCATTCCTCCCACCGCCTGCCCCACCAACAGGTTCCCCAACCCCTGCCGAAGTTTGGGGTCATGGCAACCCTAAGCCCTCTCAGGGAGTGCCCTGATCACGACTAGCAAAGCGTTACACTCCCCCACCCATCCTCGGGTCAGCCTATCCTGCCCCATAGCAAACACCCAACGCTCTGCTGTGCAAGAGGGTTTAGATATCAGCCAAGCAGAGCTACGGTGATCACACAGCTGGCGAGAGAGGCCTTGGCGTGGATAACGAAATGCCCCAGGCAAATGGGGGGGGTAAGCAATGCTCGAGAGCAACTTCAGCCAAGCGGCAGCAGCATGAGCAGAATCCCAGCTCCGAGAGCCTCCTGCCACCAGGTCTACACACACAAAGGCTGAGGACTGCCAGGAGGCTCCTTTCAAAGGGGGTCCTAGCAGATCACCCCGCCAAGACCTCACTTCCTGTTGAACGTGAGTGCTCGTTCCCTGCAGCTCCTGTATTGATGGGGAAGCTGGTCGCCTGGCCCACCATCACCTCTCTCTCCCTGGCACACCATCTACCAGGGAATTCCAAAAGCAGAGCCTCCCCCCCTCGCAGCTCAGCAACAGATCCAAGAGGATTCCCACTTTTGTCCTCAGTGGTGGGGTAAACATATAACAGGACAAAGCGACACGCAAGAGACCCCCTTTCCATGCCAGGAAGTGAATGAGCTCCAGGGGGAGGAGCGGGCAAAGCACAGACTGACCTGCAAGGAGAACAGCACGACCGTGAAGCAGACGGCAGCAGTGATCCCCACGGCCATGATGACGGCTTCCGTCCTGTAATAGCCAGCGATCATCCCCACCATGTAGGAAAGGCTCAGCGTCAGGATGGACTGCGGAGCAGAAGAGCCGCCGTGAGCACCGCAAAATCTACGTCCAAGGGCCGACTCTTCTATGTCTGTATATCCACCTCCCAGGTCTGGAATAGGACCCCCTCCCCCCTTATCTGCCCCACTGTCACTTCTCAACTCAACGCCACCAGGCAGCCATGGTCCGACCTGACCCCCCTTCCCCACGGCAGGACCTGGCCCCTACCAGGGCAATGAGGTTCCAGGGATGCTTGCGCCGGAACTCCCCACAGCAGCTGAGAACGATAAGCGAGACGAAGAAGACGGCATACGAGACGTAGTACATCCAGACGTTGCTCTGAACAAAGTCCTTCACGTCCTTCACAAAGGTGAAGACGGCCACAAAGGCGAGCGTCACAGACAGCTGGAGGGTCAGCACCAGGAACACCTGTGGGCACAAAGGCAGCAGTACAACCTGGGTGACCCAGGACAAGGCACCGAGGCAGTCCAGGAAGGGGCCTGTCAGGAGGACCCTGGTAAGAATCTTGTGTGCCCCCAGCATATGTGTAGGAAGAGCCCTGCCGGACCAGGCCAAAGGGTGCCCATTTGGCCCAGCTTCCTGTATCTCACAGTGACCCAGCAGATGCCTCAGGGTGCACTTAAGACAACAAGATACCCTGGCACCTGGCAGTCAGAGACAGGCTATCACCGAAGAACAGCAGTTTCCCAGTCGTCGTAACTCCGAAGCTGTGCTGGACCTTTCCTCCATCCATCTGCCCAGACCCCTCGGAAGAGGCTTGACTCCCCTCTGCTCAGCCCCTGCAATTCCACCTGCAGGAAAGCAACCCTGAGGGGGGAGGGGAATGCCTTTGCCTTCTGCCTGGGAGCTTCTGAGGCCGCTGCTGGGGTGGGGAGCAGCAGCAGCTGCGAGGCCAGGTGGGTCTCCTTGGGCCTGACTCAGCAGCCAGACCCTTGGGAGGAAGGTGCTGCAGTGGGTCAACCTGGACCAGAAGCTAACTGCAGGCTGATCCTGTTCCACGTTGCCAGCCTGCTGGGTTCTCCACCAACGGCCCTGCCACAGACCAGCCGCAAGCCGGCAGCTAACTGGCCACATGCAGTGTCGTGAGGCATGTAGAGCGACCCATAAGTGCTCTGCTGCACTTGGTGGCAGCAAAGCAGGGATGATGGCTCATTCAGGCGGCAGGACTCACAGGCCCGGCGGCTTTCTCCTTGGAAGCAGTGCCCAGCAGCAGAAGAGCACCTGCGCCTGCACCAGCCCCTCTTGACCTCCTTCTTCAGCCCCCAAGAATGGCAGCAGTGAGGCCATTCTGCTGAGGCCTTGTGCCAGCTCCCTCCCACTCCCGCTCCCGGCACCCTCTCCCTGAGCCACGGGAGCCTGCAGGGGCTGTTAGAGCAAGCAGAGGAGGGCTCTGCCGTTGGGTAGAGGCTGTGGTCTCAGCAGGGGAAGCTGGAAGCTGAGCTCATCACCTCCCCAGTCACAGCCAGCGCCACTCAATCACTGCAACACGCCAGGACCACCCCCAACCCTCCCCCCACGCGTCTCCACAGACCCAGCTGCTTCCCTCCACCGGCCCCCTCACCTTGCGAATGAAGGCCTGGCGCACGTTCTTGTCATCCCAAGTGGTGGTGGGGAAATCCTGGTTGTCGTAGTAGGAGGGGGGCCCGTCCTCATGGTAGTTGCTATGCAGTGGTGCTGGGGACAAGCAGCGAGAGCGTAGGTGAGTTTAGGTGAGCCCCCCAGGCTGTCCCTGTGAACTCCCCAAGGAACAGTGTGGCTCTCCTGCTTCAGCCATTAGGGAAGACACCAGCCACTCCTGGGGTTGCGGAGCAAAGGAGATCAGCCCAGCCCAGCTCACTCCAGAGCCCTCCCTACCGTGGGCTGCCTACTCACAGTCTTGGTCCACAGGACCTGCAGGGTGCGGCTGGCCGTAGGGGCCCTGCGGGTAGGGCCCTTGCGGGTACGGTGCAGGAGGGTAGGGTCCCTGTGGATAGGGGCCCTGGGCATAGGGTGCTGAAGCAACGTATGGGTCCTGCAGATAGGGCCCCTGAGGGAAACCAGGCTGGCCATAGGCCACAGGCGGGAACTGTGGCGGAGGGTAGGGGGCCACTGGATAGGGAGGCTGGGCATAGCCGGGTGGGGCAGGAGGCTGCTGGCCCGGGAAAGGATCGCCTGCCACCAGGAAGCTCTTCTCGTGCGACATGGCTGCTGTGGTGTTCACACCGCTGCCACTGCCTCAGAGCTGTGGGGAGAGAGAGAGAGAGAGAGACCATGACACAGCAGCTGCCCCTGTGTGCCCCAGAAAAGGACCCCCCAGCAGCAGGAGCAGCTCCCCCCATGTGCCTTTGTGATGGAGCTTATTTAGGATCGGGCAGCAGTAAGTATTTGTGGCTAGCCAGGCAGTCACGCTTCTTAGTGGGGGGGCACCTTCTTCGGAGGCAGAGAAGGTGACTGCTTGCAGCCTCTTTTTAACCTGCGATTACTGGCTTTTGAAAAGGAAGGAGGGGGGAGCAACAGGAAGGGTGAGGCTGCAAGAAACAGAGTGATGGGCCAGAGTGGCAAAGAAAGAGAGCAGGACCTGCCACCCTGCCAGCCTGCATGGAGTTCGGCCTCCTCCCTCTGCCCCGCCCCACCAATTCGAGCTCTGCACTCAGGTCCCACATCTTGCAAACCAAACTCTACATTAGTGATATGTCAATTTGCGCTCATAATCCACATGGGTGGAAAGCCTGCAGGGTTCAAAGATGGCGGGGGGTTCGTTGCCAGGACCGGGCTGCAAAAGAAGAAGGAAGGAAGAAGAGCCAGTGGGCTGGAAACCTGAGTGGTGCCTGAGCAGCAAGGAGCTTAGCAACACACGTGACCTGGAAGACCGAGTCCCAACACTGCAGTCCTGCTCAGCACCAGCACTGCAACGTGGGAGTAGCACCAGGAGCGGGTGGTGGCTCCGGGCAGAGCATCTGCTTCCACGCAGACGGCTCTGGGCTCGTTCACTGGGGGAAGCTCCTGGCAGGGCTGTCTGAAGCCTGGGACAGCCCTGGCTGCCAGCAGGTAAGGAGCTGGCAGAAGCCACAGTCTGACTCCAGGGTAGGAAGCTCCAGGAACTCCGTTCTCCGGCTAGGCGGGCAGAGCACACTCCCTGTTCCAGAGGGGGAGACGGCAGGCAGTGGGGCTGGAAAGCAACAACGCTCACATTCTGAGCCCCAACGGCTGTGCACGACCCCAATGGGCTGACTGTTAACTAAGCCAAGCCAGGCGTTGGTGGGAAGGCCCAGCCAGGAGTACTTTGCTCCTCCAAAGAAGCTGCAGGGAGCCCTCCTGGGCAGAACCAAAGACTCACTGAAGGAGAAGCAGCAATAGGAAGACAAGTCCTTTCCGCAGACTGATAACTTGGTCAAGAACAGGAGATGGAGGGGGGAGGAAGAGGGCTGTGCAGCCGCAAAGGAGCCGCTCTGCAGAGGGCACCAAAACAAAGGAGCAGAGAGGGGTGCACGCTGGGGCAAAAATCCCCTTTAAGCACACACGGATGGGGTCTGAGCAGCAGACGGCCAAGCAGGAGCGCACAGGGCCACGGCAAAGCACTCAACGGAACCGCCAACCCAGCGCGCAACAGTGGTGAGGGCAGCGGCTCCAGGCTGGGGTCGACAAGAAAGGAACTGTCCAGTGCCCCCAACCGCAAGTAGGGGCTAAGGAGGGCTGGAGTGCCACCCGCACAGGGCAGGGAGGGCCTGGGACTCTTCCCGGGAGGAAAGTGGCTAAGATGGACAGGGGCCTTGGCACTCCCCTCCTTGAGAACTGCCACCCGCCATTGAGCAAAATCATTTCAAATGGAAGACTGCGGGGGGGGGGGGGGAGAGCACGTGCACCGCCCACCACGACACACTGGCCGGATCCTTGCAGAGGCTGAAAGAGCCCCAGACCTTCTTCCTCCCTCCCTCCCTCCCTGTTTATGCTGCTGTTCTTGCCAACGTTGTTGGCTGCAAAGTGTTTTCAACATGCTTCATGTTTTGTGATGTGCTCAGTTTTGTACGCCGTTTTGGAGGCCCTGCTGGTGTCCTGTGTTCCACTTAAATGACCAGCAGAGAGGGGCTGCAGCTTGGCTGCCGTGCCACTTGACTGCTGCTCACTGGGAACAAAGGAAGAACTCACAAAACTCAGAAAGTGAAGGGAGCAAATAGGTAGCCTTTCCCATTAAGCCGGTGCACTGAGTGCAGTCAGGCTGTGCAACAGGTCCTCAAAAGCGCCAACACTCGAGTCCCCTCCATAGGCTTCCTCCACAGCCACGAGGGGGCCCATCTTCTCTGTGAACTTGCTGAGCCTCCTGCTGCCTTGGCCAGGGGTGGGCACACCGGAGCTCATGCTCATTTCCATAGAACAACATGGCTTTCTAAAAGTCACCTTAGAACTACATGGAATGGGTGAAAAGCACCCTTCCAGGGACTAGTCCAGCGGTTCCAAAATCTTTTGGACTGGTGGCTCCCTTGACCTCCTTGGCCATTGGCCACATCTCCCCATTAGGGCTATAATCCTATACCCTGTATGGGGCAGTGAGTCTCTGTAAGGATTCCATGGCTCTCAAGCTCAGTCCCTTTGCGGTCTCTAAGAAGCTGCCTGTGCTCCAAGTGACAACCAGCTCTGTCTTGTCAGCACTGACAACAGCAGCAAATCAGGGGTTCGGAAGGGCCTGCAGCAGGGCCCCTCTGTGCACACAGCAGGGGATCTGCTGCAGAGGGGCAGTCCTCTCACATCTCTCAGGGCCGGTTTATGTCTTCTTGTTGGAATCCCACCCCTTGGAGCACCACACCTGCTTTTGCCCAAGGAAGCTTCTTGCCTTTGATAGTTGTCACCCCCTTGGATATGGCGGCAGCAGGTGTTCCAGCTAGGCCTCCATCTCCAGGGTTGCACACAACTGCCAAATATTTTGGAGGATCCTGACACTTTCTAGTAACTCCTCTTTTGGACTTAACTGCAACTTTGCAGCACTTGCAGGGCAAGTTCTCATTGGGTGCAATCCGAACCCACTTTCCAGCACTGGCATAGCTGCACCAGTGGGGCATGTGCTGCATCTGCAGTTGGGGGGCAATTACGGAGGCCTCCTCAAGGTATGGCAATGGTTGTTCCCTTACCTCGACGTAGCATCGCCCTTATGTCAGTGTGGGAAAATGGGTTAGGAATGAGCCCACTGACATGGACACTGAATTTAATCAGATGTACTCTCAGTGGCAACTCACATCAGGTCCAGGGCACCACTCAGGATCATGTCCAGGGTGGCCTCCTCTTCTCTCGTTTCCATGACTGATGGTTCCAGGCAGAGGGAACTAACTGGCAATGCTCCATCAAGGCCTGAACATGAATCTGGGAGGTCTCTGGGAGGTGAGCTGAATTATCTCTTCCTATATAGTTAAGGAGTAGCCAAACTTGCTTCACTTAAGAGCCACAAACAATCAACTTCAGGTGCTTGAGATCCGCAATATTTAAGATGCATTTAAATTCTTAAATACATTTACTCATTGTGAACATTAAATGTTTGTTTTAACCCTTTGGACTCTCAGTTTATATCCGGTAAATAATGCCATGCAGACTTCAAGAAAATGTTCCAATGAGACAAGCCTACATTCTCCAACGTGCAGAGCTGGGCCACCCCCAACACGTTCCCCTCCTCCTCTCCACAGTCTTTAACCAGGAAGAGCCCCACCCCACTTGTTCCCCCCATTAAATCCACTGTATCCATGCCCCTCCATCAAGTCGGCTCTCCTGCCCCCTGACCTCGGCTCAGAAGCCTCTGGCAACTGCACTCGCACTCCAAGGCACCACCACACCCTCTTGCACACACTGTCAGCCCTGGCCTTCTCCCTGGCAGGTGTCTGGCTCCCGGATCTCTCCTGCCCTTCAGTGTAAGTAAGTGTAAAGTCAGGCACATTGGGGCAAAGAATCAAAACTTCACATATAGGCTGATGGGTTCTGAGCTGTCTGTGACAGATCAGGAGAGAGATCTTGGGGTGCTGGAGGACAGCTTGATGAAAGTGTCGACCCAGTGTGCGGCGGCAGTGAAGAGGACTAATTCCATGCTTGGGATAATTGAGAATAAGACAGCTAATATTGTAATGCCGTTGTACAAATCGATGGTAAGGCCACACCTGGAGTTTTGCGTCCAGTTCTGGTCACCACATCTCAAAAAGGACATAGTGGAGATGGAAAAGGTGCAAAAGAGAGCAACCAAAATGATTACTGGGCTGGGGCACTTTCCTTATGAGGACAGGCTACGACTTTTGGGCCTCTTCAGCCTAGAAAAGAGGTGACTGAGGGGGGTCATGACCGAGACATACAAAATTATGCAGGGGATGGATAGAGACGCTTTCTTCCCTTTCACAAAACACCAGAACTAAGGGACATCCGCGAAAGTTAGGTGTTGGGAGAATTAGGACAAAAGCAAATATTTCTTTACTCAGCATGCAATTAGTCTGTGGAACTCCTTGCCAAAGGAAGTAGCGACGGCATCATGCCTAGATGCCTTTAAGAGGGGATTGGAGAAATTTCTAGAGGAAAAGTTCATCACGGGTTGCAAGCCATGGTAGAGGTAAGCTGCCTCAGATTGCCAGATGCAGGGGAGGGCACCAGGATGCAGGTTGTGTCTGTTATCTGGTGTGCTCCCTGGGGCATTTGGTGGGCCGCTGTAAGATACAGGAAGCTGGACTAGATGGGCCTATGGCCTGATCCAGTGGGGCTGTTCTTATGTTCTTAACTACAATTCCCAGGAAGCCTTGCAGGTCTCTTGTTATCTGGTGTGCTCCCTGGGGCATTTGGTGGGCCGCTGTGAGATACAGGAAGCTGGACTAGATGGCCTATGGCCTGATCCAGCAGGGCTGTTCTTATGTTCTTAACTACAATTCCCAGGAGGCCTTGCAGGTCTCTTGTTATCTGGTGTGCTCCCTGGGCATTTGGTGGGCCGCTGTGAGATACAGGAAGCTGGACTAGATGGGCCTATGGCCTGATCCAGTGGGGCTGTTCTTATGTTCTTAACTACAATTCCCAGGAAGCCTTGCAGGTCTCTTGTTATCTGGTGTGCTCCCTGGGGCATTTGGTGGGCCGCTGTGAGATACAGGAAGCTGGACTAGATGGCCTATGGCCTGATCCAGCGGGGCTGTTCTTATGTTCTTAACTACAATTCCCAGGAGGCCTTGCAGGTCTCTTGTTATCTGGTGTGCTCCCTGGGGCATTTGGTGGGCCGCTGTGAGATACAGGAAGCTGGACTAGATGGCCTATGGCCTGATCCAGCGGGGCTGTTCTTATGTTCTTAACTACAATTCCCAGGAGGCCTTGCAGGTCTCTTGCTGTCTTGTGTGCTCCCTGGGGCATTTGGTGGGCCACTGTGAGATCCAGGACTAGATGGCCTATGGCCTGATCCAGTGGGGCTGTTCTTATGTTCTTATGCCCTTCCCAGCCTCATCCAGGGATGAGGTGTCACCCTGAAGTCCCAGCCCCTGGGTCCAGCACGGTTCACGGGCAGCTCACCGCTCTTGCCCAGGCTCAGCTGGCCCCCAAACATCTGGCCCTTCACCCCACTGGCCAGCAGCAGTTCTGAAAGTGCTCCCCGGGCACGGTACATTTCCTCTGGAATTCCTCAAGATTCCCCAGCAGGCACAGCAGCTGCACCCTCTGCGCCAGGCATTCACTGCATCTGTTCCAAGCCCACCGCCTGCTGCTATGACGGCCACCTGCCAGGGTCTCTCTGTTGGCTGTTTTCCCCAAGCAGGTGCCCAGTGCCACTCTGCAGATTTGCCCACCGGCTGCTAAGAACATAAGAACAGCCCTGCTGGATCAGGCCAACGGCCCATCTAGTCCGGCTTCCTGCATCTCACAGTGGCCCACCAGAGGCCTCAGGGAGCACACAAGACAGGAAGAGACCTGCATCCTGGTGCCAGTGCTTTGCATCTGGTCTTCTGAGGTAGCCAATTTCTCAAACCAGGGGGTTGCATGTACTCATCACAGCTCGTAGCCCGTGACTGACTCTTCCACCATAAATCTGTCCAATCGTCTTTTAAAGGTATCCAGGACAGAATCCATCACCACATCCTGCGGCAAGGAGTCCAGCAGACTAATTATAAGCTGATAAAGAAATGTTTTGTCTATCCTAACTCTCCCAGCACTCAATTTCTGTGGATGTCCCCTGGTGTTCTGGTTAGAGATGTGAAGGCCCGGAAAAATTCTGGAAAAAAAGGCTTTTTTCCGTTTTTTTCCTGAAGCCTTTTTTGTTTCTTTCCAAAAAATTGGAAAAATTGAAAAAAGAAAAAAAAATAATCATGGAATGTTTTATTTTAACATGATGAATAAAATATTTTAAGACAAGGTGTTCAAATATCCTCTTTCTACTCCATCTGTAACATCAGCAGCATCTTCAAGTAAACAGATGCTGAAGACAGCTGTATCCAAAAATTATTCAATAACTTCATTTGTAGACAAGATGACACCTGAAGATGAGGAAAAAATTGATCAAGCTTTTGCAAGAACAGTATATTCTTCTGGAACACCATTTTCAATAACTGAAAATACATATTGGCAGGAAGCTTTGAAATTACTAAGACCATCATACCATTTGCCCAGCAGACATTCTTTGAGCAAGCCTCTTTTGGAGTCAGAATATGAACGTGTAATGGAATCTGTGCAAGGAAAAATTAATGAAGCACTGTGTCTTGCACTACTTACAGATGGATGGACAAATGTGAGTGGAGAAGGAATTATAAATTTTGCTATAACAACACCTCAACGAGTTTTTTACAAAAGCATTGAAACAGGAGAGAACAGACATACTGCAGAGTATATCAGCTGTAAGTCCTACAGAAAATTGGGAGTGGTAAAGTATTTGCTTTGCTGACTGACAATGCCAGCAATATGAAAACAGCATGGGAGATCGTAATGGAGAAGTGCCACATATTACTGCAATAGGATGTGCATCTCATGGGCTCAACTTGCTTGTTAATGATATTATGAAACTGGACACCCTTCAAAGGATCTCTAGATGAGCAAAAGACAGTTATAAAACATGTAAAAGGTACTCCTATTGTAGCTGCAGTTTTCAAGAAGCAGCAAGTAGAAAAAATGCAAAGAATAAAATAGTGACACTGAAGCTCTGTAGTAAAACTCAGTGGGCTGGAGTGGTGATCTCCTTTGAAAGTTGACTAAAAAACAAAGAAGCTCTTCCAGAAATAGTAATAGTTGAAGATCTTAAAGTATCCAGGAGTGTAAGAAACACTGTTCTTGATCAGGAGGTCTTCTGGGTTCAGCTGCAAAGTTCCCTGAAGATTCTAAAGTCAACTGCTGCAGCAATCACTGCATCTGAATCAGATAGTGCACTTTTGTCAGAAATTCGTTATCTAATGACCAATATAAAAACAACTGTTTTTGAAAATCTCAGTATGTCTCCACCTACAACTACAGAAGAAAGTAAAGTGAAAGATTTTATTTAAAAAAGGGAAGAATGTTGTTGCCATCCAATTCATGCTGCTGCAAATCTGGATCCAAGATTCAAAGGTGGAAATATAAGTGATGACAGCACTGTGACTGCATTTGACTGGATTATAAAACAAGCATCACGTTTAGGACTTGATGTTGGGAAGGTACTTCCAAATGTTGCAGAATATAGAACATCCTCGGGGATTTGGTCCAGGAATGCAGTCTGGGATTCTGCCAAAATATTCCACCTGCAACATGGTGGCAGGGCCTTTGCCCAACACAGCCTCTGACTCCTCCTGCTTCTCGCCTTCTTCAGATTCCTCCATCTTCTGCAGCATGTGAGAGAATCTGGTCTATGTTTGGAAACACTCACACTAAATCAAGAAGTAAACTGACATGCGAAAGGGTAGAGAAGCTTGTTTCAATCCGGGCAAACCTTCAGTATTTAGAAATCCATAACTGTGATAATGACAGACACAACAGAGGAGCTGCAGAAGCAGAGACTGAAACTGATAATTACAGCTCAGAAAATGATTCTGATTAAATTTCATGCCCATTCATTGAAACTTAGCCCCATTCCCTTCTATACACTTCCCCCCTTCAATTCTTTTTATGAGAATGGGGTTTTTTTTTTTAAATTTAATACTGTGGAGAGGAAATATGAATAATTGTTACTTCTGGATTTTTAAAAATTATTTTGTGGAGGTTTTCTTGTCTGTTCAACATAAACTAGTAAACAGTTCAGGAGATTGTTGCTCCATTTGTTACAATTACAAATAAATATAATTATAAAGGAAATTCTGTTTGTAATAATTGTTTGGATGCACTATATTTTTAATATGCTAGTTGTGATAATTTTATGCCAGGTCAAATTGTCCATAGTCCTATTTTATGTTCCTAAAGTAACACAATGACTTTCAATCTGGAAAAGGGAAAAAAAAGTGCTAATGTAGCATTTTTTTTAATTTTTCCAAAAATTTCCGTTTTTTCCCCAAGCTTCAAAATTTCCGGAAATTTTACATCTCTAGTTCTGGTGTTGTGTGAGAGGGAAAAGATAATCTCTTTATCCACTCTATACTTCCTGTGCATAATTTTGTATGTCTCAATCATGTCCCGTCTCAGACACTTCACGATTACACTTCATGGCACCTCTTCCGAGAGCTTCCCCAACTCCTCACGCTGAAGGAGTCCTGTCCACCATCCAAGATGGGTCTGAGGGCAGAGGACACGCCAGACAGCCCCTCCTCTGAGGGAGGCAAGGGATCCTTGCCCTGGCAGAGTGCCCCATGAGGCAGCAGAGGCCAGGCAGGTCTTCTCAGGGGAAGAGTTCCTATAGGCTGCCCCAGCTTCCACATGGGCCTTTCCAGTGGGTGAGGCCACAGAGCCTTCTCCCCACTCTTGCTCCAGACCAGGAAGCTCTCCAGACCAGGAGCCCTCCAGACCTAGACCTCTTCTGTTAGGCAGACCCCCCAGGGGATGGCCAAGCCACTCCCTCTGGGGGGGGCACACTCAGAGGCTGTGCCAACAAATTACATGCACAATGGCTCTACCCAAAGGTCACAGAAAGCCAAGCAGGAAACTTCTGAGTCTTATGGGAAGCAAAGCTTGGCCGCCCTGTCTCCAGATTGCGGAACCATCAAGTTTGGAAGCCAAATGGGGTGGGGGGGAGGGAACAGAGGCGGCCACTTTCACTTTTGCGTCCTCATCCAAGCTGTTCTGAGTGCTGTGAGGAAACTGCCCACCTTTTCCTGGAGCCAATCCACGCTTGCAAGAAAGCCCCTCAAAGCCACTGGCAGCCTTTCCGGGGCTGCCCCTCCCCCCTCCTTTGGTCACCCTCAGGAGGATGCAAATGTTGGCTGCTCTTCACTTGGGTGAACAGGAACAGGGAGGGGCTCCATCGGAAATACTCCCCCCCCCCACAGGGCGCTACACCTCTGCAGTCAGGCACGCCAGGCCCTCATCCCACCGGCTGGCCCAGCTGCCTCAGCCCTGCTGCCACCTTTCTGGTCAGGAACCTCGCACAAATTCAACCAACACACAAGCAGAATGCTGCCAAGGAAACCCAACAGATTTCACGCATTCAACTCCAAAAGACCCAACTGCTCAGAACTGAGGGGACCAGTGAAAAGGGAGCTGACAGGGAAAGTCAAGAGGGCCAGATCTCTCCAGATCATGGCATTTAACAACCTCCACGCAATACTGCAGCTCAGCTAGAATGTAGACCACCAAGGAAAAAAGGCACCACTGAGTCCAGGAGGATGCCAGCATGGCCAACTCACAGAGCCAGGGTTCATGTGGCATCCAACTGAGTTGTTAAATAATTCAAACCTCACACGGTTGATAGTCTAACAAAAAACAAACAAAACTTGTCCCTGAAATGAGCCTTTCTATCTGAGGACTCAAAGAGTGAACACTGTCAGTGAAATTCAAAGAAGGGGTTTCCGAAGCACCCAGGGAATTACAGGTCAGTTAGTGTCTTTCTTGGTAAACTGGTAGGAAACCACAGCTGAAGGCTGTACGATGAAGCATCTGGAAGGCCAAGCCTTGCTGAAGGAGAACCAGCATAGCTTCTCCCAAGGTAAGTCCTGCCTCACTGCCTTCTAGAGTTCTCCCAGAGTATCGACGTGCCTGTGGACAGAGGTGGTCTGGCTGCTCTGACACACTTGGCTTTCCAAAAAGCTTTTAAGAAATTAAGCAGTCATGGAATAAACAGGAGCACATGCCTTATTATGGGCTGGTAATGGGTTGGCGGACAGGAAGCAGAGAGCAGGAATACGTGGGCATTTCTAACATAAGAACGGCCCCGCTGGATCAGGCCATAGGCCCATCTAGTCCAGCTTCCTGTATCTCACCAAATGCCCCAGAGAGCACACCAGATAACAAGAGACCTCATCCTGGTGCCCTCCCTTGCATCTGGCATTCTGACATAACCCATTTCTAAAATCAGGAGGTTGCGCATACACATCATGGCTTGTACCTCGTAATGGATTTTTCCTCCAGAAACTTGTCCAATCCCCTTTTAAAGGCATCCAGGCCAGGTGCCATCACCAAACAGAAAGAAGCGAGTCCCTCCGCGCAATACAGGTCTAGGGCTACAGCTTATCTTTCCATATACTCTGGCGGAGTCTGAGCTCCTGAAGACTGAGAGCTCAGTGAAGACACTGGTTCAGCATGCAATAGCTGGAAAGAGACACATTCCATCCCAGGGTTAGCAGCAGACCCGAAAATAAAACTATCATCATCTATGGGGCAGCCACAGCTCAGGAAGAACACCAGGGAGCTGGAAAAGCAGCAAAGGAGGGCAGTCAAAGTGAACAAAGAAAGGGTTGGAGCACATGATTTTTGGCTTAGAGGAAAGGTGGCTTGGTGAAGAGACATGGGAAGGAGCCAGCGTAGCACAGTGCTTAGTGTCGGACCAGGGTTCAAGTCCCTGCTCAGCCTTCCAATGTGCTGGCTGGTCTCTGATCAGTCACCAGTGGCAGACCTCCCACTCGCTTGATGGGGCAAATGCCCCAGGCGTGGAGCCTCGCGCACCTTTAGGACCCTGCTGAAGCCTCTCCGAGGCTCTGGAAACTGGGCTTCCAGCAAACCAGAAGCACAATTTAAAGCATCAGGGAGCTTTCAGGAGGCTTCCCCAACTAGTCCTGGAGTTGTGTGAGGCACTCTGCCCTGCAGGTAAGTGGGGGGCAGATTTGTGCTTGGGGGGCACCATTGTGGACCTTTGCCTTGAGGGGGCAGGGGGGTCCGCTACTAAGAACATAAGAGGAGCCCAGCTGGATCAAGCTTCCTGTATCTCACAGTGGCCCACCAAATGCCTGAGGGAGCACACAAGACAACAGACACAACCTGCACCTGGCAATCAGAGGCAGCCAAGAGCTTGCACATACCTACTATGTACAGGAACATACCTACTGTCAGTCACTATCCTTCTTCCATCCCAAGGAGTTTAGGGAAACATTCTAGGCTCACTGCCTCCTTTTTATCTTCGCAATTGCTCGGCAAAGTGGACTGGAACAGCCTGGGGTTCCCCAGGAAGGGCTGCATGGCTGAGCCAGGATTTGCAGCCAGGTCCACCTGTGACATCACACTGACCGTTCTGCCTTGCCCACCTCACAGGATCGTTGTGAGGGCAAAAGGAGAGGCGGCAGCCAAAGGCCTCCTCAGAGGAAACAAAGAATCTCAGAATAAAACAGTGTGTGGGGACAAGCACTGCTCACAGCCCACAGACTCCGCCGAAGTCGCTGCTGCTTCTGGACGAGAGAGCTGGTGGGCTGTGGGGGGCATCGCTCATGGCTGTACAGCTCCCGCCTTACAGCCCCCTGCCAGGGCTGGGCCGCTCCGTTCCATGAGACTTCTGCGGGGCAGGTACTAGGAGAGGGGCTGGTGGGAGGGAGCCGTGGCCGAGGCGCCTGAGGGGGGACATGGTTGAGACATACAAAATCATGCAGGGGATGGACAGAGTGGATAAAGGGACGTTCTTTTCCCTCTCATGTAACACCAGAACTGGGGATATCCAGGAAAGTTGTGTTGGGAGAGTCAGGACAGAAGAAAATATTTCTTTACCCAGCATGTGATTAGTCTGTGGAATGCCTTGCCACAGGATGTAGTGATGGCATCTTGCCTGGATGCCTTTAAGAGGGGATTGGACAAGTTTCTGGAGAAAAAATCCATTATGGGTTACAAGCCATGATGCGCATGTGCAACCTCCTGATTTGAGAAATGGGCTATGTCAGATGCAAGGGAGGGCACCTTTCTGGACAATTTCTGGAGGAAAAGTCCGTCACCAGGTGCAAGCCACGGCAGGTATGTGCCAGCGCTTGGTTTTGGAGGCAGGCTGCCCCCGATTGCCAGATGCAGGTTGTGCCTGCTGCCTGGTGTGCTCCCTGAAGCGTTTGGTGGGCTCCCCTCCGCGGCCCGCGCACAGCCTCCCCGCGGCTGCTGCTCGTTCGCCGGCCTGGTGGGGAGAGCGCCCCCGCCCCGCAGCCTAAGCCGCTTTGGCACGCGCGGCCTAATTCCCGGCCGCAGACCTATTTCGGGCGCCAGGCGAGGCTGCCTAATCCGCCCCCGCCCCGCACGCGCGCCCGCCCGCCGCTCTCCTCGCAGGAGCCGACCACCCGGTGCCTGGACGGCAAGGGGGCCGCGGCGAGACCCGGCCCTTCCCCCCCGCGCAGCCCGGGAGCAGCGGCCCCGTGGCGCAGGGACCCCCGCAGCGCCGGCCGCCCCAGAAGAACATGCGGGGGGTTGCCGGCCGCGGCCAGACGGCGCGGCAGCTCCTCATTCGCCGGCAGGGGCTTCGCAAGGCCGCCCGCCCGCCGCCAGGGCCCCCGGACGGCTGCTGCCCCGCTCCTCCGCCCTGCTCAGCAGTGAGTCCCGCTGCAGTCAGTGGGCAGCAGCCGGACCCCGAGCGCCGCGGCCAGCCGCTCTGCGGGAGGACCCGGCCGGCGGCCCCGCCTCTGCCCCGCCAGCGCCGCACCTGCGCACCCGGCCCGGCCCGGCCCGGCCCGGCCCGGCCGCTTTCCCGGGGACGGCGGACCCTCGCCTCGCCTCGCCTCGCCTGGCGCGCTCTCCCTGCCCTGACCGGAGGGGGCGGCGGGGCGCTGCGCAGCGACACCGCAGAGCGCGAGGCCGGCCACGGAGCTGCGGCGGCTGCAGGCCGACCCCCGCGAGGCTGCCGGCGGCGCCGCTCCTGCGTCACGCGCCTGCAGAAGGCCCACCGGCGGCTGCGGGTCGCCCTTCCGGCCGGGCCGGGCCGCGCCCGCGCCGCAGGCAGGTCGCCCGCCAAGCCCCGCGCGCCCCCGGCCGCCCAGCAGACCCTTCCCGGCCAGCAGAGCGGCCGGAGCCTGCGGGGCCCGCCTGCCTCGCCGCGCAGCCCCTCCGCAATGCAGCGCCCGCCTCATTCCCGCGGCCCAGCGAGGGGAGCCCCGTCCGGCTCCGGCGCCCGCGACCTCCCTGCAGCGCTCACCGGCCGTGCTGCGCCCGCTCGCTCCGCCGCCGCCTCCTGTCGCAGAGAGCGGCGTCTCCGGGCAGGTGGCGCCTTCCAGCGGACGAGCGTGGGGGAGGAGGGGAGGCGGGGCCGCGGCAGGCCCTCCCCCGGCTGCCTAGCTGCAGCGAGCGGGGAGAGCGCAGATCCTGCGGGGGCAGCGCGCCCCTGAGCCCCCCGCCGCCTGGGAGCGGGGCTGCGGCTGGAAAGAGCCCTCAACCCCGGAGCCGCCCAGGCAGCCGCAGCAGGAGGCAGGAAGCCAGCGCCTAGTGGGGCCGCAGCACCGCTCCCCGTGCCCAGGGACGCTGAGCCTGTTAGCAGAACAGGGCTCCCTTCGTCCTGATAACAATGTGCCCAGCTCACAATATGGAAATATCCCAAGATGCCCAGTTCACCCATAAGGCTCTTCCCTGACCAAAAAGCTATCCCTCTCAGAGAACCAGTTAACTGTGATATTATGCCTCCAAGGGTGAACAGAAAGGTCCTAGACAAGGGCAATCAACAAATGAGGATAAAAAGGTTAGGGTAAAAGGGATGAGTCAGAGTGCCAGACCCCCTCTAACGGATATCTCTGTAAACAAACTGCCGATGTGTATTGAATTGCCATCCTCAGATCAACATCCTGTACTGATAACATGCCGAATGTTGTTTTAGGTGTCTGCCTGTATGTTATTTTTCCCTATAAAACCTGCATGATTGCAATCCTTCTGGGTCCTCCAAGGATGTGGAGGTCCCGTTTGCAAACAGTAAACGTTAAGAAGTTCTTTGAATTCTCCTGTCGCCTGTTTGATTGCCTCTCCAAAATCCAAAGAACCGCGTGTGTGTGTTCATTCGGGGTCAGTTTATGGTGCCGTGACTGGGATTGGAAGGCAAGGCTCTGCAAGGATCGAGACGAAGTCACTGTAGGGGACAGCGCACCGCCAGAAGATAAAATGAGTCGGCTCCCGCACCCCTTGTGTGTGTCCTGGCGCTGGGTTGTCTCTGAATCTGACTGTCTCCTTCTGCGCAAGAAAGAGCCCAGGAGAACGGAACTTCACCCGCGGGAAGGTACAGCGCGCTTATGTGAGAATTCTCTGTGGGTTCCCAGGGTGGGGATCCTGAAGTTTGAAGGGAGGTTTTAGTGGGAAACCTCAGTGGGGAGGGTGATTGTGTTTGTATTACTGTACATTTTGCTGTGTTGTGTGTGTTTGCCCATCTCCGTGGCTTCAGAGCAAGGCCACGTGGTTCTCTGCCTGACTGAGTGTTGTGTGACTGAGATACGAATGAGAATATGAGTGTGAGTGTGTGTGTGTGTCAAGGCAGCAAACCCCAAGGTTTTGAAGGATTGGCCATGAGTGAGTCACTGTTTTGGGCAGCCGGTCCAGTTGAGACCCCAGGCAGGAGGCTCCCAGGCAGGAGGCCAGCCCCTGTGACAATTAAGATGAGGCACTCAGAGCCTGGGCCTGAAGGAAGAAACCCTTTGAAATGCATATTGGATAACTTTGAGTCTCTGGGAAGGGGAAACCCCACCCTTCTGAATGGGCACATTACTGACCAGCTCAGTACCTTTCAGCAAAAGGTAATTTCCATATGTTGTTAACCAGGTCTCTTTAGTTTCAGGAAGGCATTAGACACTGAATCTTTCCTGAGTTTCAACAAGGCCCCCTCCCTTCTCTCCTCCAAAGTACTCAGTGTTCTGCTTGCCTGCCCCTTCCCCTCAGTGTTCCTGACATCCCTCCCTTTTATCTACTTGGCAATTTCATATGATGTGTTATGTCTTCCCTTGTCTGAGAGACAAGATACAATTCGCTGTCTTGTTCATGGGTGCTCAGGATCAGGCTCATTTGAACTTAGTGTTTTTTAATGCACTTACGTAAGAACAAACTGCACTGCATGTTTGCTTAAGAAACACAGCCTGCAAGACAATATAGGTGCCCATTATATAGATCGGCAAAACTGAGTCAGTGAGACCCTAGGGGTCAGAATACAAGCTAAAAATGCTCAGAATGATTTAGAGAGACCCTAAAGTATAGTTTCCAGCTACAATAATAACCATGATTTGCTTCCTACCTATTTAGGTAACTAAAAAAGACTAATTGCAGCTGCAACCAACCTAGACAGTTGTCAAAAGTGTGTTTCTCTTTAAATACAACCTTTAATCATTCTTAATAACTTTTGGATTTCACAGGTATGAAATGCAGGAAGTCTGTGCTTTCTGTTTCCCCCCCTCCAAGAGAAAGGAAAGCTGGAGAAACCCTCCTAGCCTTTGTGCCTCAAGGCATGCACAGAGTGCAAACTAGTAGCAATCTTTTGTTTTAACCCTTTTTTGTGTGTGTGTTCCAGCAACTAAGAAGCATTGTTCCTAGGGAACAAGGAAAAAGCCTCTAAATGCCTAACTTTGCAATGGCTATCTTTTGTTTTAACCCTTTTTTGTTTCAGCAACAAGTAAAGACAAAGAAAACAGCATTTGCCCTCCAGAGGACAAATTTACATTTAATCTCATTTCCTTTACAGAAACTAAGCCCTGATGCCTATATCTGTATATAGTTCAGTTTGGTTTAATACTAATGGAAGTATTTCTTTTTCTAATGGAAAGATTGTCATGACAAATTCTTTTAATTCTACTTATGTTCTCCGCTTATAGACATATAAATACTAAAATGTTCTATATGTTTGTTGGATGTGTGTGTGTGGTATGAAAGAAGTGCTTTGTCTGTCTTTGTTCTTGTTTTTTTCTACTTATAGTGAAGTCTATCTTAAGTCCACATGACTTCCTTTCTGTAATAGGCCTGATATTCGTTGCAACAATTTTTTATTATTTTTGTATATTGAGCTCATTACCATTTTTGGTACCATGGTTCCTTTTTTTCTGTTTTTAAACATGTAAGAGTACTCTTATCAAATGTGCTTTATTTTCACACAAACCCCCCCCCCCTCATCCAAGAGGGAGGAAACATGAAGAATAACCCTAAGATAATTGGACAAAATGTTTTGTTCCATCGATGATGGATATTTTCAAGGGTTACAGTCCCTCAGCAAATAATCTCTTAATGTTAAGCTTTCACCCCATTGTAAAAAGTATTGTGGTGAAATTAAAATTTTGCATTCTCTTAATTCTACTTATATGTTAAGAAAAAAAAGGGGGGGGAAGAGAGAAAAAATAGAAGAGGAATGAACTGTGCAAGTATTTGCAGGACCAACTTGTGTCCTCCTTGAAGGAAAAACCCAAGTTCTCTCCAGCCCCCAGGGAATCAAAAGAGTTCTGAATAAGAAAAGAATAAGAAAAGAAAGAAAAAAAGGTCAGATTTGGCTGACTGTAGTATGTAAAGTTCATGATGTGTTCCAGTTTTCCTCTGTCTTAATGATAAGAAATTGCACTCAATCAGAGGTAGCCCTGGACAACCTTCTCTGTGTTTACTTTCTCTGTGGAGAATGTGTTAAAACACCTAACTTTCTGTGCTCAACAAGAATGTAAGCAAAGTCAGCACAGTGTCTTTCTGCTACTGTATTTGTATTTCTGTACTGTTATTACCTCTTCTCTAGTTCCTACAGCAAACCAACCAACAAGCAGGCCACGTACAGAGTTCTGTAACAACACCAGCCCTTTAAGGTTGAACAGTCCAAGAAAAAGAGAGAGAGGGAAAATAGAATTAAGGGCCATGTGGTCTGATCAAAGGAACTTTGAGCTAAGAGAAACTGACTCGGAGTACCAGACATAGCCAAGCAACTGACATATCTCTCTCAAAACAATTGATTGTATTTTCTCAAATCTAAAGAGGACTCCTACAGTAATAGGCTATGAGACAAAGCTTGGCCTGTCACCTTCTCCAGAAGAACCATACATGTACAGAGTGCCTTCATGGTGTTTTGGCAGAAGTCACAATATGTATTATTGTTGTTTACTGTCGTAAATCAATGTCTGTGTGCAGGTTTAAAGCTAGCAAATTGCTGCTATTCCAATATTGCACTCCCTGAACTGCTATTCTCACAATGTTTTAAGTTTCCTATGTTTAGTAAATTGTTGCATCTTATCTTTGTTTGAGACCAAAGCAGCTAAAAGAGTCTGAAGTATGTGCAGTATCTGAACGTTTGATATCAACAAGAGTGTCTAGGCAAAGGAGGGTGAGAAAACAAAGAAAGGACCTGAACATCTAAGATCAAGTTCACTAAAAAGTTTTGGTAACAAGGGTCAAAAATAACTTTAACCTTTAATTTATTCCAAGTGCTAATAGTTATGCTAGTTGTGTTTAACTGTTTGAATGTAGGGGCACAAGAGACCTGCACCCTGGTGCCCTCCCTTGCATCTGACATAGCCCATTTCTAGAATCAGGGGGGTGCACATACACATGATCACTTGTGGCCAGTGGTGGATTTTTCCTCCAGAGACTTGTCCAATCCCCTTTTGAAGGCATCCAGGCCAGATGCCGCCATCACATCCTGTGGCAAGGAGTTCCACAGACCTATCACACACGGAGTGAACAAATATTTTCTTTTGTCTGTCCTAACTCATCTCTCCCCACACTCAATTTTGAGTGAATGTCCCCTGGTTTTGGTGTTATGTGAGAGTGCACGGAGAGCATCTCTCTGTCCACTGTGTCCTCCCCATGCATGATTTTGTATGTCTCAATCATGTTCCCCCTCAGGTGTCTCTTTTCTGGGCTAAGGGAGCTCAGGCGCTGTGGCCTTTCCTCATAGGGGAGGTGCCCCAGCCCAGCAATCACCTTAGTTGCTCTCTTTTGTACTTTTTCTATTTCCAATATCTCCTTTTGAGAAGTCTCGAATGTGTTCCAACGCAGAGAAAGTGTACCCTGAAATACACTGCTTAAGAAACCACATTGACCCCTTGAGTATGTGTTTTGCTTTGCTAACTTTTCTTTTCTGCTTTATACTCAGAAATCATGAGGGCTTTACCATTATCATCTGCAGTGAGCTCCCAAAGCAGGGTCAGTGCAGCTAACTCCAACCAACACATCCACTGGACAAGCTCAAGCAAGTCCAGAGCTACATGGACCTAACTTCCAACCAATGCTGGTTCAGACCTAAATACGGCTCCTGCCTGTGCTCCTCTGAACTGAGACAAATGGTGGAGGCAACTTGGCTGCGAAGGCTACCAGACCTCTTTTCCTCAACCTGTGTGCACTCACCGAAGAAAGAGATGGCAAGATAGAGGTTACACCGGTCCCTCGCCACATGCCCCCAGATAAACAGATGGAGATTCAACATGGGAGGTACAAGCTTGTCAGGTCACTGGCTATACACTACGTCACCTAGAAGACAGCTGCTGGAAGATGAAGAACACCTTGCTCACCTGATGCTGAAGAATATGTTGGAGTTGGACCTGCTGAGGGGACTCACGGCCGATGAATAATGAGCTGTTATGAGCATGCAAACCAACCAACAAGCAGGCCACGTACAGAGTTCTGTAACAACACCAGCCCTTTAAGGTTGAACAGTCCAAGAAAAAGAGAGAGAGGGAAAATAGAATGTGCCCAGCTCACAATATGGAAATATCCCAAGATGCCCAGTTCACCCATAAGGCTCTTCCCTGACCAAAAAGCTATCCCTCTCAGAGAACCAGTTAACTGTGATATTACGCCTCCAAGGGTGAACAGAAAGGTCCTAGACAAGGGCAATCAACAAATGAGGATAAAAAGGTTAGGGTAAAAGGGATGAGTCAGAGTGCCAGATCCCCTCTAACGGATATCTCTGTAAACAAACTGCCGATGTGTATTGAATTGCCATCCTCAGATCAACATCCTGTACTGATAACATGCCAAATGTTGTTTTAGGTGTCTGCCTGTATGTTATTTTTCCCTATAAAACCTGCATGATTGCAATCCTTCTGGGTCCTCCAAGGATGTGGAGGTCCCGTTTGCAAACAGTAAACGTTAAGAAGTTCTTTGAATTCTCCTGTCGCCTGTTTGATTGCCTCTCCAAAATCCAAAGAACCGCGTGTGTGTGTTCATTCGGGGTCAGTCCTGCCGCCGCACTGCCCCTCCACACCCGCCTTCATGTTGGCAACCTTCAGTCTCGGAAGACTCTGGTATCGTGCTCTGAATGGTGGTTCTGGAACAGCGTCTAGTTGGCTAAAAAGGCCAATCCGGGAGTGACAATCCCTTCCACACCAGGAGCAAGTGCAGTCTGTCCCTGGTCTGTCTCCCTGGCTATGGGCCTTCCTTCTTTGCCTCTTAGCCTCAGTCTGTTGGCCAAGTGTCTCTTCAAACTGGGAAAGGCCATGCTGCACAGCCTGCCTCCAAGCGGGCCGCTCAGAGGCCAGGGTTTCCCACCTGTTGAGGTCCACTCCTAAGGCCTTCAGATCCCTCTTGCAGATGTCCTTGTATCGCAGCTGTGGTCTACCTGTAGGGCGCTTTCCTTGCACGAGTTCTCCATAGAGGAGATCCTTTGGGATCCGGCCATCATCCATTCTCACGACATGACCGAGCCAAAGCAGGCGTCTCTGTTTCAGCCGTGCATTTGGGTGTTGGCAACCTTCAGTCTCAAAAGAGTATGGTATCGCGCTCTGAAAGGTGGTTCTGGAATAGTGTCTAGTGTGGCTGGAAAGGCCAATTCGGGAGTGATAATCCCTTCCACACTGGGAGCAAGTGCAGTCTGTCTCTGGTTTGTCTCCCTGGCTATGGGCCTTCCTTCTTTGCCTCTTTGCCTCAGACTGTTGGCCAAGTGTCTCTTCAAACTGGGAAAGGCCATGCTGCACAGTCTGCATCCAAGCGGGCCGCTCAGAGGCCAGGGTTTCCCACCTGTTGAGGTCTACTCCTAAGGCCTTCAGATCCCTCTTGCAGATGTCCTTGTATCGCAGCTGTGGTCTACCTGTAGGGCGCATTCCTTGCACAAGTTCTCCATAGAGGAGATCCTTTGGGAGCCGGCCATCATCCATTCTCACCACATGACCGAGCCAACGCAGGCGTCTCTGTTTCAGCAGTGCATACTGTTGGAGGAATCTCTTAAACCTGGTTTCCTCCGTTGGGGGGGGAAGCAGAGTCGCTTCAGCAGCAGAACCCCCCTTTGCTGGGAATCCACCCCAGGGAGCCTCCCACACCCGGCTGACTGCTAGTCAAGAAAAACACAAACAACATTGGCTGGTTGAAGTTGCAAGAACAGATTCATTTACTCACGATTCAATGGTAGTACGGTTACAGCATCTGATTTAGGAATCAGAGGTACACCGACTTACATAACAAGGCCCTATAGCTGCCTCGTCCTGCATGCCATGTGGTCAAGATGGCGGCGCCAGCAGATCCCTGCTGCATGCCATCTTGTCTGCTCAGTTGTGGTGAGGAAGAGGTAAGAGGGAAGGAGGAGAGCGTGCTCAGGAGTTATATAGGGTCTGGGTCACGCCCCTCCCAAATAGGTCATTAGAAGTGGACAGGTAGATTGCAAAGGACACTGGGCTATGGCTTAACCCTTTTTAGGACAGTCTCCTACCACCCCTTGAGAGCATACGGAGTTGCACCAATTCCAACACATACATGCTAGGGATTCCAGCACGTTCCAGGACTGTGTTTGGAACTTTGTCCTGCCAGGTGATGCCGAGAATGCATCGGAGGCAGCGCATGTGGAAAGCGTTCAGTTTCCTCTCCTGTTGTAAGCGAAGAGTCCATGACTCGCTGCAGTACAGAAGTGTACTCAGGACGCAAGCTCTGTAGTGTACGGAATGCGTTCAGTTTCCTCTCCTGTTGTGAGCGAAGAGTCCATGACTCGCTGCAGCTCAGAAGTGTACACAGGACGCAAGCTCTGTAGTGTACAGAAGTGTACTCAGGACGCAAGCTCTGTAGACCTGGATCCGCCTTCATGTAAGGTGGAAAGAACCTCACAAGAACCTCTGGACCAGGCCCATGGCCCACCTGGACCAGCTTCCTGCAGCTCGCAAGGACCCACTGCATGCTTCAGGGACCACACAGGGCAGCAAGAGACCTGCGTCCTCCCTCGCACCTGGCATTCAGAGGCGCCTCTAAAACGAGGAAGTTGAACATACCCATCACAGCTTGTAACCCCTGATGGACTTTTCCTCCAGAAATGTGTCTCTGCAGACGTGTGTGGCCTCTGGGAACCAAGTGCCTCGGGAACTAAGTGCCAGGTAAGGCACAAGAGTTTAGCATCTGGGCGAGGAGAAGGCAAGGAGACCTCTGAGTTTTGGAGAAGGAGAGGAGGAGGAGCAGGAGGAGGTAAGTGTACTCATTCTAACGCTTTGTCTTTCTAACTCCCTGTCTTCTAACCTTACCTTTAAAGCAACCTTAAATCAAAATTGAAAGTTAGCACCTAAGGGAGGTACATAGGGCTACTCGTGAGTAAGAGCAGAGTCCTACTCGTGAGTAAGAGCAGAGTCCTACTAGTGGGTAAGAGCCCAAGGGTCAGGCATTTAAATCAAAGTTGAAAGTTAGCTGCACCTAAGGTAGCACTTAATCGAAGGAAGGGAGGAGGATAAAGTGGAAAGCAGGTTTTTCTACTTGTTTAAATTAAACCTATACTTAACCCAGGTTAAACCTAATCTAAGTTAGAACATAACCTAAACAGGTCAGTAAATTGGGACACAGGATCTAGAGAGCAATAAATAATTAAACAAACCCAAATAAAAACTAGCTTGAGGTTACAAAAACAGTCCAGCCTAAGAGAACAGAACTAGGAGGGAAAGAACCTAGGAAGGGCCAATTCCCAACCCATTAAGAGCCCCATTAGGCTAATCCAAGCAGTGCATTCAGGAGCCTGCAGAGTAGGTCACGCCCATCAGCAGCCATTTGCCTTCCTGAGCTTTTGTAAACTCACCTGGGAAGGCCAGCCCCCTTTCAATCAAGAAGGAAGGAGGGGGAGGAGCCAGCCAGGAGTATAAAGCTAGGCCGGCCATCGCGTGAGGCTCTCTGCAGACGCGTGTGGCCTCTGGGAACCCAGTGCCTCGGGAACTAAGTGCCAGGTAAGGCACGAGAGTTTAGCATCTGGGCGAGTTCAGCAGCAGGGCGAGGAGGCCAGGGCCCCATACACTGCCCTTCCTCTTCCCTTGAGAAGAGGGCTGCTATCCAGTGTATGGTTTTTAAAAGGACCCCTAAATAAAACAACAACAACAACAACAAAAAGCTATGCAGTCAGACAGCCAGCAGCAGGGTGGGGGCTATCCAGTGTTCTGCAGTGCCACATGTATGATTATATGCCTCTGGGGCATAAGTCATGGGTGTGTCCTCGATGCAAGGAGCTCCAGGCTCTCAGGGAACGCGTCCGCTCCCTTGAAGCCTTGGTGGCCGACCTGGAGAAGCGCAGGCAGCCAGAGGAGGACCGTGGGGAGACTTCTGGGGACGATCAGGCTTCGTCCCAACCTCAGGCGTGCAGCTCCTCGGCTGCCCGGGTGGGAAGTCTCGGGACTGGAGGACGTCATCCTGGAGAGGAGGGAAACAATCACCTAGGGGGGATCCCTTCTCCAGGGGATGGGCCCTTATCCGAGCGCACTCGGGATACTCCTCGGCGGGAGGGGGGTCGGGGGCTTCTTGTAGTGGGGGATTCAATTATTAGAAACATAGAGAGGGGGGTTTGCGACGGATGTGAGGACCGCATGGTGACTTGCCTGCCTGGTGCGAAGGTTGCGGACATCACTTCTCGTCTAGACAGGCTAGTAGACAGTGCTGGGGGAGAGGTAGCGGCTGTGGTGCATGTCGGCACCAACGATGTGGGCAAGTGTAGCTGGGAGGTCCTGGAGGCCAAATTTAGGCTTTTAGGCAGGAAGCTGAAAGCCAGGACCTCAAAGGTAGCGTTCTCTGAAGTGCTACCTGTTCCACGCGCAGGGCCAGCTAGGCAGGCGGAGATCAGGGGTCTCAATGCGTGGATGAGACGGTGGTGTAGGGAGGAGGGGTTTAGATTCGTTAGGCATTGGGGAACGTTTTGGGACAAGTGGGGCCTGTACAAGAGGGATGGGCTCCATTTGAACCAGAATGGAACCAGACTGCTGGCGCATAACATTAAAAAGGTGGCAGAGCAGCTTTTAAACTGATCCCTGGGGGAAGGCCGACAGGAGCCGAGGGGCATCCGGTTCGGGACTCCTCATCCCTATGGGATGAGGATGGGGAGGTTAGAGAACAACAAGACAAAGGCAGGGTAGGAGAAGAAATTGGGAAAGGTAGGGAGATGGGATGTGATAGACGGTTTGGCAAAATGAGAGGATGCGGGGACAAAGGAGCGAATAAGCAGCCCATCCTGGGGCATTCCATGTATAAATGCTTTTATGCGAATGCCCGAAGTCTACGAGCAAAGGTGGGAGAACTGGAATGTCTGGTGACAAGGGAAAATATTGACATAGTGGGCATAACGGAAACCTGGTGGAATGCGGAAAATCAGTGGGATACCGCAATCCCGGGCTATAAACTCTACAGGAGGGACAGGCAGGGGCGTGTTGGAGGTGGGGTGGCCATTTATGTTAAGGAAGGGATAGAATCCAGCAAAGTAGAGATTGAAGGTGGGTCCGACTCCACCGTAGAATCTCTGTGGGTTAAATTACCAGGCTTGTGCAGCAATGCAATACTGGGGGCGTGCTATCGTCCTCCAGACCAGAAATCTGATGGGGACCTTGAAATGAGGAAACAGATCAGGGAGGTGACAAGGAAGGACAGGGTTGTAATCATGGGGGACTTCAATTATCCTCATATTGACTGGGTCAATTTGTGTTCTGGTCACGATAAGGAAACCGGATTTCTTGACGTGCTAAATGACTGTGGCTTAGATCAGTTAGTCACGGAGCCCACCAGAGGACAGGTGACTCTGGATTTAATTTTGTGCGGTACGCAGGACCTGGTTAGAGATGTAAACGTTACTGAGCCATTGGGGAACAGTGATCATGCTGCGATCCGTTTTGACGTGCACGTTGGGGGAAGAATACCAGGCAAATCTCTCACAAAAACCCTTGACTTCCGACGGGCGGACTTCCCTCAAATGAGGAGGCTGGTTAGAAGGAGGTTGAAAGGGAGGGTAAAAAGAGTCCAGTCTCTCCAGAGTGCATGGAGGCTCCTTAAAACAACAGTAATAGAGGCCCAGCAGAGGTGTATACTGCAAAGAAAGAAGGGTTCCACTAAATCCAGGAGGGTGCCCGCATGGCTAACCAGCCAAGTTAGAGAGGCTGTGAAGGGCAAGGAAGCTTCCTTCCGTAAATGGAAGTCTTGCCCTAATGAAGAGAATAAAAAGGAACATAAACTGTGGCAAAAGAAATGTAAGAAGGTGATAGGGGAGGCCAAGCGAGACTATGAGGAACGCATGGCCAGCAACATTAAGGGGAATAATAAAAGCTTCTTCAAATATGTTAGAAGCAGGAAACCCGCCAGAGAAGCGGTTGGCCCTCTGGATGGTGAGGGAGGGAAAGGGGAGATAAAAGGAGACTTAGAGATGGCAGAGAAATTAAATGAGTTCTTTGCATCTGTCTTCACGGCAGAAGACCTTGGGCAGATACCGCTGCCCGAACGGCCCCTCCTAACCGAGGAGTTAAGTCAGATAGAGGTTAAAAGAGAAGATGTTTCAGACCTCATTGATAAATTAAAGATCAATAAGTCACCGGGCCCTGATGGCATACACCCAAGGGTTATTAAGGAATTGAAGAATGAAGTTGCAGATCTCTTGACTAAGGTATGCAACTTGTCCCTCAAAACGGCCACAGTGCCAGAAGATTGGAGGATAGCAAATGTCACGCCTATTTTTAAAAAGGGAAAGAGGGGGGACCTGGGAAACTATAGGCCGGTCAGCCTAACATCCATACCGGGTAAGATGGTGGAATGCCTCATCAAAGATAGGATCTCAAAGCACATAGACGAACAGGCCTTGCTGAGGGAGAGTCAGCATGGCTTCTGTAAGGGTAAGTCTTGCCTCACGAACCTTATAGAATTCTTTGAAAAGGTCAACAGGCATGTGGATGCGGGAGAACCCGTGGACATTATATATCTGGACTTTCAGAAGGCGTTTGACACGGTCCCTCACCAAAGGCTACTGAAAAAACTCCACAGTCAGGGAATTAGAGGACAGGTCCTCTCGTGGATTGAGAACTGGTTGGAGGCCAGGGAGCAGAGAGTGGGTGTCAATGGGCAATTTTCACAATGGAGAGAGGTGAAAAGCGGTGTGCCCCAAGGATCTGTCCTGGGACCGGTGCTTTTCAACCTCTTCATAAATGACCTGGAGACAGGGTTGAGCAGTGAAGTGGCTAAGTTTGCAGACGACACCAAACTTTTCCGAGTGGTAAAGACCAGAAGTGATTGTGAGGAGCTCCAGAAGGATCTCTCCAGACTGGCAGAATGGGCAGCAAAATGGCAGATGCGCTTCAATGTCAGTAAGTGTAAAGTCATGCACATTGGGGCAAAAAATCAAAACTTTAGATATAGGCTGATGGGTTCTGAGCTGTCTGTGACAGATCAGGAGAGAGATCTTGGGGTGGTGGTGGACAGGTCGATGAAAGTGTCGACCCAATGTGCGGCGGCAGTGAAGAAGGCCAATTCTATGCTTGGGATCATTAGGAAGGGTATTGAGAACAAAACGGTTAGTATTATAATGCCGTTGTACAAATCGATGGTAAGGCCACACCTGGAGTATTGTGTCCAGTTCTGGTCGCCGCATCTCGAAAAAGACATAGTGGAAATGGAAAAGGTGCAAAAGAGAGCGACTAAGATGATTACGGGGCTGGGGCATCTTCCTTATGAGGAAAGGCTACGGCGTTTGGGCCTCTTCAGCCTAGAAAAGAGACGCTTGAGGGGGGACCTGATTGAGACATACAAAATTATGCAGGGGATGGACAGAGTGGATAGGGAGATGCTCTTTACACTCTCACATAATACCAGAACCAGGGGACATCCACTAAAATTGAGTGTTGGGCGGGTTAGGACAGACAAAAGAAAATATTTCTTTACTCAGCGCGTGGTTGGTCTGTGGAACTCCTTGCCACAGGATGTGGTGCTGGCGTCTAGCCTAGACGCCTTTAAAAGGGGATTGGACAAGTTTCTGGAGGAAAAATCCATTATGGGGTACAAGCCATGATGTGTATGCGCAACCTCCTGATTTTAGGAATGGGTTAAGTCAGAATGCCAGATGTAGGGGAGAGCACCAGGATGAGGTCTCTTGTTATCTGGTGTGCTCCCTGGGGCATTTGGTGGGCCGCTGTGAGATACAGGAAGCTGGACTAGATGGGCCTATGGCCTGATCCAGTGGGGCTGTTCTTATGTTCTTATGTGTCCAATCCCCTTTTGAAGGCATCCAGGCCAGATGCAGTCACCACATCCTGCTGCAAGGAGTTCCACAGACTGACCATATGCTGAGTAAAGAAATCTTCTGTCTGTTCGAACTCTCCCAACACTCAATTTTAGTGGATGTCCCCTGGTACTGGTGTTCTGCAAGGGGGAAAAGAGCATCTCTCTATCCATTCTATCCTTCCCCTGCATAATTTGTATGTCTGAGGCTGCAATCCTAACCACACTTTCCTGAGAGTAAACCCCACTGAACAAAATAGGACTTACCGCACCGGGTGATGCACAGGGGGTGTGTGTGATGTGCACTGGGGGGGGGGTGAAACGCTAAGATCGCAGTGGTTAGGAGTAATACCATCATGTTATATACCATTGGATGCAGAATTTCGAGAGGAATGCAATGCAAAAAACCACATTGAAGTATCTCCTTTCTATCAAAAGTTATGGCGGAAACACTGGAGAACAAAAATGCATGGATCCCTATGGAAAGTGAAAGTGAGCCGTATCATGCGTTTACTCGTGAGTAGGCAAACGTGCCTTAGACCATTGGAAAGGGCAGGCTGAGAGGAATCCAGTGACACCAGAATGGTCCTGATCCAAAGAATGCAGCCCCCAAAAACACCTGAGAAGGAAGTCCCTTCCTCCAAGCAGATGAATGTATTGAGCCCTATGGAAAGTGAAACTAAGCCTCACAGTCAAGTTTAGTCGACTCAAGGTGAAGTAAGCAAAGGCGCCCGAGCCTGCCGCTCGCCTGCGCCAACTATCCCTCCCGCGGGGGGGGGGGGGCTGAGGGCGCGGACGGTCCTCCCCCAGTGCTCCGCACGACAACCCTGCGAGGTGGGCTTGTTGCAGTCCCGCTCTCTGCGCCCGCATCCGACGAAGGGCTTCTCTTCCCACCGGGCGCTCGCAGGGGGGTCTCGGGCCTCGCCACCGACCTCTGCCCGGCGGGAGCTGAGCAGGCGGCCGCACTGGCGCCCCCTCGCCTCGCCTCGCCTCCCCTCGCGGGGGCCAGCAAACAGCTGCGCCCGTCAGGTGGCTCATCCCTGCCCACGGACCCCGCCTCGGAAGGGCCCGGGGGGGGGGGACTCAGCTTGCGGGAAAAGGGGCGCGGCAGAGGCTCTCCCCCGCAGAGCCGGACGGGCTAAGAACGCTCGCGGGTGCGGGCGGCTGGAGCGCAGAACTGCGCACTCCCCTCGACGGCCGGCAGCCCCGCAGGTCTCTGGGCGCAGCTCGCCGGGACGGAGGGCGGCCTTCGAGGAGGAGCAGAGACGCCCCGCCCCGCCCCGCCCCTTCCTGCGGGTTCGCTTTCGCTTTCGCTTCCCGGCCGGGGAGGGCGGCGGCCTCGAGGGCGTCGGCGATGGCCGAGGAGGTGGCGGTGGCAGTGCGGGGCGTCCCCGCGGGGGTGGCGGACGAGCTGCTGGTGCTGTACTTCGAGAACCGGCGGCGCTCGGGCGGGGGGCCGGTGCGCAGTTGCCGTCGGTGGGACAGCCGCGCCGTCCTGCACTTCGAGAGCGCGCAGGGTGAGTGCGGGCTGGGGGCCCTCCCCCCCGGCTAGCGCGGGCGCCCCTCCCTTGCCCCGCGGCTGGCCGGCCCGGGGCCCCGCGAGCCCTGCGGCGGGCCGAGGGGGCGCGGAGGGGCTGGGCGGGCCGGCCGGCGCAGCAGCGCCCTGACTGTCCTCCCCGCAGACGCGCGGCGGGTCCTCTCCAGGCCCGAGCACTGCCTGCAGGACGCCCGGCTGCTGGTGGAGGCCGCCGCTCCCCGCGACGACGCGCTACTGCTCCTGCGGGGCCTGAGCCCGCGCAGCAGCCTGGACCTGGTGGAGCTGTACGTGGAGCGCCTGCTGGACTGCGAGAGGGGCCGCTGCTCCGTCCTGCGCAGCCCCGCTGGAGACCGGGCGCTGGTGCGGCTTCCGGAGCCCCTGGGCCACGCAGGTAGCCTCGCCGGGGCGGGGGCGGGAGGCGGGAACTCGGCAGCAGCCGGAGCGAATGTCCGCGAGCCGCACAGGCGTGGGCGCTGCTGAGCCTGTTCAGGGGACTGCCTGCCTGGGCCCAGCCAGGCGGCGGGGAGGGTTGGAGGCTCCAGCGACCCTCTGGCCCAGCAGGGACTGTCGGAGGCCACACTGGTCACGAACCGCAGGCCGCGTCAGAGCCAGGCCTTTCCTGCTTCTTCCCCTGCTAGTGCATCCGACAGTCCCTGCTGGGCCAGTGGGTCATTGGAGCCTGGGGGTGCCTGGGGGCCAAATTGGGGGTCCCCGAGGGCTGCAGTGGCCCGCCCTGCTTGACAGCTGGGACTCCAGGCTGGGGTGCCCATTCCTCTCGGGGTGTGGGAGCCAAAGGGTGGCAGCATTGGGCCTGATCTCTGAGCAGTCAAGAAGACGCTGGCTGTGGTTACCAGGGACGGTGATCAACCGTCCTTCTCGATATAGATTGAGGCACCCTGGCCCTGCCTGTCCACCTGTAAAGCCAAGCCAGTGATCTCTTTTGGGGTCCGGCCGGTACCGGAGAGGGCTGCCGGTGGTGATGATTTCAGCAGTTTGGCCAAGGGGGCCTAGGCCCAGGGGCACCTGAGCCCCTTTTGCAGTCTGCTGCCCAGTGGCTCTGAAAACTTCCGCCCTCCTGCACAGGCTCCTCTGTGTGCGCACAGCTCCTTCTGGGTGCTCAACCTTTCAAGGCACACACAGTGGTGCTTTACTTGCTAAAAATGATCTTGAGCCACTGGTCTTGGTCACCTTGCTCCCCCCCTTCTGGATTGCACAGCAGAGCCTGGCCCTGCTCCTGTCCTCCAGGGCTTGAGTGCAAGGGGAGGTGGGGGCGCTGCTCAGTTCTTCTGCTGCCTTTCTGTTTGATGCCAGACCAAAGTCCTCCTGTGTGGAATGTGCAGGGCTCAGGAAGTGCAGGGCCTGCCAAAGAACCTCCCTTCAGGGTAGGTCTTGCTTGTGGCAGCTTTCTCTGGGGTGAGGAGGTGTTTCGCTGGAGTGCTTGTGCTCACTCTGGTCTAGTGATCATTGAAAGCATGGGAAGAGCCCCGCTGAGTTGGGCCAAAGGGGGTCCATCCAGCCCAGTTCGCAGCATCTCACAGTAGCTTCAGGGAGCGCTCAAGACCAGCTTGTTGCCGTTCCTTTGCATCCGGCATTCAGAGACGGCCTGCTTCTGGAACCGGAAGGTTTGTATACCCGTCTTGGCTTGCCACCTGTGACGGGTTTGTCCTCCACTGGCACGGGACGGTCGGAAGCGCAAAGTGATAAAATAGCTCCACTGCTAGGCCTTTTGCTGGGCATCCCTGGCCAGCTGCTTTGATGGTCCAACCAACAGGCCTCCTCATCATCAGACAGACAGACAGAGAGTGACCAAGTTCTGTTCGGGCAAGAGGTGGCAATCCGTCAGGGCTGCACCCGCTGCCTTCCCCGGTAAATTTCATTCTGCTCCCAGACGACTGGCACACAACTTCTGGGCTGCCTGGCACCTGCCTGCTCTGGGCCTCTCCAGCAACCCTGCTCGTGGGCTTCGCGTCGGGGTGTTTAGCTGGATGCAGGACCACACACATCCACCTTGGGTCTCATTCAGCACGCCTCCTCTTGTGTGATGGGGCAACAGATCCTCTTCCACAAGTGCAGCAGGAGCTGAGAGGTGTTTGGCCTGTGCTGGAGGGTTGGGGGAGCGCTCTTAACTCACATCCTTTGCTTCTGTCCCAACAGAGTTCTTGGCCCTGGCAGAGCAGGTGCAGAATCGGCCGCTGGACGAGGCCTCCTTGACCCTTGACTGGGTGGAGCAGACAGACAGCCTGCTTGTTCGGAGTGGGGGTGGCCACCAGCTGAACCCGGCCCTGCTGGAGCTGTACTTTGAGAGCAAGCGGAGCGGCGGGGGCCCCGTGCGGGCTGTGCGGCTGCTGCCGGGCGGAGCAGTGGCTGTGGTGTCCTTTCAGGACCGTGCAGGTGAGGGGGAACTGATGGCTGCAAAGCACTGGTGCCTCTGCTGCCCTGCCCCCGTCTCTGTTTCTGGCAGCCTTCGCAGAGGTCTCTGGGCTTGGTCTCGAAGGAAGGGCCTGCAGTCCTGGGGTGCTGGTGTTGGAGGTGACCAGCCCAAGGCCCCTTCTTAGGGCAGGCGGTTGAGGAAGGGAGAGCCGGGGGTGGGGCTCTTGCTGTGAGGAAGTGCTTCCCCTGCTTGGCCAGAACCTGCTTCTTTACTCCGCCGCAGGCAATCCTCAGGAGCTGCATGATGGCTCTATAGGCTTTTCTCCTTTCCCCCTTTTGGTTTCCCAAGCCAGATGTATTAAGCGCTTCTAATGGCTTTTTACAGGACATGCAGACCACCCCCACACCTTAATTTGACAGCAGTGGGAGGGTGTCCTGCTGTTGTCAAGAGCCTGCCAGTGGCACGCAGAGCTTTCCACTGTCAGGACAGTGTGAGCCACTGCCCCAAAGCAGCGGCAGAATCAGAGCTGTTCTGCTACAGCTGTCAAACTGGGCCAGTGCTGGCACGTTTGGGAGGGTGTTTTGGGCAGGAGGAAGAGGGCAGGAGGTGGGGAGTGGGCAGAGGGGGTGGGTCTCAGTGTGAACAAGAGGCCCTCTTGTCTAACCAACCTCACCTCCTTACTCTCCTTGGCCTTGTGCCTGCTGTGGAGCTGGCATAGGTCTGAGGAGAAGACCTGTGGGCCAACAGGGGGCCTGCTTGGGGTTAAGGGGACAAAAGTGTCCTTACCTCAAGGAGGCCTCCTGATTGCCCCTCCCAGCTGGATGCAGCCGCACCTCCATGGCATGAGTGGCTGCAGTGGTGGGGGGCAGGACTTGGGTATTGGCTTCCAGAGCCCCCCACCCTAGTTGCCCCTGCTGTCCTCAACCCACTCCAGCATATCTATGTTCTCCTTGAGGTGTGGTTCCCAAAATAGGATGCAGGTTCCAAGGGAGGTCTGACTAGCAGTGTCGAGGGCAACTGGTGCCTCTTGTGACCATCTAAGGCAGCCCAGTAGCACGTCCACTTTTTTGGCAGCCACTTCAAGCTTCTGGCTCTGGTTCCATCCACACGTGGTCCATCCACTCAGATCCTTTTCATGCAGGCTGCTGCCACGCCAGGTTTCCCCTGTCCGTTCTTCTGCCTTTGGGTCTTTGGTGCCTGCGCGCAGGACTGAGTAGTTATCTCTGCTGAACTTCGTCTTTGTGACTGGTCAGATCACGCGGTATCCTAATTTGCGCCCACCCCCTGCGATTTGGCAGGCATGCGCTGTCCCGCCTCTCCAGGCCACTTACAAAAACGTTGAGCAGCTTAGAGCCCCAGAGCGCTCCCCTCAGTGCCTCCCTCAAGGGTGACGAGGAGCCACGTCATGGCGTGTGCTGGGAACGGTGGTTCAGCCAGTGCTGATTCCATCAAACGGGGTGTGCGGTCAGCAGAAGGCCAAACTGGGAGCAGAGCATCCCCTCCGCAGGCCCCCTTTGGGGGAGGAGCCCATTTCTGAGACGTTGGCGGGGGAGGCCTGGGGCCAGTTACCTGCATTGCTGCCTGGCACTTCTCACAAGTGTTGCCGGAGTGCTCTTGGTGCGAATGGTGAGGGATGTGGGTGAAGAGGCCCTTCAGACAGGCAAGAGGGCAGAAAGTCCTGCTGGGGGGCAGTCCTCTTTCCCCTCTGGCCACGCTCCGTTTTCTCCTGTTGGAAGGGCACCATGTGTGTGAGTATGAGACAGTCAAGCAGACTGGGTTAAGCTGACCAGGAAGCTGTCTCAGCGCCCTGTTCTCTGCACGGCCATTCTAGTGGCACCTTCTCAAGAGTGACGACAATCTCTTAAACAGCTTAGCCACTGTTTCCCCCCCCCCCCCGCCACACTCTTGCGCTGGAGGCCTTCCCTGGAGAGCAGGTGAACCCTTCTGAAAGCGCCTCCCTGCCGGGGCTTCTGGGGAGGCCTCTGACCTGGCTGGTTCCTGTGCTCTGCAGCCAGGCTCTCCTGGGCTCAGTCTTCTTGGGCCCTGTTCCTTCTGATCCACGCTCTTCTGGAGGCCATTCTCAGGGGAGGGTCTGGGAGGGCTGGGGTTCTGGGTCAGCATTGGTGTGGCTGGCAGAGGTGCACGGGACAGGCCCTTTCCTGCTTCACTCCTCATCTTTGTCTTTCCCTGCAGCGGTGGCCAGGGTGCTGCAGAAACCTCACGTACTCCAAGATGACCGCCTGGATGTCTGCCCACACTATGAATTCTTGGAGCCCGTGCAGCAGGAGCAGGAGCAGGGGCCAGCGACAGCCTTGCTGTTGGACAGTGACGTCGCCTCCGTCTGCATCGCCCTGCCAGAGGCAGCCACCCGGCGGCTGCTGGAGGCAGAGTTTGTGCTGCGGCAACTGCGAGCCTCGTTCCCCGAGTGCACAATTCAGCTGGATGGAGGTGGTCTGCATGTCTCGGGGAAGAGCCGGGAACAGCAGCAGCTGCTGCAAGCCCAGGTCCAGGCGGTCTTGCAGGACGTGGTTCAGGAGAGCCTTCCATTTTCCACCTGGGTTCTGAACTTCCTGCGCCGGGAGGATGTCCAGGGGCGTTTGGCAGAGCTGCTGGCCAAGCAGGAGGTGGGGGCCTGCTACGTGCCTGGTGTGGAGGAGGTGCTGGTCTTGGCCCTGAACCCCGCGGCTGCTCGCCACGCCGCTACTCTCCTGGAGGCTTCCCTGTGCCCCATCTCCCTGCCCCTGTCAGAGCAACATATCCTGGCCCTGGCCTCCCCCTGCTGGGCCCAGCTGCAGACAGACCTCAGGTGCTGCCTGGTGCGGCTGGCGGAGAGTGGGGAACACCTGGAGGGCCTCACCTTGCGTGGGATGGAGCAGGAGAACCTGGCGCGGTTGGCAGACTTTCTGCAAGACACTGTTCCTGATGAGGTGGTTGTTCCCATGGAGGCTGCCACCCTTCGCTACCTGCAGCTGTACTGCCATGAGCTGCTGGCGGGCATGGCCAGCTTGACACTGCTGCCGCTGGAGGGTCCCGACATCACAGGCCTGCGGGTAAGTCCTCCTCGTTCACAGTCCTGTTTGCCCCAGAGGCAGGCTGCAAAGTCCAGGTCTGACCCACGTGCTGTTGGTCTCGCGGCTGGTCCTTGACAGAGCAGGCCCTCCTCTCCCCCTCCTCCTTTCCTGGTGCTCCAGTTTCTCTGGTTCCAGTGCCAGGTGGTCTTCTCAGCTCTGGAACACCTCAAGGAAACCCTAAGCATGCGCCCAAACGGCTACCACAGTGCTAGGAACGGGCAGTCAGGCTTGGGTGGTGGTTCTGTGGCTTCTCCAAGGGCCCAATTTTGTTGTAACAAGGAAAGCTGGAGCAGCTGCTTGCGCTGGTGGAGGGCACACACCTGATGATCCTCAAGGTCCCTTCTAGTTCTCGCCTTCTGTGATCCTGTATTCCACCCTGGCTGTTGGAAAGAGGAACAGACAGACGCGGAGAAGCAACTGAGGCAAAACTCTGCCAGGAAAAATGCCAGGGCAGCTGCCTCAAGGCAGAATTGGGCCTCGTGGAGCTGCTGCCATCTTGGTTGGCCTCCGTGTAGCACCTCTTCCCATGATGCTCCAGGGTGGAGCCAGGGTGTCCTTTGCCCCTGGCCCGCTGTGCCTACCAAGTCTTCCCCACGTAGCCAGGGCTTGGAGATGCCCAAAGCCTGCTGCGGAGGAATGGGTGGCGTGTGGTGGGACTGGGTGTGTGCTCAGAGCCCAGCTGTGCCAGGAGAAGGGAGGTCTGGGTTCCAGTCCCGGCTCGCTGGGATAGAAACGAGAGAGGCCGCTGCTGGCGAGCTCAGAGATTCTTTCTGGCCTCACCCTTGTGATCAGCCTTGCTTGAGAGCACTCCTTCTCTTTTCCTTGCAGCTGAGTGGGGAGGCCCAGGCGTGCCGGGCAGCGGCAGAGTTGCTGGAGAGCCTGATTAGTGCCACCCATACCCAGGTGGTGCACCTGCAGCTGCCTGGTGTGAACCGCTTCCTGCTGGACAGGCGTGGCCAGAGCCTTGTGCAGGAGCTGGAGAAGCGCTTCCGCTGCACCATTGGGCTGGAGCGGGTCCACTGGAGTCCAGTGGAAGCACAGGTGTGAGTCCTGGGGGTGGTGGACGAAGACTGCTGGCAGGGTTGGGGTCCCACAACAGGGCTGCGCTGTCAGAGCCAGAGCAGTGCAGGCGAGAGTAGCCCCTCTCAGCCATGGGGCATGCTGGGCATCTGAGGGCCGGGGGGCACAGCTGGCCTGGGCACCACCACTGGGTGTGTGGCCGAAGCTTCTTAAGAAATGGGTCAAGAGAAGCAGAGGTGGGGAATGGGAGACGCTCCGTTGTGCGCACCCTTCTTGTTTCCTGGGTGGGAGGGGGTTGGTGGCTCTGGTGTCCCCCCTGATGCCTCCCTTTGTCCCCCCCCAGCACAAACTGGAAATGTCTCAGGAGCCGCTGGTTCTGAGCTGCCGGCGGGACTCCCCGCGTGGACTAGAACAGCCTGGGTCCCCCCTGGGTGGCGTGGCCGGCGAGCAGAGTGGAGCCAATATTGGTAACGTTGGGGTCAGCTGCCACTGGAGGTGGGGGGCGCTACCCAAACTGGGGTGGCCGGTCCCAGCCTGCTGCTCTCCACCAGGAGAGGTGCTTGGGCCTCCTGCCCTATTGCTGCTGCTCCCCCTTGAATGCCACGTGTTGCCCCAGCACGGTGCTGGGTGTTTCCCTGGAGGACGTGCCGCTGGCTGCTGATCTGGCTGAGCTGGTGGTCTTCTTGTAGGCGGCATTGGGCGGGGTGGGCAGAATAGCGCAAAGCCTGGCAGTCTGCTCCTTTGTCCGCCACGCCTGCGGTGCCTGCCAGGGTGGGGCTCTCGGATCTCACACCTCCCTCCTCCCTTTGCAGAAAAGATCAGAGACTTGCTGGCTGCCCTCCGTCCTGCTGCAGCTCCTCCTCCAGCTGAAGGCGAACCCGAGGAGGAGGAGGAGGACCTGTACTGCGACCCTGAGCAGCAGGAGGCGGCAGCACCCTTGGCCGCTGAGGAGGAAGGCTCCATGGCCCTGGAGCCTATTGAGGGGGGCCCGCTTCCTGACTCTGAGAGCAGCAGCGTGGACGAGGAGGCGGAGCTGCTGCTGGCCATCCAGAAGTCCATAGACAGTGCGCGGGAAGAGGACGCGGAGCTGCAGCGGGCAAAGGAGCTCTCTTTGCGCTCCTACCAGTTGGAGCAGGAGCAGGAGCTGGGCCCGGACCCTCCTCTCCTGTCGGCGCTGGGTGTTTCCCTGGAGGACGTGCCGCTGGCTGCCGACCTGGCTGAGCTGGTGGTCTGCACTGGCGTGGGAGAGGAGGTGGCCCCCCTCACCCGGGAGCTGGAGGCGGTTCTGCGGGCCCAGCTGCAGGAGGAGACTGTGCGCCACAAGGCCCTGCGGTCTTCGTCTGCCTGCTGCCTGGGGTACTTGGCCCACCTGGAACAGAAACACGCCGTGCGCATCTCCCTGGCCGATTCGGTGGCCACTGTGTGTGGCTTTGTTGACTACCCTGTGGCTGCCACCCGTGATCTTGCCCTGCTGCTTACCCGACTGCTGCAGGACGAGGGGCCCAGAGCGTCTGGGGGGGTCTGTTGGATCCGATGGGAGCCCTTCGGCGGCAGTTCCCCCACCCCCTACTCAGCTCAGGCCAGCGCCCTGTTGGAGCAAGCCTGGCGCCGGGGGCACAAGCATGTGGATGTGTTCTTTGATGGGAGACCCTTCACCATTGATTTTGAGCGCATGGAAGAGTATGACATTGGCAATGCCCGGGCCCTGCCCATCGGCCGCACTGAGCCTCCTGTGGCTCCTCCAGGTAGATGCACCTGCCACGCACCCCACTCTTGAGAGTTCAGGGGTGTGGGTGGCTCCCTTGGCCAGAGAACAAAATGTGGTCTCAGTGGGGGGGGGGGGGGCTTGGCAGCAGGTGCCCTCTTCCTCATGGATGGAACCCGTCTTTGCAGCCACCCCTGCTTCTGACACTGCCTTGGCCGAGGACAAGGTGACACTCGTGCCACTGGTGGAGGGTTCAGAGGAGTTCCGGGAGACTGTCCGCCGCTTCTACGACACGCTGGAGGATTTGCACAACAAGATACGCATTGTGAAGGTACAGTGGGGGGCTGGGGCTGGCACTTTGGCAACCTTCAGTCTTGAAAGACTCTGGTATCGCGCTCTGAAAGGTGGTTCTGGAACAGCGTCTAGTGTGGCTGAAAAGGCCAATCCGGGAGTGACAATCCCTTCCACACCGGGAGCAAGTGCAGTCTGTCCCTGGTCTGTCTCCCTGGCTATGGGCCTTCCTTCTTTGCCTCTTAGCCTCAGACTGCTGGCAAAGTGTCTCTTCAAACTGGGAAAGGCCATGCTGCACAGCCTGCCTCCAAGCGGGCCGCTCAGAGGCCAGGGTTTCCCACTTGTTGAGGTCCATCCCTAAGGCCTTCAGATCCCTCTTGCAGATGTCCTTGTATCGCAGCTGTGGTCTACCTGTAGGGCGCTTTCCTTGCACGAGTTCTCCATAGAGGAGATCCTTTGGGATCCGGCCATCATCCATTCTCACGACATGACCAAGCCAACGCAGGCGTCTCTGTTTCAGCAGTGAATACATGCTAGGGATTCCAGCACGTTCCAGGACTGTGTTGTTTGGAACTTTGTCCTGCCAGGTGATGCCGAGGATGCGTCGGAGGCAGCGCATGTGGAAAGCGCTCAGTTTCCTCTCCTGTTGTGAGCGAAGAGTCCATGACTCACTGCAGTACAGAAGTGTACTCAGGACGCAAGCTCTGTAGACCTGGATCTTGGTATGTTCCGTCAGCTTCTTGTTGGACCAGACTCTCTTTGTGAGTCTGGAAAATGTGGTAGCTGCTTTACCGATGCGCTTGTTTAGCCCGGTATCGAGAGAAAGAGTGTCGGAGATCGTTGAGCCAAGGTACACAAAGTCATGGACAACCTCCAGTTCATGCTCAGAGATTGTAATGCAGGGAGGTGAGTCCACATCCTGAACCATGACCTGTGTTTTCTTCAGGCTGATTGTCAGTCCAAAATCTTGGCAGTCCTTGCTAAAACGATCCATGAGCTGCTGGAGATCTTTGGCAGAGTGGGTAGTGACAGCTGCATCGTCGGCAAAGAGGAAGTCACGCAGACATTTCAGCTGGACTTTGGATTTTGCTCTCAGTCTGGAGAGGTTGAAGAGCTTTCCGTCTGATCTGGTCCGGAGATAGATGCCTTCTGTTGCAGTTCCAAAGGCATGCTTCAGCAGGACAGCGAAGAAAATCCCAAACAAGGTTGGTGCAAGAACACAGCCCTGCTTCACTCCGCTTCGGATGTCAAAAGGGTCTGATGTGGAGCCATCGAAGACAACAGTGCCCTTCATGTCCTTGTGGAAAGATCTGATGATGCTGAGGAGCCTGGGTGGACATCCAATCTTGGGGAGAATCTTGAAGAGGCCGTCTCTGCTGACCAGGTCGAAAGCCTTTGTGAGATCTATGAAGGCTATAAAGAGTGGCTGTCGTTGTTCCCTGCATTTCTCCTGCAGTTGTCTAAGGGAGAATACCATATCAGTGGTGGACCTGTTGGCTCGGAATCCACACTGCGATTCTGGATAGACGCTCTCTGCAAGTACCTGGAGCCTCTTTAGTACAACTCGGGCAAACAGCTTTCCTACAACGCTAAGGAGAGAGATGCCGCGGTAGTTGTTGCAGTCATCCCTGTCACCTTTGTTCTTGTACAGCGTGATGATGTTTGCATCCCTCATGTCTTGAGGTACTCCACCTTCTCTCCAGCAGAGACAGAGGATTTCATGCAGCTCAGTGACGATGATCTCTTTGCAGCATTTTAGGACTTCAGCAGGGATGCTGTGTTTTCCAGGTGCCTTGCCAAAGGCAAGGGAGTCCAGGGCCACATGAAGTTATTCTAGAGTTGGTTCACTGTCAAGCTCTTCCAGCACAGGCAGGCACTCAATGTTGTTCAGTGCTTCTTCAGTGACTACATTTTCTCTGGAATATAGCTCAGAGTAGTGCTGCACCCAGCGTTCCATCTGCTGCGCCCGATCCTGGATGACCTCGCCTGTGGCAGACTTCAGAGGGGCAATTTTCCTCTGTGTTGGACCTAGGGCCTGCTTGATACCATCATACATCCCCTTGATGTTGCCCGTGTCAGCTGCTATCTGTATCTCGGAACAGAGCTGGAGCCAGTAGTCGTTAGCACATCTCCTGGCAGTCTGTTGGACTTTGCTGCGAGCAGTTCGGAGGACCTGCAGGTTGCGCTCACTGGGACAGGCCTTGTATGCTGCTTGAGCTCTCCTCTTTTCCTCAATGACTGGTGTCAACTCCTCAGAGTGGGCTTCAAACCAGTCTGCCGCCTTGTTGGTCTTCTTGCCAAATATGGACAAGGCGGTGTTGTAAACGGTATTCTTGAAATGTTCCCATCTGTTGGATGCGTTTGCGTCAGCCGGGCCTGGAAGAGATTCCTCAAGCGCTTGTGCAAATTCCTCCACTTTTCTCTGATCCCGGGTCTTGCTAGTATCAATGCGAGGTCTTCCTTCCTTTTTCGTGTGATACAGTCGCTTTGCTTGCAGTTTCACTCTGCTGCACACCAGGGAGTGGTCAGTGTCGCAGGCAGCACCATGATAACTGCGTGTGATCTTGATGCTGGGAAGGCTGGAGCGTCTGGTGAGGATCAGGTCGAGCTGGTGCCAGTGCTTTGATCTTGGATGTCTCCAAGAGACTCTATGTTGGGGCTTTGTGTTGAAGAACGTGTTGCTGACACAGAGACCGTGATGACAGCAAAACTCTAGCAGGCGTTGGCCATTTTCGTTCATCCTCCCAGTGCCAAACTGACCTAAGCAAGTGGGCCATGAACTGTTATCAGCACCAACTCTAGCATTGAAATCGCCGAGGATGAACAATGGCTGTTTTACAGGGATTTTCTTGACAGTGGTGGCCAGGTCATCATAGAATTTGTCTTTGGCTTCTGCCGGAGACGACAGAGTCGGTGCATAAGCACTGATGAGAGTGACAGGTCCTGCTGATGACTGGAGCTGCAGGGACAAAATTCTTTCACTACCCACAGTAGGTGGGATGATGGATTTCAGCAGGGTATTTCTGACCGCAAAGCCAACGCCATGTTCCCTGGTTTTGTTTGGTGGTTTTCCCTGCCAGCAAAATGAGAAATTTCTCTCCTTGACAGATCCGGAATCTGGCAGCCTCGTCTCTTGAAGGGCGACGATGTCCATCTGCAGTCTGCTCAGCTCCATGTCGATGACAGCTGTTTTGCGTGCATCGTCTATTTCTTGCAGGTCATCAGAGAAGCCAGGTGTCATTGTCCTAACGTTCCAGGTGCCCAGCTTTAGGGCAGTAGTTTTCTGTTTTCTGTTGCATGGTGCAGAGTTGTCGATCCGCTTGTCGGTTTTCACCCTAAACCCCACGCACCCCATGAGGTTAACGGACCGTGGCGAGGCAACACCTTACTGGCTGGGGACTGCCCAGCTTAAGGCGGGCGGTAGCTGCCCAATGAGATGCAATGATCTCTCCCACCGTCGGAAGCAGCCCCTGGCGTCATGCTCTACGCCAATCGAGCAAAGACTTATAACCGGTAAACTGCTGCTTCCCGTGTTGTGCCGACGCCGTATGGCGAAGTTGGAGTGTCCTCTCCAGTGCGCGAAGCCTGGGTAAAGAAGGTATGGAGGATAGGCTGTTACCCATGCAGCAAATCCCCCCTCTCCATGTCGCTGGAATGGTCCAATGGAAAGGCAGAAGCCAATACGGTTGGTTCCAGCGGTGTCGCAGGCGTTGCCAGAACGTGACTGTGTTCAGCCATGAACTGCCTCAGGGACTCCGGCTCCTGATTTTGCCTCGAGGTTGACTCCTGAAGCCTTTTCCACAACTGGATGTAGCCACAAGGCAGTGGAGGTTTGAGGTCAGAGTTTCCTTCTCTTAGATGAGCTGCCTTCCTAGGCTGACGAGTCCCATCTACCCGGTGGGAAAAGGAAAAGGAAAAGATCTACCCGGTGAGAGGGAAAAGATGTTGATGATCTGGGCAGGCATAAGGGAATTATTTTTTTCTTTTCTTTTAGCACTGGGTAGAACCTAGAAGCAATCTTTGCAGAGAACCACCCATCCCCTGCTGATAGCGATTTCCAGAAACTCCCCGATTCCAATGCTCTGTACAGTCCCAAAGATCAGTGGTACAGCACATGTTTTGCACACAGATGGTCCCAGGTTCAATTCTCTCAAGTATCAGAGCCTATGAGGAAAGATCTCAGAGAGCCACTGACAGCCCGATATCCAGATGGACCAACAGTCTGACTCATTATATAGGCAGCTTCATAGGGTCAGAGGAGGCTCATCCCTTGTTGCTGAAGAATGTTCCAGAAACTCCCTTGCTCTAAATCCATCTATACTGGAAAGTGATGCCATCTTCTCTTCCATTCTCTCTCTGCTTAGATTTCTTGGAGTCTAGCCCTACTCTTCAAATGGGAGGGAGACAATTCAATACAGATTATTATAATCTGGCACCAGATCCCCAGTCCCTGGCTTTGGGAACTTTGGGAAGTTCCCAAAGCCAGGGACTGGGGCTGGCATGCTGGTGTTATGGGGGGGGGGGCTCTCTGTCTGGGGGCTGGTCCAGGGCAGTAGAACCTATTGGCTGGTACACTCACTCTCTTCCTGCCACCCCACCCCTGTGTGGACACGCGGCTGAACAAGGAGCAGCCTCGGTCGGCCTTGGAGACCAGGAGCGGCAAAATCTGCCCTTCCAGAAAATACCTACCCTCAGGGGTTCCTATCAAAGTCCGTCTCCCAGTAGTGCCTGCAGAGTGTGACCATCCCCTGCCCGTACCAGGGCGCAGGCAGGCTGAGGCTGGAAATATAAACCGCCTATTAAAAGTCTGGCTGAAAAGGAAAAGCAGAGGGCCAAGGAAGGCGGCTAGAGAAGCAGTTTTTCAGTTGTCATAACTGCTGCCGGCAGGGGGTGCTGAGGTGCTGTGGGATTCTCACCCCTGCATTTCAGGAACAAGGGCTGGTTGTGAGACGTTCTACACCTGGTGGAAAACCCTCAGACAGGAACAGAACCATAAGCCTTCTATTCTAGCTGCCCTCGTTCCCTGCCTTAATTGCCAGACGTCCTCGGCTTTCCCCTGGCCGCCCCGTGAGTGGTTGGTGGTCTCTCTGATGTGAAACTCCCTGCTCAAGCTCTGGACGACTGGACAGAGAGAGGATGAGAGCTTCCATCCCCTTGGAAATGGGGGTTTTCCCCCTTAGCTGGAATGATGGGAGGAGGGCCAGCTTCCCGGTATCTCCATCCCAGCCCTTTGGAACAAGAGAGACGGGTTTGCCACCCAGCTGTCAGACACACTCCAGTCGCCAAGCAGCACAGCTAACCTGGACAGAGACTCTATCAACCAACGCAGGGGACAGGGCTGCTTGCAAATTGCATTCTAGCACAGACGTTGCTGGGTGCGTGGGGGGTATTGAAATGCCTAAACCCTGATGAGGCACATGCAGAACCAGGGGAGCTTGAAAAACCAGGAACAATACAGAGATTCCTCACACCTGGTCCGAGTTGTAGGAAGCTTGTAGGGTGGTGGTGGGGCTGCCTTCCACTGCCTGGCTGTGGGAGCAGATCCTGGGCTAGAGGGCCTCGCGCTCTGCCCTGTACAGAAAGCAAAAAGAGCCCTGCTGGATCAGGCCAAAGGGGGCCCATCTAGTTGAGTTTCCTGCATCTCACAGGGGCCCACCGATGCCTCAACGAGCACACAAGACCGCAGCATCCCTGCATCCTGGTGCCCTCCCCTGCATCTGGCATTCTGGGAGCCTCCTTCTAAAACCAGGAGGTTGCAAACACCCATCATGGCTTATAACCTGCGGTGAACTTTTTTCATCAGTCTGTCATTTCAAAGGCAGCTGGGCAGATGCCTTCGCCACATCTTGTGGCAAGAAATGTTTCCTTTGTTCTAACTCTCCTGACGCTCAATTTCCGTGGACGTCTTCTGGTTCTGGTGTTATGTGAGAGGCAAAAGAACATCCCTGTATCATCCCCTGCATAATTTTGTTTGTCGCAATCGTGTCCTCTCTCAGGTGCCTTTCCTTCTACACCAGGGCTGTCCAGAGTTTTTGGCAGAAGGGCCACATTGTTTCTCTGATGCTGTGTTGGGGGCTGGGGGGGAGAATTAATTTACATTTAAAATTTGAATAAATTTGCATAAGTTTACATAAATGAATATATTAAAGATGAACTTGTATGAATGAATGAAGGTCTTGCAATAGCTCAAGGCCTATAAAAGGCCTTGCACAAAGCAAGGCTGGCCTTTCTTTTGCTGCTGCTACTGCATCACAGACGTGAAACTACAAGCAGTGGAGGGAGCCCTTGTCCCACAGCTAATGTGAGAGGTCAAACAGTCACCCTCACCCTGAGAGCAGTTGCGTCAGGCCAGTGTGGGCTCCAACGAAGCTCCAGAGGGCCAGAGGCTCATTGGAGACTGGGGGCTCCCTGACGGTCACTTTGAGAGGCCTCGAGGGCCGTAGGTGGCCCCAGGGCCAGGTTTTGGGCACCTCTGTTCTAGACTGAAGAGCCCCAAACACTGTAGCCTTTCCTCATAAGGGAGGCGCCCCTGCCCAGTCATCCTTTTGATCACTCTCTTCTCCACCTTTTCTTCTATGTCCTTTTTGAGATCTGGTGACCAGAACTGTACACAATACTCTAGATGTGGCCTTACCAAAAATTGTACAATGGCATAATAATATTGGTCGTTTATTACCAATCCCCTTTTTAATGATCCCCAGCATGGAATTGGCCTTCAGTTTTACTGCACGTTGGGTTGACAGTTTCATTGAGCTGTCCACCGGCATCCCAAGATCTCTCTCCTGAGCTGTCACAGACAGCTCAGAATCCATGTGCAAGTGGGACCCAAACATTTTAGCACTGGGACCCGCTTTTTGAAATAATACTCTATCAGGACCCATCCAGCTTTACGAGCCCTTAAGAAAAAGTGTTTCACTCTTAAGCCTCTGTTTTTATCATTTTACTATAGGGAGGATCCTCTTCTGGAGCATTTGTTGGCGTTCATAGGATTGGGACCATTCTGGTGGCTGCTGCAGCCCTAGAGGCCACTGCCTGATTTATGAATGCCAGAGGGAGTGGCTACAAGGGTGATTGGGCAGCAGAGCTCCCCGAAGTAGCAGCTGCTTAATCTTTAACACACATGGCCTCGTTAAACTAGCCTGAGTAAATTGAAGTAAATTTTATATATAATTTAAATAATAAATAAATAATTTACATAAGTAAATAATAAATTGAGCTGTAATCGTAAACTTATAGGGGAACCTTGTGCACATCTTGGCTGATGATAAAGTCAAGTCTGTGCACATGTGCCGAGTGAGTTTCCTTCTGTTTCAGGGGAGGGGGGGACACACGCAGGCAGGCCTACCTGTGTTCTGCTGCCCTGTGAGGGGCCTGGAGCCATTACCTTCCCCTTCTCTGGTTCTCTCCCCCCCCCCCGCAGGTAGAGAAGCTGCTGCACCCCCTGCTGTACCAGCAGTACCAGCTGAAGAAGGCAGCCATGGAGAAGGCCTGTGGGCACCGGGATGTGGAGCGCCTGCTGTACCACGGCACCACTGAGCAGTCCAGCCGGGAGATCTGCCAGCTTGGCTTCAACCGGAGCTTCTGTGGCAAGAACGGTGAGCTGCCGGCTGATGGGGTGCAGGGAGAGGCTGGGGGAAGCCCACCCAGCTGTTGGCGGTTGCAGTGGCAGCTAGGGCACTGAAAGGAAGGCCTTGGGTCCCCCTGCCCTCCCACTGTGTCCTCCTGGGGCCCGAGTGCAGGGTCTGTGAGGGGTCAGGCCCTGGGGGGGCTTGGTTTGGCTCACCACAGGTCACGGGTCCTGCAGCTGCTCTGATGGCACCTGATGCTCTTCTGGTCTTTGCTAGAAGCTCCGCAGTGGTGATGGGCACATCAGGCCCTGTGGAGCAAGCCAGGGAGGGGCCTGGCAAGGGGCACACACCCTTGCCCCCACACTGCTCCGCAAGGGTTGCCTTGAGCCAACTGCTGCCCCTTCCTGTGTGTGTTCCCAGCCACCCGCTACGGCCATGGGGTGTATTTTGCCTCGAGGGCGGCAATCTCGGTGCAGGACCAGTACTCGCCCTGCAGCAAGGACGGCAACAAGTACATCTTTGTGACGCGAACGTTGACTGGGGACTACGCAGCCGGCCACCAGGACCTGCGTGCGCCCCCCCTGCGGGAAGACGTCCCTACCCCACGGCGCTACGACAGTGTGGTAGACAACCCCCGGTCCCCCAGTATCTTTGTCGTCTTCCATGACACACAGGCCTATCCCCAGTACCTCATCACCTGCCAGTGGTCCAGGCCTCACTGATGGGTGGGGAGAAGCAGCTGAGACTGATCTTCCGGGCATCTGCCTGCTTCCCGCCACCACGTGCCTTAACGTCCTCTCTGCCGAGGGAGGGAAGGTGGTCTGTTCTTGAGGGGCATCTGCGCCAGGCTGCTTTATCTCTGCTGTTGGTGGAAGGGGTCACCTTCCACCACGCCTGGGTACTGGGCGCGTGTTCTTTGGCTGCACAGGGCCAGGGCTGGGAAACACTTTGGAGAAGGGCTTGTGTGCAGAAAAGAAGCACAGAATAAAGTGAGCCAGTCACATCTGCCTACCTTGTCTGTTGCATGTGTGTCAGCCCATGTGGGGGGGCAGGCGTGTCCCCCAACCCCTCCTTTTTTGCTTGGCTCTGGGGGGGGCATAGGATGCCAGGGGGAGCAGAGGAATGGAAGCTTACAGTGACCGGTGGCAGAGAGGAGGCTGGGGCTGGCAAATTGGCTGTGATGTGTTGCCTTCTCTCCCCTGCCTGGTTAGGAACTAGTAAATTAAGAAGGTAGAAATTTGCAGGGCTGCAAATTGACAAGCTGCACCTGCTGGCATTCCATCCTCTACACTCTTGTTAAGGATCCCTAAAGTTGAAAAGTTGGTCATTCTGCCATAGAGTCTTACATGGATGGTTCTCTGCCTGTTCAGTAGCACTGTGTCCTCAGTGTTGTGAGGTTTGGGGTTGAGGGGCTCCTCGCCATGGGCATTTCACCATAAGGAGCCTCGGGCATGGGTATGTGGATCACATGCTGATTGGCCTGCAGAGTGCAAAGGCTGTGACCCTGGTGTATCGTCACAGTAGGCTGCTGGACAGCGCTGCGGAGGAGACTGTGGTCCTGGACCACCAACAGCCTTGTGAAGTGTGGCGGGATCATTCTGGAAGCCAAATTGGAACTGCTGGGCAGGAAGCCAAAGGCCACAACCACCAGGGCAGCGTTCCTGGCAGCACGATACAGCTGCAGGGGAGGCAGCCGGCAAGAACTGAGGAGCCACCATCTGTGGGCGAGGCGGGGTGGCGGGAGGAGGGGCTTGAGCTGTAAAGGACTAGGGCGTGTCTGGGGCCAAGTGTTATGTTTATAAGTGGATGCATTGGACTGGCCCCGCCGTGCAAGCAGACTGTTGACTGCCGTTGGACATCTGCAGGGCGACAGGAGGTGCTAGACCCATCCCTGGGTGGGAGGAGCTGGGCAGCACCTGGGACAAATCGCCCCTGGGAGAGGAGGGTGCAGGTGTTCCCGGTCAGCCAGAAGGGTGCATTGAGGACAGGGCAGCAGCCTGGAGAGGAAAAGGCCTTGATGGAACTCTCAGGAAGGAGGCTGTGCATTAGCACTCACATGGTTGTGCAAGGAGCTGCAGAACCCAGGCAGGAGCTGGAGCTGACTTGGGGGGCTGAGGAGGATTGGGGGGGGAAGAGACAGTTATTGTGGGTCACAGGCTTTATAGAAAGGCCAGAAGGGGTGAGTGGAGGGGTGGCCCTGCATTCAAACGGTGTGGAATTCAACCAAGTAGAAGGGTTCCTGAGGGGCATGCATCGGGGATGGGTGACTCGACTTGTATGATTCAAACTTGAGGCGCCAAACATGCATTTCCCACAGTCGTGGACTTGACGCGCGTTTTGAAACCGGAAGGGACTTGGGAGTTTTTCTTGGGAAGAAGTGGAGCTTCAGAAACTTGAGTCTGTCTACAGGTAGGATGGGGATAGCGGGAGTGTTAAATTAGAACACACATATGCACACCACCAGCAGCTCTGACTTTTCTGTGGAGCTGTGCCTGGCTAGTTTATCGAAAAGACTCTGACTTGAGTCGGGGTCCCCAAAAGGCTCTGGCTGAATCATGAAGGCTTGTGCACAAGTGGAGTCAAAGGGAGCAGGGGCCGAGTCGAGCTGTGGGGGATCAGCACGTCCCTGCAATGCACACGGCTATTTAATTTAGGGGGTGGGAGCGTCATAAACTTAGGGGGGTTTGGGCTGCTCAGAGTTCTTGGTTCTCGAACCCTAAAGCCCTCAAGCCCCCCCCGTCCAGTAGTAGTGCCACCACCCTGTATGTGCCAGTGCCGCAGTCCAGGGACACTGAGATCCTCTAGGCTTAATTCTATCCCTTGCAGGCACTGAGCGCTTTCTCCAATTAAAGCTTCAGTCCTCAAGTTACTAGGCCTCAATGAGCATGTGGTAGCACTGTAAGCACTGTAAGGCTGATACTTCCTGGCAATTGGAGGTTACAGTCTCATCAGACTCGTTAGCTGGCTGTTGTTGCATCTTTAGTTTTCTGGTCTGTACAGCCAGGATATCTGTTCCCTCTGCCTGTTTTCGTACTTGTTCATCTGCGAACGCCAGGTCTGACCCAATCAGCACTGAAGGCGAGCTAGATGCACGAACTAGAAAGAATTGGGGTTCTTTAAAGGCTTTATACTCACATTCTAAAGTTATTAACTTATAGAAGCGGGGAATTGGGGAGTCAAACAAATACGTGTCTGTACAATGCTTGGATTTTTGTGCTGTTTCATTTCCTAAAGAGTCAAACAACTCTTGAGAAATGAACGAAACGTCGCTCCCAAAATCTTCACACCCTAGGGTTTGAAATTTTCCCCCACACAATGGAATAGGTTGCTTTTGCTTGTCATTCACCCATTTTCGCTGCTCCCTGGAAATTAGTGTCCATCTACAGTACTTCGCATCGTAGCAACTGGTAGAGAGTCTCTATTGTTTTCTGAGATGGCTTCACAACTCCCTCCTCCTCCTAGAGCTCTTACAAGTACCTGGGAAATTTTCCCAATAGAGGAGTGGGCTGACCTCCCCCCCCTTCCCTCAGGGAACTGCTGGGGCTAAGAGCAGTCTGTTCAAGGCTGGTCTTTTGCCGGTTTTTGGGCTCCGCGTCTTCATGAGATTCGCTAGGGCCCTCCCCTGGGGCATACCCTGCAACAGGTTTTACCTGGGGCCCCAATGGTTTACTTACAGTCTTAAGGGTTGGAGTTAGCACAGCATTTCCATTGGTATTTTGCCCACAGAATTTTCTTACATGACCTGCCTGACCACATTCGTAGCAGTAGAGATCATTAGTTGTGGGGCTGCAGCATTTCCTGGGAATTTGCGGAAGTCAGCTGGCTTTGGTTGCCTGGCAACGGCTGTTTCTTTGTTGGCTGACCAGGATCTCTGCCGTTCCCCTCCTCCTCCTTTCTTTGCTGGTTGTTGCTGAAAGCTTTTAGGCTGCCCATTTGGCTGGCTTCTGTTGCTGGCTCGTTGATGCTGCCTTCGGGATGCAATTTCATCTGCTATCCTTGCAGCTTGCAGAGCGGTTGCAGGCTGCCTTTCCGCTACCCAGTCTGCCAATGCTGGCGGTAAATAGGAGAAAAAGTGTTCTTTCGCCATCAACTCTCTCCACTGCTGCACAGTTTCTGCTCCTGCGGTCTCGGCCCAGGTGGTCAAAGCTCTCGCTAAACGCAGCTGGAAATTAGTATACGTTTCATCCGGCTTTATTTCTGCAGGGTGGAATTTCTGCCTTGCCATTTGCTCATTTATGGCCAGATTCTCCTTGACTAAGAACTTAAACAGTTTGTAATTGTGCCTTTGTTCTTTAGGTAGTCCTGCAAGTATGTGCGCTAGTTCTGTACCCACACATTGTGAACGGAGTATGCGCAACCATAATTTCTTAGGAACTTGCTCATCCTCACATGCTTGTTCAAACATAGCAAGATAGGACATCCCCATCACGGATGTACCTTTGAAACATATGTCGGTCCCATTGCTCTGTGAGACGCTTCCTTTGTCCTCTCCGATCCTCCATCTGCATTTCTATAAGGCGCTGTTGCATGGCAAAGATCGCAGCCCAGTCTCCTGCTGAGGGCACTGCAGCTCCTGGGGAAGCTCCAGCAGCATTCCCATCCCCCGCCACTTGCGTTGGCGGTGGGGCTGTCGGTGCAGGAGTGGGTGGAGGAGGTGTGGAAACTGGCAACACAGGGCTCACAGCAGCAGGCTCAGAGGACGGTTGTAAAGGAGGCTGTGCTCTTACCGTGGAGTGCGATGCTGGCTTTTGCAAGGCAGGCCACTCATCCTTTTGTCCTTTTACAACAGTTCCTTGCCACGAGCCTCCGCTTGGCAGCATCCAAGGGTCCTTATCACTTTCTGCATCACTTTCATCCGTCCACTCCAACTCTGGATGAAATTTGAGAGCAGACCTGCTGGCAGCCGCACCTGGCATGTTGTGCCTCTGCGGATTGCTCTGGTTCTCTGCGCTCCATGACGCACGTGCTTTGAACCTCTGTCTCTCTTCCTCCCTGCTGAGTTCAGTGCACCCCTGAGTGCCCTGTCGGGGGCCTCTCATCCTCCATGGTCATAGATGGCACAGATCTGTAAGCCTCTTCCACTAGGCTTGGGTTTGGGAATCCCATACGTCGACTGGCATTGATCCCACAGCCCCCTCCACCTCTTCAAAATCAAGCAACTGCTCTCTGAACATCATGTTGCTATCTTCTACCCTATGCTAGTTCTGCTTAACGTTGCTGAGGCAGAACAGCCCTTACTGCCAAAATAACAAACCACTGAAATCTTTGTAGAGGTTTGCCTCTGCCTTAAGTGTAACCACTTTTGGGAACAAAGTTCAGTTGAAATCCCACCGCTAGGCCACCATGTTGTAAACTTAGGAGGGTTTGAGGTGCTCAGAATTCTTGGTTCTCAAACCCTAAGGCCCTCAAGGCCCCCGTTCAGTAGTACTGCCACTACCCTGTATGTGCCAGTGCCTCATAAGAACATAAGAACAGCCCCACTGGATCAGGCCATAGGCCCATCTAGTCCAGCTTCCTGTATCTCACAGCGGCCCACCAAATGCCCCAGGGAGCACACCAGATAACAAGAGACCTCATCCTGGTGCCCTCCCCTACATCTGGCATTCTGACTTAACCCATTCCTAAAATCAGGAGGTTGCGCATACACATCATGGCTTGTACCCCATAATGGATTTTTCCTCCAGAAACTCGTCCAATCCCCTTTTAAAGGCGTCTAGGCTAGACGCCAGCACCACATCCTGTGGCAAGGAGTTCCACAGACCAACCACGCGCTGAGTAAAGAAATATTTTCTTTTGTCTGTCCTAACCCGCCCAACACTCAATTTTAGTGGATGTCCCCTGGTTCTGGTATTATGTGAGAGTGTAAAGAGCATCTCCCTATCCACTCTGTCCATCCCCTGCATAATTTTGTATGTCTCAATCATGTCCCCCCTCAAGCGTCTCTTTTCTAGGCTGAAGAGGCCCAAACGCCGTAGCTTTTCCTCGTAAGGAAGGTGCCCCAGCCCCGTAATCATCTTAGTCACTCTCTTTTGCACCTTTTCCATTTCCACTATGTCTTTTTCGAGATGCGGCGACCAGAACTGGACACAATACTCCAGGTGTGGCCTTACCATCGATTTGTACAACGGCATTATAATACTAGCCGTTTTGTTCTCAATACCCTTCCTAATGATCCCAAGCATAGAATTGGCCTTCTTCACTGCCGCCACACATTGGGTCAACACTTTCATCGACCTGTCCACCACCACCCCAAGATCTCTCTCCTGATCTGTCACAGACAGCTCAGAACCCATCAGCCTATATCTAAAGTTTTGATTTTTTGCCCCAATGTGCATGACTTTACACTTACCGACATTGAAGCGCATCTGCCATTTTGCTGCCCATTCTGCCAGTCTGGAGAGATCCTTCTGGAGCTCCTCACAATCACTTCTGGTCTTTACCACTCGGAAAAGTTTGGTGTTGTCTGCAAACTTAGCCACTTCACTGCTCAACCCTGTCTCCAGGTCATTTATGAAGAGGTTGAAAAGCACCGGTCCCAGGACAGATCCTTGGGGCACACCGCTTTTCACCTCTCTCCATTGTGAAAATTGCCCATTGACACCCACTCTCTGCTTCCTGGCCTCCAACCAGTTCTCAATCCACGAGAGGACCTGTCCTCTAATTCCCTGACTGTGGAGTTTTTTCAGTAGCCTTTGGTGAGGGACCGTGTCAAATGCCTTCTGAAAGTCCAGATATATAATGTCCACGGGTTCTCCCGCATCCACATGCCTGTTGACCTTTTCAAAGAATTCTATAAGGTTCGTGAGGCAAGACTTACCCTTACAGAAGCCATGCTGACTCTCCCTCAGCAAGGCCTGTTCGTCTATGTGTTTTGAGATCCTATCTTTGATGAGGCATTCCACCATCTTACCCGGTATGGATGTTAGGCTGACCGGCCTATAGTTTCCCGGGTCCCCCCTCTTTCCCTTTCTAAAAATAGGCGTGACATTTGCTATCCTCCAATCTTCTGGCACCGTGGCAGTTTTGAGGGACAAGTTGCATACCTTAGTCAAGAGATCTGCAACTTCATTCTTCAATTCCTTAATAACCCTTGGGTGGATGCCAACAGGGCCCGGTGACTTATTGATCTTTAATTTATCAATGAGGTCTGAAACATCTTCTCTTTTAACCTCTATCTGACTTAACTCCTCAGTTAGGAGGGGCCGTTCGGGCAGCGGTATCTGCCCGAGGTCTTCTGCCGTGAAGACAGATGCAAAGAACTCATTTAATTTCTCTGCCATCTCTAAGTCTCCTTTTATCTCCCCTTTCCCTCCTTCACCATCCAGAGGGCCAACCGCTTCTCTGGCGGGTTTCCTGCTTCTAACATATTTGAAGAAGCTTTTATTATTCCCCTTAATGTTGCTGGCCATGCGTTCCTCATAGTCTTGCTTGGCCTCCCATATCACCTTCTTACATTTCTTTTGCCACAGTTTATGTTCCTTTTTAGTCTCCTCATTAGGGCAAGACTTCCATTTACGGAAGGAAGCTTCCTTGCCCTTCACAACCTCTCTAACTTGGCTGGTTAGCCATGCGGGCACCCTCCTGGATTTAGTGGAACCCTTCTTTCTTTGCGGTATACACCTCTGCTGGGCCTCTATTACTGTTGTTTTAAGCAGCCTCCATGCACTCTGGAGAGATTGGACTCTTTTTACCCTCTCTTTCAACCTCCTTCTAGCCAGCCTCCTCATTTGAGGGAAGTCCGCACGTCGGAAGTCAAGGGTTTTTGTTAGAGATTTGCCTGGTATTCTTCCCCCAGCGTGCATGTCAAAACGGATCGCAGCATGATCACTGTTCCCCAATGGCTCAGTAACGTTTACATCTCTAACCAGGTCCTGCGTACCGCACAAAATTAAATCCAGAGTCACCTGTCCTCTGGTGGGCTCCGTGACTAGCTGATCTAAGCCACAGTCATTTAGCACGTCAAGAAATCCGGTTTCCTTATCGTGACCAGAACACAAATTGACCCAGTCAATATGAGGATAATTGAAGTCCCCCATGATTACAACCCTGTCCCTCCTTGTCACCTCCCTGATCTGTTTCCTCATTTCAAGGTCCCCATCCAATTTCTGGTCTGGAGGACGGTAGCACGCCCCCAGTATTACATCGCTGCACAAGCCTGGTAATTTAACCCATAGAGATTCTACGGTGGAGTCGGACCCACCTTCAATCTCTACTTTGCTGGATTCTATCCCTTCCTTAACATAAAGGGCCACCCCACCTCCAACACGCCCCTGCCTGTCCCTCCTGTAGAGTTTATAGCCCGGGATTGCGGTATCCCACTGATTCTCCGCATTCCACCAGGTTTCCGTTATGCCCACTATATCAATATTTTCCCTTGTCACCAGACATTCCAGTTCTCCCACCTTTGCTCGTAGACTTCGGGCATTCGCATAAAAGCATTTATACACGGAATGCCCCAGGATGGGCTGCTTATTCGCTCCTTTGTCCCCGCATCCTGTCATTGTGCCAAACCGTCTATCACATCCCATCACCCTACCTTTCCCAATTTCTTCTCCTACCCTGCCTTTGTCTTGTTGTTCTCTAACCTCCCCATCCTCATCCCATAGGGATGAGGGGTCCCGAACCGGATGCCCCTCGGCTCCTGTCGGCCTTCCCCCAGGGATCAGTTTAAAAGCTGCTCTGCCACCTCAGTCCAGACACCATAGCCTTTCCTCCTAAGGAAGGTTCCCCAGCCCAGTAATCATCTTAGTCACTCTCTTGTGCACCTTTTCTAATTCCACCATGTCCTTTTTGAGATGTAGTGACCAGAACTGGACGCAGTACTCCAGGTGTGGCCTTACCATCAATTGTACAACAGCATTATAATATTAGCCGTTTTATTCTCTTCACCTTTATCTTTATTTAAAACAAAACACACGCACAAAACATCTCAAAAATACCTCCTAACATTACAGCAATGGTGAAGTCACAAATTCTAGTTACTTATACTACATATCTAAATTTCCAGTTTTTTCTGACAACCACTCTCATCTCCCCTAAATCATCCTCATCTGTGTTAAATCTATGTACGATATCTCTATCAATTAACTTATCTTAATAAGCCTCTTCCGCTAGGCTTGGGTTTGGGAATCCCATACGTTGACTGGCATTGATCCCACAGCCCCCTCCACCTCTTCAAAATCAAGCAACTGATCTCTGAACATCATGTTGCTGTCTTCTACTCTATGCTAGTTCTGCTTAACATTGCTGAGGCATAGAAGGCCAATTCTATGCTTGGGATCATTAGGAAGGGTATTGAGAACAAAACGGCTAGTATTATAATGCCATTGTATAAATCTATGGTAGGGCCACACCTGGAGTATTGTGTCCAGTTCTGGTCGCCGCATCTCAAAAAAGACATAGTGGAAATGGAAAAGGTGCAAAAGAGAGTGACTAAGATGATTACGGGGCTGGGGCACCTTCCTTACGAGGAAAGGCTGCGGTGTTTGGGCCTCTTCAGCCTAGAAAAGAGACGCCTGAGGGGGGACATGATTGAGACATACAAAATTATGCAGGGGATGGACAGAGTGGATAGGGAGATGCTCTTTACACTCACACATAATACCAGAACCAGGGGACATCCACTAAAATTGAGTGTTGGGCGGGTTAGGACAGACAAAAGAAAATATTTCTTTACTCAGCATGTGGTCGGTCTGTGGAACTCCTTGCCACAGGATGTGGTGCTGTCGTCTACCCTAGACGCCTTTAAAAGGGGATTGGACAAGTTTCTGGAGGAAAAATCCATTATGGGGTACAAGCCATGATGTGTATGCGCAACCTCCTGATTTTAGAAATGGGTTATGTCAGAATGCCAGATGCAAGGGAGGGCACCAGGATGAGGTCTCTTGTTATCTGGTGTGCTCCCTGGGGCATTTGGTGGGCTGCTGTGAGATACAGGAAGCTGGACTAGATGGGCCTATGGCCTGATCCAGTGGGGCTGTTCTTATGTTCTTATCTTCTTTACTTTCCCCTCTCATCTCATGCAGCAGGTTAATAAACACATTTCATTTACTACCTATGGTTGGCAACCTTCAGTCTCGAAAGACTATGGTATAAGCCTACAGCATCCGGTATTCCCAGGCGGTCTCCCGTCCAAGTGCTAACCAGGCCTGACCCTGCTTAGCTTCCAAGATCAGATGAGATCAGGTATGTGCAGGGCAACAGTTGTTTTTCTCCATTTCATATTAAATTCCCTTTCCATGTTTATCATATGTTAGCATGAAATTTTCAATCTTTACTCTGAATACTTATTTTTCAGAAAATGAAGACTTCTAAGAAAAGAGAAATTTTTTTAAGAGACAACATTCATCCTTAAAAAGTACAAATGATCTGCTAGTTTCTCAGTAAACTGTGAAATAAAAGATTGAATAGTTCTTTAGAAAGAACATCATAAACTTACTGTAATTAAATATCTATCTCATATCTAATATTCACCCTTCTATCTATATTCATTTTATATAGTTCCAGATACATAAAATGTTTATCATTATTCTCTTCTTCTAGCCCAGGGGTGCCCAAACCCCGGCCCTGGGGCCACATGCGGCCCTCGAGGCCTCTCAATGCAGCCCTCAGAAAGCCCCCAGTCTCCAATGAACCTCTGGCCCTCCAGAGATTTGTTGGAGCCCGCATTGGCCCGACGCAACTGCTCACAGCATGAGGGCAACTGTTTGACCTCTCACATGAGCTATGAGATGAAGGCTCCCTCCACTTCTTGCTGTTTCACGTCTGTGATGCAGTAGCAGCAGCAAAGGAAAGCCCAGCCTTGCTTTGTGCAAGGCCCTTTATAGGCCTTGAGCTATTGCAAGACCTTCATTCATTCATATAAGTTCGTCTTTAATATGTTCATTTATGTAAACTTATGTAAATTTATTCAAATTTTAAATGTAAATTAATTTCCCCCCCCTCCCCAGCCCCTGACACAGTGTTAGAGAACTGATGTGGTCCTCCTTCCAAAAACTTTGGACACCCCTGTTCTAGCCTTATAGTTTGCCATCCCAGATGTTTCACCTACTCCATATGCTTTAACCAACTCCTTCCCCTCTAAGATTCAACTGTAACTCTTCTCTTATCAACTTACTCCACTTTTTCTTTACCCTTCATCTCCTGCTCCTGTCCAGTTGGAAGTCTGTTCAGTCCACCTGCACATGCTCTCCACCCCCAAAAACCTGTGTCTCCCCAAAAACCAATTCCTTATTGTTGTCCTTTACCTACAGGCCAAAGCCATCTTGATTCTCTTCCTCTCTTCTCACACAGACATCCAATTGCTAGTTGTCCTGCTTGATTTCAGCTCCTTGTATTCCCCCTTTTTGAGCTTCGTGCTTTCCTTCTGACAATGATTCTGAGTCTCTTTCCAACTCAGCACTGCTGTTTCAAAGATTTTGCAACTTTCCTTTGATTTTTGCATCCATTTTTAAATCAAATTTTTGTACAAAGTTCTCCAAAAGCTGTTTGAAAAGTTCATAGGTGAGTCCTGACTCCATGACTTTTATATTTTAAGTAATTATTCCTGCATTTCGTCTCTTACACCACCAGATGTCACTATCTTTAAGAGTCCACTGTCTTCATACTCTGATATTTTCTCACTGGATCTTTATTTCAACAACATTCCACACATTCCAGAAAGCCACAATCCCTTTAAATGAGTATTTTGATCTCAAATAAAACCACAATTTTTCTTTTTAAAATCTTTTTCTTTCCACCTACTGCAGGCAGTTCAAATCCTTTACGATTCAATTCTCTTCTTAACTTCTCTTAAAAACAAAATAGTCCCATCCTTGTAAACTTCCTCGCTCAGTCGTTAATTTTTCTTATCTGTGGATGTCAGATTAAGTCCTCGCTTCATAAAAATCATAAATCTTCTCTTCACCACTTGCCTTAGAAATGTGAATAAAAGTTGGGGGGAAGACTGGGTCTTCTTTGCCATCGCGAAAGAGTTGAGCCGATGAACACCCCTTAACAACCCCCCTGCATCTTTCTTGAACAGCCTTCGCTGTCAAAGGTTGATACAGAAGTTTTTCCTGTCCAATCAGAGTCTCTTCTCTTGGATCTAGTCCTGCTTTCAGAAAAGAGCAAATAGCCCTTTTCCATATGACAGCCCTTCAGGCATTTGAAGAGTGCTGTCAAATCTCCTCTCAGCCTTCTTTTGTCCAGGCTGAACATACCAAGTTCCCTCAACATTTCTTCGTAGGGCTTCTCCTCCAGCCCTCTGATCATCCTCTCGCTCTCCTCTGAACCTCCTCCAGTTTGGCTGCATCTTTCCTAAACGGAGGTGCCCAGAACTGGACTCAGTACTCCAGGGGAGGTCTGATCACCACAGAATAAAGTGGGACCACTACTTCTTACAACTTCAAAGCCATGGTTTTACTGATGCAGGTAAAGAAGGTAATGAAATGTCTGAAATGTCTGCGTGACTTCCTCTTTGCCGACGATGCAGCTGTCACTACCCACTCTGCCAAAGATCTCCAGAAGCTCATGGATCGTTTTAGCAAGGAATGCCAAGATTTTGGACTGACGATCAGCCTGACGAAAACACAGGTCATGGTTCAGGATGTAGACTCACCTCCCTGCATTACAATCTCTGCACATGAACTGGAGATTGTCCATGACTTTGTGTACCTTGGCTCAATGATCTCCGACACTCTTTCTCTCGATACTGAGCTAAACAAATGCATCGGTAAAGCAGCTAGCACGTTTTCCAGACTCACAAAGAGAGTCTGGTCCAACAAGAAGCTGATGGAACATACCAAGATCCAGGTCTACAGAGCTTGCGTCCTGAGTACACTTCTGTACTGCAGCGAATCATGGACTCTTCGCTCACAACAGGAGAGGAAACTGAACGCTTTCCACATGCGCTGCCTCCGACGCATTCTCGGCATCACCTGGCAGGACAAAGTTCCAAACAACACAGTCCTGGAACGTGCTGGAATCCCTAGCATGTATGCACTGCTGAAACAGAGACGCCTGCGTTGGCTTGGTCATGTCGTGAGAATGGATGATGGCCGGATCCCAAAGGATCTCCTCTAAGGAGAACCCGTGCAAGGAAAGCGCCCTACAAGTAGACCACAGCTGCGATACAAGGACATCTGCAAGAGGGTTCTGAAGGCCTTAGGAGCGGACCTCAACAAGTGGGAAACCCTGGCCTCTGAGCGGCCCGCTTGGATGCAGGCTGTGCAGCATGGCCTTTCCCAGTTTGAAGAGACACTTGGCCAACAGTCTGAGGCAAAGAGGCAAAGAAGGAAGGCCCATAGCCAGGGAGACAGACCAGGGACAGACTGCACTTGCTCCCAGTGTGGAAGGGATTGTCACTCCCGGATTGGCCTTTTCAGCCACACTAGACGCTGTTCCAGAACCACCTTTCAGAGCGCGATACCAGAGTCTTTTGAGACTGAAGGTTGCCAACAGGACTGATGCAGGCTAAAATGGCATTTGCCTTCTTTGCAGCCGCATCACACTGCTGACTCATGATCCACTTGTGATCCACATGTGCTTGTGATCCACATGTGCTGCCAAGCCAGGTGTCTCCCATTTTATACCTGTGTCTGGTTATTTTTGCCTAAGTGCAGAACCTTCATTTGTCCCTGTTGAACTTCATCTTACTCATTTTGGCCCAGTATTCCATTTTGTCTAGGTGCCAAATCTTATCAAATTTTCCAGTGGTGGTGCAGCTGTGCCAATGGGGCGTGCACTGCATGCTGTGGTAGGGAGGCAGTCACAGAGGCTTCCTCAAAGTATGGGAACATTTGTTCCCTTACCCTGGGGTTGCATTGTGGCTGTGCTGGTGCTGGAAAGTTGGATAGGATTGGGCCCCAAGTCTTCCTTGAGGTTTCTACAGTCTTCTGTTGCGTTTGCTACTCCTCCCAGTTTGGTGTCAGCCAAGGCCTGCCAGTGACGGCTGGCCCAAGCATCACTGACCTTTCCTGGCAGCACCACAGGCCTAGTTGGTGGGGATGCCAAGCCCCCCTGGAGATTGCAGGTGGGAGACAGTCGGTCTCGTTCCTGACCCCGTGTTAAGCAGCAGTGAGAGGGGCTGCTGTGCCGCTAGTTCCAGCTGGCAGAGGGAGAGGTTGGGACAGAGCTGCTGGTGGCCAACGTTACAGGACTAGTCTGGGACCAGTGGCATAGCTAGTGACGGGTGGGCTGCCACAGGTGCCACCCATGGGGGGTAAGGGCCCAATCCTATCCAAGTCTTTCCTGGGAGTAAGCCCCATTGACTATAATGGAACTTACTTCTGAGTAGACATGCATAGGATTGGGCTCTGAGCAGTGGCATAGCTAGGTCATTTGAAGAGCCTAGTATTGGGGTTACAGGGAGAGGGCAGAAGGATACTGCACCAGCCCACCTTGCTTCAACCAATCTTCGTATGGGCCAAGTGCCCGCCCTGCACCCTCCGCTCCTGTTGACCCGAGCCTTTCCAGCCTACGGATCCCCCACCCAGGACTGAGATTTAATTTGTCCAGCAGAGCCAGATGAATCCGACTGTTGAACTGTGAACAAAGCCTCCTTGAGGGGCTCGTGGCCCAGTGACGTAACTGGGTCCTAATGAGTGTGAAAAACTGTCAAAACTAAGTCGCCTTTGCCAGTCCCATCAACACTCCCAGTGGTTCTTCTCAAGAGCGGGTAAGTGCGCGGCCAGTCACCCCTTACTGAGGTTGCCCTTGCCACCCCGGGGGAGGGGCAAAGGGCAGCTATGTGACTTAATTATAAACATTTTTATACCACCCTTCCTCTAAGCAGCTCAGGGAGGTGTACATGGTTCCTCCCCTTATTTTGTCCTCACAACAACCCTGTGAGGTAGGTGAGACTGAGAGATAGTAATAGTCATGACATGAAGTGAATAATAATAATGGCCAGAAAATAAATGCAGTGAATATTTCCCCACAAGTAATGGATAAAATTCTGCATCAAATAGTATGTAACATGGTGGTATAATTCCTAAAAGCCATAATTTCCACAAATTTGGTCACTAGGGTGTCACTCCCCCACCCCCAGGATGTCTCATTGGTGCGTTTTGAGTTAAGGCAGCAGTTCCCAAACTTTTAGCACCAGGACCCACTTTTTAGAATGACAATCTGTCTGGGACCCACCAGAAGTGATGTCATGGATGGAAATGACATCATTAAGCAAATTAAAACAATTAAATTAAGGAAAAACAAATAAATAATGGGAAGCCAGCTGTGCTCCACCAAGTGAATTGTCTCTGTAGCCTGCCTGCAATAACACCCCCCCCCCCACAAATAGTGAGATTTTCAGCCCTCCCTGGTGCCCACCTTACCAGCTCAAGCCTCTGTTTTATTCTTTTTGGGGGGCTGCTGCTTTCCGGAGCACTTGTTGAGCTCCACTTTTACAAAATCAGGACCATGCTGCAGCCTTGCATTCCCCTGTGCCCAACTTGACCAGGAGCCAATGCATGCTTGCTTACTCGTGAGTAAACGCGGCCGTGTGGCTTAGTTTCACTTTCCATACTGCTCAATACGTTCGCCAGCTTGGCGGGAGGGAACTCTTTCTTGGGTGTTTCATGGGATCAGAACCATTCTGGTGTCGTTACCTTCCTCTTGGCCTGCCCTTTCCAATGGGCTAAGGCACGTTTGCCTACCCACAACTAAACACATGATATGCTCAGTTTCACTTCCATAAGGCTCCATGCATTTTTTTGTTTCACGGTTTTTTGGCCTTAACCTTTGATGGAAGGAAGATATTTCACTCTGACTTTTTCCATTGCATTCTGCTGGAAGTTCCACATCCAACAGTATATGACATGATGGGGTTATTCCTAACCACCACGATGTTAGCAATTTTGGTCTCTTGCGGTGTCATGCCCCCCACCCCTCACTAGCTACGCCACTGGCTCTGAGTGCCATTAAACCTTGGTAATGCCACTGGTGGGGAGGTTGGGTGTTGCTGGTAACTGGTTTAGATGACTTTTTAACTGGATTCATGGTGGACTGTAATCTATCAGTGGTTATTAACTAGGAAGGCTACACTGAACCCCCAGGTGCAGGAGCAGCCTGTCCCTGAGTACTAAGCGCAGGAGAGGGCCATGAAATATTCATGGCATTTATTTTCTGGCCATTATTATTATTAATTTCATGTCATGACTATTACTAACCCTTGGCCTTGCCTACCTCACAGGGTTGTTGTGAGGGCAAAAGAAGGGGAAGGGCCATGCACACCCCCGCCCCAGACAGGAAGGGCGGTATAAAAATGTGAGAAAGATGGATTACGTCGTGGGGGGGGGGTATCAAACGACGGAGCTACGCCACTACCCGCCTGGCTGGCCCCTTCTTCCACCTTTGCCCATCGCCCTTCTAGAGGGCACTGCCCCCCTTGCCCCGGCGGGCCCGTCACCGAGCGCGCCCGTCCAACTGCCCCAGCAAGGCTCAGCCGCCCGCGAAGCGCTGTGCCGAGCGACAGACTCCTCCGCGCCCGTAGCGGCGGCGCAGCCCCCCACAGAAACCCCCAGGGAGCGTCCCCGGCGGGGCAGGGCAGGGCAGGCAGTGTCAGGGGCCTCGACCGGCCCCTTCTGCTCTGCAGGGCAGCCGGACCGTCGAGTGCGCCCAGGCAGCAGGCTGCGAAGGCGCGCCGCGATGCCTCCGGCGGGCGCCCAGTCACCGCTGCCGAGTTGCGGGCCGGGAGCAGGGACGCTTCGCAGGGGGTCCGGCGAGCGCTCCTCCGAGCCAAAGGCGCGCGGGAGGAGGGGCGCCCGTCGTCGTCCAGCGCCCCTTCCCGAGTGCCGCGTTGGGGGCCGGGCAGCCCGGCACCACCGTGCGGGACTCCTGAGCCTCTGGCCCGAAGGACGTGCTGCGCGCCCCGGAGGGGCCCCGCTGAGCGGAGAGGCCCCGGCAGGCCTTCCTGCCCGGCCAGTCCTCCCCGCGGCGCATCCTTGGCGGCAGCCACGGGCGCTGCCTGGCCGCGCACATCTGGAACCCATCTGGGCCGGCCGGATGGCGAGGGTTAACGGGGCGGCCCGCCCCCGCCCGCCCTGCCTCCGTCCCTCCCTCCCCCGCGCTCTCGGCCGGCGTGGCGTGGCGTGGCGGGGCAGGCGCGGAGCATGGCCTTCCTCGGCCCCTGGACCCCGAGCGACCCCGCCTGGCTGCGGCTCGCCTGGGTGGCCGCGCTGGTGCTGGGCTCCCTGGGCATCTGGGCCGCCTTCCTGCTCTGCCCCCTGTGGGGGCGGCCAGGTAGGTCCCGCACCCGGGCGCAGCCCCGGCCTGGGAGGCGGCAGGAGGGGGCCCCTCGCGCTTCTCCCCGCGGCTCCGCTCGCGGTCCGGCACGAGCCGGGAGGCTGCTCGGCCCCAGAGCCCTTCCCCCGGCCGGCCGGCTGGCTGGCAGAGCGTCGGCCCGGCCCAGTCGGTCAGTCCGGAGCGAGGGGGTCGGGGAGCCCGGCCGGCGGGAGAGGAGCGGCTTCCGAAGGTAGAGCCCCCGGCGCTCCGCAGGCTGTGGGCCCCTCGGCCGGGGGGCGGCGCGATCCTCGACCGGCCGGCGCTCAGAGCGGGAGGTGCGCGGGCTGGTCGCGTCCGGAGGCGGAGGGTGCTCGGCGACACTCCTGCCCGGCTGAGCGGGCGAGGCGCTGGGTTCAAGTCGCCGCCCCGCCGGGAGGTGCCGCTGCGGGCTTCGGGGCAGCCTCTCCTGGAGGGCGCGGACACCCGGAGGGTCCGAGCGGCCCCCGCCCAGCTGCGCACTCCTCTCTTTTCCAGGGCAGCAGCTGGGCGGAGCAGAGCCTCGGCGCCTGTCGGAGGTAAGCCGTGCCGCCGGCTGCGCTGGGAAACCCCCCCCCCCGCCGGTCCCCTGGCGACTGTGCCCCTTCGGGAGCATCCAGCCGAGCCTGCTGCGCGGGGGGAGCAGCGGGCCGCTCCCTCCCAGGCTGCCAGCAGCAGCCCCCACGGCGCGTGGCAACCCGTCCCGCCTGGGGGCGCGAGAGGGCAAGGAGGCCTCCGGCAGGCTTGGTTTGCTGCGCTGGCCGGGCGGGCGGAGGGACAGCGTGGCCGCCCGGCGCTCCAGCCCCACAAGCCTTCCCCCTTCCGCTTTCCCCAGAAGCGGCGCAAGAAGACTGCCAAGGCGAAGCCGCCCTCCGGCCAGAGGGAGCGGGCCCAGCCCTCGCTCAAGGCGTCCGTCACGGCAGCCCGGCGGCAGGTAGGCTGAGCTCCCAGCTCCACTTCCCCACGGGGGGGGGCGACACTCTGCAGCCCAGCCGGGAGAGAGCGGGAGCTGCGCCCCCCAAGCCTGAAGGCTGGTCGTGCAGGGCCTGCCCCCCTCCCCGAAGGACAGCTGGCACAGCCCGTCCCAGCTGTGGCCTTGACGCTGTCCCGACGATGACCCCGTCGGGTGCGCGTCGGCCGGGCTTGTGGCTGGGAAGGCCGAGAGGGAGTCCCGGGAAGTCCGACGCCAGCTCGCCGCAGGCTCTCCTGCGGTGGTCCCAGCAGTGGAGGAAGCCCTGCTGCCCGCCTGGGCATCCCGTGGACCTCACGCGCAGGCGCCGTGGCCTCCCCCGGCTCCTGGCAGGCGAAGCGGGCTGAGACGGAGCCAGTGGGGACTCTCGCGCCCAGCCCTTCGGCCGCTGCCCCCCCCCTCCGCAAGGGGGCCGCTCTGACCTTTCCCGCCGTGCTCCGTCCAGGGAGGCCCCAGCTTCTGCTGGACCCGCTGCTGGGCCAGGCACACCGAGCAGTCTCTCTGCCTGCGAGCCCCAGGGCTCCGGCGGGACTGCTGGCCTTGACGGCCTGGCCTTGTTCTCTCTGCCAGACCCAGAGCCCCCCCTTGGACCCCCCATCTTAGCTCTGTCTGCTCTGGGGGTATCTTGCCACTGGGATCTGCAGGCAGGGTGCAGCCGCTGCTGTCTGCCTGGCTCTGCTGTCAACCCAGGAGGCCTCTAGGTGACTCTGGGGCAGAGGAGGGTGTGCCTGTTCCTGACCTGGCCTGCTGGGGGGGGGGCGTTTAGTTAGGGCTGAGAGCTGCAAGGCTGACCTTAGAGTACCAGGCCCATGAAGCCGCTTTCCACTGGGGCTGGGGAGAGGTTCCGTGGGGCACGTCTGCCTGGCACCGCAGAGGGGGCAGGCCGATTCCTGGGGTGGTTACTCTGTAGGTGCCAGTGGAGGCCTTAGCCCTGGGGCGGACTGCAGGTGGCGCTTCTCGGACCTGCGGGCAGCTGGCCTGAGGAGAATCGCATCACCAGCGAAGGCAGGCGAGAAATCAGGACCCGCCGGTCGGGGAAGCAGGTGCCAAGAGAAGAGCTGGCGCCGGACTGGCAGGACTGATTCCCTGCCGCCTTCTCTTTCCCAGACTGTGGGGCAGGAAGGCCCCTCCTTGGGGCTGGATCTGTCCGGAGCCTTGTGGTCTGGCCCCTGGGCCTCTCCATGCTCTCGGGTGGCTTTTCTGGCTCCTGGCAGATCTGCCCAGCAGGCCCCCCAGGAGCCGAAACGTGGCAAAGGGGGGGCAGCTCGGCCCCTCCACACACGGAGGGAGCTGGGCCTCCCTTGTGCCTCCTGGGGAAGCCTGCTGGGCTCCCTCTCTAGCACGACGGCTGTGTCTGGAGGCGAGGCCCTGCGGGGTCAGGCCTGCGGGCGGGAGCGGAGGGTGCCCGGAGCAGCCCGCAGCGGCAGCGAGCCTGGCACTAGCCCGGGCAGAGGGTGGCCGGGGGAGTGCCCGTGAGGAAGAGGCGGGGCCCGCGCTCCGGTGGCGACAGGCTTGGCCTCGCGGCAGGCAGCAGCGGAGCCGGTCCCTCCCTGCCGGCGGTGCTGGGAGGCTCCCCCTGTTGGGTGGCAGTGAGGCGCCTGCCGGGGCCCAGCCACCCCAGCACCGCACAGGCAGAGGGGCTTCGACGGCCACGGCCGGCCGGCCGCGGGACCAGTGCGCTCCCTGCTCGCCCTGGGCACCCTGGGCTGGCCGGGGGCGGGAGCGGCGGGCGGTCCTGGCGGCTGCGGCGCGCGCGTGCGCGGGGCTGTGCGGTGGCGGCTCCCTCCGCGTCCGCGGCTGCCCGGGCTCCCCGCCCGCCCGCCGGGTGAAGAAGTGCGAGCTGTCGGGCGGGTGGCGAGGCGAGATAGGGCGGGAGGCACCACGCCCGGCGGGCGGGCGGGGAGGAGCGTCGCTGGCCGGGCCGAGGCAGGAGCCGCCCCCTGCGCTGCGTGTCGCCGCCAGCAGCAGCGCCCGCCCTGCCCCCGCTGCTGCCAGCCAGCCAGCCAGCCAGCCGCGGTCCTGCTGCGCCTGAGCCTGCCTGCGCCGCCGCCCTTGCGAGGTAGGCGGCCGGCCGGGCATGCGTCGTCCGGGGAAGAGGAGCGGCGCGGCGCCCCCGGCACGGTGAGTGGGCCCCGCCAGGGCCGCCGCGGGCCTTGCTGCTGCCGGAGGCGGGGCCTGCCTGGGAGGGGAGGCTGGGCCGGGGGGGCTGGCAGGTGCGCCGGGCGGGGCGCCTGTGCCGCTCTCTGGCCGCCCCGCCCGCCCGCCGGCTCCCGCGGGTGGCGCTCGTGCAGCGGCGGCCCTGCGACTACCCACCGCGGCAGGCAGAGGCGGAGTGGCAGCCCTGCGCCCTCCCTGCCTCCGGCTGCCCGGCACAGGCCTCGGGGTGCAGGGAGTTCGCAGCGAGCCCGGCTGGCGGGGGTCGTGCCGCCTCCCGGGGCGCGAATGAGGCTCCCTGGGAAGCTCCCGCGCGGGGCTGCTGGGCAGGGGGTGCTGCAGGGGCGGCTCTCGGGGGGCCAAGGGGCCCCCCTTGCTTCCTCCTCCCGTTGCGGCCCAGACTGGGCATGGGGGCCGAGCAATGGGGGGTCGCCTCCAGCAGCTGATGCCTCGTGGAGGAGGGCAAAGGTGGATGCCCCAGGGGCGGGGCGGGGTCCAGTGGGCTGAAGCTGCAAGAGGGGAGACTTCCACTGGGAATCTGAAGACCCCTCCCAGGGAGCCCTCAGGCCGAGGTCCTCCAGGGAGGGTTTTCCAGCTTCAAGCAGGGTTGGATTAGATGGCCTTCGAGGTCCCTTCCAATTCTGTGGTTCAAGCTGGAACAAAGCCCCTCCCCCATGGCAGCCATGGAACGCCAGCTGAAGAGGAGCAGTGAAGAAGCAGCAAGGCACAGCCCCCACCCCGTTTTGTTGGAACAAAGTTCCCATTGATGGGGGGCAGTGTTCACTGAATCCATGCTTGCCAATTGTACAGTGACTTGAGGAGGGGAGAGCGTTTTTCGGTGGTCTAGGGAGGGCTGTCTTCAGTCCTGTCACCGGCTGGAGGTGGGTGGGCTGAAGGGTCAGAGGGACTTGAGGGAGTTCTCACTTGCTGCCCTTCTCTTCCTGGGGGCTGCTCAGGTGGGTTGCCTTCTGCAGGGTGTGGGTGTCACAGCAGTGTGTTGTGACCAAGCCTGATCATAGCACTGAGACAGCTTGTCCAGCCCAGAGGCGACAGGTTGTGGAGCGCCTGCCTTGTGATCTGTCCTCCTAGGAAAGGCGCTTCGAAAAGCCTCCCTCATTGCAGGTTGATCCTGTTTGCAGCTGTGATTTTACTCCCCAGAAGCATCTTCTGGCATTTCTCTTTCTGGCAGCTGCTCCCTTGCGCCTTAAGGGCCTAATCCTGTCCATTTTCCAGTGCCGGTGCAGCTTTACCAGTGGGGCGTGTGCTGCATCCTGAGGTGAGGAGGCAGCCACAGAGGCCTCCTTGAGGTATGGGAATGCTTGTTCCCTTACTTTGGGGCTGCATGGTGGCTGCAGCGGTGCTGGAAGAGCGTCATACGAGACTTCAGAGGTCCCATGTTAAACCAGCCACTGAACGAGGGGCAGCTCTTGCCAGTCCTGTTTGTCTGGGGAACTGAAGCTGTTCTGGAAACAGATTCTCCAAACAAAAATGGCTGCGGGTGGAGCAAGTCGGCAGGTTCTCTGTGGATTGTTAGGTGATGGGGAAGGAGTGCTGTGGCATTTCTGTGCCTGTTGTAGTGTGATGTGTCCTGGCACGTGTGATGCGGTGTGTGTCTGAGTGTGTGTCTATGGCTGCATGTGCTTGTGTATGCTGCACTTTCTGTTTTTGCACCATACATGACGTTGAGGGCCCCATTCTGTCCAGCTTTCCAGCGCTGATGTGGTTGTGCCAGTGGGGCATGCACTGCTTCCTGTGGTGGGGGCAGTCATGGAGGCCTCCTCAAAGTCAGGTTCCCTTATCTCAGGGCTGCATCGTGGCTGCATTGGTGCAGGAAAGTTGGATAGGGTTGGGCCCTGAGCGGGTTATGTGTCACACATGAGTTTGTGTGTGATGTCTAACATTTTGCTGCAATTTACATGCTGCTGCACTCTTTGCATGTGGTGCGTTGCAGTGTTTTTGTGTGTGGCTTGGTGCTACCTGCTGTGACATGCACGTTTGAACGAGGTGCTGTGATTTGTGTTGTGTCGTGTCGCAAATAGGCGTGGGGTGCACACATGGTTTCTTACAGCATGAGTTTGCATGTTGCAGCGCCCGTTTCTGGGCGTCATCTTGTGATGTGCTGCAGCAGACATTGTTATTGGAATGTGGCAGCAGCCATGTGCATGCACTCTCTTGTGCCGGCCACTTGTGATAGTAAATGGAAATTATTCCTGGGTAAGTGTGGGTAGGATTGCAGCCTAGGATTGTTAAAAAATTTTCTGCTTGAGGATGTCAGGACATCACCTTTGGTGGGTCCCGAAAGATTCACATTCTGAAAAAGCGGGTCCCAGTGCTAAACGTTTGAGAACCACGGATGTGGCTCGTTTGTGGGGTGCCTGTTGCAGCATCCTTGCAGGATGCTGTGGCTTTCTCTTGCACCCGGTGTGCCATGCCTGCATTTTCTCACCACAGCATGTGCTTGCATGTGGTATGTTGCAAAGCCTGTGTGTTTTGCAATGTGTATCTGTGTATGGCGTGCTTTAGCGCATGCCATGTGTGTTGTGCGTCCTAAGGGTTGCCATGAGCCATTTTGTCCAGCTTCCCACTTCTGCCCAGACGTAAACAAGAATGGGTTACAGTGTATGACCAGACACAATGTTTTTGTTTGTGGTGGTTGAACTAACAAGAATAAATGTGGCGTAATGTGGGGGTGATAATAAAAAAGGACTTCATTGCAGGCTTGATGTAAAGTTTCAGGAGAGAATAGATGCGCAGTGCTTTCAGTAACTCTGAGCACAGATACTTCTTATTATAGAGCCACAAGGACCTTAATCTCCCAGCATGAAATGAGCAGCCAAATCCATCGTAAGTCCCCGCGCAGCGTTGCCAATGTGGCATCCGCTGTATCCCATGTGGGAGTTTTTGAATGTTGAGGCCTTCCTGGGGTAAGGAAAGCCCTGCTGCTGCCATGGGTCCACTTGGACCTGTGCCAGTGATATTGCTGGTGCAAGTCTGCATTGATGGTTGCAGGCAGATTGCGCTCAGGAAAGGGACTAGTATTTGACAGGTGCCACTTTTGCAGAACCTGCCCCCTTTTGATCCTCCCTCCTCCTTGCCTCTGTTGCCTCCCTGTTCTGTCCACCCCCCACCCCGTTCCATCCCTTCCCCACCTTCCTCCCAACTCCTGCATTGATGGCAGGCATCCAGTGTCCCTTGTTGCACAGACCCAGCCCCTCGCTGTAGCGGCCAGGCTGCACGTTACACCTGTGGAACTCTTGTTCCAGCAGTGTGAAGGGCTCATAAGACTGAACTGTTAGTTAGTTTTCTTTTCCAAAGCAAGGAAATTCTAGACTCAAAAAGCTTTTGATTTAAGAAGCGTTACAGTGAGCTGAGGTTTCCACCCACCTTAGAGTTCAGGTTATATAAGCAGTATCCTCCTGCGACACTCTCATGTGCTTGCTTAGGCTGTGCCTGCTTTTAAGTGGGAGGTTGGCTGTCAGAATGAAGAATTCAGAATTTAAAAGCGGGTGTCCTGTAAATGCTGATGTTGTGTGACCTCTTCCGAGACTGAAGGATGCCAACACATATATTGTGTGACCTCCAGCGTCTGGTGTTGCCTCCAAGCTCTGGAGGAAGAGGAGTGGGGTGAAAGGCCAAGGGAATGTGTGGGCGCATGGTGGGGGCTCTTTGTAAGCAAGCAGAACATGCCAGGCTGTAGAGTAGGGGTGCCCTCGGGGTCTCCCAATCTGGCCTGCAGGGCGCCCTCAGTCTCCAATGAGCCTCTGGCCCTCAGGGGACTTGCTGGAGCCTGTGCTGGCCCAATGCAACTGCTCTCAGCGTGAGGGCGACTGTTTGACCTCTCCTGTGAGCTGTGGGACGAGGGCTCCCTCCAGGAGCAGGTTTTGTCCCAGCGGGGCGGGCGATGGCTCCTGCTGCCACACCCACCTGCGCATCTCAGCAAAGCGTCCTCTGGTGCATCTTGGAACTCCTCCTCGTTCTCTGCTTTGCCGTTTCCCAGAGTGCTAAGCTTTTGTCTCTCGCGCCCTGACAGGCTGCTCTGGGCCAAGCGCTGCAGGGGCTTGGGGCGGGGGTGTCCAGGGAAAGCTAGCTTTGGTGCTGAGGGATGCCTGAGTCGATGGGCTGTCCCAGGCTGGAGGAAATACCTGTGAGGCCCCTCCTGGGGCCCAACTGGGAAGTCGCCTGGGGGTGCAGGTCCAGGCCAACTCCGGCCTGGTTTGAGAGGCAGTGTTCTCCTCCCTCCCCACCCCGCCCGCAGAGGCATGCCATGGTGCATTGCCCCAGCTTGCCTGACCTCCTTCAAGCTGCTGGTCCACCCTTGGGGGCTAAAGGCCGGTAGAAGCCTGGCTCCTCTCTCCACCTGTGACACCAGACCAGCCCTTCCCCCAGGCAAGCAGGCTTTCAGGTTGTGGAGTGGCTGCCCAGGTGTCTAAAGCCAGTCTTCTCACTCCTGGGGCGGGCGGCGAGTGGTTCTGACGGGAAGCCTGCCACACCCCTCTCTCGTGTGAGAACTCCGTTCTCTGAAACCCCCATCACTGTGGCCGGATCAGGGGACACAGACTGGTCCCAGGACATCAGGTGGCTTTGCTCCTCTTGAAAGTCTAGCAGCCCAATCCTCTGCTTCCCCCTGCCAGTGCAGCCATGCCCATGTGGGGGAGGGGCCGGCCGGCCGTGGGATCGAGTCTGGGAAGGGGGTTTGGATTCAGCAGGGTTTGGATTTGGTGGCTGCCACTGCCGCCTAACCCCCTTCCCAGACCTGATCTGCCCTCCCCCTGCCCCATTGCATTTCCCCTGCCAGCTTACCTGGGTTGGCAGGCCTGCCCCATCTGTTGCCATGCACAAGACTGCTGTGGCCTCTTCACTGGCTCTCCAGCAGCGCATGGCTTTACGCATTGCTGGGCGTCCTTTTTGTGACTGCCCAACATTTGTCCTGCCAGCGGATAGGCCCTTTAGGATTGGGCCATAAATGATTAACATGTGTAGGATTGGGAAGGGATTTTTCCCAGGCCAGATTCTGGTGTCCCTCTCTGTCTTGCCTCCCTCCTCCAGCAAGTGACTTCTCACTTCTGCCAGCTGTCTGTCTGGGTGTTTGCTGCTCCAGCAGCTCTCCGGGGCTGGTTGTTCTTAGATCTGTGTGTTCTGGCTGGCTTGGCCTTGTAGCCAGGGACCCTCAGTTCCCTTCTAATTTTCTGGTCCTTTGGGAGGCAAGTGGTGTGAGCAGCACCGGTCTCGGGGCATTGGCTCCAGGCACGGCCAACACACCAACTCAGCTCTCTGGCACTGACCGTTGGGGAACCTTGCCCTGCAGTACTAAGGTGATCCTGGCTCTAGACCAGCCTGTGCGCATAGACCATTGCCAGGCACCCAGTCGGAGGGCCAGGCGGAGAGGCACAGGTGTCTGGCCACCTCTGGGCGACCCACTTCTCACTGTGTTCCTCTCCGTGCAGGAGGTGATGTCTGCCCAACAAAAGGAGAAGACCAGGATGGCCGAGGAGAGCTCCAGTGGCAGCAGCGGCTCCCCCAGTCCTGGGGACACACTGCCTTGGAACCTCCCCAAGCACCAGCGCACCAAGAGGACCAAGTCTGCCTCTGGCAATGGCACCGTGCTGGACCCCGCAGAGAGGGCTGTCATCCGCATTGCAGGTAGGGAAGGGCGGGGTGTGGTGTGTGAAGTGGGGGGGATGGCTGCTCTTGGGGGTGTCTGGCACAGGGCCCTAAGGTGGGTGGCGATGTGCCACATGCAGGTGCCCAGCTGGGTGGCAGCTGCACCCAACTGTCTGGCTGTTTTTGTCGCATGGACCTGGTAGCTGCTTCTTTGGTCTTGCCATTTGGCTGTTGTGCTACTGGGGAGTGTGCCTGACTGGGCGGGTACCTGTGTGTTTGCCTGGTGAGCTCAGTGTGATGGTCAGAGGCTGGTGGGCTGCCTCCCCAAGAAAGGTGGGTTTCCTGGAGGAGTGGCTCTGTGGCCCAGGGCAGCAGCTGCAGCTAATGTGGCCGGGGTGTCCTGAGCAGGTGCTCCAAACCGTCCCTTTCCTTTGCTGGGCAAACCTTAGATCGGCAAGTTTTAACCAGTGGGCCACGAGAATTTTAGCGCCTTGTTGGTATGCCGTGAGATGAAAAAGGCGGGCAATGGCTGCCTTGGGTCTTTGGGGGGAGCCTGACTGGCTTCTGTGGTGGAGGCTCTTTGCTGACCTGTCACGTGGCCATGGGGTGCGGCTTGGAGCTGTGAATTCCTGTGGGCCTGGGTGGTGGCTTCTTGGTAGCCTGAGGTGGGACCTGAGGCGGGGGAGGTTGTGGGTCATCATCCGGAAGCCACCCTTCTTTGCCTTCGCTCTCCTGCTTTTTCTGTGTGTGGTGTCTGCTGTCCTGGGCAGGGAGCGCCTGCTCCGGGGCCAGGTCGGGGCTCCAGGGCAAGGAGCCACGCTTGGAAGGTTGGTTCTCCTGATGTCTCTCCCTCCTGCTGGTGTTTTTTGTGGCGGCTGCACTGTGGCCTTCTGTGCTTTGTTCTGTGGTCTAAATGCCGCCCAGTGGAAGTTTCCTCCATAGAAGGGAGGCTGGCTGGCTGTAGGGTGCCTTGGTCAGCGTGAGGGTCAGAGCAGCCTTGCAAAAGCAAGGCCTGTCTCCTGAAAGAGGTGTTGCCTGCTCCCTGGTTCCAGTTTGTGGAACTGGGCTCACTTGTTGCAGCGGCCTTTCTCGCTGGAGCTGGAACTGGAGGTGGGAGAGGATTGTTGCAGACCCCAGTATCAGAGCACTGATGCTGGACTGAGGGCAGGGACACGAAGAGAGAGGGTGCCCAAGGAGCATGTGGGGAATGGTCCCGCACTAGAGGCCTGGGGTGGCTCTGGGATGAGTACACTTTGCTTCAGTGTGGGGGGGTTGGCATGGCATGGCAAGTGTCTGGAGTGCCGCCTCCTGACCTCGGCACCCCTTGCCTCCTCCGGAAGGCACAGATGTGTGTTGGTATTGCCACTGTGATGGGCCTGTTCCCTGGGGAACAAGGGGCCAGGAAGGTCTGCTAGCACCTGCCCAGTGGTTAAGCCCATCTACCCCACCCTGGCTTGGGGTGGGCTGGGGTACTGAGCTGGATTTCCCACTCTTGGATTAGCCAGTGTTCGACATTGGATCTTGGGCTTTGTAGGCAGTGGTTGACTGGAGGGGTGGTGGGTTACTTGTTCCAGCTATTGCAGAACTAAGCCCAGCGAGTGAAAGGGTTTTTCTGGGCAGAGCCAGCCTCGGCCTCCTGGAGCTGCTCCTCCAAGTTTTCCGAGTGGTGAAGTCCAGAAGTGATTGTGAGGAGCTCCAGAAGGATCTCTCCAGACTGGCAGAATGGGCAGCAAAATGGCAGATGCGCTTCAGTGTCAGTAAGTGTAAAGTCATGCACATTGGGGCAAAAAATCAAAACTTCACATATAGGCTGATGGGTTCTGAGCTGTCTGTGACAGATCAGGAGAGAGATCTTGGGGTGGTGGTGGACAGGTCAATGAAAGTGTCGACCCAATGTGCTGTGGCAGTGAAGAAGGCCAATTCTATGCTTGGGATCATTAGGAAGGGTATTGAGAACAAAATGGCTAGTATTATAATGCCGTTGTACAAATCGATGGTAAGGCCACACCTGGGGTATTGTGTCCAGTTCTGGTTGCCACATCTCAAAAAGGGCATGGTGGAAATGGAAAAGGTGCAAAAGAGAGCGACTAAGATGATTACTGGACTGGGACACCTTCCTTATGAGGAAAGGTTACGGCGTTTGGGCCTCTTCAGCCTAGAAAAGAGACGCCTGAGGGAGGACATGATTGAGACATACAAAATTAGGCAGGGGATGGACAGAGTGGATAGGGAGATGCTCTTTACACTCTCACACAACTCCTGAACCAGGGGACATCCACTAAAATTGAGTGTTGGGAGAGTTAGGACCGACAAAAGAAAATATCTCTTTACTCAGTGTGTGGTTGGTCTGTGGAACTCCTTGCCGCAGGATGTGGTGACGGCATCTGGCCTGGATGCCTTTAAAAGGGGATTGGACAAGTTTCTGGAGGAAAAATCCATTACGTGTTACAAGCCGTGATGTGTAGGTGCAACCTCCTGATTTTAGAAATGGGTTATGTCAGAATGTCAGATGCAAGGGAGGGCACCAGGATGCAGGTCTCCTGTTATCTGGTGTGCTCCCTGGGGCATTGTGTGGGCTGCTGTGAGATACAGGAAGCTGGACTAGATGGGCCTATGGCCTGATCCAGTGGGGCTGTTCTTGTGTTCTTAAGTTTGTCTCAGGTGGCATTTGCCCAAGTCTGCCTGGGTGGTCCTTCTCCATTTCTGTGTTTCAGAGCCTCCTGCCTGCCTCTAGAGGCACGCACAGACCTTCTTGCCCGCAGGCAGTGGGCAGGCCAGCTTTTTCCATGTGGGGAGACTCTGAGGGTTTGGGGCTCACCTCAGACAGGAGGGAGCCTTCCTCTCCCCCCTCCCCCCGTGGAAGTAACTGCTGACCCCTGGCCTCTACAAGGTGTCTGTGAGGAACCCGAGTGTGCTTGGATGTGCTGGGTGTGTGTCTGCAGGGTGTGCCGAGCCCCCTGCCCTGTCCGGGGGGGGGGGAAGAGTTTCTACCCTCAGACACAGAGAGATTTCATTTAGTAAGCCCTGCACCTTGTTTTGAACCTTCACTTCTGAAGTTAGAACAAGGCAGGTGGCCTGTCTGGTTGATGTCCACCGCATTCGTTTTGCTGCTTGAACCCCTTTGTGAATGTTTTTGTTGGTCACGTCCTTAATAATAAATTACCATATTGAACAGTAGTGGAAAAGAAAATGGTCAGGATTGTAGTTATGGTAACACCTGGGGATGCCTGACTTGAAGACAAGGAGCGTGAGAGGGTGGCCTCGTACAAAGATCTTCAGACTGAGGTGGAGCCGTGGAAGTGCCAGTAGCGGTGGGTGCGAAAGTTGAAGAGGACCCTCACACTGCAGGTGTCCGTGAAGTTGCCCCATATAAGCTGCAAAGAACTGCTCTGCTTGGAAAGGCTCAGCTGCTTCGCTGGTGCCTCTGAGTATCTGAGCCCCTCGGGAAGACCTTGCGATCTAGAAAACATCAGCCACAGTCAGGTTCTGGGCTGAAACCAACGGCAACCACAGCACCTTGATTCTCCTCTGGGGGAGGGGCAGGGTGAGAGCACTGTTCTTCCAGAGTGCAAGTCCTTCCCGACCGACCGGGATGTCTCCTTGCACTTCCTTCCAGGCCAGAAATGAGGGGTGACTGATGGCAGCATCCGAAGAACAGAAGGTCTCTGCCTGGCAGACCTGAAGCTCTGGTCTTCTGGCGCCAGCTGAGCTTTCGGGGGGGAGGGGGCGGTTCACAGATGGGACACAACCCCCAAGAAGCAGCCTGGACTGCACGGGGCAGGTGGGCAAACGTGACTGGCTGGGAGGCTGGCTGCCCTGTGCCTGGCCTGTTCCCGGCACCTGGGGAGGGAGGCCGTCAGTCTTGGGCTCGGAGGGGACTCTGGGCAGGGAGCAGAGGCGCAGTGCAAGGCGAGCTCCCTCCCTGCCTCCCGGCTCCAGGAGCCAAGGGCTGGCGCGGCACAGCCGTCTGCTGCTCCGCGTGGAGGGTGAGAGTCTCCCTGGGCTCTTCCGCCTTCTGCTCCCTGGCAGGTTGCAGAGCTGGTGCATGTGCCTGCTGCCTGCCCAAGGGCGCCACGTGCTGGGCTGTGTGCTGGGTGGAGCTGTGTCTCCAGGTCTGGTAGCCGCTCCTCTGGCTGCACTTCTGCCTGTCTGCCTGCTCGCCTGGAGACTTGCTTATCGATGGAAGGCTGCAGGTATTGGGCTGGACCCCAGGCACAGCCGCTGCTTGGGCGGGGGGGGGATTCATCCTGCTGTCCCTAGTTGGCTTCCCCTGAGATCATGGGGGTGCCTGGAGCTGGCCTATCTGCGCTGCTTCTGACAGCTGGGAGCCCCCTTGGCAGCTTTGCTCCCGCACTCCGTAGCCACAAGGCGCCCCCCCAACCCTAGCACATCCATGCTCCAGCCTTGTGCTGGGCTGGCTTCTGAATGCTTTTCCGCCATGCCAGTCCTCAGCCTTCTAGCCTGCTGCTGCTGGGACATCCTCCCCCCCCCTGTGTGTGTGTGTGTGTGTGTGTGTGTGTGTGTGTGTGTGTGCTGGGCTGATGCCCGGCCCTTGCCTGTGTGCTGGCCTGCAAAGAAAGCGGCCTCCAGCAGGGGTCCCTGGAGTCCAGGGAAGTTCCATTTTGCAGCAGCTGAATTGGCCCCTAAAAGCAGAAGAAAAGCCTGCTGGCAGGCTGGGGGTGGGGTGGGGGTGCTAGGTGGGCTGTGGGGAGGCCGTGCACACCTGGGGGCCTGCCTTGCAGAAGCCAGTTCCGTTACTTTGAGCAGCACCTGGGACCGATCCCTTTTCCTGGCGCCTGGACTGGGTCTCCTTCCCCAGCCAGAGGAAGAAGGGCAATTTCTCGCCTGCCTCAGAGACTTGCCTTTGCATGGCCCCGTGGCAAATTCTGGCAAGCACCGTCTTTGAAAAGGCACTCCCCCCCACTTGCACTCTTTCCCTTTTTGGTGAGGCTGTGGGGGGCTTTGAGCCTCCGAGGACTGCTGGGGTCTGAGGACTCCGCTGTGGAGGTGTTTCATGGAGAGACCAGTCGGCCTGAGAGTGACAGGCCAGGCGGTGCCATGACCGGCAGGCTGAGGCAGGCTCGCTGGCGGCGGCTCCTTCCCCAAGGACTCTTCTTGGCAGAGTCCTGGCCGCCTGTTGGTAGCCTGCATGGTCTTTCGTGGGTCGAGCTGCCTTAGGAGTGGGAGGTTCCCTTTGGCCCCTCCCTCCTGCTGGACTGGACTGCGCTCTCTTGCTGTGTTGGGGAGGATCCCAGGGACCCCTGTCCACGTCAGGGGTCCGACAGGGCTCCTGTTGTTGTCACCTGTTTGTTCAGCCCCTGCGAGGGGGCTTGTTTTCAGTGGGAACTCAGCTCTGAAGTCCTCTGTACCTTCCCTCCCTCCGGGCTCCGTGCACTGGCTAGCTGGGTGCTCCTCTGGAAGGCGGGATGGGGCTTCCTCCTCTTGCCACAACCAGCCCATCTTCTGCTCGACCCCCCTTACCTCTGGGTGTGACCAGAGTCGTTTGCCAGGCTGGGGAGTGCCTCACTTCTACCACCTCTCCAAGTGTCCTCTTGTTTCCCTGCCCAAATGCCTCTTGCAATACCTCCCGAAGCTGCACTGGATGCCATGGCAACGCGGTGAGAACTGCCTGCTGCCACAGGGATGATGCCCACTGAGTGCCTGTCTGCGCTGTAGCAGGGTCTGCAGAGCATTCCCTGGGCTGCAGGTCGACATGAGCTCTCTGCACACAGAAAGCGAGCCTGTCTGCGCAGAGGGTCCAGCGAGGCCTTCTCCTGGCAGGCAAGTTGTGGACATGCAGGGAGACCGGGTGGGGGCTGCTGCAATGAGAAGCAGGAGTTGTGGGGTTGATTCCTGCTGCTGGGTGATCCTGAGGCACCTTATCTGGGGGGGGGGGGAAGAAGCACCCGCTCTGCATGCAGAGCCACTCCATGCTCAGCACCTCCCACTGCAAGGGCCCAGAAGTCTGCCAGCCAAGGCACCTGGGGAGGCTGCATTCCTGGAGTCTGTCCTTTGGCCCAATCCTAATTGGAACGTTCATTTGGGTGGTGCAAGTCCCTTTACGGCTGTGCAAAAGGCAGCAAGCCATTTGGCGTGGCCTGGTTGCTGGCCAGGCCTGTTCTCCAGCAGGCTGGGGTCGCCTGCTGTCGCTGGTGAGTTTGCGCAGGGGGTTGGAGGGAAGCAGGGAGGGAGCAGAATGGGGTGGGAAGGGGGAGGAACAGGGAGGAAATAGAGCAGGAAGGAGGGCAGATCAGCACTGGGAAGGGGGCAGAATCAGCAGCAGTGGTGCACGCGGATAGCCTGTCCCCTTCCCGGCCAGATTCCCCAGCTGGTGCTAGTCTGAGCAGACCCAGCGGACTGACGTGGGCTTATCCTGGGGCAAGGGAACAAAAGGCCCCTGGAGGCCGAAACTCTGCTGCGGATTTTAGCGGGAGCTGCATCTCTGAGCAGGGAGTTGAGCAGGACTGGGCTGCTTGCCTGCATTTTTTCCCTGAACAGCAGCTTCAGTGGGCTGTGGCTCTGGACTGGAGCATGGGGATTGGAGGAGGGGTGTTCAGTGTGTCCCCAGCCTCTTTCTCTGTTGACGTTTCCCTGCACCGCGGGCTGCTGCTGACCTGCTGGGGTGAAGGCAGGGGGGAGACCTGGCTCTCCCGCAGCAGGACCCTTTCCTTACGGAGCCTCCTTCCCCAGGGAGCACTGCTCCTTTGCACTGAAAAGAAGAGTCTTTGGAGGTGGATCGCTCCACCATTGTCTGGACCCCTGGAGGCCACTTGGGCTGGGCAGGGTGTCCTTCGGGCCTTTGGCGAGTGCTGTCCACGGCCCAGCAGTTCCCTGGGCTGCCAGGTTTGGGGCGTCTTCGCGCCTGCTCAGACTCAGAGTGCGCCTGTGGGCTGAACAGCTACAGTTCAGAAACAACTTTTGCCGCAGAGCATAAACGGGCCCAAGCTAGAGTCAGGCCCACTGCCCATGCTGGCGACTAGTGTCACGGGGTGAGAGGGCCGTGCGTACTGTGCCATGTGTGGCACCTTCTCTGCCTCTGGCCCTGGGGAGTGCCAGTTTCCTTCCCAGCAGGAACATGTCTGAGGGCAGCACCTGTCAGGGCACCCTGGGGAGCAGCAGAGCACTCCTCTTTTCTTGCGGGGATGAATCTGGGGCTGGCTGCCTTCTTGCTGGAGCAGTCAGTGGCGCTCTGCTTTCCCAGCACCCTGGGAGCTGCAACACCGTGTGTGCTGTGGATTGCCACCTGCGCCTCAGGGCAGCTCGCCCTCTCCCACTGTGGCTGCTTGGCATCCGTATTGTAATTAATCTCTGGAGTTCTCTGCCACTGGCCTAGATGGCTTTGAAAGGTGGTAGGGCACAGTGGTGGTCCTGGCCACTGTGCCACCCCAGGGTGAGCCTGGAAGCACCACCCTCCCCGCTGGTCACGTGACCTCTGTAGATTTTCTTACACTGCAGGGAGGGCACCAGGATGCAGGTCTCTTGTGATCTGGTGTGCTCCCTGGGGCATTTGGTGAGCGGCTGTGAGATACAGGAAGCTGGACTAGATGGGCCTATGGCCTGATCCAGTGGGGCTGTTCTTATGTTCTTAACTACAATTCCCAGGAGGCCTTGCAGGTCTTCTTGTTGTCTGGTGTACTCCCTGGGGCATTTGGTGGGCCGCTGTGAGATACAGGAAGCTGGACTAGATGGGCCTATGGCCTGCTCCAGTGGGGCTGTTCTTATGTTCTTAACTACAATTCCCAGGAAGCCTTGCAGGTCTTCTTGTTGTCTGGTGTACTCCCTGGGGCATTTGGTGGGCCGCTGTGAGATACAGGAAGCTGGACTAGATGGGCCTATGGCCTGATCCAGTGGGGCTGTTCTTATGTTCTTAACTACAATTCCCAGGAAGCCTTGCAGGTCTCTTGTTATCTGGTGTGCTCCCTGGGGCATTTGGTGGGCCGCTGTGAGATACAGGAAGCTGGACTAGATGGGCCTATGGCCTGCTCCAGTGGGGCTGTTCTTATGTTCTTAACTACAATTCCCAGGAGGCCTTGCAGGTCTTCTTGTTACCTGGTGTGCTCCCTGGGGCATTTGGTGGGCCGCTGTGAGATACAGGAAGCTGGACTAGATGGGCCTATGGCCTGCTCCAGTGGGGCTGTTCTTATGTTCTTAACTACAATTCCCAGGAAGCCTTGCAGGTCTTCTTGTTATCTGGTGTGCTCCCTGGGGCATTTGGTGGGCCGCTGTGAGATCCAGGAAGCTGGACTAGATGGGCCTATGGCCTGATCCGGTGGGGCTGTTCTGATGTTCTAGGGGCTGGAGAGGCTGTGTGCGGCCTCTCTGACCCTCGAAAGGCCATCTAAGGCCTCCGGAAGGCCTTAAAACGTCACCTTTCTTTCTTTCTTTCTTTCTTTCTTTCTTTCTTTCTTTCTTTCTTTCTTTCTTTCTTTCTTTCTTTCTTTCTTTCTTTCTTTCTTTCTAAGAAAACCAGAAGCGACAGAAGTGAAAAACCTAGAAGGCCTTCTGAGGGCTACGGAGGCTGCACACGGAGAAGCAGCCAGCATGAGTTGCCCTCAGGGTGGCACGACTGCTTGGGATGCCACAAGTGGGGCACGTCAAGGAGGGTTGTGAGTGCCTGCCACTGTCCTGGTGGTTATCTGGAACCTCCTTGCTGAGGACAGTCTACTTCCATTCCAGTTGCTGGGAAAGCGCAATACCACTGGAGGGCTGGTTGCCTCCTGCTCTGCTTGTGGAGTCTCTGGGCTGGCTGTTGTGGGCTAGCTGGAGCTGCTCTGCCTGATCCAGTGTGTATGTTTCCTGGGTAGCTGTAGTGAGAGGGGCAGAACCTCTCCTCCCCCACCCCGGGGGGTTTCACCTGGTGGGCACATGGGGCAGGACCACAGGAGCTGTTCCTTTCTCTACATACACCCATGGCCTGTCACCAGTAACAGGCACCTTCTGGCGGGGGGACGGACTTCATGAGTGCTGGTGGCCTGCCTCCTTGTCCAGGGTCCATCACCCTTGGTGAGTGGCGTCTCTGGAAAGCATGGTGGGTAAGAGGGAGAGACCTCCCTCCCAGCTCATATTCACATCCCACTAATATTGCAGAACTTGGCATCTGCAGTGTAAGAAGGCTGCAGGCCTGTGGAAATAGGTGGTGGGGTCAGGGCTGGCCCATCTTTGAGGTCGACTGAAGCAGCCTCAGGCAGTGGGCTGGTGGAGGCTGCCCATCTCTCTGCCTGTGTTGGAGCAGGAGCAGGGGCGATAGAGGAAGAGGAAGTGCAAAGCTGGACTGTTGGAGGAGCAGAGGTCATTGGGAGCACCTCATTGGGGAGGGTGCAGCATTTGGCAGGCAGCCTCAGGCTCAGCATGGGGAGACAGCCATACACGCAGTGCGCCTGGGCTGAAGCGTGGAAGAGGGTTTGGGCTCAGTACCCTCCAGCTGGACACCAGGATTTGAACTGCAGATTGAGTTATGGTTGTCTCTGTGAGAGCCCAGCCTGAGGAGGGGCGATCTGGCCAGTCTGCTGCCTGGAAGAGGCAGAGTTGCCCAGGCGGGTCTCTGGCTGGAGCAGCCACCTTCCAGGGAAGAGAAAGAGGATAGTCTGCCTGCCCCCCCCATGGTTTCCCCAGCAGCATGAAAGGTGTGTCGGGGCGGGCACTCGAAGGAGCATTTTCAAAAGGAATGCAAAAACCTGTCAGAAAGAGGTGGGACATCTCCCCCCCCCCCCCCCCAGGACAAGAAGCCACCAGCTGGAGGCGGTTGGGAGAGATGGAGGCAGCAGTGACTTCAGTCTCACTTCTGGCCTGGCCTGGCCTGGCCTGGCCTGGTGCCACAGTGTCCAGCAGCGTCAGAGCTCTGGAATGTGGGTGGGGATCTGTCACCCTTTGCTCCTGGGTCTGGGCAGTCGCTGGCGTTCCCCCTGCAGGCAGAGTCCAGTGTGAGGTGGAAGCTGAGCCCCTCCCTGAGTGGCTGGCTGGCTGTCTGGCCGGCTGGCCGGGCCGGAGACCAGGGAAGGTGGTCTGCAGCTTGCCCCATGCCTGAAGGGCTGGTTGACACTGACTCCAGAAGCTTTATGGCCACTCCTGTCTCTGCAGGCACTCTCTCCTGTCCCTCCCTTTTCCAGCTCCCTGCTGGGGACATGAGCCAGCTGAAGGCCCCATCTGCCCACAGCTCAGCTCTTGGAAGCCCCATTCCTTGGGGAGAGGCTTTGGCCTACTGGGGGAAATTCTACCAGATGCTGCTTCTCCCCCCTCCACCGGAAGAGGAGGAGGAGGCACTCTTGGCATGCTGCTGTTCTCCAAATCTCTTAAAGCCCCAGAGCCCTTTTAGGGGTTGGACCTGGCCACCTTCTCCCTTTAGACCACGGAGGGCAGGCTGTGCTGAGCTGGCACTGCTCATTCCCCTCATGCGCTCCCTCACAGAAGCCCCTGATGCTTCGAGGCACAGAGGGTCTTGCCTGCAGCCACTGCCCCTGCCTGGAGACACTACTTGTCTCCTGTATGGCTTCTGTGCTTCCCCCTTTCAGTTGGGTGGAGAGGCTGCCCTTGAGTTGCGCAGCTCAGAGTTAGGAGATATAACGTGGTTTGGAAAAGTAAAAACAGGGCAGTGGCACTAAGTGGTTTGGCAACCATGTGCAGGGTCTCCCTTGCCAGTGGACGTGCGGATCTGTTTCTTTGGGGCACCTGTCCTGCCGCCGCCAAGTGAGACCGTCCCTCCAGGAGCCAGGCTGTTCCTCCACCAAAGCCGACTTGTGCTCCCGGGCCCCTTGGCCCTCCAGGAGATCGCTGGCTTGCCTGCCTCCCCAGTCATCGTGTGTTCGCTTGGGGTCCCCTTCCTAGAGGCATTCAGAGGAGGCTACCTGCCTCCCAGCGATTGCTCGGGCAGGTGTTGGGGGGACACGCCGGGCTGGGTTTGAGGGTCTGTGCTTCCACCCAGCTCTTCTCCTTTCAGCCGCTGTGGGAGGAGGGAGTTGAGCTGAGGCCATCAGGGGCTATGCTGGCGAATGACAAAGGGTCCCTGGGTGTAGCAGAGCCCAGCGCAGGCTCTGCCAGCTGGGAAAAGACGCTGAGCCCACCCCAACCCTGCCTCACCTCTGTGTCCTGCTGCTGGCTGGCTGGCTGACTGGCTCGGACCTCGGCAGTGCCTGCCTGCCTGCCTGTCGTGACTGAGGCAGCGTCCTCTCAGCTCCTTCCAGAAGAATGTGCGGACATGTGCCCTGACTGGGCGGTGCTGAGCCATGTCCTATTTGTGTTACTGCCCCTCCCCTCCCCTCCCCTCCCCCGATCCCCCTGGGCAAGGGGTGCAGCACTCAGCTTCCATAAAAGGCCAGGGATTCACCCCGTGTGTCCACAGCCTGAGACCACTCTCCCTCCCCCTTGGCTCCACCTGCCTCAGGAGCCAGTGTGGTAGGAGGGGTTGCTCCTGCTCTCCATGGGGCATGTGGGACCCCTAATGTGTGACCTTGCGGCCTGGGCAGTGTTCTTTGCCTGGTGGTCTGAAGCCTTGGCTGGCCTCTCTTCCTTGGGCACAAATGCTGGGGGGCTTCACTGCATTGTCCGTCCACTTGAGCAGGGGGCCGAGACTGCCCTGGGTGACATCCGTCCCTGCCACTCTGCCCAACTCCTGTCACCTTTTTAGCAAGGGTGCAGTGCTGCACTAGTCTGATGACCTCCTGAGGTGTGCCAACCAGGCAGCTCAGACCTGGGCTGCGCAGGGCGCTTCCTTTTCTGCAGACTGTGACAGAAAGGGTCCTGCTGGGGAGCTCAGCCTCGCACCCCATGCCCCCCCCCCCCCGGTGGGCTGTCACTCTGGGTGCAGTGAGTGGAGCTATTTTGCTCCTGCCTGCCTCACTGCTGGGGCAGCCAGGCCAAGGGAGAGAGGAGGGAGGCTGGAGGGTAGTGGGAAGGGGCGGGTTCTGCTGGGGACGTCCCTAGGAGCTGTGCAGGGGAGGGGGAGAGCTTTATAAATACCTGCTAGTCTCATTGCTTGGGGGGGGTTTGAGAGAGGCTGCCTTGTTGGCGCAGTAAAATCCCACATGTCCCCCATCTCTCTCTCAGGACTGCTGGGCAACAGCGGCTCCTGTCAGTCTTGTGGGAGGGGGGATTCCGCCTGCCCACCGCTCTGGTTACACTCACACTTGTAAAAGCAGATGACTGGGGAGGCCCAGGCCGAGTGGGGGGGGAGGGCCATGTGCAGCATGGGGGGGGTCTGCAGCCTGGGAAGCTCCCAAGGGGCAGTCTCCTCTGTCCTGAGCTAGGGTGAGGAAAGAGGCTTTTGCCATGCTAGACACGAGCCCTCCTTGGCTGGAAGAGATGCCCTGACCATTGTGCCCTGTGGAGACTCCCAGGAGCAGTCCTGCTCCAAGTTGGGAGGGGGGAAGGGTCAGTGCTGGCCCCCTGGAAGCATCCCAGGAGCCCAAGGGCTGTGTGTGTGTGTTGTATGCGCCAACCTGTCTGGCAGCAATGACCTCACTTCTATTCAGAGGTGCCCCTTGGCAGGACATGCTACTCTGAACATGCCAAAGAATGCTTTGAGGGGGGGAATGCTGCCTTTGGGGGGGGTGCTGTGGAGCCCAGAACTGGCTCTGCCAGCCACCCGTGCCCCAGGCCTGTCAGGGCCAGGCTCTGGAGCCTGTTCTCGGTGCCAAGGCACAGCTCAACATTATGCAGAGTGGGGGTTATCCAGAAGAGATAACTTCTGTGCATGTGCAGAGTGAGTCTCCCTCTGCAGTCTGCTTCACGACACGGGAACAGAGATGGCGCTTGCCCCAGAGCCGTGGCAGCTTTGCTGTGCCACATTTTTCTGTGTGGTTTCTGAAGCTGGGGCAGGAGTGAGAGAACTGCCTGCGGAGTTCAGACCAGTGGACTGTGCCCTGACTGGCTGGGGCAACCCTTGGGAGTCCCAGGTGCCCAGCTCTTCTAGTGAGGAAACAACCTGTGGCCTCCCCTGTACTGCAGGCTGCTGGAGCCAGTGAGAGGTGCGGTTCTTCCGGGGAACCTCCCCTGCCCTGATCCTTTGACCCTCAAGAGCTATTCTCCCCCCTCCCCATCTGTGCTCCTGGTTTGAACATCTGATGTGCTCTGAAGAGGGCGTGTATGGCAGGCAGGCAGCAGGCAGTCTGTCTCCCCCAGAGAGAGGCCTCCTCCCTCCTGGGCCAGGGAACCATGGGTGGTGGCTGTGCCTTTAAGGGGCCGGGCCAGGCGGCTGGAAGGAATGGCATTCCAGGGCTTGGCTGGATCAGGCCAGCCGGCTGTCTCAGACCCCCAGCTCCCTGAGAGGTAGGCAGGCAGTCGGTGGCCGGCCCCCACAGCCCACTCTGCCTGGCCATGGCCACCTTCAACCTCGCCCTGCTGCCCCCCAACCCTGAAGAGAAGGACTTTATCCAGGCCTACGAAGATGTGCGGGAGAAATACAAAGGTAGGCTCTTGGCGCACGTGGCCCTGCTGGGGCGGGTGCCTGTCTGGCTGCCCCGCCTGGGACTGGTCTACTTTCCTTTGATGGGGCCCAACCTCTGGCTGAGCCCCCTGGAGAGCAGGGACCCTTCCTCCCCCTGGACAGCTGGCCCTTGGGACTTGCGCCCTCCTGGCGGCTGGGCTGGCAGCTGCTGCCACCAAGGAAGCCCCTGAAGGGCAGCGGGCAGACAGAGGGACTCTGTGTGGCTGGTCCGAGGACTTGGAGGAGTCCCTGTTAAGGCTAATAGATCAGTCAGCTGAGACTGTAGTTGATTAACCTGTGAGGGGCATTCCGGGCCCTGGCCTGCTTGCGTGTCTGCCTGAGGCATGTGTGTCTGTCCCGCACAGGCACTGGAAGGCTCCTTATGTGGTGGTTTTCTTTCCTTGTCAAAGTAACCGAGCGTGAGCTTGTTATTTTGTAAGAAGGAGAGACAGGGCAGGCTGCTGTATCATTGGGGCAGAACTGCGACTGCGAGTGAAAGAGAGGGAAGGAGGGCTGCAGCTGTTGGGGTGGGGGGTTCTGGTCAGAGTTTTAGTGCTATGCAAATGTATGCAAATGAGACACTGGGAGTTTTGATTGGGGCAACCCACCCACCTGCTCAGGGTAGGCCTGGCCATGGGGGGACACACCCATGGAGTGTGAGCCAATAGGTTGGAGGCCTTGGGCAGGGCCTGGGGAAAGGGTCCCTGAGCAGCTGAGGGTTGCACTCAGCACAGGAGAGGTTGGGGGCAAGGGAGTGCTGTGCCAGGCTGGGTGGGTCGGGGGTGGAGGTCTAGTCAGGGGGCTTCTGTAAGCTGGCGGGGGGGGGTGCCTGTACACATGTCTCCTTTTGGACTTCTCTGGGTTGGCAGTGTCTCCCCCCCCCCAAATGCAGTGGTGTGGGGCAGGCTGTCTGTTGGAATGTGCTTGGGGGAGGAGGGAGAGCCAAGAGCAGCCATAGAAGGCCACGGCAGCTGGTTTAGCATTTTGCCTTCTGGCACGGGGCCTTCCCCCTCACCCAGAGTGGGGGTTCTGGTGGCGCTGGGGATGGTGCTCTGTGCATGTTTGAAGGAACCGTCAGGCTTTGCCTCTGAGACCAGCGTCTCTCAGCGGAGTCCTGAGATTGCACACCCCTCCAGTCCTGTTCTGTCCAGCTTGCTGTGTGTGTTGGTGGCCACCGCAGGGGGGAAAATGATGCCTGGAGCTATTTAAAAGCTCTGTATTCCAGTGGCACCCTCACCCCTGACCTTGGGGCAGAGAGGCCTGCCTGAAAGAGGGACTGCCTTTCCCAGACCACCCCCTCGAGCTGCTGCCTCTTCCTCCCCCACAGCTGCTGCCCACCTGCTCTGTGGAGCAATGGGGGCGGGATCTCTTCATGGCTGGGAGGCAGATTCTGGAGCTGTCTCGGGCACATTTTGGGATCACACATGCTGCAGAGCAACTGCCTGTTGTGGAAAGGTGTGTGCAGAAGGGGCAAAGTGGCCTCCTGGAGGTGGCCAAGGACTCCTGCATGTGAGAAGAGCCATCTGGACCCTCAGCACTGGCGACAACAGGTGCCATGGACAGCTCAGCACAGTCCTTGTCTCAGAGCCCCAGCAGTCTGGCGCCTGCACTGTTGTGAGGGGATATTCTTCCCTGTTGGGAATTGGCCCCATGTCTGAGCTGTTGTCTGAGGCCCCATTGCCTGGGGGTGAGGACCTGGGTTCTGATATCAAAACACATAGACAAACAAGCCTTGCTGAGAGAGAACCAGCATGGCTTCTGTAAGGGTAAGTCTTGCCTCACAAACCTTTTAGAATTCTTTGGAAAGGTCAACAGGCATGTGGATGCGGGAGAACCCATGGACAATATATACAGTTGCATGCCTGCCGTAGACCTCCTTGGGACAAATGCTCCAGGCGCCGGCCACTAGGATCCCTCCTGATGGGGCCAAAACTATGCTTCAGGTTTGCCGGGAGCACAGTTTATAGCTCCCGTGAACTTTACAGAGGTTTCTCTGCTGCGGGAGGAGGTTGCGTGAGGCTCCATGAGCCTCTGGTGAGTGGGGGGATGGCGATAGCCCACAGGGGGGACACCATCGTGGAGCTTTGCCCCAGACACGGGGCTGCAGAGGTCCGCGGCTGATTATATATCTGGACTTTCAGAAGGTGTTTGACACAGTCCCTCACCAAAGGCTGTTGAGGAAATTCCATAGTCAGGGAATTAGAGGGCAGGTCCTCTCATGGATTGGGAACTGGTTGAAGATCAGGAAGCAGAGAGTGGGTGTCAGTGGGCAATTTTCACACTGGAGAGAGGTGAAAAGCAGTGCCCCCCAAGGATCTGTCCTGGGACTGGTGCTTTTCAACCTCTTCATAAATGACCTGGAGACGGTTGAGCAGTGAGGTGGCTAAATTTGCAGACGGCACGAAACTTTTCCAAGTGGTGAAAACCAGAAGTGATTGTGAGGAGTTCCAGAAGGATCTCTCCAGACTGGCAGAATGGGCAGCAAAATGGCAGATGCGCTTCAATGTCAGTAAGTGTAAAGTCATGCACATTGGGGCAAAAATCAAAACTTTAGATATAGGCTGATGGGTTCTGAGCTGTCTGAGACAGATCAGGAGAGAGATCTTGGGGTGGTGGTGGACAGGTCGATGAAAGTGTTGATCCAATGCGCGGCGGCAGTAAAGAAGGCTAATTCCGTATTTGGGATCATTAGAAAAGGTATTGAGAACAAAATGGCTAATATTATAATGCCGTTGTACAAATCTATGGTAAGGTCACACCTGGAGTATTTTGTCCAGTTCTGGTCGCCGCATCTCAAAAAGGACGTAGTGGAAATGGAAAAGGTGCAAGAGAGAGTGACTAAAATGATTACTAGGTTGGGGCACCTTCCTTATGAGGAAAGGCTACGGCGTTTGGGGCTCTTCAGCCTAAGAAAGGGGCACTTGAGGGTGGGACATGATTGAGGCATACAAACCTATGCATGGGAAGGATAGAGTGGCTAGAGAGATGCTCTTTTCGATCTCACACAACACCAGAACCAGGGGACATCCACTAAAATTGAGTGTTGGGAGGACAGACATATGAAAGTATTTCTTTACTCAGCATGTAGTTGGTCTGTGGACCTCCTTGCCACAGGATGTGGTGATGGTGACTGGCCTGGATGCCTTTAAAAGGGGATTGGACAAATTTCTGGAGGAAAAATCCGTTATGGGTTACAAGCCATGATGTGTATGTGTAACCTCCTGATTTGAGAAATGGGCGATGTCAGAATGCCAGTTTCAGGGGAGGGCACCAGGATGCAGGTCTCTTGTTGTCTGGTGTGCTCCCTGCGGCATTCGGTGGGGCCGCTGTGAGATCCAGGAAGCTGGACTAGATGGCCTATGGCCTGATCCAGTGGGGCTCTTCTTATGTTCTTAACTACAATTCCCAGGAAGCCTTGCAGGTCTCTTGTTATCTGGTGTGCTCCGTGGGGCATTTGGTGGGCCGCTGTGAGATCCAGGAAGCTGGACTAGATGGGCCTATGGCCTGATCCAGTGGGGCTGTTCTTATGTTCTTAACTACAATTCCCAGGAAGCCTTGCAGGTCTCTTGTTATCTGGTGTGCTCCTTGGGGCATTTGGTGGGCCGCTGTGAGATCCAGGAAGCTGGACTAGATAGCCTATGGCCTGATCCAGTGGGGCTGTTCTTATGTTCTTAACTACAATTCCCAGGAGGCCTTGCAGGTCTCTTGTTATCTGGTGTGCTCCTTGGGGCATTTGGTGGGCCGCTGTGAGATCCAGGAAGCTGGACTAGATGGGCCTATGGCCTGATCCAGTGGGGCTGTTCTTATGTTCTTAACTACAATTCCCAGGAAGCTTTGCAGGTCTCTTGTTATCTGGTGTGCTCCGTGGGGCATTTGGTGGGCCGCTGTGAGATCCAGGAAGCTGGACTAGATGGGCCTATCACCTGATCCAGTGGGGCTGTTCTTATGTTCTTAACTACAATTCCCAGGAGGCCTTGTAGGTCTCTTGTTATCGGGTGTGCTCCTTGGGGCATTTGGTGGGCCGCTGTGAGATCCAGGAAGCTGGACTAGATGGGCCTATGGCCTGATCCAGTGGGGCTGTTCTTATGTTCTTAACTACAATTCCCAGGAAGCCTTGCAGGTCTCTTGTTATCTGGTGTGCTCCTTGGGGCATTTGGTGGGCCGCTGTGAGATCCAGGAAGCTGGCATAGATGGGCCTATGGCCTGATCCAGTGGGGCTGTTCTTATGTTCTTAACTACAATTCCCAGGAAACCTTGCAGGTCTCTTGTTATCTGGTGTGCTCCTTGGGGCATTTGGTGGGCCGCTGTGAGATCCAGGAAGCTGGACTAGATAGCCTATGGCCTGATCCAGTGGGGCTGTTCTTATGTTCTTAACTACAATTCCCAGGAGGCCTTGCAGGTCTGTTGTTATCTGGTGTGCTCCTTGGGGCATTTGGTGGGCCGCTGTGAGATCCAGGAAGCTGGACTAGATGGGCCTATGGCCTGATCCAGTGGGGCTGTTCTTATGTTCTTAACTACAATTCCCAGGAAGCCTTGCAGGTCTCTTGTTATCTGGTATGCTCCTTGGGGCATTTGGTGGGCCGCTGTGAGATCCAGGAAGCTGGACTAGATGGGCCTATGGCCTGATCCAGTGGGGCTGTTCTTATGTTCTTAACTACAATTCCCAGGAAGCCTTGCAGGTCTCTTGTTATCTGGTATGCTCCTTGGGGCATTTGGTGGGCCGCTGTGAGATCCAGGAAGCTGGCATAGATGGGCCTATGGCCTGATCCAGTGGGGCTGTTCTTATGTTCTTAACTACAATTCCCAGGAAGCCTTGCAGGTCTCTTGTTATCTGGCGTGCTCCTTGGGGCATTTGGTGGCCGCTGTGAGATCCAGGAAGCTGGACTAGATAGCCTATGGCCTGATCCAGTGGGGCTGTTCTTATGTTCTTAACTACAATTCCCAGGAGGCCTTGCAGGTCTGTTGTTATCTGGTGTGCTCCTTGGGGCATTTGGTGGGCCGCTGTGAGATCCAGGAAGCTGGACTAGATGGGCCTATGGCCTGATCCAGTGGGGCTGTTCTTATGTTCTTAACTACAATTCCCAGGAAGCCTTGCAGGTCTCTTGTTATCTGGTATGCTCCTTGGGGCATTTGGTGGGCCGCTGTGAGATCCAGGAAGCTGGACTAGATGGGCCTATGGCCTGATCCAGTGGGGCTGTTCTTATGTTCTTAACTACAATTCCCAGGAAGCCTTGCAGGTCTCTTGTTATCTGGTATGCTCCTTGGGGCATTTGGTGGGCCGCTGTGAGATCCAGGAAGCTGGCATAGATGGGCCTATGGCCTGATCCAGTGGGGCTGTTCTTATGTTCTTAACTACAATTCCCAGGAAGCCTTGCAGGTCTCTTGTTATCTGGCGTGCTCCTTGGGGCATTTGGTGGCCGCTGTGAGATCCAGGAAGCTGGACTAGATAGCCTATGGCCTGATCCAGTGGGGCTGTTCTTATGTTCTTAACTACAATTCCCAGGAGGCCTTGCAGGTCTCTTGTTATCTGGTGTGCTCCTTGGGGCATTTGGTGGGCCGCTGTGAGATCCAGGAAGCTGGACTAGATGGCCTATGGCCTGATCCAGTGGGGCTCTTCTTATGTTCTTGCGATGTAAGAATATGCATGGATGTGCCCTGAGTGGTGAGGCACGTGCCTCTCTTCCACTGGCCTCCCTCCTCATGGCCTGGACAGTGCTGCCCCGACATGCCCTTCCATTGCAGGCACAGTCTCTGCTGGTGGCGTCCTTCCCACTCTGGAAACGGTTGGTGTGCTGCTTCTTGCTATGCCACACACCACCTGCCAGCGTGTGGCGCCTCCCCCTCCCTTCCCCAAGCACACTGATCTTCCTCACGCTTCCTGGATTTGGACAGTGAGCCCACAGCCCTCCTCTCCTCCACACTTCCTCTTCTGTTCTGTTTCCAGGAGGGACAGCGGCAGCCACTGGCATATTCCTGGAAAGGGGATGTCAGGTGGTGACCTGACGGAGGTGCCCCCCATCAGCACCCCCATCGCTGCTGCCCAAAGCAACTGTCTCAGTCTTGTGGAGAGGCCAGTGCTGTGGTGGGGAGCCATGTTCCCTCTCCTAGAGGTCTGCTCTTGCTCCAGACTTGCCCATGGGTGCTGCTGCCACTGTCAAGGCCCCATTCCAAGGAGAAGAGTTGGGGAGAAGCTCTCCCTCCAAATCCCAGGGGCACATGTGTGCTGGGTTTGAGTCCTGCAGGGAAGCAGATTCTGGGGGCGCACCTGCCAGTGGCGTCGCTACAGGGGTGCAGAGGGTGTGGACGGCACCAGGCGATGCGCTTGAAGGAGGTGGCACCACTAACCAAAATAATCTTGTTGTTTTTGAGTAATACCGCCACGTTATATATCATACAGTGTGGAATTTCATGCAGAATTTTGAATATTGCAGAATATTGAAATATCTGCATCCTATTCTGTGGACAAATAACCAGAAAAGGAAAACACAACTGCTCATATCACGAAAAGTGGATATTCTTAACTCAAAACTGAACAATGAGATTGATGGTTCCAAGAGCCAGTGAAGTGTTATAATGACACAGCAGGGAACCAATAAGGTGTCAGTCTGGGTCAGTTCTCAATTCCAGTGAATATTAAAACTCTGAGTTGCTGGAGTGTCATAAGTTGGGCAGCTGGGTCTTTTGTTGGTGACTGATTTGTTAGGTGACCCGTACTGCTCGTATATTAAAATAAAGTGAATGGGGGTTACACCAACCTTAGTGATGCCACTGCATTTCAGTTGTGTGTATGATAGTGGAGTTTCTTCTGCATGGTCTGGTACGGGAAGAGATCCATCACTGGAGTGACCCAGTGGACTCTTGCCCCCTGGGTAATGTGAACTCTAGTAATGCCTCTGCTACCAGCTCACTCAGCTCTGCTCACAGCCCTCCTGCTTCATTCACAGGGAGTGTGTGTGTGTGTGTGTGTGACCTGTCCTCTGTGAAACAAGGACATGAGACAAGCTTGGGAGATAACACTAAATCTGGGGCTGGGACAGGGCCAAGGAAGGGCTGATTGCACAGCACCACCTGTTGTTTTGGGAGGGGGGCTGTGGGCAAAGGCAGAGGTCAGGCCGCCGGCACCTGCAACTCTCCCGCCCCAGGTGCTCCGGGTTGACCCATGTTGGAGAAGGGCAGGAGGCCAGCAGCCATGGTGCCCCTGCTTAGAATGCCAGAGGGTCTCAAGGGCCAGTCTGGGCAGGTGGAAGGCTGTGTTGGGGAGCCAAGTGCCCTTAGTCCCAGCGCCTTTGCCAGTGGCTGCTGCAGAGATGTGGCATTACTCAGGGGAGGGGGGATGACCATGCCCATTCCCATGTTGGGTGGCTGGCTGGCTGGCTGGCTTCTGCCCTTAAGAAATCACCCCCCCCCCCAAACTGGGTTCACAAGCAGTTTGCTGAATTTGCTTGTGAGTTGCGTGCTGCTTTCTGTTAAGACGGGAGAGTTCTTTGTAGGCAGGCCTCACCCCTGGCCACAGTTCTCTCCACCCCCATTGGCGGCAGAGGACCCTGTGCCAGAGAAGCTGGCGGTGTGCATGGCTGGTGTGCATGCTCTGTGGCAAAGTGGTATGGACCCAAAGGACCCGCTTCTGTCACTGTCCTCCTGCCTGGGCCATGCCAGCTGGCGCAGTTGGGCTCCCCTGCCCCATGTGGCTGCCTCCCCAGAGCTCCTGTGGTGGTGGGGGGAGCACCTTGAGGCTGTCAAGACCGGTGAGGCTCCCCTGGGCCTACCTGCAGGAGGGTGGCCGCCCACGCCCTGAGGAGTGTGTGCTGTTCACTAGGGCCTTGGTGGGGCGGTGGGCCCAGGAGCACAGAGCTGTGTGCTCTGTGCCCAGCAGGTGTTCAGCTGGCTTGCTGGCTTGCTTGGCGCTCTGATTTATGGCCCCGCAGAGCTGCATTGCTGCTGGAGCTGAGTCCAGGAGCCAGCCTGGCAGTGCAGCGGCAGAGTGTTTCGGAGCTCTGTGATGCACAAAGCAGAGAACTCATCCCTCAAACTCCTCCCCACCTGCATGTGCAAAGGGATCCAGTCTGCAGACACTTACCTCAGAACATATCTAATGGTGCTTTATTATTTTCTCAGATTTCAGTCAAGTGCCCAGAGGCCGTGTTGCTTCCTTTCTCCTCCCTCTGCATCTTTCTGCAGGCTGTTCTGCGTGATTCTGCTCCTGCCAGCGATGGGGAGGGCCAAGGAGCCGTGTCCAACCTGTACTGTGCCTGGTGGAGTTCTGGGGCTCTGCCCCCTGGCAGCTCTTCTCCCCTCCCCTTCTTTCCCTGCAAGGGACCCTGGGCAGCCACTGCCAGTCAGAGTAGGCCTTGCGGAGCTAGAGAGAGCAGTGGTCTGAGCCAGCCGGAGGTGCTTCGGATGTTTCATAGCAAGTCTGCCCCTTCCTCCCACCTGCCCTCCATCAGTATCCCTGATGCCCCTCCCCCATTTGTCTTTGAAGTGGTCCTGTAGCCACAAAGGCCAGAAGCTCTGGGCACACCTGGCTGCCTGCCTGCCTCTTGGGGTCCTGAGCTGTGAGGTATGCTTGAGGTCGCTGTGTGTCCTGCTGTCCTACCCCTGGCAGAGGACAGGCCTTCTCAGGCTCCTTGGGAAGAGCAGGGATTCCAAGCCCCTCGAAAGGCTGTACCAACTCCCATCTCTGGCACGTGGGTAGCTGGTTGCTTTCTGCAGCGATACGGCAAGAAAGGTCACTGGGGTTGCACTGTCCTCATTTCGGAAGAATCACCGCCCCAGAACAAATGAGGGCAGCTCCATGTCAAGGGGTGTGGCCTTCTGTCAGTTGGGATGGACCCTGGACTGGCCTGAGGTCCCAGAGCCTGTGGCTCTGCCCACCCTGGATGCTGTTGGCTTGGGCAGGCTGGAGCCCCTCGCCCGTCTTTGCAGAGGGCTGCAGCCTCCCTCCTGCTCAGCTCCCCCCGCTTATTGCTCAGCCTCAGTTTCTCTTCTGCAGCTTATTACTCCCTCCCTGCCCCCCTTCTCCCAGCCAAGTTGCAGTCCTGGACCCTTCCCAGGTTTGCAGCTGGCCTTGGGTGCGCAGCGGGCCTTGGCGCATCGGTCTGTGGCTACAGGATCGGGCATCGGGCTTGCAGGCCTCATCCCTGACCCTTCACAGCCAGCCTGGCCTTTTCCCCAGCACAGCACACAGCTGTGCCAAAAGCAGCTGCAGTCTGTGCTGGGGGGCGATTGGGAGGAGCATATTCCCCTTACCCTGGTAAGCCCCTGGTTGCCAGTGGGTCTCCTTGGACCTGCGCCAGCCCTTTAGCTGGTGGGGGACCTCAACGTGCCTGCCTCAGGTGCGGCTCCTACACACCCTGGCCGTTCCCCTCCAGGCAAGCAGCAGAGCCCAGCTGCCCGGGGTGCCACTTCCAGCGATGCCCTGCCTTTGGATCGGGCCGCGGGCTTCCCTCTGCCCGGCATCCACTTCCCACGTGAACGCGTGTCCCGCAACTGGACGGCGCCGGGGCTCAGGCCTGCAGCAGAGCTGGGGGGCCGGGCGGAGCACCTCCCTGCTGTGTGCTTGCCCTGCGGGGCGGGGAGTCCTGATTTCCCAGCTCCGTGGGCGGAGTCCAGCGCCTGCCTTCGAGGGGCCGATGCCCGGGCTGCCCGCTGCGCTCCTGGACGGGGCGCCCTCTGGCCCGAGGCCGCTCCCTCGCTGTGCCCAGGCCGCAGTGCGCTCGCTGCGAGGCTGCCCTGCCTGGCGAGCCTTCGCGCCCGGACTTCTCGAGCAGAGGCCGGGCGGGCGGCGCCCGTGGCAGTGCCGCAGTGGCCGGGCGCGGGGCCGGCTGCGGGCGCGCGGATTGGCTGCGGCGCGGCGGGCGGGGCGGGGCGCGCGGCGCGGGACGAGGCAGCCACCGCGGGAGCCGCTGCGAGCGGAGTGCGGCGCTCTGCGGGCCATGGAGTCGGCGCGCTCCATCCAGCACGAGATCAGCTCGCTCAAAGGTAGGCGCAGAGGGGCGGCCGCCCCACGGAAGCGGAGTCCCTGCCCCGAGGCGGAGGCGCGTCGGGAGGCCTCGCTTCCTGGCAGCGCGGCTGCGGTGCAACGCCCGGGGCTGCCGCAGCGCGCTCCGGAAGCGGCGAAGTCTGCCCCGGGAGCTCCCCGTCGGACTTGATGCGGGCAGGGACGGCCGTGGAAGGCTTGGGCTGTGGGGGCGGCTGCCCCTCGCTCGGGCTCGGGCTGCCTTTCGGAGGAGGGCTCAGGCTCCGAGGGGAACCCCGTCTCTCTGGCTCTGATCCCCCAGACCCATTGGGCACCCGTGTCGCCCTGGGGAAGGGCCTTGGCGTGGTCTCTCCTGGGTGGGCGCTGGGGCCTCGGTGTGGGTGCCGTCAAGCTGCAGGTGCTCCTTTTGGGCTTCTGCTCAGCACCAGGAAGCTCCCTGCAGGGCTGCGGTTGGGGAGGCAGGTGCAACTCTCCAGTGCTGGGCACTGCTAGGCCTGGTTGCACACTAGTCCACAGTGAGGCTCCCTGGACGTTGTCCTGTACAGGTTCAAAGCGGGAGTGGGTGGGTCCCACACGTGCCCCAGGCCCCTGACTTGGCCCTCCCTGGCAGTACCTGCCTATGCCCTGGTGTTGTCCAGCTAGCCTGCATGGCTGTGGCGAGGCACCAGTGGCTGATCCCGGGCTGGGGCTGGGGCTGGGGCTGGCTGGGCTCCCATGTGGTCCGTGCCTGGGGGGCATGCAAGAGCCCTGTCCTGGGCAAGTGGGAGGGGGACACTTGGCCAGGCTTCCAGGCCAACTTGTGTGTGGTGAACTGGTAGGTGCCAGGAGATGCTTTTGTTCCAGCCTGACGGATTTACTGTGAGAAGAACTCCTCAGCCTGCTTAGTAATCTCCACAACCTCCAGGCCTCCCAGCTTCCCTCTCCAACAGCCACCCCTTTGTTCCCTGCTCAGTGTGGAAATCCCTTTGCATGTTCCTGGGCAAGGTGGTGTGCAGGGTTCAGGCACCTAGCCCAGCTTGTTTACAGATCATGCTGAGGAAAGAGGAGGGGCAGAGGTGGGGTTGGTCTCTGTTCTTGGCTGGGGGGGGTCCAGGAGCTCTCATGTCCCCGTCCCCCCCATCTTCCCACCCTCCAGCTGCACTCTGCATCTCTCTGGGCAACTGACCTGCACATGACTTGGAAATGTGCCTGTTCAGAGCCCCAGCACGGATTATACAGGGTGCTGGGAGGGGTGCTGAGTGGGGAAAGGGGTGAGTGAGGAAGAGGCATAGAGCCCCTTCTGCACTCTAGGTCACCTGCCCCCCCCCACTTCTTTCCCTCACCCGCAGGGGTTCAACTGTGCGTAATTTCAGAGGGAGCTTCAGGGGCTCTGTTGAGGCTGAACTCTTGAATCTGTGTTCTCAGACTGTGCTGTGGGAAGAGGTGAACCAGCCCAAGCTGGCTCCCCTGGCCACAGGCAATGAGAGCAGGGACTCTTCCCCCCTCCCGAGCACCAGCCAGCGCTGGGAGAGGCATGTCTTGTAAGTGGCAGAGAAGGAGTTCCTGGCCCACTAAAGGGGCATGGGGGGGGCAAAGGAGCCTGCAGCCCCCAAGGGTGCCCTTCATCCTTTGTCTTGCTGGTCTGTCTCTCGGGAGGACCGGTCAGGCTGTTCGGGGCTCTGCAGTCTGTGCCAGGGCTGCTGACTGGCAGGGCTGGTGCAGAGGCCAGGATCAGGGAGCTGACTGTGGCTCCAGCCACCCAAACTTGCTGACTCTGTTTTTCAGTGACTGCTGGAAGGATGCATTGGGGGGGGGGGGGCTGCTGGCCAGGCAGGCTTTCTGTGAGTGAGTGGGGGGGGCCTGTACAGACTCCACAGTGAAACCCTGGAGCTACCCCCAGAGGCAGCTCATGGTGGGAGCGGCAGACCCCACTGCCTGCAGGCCAGCCCCTGTGCTTCAGGGTGGTTTGGTGGCTGGGTGGCCTTCCTCGCAGAGAGAGAGACGGGCAATCTCTTGCCTCAGCCCTTTTGGCGCTCCCTAGTGGGGACTGGAGGACCCCCTGTCATGGGCACATATGCTCAGGCACGGGCTGGGTCCCAGCTCTGGCATACAGAGGCTGGTGGGGGGCGTGTGAGCAGGTACTCTGGACAAGAGCCAGCCAGGCAAGACCACGCAGAGCCCTCCTCACTGGGGGCACGCAGACCGTTACTGGGGCACCGTCCATCTCAAGGTGGGAGCCTGAAGAGGCAGCAGAGGCTGACACGTGGCCTGGAAGTGTTTCCTTCTCCAAGAGCAGAAGTGGCTTGTTGTTTCTCACTGTTGGAGGCAAAGTAGAGGAAATGGGGGTGTGGGGGAGTTGCCAGTGGGGGGGAGGATCCCTTTCTCCTCACCCCTCAAGACACACACCCCTGTTGACTGACAGCCTCCTTGTCTGCATCCTGGGAAAGGAGAGGCGGGTCTCTGGGAGCAGAGCCTACCTCTGCGCCTAGCCTTGGAAGACATGGGTGAGGCACCTGCCACTGCCCCTGGCAAGAGAACCCAGAGCTGACGCAGGCCCCTGCCGTGCCCAGTGTCCCCCCCCCCCAGTCCTCCACTGTGCAGCCTGGTTAGGGTTAGGGTTACCCTAACCCTCACCATGTAAGACCCTGTGCCCACTCTGTGCCCTGGCTCCCGGCCCATGCTGAGTGGGGGGAGCTCCTCCCTCTGTGCTGGGCCATCATCATGTGGTGGCCTGGAGGGAGTGACAGGTGATCCTGTGGGGGGGGGCAGGCAGAGGCGGGCGTGAGAGCTGTGAACTTGTTTGTGAAGCAGGCACTGCAGCAGCGAGTGCAGTGTGCGGGGGGGGGGAGGCATGGCACGCACGGGAGGGGGAGGTTCCTCCTTACCCCTCCCCAGTTGGGGTAACCTGCAAACTCCTTTAGGGACAGGGAGACCAGATGTCATACCAACCAGATGTCGGTGGGCGCTGTGAGATACAGGAAGCTGGGCTAGATGGGCCTTTGGCCTGATCCAGCAGGGCTCTTCTGATGTTCCATAAAACCATGAAAGAGGACAAGGCACCTCACAACGTAAGACATCTAAGAAACATTTTTTGTATTGGCAACCTTCACTCTCGAGAGACTCTGGTATCGCGCTCTGAAAGGTGGTTCTGGCACAGCGTCTAGTGTGGCTGAAAAGGCCGATTCGGGAGTGACAATCCCTTCCACACCGGGAGCAAGTGCAGTCTGTCCCTGGTCTGTCTCCCTGGCTATGGGCCTTCCTTCTTTGCCTCTTTGCCTCAGACTGTTGGCCAAGTGTCTCTTCAAACTGGGAAAGGCCATGCTGCACAGCCTGCCTCCAAGCGGACCGCTCAGAGGCCAGGGTTTCCCACCTGTTGAGGTCCACTCCTAAAGCCTTCAGACCCCTCTTGCAGATGTCCTTGTATCGCAGCTGTGGTCTACCTGTAGGGCGCTTTCCTTGCACGAGTTCTCCATAGAGGAGATCCTTTGGGATCCGGCCATCATCCATTCTCACGACATGACCGAGCCAACGCAGGCGCAAGAAACATATAGGGCATGACAAAATAAACACTAAAGACAGTGGTATATGGATTTCCTATGGTTAATTTAAACACTCTATTATTTAATTTGAAACTATATTACGTATAGTTTATTAATTGCAAAAAGGCGATATGCTCTCTGCAGGTGCCCACTCACAGGGAATAGGAGGACATTTAAGTTATTTTCCAGGACACGAGGCTAAAAAAGAGGACATGTCCTGGAAAAAGGACGTCTGGTCACCCTTTCTAGGGAGATGGCTGTTCCCATAGCCGGATCAGTGTGCCTGAGAGGAGATGGGTTTTGTCTTGCATCCGTGGCAAGAAGCAAGGACAGGAGAAGAGCTGGGCTGTGGGTCTGGTTGGCTGACTCTGTTGAACCCACATTGGTTTTCCATGAGGGGATGCCCTCGGGAAGGGAAGGCAGCAGCCAGCACCTGGAGGGAGACACCTGGGCTAATCAGGGCTCTCCAGAAGTGTACCTGGCCCCCTCCGGAAGCCACCCTGGCTGGGCTCATGTCACTGCACAAGGTGGAGAAAGGCCTCTCTGGCCCAGTCTCCAGCCAGCTGGTTTTGTGGACAGCTCCTGGGTGCCAGAGGGAGAAGACACACTCTCTGCCCACTCTCTTTTCAGCCCCACTCATTTTATGGACTTGCCTTTTCCTGAACAGAAAAGGGCCCAATGCTCTCACCTTCACCACAAGAGGGTGTGCTCAGTCCCCTCCTCATTTGGTTGACTGGGTGGCCCTGAGTGCCTTGGCCCAGACACAGCTGCATGGCTGACGGCAGGCGGTGGCAGGGGGCCAGCTGCAGTCCCGAAACCTGCCTTCCCAGGTGCCGTGTCCACAGAGCGTTCCTGTGATGGAGCTTCCTCCAGTGTCGTGCCCTCCGCCCTGGGGCCATATCTGTGTCCCAGAGAAAGTGAGCCAGCTGGTTCTGTTGGCCTCCTGCCATGGCATTCTGCGCCCGCTCCCTGTAGTGTGTTGCACCTTCTGAGCTACTACAGGGCAGCTTCAAGCAGCAGGCTGGCAGAGTGGAGGGGCACCCAAAATCTGTCCAGCCTGCTACCCTCTCACCCCTTTTTATACCTCAATGCCAGGTGCAAGAGAGGGCACCAGGATGCAGGTCTCTTGTGGGCTCCCTGAGGCATCTGGTGGGCCACAGTGAGATGCAGGAAGGTGGACTAAATGGGCCTTTGGCCTGATGCAGCAGAGCTCGTCTCATGTTCTTGTTTGTACAGTGAGGAGGATGCTGGGATCAGAGTGCTGGCAAAGGTGGGGGAGAAGAGGACGACAATGTGGTGTGCACTGGTGTGTGGTACTGGCACATGCGCTGGCAGGGGAGTTGGGGGCACTGTGCACCTGCCCTGCTTGGTCCCTCGGAAGCTGAAGAGGGTCCAGGGTGTTGGGTTTGCTGCTTTGGTGCTCATCCCATGGCTGCTGCAAGCTAATCATTAACAAGTGTGAACAATGGTGTTTCCTGCAAGCTGCTGGGCAGAGGTCCAGGCAGTGGGTGGGGCAGGTCTGGGCGGGCAGGACCTACCTGGACGTCTCTGATCAGCCAGGCTGCTGGGGCCCCTTCCTGGAGAGTCCAGGCACTCCTGAGCCCAGCATGTCTCACTTGAAGGGCTGGCTGCCTGCCTGCAGCACTGGTATATGTGGCTTTGCCAGGGGGCAGAGCAGTTGTGCCGTCAAGGGCCCACAAGGCTTGGGGATGGCAAAGAAGTGCTCTGGGGAAACAGGTGGCCTTCTCAGGCCTGGGGGGGGGCTATTTCACCAGGAGCGGACCCAACAAGCCGCTTTCCAGAACCAGAGGCTAGCCCTTCGGCACCTGAAGTGGTAACCTGGAATGCCGGCACCTTGGCATGGAAAGCTGCCTGTCAATGGAGCCAGTCCCTAAGAACACAAGAAGAGTCCCACTGGATCAGGCCAAGGGCCCATCTAGCCCAGCTTCCTGTATCTCACAGTGGCCCGCCAAATGCCCCAGGGAGCACGCCAGACAACAGACACAACCTGCATCCTGGTGCCCTCCCCTGCAACTGGCAATCTGAGGTGGCCTACTTTTACCTTGCGCATACTTACCATGACTTGTAACCCGTAATGAACTTTTCCTCCAGAAACTTGTCCAATCCCCTTTTAAAGGCATCCAGGCCAGATGCCATCACCATATCCTGTGGCAAGGAGTTCCACAGACCAACCACACGCTGAGTAAAGAAATAATTTCTCTTGTCCTAACTCTCCCAACACTCAATTTTAGTGGATGTCCCCTGGTTCTGGTGTTATGTGAGAGTGTAAAGAGCATCTCTTTATCCACTCTGTCCATCCCACGCATAATTTTGTACGTCTCAATCATGTCCCCCCTCAGGCGTCACTTTTCTAGGCTGAAGAGGCCCAAACGCCGTAGCCTTTCCTCATAAGGAAGGTGCCCCAGCCCAGCAATCATCTTAGTCGCTCTCTTTTGCACCTTTTCCATTTCCACTATGTCCTTTTTGAGATGTGGCAATCAGAACTGGACACAATACTCCAGGTGTGGTCTCACCATTGATTTGTACAACGGCATTATAATATTAGCCGTTTTGTTCTCAATACCCTTCCTAATGATCCCAAGCATAGAATTGGCCTTCTTCACTGCCGCCGCACATTGGGTCGACACTTTCATTGACCTGTCCACCACCACCCCAAGGTCTCTCTCCTGATCTGTCACAGACAGCTCAGAACCCATCAGGCTATATCTAAAGTTTTGATTTTTTTTGCCCCAATGTGCATGACTTTACACTTACTGACATTGAAGCGCATCTGCCATTTTGCTGCCCATTCTGCCAGTCTGGAGAGATCCTTCTGGAGCTCCTCACAATCACTTCTGGTCTTCACCACTTGGAAAACTTGGAGGAGCAGCTCCAGCAGGCCAAGGCTGGCTCTGCCCAGAAAAACCCTTCACCACTCGGAAAAGTTTGGTGTCGTCTGCAAACTTAGCCACTTCACTGCTCAACCCTGTCTCCAGGTCATTTATGAAGAGGTTGAAAAGCACCGGTCCCAGGACAGATCCTTGGGGCACACCACTTTTCACTTCTCTCCATTGTGAAAATTGCCCATTGACACCCACTCTCTGCTTGCTCTGGGCCAGCATCACTGAAGCTGGCTGGTAGCAGCTCTCTGGGGTTCTGGGCTAGGACGTTTCTCTGCTGCTTCTAGCCTGCTGGGACTTTGTCTATGCCAAAGCAGGGGTGGTGCTACCACTGACCCCCCCCCCCCGACAAGCATGCGCAGAATGCTTCTTCCCCCTCTTCCCCCCACTGGTGTGTCCTTTCACGAGCCTCCAGGTTCAGGGATGCAGGTGAGCCCCGGTGAAGGACAGATGAGCTCCAGGGGGCAGACATGGCCTGTGTTTGTGTGTGTGTGCAGAGAGGGGTGGGGCAGCTGCCCCAGGCAGATCCTGGAGTGATATTGACTTCAGCCGGAGACTCCATCTGGGACTCCCCCCTGCCTGACTGACCTCTTGCGTCTCCCTGCTGTCAGCTCCTCCACCCTGGGTCCCAAGTCTGAAGGGAGGGGGGAATAAGCACTGGTGTTTGGGGGGAGAGGGTGGGGGATTCAGTGTGCAGGAGGGGCAACCGGTATGGGACCTGTGAAGAGGCATAGACCAGCCCGGAGTGTGTCAGGGGCGGGACGTCAGATGATAGCCGATCTGCTGGCTGGGACAGTGTTCAGGCCCCACTTCTGCCAAGGTTTCCTTTCGTTGCGTTGACGTCTTGCATGTGCGTTTGTGTAGTCCTTGTTTGCACGCGTGCCTTCTCAGCACCTCAGTTTCCCGTACATGAAATTGGACGAAAGGGGACATGCCGTTGTCGGGAAGCGCAGAGCAGACTGTCGTGTCCTTTTCTGATGCCAGTGTGCAGTGAATGGCAACAGTGAGGCTTGAAGCCATTTCTAGCTGTGTGCAAATAGTTTTCGAGCATGCCGGGCGTGAGCAGCTGCCATTGGCGCCTCCGTGCGCATTTGGAACAGGTGTGCCATTGGGCTGGATGGGGGGGGGTGAGCACCGCCCTCTTCCCCGCACCTGGCTTTGTCACTCTGGGCGCTTGGGAGGGAGGGCTCCTCTGCCTGCCAGATTGGACAGTTCAGGCCCCAGGTGCGGGGGGGGGGGGAGGTGGGTGCAGAGGGCATCTGGCCTCCCCCTAGCTGTGTGTATGTGTGCAATGCTGGGGTGTGTATGTGTGTGTCTGCTGGGCCTGGTGCCATAATTGGAGACATGCTGGGGAGGGAGGCTCCACTGGCCACAGAAATAGCCTGCTTGGCCCTGCTAGAAATAACCCTGGACTCTGGGGCCCTGGAGAGCTAGCTGGGAGTGTGAGATGGGGAATGCCATCCTGCCTGGTGAGGGAGGGGGCAGTGCCCCACTTGCAGTGCCAGCATGTTGCTTTCCTCCAAGACAGCCTTAGCTTGGCTTGGCTTCTGCACCTGGTAAGGGGGAGAGGTAGGAGGCCTCCCCCCCCCAGAGCTGCACCCATTCAGCTGCCTCCCTCCTGGGCACTGCAGAGGTTAACTATAGCTCATTGCCTCCCATGCTGGACCAGGTTGGGGGGCGCGCTGTGCCAGACATGGCAACAACCAGGATGTGTTCACTCTAGGGAGGACCAGAGAGCCTGCTGCACGTCTCTCTGGTTGGGGCGAGGGGGGGCAGCATTTTGCCCTCTCCTGTCTTGACAAATGTACAGACACAGAGGCCCCCGTCCCGGTCCCAGCTGGAACAGTGGTGGCTGCCTGGCTTTATGAGTGGGGACTCTTTGCTGCCAAGTGGAAGGAAACTTTGATGAGAACTCCCGCCCACCTTTCTGCACACAGAGAGAGGCTGGTGTGGTGTGGTTGGGGCGGGTGAGGATCCGGGAGTCTGCTGGTAGCGCCCCTCCCCACCTCTGCTTAGTCAGCTTGGCAGTGCCCTGCCCTGCCCCTTGGATGGACGGGGGAGCTACAGGCCTGTGTGTGAGCCAGTGAGGGAGGAGGGGATGTGCTCCCCACCCCCGCTGAACCCAACCCAGCCTTCCTGCTGCCGGGGGAGGGGTTGGAGTAGGAGCAGGAGCCACAGCTGCAATCTGTGAGCCAGCCAGGCTGAGGCTTCTTGGGGGAGGGAGGGAGGGAGGGAGGCTGGATCCACTCCTTCCTGCTTGAGCCGGCTGACCGGCAGCTGCTTCTCGGCTCCTTGCAAGCCCGGCCAGTGCTGCTCCTGCACTGCCGCCATGGTTGCCGGCATGCTGATGCCCTTGGAGCAGCTGCACGCTATCTACGAGTTGCTGTTCCGTGACGGCGTCATGGTGGCCCAGAAGGACCGGCGTCCCCACAGCTACCACCCACAGCTTCCTGGGGTCACCCACCTGCAAGTCCAGCGGGCCATGGGCTCCCTGCGCTCCCGCGGGCTGGTTCGCGAGACCTTCGCCTGGCGCCACAGCTACTGGTACCTGACGGATGAGGGGATTGCCCACTTGCGCCAGTGCTTGCGCCTGCCACCAGAGATTGTGCCCACTACTCTGCAGCGTGTCTGCCGTCCTGTTGCCATAGCGAGGCCTGCCTCACGCCCACCTCGTGTGCAGACCGTGCCAGGCCCACTGTCCTGCCCCCGCAAACCGCAGGAGCCCTCTCGGCAGGTGTACCGCTGGAAGGAGGAGTCTGCCAGCAGTGCCGGGCACGTGGGAGCAGTTGCCATGAGGACAGCGCCACAGGTGGCATTGGGTGCCGGTCCTGCCGAAGGTCAGATGCTCTCCCCGCAGGGGCCTGGGACAGGGTGGTGGGGGGGGGAGGTGCAGGGATTGCCTGGGGTATCACCTGACCTGGAGTGCACCGGGCTGGGCTGGGCTGGGCGCTCCGGCAGGTTCTGTTGGTGCTTGCAACAGATTAGCTGCCTCTTAGCGCCCCATAGTGTGCATCCTCCCAACTTGCTGTGCTTTGGTTGTGGGGCAACAGACTGGGTCTTCTCTCCACTTCAGAATGTCTTTGTGTTCTTGTGATTCTGATGCAGAACGAGCGGCTAGTCAGTGTGGGGCCGGTTGTCCTGTCCTGACCCAGGGCAGTGTGGCTCATTTTCATTCAAGCACAGTGGTGCAGCCCCTGACCCACACTGCCACACTCTGTTGTGGGCTGGAGGAGACGTTGGGGAGGGGAGGGGCCTTCCTCCCTCTCCTCCACACCCCACTTTCTGGTGAGCCTTTCTGTCTTCAGCCTCCCCTGTGGCCACGTGGGTGTCTGTCGTTGAAGGTGGCTGCCTTCCCTGGTGGCGGCTGGAATGGGCTGGCTGCTGCCGGTCCCTGGTGTGGGGCGGTCTCTGAGTCCTGTCGCATGAATGGGGGGGGCTCCTGTACTGACGGGTGGGCCGCAGCTGCTGCCCTCCTCTCCTTGGCCAGCCCCTCCCAGCGCCGGGTCTTCCTCTCTGCCAAGGTCAGTGGCAGCCAGCTGGGCAGCCACATGGAGCCGGCAGGAGTGGACCTTCCCGGAGGAGAGCTCCGGAAGAGGCGGCGCAGGGGACGCCGTAGGAAGGGGGGCCAGTCAGGCGAAGGTACCTCAGCTGCTGGAAGGGGGCATGGAGGGGGGCAGTCTTTGCACATCTCAGTGGCTGCTGTTCTTGTTGGAGTGGCCTGGCTGGAGTGGAACACTCTCCTGGGGAGGGGGTTGCGTGCGGTGCTGTTCCCTCCTCCCAGTAACCTGCAGCAGTGCCTGTGCTTCTCTCTGGGACACTTGCGCTGTGAGTGGGAGAGGGGAGCTCCACACCCTTGGAAGGGAGGCTGGTGCTTGCTTGGGCACAACTCACAAGTCTGGGGGTGCCTCTCTGGTTGCTGGCTTGTGGACCTCTCCCTCACCTGCCCCTTCTGGTGCTACCTGTGCTCTGTCAGGTGTGTGCAGGGGAGTATGTGCCCCCTGCGGGGGCAAAGGGTCTGCTGCCTTGGCTCCTTGCAGTGCCCAACACCTCCGCGCCAACTGGGCTCCTGACTGCCCGGAGCAGGAACGTGAAGAGCTCTGGTGGCAGCCACCCCAGCCAGTGGGGGGAGGGGGCCAAGTTTCCGACAGGAAAGGAAATGCGGAATAGCGCCAGCCTGGCCCGGCTCCGGTTGCACAGGGTGAGTCAGCGCAGCAGCAGTTCCCTGGGCTGGGCTGGGCTGGGCTGCGAGGGGAGCAGGAGCCCTGCCAGCAGCTGTGTCCAGTGTTGGGGGAGGGGTCCGTAGCTTGCCAGGCATCTGCCGCTTCTGCAAATGGTCCGAGTGTTCCGCAGCTGTGGCCCTTTTTCTGGGCAGGGGGTTGTGGAGCTCCATGGCGGGGGGGGGGGAGCCCAGGCCCTCTGCCTTTCTTCTGCATGTGCCTGGTGTAAAGGCCAGACTTGGGGGCAGTGATGGGGGTGGCTGAACCAGAGCCTGAGTAGCTCCTCCAGGCCTGTTTCTAGAGGGGAGAGAGAAGTGCCTTTGCCTGGAGAGCAGGCAAGGAAGGAACTGCTTTCGGGTGCGTGAAGTGGGGGGGCAGGGGACTCCCCCCCAGGAGAGGTGCAGGCTGCCCCCCTTCACCCTCCCTGCAAGGATTCTTCCCGTCAAGCTCCAGGCAGAGCTGGACAAAAGACGCCTTTGCAGTCCATCCCGCAGGAATCCCGGCTTCTCCCGGACTGCAGCTGGAGCGCATTTGGGGCTGCTGGAGCAGGAAAGAGGGAGTGGGGCCTCCCGGGTGTGGCAGCCGGGCTGGGTGGGAGCAGCAGCAGGGCTCCTGCATGGGCTTGTCCTGGCTGGCGCTTGTCTGGCAGATCTGGCGGGAAGGGAAGGTGTGCGCCTCACTCACTCACAGTAGCGGGAACCCACAATGGCAGCAGCTCCAGCTCTGGACTGGGAGGATGGCCGGTACTTTATGGAGGACCTGATTCAGCAGGGGCAAGGTATGCTGGGTGGCAGGCACACGAGGGAAGGGATGGATAGACAGCAGCCTTCCACTCTGCCTGGCTGGCACTGGAGCTGCCCCAGGGAGCAGGAAGAGGCCAGAAAAGGGGAAGGGGGACTCCAGATTCTCTGGGCAGCCCAGGGCCCTGCCCTGCCCTGTGCTAGGAGGTGACGTGTCCGAGGGTGGCCTCCAGCTCAGGGCAGGGTGCCAGGCTTGGGTGTGTGCACAGGGTCTCTCTCTCCACTCCAGAGTGTGCCTCCTGTTCACGTGGGGGGGATGCGTAAGGGGCGATTTCTTCTGAGAGTGATGTGTAGTGGAGTCCTTGGAGGAGGGCTCTTGCAAACCCTCCTGTGAGGGGGTACATGGAAACTTTGGGTGGTGGAAGCAGGGCTTTGGTCCAGGCCAAAGCGCACCTAGGGCCCAGCAGCCCACTGCCATCGCCTGCTTCCTAGGAGGGCTGCCCCTGTGCCCTCCAAGGGGTTGCCGTTTGTGCTCTTGGCTGTATGTGGCCGCCGTGCTTTCTTTGGAGCAGGGAAGCAGTGTGCATCGTTGGGATTGTGGTAGTGGGACGCTGGGGTCCCCCAGGGGAAGTGGACCTGGGGAGGAGTTGGAACCCCCGTTCTCTGGTGTCCTGGGCTCTCCTTGAGAGGGTACAAGGCAGCTGCTCGCCAGCAAGGATGGCTTCAGGCTCAGGCCTCTGGCCTTGTGCAGGTGGAGTGGGAGCAGAGATCTCTCCCCACCCCGTGCAGGTTGCTCAGCACCTACCGGACCATGTCCCTGGGCCCGCCTGCCTCGCCAAGCAGCTTCTTTCTGCAGCTGCTTCCAGGCTGATCCCAGGAGTGGCCCTGAGGTGCTGCAAGGGGCCACAGATGCCACTCGCCCTCCCTGGGCGTGGTTTCAGGCACTCCAGCTGGCTGGAGAGCAGCGCACCTCCCAGCCCCCACAGTTGTGGAGGCAAGAATGTGAAGGAGGGCTGTGTAGTGGAGTTTGGGCTGTGAGCCACAATGCCGTCACCCTTCTCCCTGCCCCCGCACGTCACTCCTGCCCTGCAGCCGGGCTTTGGCGGTAGCAGCCCTCCAGTGGGAAGGGGCCTGGCATGTCCACGAAGGTTGTAGGAGGAGCTGATCAGTGAAAGCCTGTTTGGGGTGGGGTTCACAGGGATGCTTCTTTGGCTGCTCCACCTTGCCCTAGCTGCTGGTGTGCCACCACAAACCCCAAGCACTGGCCACCACACACAGAAAGGTCTGGGTTGGGTCTTTATTATGCTGTAGTGCAGCGGTTCTCAAACTCGCAAGGAGTTTGAGGACAGCAGTAAGTCATTGTGGGGGAGCAAGGAAGGCAGCGGGGGGGTGAAGGCAGCGATGCTAGCCCCAGGATCGCGTCGCTAAAGGGGGTGCAGAGGCTGGCATGCACTTACCAGTCACTGCTGCAGCCTCCTGGGGGTGAGGGGAGCCCTGCGCGACCCTCTGCAGAGCTCCCCAACCTTCAGAAAGTGAAAGTGGAGCAATCGTGCTCCGCCTCCGGTTTGAAAAGTGGAGCATGATTGCTACACTTTCACTTTCTAAGACATGGGGAGCCCTGTGGAGGGTTGCGCAGGGCTCTCTGCACCCCTCAGGAGGTTGCAGCAGGGACTGGTAAGTGCACAATCCTGGGGAACGTGTTGTTGCTTTCCCCGCCCCGCCCCTTAAGGGGGCAGAGTCCAGGGCCCACAAGCTGGGGCGTTGTGACGCCCCAGTTTGAGAAACTCTGGTGTAGTGAGAATTTCTGTACTGTGGCCTGTGAAACTCACTGCAACTGGATTGGCACTAAGATCCTCCCTAAATCAGTGACCCAGCAACCACACAGGCATACGTGCACATGCACCCTACCCCTGCTGGGAGCGGCCTTATAGCCCTCTCGCTCATTCCTGCTTACGCTGTGTTAGCAGCAGCCCCTGTCCAGGGCATTGGTCTTTCCCAACACCATGTGAAGAGAACCCCTTGGAATCCAAACTGGTGACTTTCAGTTGTGCTCACAACCACTTTGTGACATTAAGCCCCATTGCCTCTGCAGTACAAATGGGAAACTAAGGCTTGCTCAGAGCTGCCTCCCCTCTCCAAGGTCACTGCTGTGTGCTGGACCTCCAGAGCTTCCCCCAGGGTGGTGAAAATGTTCAGACTGCAGCAGCCCAAGGGCAGAATCTCGTAGCCCTTGCCAGAATGGTATCACCTGGTATCCTCCTTCCTCCAAATAGCCCCACCAACACCCACGCCGGAATGCGTCCTCTGTCACAAAACCCAGATCTGGTCCTGGGGGCTTCTGCCTCTTTCTCCTCGTGTGACCAAGAGGCTTAGAAAATGCTGAGGTGCCTCTTGGGACAAACTGCAAGAGTCAGAAGAAGGGAATTCCTTTTTTAGGACCAATGAAAACGACACAATTGGCAAGTCTCTCCTCCCCCCACCTTTGGGAATAGAGAACCCAGCTGTTCCTCAACTGTCTCTGAAGCGGCACTGAAGCTGGCATTGATGGTGTGGGTTCCCCCAGAGTGTCAGGTGGGGGTGGGGCACCCTCAATCTTGCCTGTGTGTCCCCTTGTCTGGAGCTGACAAGGCAGCAGGGACTTTATGGGATCTGTGAAAACAACAGTCCGCTTTCTGTGCTGCTCAGTCAGAGACTGAATGCAACTTGCAGTGGGTAGCAAAACGGGGCGGGGGGATGGTAACATCAGTTGAATTTAAGACAGCCCAGCAGTCAGAACAAAACTAAGCAGAACTGTTGAGTTGGTGCGCCTGTGAAAGTGCAGGCCGAGCCGTGTGGGATAATCTGACCCTGACCCACCAAATTCTTCCTCGCAAGACTCCCAAGTGCTGGCAGAGACTGGGCAGTGATGCGCCACCAGCAGACTCCTGCCTGCTGCCCACCCCAAGCTAAGCCTCAGTGGAGCTGCCACTCTCTTCCGGTAAAACTAGGGGCAGCCCAGTGGGGTGCAACCTGCACCTATTTTAAGGCTTAGAAGATGCACCACCAACTTAGAAACGCCAACGAGGGTGTGTGTAACAAACAAATACCACTGGAAGGCAACCAGAATAGCCACCCAGGAGCTGCCCTGCGTCTCTCTGGGCATTTCTGGTTTCTGCCCTCCATTGGTTCCTTTGCATCGTGGCTGCAGGTCAACCAGCGGAGACTTACCAGCCTCTTGGCCAGGAAGGTCCTCTCTTTGGTCTGCTGGAAGGCCGTGCAGCCCCCACCATGCCACTGTTCCCCTGTGCAGCCTGCCAGCCTCTGAAGCCAAAGGCAGTACGTGGTCACCAGGTCACCACCTCTGGTTCTCTGTGGCTGTGTCCACTAATCTCCTCTGAAAGCCCCTCGAGCCAGTGGCCGTCACCACAGCTTGTGGCAGTGGATGCTGCAGACTGATGAGGTGCTGTGGAAGTTCACCTTTTGGTCCACCCTGAATTTCCCACCACTCACAGTCACTGGGTGACCCCTGGTTCTGGAATGGGAGGGAGGAGGAGGAGAGCTGCTCTCTCTCCATGCTCCTTGCACCACACGCATGTGGGAGGTCTCAGTCATGCCCCCCCCATGGTCTTCCCCAAGCTGGAAAGCCCCAAACAGCATAGCCTGACCTCGAGGTGTTCCAGCCCCGTTCTCTTTGGCTGCTTGCCTTTGCACCGTGTCCAGTGACAATAGAATAGTGTTATGTTTGTATGCTGCTTTCCAACAAAAAAGTTCAGAAAGGGAGCTAGAGCAGTGGTTCCCAGACTGGGGGGTTGTGACCACTTCGGGGAAGCACTTATTCCTGCCCTGTAACGGGCAGGGAGGGGAGAAGACAGCAAGACAACCCCCAGAATTGCACTCCTGCCAGGGACAGGAGGGGGTTTTTCACTTACCTCCAGCCAGCACTGCAGTTCTGGGAGGTTTGGGGGTCTGGGGAACCTGCTGCTGGGCTCCCCCGAGCTTATGTAATTGTGGAAAAAGGAAAAAACAGGCATTTCCTATTTCAGGAGGAAACCCAAGTGCCTGTTTTTTGGTTTTCTTTTTCACACTTCCAGAGGCTTGAGGAGCCCTGTGGAAGGCTCCTCCCGGACTGCCCAGGACTCCAGTGCTGGCTGGAGGTTAGTGAAAACCCCCCTCCCGTCCCTGGCAGCAGCATGATCCTGGGGACTGTGCTGCTGCCTCCCCCGCCCCAGCAACTACTTTACGTGGTTCCCTCTTCCCAAGGAGGACTTCAGGAAACGCTGGTCTAGAGCGGAAGCCAGACAGCTAAAGGGCTCCCAGTCTAACGCGATGCCAGCCAAGAGCTGCTAGCAGCATCCCTGTGGTGAGGGGCGCAGGACCGGATGGAACGCCCCCCTCTGGCTGCCCAGTCAGCAGGAGCAGTCTTGGTTGCTGCCCTTCTCCTCATGACCCCTCGCTGCTTGTTGCCTTCTTTGCACGTGTAGACACTCCCCTGGAGCTTGCCTGCACCTGGCCTCAGGGCCCCTTGCCCTGCAGGCAGCGATGGCTCAGGCCCCTCAGCGTGCACTTGATGCTGGAATGGGGTGTCCCAAAGGGCATCACTTCACACTCGCTGCCCCTCTAGCCAGTTTGGAGAGGTCCTTGCGGAGCCCTTCGCAGTCTCTGCTGTCTGCAAACGTGGTTATGCAGCCAGCAAGGAAGTAAGGAATGAGTCTGCAGGAACCCGGTCCCCTCGGGAGCTGACTCTGCTGGAGAGCGCCTGGTCTCTTCCCTGCAGCAGGAAGGGCGGCCAGGATTCTTTCGCCTACAGAAAGACAAGCGCATTTTCTTGTGGCTGGGAGTTCTGCAGGATGCTGTCGGCGGTTCTTTGGAGAGCCTTGGCGATGACCCGTCCGCGGCAGCCTGGCTTTTCCGTGCCCGAGGACGGGGGCAGGAGTGCACGGAACAGCCCCCTGCCCCCTGCGGGGCCCTCCGCGGCGAGGGGCTGCACAGGTGCGCCTCTGCGCCAGGCCCCTCCCTGCTCCCGGCGGCGTAATGTGCTAACTCTGGAGCGGTGACAGGGCCGCCCGGGCCCCGTGGGCTATTTATAGGCCGGCCAGCTCCCCTCCCTCCCGCAAGGCCGCGGGGCTGGTGGGCTTGGCAGGCAGAGGCTCCGACCCGCATTCGGGGCGGCTGCTGCGGAGGTGCTGGTGCTCTCGGCTGGGGCTGAGAAGCTGCTGCCCATGAAGGTCGTGCCAGGTGGGTGCCGGGCCGGGGGGGGGGGTTGCTTGGCGCCGGCCTGGCTGGTTCGGGTGGTTATTAAAAGCCCTGCGGCGGCGAGTGCTGGGCGGGGGGGGCGCGTTCCTCCCCGAGCGGCCCCGCGCCCGCAGCCAGGAGAGGGCAAGGCGGCCCAGTGGTTGCAGCGGGGCCGGGCGGCGGCGCCGCCTCGGCAGGCGGAGGGAGTGGCCGGGCCGGCCGGCGGGCGGGGCGAGCGAGCGAGCGAGGGGTAACCTTGAGCTCCGTGCCGCGCTGGCGGTGCGCTGCCTGCGCTCTGGGCCGGCGGGGAGGCTCCGCAGTGCGGGCGGCGGGCCGAGGGGGCGGGCTCGGAGGAGGCGCTCGGCTGCCGGCCTGCCTGCTTGCCGGGGCGCCATGGAGCCCGGGGGCGGCGGCGGGGTCTTCCCCTCGCTGGTGGTCGCGGGCCACGCGCTGACGCTGGCGCTGGTCTGGTTCTGGCGCGGCGCGCGCAGCCCCGGCGGCGAGGACGGTGAGTGTGGCGCGGCGGCGCTGGGACCCGGCGGAGGGCGGGAGGGCGGGCGGCGCCTCCCCGGCAGCCAAACAGGGCAGCACGTGGGCGCGGGCGGGGCCGCCCGCCTGCCCGCCCTCCTCCTGCAGAGCGCCCGCTGCCGAGGGAGGCGAGGAGCCTGCTGCGGACACGCGGCTCCGCATGCGCGACCCGGTTGGACGGGCTCGGGGCCGGCGCGGGGCGAGGGGGCCTCTCTCCCGGGCTGCTGCCGCTGGACCCGGCCGCTCGCGGGAGCGCCCCTTGGCCGGGACCTCCTGTGGGTGGTGCGGCGGCCGAAGCTGCCTGACTCCTGGGGAAGGCGCTGCTCGCACCCCTGTGCCAAGCGGCCAGTCTCCCTCCCCCGCGCAGGTCTTGCCCCTCTCCACGCCCCCCCCCGTGGCAGCTGGTATTGCCCGGACACTGGATGCGAGGGCTGTCGGAAAAGGGCAGAGGGGCTCCTCGGAGAAGGCAGGTGGTTAGTGTGCCCACCCCCTTCCTGCTCCCAAGTGGCCTTTGGGGACAAACAGCTGAACTGGTCCTTGCTGTCCACTGCCGCCATCTCAGGCCACAGAGAGCAGGCAAGGAAGTCCAGGCAGAGGAGGGGCACTCCGGGTGAAAAAGATCCTGCCGCGAGAGCACTGAACCTCAGGGTTCTTACTACAGTCAAACCCATAATAGTGACTGCAGAGCAGGGGCGGGACAATCTGCTGAGCCTGAACCGGGCAAAGTCGGGGACCAAAGCAAGTGGTTTCTCCACAGCCCAAAAGAAGGGACTTAAGCAAAACGCTGGCAGAAAAGGCGGCTGGTGAAAGTGCGGGCAGGCTGATGGAAAACACCCCAGCTGGGCTGGAGAGCACCAGCAAAAGGTGCCATCAAGTGGATGGAGTCGCCAGTCGCACCCAGCGTGTAATTGGTCTCTGGACCTCCTTGTCGCAGGGTGTGGTGATGGTGTCTGGCCTTCCTGTCTTTAAAAGGCAGCTGGGACAGATTGATGGAGAAAAAATCCATCTCAGGTTGCAAGCCGTGATATTAAATGCAACCTCCTGGTTTTAAGTAGGCTGACTCAGAATGCCAGGTGCAAGGGAGTGACGCCAGGATGCTGCTCTCTTGGTGTATTGTGTGCTCCCTGAGGTAGCTGGTGGGCCACTGTGAGATACAGGAAACTGGACTAGAAGGGTCTTTCGCCTGATCTAGCAGGGCTCTTCTGTCCTAAAGTGGGGCTGGGGTGCTGCTGAAAACACTCAGCTGATGCAGCTCCCCCCCCCCCCAGGTGTTTAAACCCAGGGAAGTCTATGCTGGCTGGAGTCAGCGACTGGAAGCGAACCATGGAGGCTTCCTGGGGCTGGAGATTCTTTGTGCTTTGGTGATGTTATTGAGTTACCTGACTTGGGAAGTGGAACCCACCTGGCCAGTCCACCCCACCCCTTGACCCAGGGTGACAGGCTTGCTACCCAATTGGGTGACTGTTGCTTAGCAGAATAGCTGCTCCAGGCAGGAAGAGGGTCTCTGAATCCACATCTAGCTCATGGGCTTTGGACAGTGGCATCTTTCAAACAACCAAGCAAAGGTGGCTGCAGCCTGCACAGGAGCGTCTGGGCAGCTGTGTATGAAAATTCATTTTTTGCAAGAGTGCAAAAGGGGCAGTGGGTGCCTTCCCCCCACCCCGGGAGAAAGAAGCACCTTCTCCTTTAGGCCAGCTTGAGAAACAGCTCCCTTGCTCCTCATAAGAAGTCCAAAAGCTTCTTTAGTCCAGCTTGATGAGCTCACAGTGGCTCATCAGGGAGCACTCAAGACGACCAGATCCAGTGGCCGTTCCCTTGCGTCTGGCACTCAGAGAGGAGCTACTCCTAAAACTTGGAGGTTGCATACAGGCAGCAGGACTTGCTATTCGTTACTTCCTCCCTAAGGCAGCAGCGGACCTGCCATTAGATGGACAGGACAAATGCCCAGGCGCGGAACACGCACGACTCCAGGACTGCACGGGAAGCCTTAATGAGGCTCCCAATGAGGCTGGAAACTGCTTTTGGTTTTCTGACAGGTGTGGTGAAGGTGGTTTCTTCCATTTGTCTTGTAGTCATGTAAGGGTCCTTGTTGGTCCAAGTGAGTGGGGGGGGGGGTGGCGGCTTCATGGAGCTTTGCCCCAGGGCCCCTTGAGGGGAGGTCCACCACTGCCCTAAGGTGCCAACCTTGTCCAGTTTTCCAGCACCAATGCAGCTGCAATGCAGCCCCAAGGTAAGGGAACAAAGATTCCCTTACCTTGAGGAGGCCTCCTTGACTCCCGCCCCCCTGGATGCAGTGCACACTTTGTTGGCACAGATGCATCAGTGCTGGAAAGTTGGAAAGGGTTTGGTCCTAAGTCTGTCCAGTTCCCTTTTCAAGGCATCTAGACCAGGTGCCCTTACAACATCCTGGGAGTTCCACTGAACAGTTATGCACTGAGGGAAGAAATATGTCCTTTTCTTCTGTTCTGACTCACCTCCCAGTCAATTTTAGTGGTTATCCCCTGGTTCTGGTGTTGTGTGAGAAGAAAGGGAACTTCCCTCTATCCACTCTGCCCATCCAATGCATAATTCTATACGTCCGAGACTACAGTCCTTTCCAACTTACCAGGGAGCAAGCCCTATTGACTACAGTGGGGCTTCAGGACTCTCTTTGGGACCCTGTGTTCTTGTGCTGTGGAAACTCCACCCAGGGGGCTTGGCTCTCCCACTCCTGAGGAGGTGCAGCCTGCCTCCCTCTGCCTGGGTCTAGGCATGGAGATTTCGGCTCAGAAGGTCTGGCTTCCAGGCAGGCTTGAGCTACAAGCCTTTTTTCCTGCTGCTGGCTCCCTGGGCCCTGCAGCTGGCTTAATATGCATTTGGGGAATGCTTTGTGCCACCCCATTGCCCCTTCTGCCTTCCCCCCGCACCCCACTGCTGTTTCCAGGCAGTGGGTCTGTAGTTTTCTCAGAATCACCGCCCATTCCTGGCACGGGTGTGCCAACTCATCCGGAGAAATGATCTGCCCCAGATCGCCATGGCAGCTGCTGTTTTGTGTCTTCCCCCCCTCCCTGGCAAGTAGTGATCAGGAAACCACAACCAACTCTTAGCTGCTGCTTTGAGGTGGGGGAGAGTCGGGGCCAGACTTCTCTGCTTCACCAGCTTGTGACGCCTGTCTCTGCAGTATAAGAGACCTAGATGAGAAGCAAACTTGTCAGACATTTCTGTCAAGGGGCGGGGCTGGCAAATAAGTGCTTTTGGAGGGAGTGGGGGCTGAGGCCAGTGAAGAGAACACAGCCAAAGCAAGAGTATTGGGGTGGGTGGGGGAGTGCTGTGGTTCTGCCCGCCACTGTTCTGGCACCCACTCGGTGCTTGTGGATGCAGCCTCCCCCTATGATGGGGCAAAGGGGCAGTGCTTCCTGGCACCACTCCCATCCTTCCCAGCGGGGGGACGGACGGACGGACTGCCCCTCCACGAATCTCTACTGGGCCACAGCCTATTCCCAGGCAGAGCCACGCTGCTTGCTAGCTCCCTGTCCCTGGCGTGCTCCCAGGGTGGGCTGCTGCAGCCCCAAGGTCACACCTGCCAGGGCCCATCATTGCCCAGGGTGTGTCCAGCTTCTTGGCTGGCAGAGGGGTCACCTCTGTGCATTCTGGCTCACTTTTACGAGCTGCTGTGTACCAGGCGCCTGTGCCTCCCATGTGGCAGGCCCTGCCCTTTCCTGCCTCCTCCTTTGATCCCCAGCTGGCAGCCAGAAGTTCTTTGGTCATATTTTAACACACAAAATGCTGTTCTCTCCTTACGTACTCATTAGTTCTCGTGCTTGTTCCTTTCCTGTGTTCACGGATGTGTGTGCAGCGAGCTGCATGTTTTCTTTTGTAGGATGATCTTTTGTTGTGCTTTTGGAAAAGGAAAATCTCATGTTCAACACAGAACAGAGCGGGGGGGGGGATCATTTGATGCCCAGCCCCACCTTGGTGGCTGCTGTTGCTTCCTGGCTGGCCAGCCTGCCTGGATGCTGGAGAGGGGCAGCCCCACCCAGTTCTGCCTTGGATCTATTATTAGCCCAGCTTTTGTTTCCAGGTGGTGGGGAGGCTGTTTATCCTGGAGACCAAACAAGCCTGGTTGCTGTGGCTGCCAGCTTCACCACCATCACAGCCATCTTGCCCACCCGGTGGGACTGAGTCCTGGGGAATGGGTTGGGCCCTGCCAGTCCAGCAATAGAAGCTAATGCCACATTCTCACCTGCCCCGCATAAGAACAGCCCCACTGGATCAGGCCATAGGCCCATCTAGTCCAGCTTCCTGTATCTCACAGCGGCCCACCAAATGCCCCAGGGAGCACAACAGATAACAAGAGACCTCATCCTGGTGCCCTCCCTTGCATCTGGCATTCTGACATAGCCCATTTCTAAAATCAGGAGGTTGCGCATACACATCATGGCTTGTAACCCGTAATGGATTTTTCCTCCAGAAACTTGTCCAATCCCTTTTTAAAGGCGTCCAGGCCAGACGTCGTCACCACATCCTGTGGCAAGGAGTTCCACAGACCGACCACATGCTGAGTAAAGAAATATTTTCTTTTGTCTGTCCTAACCCGCCCAACACTCAATTTTAGTGGATGTCCCCTGGTTCTGGTGTTATGTGAGAGTGTAAAGAGCATCTCTCTATCCACTCTGTCCATCCCCTGCATAATTTTGTATGTCTCAATCATGTCCCCCCTCAGGCGTCTCTTTTCTAGGCTGAAGAGGCCCAAACGCTGTAGCCTTTCCTCATAAGGAAGGTGTCCCAGCCCCGTAATCATCTTAGTCGCTCTCTTTTGCACTTTTTCCATTTCCACTGTCTTTTTTGAGATGCGGCGACCAGAACTGGACACAATACTCCAGGTGTGGCCTTACCATAGATTTGTACAACGGCATTATAATACTAACCGTTTTGTTCTCAATACCCTTCCTAATGATCCCAAGCATAGAATTGGCCTTCTTCACTGCCGCCGCACATTGGATCGACACTTTCATCGACCTATCCACCACCACCCCAGGATCCCTCTCCTGATCTCTCACAGACAGCTCAGAACCCATCAGCCTCAGAACCCCCCCCCCCAGCTTCCACCCTGGGAGCATTTGGGGGGCTTCTTCTTTTGTCTGTTGTCCATCCTAAGGCCACTGCATAGGCCCAGGAACCCCACAGGAGGAATCCCCTCTCCCCATGTGGATGGCATAAGATCCACTACTAGGCTCCACTTCTGCCTAGACCAGGGGTGCCCAAACCCCGGCCCTGGGGCCACTTGCGGCCCTCGAGGCCTCTCAGTGCGGCCCTCAGGGAACCCCCAGTCTCCAATGAGCCTCTGGCCCTCCAGAGATTTGTTGGAGCCCGCACTGGCCCGACACAACTGCTCTCAGTGTGCGGGCAACTGTTTGAACTCTCGCATGAGCTGTGGGATGAGGGTTCCCTCCACTGCTTGCTGTTTCACAGCAAAGGACAGGCCAGCCTTGCTTTGTGCAAGGCCTTTTATCGGCCTTGAGCTATTGCAAGACCTTCATTCATTCATATAAGTTCATCTTTAATATATTCATTTATGTAAACTTATGCAAATTTATTCAAATTTTAAATGTAAATTAATTCTTTTTTCCCCTGGTCCCCGACACAGTGTCAGAGAGCTGATGTGGCCCTCCTGCCAAAAACTTTGGACACCCCTGGCCTAGACCCTTGAGAGGCTTTACTGGCAGGAGTGCAGAGCCCACCAGCCCCTATGCTTGTGGGTCTGTTGCCCAGAGAGCCTGCTCTCTGTAGCCCCTGCTTGCTGTGGGAGGCAACTCCCGGCCTCCCCCCCTTCAGGCAGGTGGGAAGGGAAGCCTCCTGTGCCTTTCTCCGGGCTGGTTTCACTCCAGCTGTCACCTCCTCCAGTTCCAAAGGTGCAGCCTTCCGTCCCGTCAAGTTCAGTGGGGCAGGAGGGGGCCGTATAGTGAAACAGCTCCTTGAGCATGTGTAGAGTGCACGCTGAACAATCACGCAGGCATCACCCGCAGCCGGGGAGGGGCAGTCCCCGGTGACCGCAGCTTGCCTCACGGGGGGGTGGGGGGTGGGCAGAGCTGTGGGTGAGACCACCGCGGGCTGAGTGCGGGACGGCCTTCCCAGGAGCCGCCCTGACGGGGTTTTTCCATCCTGCGCTCCGAGCAGCGCTGCCAGGCCTTTTTTGTGCTGCTGGGTGACTCACTCATCCCTCCGGGGAACGGGCCGGACTCGGCTGCAGTCCTACGCGCACTTTCCTGGGAGTAAGCCCCCCTGGAGGCAGTGGGGCTTAGTTCCAAGTAGACGTGCGGGGGGGGGGGAGCCGCAGCCGCGGGCCTTATCGCTGCTGTGCAGGCGGCACCTGAGAGGCCGGCGTCGCCCCGCTCTCCTTCCTCCGCTTCTGCTCCCCCGGCCGGGCGCCGCCTTGGGGCGCTCGGGCGAAGGGCGCGCTTGCTGCGCCGCCAGCAGAAGGCGGCTGCGGGAGGGAGCCTCCTGCCCCGCAGGTCTCTGCCTGCGCCCCCCCAGGTGGCTGCTCTCGGGCCCCCTGCTGAGCCGCGCAAGGAAGCGCCTCTTGCCCGAGGCCGGCCACCCCGCGGCTGCCGCTGCCTTGACGCCACCCGGACGGGCCCTCCGCCGGGAAGCTGCGCTCGGGCTGGTCTCTGCTGCGCCCCGAGCCCTGCGCTGGCCGGCCGAGGGGCTCGGGGCTGGGCTGCTCTGCGCTCCCGGCGGGCGAGGGCGGGGCGGGCGGCGGGCGGGGCCTTCCGCGGGCGGCGGGCGGGCGAGCGCAGAGCGCAGCCATGGCGGCGGCGGAGCCGTCGGGGGGCGCCTACTTCGCCTACAAGCGGCGGGTGCTGCTGAGCGGCTCGGAGTGGCTGAGCGCGCCCGAGCGCCTCCGCCAGCGCCTCCTCTACGGGCAGCTGTGCTGCGTGGGTGAGTGGCGCGCGCCGGGAGAAGGAGCGCGGCCCCGAGGCGCCCGGACGCCTTCGCTCCAGCCAGAGCTCCGAGGCGGCGGCGGGCTCGGGGCTGCGAGAGAGGAGGGCCCGCTCCGCTCCCTGGAGCCTGGCCGGGCGCCCCTCCCCTCCGCAGCGGGAGCAGGCGGAGCCTCGCCGGGTGTCCTCGGGACACACCAGATAACTCAGGGAAGTCCCCGCTCCGCTGGGCGCAGGGCCTTCGAGGCCGGGCGCTCTGGTCCCTGCCCTGGGCAGCGGTGGAAATGTGGCGGGCGAGGGGGAATCGCACCATTTCCCATCCCGCCAGGCTGGCTTCCCGCGGGCTGCTGGCCACTGCTGTGGGCATGGGGTGGGAGCTACTGCCGCCAGGCCCACACCCAGGCTGGACCCTGGCAGGAGAGGGCCTGCTCCAGGAGGACACTGCCACGCAAGCAGGCGGTCCTGTTTGGTGTCTGGCTGCCAGTGCCCTGCATTGGGAAGACCGGCAGTCCTGGCGCCAAAGACTGTGCCGGCTGCAGCCACTTTCCGCCTGCCTGTCTTGCCCTTATTCTGCCACCCCTGCTGGCTCACTCCCTCTCTTTTTGGGAAGGGGCCCAAAAGAAACTTTGTACCCCTTGATAAAGTTCAGAGGCCCTGCTCAGTGCACTGAAGCCCCACCCCGCTCCAGACAGTGATTCTCTGCAGCAGCTTCCCCAGCCTCTGTGGATGTAGCCCCCGCCTTGTCTGCAACCAGGAGGGCCTGCGGCCCTGGCTTCTGTACAGCTGCCTCCACCCCTCCCTGCTGGTCAACATGAGCTGGCAGAATTCCAGATAGGCCTGTGGCTGCAACGGGATGCAGAGAGCCATGGGGCTGGACGGGCCCCAGATGCAACCATCACCAGACCCTGACCAAAGGCAGTTTTGTTGGGCTGAACTCTACGAGCCCCTCTAAACACCTGCCCCCCCACCACTGTCTGTGTCTTCTGCTGCCCCCAGCTGAGTGTACAAGTGTGCACCCCCAGAAAAATGTCTTCCCGCCAGTTGACAGCCATTTTCAACCACTTTGCCGTCTGCAGGTGTGCCATGGGAGTTTGGGGGAGGGTCTATTAGTAGGGCTATTGGAGAATGTGAGCTCCCTTCCAACATCATGGTGCGTCCTCTGAATTGTCAAAAACCGATGGTGTGCCTTGACAATTTTAGTACCTTGACGGTGTGCTGTGAGATGAAAAAGGTTGAAAATCAGTGAGTAAAGAACATGAGAACCTCAGAAGAGCCCCACTGGATAAGGCCGAAGGGGTCCCATTCAGGTGCCTCAGAGAGCACACAACAAGAGACCTGATCCTGCTGCCACCCCTTATCCCTGGCATTTGGAGACAGCCTTCTTCTAAAATCAGGAGGTTGCACATGTTGGAGGAATCTTAAAAAATGGTTTCCTCTTTAGGGGGGAAGCAGAATAGCTTCAGCAGCAGGCCCCCCCCTTTTGCTGGGAATCAACCCCAGGGAGCCTCCCATACCCGGCTGACTGCTAATTAATAAAAGACAAACGACAGTGGCTGGTTGAAGTTGCAAAAGAGAGTCATTTATTCACGGTTCCATAGACGCATATGTTACGGCATCTGATTATGATCAGAGGTTACACTAACTTGAGATAACAAGGCTCTGGAGCTGCCTCGTCCTGCGTGCCATGTGGTCAAGATGGCGTCACCAGCAGAGCCCTGCTGGGTGCCACCTTGTCAGGTCAGTGAGGAAGAGAGGAAGGTTATAGGGCAGTGATGGCTAACCCATGGCACGCGTGCCACAGAGGGCACACAGCACGTTTTTGCTGGGCACGCCAAGCCACGATGAGCAAGCTGCAGCTGCCACGTGCAAGCCTCTGCTCACTGCCCCTGGAAGTCGCCAGCAGCCTGGGCAAAATGGACAGCAGGGGGAAGAGCCAGGCCCCCAGGGAGGAGTCACCCCCAGCAGCCCAATGGGAGCGCTTCCCTTCCTCCCTTCCCTGTTTGGGGTAAGGCGGGAGACTCGCATGCAGCATGAAGGTGCAGGCTCAGCAAAGCTGCTGCTGCTGCTGCTGCTGCTGCTGCAGGCTTTAAGGCGCCAGCCCTGCATGAAGTAGGTTGAATTAAAGTCATTGGGGCTTGCTCCAAGGAAAGCGTGGCTAGGATTGCAGCCTCAGAGCCCAATCCTACTGTAGGATTGCATGTCTACTCAGAAGTAAGTTCACTGTAGTCAGTGGGGCTTACTCCCAGGAAAGTGAGGGAAGGATTGCAGCCTGAGCAGCCACTTCTATGCATGTCTACTCAGGACATTCCCTTGGCAGGGTTGGAGAGGAGCTAGGTTGGAGGGGAGCATAGCTCACAGCGTGGCATAGCTGGAGGGGAGCAGAGCGCTCGGGCCACAGCACAGGCTTTGAGGCGCCAGCCTGGCACATGCTGCTGGCCCTGCCTTGTTGCCCACTGGAGGCTTATCTGTAAGAACCTCACACAAAACTAATTTTTATATGATCTTAAAGGTAAACCACAGAATTGCTTCTCCAATCCTATTGGAAGAGAAGTGCCTGCAGAATTTCACATAGCTGAGAGTGTTCGTGAAAAACAGCATGATGAAGCCATCCAACTAGGATACTGCTGGCTTAATTAAAAAATAAATACAATCTTGCACAGGATTACTATTACTGACAGCATTTATATGCTTCCTGTCCCTAAGGGGCTCACAATGTAAAAAGAAACAAAAGAACATCAGCAGACCCAGAAAAGACACTGCTGGGTGTGGAGGACCAGTTACTCTCCCCCTGCTCAATAAAAGAGGAACACCCACTTACCCAGCATGTAATTGCCCAGCGTGTACACAGTGAGCATAATTACCCAGCATGTAATTAACCTGTGGAACTCCTTGCCACAGGATGTAGTAATGACATCTAGCCTAGATGCCTTTAAAAGGGGATTGGACAAATTTCTGGAGGAAAAGTCCATCATGGGTTACTAGCCCTGTTGGGTATGTGCTACCTACTTATTATAGATGTGGGCCACTGTGAGATACAGGAGCTGGACTAGATGGGCCATTGACCTGATCCAGCGGGCTCTTCTTATGTTCTTATGTTTCTGCGTTCCAGCCGCTCATACAGCCAACCCGCTACCCAACCAGCACTCTACACTGCACAGCACAGGCTGAGGGAAGCAGCACAAAGATGTTAATGTATGAGTTATTTTTTCTAAAGGAAAACCTCAGTATTCAGGTTAAATTGCCTATCCTTAAGTAAGTGGGTTTTGGGTTGCAGTTTGGGCACTCTGGTCTCTAAAAGGTTATAGGGTCTGGGCCACACCCCCACATAGGTCATCCAAAGGGGACAGGTAAAGTGTAGGGTCACTGGGCCACGGCTTAACCCTTTCAGGACAGTATCCTGCCACCTCTGGACAGCAGACGGAGTTGCACCAAACTCCAACAGCACAAACCCATCATGGCTTGTAACCTGCAATGGACTTTTCTTCTAGAAAACTGTCCAATCCCTTTTTGAAGATGCCCAGGCCAGACTGCATCACCACATCCTGTGGCAAAGAGTTCCACAGCTTTATTACACACTGGTTAAAGAAATTTTTTTTTCTCTGTTCTAACTCTCCCAATCCTCAGTTTGAGTGGCTGCCCCCCGGTTCTGGTGTTGTGTGAGACGGAAAAGAACATCCCTCTATGCACTGTATCCTCTGTATAATTTTGTACATCTTGGCCATGGCTCCTGCTCAGGCACCCTTTTTCTAGACAGAAAAGCAGCAAACGCTGTAGCCTCTCCTTATAACGGAGGTGTCCCAGCCCAGTAATCATTTTGGTGGTGGTTTTCTGTACTTTCTTTTCCACTGTCCATTCTGAGATGCGGCAACCAGTTCCGAGGAGGTAGAAGTGCGAATCGTGGGACACAAACAGTGGGACTTGTACCTCTTCACTGGGGGGGGGGGGCACGCTGCAAGTACCTTGGCTTGATTATGCTCTGGCTGGCTGGGATCCCAGGAAGTGAGGAGCCTGGTGGGCCACGGAGCTGCTTGGTGCCAATACCAAGGGATGCCCTGCTGAGTTCCCCATCCTCTGACTGGGAGCGCCCACATAAAAGAGCCCCGCTGGATCAGGCCATAGGCCCATCAAGTCCAGCTTCCTGTATCTCACAGCTGCCCACCAAATGCCCCAGGGAGCACACCAGATAACAAGAGACCTCATCCTGGTGCCCTCCCTTGCACTGGCATTCTGACATAACCCATTTCTAAAATCAGGAGGTTGCGCATACACCTCATGGCTTGTACCCCGTAATGGATTTTTCCTCCAGAAACTTGTCCAATCCCCTTTTAAAGGCATCCAGGACAGACGCCATCACCACATCCTGTAGCAAGGAGTTCCACAGACCGACCACACGCTGAATAAAGAAATATTTTCTTTTGTCTGTCCTAACCCTCCCAACACTCAATTTGAGTGGATGTCCCCTGATCTGACCTGTCACAGACAGCTTAGAACCCATTAGCCTATGTGTGAAGTTGAGAACCGCATGGCGACTTGAGGACCACATCGCGACTTGTCTGCCTTGTGCAAAGGTTGCAGACATCACTTCTCGTCTAGACAGTCTGGTAGACAGTGCTGGGGAGGAGGTAGCGGTTATGGTGCATGTCGTCACCAATGATGTGGGCAAGTGTGGCCGGGAGGTCCTGGAGGCCAAATTTAGGCTATTAGGTAGAAAGCTGAAAGCCAGAACCTCAAAGATAGCGTTCTCTGAAGTGCTACCTGTTCCACGCGCAGGGCCAGCTAGGCAGGCGGAGATCAGGGGTCTCAATGCGTGGATGAGACGGTGGTGTAGGGAGGAGGGGTTTAGATTTGTTAGGCACTGGGGAACGTTTTGGGACAAGTGGGGCCTGTACAAGAGGGATAGGCTTCACTTGAACCAGAATGGAACCAGACTGCTGGTGCGTAACATTAAAAAGGTGGCAGAGCAGCTTTTAAACAACTTTTTAAACCGCTCCCACTCTTCCCCAGAGTACTGGGGAAACAAGCTCAATTCCACCCCTTCACTCAAGCACAACTCACCCCCAGCAACCAGCACACGGAAGCCCCGGGGAGCCCCCCAACTAAAGGCCTGTGCTTCATGGAGCCCAAAGCCTGCCCACAGGTCTTTCCAGGCACTGCCAAGGGCGGGGCCTGTTTCCCTGCTCAGGCACACTGCAGTGAGGCCAGCTGGTGGGGCCTGTGCAAGAGGGACGGGACTCACTGGAACCAGAATGGAACCAGACGGCTGGTGCATAACATTAAAAAGGTGGCAGAGCAGCTTTTAAACTGACCCCTGAGGGAAAGCTGACAGGAGCCAAGGGGCATCCAGTTCGGGACTCCTGAGTGACAAGAGTCACTCAGTATGGGTTTCGGCTGGGTTAAAAATACTGCAGACTGCACCTGGAAAATGCTCACCACATCTGGAAGAATTCATGTGAGTTCTTGACATGTTAAATGACTGTGCCTTAGAGCAGCTAGTCCTGGAGCCCACTAGAGGACAGGTGACTCTGGATTTAATATTTTGTGGTACTCAGGACCTGGTTAGAGATGTCAATGTTACTGAGTCATTGGGGAACAGTGATCATGCTACGATCCATTTCGACATGCACGTCGGGGGAAGAATACCAGGCAAATCTCTCACAAAAACCCTTGACTTCCGAAGGGCGGACTTCCCTCAAATGAGGAGGCTGGTTAGAAGGAGGTTGAAAGGGAAGGTAAAAAGAGTCCAATCTCTCCAGAGTGCATGGAGGCTGCTTAAAACAACAGTAATAGAGACAAAAAAATTCTTTACTCAGCGTGTGGTTGGTCTGTGAAACTCCTTGCCACAGGATGTGGTGACGGCATCTAGCCTGGATGCCTTTAAAAGGGGATTGGACAAGTTTCTGGAGGAAAAATCCATTACGGGTTACAAGCCATGATGTGTATGTGCTACCTCCTGATTTTAGAAATGGGTTATGTCAGAATGCCAGATGCAAGGGAGGGCACCAGGTTGCAGGTCTCTTGTTATCTGATGTGCTCCCTGGGGCATTTGGTGGGCTGCTGTGAGATACAGGAAGCTGGACTAGATGGGCCTATGGCCTGATCCAGTGGGGCTGTTCTTAGGTTCTTATGAAGTTTTTATTTTTTGCCCTAATGTGCATGACTTGACGCTTATATTGGAATGCATCTGCCATTTTGCTGCCCATTCTGCCAGTTTGGAGAGATCCTTCTGGAGCTCCTCACAATCACTTCTGGTCTTCACCACTCGGAAAAGTTTGATGTCTTCTGCAGACTTGGGGCACACCGCTTTCCACCTCTCTCCATTGTGAAAATTGTCCATTGACGCCCACTCTCTGTTTCCTGGTCTTCAACCAGTTCTCAATCCATGAGAGGACCTGTCCTCTAATTCCCTGACTGTGGAGTTTCCTCTGCATCCTTGATGAGGGACCGTGTTGAATGCCTTCTGAAAGTCCAGATATGTAATGTCCACGGGTTCTCCCGCATCCACATGCCTGTTGACCGTTTCAAAGAATTCTAAAAGCTTTGTGAGGCAAGACTTACCCTTACAGCAGCCATGCTGATTCTCAGCTGATTCTCAGCATGGCTTATTCGTCTGTGTGTTTTGAGATTCTATCTTTGATGAGGCATTCCACCATCGTACCTGGAACAGACTTAAGGCTGACCGACCTGTAGTTTCCCGGATCCCCCTTCCTTCCCTTTTTAATGATTGGTGTGACATTTGCTATCCTCCAATCTTCTGGCACCATGGCCGTTTTGAGGGACAAGTTGCATATTTTAGTCAAGAGATCAGCAACTTCATTCTTTAATTCCTTAATAACTCTAGGGTGGATGCCATCAGGGCCAGGTGACTTATTGATCTTTAAGGGCAGGAGGTCTGGTCTAGAGGGTAGAGCCTCCGTCTGCCTGAAGATAACATCCACAAGGTCGCCAGTTCGAGGCCACCGGCACTGTGCGACCTTGGAGCAGCTGACAAGCTGAAGCCGAGCAATTCCATCTGTTCTGAGCATGGGAGGATGGAGGCCAGAATGTGAAGCCAGATCAGAATGAAACACCTTGAATGTAGTCGTTCTTGAAAGAAAGAACCTTCTTTGAAATTGTAAAAATCCCTATTTAATAAGGGATTTAATAAAGCCTGCCTATGTAAACCATCTTGAATAAAGACCAAGAAAGGCAGTATATAAATACCTGTTATTATGTTATTATTATTAATTTATCAATGAGGTCTGAAACATCTTCTCTTTTAACCTCTATCTGACTTAATTTCTTGGTCAGGAGGGGCCGTTCGGGCAGCGGTATCTGCCCGAGGTCTTCTGCCGTGAAGACAGATGCAAAGAACTCATTTAATTTCTCTGCCATCTCTAAGTCTCCTTTTATCTCCCCTTCCCCTCCCTCACCATCCAGAGGGCCAACGGCTTCTCTGGCAGATTTCCTGCTTCTAACGTATTTGAAGAAGCTTTTATTATTTCCCTTAATGTTGCTGGCCTCTTAGTCTCCCTTGGGCTCCGGTATCATCTTCTTACATTTCTTTTGCCACAGTTTATGTTCCTTTTTATTCTCCTCATTAGGGCAAGACTTCCATTTATGGAAGGAAGCTTCCTTGCCCTTTACGGCCTCTCTAACTTGGCTCGTTAGCTGTGCGGGCACCTCCTGGACTTAGTCGAGCCCTTCTTCTTTTGCTGTATACACGTCTGCTGGGTTTCTAATAATGTTGTTTTAAACAGCTAGTATGTATGTGCAGTAGGTAAATAACAGTAGGTATGTGCAAGCTCTTGGAGGCAGGCTACCACTCATTGCCAGATGCAAGGGAGGGCACCGGGACACAGGTTGTGTCTGTTGTGTGCTTCCTGGGGCATTTGGTGGGCCGCTGTGAGATACAGGAAGCTGGACTAGATGGGCCTGTGGCCTGATCCAGCGGGGCTGTTCTTATGCCTCCATGCACTCTGGTGAGATTGGACTCTTTTTACCTTCCCTTTCAACCTCCTTCTAACCAGCCTCCTCGTTTGAGGGAAGTTCGCCCTTTGGAAGTCAAGGGTTTTTGTGAGAGGTTTGCCTGGTATTCTTCCCCCAACGTGCATGTCGAAATGGATCGCAGCCAGGTCACTGTTCCCCAATGGCTCAGTAAGAATTGTGTGCGGGCTTTGGGCTCCATGAAGCACAGGCCTCTAGTTGGGGGGCTCCCCGGGGCTTGTTGTGCTTGAGTGAAGGGGTGGAGCTGAGCTTGCTTCCCCAGTGCTCTGGGGAAGAGTGGGAGCGGTCCTGGGGCCTGTGTTTGGGGGGGGGGACGCTACTGCTGCGCCTTGCTCAGCCTCAGGCAGTCGTGTCCTGTCCATCCCAGCAGGTCCCAAGGCCCTGCTTGCTCCGTCCTTCCTTCCTTCCTTCCTTGGGAGCCTGCAGTTTGCCCAATGAGGGCCGGCCATCAGGGTGGAGCAGAGTGTGCTTTGGCTTCCCATGCTGAGAAACCCTGAAGGGGGCGATGAGCCATTTCCTCTCACATTCCAGCCCTCTTCTCTCCCTTGCCCCTTTTCTCTGGGGAGCCCCCAGTGTGCGGGATGTGACTCAGAGCAGGATGTGAGTGTGGTGCCCCACCCCTCTGACGGGCTCCAGCAGCTGCCGCGCATTGGCCCAGATGTGTGGGGGGTGGCTGGAGCCTCTCTGTGGTTTTGAAACGGTTGTGCTGCACATTCCTCTGGTGTGCTGGGGCGCAGCCCAGTTCTGCTTCTGGGGAGCCAGGCGGTGCCTGGGCACGGCCCGTCTGGAATGTGCTGTAGGGGGAGTGGGGGGGAGGAGCGGCCATGTCAGTCTTTGCCTTGTGTTTTTCTGCCAGGTAGGAGGGGAGGGGAGGGGAGGGGAGGGCGCTGCCTGGGTGCGGCTCTGGGAGCCATGACACTCCTGGCCTCAGCATCCTGGTCTCTGTCTGGCACCTTCTGAGTGCACAGATCTGCCTGCTGAGGGTTTGCTTGGAAAGGGGTCCAGTGCAGTGTGCAGAAGCCTGTGCGGGAGGGAAGGGTTCGCCTTTCAGCCTCAGTGCTTCTTGCTCCTGATCTGGAAGTAGTGGTTCCTGCGTCTTCTCTGGGTGCAGCCCTGGAAGGCTGGGCTTTGTCTTCCCCATTCCAAGCTGAGCTCTCTTGGCCCCACCGCTGCATCAGCTCCTGCATGGCGACTCCCCAGACATTCCTGATCTTTGGCAGTAGTTCTGTCACCCTCCGCCGGCACCCACACCTTGCAGGCTGGCGCATGAGCTCTCCTGGCTCTTGCAAGGGTTGGGCACTTCTGCCCTGCGCAAGGGATGAGTCACCGCCCAGCCTCGTGCCACCACAGTGTGCAAGGTCCAGGCTGCACCCCGGCTGGCAGTGTGCCTGCTCCAGAGGGCACCGCCTATCCTCTGCTCAGAATACAGAGCCCGAGTGGCACCCAGTTCAGCCCGTGGGGTGGGTGGGGCTCATCCTAGCAGGGGGCAGGCAGCAGCCAGTGGCGTTCTGAGAGGAACTGCTGGAAGCCTCTGGGTACACCGCATTTTCTCCCTCACCTGTGAGGTCGCTAAGCAGAGAGATGGTGGCTTCTCCCAGTCTGTCCGGCAAGAGAGTGAACCCCCCCTCCTTGGGCCAAGTGGAACCCTCAGCCCATTACCTCTCACTGCATACCTCCCCCCCTTGGAGCTAGGGGACTCCAGGCAGAGCCTGCCAGCTCCTTTCAGACCAGGCAATGTTGATCCGATTTATTCAGGACGCAATCCTAAGCTCCCCTTCGGCCTGCACAACTCCCTTGCGCAGGCCAAAGAGTGTCGCGAAAGTGCCGTGAAGCACTTTTGCAGCACTTTTCAGGGAAATAGGCCGGCACAAGTCCATGTACCGACCTCCTTGCTCCAACGCAAGCCCCGGGGATGGGTGGGTTTTGGTCAGCCAAGCTTGGCTGGTGCAGGGGGGTGGGGGAAGGGAGGAGGAAGGCGTTTCAGGACAGGGGGATGGTGGGTGGTGGGTGTTTCCAGGGGTGGGCAGGCAAGGAGCGGGAGGCAGGGCCAGGATCCCGCACTTATGCCGGATCCTATCCCTGTTCCCAGGTGGCCTGGGGCAGTCCCGGGCTGCTTGGATTTGTGCTACCGATTTCAGTGGTGCAGACTGAGTAGCCCCATTGGGGCTGCTGCGGCTCTCTCCAGGGTAGAGGGAATGTTTCCCCTTGTCTCGGGCCAAGCCTCAGACAGCGCAAAACTTGCACTGGATACAGCGTAGGCCCACCGGCTTGCCTTTTCCAGAAGAAGTTAGAACTGCGCTGTTAGTCACATGTTTCCACTGTCCTTCTTCCAGTAAGCTCAGGGTGGTGTGCGTAGTTCCTTCCCTCCTTCTGTCCTCACAACAACCCTGTGAGGTAGGTGAAGCTGAGAGAGAAAGAGAAGCTGGCCCTGGGTCACTTCACAGCTGAGCGGGGAGCTGCACCTGGATCGTCCAATTCTGAATCTCTGCGCCAGCAATTTGCAGCCTTTTCATCGCATGGCACACTTGACAGTACTAGAGTGGTCAAGGCAACCATCCGTTTTTTGACAATTGACAAGGCACAGCACGTTGCCAGCGGGGGGGGGGGGGGCACATCCCCCAGTGGCCCTACTAGTAAATGACCCTCCCCAAACTCCTGTGGGACACCTTCAGACTGTTTACAGCACACCAGTGTGCCATGGCACAGTGGCTGAAGATTGCTGCACCACACTGGCCTGGCTCTCAGTGATGGGCTGCAGGAGCAGAGTGGACTGAGTGATGGACAGAAGAGGTTGTGCTCTGAAGTGGTGGTGGTGGCAGGAAGATGCAGTATGAACACGGGGGGGGGGGAGTGAGATGGGGTTGCCAACACTCTCTCCACAGAGGGAGATCTGGTGTACCTACTGTCCTCCTCCTGCCCGGGTCCCAGTGAGTTGTGGGGCTGGTCTCTGATGGGGGGAAAGGCACTAGGATCCAGCAGATTGTGGAGCACAACCGGAGTTCCCCCGCAGCCAGAGCTTTTTGAGGGTGTCCAGCGTCGCCCGCCCACCCCCCCCTCTCCTGGCTTGCCACAGCAAAGAAGCAGTTAAGCTGCCAGGAAGCCCTGGGGGGCAGAGCTGAGGTTTCCTGCCTTGGCTGGTGAGGGGGGGAGCCTAGGTTCCTCCTCCCCACTGCCTGGCCAGCCCACACCTCCTCCAGGAGGAGGGCTCAGGGGAGGCGAGGCCTGGCCTGGCCTGGCCTGGGCAGCTCCCCAGGCAGCTTCCAGCAGCAGCAGGCGGGCGCGCAGGGAGTGGTGCCTTGTTTAGCTCCGTCTGGAGAAAGCCTGCCCTGCACAGACCCCAGTGCTGCCCGGAGCCTGCCTGCAGCCCCATGTCGCGGCCAAGGCTGCGCAGCCGGGAGGCGGCTGATGGCCCTGCCTGGACCAGGGAGAGGAGCAGCTCAGAAGAGAACGTGTACCTGGCGGTGCTCCGGGCTTCCGAGGGCAAGAAAGGTGCTGCGGACAAGGGGGTGGGGGGCTGCCTTCCTCTGAGCGTGGGAGGGGAGCAGGGGCGGGGGGGCTGCCCTGCAGCTGGCTGGGGACCTGCACTGCTTTGACTGGAGGGGGCAGCCAGCGAGAACTCCCGGGCCCTGCCATGTGCACGCTCTGCTCCATCAGTTGGGGAGGCTGTGGCTGGCCTGGGGCTGGGGCTGGTCAAGTGTGTGTCTGTGGGAAGGGGAGAGCTTTGTGTCTCCTCGCATGCAGTTGTCTGGCCAGCGCCCGCCAGGCTGACTGGGGACATCCCCCCAGGCGTGGGTGTGTTTGCTCAGCCTCTAGGCAGAGTCTCTGGAGGAGGAAGCAGCTGCACTCCTCCTGGGCTCCGCAAGGGAAGGCTCTCCAGGCAAGCGGCAGCTGCACTCCAAGGTTCCACCTGGAGGGGCTTCCAGGGATGTTCAGTGACCAGGCGGGTGCCAGGGGGACACAGCCCAGCCAGAGGCCTGGTCCAGCCGCCTTGCTCACTGACTGGCAGGAGTGCCCCTCTCTCTCCCGGGCAGTGAGGGGCCTTCCTGGCCTGTGGGCCTCTGTCTGAATGAGCTGCCAGCACTCCCCCCCCCAACAGTGGCGGCTGTTCTCCTTGCTTTGGCCATTGGGGCTGCGGCCTCTCATTCTGGCAGGGCCCTTGTGCTCTGAGGAGCTGTGTGACTGGCAGAAGTTCCACGGATCGTACACTCCTCGTGTATCTGTACCACGAAGAGCTGTGCTTGTTGAATTTCTCTCCGTGACTGGCACAGAAACTGCAAGGAAGAAGGTGGTGTAGTGTGCTTGGCTGGCCAGCCTGCCTTGCTGTGTCTGCCTCCTCCCCTTGGCCTCCCAAAAACTGGTGTGGGGAAGGCGGTGTATCGAGAAGGGGCTCAGCATAGGGCCGTGGGCCAAAGGACCTAGATGGGTTGCCAGGCAAGAGAGGGGCTAGCAGATGGGTGGGCTCTCCCTGAACATTCCTGGGTGGGGTGGGGTGGGGTGGGGCAGGTGTTTCCCTTGCTCAGGTGGGGAAGGGGGGGCTACAGCTGCTGCCAAACAGGTCCCAGCTTGCAGCTGGAGCAGGAGATCCACCGAGGGGGTCGCAGCGACTGGCCGCTTTGAGCTCTACTCCTCAGGAGGTGCTGCGTCCCTTCCGAGCCCGAAGCCCACCTGCTGATGGGTGCAGCTGTTGCAGCCATTTCCAGGGTGCTGCAGGCCTGGCCGTGGGAGCCCAGAATGCTCTCTGCTGCCCTTCCTGACAGAGTGGCTGGACCTTTGGACGCGGGCGGGGGGTGTTGCCTGTGGTGTGCTGCCCTGCGTTCAGTGCTCTGCCTTTGGTTGCCCAGAAGCCACTTTGGGTTCCTCAGAAGGGGGCGTGGGGGGGGGGGTACTTGCACCCTGCCTTTCTGAAGCTGCCGGCCTGAGCAGTGGGGAGCCCAGCCCCCCGGGCTTTACGCAGAGGGTGGGCAGCCGCAGCTTTGGTTGCTCCCGTTGAGGCCCCCGTGCCCCCAGGGGCGGGGCTTCTCTGCCCGTTTCTAGAGGAGCCTCCCCAGTGGGGCTGAACCAAGGCTGAGATGGGCTTGCGCCACTGGGGTGAGGTGCCCCACTGGACGGGGCCAGCTGGTGCTGCAGCTGGGCTCCGTAACCCCAGTCCTGCCCAGGGCAGCTCCTCCTCTCGGCCCACAGGCAGGGCTCCTCGGCTCCCGGGGCTCCCTCCAGGGCCAGTCTGAGGCTCTGGCTGCCTTCAGCTGCAGGGGGCTAGGCCTCCCGGTGGGTGGGTGGGTGGGCTCTGTGCTCATGCGGGTTTCTGGCGCGGGGCTTTGAGTCACGCCTGGGCTTCCTTCCTGCCCCCTTTGATGAGTCACCCTGGGCTTCCCTGGGGCCCTGCCGTTGCCGCCCCAGCTGCCACTCCTCTCTCCCTCCTCTGAGGGGGAGGTGACAATGGTCCGCCTTCCAAAGCGCTGTCTGCTGCTGCCGCTTCTCCTCACACGGCCTCTCCTCTCTTGCAGACGAACGGGACCGGGTCCAAAAGAAGACCTTCACCAAGTGGGTCAACAAGCACCTTGTCAAAGTAAGCACCGTGCCGTCCCCCGAGGTGGCTGCAGCTGCTCGGCCCAGGGATTCCCCACCACTGCTGCCCTTGCCCTGTGGTTCAGGTCCAGTGCGCCACAGAGACATCTCCCACTGCAGGCCGCAGGAAGCGAATCCCTCTCCTCCTCAATGGCCCATTGTGCTTGGCCACTGGGCCCGGATCTTGCCCCAGGGCAGTGGTGGGTGGGGTCCCCCACCCCCCTCCATCCTGTGTCCTGCTGCCTGGGGAAGGGGGCTGGTACAGTCCCTGAAGAATTACTTTCCTTGTGTCTGGGGCTCCCCCCTCCCCTTGTGGGCCCATAGCATTCGCTGTCCAACCCCCTCCCTTGGCACCCCCTTTCTCTATGTCAACCTCGCAGGCTGGCATAGGTGCCATTCTCCTGGGCGTCGCTGCTGCAGCGTCTCTCTGCCAGGGCTCCATTGACCCCCTCCCCCCCATGTCACTTGGCCTTCAGCATGGCAAGTCCAGTGGCAGTTCCTGCAGGGAGGTGGGAGGTCCAGGGATAGAGCTTCCTCTCATGCAGCCAGGTTGACGGCTCAGCTCCTTGGCTGGGAAGGTTCCATCCCCGTTTGTTGCGGTGCTGGTCGGAAGGCCTGAGCCTCTGATCGCCAACGGGTGGGCTCGGGAGTGCAGGGAGGCCCAAGTGCTGCAGGAGGTTGACAGGTGGAACTTGGATCACGGAGCGGCAGGAGCATCCAGCTTCTCAGGGGGTGGGAGGTGGGCAGAGCATGGAGTTGCAGCTAGAGAGGGAAGGTGGGTGGGCGGGCAGGAGCCAGGAGGTCAGCTGGCAGGCCGGGACTTGCCTTGTTTTGTTGGTGGTGTGAAGAAATCCCTCCAGCCCCCTGCCCCCCCCGAAGGTGCTCCCAGGACTCCTTTGGAGGGTGGGCCTGAGAGCCCCCAAGCACGGTGGACTGTCCCTGTGGAGGAGGCTGGATCCGTGTGAGGGGGTCCCTGGCACGGCGACCCTGCTTGTTCAGAGAGGCGTCCCAGGGACCTGAGACTGTGCGGAGGGGAGGGGTTGGGCAACTGGTCACTGGAAGAGAAAAGGAGGTGGGAGATGCTGGTCAGTGCCAGTAGCCCCCAGTAGCCCCTCTGCCCCCAGCACACCCCAGGAACGCTCTCTCTCTCTTCTTCTCTCTAATCTGCCTGTCTTTCCTTTCCTGCGCTTTCTTCTCCTCTCTGGCAACAGCACTGGCGAGCCGAGGTAGGTGGTGCAGGACCAGGGTCCAGCTGGGCCAGCAGCCCCCTCCCCTCTCACCTTTCTCTCCTTGTTCCTCCTGTCTCTCCTGCAACTGCCTTCCACAAAGCCAGATCCTGGCCTTCCCCCAACGGGCAGTGGCTTCTCTGTGCCCCGGACAGAGGAGCGTCTCTCTGGGAGGGAGCCAAGGCCTTGTGATCCCGCCGAGGACTCTGGCCTTCCCTTGGTGCAGGGCGCCCTAGCAGAGGTCCTGAGTGTGTGTCGCAGGAGGAAGGGGCTGGCTTCATCCTGCCCCTGGGCCCAGTGTCCCTTTCAAGACGGTTGTGGGGGTTTGCAAGAGGTTCCAGGCTTGCTGTGACCTGAGAGGCTTGAGGGGATGGTGTGTGGGAGGGCTCTTTCCCCATCCTGGCCACTTAAGATTGTTCTGTCCTACTCTACAGGCACAGCGCCACGTGAACGACCTCTATGAGGACCTACGAGATGGACACAACCTCATCTCCCTTCTGGAAGTGCTTTCGGGAGACACCCTGGTATGTAGGCATCTCTGCGGGTTGGAGGTTGCCTCTCTCTCCTCCGCCCCGCTCAGTGGGGAGCCTGGTCAGCTACAGGCCCCTGATGCTTGAACAGGAGATGCTGCACGGCCTGGCCCAGGCCCCACCCTTCTCGCTCGCACTGCTGGAGCCCTTCCCTGCCTCTTCCCCTGCTTGCCCCTTGGCCTCTGCGCTGTCCTCCCTCACAGGCCTTGAGCTGCTCCTGCTGTCCCCAGAGGGCTGAGACCTTTCTCCTCTAGCCTGACCAGGGTTGGGGAGGGGGCATAGAACCTGCTGCTCATCCCTCCTTGACCTGCCACTGGGCATACCTCTGTCAGCCGCTTCCAAGGCTGGCCACTGGGGGCTGTGCCTGGGAAATTCAAGCCAAGGGACGGGAGGGCTCAGGGGGCTCCTGCACCTCACACCTCTGGCCCAGGTCCAGCAGAACTCCGGCCTGCTGTGCTTAGATTGGGCACCTCTTGGCAGGTGCCAGGGGATGGGGCAGGCGGGGGACAGCACTGCCCGGGACCTGCTTGGAGCAGTTGCAGGAGCTGGTGGGCAAGGAGCCCCTCTGTTGAGGAGCCTGTGCAGCACATCGCCGCCACAGGTCATGCTGCGTGGAGCCAAGGGCCAGAAGGATGCACCAGGGCAGTGGTCAGCTGCCCGTTCACCCCGCAGGCTCTACCGCTTCCCACGCCCCACTCCTGTGCTCCTCCAGCAGCCCCGCCCTCACTTCCCACATGGGCACTGGGGGTTGGGACTGCCTGCCTGCCTGCCTGCCTGCCTGCCTGCTCTAACACAGTAACCCTCCTGTGCTGCTCCGTACTCTCTCTCTCACTCTCTCTCTCTCTCTCTCTCTCTGCTGCTGCTCGCTCTGTGTGTGTCTCCTGTTTGCTGGACTCTGCCTTCTGACCTCTGCCCTTTCACCTCCTCCGCTTCCCTCTTTGCTGGGCTCCTGCCCACCCGGCAGCCCAGAGAGCGTGACGTGATCCGGAACTTACGGCTGGTGAGTGGTCCCGCCTGTCGGCTTCCTGCATGGTGTCGCGGCTGCAGCACTCGCTTCCGCTGCTGGCCACAGCCACTCCGCCTGCCTCCTGCCGTGGCACTGCCTGCTTGCACCTGCCTCCGTCTGAGTGCGGCTTCTCCTGCGGCTGGCTGGCTGGCGGATGCCTCAGGGCTCGGATGGGGGTGAAGGGCTTGGCCTGGCCCACAGCCACCCCCTCCTGCTCTACGGGGGAGGCCCTTCAGGCCCCGGCGCCCAGGAGCAAGCGGTGCTGTTCTGGGTCAGGGCGAATGTGCTGCAGGGGGCTCTGCCTGTGGGGGGTGGGCTTGGCGGGGGCAGCGTCTCTGCCCCCAGCTGCCTGCCGGCGTCCAGGTGGGAGGAAAGGGCCTGCTCTGGCAGGGGGAGGGACCACTTTCCTGGACATTGTTCTAGGCGGAAGGCATGTCTTGTTGGGCCGCTGTTCTGCTCCTCTGGTCGCATCTGGGGAAGGGGTCTGGTTTTAAGGGGGGACCTGTGGACTTGCCTCCTGACGGAGCCTGACCGTCTCTCCTCTCCCAGCCCCGTGAAAAGGGCCGGATGCGCTTCCACAAGCTTCAGAATGTGCAGATCGCCTTGGATTACCTGAAGCACCGGCAGGTGAGTTGCCTCTGGAAGGAGGTGGGAGGCGGGGCGGGGGTCTGCCTGACCTTGAGATCCTGGAGGTTGGCTGCAGGCCCCCCCCCCCCCCCACTGATGCCAGCGATGTGCATTGCCAGGTGAAGCTGGTCAATATCCGGAACGATGACATCGCTGACGGCAACCCCAAGCTGACGCTGGGCCTCATCTGGACCATCATCCTCCACTTCCAGGTGAGGAGGGAGTACAGCCTTAAGGGAAGCCGCTGCATGTGCCTGGGGGGTTCCTTTCCAGAGGTGCTTCCAGCACGTCCTCCAGGCTTCTTGGGTGTCTGGGTGACTCCTGGCCCCACGTGGGCAACTGCAGTCCTCTGGACCTCCAGCCTCTTGGGATCTCCAGCCTCCCTCTCCCCCAGAATCAGCTGCCTGGATTGCCTGCACAGGCTTCTGTTTACATGCATGCACAGAGACAGAGGAGAGGATGCGGGGGGGGGGTGCCTTGGAAACGAACCCCCCCCCCGTCTTGCCCTTTGCTTTCCTAGGCTAGCAAGCTGCCAATTCCCTCTTCCCCCCATTTTGAGTGTGGGTGAAGGGAGAGCACAAAGATGGCTGTGGAGGGGAGAGCGGCTGCCCGTCTGAGGAAGTGAGCTGTTCCTTTCTCCCCCGGAGAGTACAGAGGTGGAGGGGGTGGAGGGCGTCTTTGTGCCTTGCTCTTAGTGACGGATTCAGGGTGTGGCTCGTGCAGCTGAGAGGAGGGGGGAGGAAGAGATGTGGGGCTGTGGCTGCACCATGTGGCAGTGTGGCAGAAGCACATGGCCCTGTGGCTTGCCGGAGCTGACTCACCCATCGTTCTGAGACACCGAGACTTTCCATCACCAGATGTTGCTGCTGGCACATGTCCTCTACTCGAGCCCTGGAGAGAGGATGGGGGGAGGGTGTGCCCTGTTGGGTGCCAGCGCTCTGGCAGCAGCGTGGGCAAGGGCAAGGTCTCACCCTGCCCACAGGGGAGGAGCGGGGGGGGGGGCTGGCTGTCTTTGGCCCATTTTTGGGTGGGGGAGACTGCAGCTTTCTCCTTTGGGTTCCAGCAAGACACGTGTCGCTCATGTGCATCAGCATTCAAGGGCCAAATGCCTTGAGGAAGGTCCAGAGGAGGTGTGGGGCCCTCTCCCAGGGGACTTGCTCAGGTGCTGCTGACTCTCCCTCTCACTCTCCCCCCTCCACTTGTCCCGAAGATTTCAGACATCCAGGGTGAGCGGCCAGTCGGAGGACATGACCGCCAAGGAGAAGCTGCTGCTGTGGTCACAGCGCATGGTGGAGGGTTACCAAGGCCTGCGCTGTGACAACTTCACCACCAGCTGGCGCAACGGACGGCTCTTCAACGCCATCATCCACCGGCATAAGTAAGGGCGGGGGACCATCCCAGAGCATGGCCTGGCTTGGCCTTCAGAGTGGGCTTGGGTGGGGGTTTTTGGCCACATTGGTGCTTTTCTCTTTACTCTCTGGGCTCCCTGCAGGGAACAAGCAATTGAGAGTGTGTGGGGCCACCCCCCTGACTTCTTCTACAGCACAGAGCCCTTCCAAGGTCTATCAAAAGACAGGAAATCCTTGGTGGGTGGCAGAGTTGCAGGGATTGGGGGCAGCAAGCAAGAGGCTGCCTCTTGGTGTCCTTTGCCACGGGGGGGGGGGGATCTTGGCTGAGCTCATAGGAAGCACTTTGGGAGCCCAGAGTGACCAGTCTGTGGAACTCCTTAGTCTGTGGAACTCCTTGCCACAGGACGTGGTGACGGCATCTGGCCTGGATGCCTTTAAAAGGGGATTGGACAAATTTCTGGAAAAAAGTCGATCAGGGGTTACAAGCCATGATGTGTATGTGCAGCCTCCTGATTTCAGAAATGGGCCGTGTCAGAATACCAGATGCAGGGGAGGGCACCGGGATGCAGGTCTCTGGTTGCCTTGTGCACTCCCTGGGGCATTTGGTGGGCCGCTGTGAGATACAGGAAGCTGGACCTGATGGGCCTCTGGCCTGATCCAGTGGGGCTGTTCTTATGTTCTTAACTACAATTCCCAGGAAGCCTTGCAGGTCTCTTGTTATCTGGTGTGCTCCCTGGGGCATTTGGTGGGCCGCTGTGAGATACAGGAAGCTGGACCTGATGGGCCTCTGGCCTGATCCAGTGGGGCTGTTCTTATGTTCTTAACTACAATTCCCAGGAAGCCTTGCAGGTCTCTTGTTATCTGGTGTGCTCCCTGGGGCATTTGGTGGGCCGCTGTGAGATACAGGAAGCTGGACCTGATGGGCTTTTGGCCTGATCCAGTGGGGCTGTTCTTATGTAGGCAGCCTGCTTGATGGTGCAGGCCTACAGGACATTCAGGCCCCACAACCAACCCAGCTGGGAAGGCAGGCCTGCCCTCTGTCTGTAGCTGCTCTCTGTCCCTGTCCTCCCCCTCCCCGAGTTGCTCATGCCTTTCCAATGGGCGCCATTCTCCCCCACCTGAAACTGCAACCAGAACAAGGCTTGCCAATTCCGTTGCCCGATTGATTCACTCACATGAATTCTTCCAGATGTGGTGAGGGTTTTCCAGGCATTTTCCAGGTCTGCAGTGTTTTTAACCCAGCCGCGACCTGTACTGAGCGGCTCTTGGAACGCCAACAGCAGGAGAGGTGGAAGGAGACCTGTCCCTACAGGCTCCATAGGAGGCCATGAGTACGGGACAGCCCAAGGGCCAGTGGCTCCCGTGGCCAGGGGCTACCTGCTAACAGGGACGTCAGGCCACCTGCCAGACCAGGCCCAGGTGGCCCAGCTTGCCCGCCGCCCCCTTTCCCACAGTGGCCCCCCAGCTGCTGCACGTGGAATGGCTGCCATCGCAGTTTCTGCACGTTGGCTCAGGGTTCTCAGCGGTGGCCCCGGGTGCCTCTCCTGATTCACCCCGACCACTCCGGCACGCAGGTGGCTGGGTTTCTTGAGCCCTCGGTGCATTGGCCGGCACTGCTTGACGCTCATTTGGCTGTCCACTCCCTCCTCAACCTGGAGAGGTCTTCTGAAGCCCGTCTCGGTCTGCTGTGGCTTTTACCCCTCTGGATAGTTTGGTGTTCTCCGCGAACTTGGCCACCTCTCTGCCCACCCCTCTCCAGGACACTTACGGACAGATCAACAGCACCAGTTCCCTTACGGGTCTGGGGGGGCTCCACTTCTTCCCTCTCCAGCTGTGGAACGGCCCCGCTGAGTCCTCCTCGCTGCTTCCTCTGCTTTGAGCAGTGCCTGAGCTGCAGCAGGCCTCGTCGGACCGCTCAGTTCTGGTGCGGGGTTTTGACAGGAGCCGTGTGCCCAGCTGGCTGGATTCTCTTGATCCATACCGTGCCTGTGGATGCCCTTGTGCACCACCAGGGCCGAGCTTCACAGGGCAGGGGCCTTGTTGGTGGGAGAGACCCCTGCCGCTCCGCTCCGGTGTTCCTGCCCCTCAGAGGTGCCACCTGCCACCAAGTGCCGCCCCGCCTTGTGTACCCAACTGCTGCACCCGCCCCTCCTTTGCCTGTGGGCTACACATGGTGGTTCCTCCCCAGCCACAGTGAGGTTAGCCTGCAGCGAGCCTCCAGCCCAGCACACTGCCCACTCGCCGCTCTTGCCCCTCGCTCTGCCCTCTGGCGCTGCACATGGCCGGACCCCTCTTCCCTGCTGCCCCTGGGTGTGAGGTCCAGCACTGCGCTTGCATTCCCAGTCCCTCCCCTCCCCTCCCGCTGTTCGGTGGGACTGGACAGGCAGTCCTCGACTACCAGGCTCTAGACTCTGGGGGGTCTGCGTCGCTGTGGGGGAGACGGGTGTGGCCGCTGTTTTCTCGCCTCTTCTCTCTGGGACAGCAAAGCTGCAGCAAGTGCGGGCAGGAGCTTCCCTGCCCTGCCTCACTCCACACGTGACTGGGGCAGGGAAGGAGCTGAGACTGGCTGTGGGCACGCACCAGGTTGGGGTGCAGGGAGCGCGCTGGGCTAGAGGCTGCCTCTGTTGTGGTTTGCTGGCTCTGTCCAGCATGGCCATGGGTGACTGTCTACAGGTCAGACCCAAGGCCAGGCGGAAGGGCCGGGGGGGGGGGCTGGTGCCCTGAAGGCAGCTGAGGACCGGGTGGTGATGCTGTGTGAGGAGATTCCTGGGCCTGACTTGGGCAGTGCCCCCAGCACAAATGGCAGGCGGCCGGAAAGTCAGATGGCCAGGTCGCTCTAGTAGTCCCGCTGTTCTGCTCTGCGCTGCATCTCAGAGAAGTGTAGGGTAGTCTGCCTGCCCCCCCCCCCACGGCTGTCCTCTTGTTTCTTAGCTCTCCTGTCTTTTGCAAATGCGCCCACGTGGCGCGGGCCTCTTACGGGTAGTGGGGGTTGCTGGTGGTCAATTACGTGGTTCTTTGATGGAGAGAACACGTTTCTCTGAGAGGGTGACATTCCTGTTCATTCTGCCCGTTATGGGGCCTCCTCCCCACTTTCCTCTTGGCTGCAGTTTGGGCTGTGCAGCTTGTGTGGGTGTGTGGAATTACTCCCAGTAGTAATGTTGTCTTTTGTTGGGACTTGGTGGCTGGCAAGGCTTCTTCAGGAAGGCCCCCCCCAGAACAGGTGGGCGGTGCAGGTGGTGTTTTTTTGCCTGGGGCTTGGCTCGCTCACTCGGGTCACCAGAAGCTGGACAGGGCACCCTGAAGCCCTTGAGGGCGTGCCTCCCCGCACGTGCCTGTGCCCTGCAGCCGGTATCAGCCTGCAGGGCTTAGCTCTTGGAGCGCTGCAGGGTGGGCTGCACGGCTTCCTGGCCCCGGCAGCCCTTGGCTTCTTGCCTCTTCTGCCGGGGCAGGTGTCCTTCTCTGCGCTGCCAGTCTGCCCTGGATGGAGGCCCACGAGGTAAGGGGGTGGTGAGCGTCTCGGGCGGAGTTGGAGTCTCTCTGCCTGGGGTCCCAGCTGTGCAGAGCAGAGGCCTTTGCTAGGGCCCTCTTCTCCCTCTGGGAGCTCAGAAGGTGCCCAGGGGGCTGGGCCTTTCTGAGATGCTGCTTCCCACTGCAGCGCAGGTGTAGCTGCCCTCACAGGTGGTTGCCTGTCTCAGGAGTTCTATTTTCCACACTGACAAGTTGAAGCAGGATGTGCTGCCCACTCACCCACCAGGCTGTGCCACAGTTGCCCACTACCCGCCTCCTCCCCGCCCTCTTGCTTGCTGCCCTGCCTGAGTGGGGCCCCTCTCGCCCTCCTTCCCTGCCCAGCCCCCAGGCCTGGTTCCTGGCTCCTTCTCCGCTTTCTGTTCAGGGCCAGGTCTGAAATTTCTCCCCCCCCCCCCCCCCGCACCTGGGTAGAGGTGGGGGGTTGTATATACGTGTGTGCCCCCATTGCACCTGCAGGGATCAGCATGCCCCCTTGCCCTCTGACTCAGGGATATCTTGCCAGTTGCAGGGGGCAGTGGGGGAGGGAGATGCCTGGGAACTCCCCCACTGGGGCAGCTGATGGGCTTCTGTGGGGTGCTGAATGAGGGGGTTGTGCCTCAGGCCTGATCCAGCAGTAGTTCTTCCTCTGTTTGCACAGAAAGGCAGCAAGGGGTAGTGGTGGGAGGGGCCTGTTTGAATCCCTGCAGCTTTCACTGCTGCATGGGCCAGTCGCTTCCCCTCTTTCAGCCCATTCCTCCCAGGGTGGCCACACGGGGGAAGACCCAGGTCTCTGAAGCCCCACTTCCTCCCCGGTGAATCCAGCTGCTGCCCTTGCTCCCGGTCAGTGCCTGGCCTGTCCTCCTCTCTTCAGAGGTTTCCTGGCCCTGGCCCCCAGTCTTTGAAACTCCCTTCCCGCAGAGGTCCACTTGGCCCATTCCTTGTGACCCTGCCTTGCCTGGTGAAGCCCAGCCTGTGGCCTGGTGCCCCCCTGCCCTTAGGAATGGCGCTGGGCTCAGTTGGCAGCTGCTCTAATGCCTCTGCTGTTGTAGCCATCTTATTTTTACCTTATCGGGAGCTGCCTTAGTGACCTTTGGGGAGGGGGAAGATGCGATAAAATGCCTGGATAAAGCAACAGAGTAAAGCAAGCATCCCGTCCCCCCATGGAGATGGTCAAGTGGCAGCTCCCTCCTGTGCTGGCAGACCGTGTGACCTCAGCACCTCTCAGTTGACAGAATGGCTGGTACGGTGCCGTATCCACGCCCCCCCCAGCTTCCAGAGAGCACAGGAGCCAGAGGCCCCCCTTCTGCCGGACAGTGTTGGGGGCGCAGGACAGACTGAAGCCAGGCGCCTTCTTGCACCAGGGCTGTGGTGTGCTTTGTGTGTCCGTTCCCCCCCCCCCAGCCGCCTCAGTGAGTGCTCCAGCTCCCCCCACTCTGTTCCTGGCCTCTCCAGCCTTGCCTGGAACTCCTTCCTGGGTCTCAGCCCACACCTGGTACCACCGTGTCCAGCTTTCCTAGAGCTTCCAACCCTTGCCTGTGGCTACTGGGCAAGTGGGGACCCCCCAGGTTTTGGGAACCCATGCATGGCTCAGGGAGGGAAACTTCTGACTTTCCCCCCACCATGGTGGGGGTGGAGACCTACTCAAATTCCTCAGGTACCACTGGGTGGGGAGAGGTGGGGGTTATGGCTGATTGGGAGGCCTTTTCCCTCTTCATCTCACCCCCCCCCCCCCCGCTGCTTCAAGTGCGACTTTACAGCCACAAAGGCTGGAGCCCCTGCTGTGCGTTGTGGAGCGAGAGCCAAGAGCTCTCTGGCGCTGTGAGCGTGGCCAGGCCGGGAAGGGGGATGGGTGCCGCATCCTTTTTCTCTAGGGGCAGAGGTGCCTCTCCTGGTGCGGGGGAGGGGAGCAAGTGCCAGGAATCCTCATTCTTTCAGGCGTGGGGGGCACAGCTGTGCTCCTGAACTGAAAGGTGGGGGGAGGGTCCTAAGTGGCAACAGTGAAGTGAGCATCTGGCTGCCATCAGCCTGAGGTCACGGGGGGGCACTTTCCCCCTCAGGGCAACTCTGTGACAAGGAGAGGCTTCTTGACCTGCCCTCTCTCTGTTCCGCATCTAGGCCAATGCTGATCGACATGAACAAAGTCTATCGCCAGACCAACGTGGAGAACTTGGAGCAGGCGTTCTCGGTGGCTGAGCGCGACTTGGGGGTGACGCGGCTGCTGGACCCTGAAGGTGCCTGGGCCCAGAGGGCCTATGGGGTAGATGGGCAGGGCTGCCTGGGGCCGCCTGGACGCAGTAACAGTCTTCCCTGTTCACAGACGTTGATGTGCCCCAGCCGGACGAGAAGTCCATCATCACCTATGTGTCTTCGCTCTATGATGCCATGCCGCGTGTGCCCGACGTCCAGGACGGGGTCAAGGCAAACGTGAGTATCACAAACGAGATGGGGACTGAGTTGGGACTCCAAAGGAATCCTGATGGCTTGAGACTAGATGTGGGTTGGGGGACCCACAGTTGCTGCCACTCTCTCTCTCTTTCTCTCTGCCACCGTTGCACCAGGAGTTCCAGCTACGCTGGCAGGAGTACTTGGAGGTAGTCAGACTCCTTCTGCAGTGGATCCAGCACCATGCAGTGATCTTTGAGGAGCGCAAGGTCCCTGCCAGCTATGAGGAGATTGAGGTGAGCGCCCCGCCTGCACCCTGTCCCGTCACCCTTTTCCTTGCCTCTCTTCTCGCCACACACACCCCCTCCCCACCGCTTGCGGCGTACGCATCTCCTCTAGGGTGGTACTGTTCCCTCTTGAAGGGGGGCCAGCCTTGATGACTGCGGTCCAGAGCTGAGAAGAGCCTGCTGAGAGGGGCCAAAGCTCCTGGCTCTTTGGGGTTGTCTCTATCCCTGCTGCACCTTGCCCAAGTCAGACCAGCCCAGACCACTCAGGTTGCTCCGTCGCCAGTTGTCTCACCTGCCTCTCCCTGAAGTCTCCCTGCAGCCCACCCAGAGGCAGCCCCTCCTCTTCTTCTCTTGGTCTCCCTTGGAGCCAGGCGGGCTGGCTGGGCCTGTGCGAGCCTTCCCCCCCGCTGGCTCAGGATGAAAGACCCATGCAGTGGAAGAACCTTACTATGGTGTCTTCTGCCAGGGCTGGCAGGCATTTAGGGCACCGTGCCCAGGGCAGGCTCTCTGGTGGACCTGGGTGGGAATGGTCTTGGTTGCTTTTCCAGAGAGGCACGTGGAACACCTCCTTGTGGCCCTGTGGACATAGTGCTTGCTTGCCCAGTGGTGCGGAAACATCTTTTCACTCTGCAACTGTGTCTAGTCTTCCTTGCTGTGGGGAGGGGGAGGGTGGTGGTGGCAACATGTGCCCAGGATGTCCCCTGCCTCCACCTGCCTTTGCTTCCCTCCCCTCCAAGGACCTGACTCTGCCCTGCTGCCCCCTAGATCCTGTGGCACCAGTTCCTGAAGTTCAAGGAGACCGAACTGCCTGCCAAGGAGGCAGACAAGAACCGTTCCAAGGCTATCTACCAGTCCCTGGAGGTGGGAGCAAGTCTTTGTCTTAGCCACACTGGGGGCCAGCCAGGAAGGGGCCAGCGTGACCACCTGGCAGGCAGCCGCCTGCTGAAGCCAGAGGCTGGCCAGAACCTGGCTGTCAGCTGAGAGGCAGAACACAAGTGGAGGGGCTGTGCTGGCTTCCAGGGAGAAGGACTGCCACGCAGTGGGGGAGCTCAGTTCGTGCCACCACCTCCATTGCAGAGGGTCTGGGGGGCAGGGGCCGCATGGGACATTTCTCTGCTAGATGGCCTGAGGCGGCAGAAGGCAATGTCCTCCTCTGTGCATGGACGGACCACCATGGAGGACCCCCCCCCCCACGTGCACGACTTCAGACAGGAGAGATTGTCCAGAGCTGGGACTTTCTCAGGCGGGGTGCTGGTGCTCCTCACTTGGGGCTCCCAGGGGGGAACTGGGCCGGGGGGGCCCCGGAGAGGGGCCTTGATGAGTGGGGAGGCACGTGTGCCTCGTGTGCATGGCACCTGAGTCTGACGCGGCCTCTTCTTCCCCCTACTGCTTGTGGCTGGTGCAGGGCGCAGTGCAGTCTGGACAGCTGAAAGTGCCCCCCGGCTACCACCCCCTGGACGTGGAGAAGGAGTGGGGCAGGCTGCATGTCGCCATCCTGGAGCGGGAGAAGTTGCTGCGCTCTGAGTTTGAAAGGCGAGTGGCTTGGAGGGGGCAGCAGGCCCGGTGCGCTGGGGCTGCCTAGTGTGTGCTGGTCTCAGGCTGCGGCCTGGAAAGGGCTCGAGGGCTTAATTGCAGCAGCCCTTCCTTTTGGTTTGGGGGGGAAGCGCAGGAGTCCAGCTGGGCTTGTCCCGCCCAGCCCAGCCCAGCCCAGCCCAGCCCAGCAGTAATGGGAAACACATGGCTGGTGAGTCATCACCCCCTGGCCCGCGCCCATCAGGAAAGCCGCACAGCCGATGCTCGCAGAGCGAGGCCGAGCCGGCTTTGAAGAAGCTGTTGCGCCCGGGGCTCCGGTGCTGGCAGGGGTCTGGGAAGAGGGGGGAGTGGACGAGGGGCTGGCCTTGGCGTTGGAGGCCTAGGCAGATGTGAGCCGTCTGGATTAACTTGGGCCCCCTTTCCTGCTCCCCCACAGGTTGGAGCGACTGCAGCGCATTGTGAGCAAACTGCAGATGGAGTCGGGCCTCTGCGAGGAGCAGCTCAACCAGGCCGACACCCTCCTGCAGTCGGTGAGAGACCCCTCCCCCCTCGCCCCGCCTGCCCTGCCCTGCCTGGAGTGAGGAAGGCGGGCGCTTGGCAGGCTGCAGTGGTGGTTCTGGGTGGAGCCCTGACTGTTCTTGGCTTGCCTCCCGCTGCCAGGACATCCGGCTGCTGAACGCAGGCAAGGCCCCTCAGAAGCTGTCCGAAGTGGAGCGGGACCTGGACAAGGCGGACGCCATGATCCGCTCGCTCTTCAACGACGTGCAGACCCTGAAGGATGGGCGCCACCCACAGGGCGAGCAGATGTACCGCAGGTCAGCAGCAGTGCTTGCGGAGGCTTCCGGCTGGGCTGCCCTCTCGGCTGCTGGCCTGCTTGTGCTGTGCTTGCCGACAAGCCAAGGGCGCCTGGTGGCAGCAGCGGTCTGTGCTCATGTCCTCGGCCGTGCAAGTGCAGGACCTTCTCCACAGCCTTCCTGGAAGGAGTGCCCTGTGCTGGCCACCTGGGGGCCCGTCAGGAAGGGCAAGGGCTTGCCTGCGATGCGCGCTCCCTACTGGCCGACCCCCGTGGTTTCAGGCCTGGCCACGTGGGGCGTGTGTGCCTGGCACTGCCGCGCCAGAGGCCACTGCCTGCCGTGCCTGGGAGTGATGCATGCCCACTTCCCTCCCTCCCTCCCCTCAGGGTGTACCGCTTGCATGAGCGCCTTGTGGCCATCCGCACTGAGTACAACCTGCGCCTGAAGTCGGGGTCAGCCTCTATCGCCCAGGTGACCCAGCCTCTCGGTCGGGCCCCGTGGCAGGAGCTGGATGACGTCACGCTGCGCTATCTGCAGGACCTGCTGGCCTGGGTGGAGGAGAACCAGCGGCGGGTCAGTGCCGCAGAGCTGGGTTCCGACTTGCCCACCGTGGAGTCGCAGCTGGGCAGCCACCGAGGCCTGCACCAGTCCATTGAGGAGTTCCGTGCGAAGATTGAGAGAGCCCGGGCTGACGAGGTAGGCGGGGCCTCCATGGCCCACCTGGATCTGGGGCAGCGTAGCACTCCCCTGCCCGCGGGCTGGGCCTCCTGTTGGTTCAGCACCCGCTTCGGAGCAGAGGGTGGCTCTCCTCCCCCTCCCCCCTCCTGGGGGCATGCTTGCACTGCCCCAGGACTCCTGGTCTCTTTCCTCATCACAGGCCCAACTGTCACCTGGCCCACGAAGTGCCTACCGAGACTGCCTGGGCAAGCTGGACGTGCAGTATGGCAAGCTGTTGGTAAGGAGGCCGAGGGACGGGGCGAGGAGGACTGGTGTCCTGCTTGCCACTGCAAAGCGCGGAGTGTTTGAGACAGCCTTGGAGCCAAGCAGGGCCGGTGGGAGAATTAGGGGACAGGCACAAGACTGGGAACTGCCAGGGGCGCTCAGTGAGGGCCCCCCCGAGCCTGCCCACTCTGGCGGGGTTCCTTTTGGGCCCTGCTCTTTCCCTTGACAGGGGAACACCTGGACTGCTGCTTGTTGTGAGATGAGAATGGGAATCTCTGTCCGGGGGGGGGGGGGGATTGCACTGTTTTCAGTCACCCTCCCTTCTGGAATGTCCAAGGGCTCTAGAGGGCTGCCAGGTGGGGCTTATCCAGTCCAGCTGCCTGTGGCCCACTGGGAAGCCCACAGGCAGGAGGCCACAGCAAGTCCCCCTCCTGCCATTGTGGCTCTGGGTGGCCCCCAGTCCATCGGGGCAGAGCTGCCCCTCGCACCTGAGGGTAGGCAGCAGGAGGCATCTCAGGCTGGGGCTCTGGTGTTGCAGAACTCCTCCCAGGCCCGGCTGCAGCACCTGGAGAGCCTGCACGCGTTTGTGGCCGCAGCCACCAAGGAGCTGATGTGGCTGAACGAGAAGGAGGAGGAGGAGGTGGGCTATGACTGGAGCGAGCTCAACAGCAACATGGCCTCCAAGAAAGAGAGCTACTCGGTAAGGCCCCTGCTGCTGCTGCTGCTGCTGCTGCTGCCGCCACCGTGGCGCTGGGAGGGGGAGCGCCACGGAGCTTGCCTGGGCGCACCTTACCTCCCCCCCGTCTCACTTTTCTTCCCCAGGGACTGATGCGGGAGCTGGAACAGCGAGAACGGAGGATCAAGGAGATCCAGAACACGGGCGACAGGCTGCTGCGCGAGGAACACCCCGGCAGACCGACTGTGGAGGTGGGGAAAGCGCCCCTTCACCAGGCAGAACTGGGGCTGGGCCAGGGCAGGGCTTGCCCGTTGGTCAGTTGCAGCTCATGACTCCCGTCACACACGTCTCACAAGTCCTTATCGGGTGCCACATCCTGGCATTATCTCTGCAGAGGAAAGCAACCCTCGCCCCCCCGTCTCTCCCAGCTGGTTTCCTGTGCAAGGGGGGGGGGTCAGCTTTCCTAGACACTCTCCTACTCCCTCCCTTCCGTCCTCCACAGGCATTCCAGGCTGCCCTGCAGACCCAGTGGAGTTGGGTGCTGCAGCTGTGCTGCTGTATTGAGGCCCACCTGAAGGAGAACACAGCCTACTTCCAGGTATTGTGGGCGGTTGGCAGGGCTCAGGGTGACCAGACAATGTCCTCCTTTTCCAGGACATGTCCTCCTTTTCCAGGACATTTCCTCTTTTTAGCCTTGTGTCCTGGAATGAACTTAAGTGTCTTCCTTTTCCCTGTGAGTGGCCCCTGCAGGCAGCACAGAGCTTTCTTGTGGGCACTTCATAAATTGTGGGCACAATCCTAAGCAGGTCTACTCAGAAGTAAGTCCTGTTGTGTTCAGTGGGACTTACTTCCAGGAAAGTGAGGTTAGGATTGCAGCCTGAATGTAATAAGTCTTATGTAATATAGTTTTAAATTCAATAAGTATTGTTAATTATTATTAATAATAATCACTTCCGTGTTTAAATTAATAATAACAATATTTATATACCGCTTTTCAACAAAAAGTTCCCAAAGCAATTTACACAAAATCAAACAAACAACTGCTGTCTCCCCGTCCTGTCCCAAAAGGGCTCACCGTCTGAAAGATGCAGAAGAACCCCAGGAGACGGCCTCTAGAAGAGACCTGGTGGGGGAGGGCCAGTTACTCTCCCCCTGCGAAATAAAAGCGGAGCACAAGCACCCGCTTGCAGAAGTGCCTCTCATCTGGATAGCAGGGCTTAAGCACATGGGATTAAGCGCATGAAATCGATGTACAAGAGTTGTTAACTTTTATTTTGCTGTAGCCTACATTTTTCTTGGATGTCCTACGTTTTGGGGTACTTTGTTCTCTTGTGGTTATCACTTGGCCAACAGGCTGAGGCTAAGAGGCAAAGAAGGAAGGCCCACAGCCGGGGAGACAGGCCAGGGACAGACTGCACTTGCTCCCGGTGTGGAAGGGATTGTCACTCCCGGATTGGCCTTTTCAGCCGCACTAGACGCTGTTCCAGAACCACCTTTCAGAGCGCGATACCATAGTCTTTCGAGACTGAAGGTTGCCAACAACAACAATCTGGCAGTACTAGGCCTAGAGACTAGTATCCTGAGCAGCCCCCTCCCCGTGGGCCGCTCCACTCTTCCCCTGCCGTGTGTGGGGTTCAGCCAGGTACGGGAGGCCCTGTGGCAGCCTGCCTGCCCCAAAGCCGGCTGCACAGGTCTGTGCGCTGAGACCCCAGGGGAGCTGCATCCGCAGGCATTGCCTTACCGTGGCCTGCTGCTGTGGGTGTCCATTGCTCCCACCCAGGCCCCTCCCACAAGCATGCAGCTGGGTGGGTGGCCGGCCGGCCGGCCAGCCCAGGGGGCTTGGTCTCCTGATGCTGGCCTTTGCAAGCGCACTGCCAGGCCCACTGAGGCAGTGGTCTCTCTGCTCCCCCAAGCTACTCTTCCTCGCCTTGCTTAAAACCCTCTTCACTGCCCCCCCCTGCTCCTGGCTGTTTGTGTCCGGCTGTCGCCCTTCTGACTGCTAGCTCTCGGAGTGGCCTTGACCCCCCACTCCGTTCAGTGATCTTTGATGGGGCCTCCCTTGACCGGTAGGCAATGGCGTGTCCTTCGCTCATCCCAGACAGTGCCGTGGCGCCAGTAACAACGTGTAGGCTTTGCGTGGAGAGACCAGGGGGACTGAGTCTGGTGGAAAGCTGTGTTTCAGGTCCCACTTGCAGCTGGAGAACTGCAGGCGGTTCTCAGGCCTGCCAGCCAGCCATCCCTACCGCGGCATGTCCCCTGCCCCTGCCTGTGTGGGCCCCTGAAGCGCTGCTCAGAATCCCCAGTCCTGCTGTGACTGGTGCCAACTCTGTGCCAAGGGGATCCTCACCTGCACCCTCCTCCCCACAGTTCTTCTCTGATGTGAGGGAGGCCGCCGAGGCCCTACGCAAGAGCCAGGAGGCCATGAGGAGAAAGTTTGTCTGTGACCGCTCTGTCACAGTGACACGCCTCGAGGACCTGCTGCAGGATGCCCTGGTAAGCGTGGGGCTTACCCCACACTCTCCGGCTGCCTCTGCCACTGTAGGTGCCTTCCTGACAACCCCCTTTCTGTGCCACCCCTTCAGGAGGAGAAGGAGCGCCTGACTGAGTACCAGGGCCACCTGGCCGGACTGGGCAAGCGGGCCAAGGCCATCGTCCAGCTGAAACCCCGCAGCCCGGCCACACCGCTCAAGGGCCGGCTGCCTCTCCAGGCCGTTTGTGACTACAAGCAGATGGAGGTGAGGGGAGGGAGGGGCTTGGCCTTGCCTGCAGGGTGGCAGTGCTTGCTTAGTTGCGAAATCAGAAGAACGTACAGCTGCCTTTCTTGCCCCCCCAGATCACGGTGCACAAGGGAGATTCCTGCACCCTCCTCAGCAACGCCCAGCCCTCCAAGTGGAAAGTGCTGAACGCGGTGGGGAGCGAGTCCATCATGCCCTCCGTCTGCTTCTTGGTGCCCCCGCCCAACAAGGAGGCTTTGGATGCTGTCAGCAGGTCTGCAAAGCACCCTCTGCTTGCTCTCCCCTCGGGGGGGGCAAAAGAGTCCAGACTGTGGCCCAGACGGCACCCAGAAGTGCTCCTGCGGGGTCTGCTGTGGCCCCTGCTCAGAGGGTGGGGGAGGGGCTGCTGCACGCTGCCTCTGTGTGCCATGTCAGGAGCTGGTTCCCCCCTCCCCAAGGCTCACCCTGACCTCACTGTCCTCTCTCGTCCCAGACTGGATGCCACCCACCAGAGCCTGCTGGCCCTCTGGCACCAACTGCACGTCGACATGAAGAGCCTCCTGGCCTGGCAGTACCTCCAGCGGGACATTCAGCAGATCCAGTCGTGGTCTCTCCTCATAGTGAGGCTCAGCCCCCCCCCGTCCACAGCCAAAGGGCTTGATCCCCAGTGCTCGGGAAAGCCACTGCTAGCCAAGCCCTGCCGGGGGCCTGTGGGGCTTGCTGCGATGGCAGAGGTTTGGAGGCCAGCCGTGGCTCAGGATTGGTTCCCTTCCTGGAGAGGGTGGAGCAGGGAAGTTGTGGGGGCTCTTTTTGCAGCTGCTCTTCTTCCTCCCCCCCCCAGCTCCAAGAAGAGATTCTGCAGGGTGGGCCCAGACATGGGGTCTCGTAAGGGGCTTGAGGAACCCTCTAGAACAGGCTCCCGGAGAGGAGGGGCACCCTTGCGCCTGGGCTCCTCCCATGTTGTGTGTGGGCGGGTGCCCAGGAAGCTTTTTTCCTCTCATTTTTTTAGATAATGCACACATAAACAGAAATAATATTGGTGGTCGGATCCATAAAGATTCCGCGTATACATCCAAAAAGGGTTTCCAGATTTTCTCACATTTATCTGGAGATAGTTGACTTTTGAAAGAAATAAGTTCAGATATCGAAAGAGCACTTAAATCTTTGATCCAGTATAAATGCACAGGTGGGAATTTGTTTTTCCCAGCCTTCAGAATATGGCCTTTTGCAACCATTAAGACACAAAGGATCCACCTACTTTGACCTTCCGACAGTCTCCATACAGATGGCAAATAATTCAGGAATATATGTCCCCAGGAAGCTGCTGGGGCCTGAACCTTGGGAGGGCTCCCCAGACCCCTGGCCTGCAGCAGTGCTGCTCACAGCCTTTGCACAGCAGTTGAGAGCTCAGGTGTCTGCCTGGGCAGTGGATTTCTGGGGGCTCCTGCTGCGGCTGCAAGGAGCCCTCCCCCCCTCGTGCCTCATTTCTGCCTCCAGGCTTCTGGCCCCGGGGAGGGGAGGATGGGGTGGCAGTGGTTCTTTTTGCTTGGTGCTGTGCAGGATGCCCAAGAGGTCAGGCAGGATGCGGAGTGGGTCAGGAGAGAGAGGGACAGGGCCCCCTCCCCTCTCTTCCCCTCCCCGCCGCTGAATTTTATCCCCTTGCTTTCCTCTTTCTCCATTCTGCATGAATGGATGGACTGTCTTTCCCTGCAGTCTTTACAGTGATGTACTTCAGAGGTTTTGAAGAGCCTCTCTGAATCTGAATCACAAGACCACATCCTTGTGCCTATTCATGTGGAGGCAGAGGGAGGGGATAAATGAGCAGTTTTCGCAGTGGGGGAAGTAAGGAGTTCCCTGAGGATCTGCAGTGAGGCTGGTGCTTTGTAACTTGTTCACAAGGATCTGGAGTCGGGGGTAAAGGGCAAAGTGGCAAAGTTTGCAGGTGGCGCCCAGTTATTCTGGGTGCCCGAACTGAAACAGACTGAGAAGAGCTCCAAAAGGACTGCTCTGAGCTGGGCAGACAGGCAGCGAATGCTGTTTGGCATCAATAATTGCGAAGTGGTGCGCACTGGGGCCAGAACTACAGCATCACATGCTCACTGCCGGTGTCTGAGCTGCTGGGGACGGACCAGCAAAAATACCTTGGCGCCTGGTGGGTATTAGTTGAGCGAAAATACTGACCCAGCCTGTGACAGCAACAGAAAAGGCCAGTTCTCTGCAAGGGGACAGAGAAGAGGGTTGGAGCTGTGGAGGGCCAGCGGCAGCCGTGACTTCTGGTCCTGATGGCCACATGTGGCTGGCCTCAAGGATCGGGACATTCTGTCTCCCTCAACAGCAGTTTCTGAGGAGCACGTGGGCCCAGTCCAGCAGGACTCTTCGTGCCCTCTTGCCGCCCCCCCCCCACGCTTAAGTGTCTTTTCTTCAGTGACGCAGAGTGTAGGTGTGCACAGGTGGCTTTTTGCCTGCACCTGACACTGGGGCTGGAGTGGTTGGCGGCATGCCCTCTGACCAGACGTGTCTTCCTCAGTTCCGGACAATGGCTCCCGAGGAATACCGGCAGACGCTGCGCAACCTCGAGACCCACTACCAGGAGTTTCTGCGCAACAGCCAGGACTCCCAGAACTTCCTGCCAGATGACCGGCTGCAGGTGGAGCGCGACTACACTGCCTGCAGCCAGAAGTACGAGCTGCTGCTGCACAGCCTAGAGAAAGGTGGGGCTGGGCCTGGGGGGCGGGGCGGGGCGGAAGGCTGGGCCTCCTGCAGAGGGCCCGGTGCCCAGGCCCCGGCTGCTGCCTCCTAACTAGCCTCACCTTGCTGCCCCTCCAGGCCTGCAAGGCAGGGAGGGGCCCTCTTGCCCAGGACCTCTGCCTGCTGGTGCTGCCGCCAGGGCACCAACACTGGGTAGCAAGACCAGGAATGGCCCCCTGAGCTCTTGGTTTCCATTCAGTGCTGGAGGTGGCCTGCACCTTCTGCCGTTCCCGCACTCAGAGCCAATGCCTGGCTTTCCCCCCAGCAGCTGGCCTGTTGACGACCCCCCCACACATCCCCTCTGGCTGCCCTCAGTGACGGGGGGGGGGGATCACTTCCCTTGTTGGCTGCCCTGAGGCCTCCCCCCAACCCTCCCACAGTTGTGGCTGCTGTGGGCCTTTCCCCAAACTTTGTGCTTGCTGGGCAGGAGAGGAAGAGGAGTCCTTGTGCAAGAACTTCATCTCCCAGCTGAAGGACATCCGCCTGCAGCTGGAGGGCTGCGAATCCCGCACTATCCACAAAATCCGCTCTCCGCTGGACAAGGACCCAGTCAAGGAGTGCGCCCAGCGGATCAATGACCAACAGGTACCCCCCCACCCCGCCCGAGGAGCAGCTGTGGTGTGAGCTGCTGCAGTCTGGCAGCCAAGGGCCCTGCCCCAGCTGCCTGGGCAGCCGAACAGCCCCCCCCACCACCTGTCCACCCTCTGTGTCTTCTCTGCTCCTCAGCAAATCCACCTGGAGCTGGAGGGCATCAGGAAGAGCCTGGGCCGAGTGAGTGAGAAGACGGAGCAGGTCTTAGCCCAACCAGAGCAGGCTGGTTCAGTCCCTATGCTGCGCTCCGAGCTGGACATCACCCTGCAGAAAATGGACCAGGTTCACAGTCTCTCCAGCATCTACCTGGAGAAGTGAGTTCCTTCCCCCAGGCCCTTTACCAGGCCACCCCCTGCTGTGTGCACCACACACACACACACACACACACACACACACACACACACCGCTTTTACCTATCCTCTTCTCCTGATTTTTCCTGGGGCTCAGAAACTCACAGGCTAACTCCCCTCTTGACTTCCCTACTGTGGCCATCACTAGCCTTGTGTTGTAGGCCTTGAGGCCCCCAAAGGAGGTGACCTGGGGGCTGGAGCCGCCCCATTGTCACTGTGCTTGGCCTTTGCGGGATCTCCTGACAGCCCTCTATATTCACTTTACAGCAGTGGTTCCCAACCTTCAGGAGCTCAGGGACCACTGAGGCAACATTTGGAGATGCTGAGGACCACATGCAACCCATCACTCTCGCACACACAAAAATACAATTACATTTGTAATACACGGAGAAGATTATGTAGAATTAATGTGATGGTTGTGCTTGCATTCGCTTCACTAGCTGTGAAATTCTTGGGTTTATACTTCTGCTCAAAGCTACACACACGTCGTCACTAGTGCCCAACTGGCTGGGCTGTGAGCCTGGTCTTCCCTCACCACCTGGGAGCTCCTTTCCCACACCCTTGAATTCTTTTCTACCCTCTGCACCTTCACCCCACCCCCCAACAGGCTTTGCACTCAACAAAGAGGCTGGAGACCCACACAAGTGGGTGGCAGAGTCAAAGGAGTGGGTGGAGCAAGAAGTGGCTTCCCCACTCATCCCACCCACCCACATTCTCCACTCTAAGAGTTGCCCTTTTTAACCCTCAGAGTGCCTGCCAGCTTCAAGGAAGGACTCCTTGCAAAGGATCCAAGTGTGGATCCTGCAACCCCAGGCAGGATGGGAGGCGCATCTCCTCTAGCCAAGCAGCCTGTCCTCCTCCTCCTCCCTGATGCAGCACCTGATGCCTGCAGCAGACCCTGTTCTGACCCTTCTCCAGTGGCCGATCTTTTCTTCCCCCTCCTGGGTTGCAAGTGACTGATTTGGACTGCACCAGCTCCCTCCAGCTCACTCCTCCAAGCCCCCAAGCTGTGAAGAATGGGGTGGAGAGTGGCCAGAAGCTGTGTTCACCTCAGGGGCCTATCCAAGGGGGGGGGGGAACCCAGCAAAAAGTGCTTTTTCCCCATTGAAGAGGCAGCGCTGGTGAACACAGTCCCTGGCTGCTCTCCGTCCCTTGCTCCACCACCTCCCCAGCACCCGTCCCCCCCCCCGTCTACAAGTACGTAAGCCTCCAAGTACCTCACAGCCTGCGCCACAGCCTCAGCTGCACCTGATGTAAGTGAGAAGTCAGCACGTGCCCGAACCAGGAGCTGGACATGAAGACGAGCCAGACAGACAGATGCTGAGGAGAGGGGGGGGGGCCACAAGAAGGCCAGGACTGCAAGCGCTGATAGGTGGCGGGGGCTGCAAAGATTTTTTTTCCCCTCCTGGGAAACCCCCCCCCCTTTCTTCAGGAGACCTTGCAGACCACCCGGCAGGGTCCTGCGGACCACCTGTGGTCCCTAGACCAAGGGTTGGGAACCCCTGCTTGACAGGCTCTTTGCAGGGCCATCTCTCTCTTGCCTCTCAGTCTTGTTTCGCGAGGCTTGTAAAATATTCTGGGCAGAGGGAGGCGGGGGGGGGGCACTGGCCACCCGAAGTCCCCTTGTTGGGCCCTTGCTGTTTCCGGGTGGGTGAGGGAGGCCTCAGCGCCTTGTGCTCCGGCCACTGTTTCTGTTGGTCTCTTCGCCCTGCAGGCTGAAGACCGTCAACCTGGTGATCCGCAGCACGCAGGGGGCCGAGGAGCTGGTCCGCAAGTACGAGGAGCAGCTGAAGGACGTGCAGGCTGTGCCTGCTGACCTCAAAGCCCTGGAGGCCACCAAGGCGGAGCTGAAGGTGACTGGGCAGGGCGGGCGGGAGGCTGACTGGGCAGAGTGTTCCCAGTGAGGAGAAGTGCCCAGGGGCGGAGCTGGGCAGTGCTGGCACTTCCCTGTCCCAACGTAGCCCTGCGCCCTGTGTGCCACAGAGACTGCGTGGGCAGGTGGAAGGGCACCAGCCCCTCTTCAGCACCCTGGAGGTGGACCTGGGCAAGGCAAGCGAGGTGAACGAGCGGATGGTGAGGGGGCACAGCGAGCGGGACATCGACCTGGACCGCTACCGTGAGCGTGTGCAGCAGCTGCTGGAGCGCTGGCAAGCTGTCCTGACTCAGATTGACCTGCGCCAGCGGGAGCTGGACCAGCTGGGGCGCCAGCTGCGCTACTACCGCGAGTGCTACGACAGCCTCATCCAGTGGATTCGGGAGGCCAAGAAGCGCCAGGAGGCCCTTCAGGCTGTGCCCGTCACCAGCAGCCAGAGTGTGCGAGAGCAGCTGCTGCAGGAGAAGGTAATGCCCGGACCTGGGCAGAGGCGTGTGGCGCGTGGCATGTGGCAAGGCCTGCCTGCTGCGCTCAGCCTCCATCTCCTGAGGTTATAGCTCCTGGGCAGGGGCTTGGAGGGAGACTGGCTTGTTGGGATGGGCCTTTCCAATGGCACAGCTTCCCCTGGGCAAGAGTTCCCCGACCGTCTCTTTGCCTTTCCTTAGTGCAGCTGTTGGGGTGCACCCCGTGCCCCTTGTGGCAGAAATCGGGGGATGCAAAATAGGAATCACTTGCTTAGTCCTTCTTCCCCGGCGGTGATCTGTTGTGTACAGATGTCCACCAGAGAAGGAGTGGTCCTGGATGCCCTTCTGCAGTCTTGTGCTGCCCCTTCTGGGCGCTGCCAGTTCATGACGTTGTCCGGAGGGGGAGGTGCCCTTACCTCTCCTGCCCTCAGGTTGCAATTCCAGTGGTTTGTTTCCCCAGAAACTGCTGGAAGAGTGTGAACGGCACCGGGAGACGGTGGAGGAGTGTCAGCGCTTTGCCAAGCAGTACATAGATGCGATCAAGGTGAGGCCACGCTTGGGCCTGCTGGTGCTGGAGGGTGGCAGGGGCAGGTGGGCTGACAGCCGGGGGGCTTCGGGATGCAGACCTGACCCCGCCCCACTCTCTGTTTTGCCAAGGACTATGAGCTCCAGTTGGTGACCTTCAAGGCCCAGGTGGAGCCTGTGGTTTCTCCAGCCAAGAAGCCGAAAGTCCAGTCTGCTTCGGACAGCATCATCCAGGAGGTGAGGGGGGGAGGTTGTACCTGGAGACAACCTCCACGCTTGGAGACAGGCCCAGGGAGCTCCAGGCTCCTGTCAGCAGCACTAGAGACAAGAACGTTGGCTGGAGGGGGAGGGTCTGCTGCCTTCTTGGGATGGTGAGGTGGAAAATAGGCCCCAACCATGCCCTTGGCAAATATGGGGTGACACGGAGGGCTGTCTGCACTGGTGCCCTCTGCCCACCTTGGCAGGTGGGATGAAAGCACCAACACTGACAGCACCGCCTTGACCTTGCAGTACGTTGACCTGCGGACTCAGTACAGCGAACTGACCACCCTCAGCAGCCAGTACATCAAGTTCATAACTGAGACTCTGAGGCGGCTGGAGGAGGAGGAGGTAAGACAGTGGCCTAGTGTGGGGGGGGCAGGGCGCTGGCCCCTTCTCCCTGATGGTCCAGAGCGCTGCCCACAGGGCCTGCCTGTCTTGCATCACTAATGTTGGCCTGTGGGGTTCCCCTAACCCAGCAGACCTCTCCACCTGGGGGCCCGCTCTCTGGGGCCCTGCCAGCATTGCTGTGCCCCAGGCCCCGAATGCAGAGCGGGCCTGGCTCAGCCTGGCCACAGGAGGCGCTTCCCAGACACACGCTCGTCAGGCTGCGACTGCTTCTGCTGGGGTGGCGGGCCGTGGTCTGTCCTCTTCCGCTGCAGCGTGCAGTTCTGTCTGGTGACTTTCTTAACTCTTGGTTTCTGCTCTCTGGAAGTCGAGCTGCTTTGCCGGCGCTTTGTCTTGGGGAGTGTTTGTATTGGTGGGGACCTAATGGAGGGTTAAGGAGGTGGACTCGGGCATTTCTGCAGCAGGTACTGCATTCTGTGCATGCTCTTTACCCTTGTGGCGGTACCCCCTCCCCTCTGTGCTCTCCCTGGATGAAGGGCCCTCTCTGGCAGGGGCCCCTGGCTGCTCCGCGCAGTGCCCAGCAACTTGTGAGAGGCAGAGGCGAGGACAGAGGCAGCGGTGGGCAATGGAGCAGTCTGGGGAGAGAGGGGCTCCCCAGACCCATTGCTAGAGGAAGGGCTCCCCACTGCCCATCGCCAGCAACCCTTGCAGGCTATGTCCTTTGGCCTGGGGTCTCTGTCTCCCCTCCCCCGGCTCTCTCGCCCTGCAGTGCTCACAGCGCTCCGAAGGTGACGGCTGCTTTTTGGGTTACTGGGGAAACCTCTGGCTGCCTGGCTCAGCCTGGAGGTAGAGAGTGGAAGCCCACCTGCTCCCGGTGCAGCAGCAGGGGTAGGCAGGACCTGGAGTTGCTGCTTCCCCCTCGCCTCCCCCCCACACACCTCACATCTTCCATTGGCCTGGAGCCCCCTCTTGGTCGTGTCCTGCAGCCACTCTTCAGGCCCCTGGTGGGGGTCCTGCTACCTGTTGCTGTGGGCCTGGTGAGGGAGTCTGCCTGCTGCTGGTGTCCTGTGGCCTGGTGTCTGGCGTGACGCTGCTCGCCCGGTGTTCCTCTGTGTGTCTTTCCTCCTCTGTTGGTCTTCCCGCTGCCTTGTCTGTCTTTGTCCTGCGTGAGCACGAGGGGCCCCTTCTCGGCCCGTGGCCTGTCTTCCTGGTGCCTCCTGGCCAGAGCCAGGCTGTGCCCCAACCCCTTGCCGTGCCTCCCACTCCAGTCTCTCTCTCTCTCTCTCTCTCTCTCTCCTCTCTTCTCTTTCTGTGCCCCTTCCTCGCAGAGAGCGGCAGAGAAGTGGAAGGAGGAAGAGCGGAAGCGGCTGGCGGAGGTGGAGGCCCAGCTGGAGAAGCAGAAGCAGCTGGCGGAGGCCCACGCCCGGGCCAAGGCCCAGGCGGAGCAGGAGGCCCTGGAGCTGCAGCGGCGCATGCAGGAGGAGGTGAGCAGGCGGCAGCTGGTGGCCGTGGACGCGGAGCAGCAGAAGCAGAACATCCAGCAGGAGCTGGCGCAGACGAAGCAGAACTCGGACCTGCAGATCCAGTCCAAGCTGAAGCTGATCGAGGAGGCCGAGCTGAGCCGGCGGAGGGTGGAGGAGGAGATCCACGTGATCCGCCTGCAGCTGGACACCACCCAGCAGCAGAAGGCCGCGGCCGAGGGCGAGCTGCGGGCGCTGCGGGCCCGGGCGGACGAGGCGGAGCGCCAGAAGAGGCTGGCCCAGGAGGAGGCGGAGCGGCTGCGCCGGCAGGTCAAGGACGAGGCGCAGAAGAAGCGGGAGGCCGAGGAGGAGCTGCAGCGCAAGGTGCAGGCCGAGCAGCAGGCGGCCCGGGAGAAGCAGCGGGCGCTGGAGGACCTGCAGAAGCTGCGCCTGCAGGCGGAAGAGGCCGAGCGGCGGATGAAGCAGGCCGAGCTGGAGAAGGAGCGGCAGATCCAGGTGGCCCAGGAGGTGGCCCAGAAGAGCGCGCAGGCCGACCTGCAGAGCCGGCGCCTGTCCTTTGCCGAGAAGACGGCCCAGCTGGAGCTCACCCTGCAGCAGGAGCACATCACCGTCACCCACCTGCAGGAGGAGAGCGAGCGCCTGAAGAAACAGCAGCTGGAGGCCGAGCGCTGCCGGGACGAGGCCGAGAAGGAGCTGGAGAAGTGGCGCCAGAAGGCCAACGAGGCCCTGCGCCTGCGCCTGCAGGCCGAGGAGGTGGCCCACAAGAAGGCCCTGGCCCAGGAGGAGGCCGAGAAGCAGAAGGAGGACGCGGAGCGGGAGGCCAGGAAGCGGGCCAAGGCCGAGGAGGCCGCCCTGCGCCAGAAGCAGCTGGCCGAGGAGGAACTGGAGAGGCAGCGGGGGCTGGCGGAGGGCACGGCCCAGCAGAAGTTCCTGGCGGAGCAGGAGCTGATCCGCCTGAAGGCAGAGGTGGAGAACGGGGAGCAGCAGCGCCTGCTCCTGGAGGAGGAGCTCTTCCGCCTGAAGAGCGAGGTGGGCCAGGCCATCCAGAAGCGCAAGGAGCTGGAGGAGGAGCTGGCCAAGCTGCGGGCGGAGATGGAGCTGGTGCTGAAGAGCAAAGCCAAGGCGGAGGAGGACTCGCGCTCCACCAGCGAGAAGTCCAAGCAGATCCTGGAGCTGGAGGCCAGCAAGCTGCGGGAGCTGGCCGAGGAGGCGGCCCGCCTGCGCACGCTCTCCGAAGAAGCCAAGCGGCAGCGGCAGCTGGCGGAGGAAGAGGCGGCCCGGCAGCGGGCGGAGGCCGAGCGGATCCTCAAGGAGAAGTTGGCAGCCATCAACGAGGCCTCGCGCCTGAAGGCCGAGGCCGAGATCGCCCTGAAGGAGAAGGAGGCCGAGAACGAGCGGCTGCGGCGCCTGGCCGAGGACGAGGCCTACCAGCGGAGGCTCCTGGAGGAGCAGGCTGCCCAGCACAAGCAGGACATTGAGGAGAAGATTGCTCAGCTGAGGAAGTCCTCCAGCGACGAGCTGGAGAGGCAGAAGACCCTCGTGGACGACACCCTGAGGCAGCGGCGGATTATCGAGGAGGAGATCTCCGTTCTGAAGATCAACTTTGAGAAAGCGTCTGTTGGGAAGACCGACCTGGAGCTGGAGCTCTCCCGGATCAGGCAGAGCGCGGAGGAGACCCAGCGCAGCAAGGAGCGGGCCGAGCAGGAGGCCGAGAAGCTGCGGCAGCTGGCCCTGGCCGAAGAGAACCGCCGCCGGGAGGCCGAGGAGAAGGTCAAGAAGATCTTGGCTGCGGAGGAGGAGGCTGCCCGGCAGCGCAAAGCAGCCCTGGAGGAGGTGGAGCGCCTGAGGGCGAAGGTGGAGGAGGCCCGGAGGCAGAAGGAGCTGGCCGAGGAGGAGTCGGAGAGGCAGGTCCGGCTGGCCCAGGAGGCCGCGCAGAAGAGGATTGCTGCGGAGGAGAAGGCCCACCTGGCTGCCGTGCGGCAGAAGGAGCAGGAACTGCTGCAGAGCAGGCAGCAGGAGCAGGGCGCCCTAGAGCGGCTGCGGCAGGAGGCCGAGAGGGCCAAGGCCACGGCAGAGGAGGCCGAGTCGGCGCGCCTCAAGGCGGAGCAGGAGGCCGCCTTGTCCCGGCAGCTGGTGGAGGACGCGGAGCGCATGAAGCAGAGGGCGGAGGAGGAGGCCCAGGCCCAGGCCCGGGCTCAAGCAGAGGCCGAGAAGCTCAGGAAGGAGGCTGAGCTGGAGGCCGCCAAGCGGGCCCAGGCAGAGCAGGCTGCACTCAGGCAGAAGCAGCTGGCTGACGCCGAGATGGCCAAGCACAAGAAGTTTGCCGAGCAGACTCTCCGGCAGAAAGCTCAGGTGGAGCAGGAGCTCGCCAAGGTCCAGCTGCGGCTGGAGGAGACGGACCACCAGAAGAGCATCCTGGAGGAGGAGCTGCAGCGCCTGAAGGACGAGGTGACTGAGGCTGTGCGGCAGAAGGCCCAGGCGGAGGAGGAGCTGCTGAAAGTGCGGGTCCAGATGGAGGAGCTGGTCCGGCTGAAGGCCCGCATCGAGGAGGAGAACAAGGCGCTTGCCCTGCAGGACAAGGACAAGATGCAGAAGTTCCTGGCAGAGGAGGCCGAGAAGATGAGGCAGGTGGCAGAGGAGGCGGCCCGGCTGAGTGTGGAGGCGCAAGAGGCTGCCCGCCTACGCAAGCTTGCGGAGGAAGACCTGGCTCGGCAGCGGGCCCTGGCCGAGAGGATCCTGAAGGAGAAGATGCAGGCGGTGCAGGAGGCCACGCAGCTGAAGGCGGAAGCAGACGTGCTCCAGAAGCAGAAGGACCTGGCGCAGGAGCAGGCCCGGCGGCTGCAGGAGGACAAGGAGCAGATGCAGCAGCGGCTCCTGGAGGAGGCGGAGGGGTTCCAGAAGACCCTGGAGGCGGAGCGCCGGAGGCAGCTGGAGATCGCGGCCGAGGCGGAGCGCCTGAAGCTGCAGGTGACCGAGATGGGCCTGGCCCAGGCGAAGGCCGAGGAGGAGGCCAAGCGCTTCAAGAAGCAGGCCGAGGAGATCAGCAGCAGGCTGCACCAGACGGAGCTGGCCACGCAGGAGAAGGTGACGCTGGTGCAGGCGCTGGAGATCCAGAGGCAGCAGAGCGACCAGGATGCCGAGCGTCTGCGGAGGGCCATCGCGGAGCTGGAGCAGGAGAAGGAGCGGCTGAAGCGAGAGGCGGAGCGGCTGCAGCAGAGGGCGGAAGAGGTACCTCGGTGGTGGTGGCCCCACTCGCACTGGGCTTCCTCAGCCCGGATGAGCACCCGCCAGGGGCCACTGGCCCGTGGCTCCTTCCCCAGGCCGACAAGGGTGGGGTGCAGGAGGGAGAAGTGGGGTGTGCTGCTCACCCTCTACCCCGGGCAGAGGGCAGCAAAAGCCTCCTCACTGTGCAGAAGCTCTGCTTGCGTGGCACTTACACTTGGGGAGGGCACGTGGGCAGTGGGCACTTGCATCCCCCCCAGGCAGGGCTGCCTAAGTTCTGAGTCCCAGTTCTGGGGAGGGGGCACATGGGGTGGATCTGCACCTGAAGCAAGTGGTCAGCATGGCAAGTACACGCTCTGGGGAAGCGGCGCAACAGCAGCGCAGCCTGGGCCACTTTGCGCCTGCAGCAGGTGGGCACCTCTGGCAGTGGTGCGGAGACTGCCTGCCCACCTGTTGGCAGAGCTGTGCCAAGACACTGCAGGCTCTGTGACAGGGAAGCCCATTCCTGCCTGCAGGGACTCGCAGCCCGGTGGATCGTGGGGAGGGAGGGGAGCGCTTGCGGTGCTCTTTGCTGCAGGAGGCAGACACTCCTGGAGCGAAGGGTTGGCACTGGAATGCCACAGAACGCGGCCTGGGGGGAGGGGAGGGGAGGGGCCTGGACAGTCCCAGGCAAGCAGCACCACCTTCCAGGGGCACCAGCCTTAGCCCCTGCAGCTGGGAGTGTGAACAGGGAGCGGGCAGAGCAAGGAGAAGAACCCCACGTGAGGGAGGGAGGGAGCTGGGGGGAGGAGAGGAGGGGCCTTTCTGGAGGCAAAGCTCCTTCAGGAAGGAGACGTGGGGCAAGGAGCTTGTGAGTGGAGCAGTCGACTTGGAGCTCCGAGAGCTCCTGCGCCAAGGAAGATGCCGAGTCCCTCACGGTCCACGTGACTCTTCCGAGTGCAGGCAAGAGCCAGCAGGACGTGCGCTGCTCTGGAGTCTCCCTGGGAGACTCCCTCCCTCCTGTGCCACCACCTTTGCCCAGCACAGATCCCCCTTGTCCAGCCGGAAGCCTCTGGGCTCCCTGGGCCCGCAGGCTCCAGCGCCAGTGCTGACTTTCTGCCGAGACAGGCAGCAGGGCCTCTGGGCCCTCCTTTGCAGTGACTCCCTCCTGCCTCCTCCATGCTTTGTGAGCTGACCCTGAGCCCACCGCACCCCTGGAATGCTGGCCTGTACCATGACCTGCTGTGCTGACTTCCTGGGCTGAGCCGCTGGCCCCTTCCCGCCCCCGCCAGCAGAAATGAGCCGGCTCAGAAGTGATGCTCCTTCTGTTTTCTTCCCCCAGATGCAGACGGCTCAGAAGGAGCAGCTGCGCCAGGAGACCCGGGTGCTGCAGCAGACGTTCCTGTCGGAGAAGGACGCCCTCCTGCAAAAGGAGCGGCTGGTCGAGGAGGAGAAGGCCAAGCTGGAGAAGCTCTTCCGGGACGAGGTCAGCAAGGCGCAGGGCCTGAAGGCCGAGCAGGAGCACCAGCAGAGGCAGATGGAGCAGGAGAGACAGCGGCTGCAGGCCTCCCTGGAGGAGGCCAAGAGGAGGCAGGCGGAGGCCGAGGAGAACGTCCGCCGGAAGCAGGAGGAGCTGCGGCAGCTGGAGAGCCAGCGGCAGCAGCAGGAGACGCTCCTCGCTGCAGAGAACCAGAAGCTCCGGGAGAAGCTGGAGCACCTGCAGGAGGAGCACAGGGCTGCTCTTGCGCAGACCCGAGAAATCATGATCCAGACGGATGAGCTGCCCCAGGAGGCCAGAGCGCTCCCCACCACGGCCGTGCCCAACGGCCGGGAGGCGGTCGACGGCCTCACGCAGAACGGGGAGCCGAACCTGGAGTTCGACGGCATCCGGCAGAAGGTGCCTGCCAGGAGGCTGGCCGAAGCCGGCGTCCTGAGCCGGGAACAGCTGGAGAAGCTGAGCAAAGGCTCGCTGACGGTCAAGGAGCTGTCGCAGAGAGGGGAGGTCCAGAGGTTCCTGCAAGGCTCAAGCAGCATTGCCGGCCTCCTGGTCCAGCCGGCCAACGAGAAGCTGAGCCTCTACCAGGCCATGAAGCAACGGCTGCTGAGCCCCGGCACGGCCCTCGTTCTGCTGGAGGCCCAGGCCGCCTCAGGATTCATCATAGACCCCGTGAGGAACCAGAGGCTTTCTGTCAGCGAGGCCGTGCGGGAAGGCGTGGTCGGGCCAGAGCTGCACAGTAAGCTGCTGTCTGCGGAGAGGGCCGTGACGGGCTACAAGGACCCGTACACAGGGGAGAAGATCTCTCTCTTCCAAGCAATGGCCAAGGACCTCATTGTCCGGGAGCACGCTATCCGCCTGCTGGAGGCCCAGGTGGCCACCGGGGGCATCATCGACCCCGTCCACAGCCACCGCCTGCCCGTGGAAACTGCCTGTCAACGGGGCTACCTGGATGAGGAGGTGCAGCAGATTCTCACTGACCCCAGCGATGACACCAAGGGTTTCTTTGACCCCAACACCCAGGAGAACCTGACCTACCTGCAGCTGCTGGAGAGATGCGTGACGGATCCTGAGACCGGCCTCTGCTTCTTACCCCTGACAGACAAAGCGGTGCGAGGCAGGGAGCTGGTCTACACGGATCAGGAGGCCAAGGACGTCTTCCAGAAAGCCACTGTGTCTGCTCCCTTCGGCAAATTCAAGGGGAAGACAGTGACCATCTGGGAAATCATCAACTCTGAGTACTTCACCGAGGAGCAAAGGCGGGACCTTCTGCGCCAGTACAAGACAGGCAAGATCACGGTGGAGAAGATCATCAAAGTGATCATCACAGTGGTGGAGGAGAGTGAGAAGAAGAACCAGTTCTGCTTCGATGGGCTCCGGGCTCCTGTTCCAGCTGCGGAACTGCTGGAGAGCCGCATCATTGGCCAGGATTTGTATGACCAGCTGCGCCAGGGGAGGAAGTCCGTGGGAGACGTGGCCAGCGTGGAGTCTATCCAGAGGTACCTGAAGGGCACCAGTGCCATTGCCGGCATCTTGCTTGAGTCAACGGGCCAGAAGGTACTGCTCAACGACGCCCTGAAGAAGAACCTCCTGAAGCCAGAGGCAGCCTTGATGCTCCTCGAGGCCCAGGCTGGAACAGGGTACATCATTGACCCAGTGAGGAACAAAGAGCTCCCTGTGGACGAAGCCGTCAAGGCCGGCATTGTGGGGCCGGAGCTGCACGAGAAGCTGCTGTCTGCAGAGAAGGCCGTGACGGGCTACAGGGACCCCTACACGGGGCAGGTGATCTCCCTCTTCCAGGCCCTGCAAAAAGGCCTCATCCCACGGAACGCTGCGCTCCGCCTGCTGGAGGCTCAGCTGGCCACTGGCGGCATCATTGATCCGGTGCACAGCCACCGCCTGCCACTCGACGTGGCCTGCCAAAGGGGCTGTTTCAGTGAGGAGATGCACAAGACCTTGTCCGCCCCGGCTGAGGATGCCAAGCTGTACTACGACCCCAACCTCCAGGAGCATCTCACCTACGCCCAGCTGCAGAGGAGGTGCCCGCGGGACAAGGAGACCGGCCGTCAGCTGCTCTGCCTCTCAGACGAGGCCATCCGGCTCCAGCAGGAGGAGGTCTACTCTGACGGCCAGGCCAAGGAGACCTTGGACAAGACCATGGTCGAGGTCCCGGCTGGCAGCCTGCAGGGCAAGACCGTGGCCGTCTGGGAGCTGATTCACTCCGAGTATTTCACAGAGGAGCAGCGAAGGGAGCTGATCCGGCAGTTCAAGTCCGGCAAGGTCACCATTGAGAGGGTCATCAAAATAGTCATCACCATCATCGAAGAGGCAGAAGCCAAGAAGCAAGACAAGCTGGCCTTCAGTGGCCTGCGGGCACCTGTGCCTGCGAGGGAGCTGCTGGAGTCCAGGGTCATCAGCCAGAGCCAGTACCAGCAGCTGCAGGAGGGCGTGCAGTCGGTGAAGGACCTCTCCGAGGTGGAGGCCGTGAAGAGGTACCTGCGCGGTGGGGACTGCATTGCCGGCGTCTATGTGGAGGACGCAAAGGAGAAGCTGAGCATCTACGAGGCCATGCGGAGGGGCCTGCTCCTGCCCAGCACCGCCACCATCCTCCTGGAGGCCCAGGCAGCCACGGGCTTTGTGGTGGACCCAGTACGGAACCAGAGGCTGCCCGTCCACGAGGCGGTGAAGGCTGGTGTTGTGGGGCCTGAGCTCCACGAGAAGCTGCTGTCTGCAGAGAAAGCAGTCACTGGCTACAAGGACCCCTACTCCGGGGCCACCATCTCCCTCTTCGAGGCCTTGAAGAAGGGGCTCGTCTTGCGGGAGCACGCCACCCGCCTGCTGGAAGCCCAGATGGCCACGGGGGGCGTCATAGATCCTGTGCACAGCCACCGCGTTCCACTGGAGGTGGCTTACAAGCGGGGCTATTTGGACAGAGAGATGCACCAGACCCTCTCGGACCCCACAGATGACACCAAGGGCTTCTTTGATCCAAATACCAAGGAGAACCTGACCTACCTGCAGCTGAAGGAGAGATGCGTCGAGGACCCCGAGACGGGGCTCTGCCTCCTGCCCCTGCGGCAGCCTGAGAGGCCTGCCGTCGTGGAGACCACCCAGGTCTACACCGAGGCAGAGACCAAGAAGGTCTTTGAGGAGACCCAGGTGGACATTCCGGTAGGCGACTTGGCTGGCTCCTCCATGTCTCTGTGGGACATCATGCACTCCGACCTCATTCCTGAGGAGCAGCGCAAGCGGCTGATGGAAGAGTTCCGCTCAGGCAGCGTGACAAAGGAGCGCATGATCATCATCATCATCGAGATCATTGAGAGAACCGAGATCATCCGGCAGCAAGACTTCACTTCCTATGACTACGTCCGACGCCGCATCACTGCCGAAGACCTCTACGAGGCCCGGATCATCTCCCTCGAGATCTACAACATGCTGAAGCAGGGCTCCAAGACCGTCCGGGAAGTCCTGGACCTCGAGGCCGTCTGGAACTGCCTCTATGGGTCTGGCTGCGTGGCTGGCATCTACCTCCCATCCAGCAAGCAGAAGCTCAGCATCTACCAGAGCCTCAAGAAAGGGCTGATCAGCGCAGAGGCGGCCCGATCCTTCCTGGAGGCCCAGGCCGCCACAGGCTTCATCATCGACCCCGTCAAGAACGAGAGACTGACTGTCGACGAGGCTGTCCGGAAAGGGGTGGTGGGCCCGGAAATGCACGACCGCCTCTTGTCTGCCGAGAGAGCGGTGACTGGCTACCGTGATCCCTACGGCGAGCAGAAGATCTCTCTGTTCCAGGCCATGAGGAAGGAGCTCATTCCTGAGGAAGAAGCCCTCCGGCTGCTGGATGCGCAGCTGGCCACCGGAGGAGTTGTGGACCCACATCTGGGCTTCCACCTGCCCTTGGAAGTTGCCTGCCAGCGTGGCTTCTTCAACAGGGAGACCTATGACCGGTTGTCCGAGCCCAGTGAGGTCCGCAGCTACGTGGACCCCTCCACAGACGAGAAGCTCAGCTACGCACAGGTGCTCAAGCGATGCAAGAAGGACGAGAACAGCGGCTGCCTCCTGCTGCCCCTCTGTGACTCGCGGAAGCTGACCTTCCGGGGCCTGAGGAAGCAGATTACCGTGGAAGAGCTGGTGCGCTCCAAGGTCATGGACGAGGCCACTGCCCAGCGCCTCCAGGAGGGCCTGACCTCGGTCGAAGAGGTCTCTAAAAACCTGCAGAGGTTCCTGGAGGGCACCAGCTGCATCGCCGGCGTGTACGTGGACTCCAGCAAGGAGAGGCTGTCCGTGTACCAGGCCATGAAGAAGGGCATCATCCGCCCCGGCACTGCCTTTGAGCTGCTGGAGGCCCAGGCAGCCACTGGCTACGTGATCGACCCCATCAAGGGCCTCAAGCTGACCGTGGAGGAGGCGGTGCGCATGGGCATCGTGGGCCCCGAGTTCAAGGACAAGCTGCTCTCTGCAGAGAGGGCCGTGACAGGCTACAAGGACCCTTACTCGGGCAAGCTGATCTCCCTCTTCCAAGCCATGAAGAAAGGCCTGATCCTCAAGGACCACGGGATCCGGCTGCTGGAGGCACAGATTGCCACAGGAGGCATCATCGATCCGGAGGAGAGCCACCGCCTGCCCGTGGAGGTCGCCTACAAGAGAGGCCTCTTTGACGAGGAAATGAATGAGATTCTCCTGGACCCCAGCGATGACACCAAGGGGTTCTTTGACCCAAACACTGAGGAGAACCTGACCTACCTGCAGCTGATGGAGAGGTGCATCACTGACCCGGAGACTGGGCTCTGCCTCCTGCCCTTGAAGGAGAAGAAGCGGGAGAGGAAGACCTCCTCCAAGTCCTCCGTCCGCAAACGTCGGGTGGTGATTGTGGACCCTGAGACCGGGAAGGAGATGTCTGTGTACGAGGCCTACCGCAAAGGCCTCATTGACCACCAGACCTACTTGGAGCTCTCTGAGCAGGAGTGCGAGTGGGAGGAGATCACCATTTCCTCCTCAGACGGAGTTGTCAAGTCCATGATCATCGACCGGAGGTCAGGCCGGCAGTACGACATTGACGACGCCATTGCCAAAGGGCTGATCGACCAGTCCGCCCTGGAGCAGTACCGCTCAGGCACCTTGTCCATCACCGAGTTTGCAGACATGCTGTCGGGCAGCGTGAGTGGGTTCCGATCCAGATCTTCCTCGGTTGGCTCCTCCTCTTCCTACCCTGTCAGCCCAGCACATGCCAGAGCGCAGCTGGCATCTTGGAGTGACCCTACAGAAGAGACAGGGCCGGTGGCTGGCATCGTGGACACGGGCACCCTGGAAAAAGTCTCCATCACAGAAGCCATGCGGCGCAACCTGGTAGACAACATCACTGGCCAGCGGCTGCTGGAGGCCCAGGCCTGCACCGGGGGGATCATTGATCCGAGCACCGGGGAGAAGTTCTCTGTGGCCGATGCGGTGAACAAGGGCCTGGTGGACAAGATCATGGTGGACAGGATCAACCTCGCTCAGAAGGCTTTCTACGGCTTTGAGGACCCCAGAACCAAGAGCAAGATGTCTGCAGCGCAGGCCTTGAAGAAAGGCTGGCTGTACTACGAGGCTGGCCAGCGCTTCCTCGAGGTGCAGTACCTGACGGGAGGCCTGATTGAACCTGAAGTGGCCGGCCGGGTCTCCCTGGACGAGGCACTGCAGAAGGGCACCGTCGATGCCCGGACGGCTCAGAAGCTGCGGGATGTTGGCACCTACTCCAAGTACCTGACCTGCCCCAAGACCAAGCTGAAGATCTCCTACAAGGATGCCATGGACAGGAGCATGATGGAGGAGGGCACGGGCCTGCGCTTGCTGGAAGCCTCTGCTCAGTCCAGCAAGGGCTACTACAGTCCCTACAGCGTCAGCGGCTCCGGCTCCACCTCTGGCTCCAGATCCGGCTCGCGGACGGGCTCCCAGTCGGGCTCCAGGCGGGGGAGCTTTGACGCAACCGGCTCGGGCTTCTCCATGTCCTTCTCCTCCTCCTCCTACAGTTCTTCCAGCTACGGGCGCCGATACGCCCCCAGCCCAGCCAGCAGCGCCGACTCGAGCGGAGGCAAGAGGTGGGAAGCCGGCAAGGCAGGGCTGGAGCTGCCCGTGGTGTGAAGGACCTGCCGATGCCCCGTCCGCCCGAGACCACCGCAACAGCAGCGTCCTTTGCCTTCTTCTCTGCTCTGCATGTGGTATGAAGCTACTGGCTAATCCTGGTCCTGATTCCTGTTGGCGTTTACTCTTTTTTAATGTTTAAACTCCTTTTCCTTCCAAAGCAGTGCCTCAAATTTAACCAAAAAGACTAATATATTAATATATACAGTTGTTCAGCGGGTATTTGTATGTTGGAATTGCATTGGCAGCCTTGCCCTTGCGCAGCCTGCCCAGCGGCAGGGCCAGGCTGACGCCCCGACTCCACCGGGGTCCCTCCCCTCCCTCGAGGAAGAGCTTTGAGAGCCCCCACCTGTGCACGACGCGCCTCCAGAAGACCCCGGCCTGACCGGACACTCCCCTCAGCCCCTGGGCCGCAGCAAGCTCCCGACACAGTCACCAGCACCTCTTCCTGGCAGGACAATCCAGGACCGCTGCTCTGCTGCACCGCTGCTCCCTGGCCGGCCTCCTCTCCATGCCGTGGACCCGGCACTCGGCCTGTAAGTGCACAGAGGGCTGCCTCCGTGCTGACCTGGAGCCGCCTGCCTGCCTGCCTGCCTGCCGCCTGCTGCGCCGCACCTGCGCTCTCCGCCTGGGCTTCCTTTTCCACTGGGCTTTGCTGCCGCCTCTGCTCCTGCCCTTGGCTTTCCGTGCTCTCCTCACTGGGGAACCTGGGCCTGCTCGGAGCTGCCTCTGCACGTCCACCTGTGTCTGTCCCTCGCTGTGTACCTGGGAAGTGCCCTGGCCTGGCAAAGGGAGCTCCCCTCACGGGCCCCGGCAAGAGCCCCGGAGGCGTGCTGGTGCCTGTGGATCCCTGCCTGGCCTGGGAGCCGTTTGGGTGGCTTCCCCCTGCGGTGGCATCCTCCTGTTGGTGCCCAGCCCCCCCCCCCCGCAGACACAGGAGCAGGGGCTGCCTCTTCCCTGCCCAGCTCTTTCTTTCTTTCTTTCTTTCTTTGCAAGGCCTGTGCTTTCCTGCGGGCTCCACTGCCCTGATGGTGACACCTTCTCTTTCTCTCAGGCATTTCTTTCTAGCTCCGCCAGAGAAGCCCCCCCGGCTCTGGGAGAACTCCTGGCCTGGTTGTCTGAAGCCAGCAGGTCTCGGCTCGGCCTGGGAGGAGGTCTGGATGCGGTGGCAGCTGCAGGTCCTTGCCGGTCCTCCCCCACCAAGGTAACTCCAGGGTGCTCTGCTGGGCTGAGGGAGTGCCGGTTCTGGCGAAGTGTGTGGGTGGATGGGGCAGAGTCCTCTCTGGTCCGAGGCTGAAGCCTCCCAAGGCCGCGTGTTCCCCTCCCAAACCTTGACTGTTCTTGGTGACTGCAGAGCGAGCTGCCCCCTTGCTGACCTTTGGCCCCAGCTCTCCCGTCTTCCCTGCTAGGCCATGCTAAGAGGGCAGTGGGGGAGGGTGGCCAGCGGTGGCTTCAAGGCTGGTGCCATTTCACGTGTGGATCCTTCCTCTGTCTCATCTCATCCCTCTTTCTGCATTTTATTGTAGTGTGCTGGATGGTCCATTTCAACTCTCTTCCCTGTTGTCGTGGATCTCATACCCCACTGTGGGGGGAAGCAGGACGGGAGTCCACCCCTCCTCCCTTTGCCTACTCAGTGGAGCAGTTAGGAGCAGCCTGGCCAATGGTTGGGGGCAGGGGGAGGCAGTGGCTGCAGCGCCCCAAATCCCCCCTTGGCCCAGCCAAGACCAGCTGATCTTCAGGCCCTGGAAGCAGGACTCCCACGCCAGCTCGCTGAGAGCTCCTCGTCCACAAGAGGGCTGCCTGCAGAAGCGCAACGGGATGAACCTTCAGAGGCGTCACTGTTTGGATGTGGGGGGTGGGGGAGCATGTGCTGAAGAGGGTGCTGGACGTGTCAGAGGCCTGGCCAGCAGGGCCATCACCAAGCCTGCCATGGCAAAGAAGCTGCTGCCCCGGCCCACCTGTTCCCGACGTGGGTGTGCTTTGCCCTTCCCTCCCCTTTGGGAAACTCTTCCCCTGGCGTTCTGAAAGGTGCCTTGCCGTCTCCTTCGGAAGCAATAAGAGGTGCGAAGGCAGCTCTAGGCCACGGCAAGAGGCCTGTTTTGGGCTCAAGGGGATCCTCTCTGGGCTTCTTGCCCTGCGCACTAGTGCATCTTCCAGCTCACTCTGCCCCCTCCAAGAGGGTCTTTGCCTCCCACCTGGAACTCCTCCCAGACCGCCTTGGGTGGCTCTCCTTCATCCCTCCCCTCCATCCTCCTCTGCGCCATGCTAGTCACACCATCCCATTTATCATTTGTATTCTTTGCTCATTAACCCATTTTTGATTTTGCATGATGTGCCACTAACGTGGGCCACCCGGTGTCCACATTCCGTGCCAGCCAGCACAGCCTGGCAGGGGCTTTCCTTGCTCTTGGGCACTGCGCAGGCCAGCCTCTCTTCTGTCTGGGGCTGCTCAGAGCAGAGGCTGGCTGAGTCACCTTCCAACTAAACTGTCTAGTCCCAGCTTGGTTTGGGGAGGCAAAACACTAAACCATGACTTGTAAATATCATGAAGTGTTTGTAAAAACCTGCAGTATGGAACCAGCATCTCCGCCAGTAAAGGAGATTCTATGAACTGGCCTCGTGTGGTTTGTGCACAGCTCACCCGTGTGGCAGCCCGGAAGGAGCTGGCCCTGGGCCCCAGCAGTCCTCCTCCTTCGGGCCACCCGAGGCCTGGGTTCACACCAGGCACTGCAGAGAAGGGGTGCTTGCAGGGCTGGTGGGAATTTCCTGCTGTTTGGGAGCCCGGCCAAGTCCTGTTGCTGAACCAGCAAGGTGAACCAGTCTGACACAGGAGCCCCTCCCTTGCTAAGCGGGCACTGCAGCTGGCTGAAGACTCTGCTGCTGTCTTGAATCACGGTTGTGCTGAGACTCTGCCATTGGCTCTGCAGAAGAGATGGTGACCATCACTGATTTGTGCCCCCCTCCCCCCCCCCGAAGCACAGAAGGGTTTCAGAATGCAAACTGCCTGCTCCCTGGGGCCTGTGGTTAAGGCATTTCTGCCCATCAGCGTTGCATACACACAACAGGGACCAAGTGGTACACCTGTGGGCTGGGCAGAAATGGGTTAACCAAGTCCTGAAGGGTTGGAGTCCACACCTCGGGGCAGGTTTCAGGGTATGACCTACAAGTCCAGTTAGGAGGGGAGGGGGTGGCTTTGAGAGCTTTGGGTTGGAGGCCATTTCCAGCAGGTGGCAGCCTGGGCAAGAAGCAGGTGGAGGCAAGCCATAGAATCGGGCAGGTTCTCCTGCAGGCTTTGGCCGCCACCACTGTGGATGCAGAACCCCCTCCCCTCCCCCCAGCAAGATCTTGACTCGCCACCGTCTAGAGCATGCCAGGACCTGGAATTGGGCAGCTGCTGTCAGTCAGAGGACAGCCTTGCTTGAAATGGGTGCTCTTCAGCAGCACCCTGAGAATCCTTGCGCTCTTCTGCCTCAGGAACACTGAGGAGGCGAGACAGGCGGGTCCCGGTTGGCGATAACCATCCCCTGGCAGTGGCAGCCAGACCTGAAGGTGTTTGCTCCCAGGCCAAAGACCTTTCACGCGCTGTCTTATTCGGCTCCGCTGCTTCCCCAAATGCAAGTGGTTTTTTAGCTATCATTTGAAAGGTGCTTCTTCGGCCTTCTCTGTGAACACTTTTTTTTTGGGGGGGGGGTGTTTTGTGGCTGCTTGCCACTTAAGAAACGGAGCAGTTGCAGAACTTCCTTTTGCCCCCCCCCCATAACTCACAGGAAGGGGTCTACTGGGACTCCCAGCGAGAGCTGCTGACTGGTTGAGGGAGTGGCAAATACCCTCCCAAAGTCCCCTGCAGTGACAGGGATGGGGAGGATGACTCACCTAGAAGGCAATACACACCCCTTATTTGCTGACCTCTGCTCTGACCCAGCTAGGGTGGTCTGCACTGACTGGCTGGGGTTCTCCAGGGCTTTCTTGGGCTGGGGTCTTTTCTGCCAGGGATTGAACTTGGGACTTGCTGCACACAAGGTGTGTCTTCTGTCACAAAGCTCAGGAGCTGCCACCAAAATGCCCTGTGCTGCATCAGCAGGAGCCACCAACCCCCTCTCACTCCCCTGGTTCCTGGGCCTAGAGCCCTGGGTGAGCGGGGGGGAGGGGAGGGGGCACCACCATCAGAGGTTGGAGCCGGGCCCAGGAGCCAGTGCAGTCTGACTGCACCTGGAAGGGCTTGGGCCTAAGCCTCCATGTCAAATCGCTGCAGCAGTCCTGCCCAGATGCACCCGCAGCCCGCGTAGCTGTGGCCAGACCCACCGCCTCCAGGAAAGGCACGAAAGGGCACTCGGCAGCCACGGCTGTGCAACAGGGCAATGCAGGTCCAGATCAGTGCCTCTGCTGGGTCCGGGTGCGTCCCCTCCCCCTACACACAGCCTGCAATTAAGCAGCCATTTCCAGGAACTGCCAGAAGAGGCTGTAACAGGCTCCTCTTGTGGGCCAGACCCACATCCTGCCTTTGGCTTGTCCTCGCCCAGCAGAGGAACTGCTGGCTTCGCTCTGTCCTGAGGCGACGTGATTGTGAGGGGGCCGCTTGTGCTTGTGGCAACCTGAGGAAGGGGGATGTACTGAGGAAGGGGGCCTGGGCTGCTTCCTCAAGGAGGCGTGGCACCTGAGAGTCTCCTCCACCCCACATTGACTGCCCCGATATTCGTGCAGGGCCGGTCAGCCGCAACGTGGCAGGATCCAGCCTCCTGGGTCACTTGCTCCTCTTGTACAACGAACCTTCTGGTGCCAAGAAAACTTCTGGGGAACCTTTTAGACGTGGTGAGAGTCGCTGGCCCTTTGGCGAGGGGACCACCACATCTTCGAGGGCTCCTCGCTTGGGTTGTGCGTTCTTCAGGCCTGTTTTCCCCACAGAAGTGAAAAGTGCAGGCCTAAGTGGAGAGAAAAGGCAGCTCCCGTTCGGGTCTTTGAGGCCCTGCCTGGAAGTCAAGCAAAGCTGTCTCCCCCTCCCTCTGCCACTTGGGGCTCAGGCCTGCCCTTGGACCAGGACCAGGACCGGGGGGAGGCAGGCAGGAGGAGGGCTAAACCTGCTTCCCTCTCTTTGGCAGCCACAATTCCACCATCCTTGGACGCCTCCCCACGCCTCCAGAACACAACCAGAAGCCACGTTCAGTTCATGTCCATGACTTCCGGTCACAGCCAGGAGGCGTGGGGAGGCCTTCTGCCCACTCCATTGGCCTTACCTGGTCTCAGAACATCTCTTGGACCCGACTGGAAGTCACAGATGCAAACCAGAAGTGGCTTCCAGTCGAGCCCAGGAGCCATTCAGAGGAGGTGTGAAGGCCCGTGGAGTGCCCCTCAGGCCGGTATGACTTCTGGAGGGCCTGGCGTGGCATCAAAGTGATGAGGCTGTTGCCCCATCCAGGACTGCCCCCATCCAAGCAGCAGGATTGTTTGGTAACCCTGGGGAGGAAGTCCTGGAACAAATCCCCATCCCCTGTGGATACTGAGGGCCCACTGCAGGCATTTTCTGAGGCCTACTTGATGCCAGTGTCCTGTTTACATTCCCCCCCCCCCCATTCCATGCAACTTGGAAACATCTTCTACACCTACTGCCTAATCCTGTCCCCACCATTTGTGTTGATGTGCTGACAGAGCTATGCACTTTATTCAGTGGTGATGATGGCGATTGGATGCTGCATGCATTCAGGCGGCCTACCTCTGTGCAAGTCTCCTAGTGGCCTATGGGTCTCCTCAGACCCACACCTGCTATGTAACTGGCATAAGTCTGGGGGTTGAAAGAAAAATAGGGGTCAGGGCCTGGCATATGTATTTGCTCAAAAGAGCCTTCCCCTCTAGCCTGCTCCTCATCCCCCCTCCCCACCCGGGAGCACGCTGAACCTCCCCCCTCTCTGCCACCCACTTACCAGGGCCTATGGAGTCTCCTGGAGCCACTGCCAGCTGTCTCACTGATTGCGGCAGCAGCCCAGCTCTTAGGCCACTGTAAAGTGACTAGGAACTCTAGGAAGTTGACAGGACCACCGGATTGGGACCTTCATGGGTCAATTCAAACTAGTCAAGAAGTTTGTTTTTGGACCCTGGTTTGCGTTTCTCTAGAGGCATGTTGTGCAGGTCCAGGACTGTCCCCTCCCCTTCCTGACAGCATTCCCTCGTGCTCAGGCTGACGCTCCCTGCCTTTGCATTCAGACAAGCTGCTGCTCACGTTTGGCCAGGTGCATCGGCTCCAGCAGGACAAATGCCCTTCCAGGCATTGCACAGCAGCTGTGCTCCACAACAAGCGCTATGTGGCCACCCCGTTTCTCTGCACCTTGACCGTGAACCCCTGGGTGCCTCAGAAGCCACCCTTGGAAGGTGGGTTGGCCCCCCAGAATGTGTTTGGGCCCCCCCCCCTTGGCTGGCTGAAGCGACTGGAAAAATCCCACCCAAGGTGCAAGAGGAAGAAACCCTGGACTCACCAAAACCAGGTCTTTCCCCACAGTGGACCGAGGACATCCCATCCACCCACCCCCTAGAGGGAGTCAGGTTGGGCATTGGCCCAGCTGCGCGACCATCAAGTGTGGAGCCACAAGTGGCATCCTGGCACAGCCAGCCCATAGGAGTGGTTCAAGAAAAATGACGTTCTGCTGCTCCTGGAGAGGGAAAGTTCCCCCTTTCTTCCCCCCAGTGGCCCATCAGCTGCCTTTGGGAAGCAGGTGACCAAGAGGCAGCACCCGTCCTGCCACAGCCATCCCGCAGCAGACCTGCAGAGCTTTGCTACTGGGGTACACAGCCATCAGGACTAGTGCCATGGATAGATCTGCCCCTCCCCCCTCAGAGCCATGCCGGTGAGTGGCCAGGAACATGTCAGCCTGATTCTGCACTGCATGAAGAAGGACTTGCTTTTGCCCTCCACAAGCTTCCTGCCTGTCAGTTTCATTGGCCACTCCCTGGACTTCTGTGGTGAGACATGGGCAAAAATAACTCTTCCTCCTTGCCAGGTGTAATGTCATGAGTCTCAATCACATCTCCCCTTGGTTGCCACTGGCTAAAAAGCCCCAGACACTGTAGCATCTTTTCCCTGCCAAGAAGGTGCTCCAGTTCCTGCCCAGTCCTTCTGGTCATGAGAACATAAGCCCTGCTGGATCAGGTCAAAGGCCCATCGAGTCCAGTTTCCTGTGTCTCATAATGGACCACCAGATGCCTCAGGGAGCACACAAGACGACAAGAGACCTGCATCCTGAGGATGTTGCACATACCCATCCTGGCTTGTAACTGATGAACTTTTCCTCCAGAAATCTGTCCAATCCCCTTTTAAAGGCATCCAGGCCAGATGCCATCACCACATCCTGTGGCAGGGAGTTATACAGACTAATTACACGCTAGGCAAAGAAATATTTTCTTTTGTCTGTCCTAACTCTCCCTCCAGTCAATGTTGGTGCATGTCCCTGGTTCTGGTGTTGTGTGAGAGGGAAAAGAGCATCTTGCTATCCATCCCCTGCATAGTTTTGTATGTCTCGATCATGTCCTCCCTCAGGCGCCTTGTTCTAGACTGAGGTGCCCCAAATGCTTGGATCCTTACACCTGTTCTAGCTCTTTTCGCTTCCCTCCCTTCTGAAAGCTGTGCAGTTAATACTGCCTGGTGCTTGTAACCCACTCCCCAGCCAGCCAGCCAAGGTCTTGCCCTCCTCTCCTGGGCCTGCTCCTCTGGGGAGGGACGTGGTCCAAGCCTGTGTACAGTGTCTGCGGGACCTCCTCGAGACACGGCAGAATCCTTCACCAGGCAGACGATCAGCACAAGGAGAGCAGGAAAGAGGGAAGGGGGCTTGTGGGAGGCAGAGGCCCAGCCAGCTCATTTGACACCTGGGGCCAAAATTGTTTGATACTCTCCCCCCCCCGCCCCGGAAAATGACAACATTATTTTCAGTGATAGTCATGACATTAAATGAATAATAATGGCCAAAAAATAAACATAGCGAACTTTTCCACAAGCAGGGGATGAAAGTCAGTGCCCTCCCTGCTGCTGCTCCCCTGCTGGAAGCACTCACTGACCTCCTGCCCCTACATCTGGAGGCTCAATGTAGCCATCATAACCGCTGATAGACTTACAGCCCCCATGAATGTTTGGAATACGCTTTCAAAGCCATCAGGCAGCCCAGTCCTAAAGCTGGTGCTGCTGCCAGGGGCAGCGGCGCCAAAGTGCTACCACTGCGTCCTGCGGCACCAGGGCAGCTGCTGGAGGTCTCCTTGGGGAGGGGACTTTCGTCCCCTTTTCCTGGGGAAAGCCCCAAGTCCAGACTGCCTGACAGAGAGTTTAGGATTTGGCAGAGCTTTGCTCCGCCGGTCCCGCCCCCACCCGTCCCGGTTCCTCCCTTGCCCTCCCCTCCCCCTGCCTCCCTTGCCCCAGAACGCCTCCCCCCACCCCTGAAGCCCTCACAACCACCTGGAGCTTTTACCTAACTCCAGGCAGCATCCAGCCACTGACTGGAGCTGGGCCGGCACCAGCACTGACTCGGCGCAGGGTGTCACGGGTGTGCCTTATGGCATGTTTGCACCAGTGCTGGCCCAGCTCAGGATTGGGCCCTAAGCCAGTGACCACCACCACCCAAACTTCCCATCCCCACATTAACTTCCACATGTTGGCAACCTTCAGTCTCAAAAGACTCTGGTATCGCGCTCTGAGAGGTGGTTCTGGCACAGCGTCTAGTGTGGCTGAAAAGGCCGATTCGGGAGTGACCATCCCTTCCACACTGGGAGCAAGTGCAGTCTGTCCCTGGTCTGTCTCCCTGGCTATGGGCCTTCCTTCTTTGCCTCTTTGCCTCAGCCTGTTGGCCAAGTGTCTCTTCAAACTGGGAAAGGCCATGCTGCACAGCCTGCCTCCAAGCGGGCTGCTCAGAGGCCAGGGTTTCCCACTTGTTGAGGTCCACTCCTAAGGCCTTCAGATCCCTCTTGCAGATGTCCTTGTATCGCAGCTGTGGTCTACCTGTAGGGCGCTTTCCTTGCACGAGTTCTCCATAGAGGAGATCCTTTGGGATCCGGCCATCATCCATTCTCACAACATGACCGAGCCAACGCAGGCATCTCTGTTTCAGCAGTGCGTACATGCTAGGGATTCCAGCACGTTCCAGGACTGTGTTGTTTGGAACTTTGTCCTGCCAGGTGATGCATGCCAGCATGCATCAGAGGCAGCGCATGTGGAAAGCGTTCAGTTTCCTCTCCTGTTGTGAGCAAAGAGTCCATGACTCGCTGTAGTACAGAAGTGTACTCAGCACGCAAGCTCTGTAGACCTGGATCTTGGTATGTTCCGTCAGCTTCTTGTTGGACCAGACTTTCTTCCAACTTCCAACCCCTCCTCTTATTAACTCCTCTCTTATTAACTTCCAACCCCTCCTCTTATTCAAGAAGCTGCAATAACTCTGTATGACCCAAAAGACTTTGCATCCAGGCAAAACCCATGAGAACCTTTTTCTGCTATCATTATGAACTTTCCATAGTTATTATTCTATTCCCAGTTCTCAGTCTCACCAGAATTCACAACAATGCCCTCAATAGTAATCCTTCCACCCATTGCCCCCCCCACTCATCTCCTTCCTTCCAACATAAACTTTCAACCACCACCCCAATATTAGCCCCTCACATGTCCCCTTCTCCCTGATCCCACCCTCCCGCCAGGTTCTGGGGTCCACTTTAAAAGTTATCTAAATCAGGGTGCAATCCTAACCTACTTTCCAGCACCGGCATAAGGGCAGTGTAGCGCCAAGGTAAGGGAACAAGCATTCCCTTACTTCAAGGAGGCCTCCGTGAGTGCCCCCCAACTGCATGATGCAGCACACGCCCCATTCTCACAGCTATGCCAGCACTCAAAAGTGGGTTAGAATTTGGGCCTTAGTGACCAACAACACCCAAACTTCCCCCCAGTGGCATCACTGGAGTTGGTGTCACCCAGTGCGGTAAATAACAGTAGAGGTCATCCAACAAATCAGTAACTAACCAAAAATCAGTGGCCCACTTGATGTCACTCACATAGAATCAAAGTTCTAGTACTAGCTCCGATGCATGGAAATGAGAGCTGACTCAAGACAGAGAACAAGGAAAATATCAAGAAAGGCAAAAAAATTTTTTAAGTGAAAATGGCTGAACAACAAGTGAAATTTTTTCCTGTAAATATTAATGGACTGAATTCTCCTCAGAAGCGCAAAGAATATTCCATCAATTATACCAAACCAAAGCATATTTTTTGCCTCAGACCCACACCAAAAGAAAAGGGGGGTAGCTACATATGTTAACCCCAAATTGGAACCTGAATTGAAGTGGCAATAGGAAGATGGGAGAATTCTGATTGTAAAGATTCAAGTTGGAAATGGCAGAAGAATTACAGTTGATTGACACGTGGAGAACACAATACCCAGAGAAAAAACAGTTCACATATTATTCAAATTCACATAATTCTTGGTCCAGAATTGATATGTGCTGGGCCTCCATATCCAGTTTAGATGGAATGTTTCAGACTGAAATTTTACCCAATACGTTTGCAGATAATAATCCAATTTTATTAATAATAAATAAAAAATTAAGGAGAAATAGTTGGAAGTTAAATACAACTCATTTGAATGATCAGAAATTTTTGAATCAAGCAAAAACAGAAATTGAATTTTTTTTTAAGACCAATTTTCATCCAAAAATTAAAACACAAATTGTATGGGATACGAGTAAAGCATTTTTCCAAGGATTAGCAATAAGAAATGCAGCAAAACAAAGAATTGGACAAGAGAAGAAAATTAAAGATCTTATACAAAGATTAGAGAAAGGTGAAATGGAAATACAGAAAGAACCTACAAATCAAAGAATTCAAAAAAGATTAAGAAGATACAACATGAAATTAAAATAATGCAAACGCAGGAGATGGAGAAGAAATTGAAAATGGCAAAACAAAATTTTTTTGAAAATGCAAACAAACCAGGAAGATGGTTAGCTTATAAGCTGAAAAAAGAAAGAGAAAAAAACTATATTAAGACATTGAAAGATTTGACTGGAAAAGAGAACACAGAATTAGAAGTAAAGAAAACAATTATTGAACAATTTTATCAGGTATTATATGGGAGAAAAAATATAGAACACCAGAAACAAACAGAATATCTGAAGAAAAATAATAGCATTAAAATTTCAGCTGATAATAGAATCTATTGGAAAATACAATTACTATAAATGAAATAACAGAGGCGATCAAAAGGCAAAAACTCCAGAAAATGCCAGGCCCTGATGGATTACCAGCTGAATATTATAAGAAATTTGAAGAAGTACTGTTGTTGCCATTCAAAAAAGTGATTGATGATATATGGGAGACTGGAGAAATACCAATCTCATGGAAGGAAGGAACAATTACTTTGATACATAAATCAGGCACGGATGAAGAAGAAATTAAAAACTATAGACCTATTTCACTTTTAAATACAGATTATAAAATTTTTGCTTCAATTTTAGCTACAAGATTAAAAAATATATTAAATCAAATAATTAAAGAAGATCAAACTGGTTTTTTTTTTTTTTTTTTTTTTTTTTTTACCAAAAAGGCAATTGAAAAACAATGTGAGAACTATAATAAACATATTGGAATTTTTTGAAGCACATCCAGATAAGAAATTAGTCCTAGTGTTTTTAGACGCCCAGAAAGCCTTTGACAATTTACATTGGGACTTTATGATTAACTGTCTTCAAGAATTATGTTTTGGTCCAAAATTTATTAAGATGATACAAGGAATATATTCAGATCAAAAAGCAAAGATAAGAGTAAATGGAGAATTGATGAGAGAGATCAACATTCAACAAGGAGTAAGACAAGGTTGTCCACTTTCACCATTGTTGTTTATTTTGACACTAGAAATGTTGAATAATGTAACAAGAGTAGATAACAGGATGAAACTGCTTAAAATGAAAAGTGAAGAATACAAATTACAAGCGTTTGCAGATGATTTGGTATTTATCTTGGAAGATCCACTTAACTCCATAGAATTTTTGACAGAAGACTTAAAAGAATATGGGGAAGTGGCAGGTTTAAAAATAAATTACCAGAAGACCAAAATGATACTTAAAAATATAAAAGACAATGATATAGAACGATTAAAAGAATCTGGACTACAAATAACAAACAAAGTAAAATATCTAGGAATTATAATTACCAAAAAGACAAGTACATTAACGGAAGGCAACTATATCAAATTAATGAAAGAAATAAAAAAAGATTTGGAGAAATATAATAAACTGCAATGATCCCTAATGGGAAGAATAGCTCTATTGAAAAGGAAAATATTACCAAAATTAATGTTTTTATTCCAGACTATTCTGATTATTTTGAAGAGAACTTTTTTTGAAGAAATGAATAAAATTACTACAAAATTAATCTGGCAAGGTAAAAAACCGAGAATAAGATGGAAATTACTCCAAGAGGATAAAAAAAAGAGCAGGATTTAGATTACCAGATTTACCACATTTTGGAATTATATTATCAAGCGGCAGCCCTAAACTGGATAAAAGATTGAGGACTCATACCAAATTCCAAAATTTTAATTTTGGAAGCACATGATTTACAAATAGGCTGGCACGCATTCCTGTTTTATGATAAAGTCAAACAGCATGGATATTTTAGACAACACATTTTAAGAAGATTTTTAATTTGGATATGGGAACAGATAAAATACAAGATGTACTCTAAATTACCCAGATGGATAAAACAGCTTGAAATAGCAACTAATCCAAAAAAAGACCAAAATAAATCATATAACGATCTGCTGAATATTAAAGGAGAGATTTTGAGTTAGAAGAGAAAGGAATAAAATTGGACTGGTGGAATGAAATGCAAATAAGAACAAGATTACAAGACCAAAAAAATAGGTTTTTATGAAGAAGATATAAGTTTTGATAAAATATTTTTGATTGATGAGGGGAAATATATAAAAAAAATGTACAATTTTCTCCTGGAGATAAGAATGGAGGACGAAATAGTTAAAGATGCAATGGTGCACTGGGCAAAAAAAATTGGATATTAATATATTGATGGACGACTGGAAACAAATTTGGAATATAAATATTAAGATAACTAAAGCAGTGTCTTTTAAAGAGAATTTATATAAAATTTTTTATAGATGGTATTTAATTCCAGAGAAATTAGCAAAAATGTATTCTGGGTCATCAAATAAGTGTTGGTGAAGAGGTTGAAGGAACCTTTTATCATATGTGGTGGACATGTGAAAAAGCAAAGAAATACTGGAAAATGATACATAAATTCTTGCAAGAGATATTGAATTGTGTATTACCATTCATACCAGAAATATTCCTCCTAAATGTGACATCAGAAATTAAAGACCAATATAGAAAATACCTTATTGTACATATTGTTACAGCGGCAAGAATACTGTTTGTGCAAAATTGGAAATCTACAGACGTGCCAACTAGATAAAATTTAATAGACAAAATTTATGAAATAGCAGAAATGGAAGTTTTAACAGAAAGAATGAGATTTAGGTAGAGTAAGAAAATATTGGAAGCCTTTTTATGATTGGATAGATAATTTTATTTAAACAATATCGAGTGTTTAGATAAATTTAAATTTTTATAATGGCAAATATGATAGCTTTTGTATTGAAGATTATTGTGTTTTTTTCAGTCATTTGATTACTTTTCTTTCTTTCTTTCCTTTTTTTGAATAATGCATGTTGTAATCTAGGGCCATATCCTTATGTGTAACCTGTGTAGTACTTGCCCAAAGTCTAACCCATTTTCCTCACCTGTATCTGTAATAAATAAATAAAACACGTAATTAAAAAAAAAAGGAAATGAGAGTTGATTCATACAACTATCTTGTATCCTTTGGGCCTCTTCAGCCTAGGAAAGAGACGCCTGAGGGGGGACATGATTGAGACATACAAAATTATGCATGGGAAGGACAGAGTGGATAGGGAGATGCTCTTTACACTCTCACATAACACCAGAACCAGGGCACATCCAGTTTTGAGTTAAGGAAATTCACTTTTTGTTACATAAGGCAGTTTCTGATTATCTGGCCATAAACTTGGAGAGGATACACATGATTTAGCAGGGTTTGTTTCATTACATTCTGCATGAAATTACCTATTAAATGATATATAACATTATGGTATTCATAAATACAAATTTTCTAGAAAGGTTTCCAATATTTTGCCACTAGTGCTGTCACACAACCCCCCCCCCATCATCCAATGCAGTCTGTCCCTGCCCCCACTAGCTACATCACTGGTGCGAGGTGCCCTAGCAGTCTGCAAAATCTGAAGCTGGAGTTGAGAGGTTTTTCTGCAGACCTGAGATGGCCTCTGCAAGGTGTGAGACCATTTCAGTGCACACACAGGGCTGCTTAGAGTAATGTTTCTCAAACTGTGCATCAGGACCCACTAGGTGGGTCGTGAGCCAATTTCAGGTGTGTCCCCATTCATTTCAATATTTAAATTTTAATATGTTAGACTTGATGCTACTATGGTATGTGACTGCATTTGGGGCAATGTTACAGACCTGTACTTTTAACAAGTTACTGTGTACGTTCTTTTAACAATGATAGTAAATGAGAAGCGTGGGTAGGATCGCAGCCTAGGATTGTTACAAAATTTCCTGCTTGATGATGTCACTTCTGGTGGGTCCTGACACATTCTCATTCTAAAAAGTGGGTCCCGGTACTAAATGTGTGAGTACCACTGGCTTAGAGTATTCAGGAAGGAGAAGTGGCAGGGTGTTCCACAGTCTAGAAATGTAGAGCCTGGAAAGAGGCTCGGTCCAGTCTCTAGGGCTGATTTGAGATCCACAGACTTCCCAAGGCAAAGGTCAGGAGAAAGCAGAGCACCCAGGCGGGCTACATGTTCTTTCCCCATGCTATGCAGTGGGTTTCTTCAGACCTACTGAGGCTGAAGCCTCTTGGGTAGCCCCCCCCACCCCGCACCAGGCATTAGACTGGCTCCACCTCTGCTTTGAAACCTCCTGGCTCCAGGGCAGGGCCCATGAAAGGGGCTACAGGGTAATTTATACCTGGACCCAGAGCCACAGGAGGAGGCCCAGACATTTCCTGGGACCTGACACTCTTTAAACATCTCATTGGACTTGCTGCCTGCATGAGATGCTGGGAGTGGTGCCGCACAAGCCACATGTGCTGGCTGAGGGATGCACACGCAACCTTCCTCACACAGTGTCAAATCAGGGAGGAGAGTGCCTGCCACAGTCTCTCTGTGGCTTGTGGATCTGCTAATCACGGCCTGGATGGGAGCTCTGGGACACAGCTGCGGGGCCACAACTGCTGCGGAAGGGAGCTCTGCTGCTCACTGGACACTTTCCATTCTCCTGAGAGCCTAAACACGAAGGTGCTCATTTGCTGTAATGAAAGATTCCTAAAGATTTTCTTTAGGAAAATGTTCCTAAAAAAACATTCCTAAAAATTTTATGGAAATGTTCCCTAAAGATTTTAGACTTGGAGAGAAACTTAGGAGTGTGTTTGGGTTTCCACTTTACTGTATCTAGCTGCTGACTCCACAGCAAGGCCTGGGGGGGGGGGTAAAGGGGGTAATTTGTACCTGGGCCCAGGGTCAGAAAGGGGGGCCCAGGAGCCAAAGGAGGGGACCCAGAAATTTCCTGGGACCTGACATTTTCCTATCTTACCTGAACTAACTGCCAGTGCATAATGCTGGGGCACAACCATGTGCATGCTGTGCTAACTGCTGCTGCAAGCCATACACACCAGGCCCAGGAAAGCGTCCATGACCCTCCTTAACACAGTGTCAAATCTGGCAGGAAACTGGCCTGCTACAGTAGCTCTTCGGCTTGTGGATCCCATAACCATGGAGGAGTGTATAGAAGCTCCGGGACCCAGCTGTGGGGCTACAGCTGCTGCAGAAGTTCATTTTGATCCATTCTAGTGGGAGCCTAAATACGATGATGCTAATATTCCGCAATCCATTTTCTATATTTCAAAAATTTTAGAGAGACTTAGGAGTGTGTTTGACTTTCCATATTACTTTATCCAGCCACTAATGCCGCGAGGTCGGGTAGACCTGGACTCTGCATCAAGAAGCCTAGTAAACCTGAGCTCCAAAGACTTGGGTTGTCAACACCCTCCCCTGCCCTATTTTGCCCCCCCCCACGTTCTGCCTGCCCCCATTGCCCCCCCTTCCTCTTTGGGAAGGGGCCCAGAAGAAACTTTGTACCCCCTGCTAAAATTCCTCTCATAGGCCCTGCTCCATACAGGCAGGCAGACCTGAGCTCCACATTGGGAAGCCTGGTAGACCTGGGCCCCAAAGACTTTCCTGGCTCTTGCCACTCTCCACAACTATTTCACTCCTTCTCAGAAGGGGCCCAAAAGAAACTTTGTACCCCTTGATAAAATTCCTGCTCCAGGATGACCCAGCTGGTGGCACACTTGTCCAGTCCCCCGTGGTGTGTTCTTTTCTCCCACAGATGTCTTCCACCCCGGAGCCTGCTGACCTCTCAGGGAAGAACGCAGACGCCTCAACTCCCACCACAGAGCAGGGACTGCAGAGGTAAGAAGGGGCCTTACAGGCAAGCAGATGCCACCCTGCCCGAGAGAGGACCTTTCCAGGGCTTGAACAGGAGCCAGGGCGAATCCCCCCCCAACCGGGACAGGGACAGGAGGGGAGGTGCTGTTGACACAGAAGCACCATCCTCCCTGCCACTCCTCTCTCCAGGTGAGGTATGAACCCACCACCCCTTTCTGCTGCAATCCCCCCCCCCCCGTGTGTGAATGTGATGCAGTGGATTCTTGTGTGGGAACATGACCCCACCCATGTGGCTTCTGGCAGTCCTCTTGGGGGTCCCATTGAGTGCTGCCAATGCTGGGGAGCCTGCTGAGGGCCGACCCTTGCATGGAAAGGGGCCTGTAGCCAGACATGCAGGTGCAGAGATGCAAGTCCAGCCATTGTTTGCTGCCTGCATACTTTTAATAAGTACCGCTGATCAGCCTCAGTACGAGGCAATGAGCAGTTTAAATGCACGTGTACTCACATTAGCATATGCAAATGAGTATCCCCCACCCCACCCCTAGTATGGACATTCTGTGCTTGTCTCAGAGAGTGGATGGAGGGCTTCCCACTGGGAACCCAGGAGAAGAGCAGTGGCTGACAGAGAGGGCATTGCTTGGCATCACTGGCTGGCACCACCTGCTCCAGGCACAGTGCCAGGGACAGAGAGCATCTCAGATAGTGCCAGGGGGCCATCTTGGGTGCTAATCTGAACAGGCCCAGATATGACCGGAAGTGATGTCATCAAGCAGGAAAATTTTTGACAATCCTAGGGTGCAATCCTACCCACCCCTACCCAGGAGTAAGTCCCATTGACTATCATTGATAAAAGAATATACATAGTAGCCTGTTAGAAGTACAGGTCTGTAACATTTCCCCAAATACAGTCACATACCATGGTAGCATCAAGTCTAATATACTAAGAATAAAACATTGAAATAAATGGGGACCCACTTGAAATTGGCTCGTGACCCACCTAGTTTGAGAAACCCACAGTTTGAGAAACACTGCTCTGGATGACAGCAGGGCAAAGGAAGGAAGGAAGGAAGGAAGGAAGGAAGGAAGGAAGGAAGGAAGGAAGGATGTTCCCTAGCGGGCGGGCAGCCTTCTGAAGCAGACTCAGGTACCTCCTTGTGGCAAGGGGCTGGGTCCCTGAGGGGGAGTTGTCCAGCTGGAAGGAGCCCTTTTACCAGGAGAGGGACTAGAACGAGTCACCAGGGGAGCCTCAGTGGCACTTGGGCCAAGCAGGGTGCCACATAGTCCACTGCGCAGAGACCCAGGTCAGGAGCCAGAACTCTGTCACAGACCAGCTAGAAGTAGCTCTGCTGGGCTGGCCTGTGACAGAGGGTTCCCCTCCAGCAGTCCACCCATTTAAACACACCCACACTGGGCCCTGTGCATCAGTGCTGGCACCTGTCACACAGTTGCCTCAACAGAGCTGCCATAATGCTGCCCTCACAGTTCACCCCTGCACTGGTGGTTTGTTCTATATGCCATGGCAGCAGGAAATGGTGACTCATGAGCAACAAGGAGCTTCCTCCCCCCCCCCCCAGCCTGAGGAATTCAATCCTAGGGACACTGCAAGCCCTGAGCCTTGGTAGAGAGGGGCCCCCCCCTGCAGAGTCCCACCCACAGACCAGCTGAATTAAGAGACAATCAGGGAGGCTGAAAAGGGATCCCTGTCTGTTACCAGAGAGATCACAAGCGTCATCAAGTCGGAGTTTGTATTGCACAGTCTTGAGGATGGAGCAACATCTGAAGAGAACCACACAAGTGGGGTGCCAACCATCTCATCCCAGGAGGGCTCCTGTGTCTTTCCAAGCTATGTGACAGCCAAGCAGCAAGGGTCTGGCTAACCATGTGGTATCAATTTTCTGGTTTGGGTACCCATGTGGACAATTTTCACAATGGATAGAGGTGAAAAACAGGGTGCCCCAAAGATCTGTCTTGGGACCTGTACTTTTCAACCTGTTCATAAGTGACCTGGAGACAGGGTTGAGCAGTGAGGTGGCAAAGTTTGCAGAGGACACCAAACTTTTCTGAGTGGTGAAGACCAGAAGTGATTGTGAGGAGCTCCAGAAGGATCTCTCCAGACTGGCAGAATGGGCAACAAAATGGCAGATGCGCTTCAATGTCAGTAAGTGTAAAGTCATGCACTTGGGGCAAAAAATCAAAACTTCACATATAGGCTGAATGCAGTGTTTCTCAAACTGTGGGTCGGGATCCACTAGGTGGGTCGTGAGCCAGTTTCAGGTGGGTCACCATTCATTTCATTAGACTTAATGCTACCATAGTATGTGACTGCATTGTGACCCAGTGTGCAGTGAAGAAGGCCAATTCTAAGCTTGGGATCATTAGGAAAGGGTATTGAGAACAAAATGGCTAATATTATAATGCCGTTGTACAAATCGATGGTAAGGCCACACCTGGAGTATTGTGTCCAGTTCTGGTCGCCGCATCTCAAAAAGGACATAGTGGAGATGGAAAAGGTGCAAAAGAGAGCGACTAAGATGATTACAGGGCTGGGGCACCTTCCTTATGAGGAAAGGCTACGGCGTTTGGGCCTCTTCAGCCTAGAAAAGAGACGCTTGAGGGGGGACATGATTGAGACATACAAAATTATGCACGGGAAGGATAGAGTGGATAGAGAGTTGCTCTTTTCCCTCTCACACCACACCAGAACCAGGAGACATCCACTAAAATTGAGTGTTGGGAGAGTTAGGACAGACAGAAGAAAATATCTCTTTACTCAGTGTGTAGTCAATCTGTGGAACTCTTTGCCACAGGACATGGTGATGGCATCTGGCCAAGATGCCTTTAAAAGGGAATTGGATAAATCCCCTTTTAAATCCTGGGTTATGATTCATGATGTGTAAAGTGCAACCTCCTGATTTTAGAAGAGAGTTACCTCAGAATGCCAGATGCAAGAGAGGGCACCAGGATGTAGGTCTCTTGTGGCTCCCTGAGGCATTTGGTGGGCCACTTTGAGATACAGGAAGCTGGACTAGATGGGCCTTTGGCCTGATCCAGCAGGGCTCTTATGTCCTTATGCCCTTATCACTTTCTGTCATGGAGTTTGGGAAGCAACAAGGGCCTGCCTGGACCAAGTGAGCCAGCAACCCCACAGGTTTTGCAGCTGGGTTCATGGTGGGCGCTAGTTCTAGGCATCCTGGGGGCTTTCCCTGTGGCCTGCGCCTCCAGCCGTGCGGAAGGTCCTGCATCCTCTTCCCCTGCTGGATGGCTGCCTGTGGAGAGCAAACACCGAGCGCTGAGCAAGACACAGGCGGCAGCAGCAGCAGCAGCAGCAACAGAGCGAGCATCCCTGGTGCTTGTGGAGAGAGCGGTGCACTGGAGTGCTATGGCTGAGAGCACGATGGCTTGGAGTGCTACCCTTCCCCTTCCTGTGGGGCAGTGGCTGCACTGCAGCTCTGTGAGAAATGCTTGTTCTGCCCAATGGGGCCCCGCTGTAGTCTCAAAATGAAAGGGCTCCACGTGCCCGCTGACCAGCAGCAGCAATGGCTGGAGTCTCCGGCATTCACCAAAGGAGAGCAGACACCCACTGTGCATATGGAAGGAGTAAGAGGCAGCGCCATTTATTCACCAAGGACACATTTGGGTCTGCAGGTGGCAGGCCGTGGCATCCTCTCTCTTCTGTGCCTTGCTGATGTGGGTCCCTGCTCCTCCTGGTTGAGGCTCTGCCTTGGTGCTTGTGTTTGGAATCTTCCTGGGGCAGAGTCCCTGCAAGAGGAACTCTGAGAAGAAGTGTGCAGTGTCTTGCCACACACGTCGCGAGGGCAGCAGACTGTGTGTGCAAAGTGCCTTTCTCCCTAGAACCCCTCACTGCAGTTCCCATGTGCATGTGTGCCAACTGTGCACAACGTGAGGCCAGAGAGGCATGCCTCTGTGCTATGCATCCTGTCTTGGCCGTTCTGGTCTCCCTGGCAAGGGCATTAGTGCTGGCAACTGGCTGCCAAGTGTAGCTCGTGTCCTACGCTCTGCTGTGGAAAAGTAGCAGGAGCGGGTGGTTCTGGGGCTTCTCCTCCCTTCTTTCCGGTGGGTTTTGTGCCTCCACCAGCACTAATGCCAGCGTAGCATTTTCCTGTGTCTCCGCTCTCTGAGGGGGCGCATGTCAACTCCTCACTCCTCCCATGTCTTCGCTGCATTTGGGGGTTCACCTGGCACCAGCTGTGCTGGCATCTGCGGTGTGGCCACTTGCAGCCCTTGGGATGCACTGATGGGACTGTTGCTGTGACAACCACTGAGGCCGCAAGCTGCGTCCTATGCTGCTCATGTGACTTTTCAGAAGTGCAAGGCTGTGCCATGGGGGGGCTGCAGCAGGATCTGACTGTGCTTTCACTCCCAGGGACTGGCCAAGGGGTGACTGGAAGGAAGATGGCCCGGACCTGCCTGAGCAGCTGCTGTTCCTGCGCTGCTGGCTGGATGCCCTGGAGAAAAGGCTGCCCCCCTGCCTGCAGGACCGGGACCCGGTGGCGGAGGTAAGGGGGGCTGTTCCTGGTCCCCTCCCCATGGCTCCCTTTTCTCTGTCGAGGCTTTCCAAGACCTGAGCTTGCCAGCTCAGCTGCGCGAAGCAGCCTCTGCGATCTGCCTGTCTCTGTCCAGAGCTAAGGAAAAGTGGAAGATGTGAGCACCAGGCAGTGGAGTGGCAGAGTCCGTGGTTGCTGGCGTGGGCTGCTGGAGGAGGAGGCGTCTCGCCACGTTGTGCTTCCTGGCAGCTCCTGGACCGCCTCGCTATGCAACTTCAGGCCCAGCGAGAGCCTGCCTCTGAACCCTGGCGGCAGCGGAGCCACAGTGGAGGGCAGCCTGCTGTGCTCTCCTCCTTACGGTCTTTGTGGGAAAGAGGGGGCTGGCCTAAGCGGATTCTCTGGGGCCCAAGAGGCCTCCTTCCACCAGCACCCCCATGGTCAGTGAAGACTGGCTGCTCCCCAAACAGGCCTGTCCAGGCTTTGTTGTTCTGAGGGACACAGCGGTGTCTGGCTTGACCCAGGCCCAAGCTGGCCCCGCTAGCCAGATCCCTCCTCCCACTGCACAGTCCTGCAGGGACAGCCAGCAGCATGGCCAGGTTTGCATGCTGGCAACCCCTCCCTCTTGGAGAGCTGAGGACTGGCCTGGCCCAGGGACCCTTCTCCTGCCCTGCCGCCACCACTTGGCAAAGGAGTCCTGCCTTGCTGGAGGGGACGTGCCGCTCCCTCTGCAGAGGTCGCTGTGGCCTCCTGCCTCCTTCTCCTCCGGTGGGCAGGCAGCAGGTCCTCGACCCTCCAGGTAGCAGCAGTCAAGGAGTTACACCCTGCTCCCCATGCCCTTCTGCCCAGCTGTCACACACACACACACACACTCGCCCCCACTGCCAGCTTGCTGAAAGGATTCCCTCCCCGGCTGCCTTTTGTTGCAGGCCTGCTCTGCACATGGGCTCCCTCCACACCCCTGAAGGCACACACAGAAAGGCCCATTCATGCTGCACAAAGCCTCCGCTCAGAAAGTACCATCCCCCCCAGCTCTCAGGATCCCTGCCAATGGGGGTTGAAAGGGGACTCATCTCTGCCAGCCAGGAGCTGCCCTCCCTGCCTTGCCCGGTCTCATGAGGAGGATGCACTCTGCACACTCTGTTTGGCGAGAAGGGCCTCTCCGAACCCCAATAGCCAGCTGCATAAAGAGTTTGCTTGCGCAGCGATGGGGTGGGAGAGAGTCTGCTGGGTGGCCCTTGGCGAGTGTGAGCAACTGCTCCTGCCCCTCCCAGCAGGGCTGGGATGGAAATGGGAGAGACACGCAGGGGGCATTGCTCCAGGAGGCCCGGCTGCTTTAAAGCTGACCGTTGGATGCTGGTGGCAGGAGTGCTACTGTAGTGGGGTAAAGATCAGAGCAGGTGCAAAGAACTCCAGAAGGACCTCTCCAAACAGGGCTGGTCACTGATCGCTCTGCGATGGCAAGCTGATTGCCCACTGCCACAGCCAGGATCTCTCTCTTAGGGAGACAGTGAGCAGAGTGTCTGCTCTTGTGGACCTGCCTGCACGCCTGCCCCGTGCCTGTCTGGCCTGAAATGGACCCCACGGAAGCAACTGGCGGTGATGTCATCCTGTCACCACCAGCTACTTGCAGGAGGAGCCACACTTTGTGGCAGGTGCTATCAGCCGTGGGTGTCTGCCATGTGTTGGGATGAGTAGGGGGGTCATGGGGGAGGGGCCAGGGAAGCCTGTGCCACAACGTTCCCTGCAGCTTCCAAGGCGGTCCCTGTCTCCAAACTGGGCGAATGGGCAACCAAATGGGGTTGACAACTGTTCAGTGCTGCACAGGGGGGCCACAGTCCCAGTGTCACAGCTACGCTGATGGGGTCTGAGCTGTCAATGCTGGAGCAGGAAAGAGATCTTGGGGAACAGCTCCACGAACTGCCAGCTTCCTGCGCAGCAGCAGGGAAGACAGCAAATTCCATGCAAAGGGTCACGAGGGACAGAACCCAGACTCGGACTGCTAATATCATGTCATCTCCAAGCAAATTTGGCTGCGGCCACATTTGGAATCCTGCGTCCATTTCTGGTCACCACACCTCGAGGAGGATCCTGGGGAGCCGGGAGGGCAACCAAGGCGGTTAGCGGGTTGGAGCACCTTCCTTTCTAGGAATGGCAATGAAGGGGGACACACTGAGACCCACAAAATGACCCACGGAGTGGAGAGCTTTTCTCCCTCCCCCTCAAAACTGACTGGCAGGCATTCAGGCTGTCAAATGGAGATCCTTTTTCACCCAGCACCTCACTAGTCTGTGAGATTCCTGGCCACTGGATGTTGCTGGGATGGCTTCCAAAGGGGATCTCTGCACACTTCCCAGAGGAAAGGCTACGGCGTTTGGGCCTCTTCAGCCTAGAAAAGAGGCGCCTGAGGGGGGACATGATTGAGACATACAAAATTATTCAGGGGATGGACAGAGTGGATAGAGAGATGCTCTTTTCCCTCTCACAACACCATAACCAGGGACTTCCGCTAAAATTGAGTGTTGGGAGAGTTCTGACAGAAGAAAATATTTCTTTACTCAGTATGTAGTCAGTCTGTGGAACTCTTTGTCACAGGATGTGGTGATGGCATCGGGCCCAGATGCATTTAAAAGGGGATTGGACAAATTTCTAAAGGAAAAATCCATCACGGGTTACAAGCCATGATGCGTATGTGCAGCCTCCTGATTTTAGAAATGGGCTGTGTCAGATGCAAGGGAGGGCACCAGAATGAGGTCTCTTGTTATCTGGTGTGCTCCCTGGGGCATTTGGTGGGCCGCTGTGAGACACAGGAAGCTGGACTAGATGGGCCTATGGCCTGATCCAGTGGGGCTGCTCTTATGTTCTTAACTACAATTCCCAGGAAGCCTTGCAGGTCTCTTGTTATCTGGTGTGCTCCCTGTGGCATTTGGTGGGCCACTGTGAGATACAGGAAGCTGGACTAGATGGGCCTATGGCCTGCTCTAGTGGGGCTGTTCTTATGTTCTTAACTACAATTCCCAGGAAGCCTTGCAGGTCTCTTGTTATCTGGTGTGCTCCCTGGGGCATCTGGTGGGCCGCTGTGAGATACAGGAAGCTGGATTAGATGGGCCTATTGCCTGATCCAGTGGGGCTGCTCTTATGTTCTTAACTACAATTCCCAGGAAGCCTTGCAGGTCTCTTGTTATCTGGTGTGCTCCCTGGGGCATCTGGTGGGCCGCTGTGAGATACAGGAAGCTGGACTAGATGGGCCTTTGGCCTGTTCCAGCGGGGCTGTTCTTATGTTCTTAACTACAATTCCCAGGAAGCCTTGCAGGTCTCTTGTTATCTGGTGTGCTCCCTGGGGCATCTGGTGGGCCACTGTGAGATACAGGAAGCTGGACTAGATGGGCCTTTGGCCTGTTCCAGCGGGGCTGTTCTTATGTTCTAGAGACTTCTGATAGCGACAGCTGAGCATGACCTCGAGGATCAGGGGAGTCTCCCTCTCCCAACAGCAGCTGCTGCTGTGGAGCAAAGGTGGAGAAGGGTCAGTTGCCCCTCTCCCCTGCTTGGGGATGTCTGCATTTGGGCAGCTGATGTGTGGGACTGGGTGGGCCCCTTGGGTGTGATCCAGCAGCCTCTGGATGAGCATGCAGCCCATTTGAGTCAGGGAGCTGCAGCTGCTGCAGAGTCCCACAGTAGGAGCTCCTGCATTGCTGCCTGGAGTGCCTGAGCTGCGGGTTCATCCCTCAGCCCAGTGGGAAGGGGTGCTCATTGGCCTGAAATCGGGACCATGGCCTTTACAGGGCTGCTTCTGTTGTGGGCACCCTGCTGCAGCTGCGCCCACCACCAGAGCTGTGGCTGGTGAACCTGAAGTTGTCTTCCCCGAGGCCGCCCATCTGGCCCCACAATGCAGACATCTCCACAACGAAGACTGGGGAGTGCTGGGTTCAAATCAGCCACAGGTGCTCACTAGAGCCACTCACCAGTCACTCCGTTTGCCCAACCTACCTTGCAGGGCCGTTTCGAGGATACATGGGGGGGGGGCGCCTGCTGCCCTGAGAGCTCCCTGGGGAAGGGCAGGGCAATGTCTGAGGCCACTTCCCTGGAGAGGCTGCATCCAGACAAGCCAAGCCAGCAAGCGGTGCTGGGTCTGGGGGAGGTCGCCCTCCCCGGGCAGGAGCGACGACGGCACTGCGGGAGGCCGGTGGGGCCCTTCCGCGCCCCCTCTGCGGCGCCTCCCGCCCGAGCTGGAACAGCCGAGGCGCCGGGACGGAGCTGGTGGCCGAGGGGCCTCTGCCTCCCCTCCCCTCCCCTCGCCCCCTCTCTCGCGCATGGCTGGGAGCCCCGTCGGGTTTCCCCAGTAACGGCGATTGTCTGGCGGGGCAGCGCAGCTGGTGCGCCTGAGTGCGAGCGCGGCTGCCGGGGTCAGCGGCCGGCGCCCCCGCTCGCCAGAACCACCTGCTGCCCGGGCAGAGGAGGGCGGCCAGCGGCGCGGCCGTGCAGGTAACGTCGAGGGCCTGCCGGGGCCCGGGACTCCGCTCCCTGGGCGGGCGGCGGGGGTGGGGCGCGCCGGGCCGGGCGGGGGCCCCTGGCTGGGTAGCTGCCGCCGCCGGCTCCGAGCCGAGCCCGGGGGCCGCCCTCCCGTCGGCGGCCCGTGCTGCTCCGCCTTAGGAGCCTAACCCTAACCCTAAGGCGAGTGCGCTGCCGGGCGGCCCCACCCGCGCTCGGCCGCTTTGCCTCGCCAGAAGCGCCCGCGCTGGAGCCGGCTGGAAGGCGGGCTGCCCACGAGGCCCGGTGGCGTCGGGCGGGCCGTGCTGGGCGAGCCGGCTTGCAAGGCAGCCTCGCCGTCCGCAGCCGGCGCGGCAGGTGGCTGGCGAGGGGGCGGCGGCGCGGAAGCCCGCCGGGCTGCCGGTGACCTGGCGGCGCGGCTGCTGCTCTCTGTTTCAGGCCTGCTCGCCCGCCCGCCCGCACGCCTCCCTGCCGGCCATGGGTAGCTCGGGGAGCCGGCCCAGCTGCCTGGGGGAGAAGAGCCCGAAGGCGCAGGACTTCCTGCAGGACTCCTACCTCAAGGACCTGGGCCTGGAGCCCGGGCCCTCGGCAGGCAGGGGCGGCGCGGGGGCCGCCGCCACCGAGCCTCCCCGCAGCCCCCTGGTGGTGGAGAACGGCTGGAGCGTGGCCCCCGGGCCGGGCAAGAGCAACGCGGAGGCCCCGGGGCAGCAGAAGGGGCGCCCCCTCGAGACCCTCCAGAGGAGCTCGGGAAGCGGCTGGATCTGGAAGCCGGTCACCACCACCGAGGTCACGGAGGTGACCGAGACCGTCGTGACGGAGATTGTGGAAGTGACCGAGTACCCCCGGGGCGACAGGAGCCGGGAGCCGGTCCTGGCCGCCACCGTGATGAAGGTGCTCGCCGGATGTGCCGTCGCCCTGCCCCAGGTGAATGAGCTGCCCTGCTCAGAGGAGGGGAGCAGAGCTCCTGGGACCCCCTTTCCGCTCTGCCTTCCTGTAGCCCCTGGAGAGCTGGCGGAACCGGGGCCTTGGAGAGCCCCAGCCTGCAAGCAGGCGATAAGAGGAGGGGGCCAAGGTCATGTTGGCGAAGCTCCTGTGGGGCCCTCGCGGAGGGGGGCGGGGAACGCTCTGACAGGCGGCTCACCTGCAGCACTGGGAGGAAACTCCACATTTTTCATATGGCTTCTTCTCATGAGCACCTGGCTGGAGGGTCATGCTGTGTTCTTATCCTGCGGTGAGACCAGGGAGAGACCAGAGGCTGGCCTGCTGCACAATTCAGCTCCACAGGCAGGGCAGGAAGAAACCCCGACCCCGCTGACCTTCTCAAACTGAGCTTGGCTCTGAGGTCTGCACTTTTGCCCCCTTCCTGAAGACCACCCCATTTTCCAGAATATCAGGTGGCTCTTGTGCAGCTCTGCAGGAGACTCTTGTTGTGGCTGTCACAGGGCCAGGACCTCCCCTCCCGGAGTCTTTGCCATTTTCCCTCCACTGATGGACCAGTCAGAGCAAACACATAAACAAGTTTGGTTTTTTTGCGGGGGGGGGGGGCACGAATTGGGAAGGTGCATCTCCTGGTTCGTGTGTGTGGCTGGGCTTCTAGCTCCAGCACATCTCATGAAACTCCACAGGTGCCAAACGCTTCCCTTCCTGGGCAGTTTGGGCACCAGCAACAGTGCCCCCTAATCTCTTGCTTCTCCTGCCTGTAGAGTGGCCTATGCATGCATGTGTGGGTAGGAGCAAGCTACTACCATGCTCTGGGCCTGGTTTTCTGTGCCAGCTCCAGAACAGCAGGGACCATCTGTCGGAGTGGAACAGCTTCAGCCAGAAGGTGATCTCCAGGTTGGGATGCCCTGAGCTGCCTCTGCGCCAGCTTCTGAGGCTTGATGTTCAGTGGGTAACTGCCTGGGAGGGGGATTGTCCAGTAATCCTTTCTGCTATAGAAGCTGTGCCAGGGCTGCCTCATGCCAGGGACTTCCAGCCAGCTGGATGCTGGTTTTCCACCCCTTTGTAACTGGGATGCTGGCAAGAACTGCTGCTGGCTGACCTCTGGTCCCCTTTTCTCCCCAGGCAGCTGCCCTCATGGGAGACCTGTGGAGCACTGAGCCAGCTCAGGAGACCCTGGCCACGATGCTGAGTTGGATCAGGGATGTGGAGGACCTCATGGCTGACCAGAAAGCCCCCTCCTCGGAAGCGAAGGTGCTGAAAGCCCAGCTGCAAGAGCAGAAGGTGAGCAGGGAGCCCCTGTGGGCTGGGCATGGGCCTCCAAGCTTCATGCTGGGGGTGGGGGCAGAGGGAATACAGAGTCCTTCGCCAAGGCAGCACTCTCCCTGTCAACCAATCAGACCAGTGTTGAAGGAGCCATGGGCAGAAGTAGGAATGGGTGCATGTGCCAGTCACACTCTCCTAGTACTGGTGGTGTTGAGAACTCCTTTGAAGCATGGTCCTGAGAGTCCAGCACTGTGGTGGCAGGCTGTGCCATCGGGGATGTGCCTCACCCCCTCCCCAAGGGACTTGAGCATAGCCCAGCAGAGGGTGGGGCCTGCCTGCCCTGGCCCCTTGGAAAGGCTTCCTTGTGCCTGGCCCAGTTGCATGCTGTGCAGGGCTCCTGCTTCTCTTGCCTGTTGGGCTGCATCAGCTCCTTCAGGCAGCAGGAGGCACCATGGGACACGTGGAAGTGTTTCCGTGACCAAGAGAGCCGCAGCATCACAGCTGCCCCCCCAAAGGCCTCTGAGACTCTGTTGGGGGGGGAGGGACTCTTCAGCCAGCCAGATCTGGGCTCTGTGGGAGCTGGTGTGACATGCTGCCTCTGTCCTGGGCACCCATAAGAACCTAAGAACAGCCCCGCTGGATCAGGCCAAGGGCCCATCTAGTCCAACTTCCTGTATTTCACAGTGTCCCACCAAATGCCCCAGGGAGCACACAAGACAACCAGAGACCTGCATTCTGGTGCCTCCCTCGCATCTGGCATTCTGATGTAGCCCATTTCTGAAATCAGAAGTTTGCACATACGCATCATGGCTTGTAACCTGTAATTGATTTTTCTTCCAGAAACTTGTCCAATCCCCTTTTAAAGGCATCCAGACCAGATGCCATCACCACATCCTGTGGCAAGGAGTTCCACATATTAACTGCACACTGAGTAAAGAAATATTTTTTTTTGTCTGTCCTAACTCCCAACAATTTTAGAGGAAGTCCCCTGGTTCTGGTTTCCTGTGAGAGGGTAAAGAGCATCCCTCTATCCACTCTGTCCATCCCCTGCATAATTTTGTATGTCTCAATCATGTCCCCCCTCAGGCTCCTCTTTTCTAGGCTGAAGAGACCCCCTCCTGTGCTTTTCAGTTCACACCCCCACCTTATGCATAGTCCCAAGGCTGCTTACTGCAGTGTTGGTGTTGGTTCAGGCAAAAACTGTTATAGTCTTCTACCCAGGCTGCTGGCAAACCAAGGCACAAAAACTCAGAGCCAAAAGTTAAGACAAAAGGCAGTTTACTTACAATCTGATGCAGAATTATACAGACACTTTCTCACATCAAGGTTCTTAAAACTGGAAGACCAGGAGCCCTAAAAAGCTGCCTCTGGATGCATGCAAGTAAAATAAAACAATAGTTAAAAGAGACTAAAATACACTCTCCTGTTCTGCAAAGGTCAGCAAACAAACAGCTATATATACATAAGGAGGAATCAGCAAGGGGACACACCCTTTAGAAAGACCATTAAAGGGACCACATACAATTTCAATTTTAAAGAACCAGATACTCAACTGATAACCACTACTCAGTGTTGTTATTCCCCAACAGTTGGAGGGAAAAGGGGCAGGGCCTTGAGGGACGGTGACCTCCCGGTAACCTGTGGCTTTGGCTCCAAGCAGCTCCTGAAGCGCCTGCTGGACGACCGAAGGTCCCAACTGGAGCATCTCCTGCAGGAGAAAAGGGCCAGCATCAACCCTGGGCATGAGAGGGATGCAGAGCTCGCCGACCTGCAGGGGAAGTGGACAGCGCTGGTCCAGGAGGCCGAAGCCAGGTGAGTCCTGGAAGTCTTGTTAGTGTTTTTGCCTTCTTCAGTTTAAGAACATAACATAATTAGAGCCCTGCTGGATCAGACCAAAGGCCCATCTAGTCCAGCTTCCTGTATCTCACAGTGGCCCACCAAATGCTTCGGAGAGCACACTAGACAACAGACACAGCCTGCGTTCTGATATCCTCCCCTGCATCTGGCAGTCGGAGGCAGCCTACCTCCAAAACCAAGAGCTTGCACATACCTGCCATGACTTGTAATCTATGATGAATCTTTCCTCCAGAAATTTGTCCAATCCCCTCTTAAAGGCATCTAGGAAAGATGCCATCACTGCTCCCTGTGGCAAGGAGTTCCATAGATTAATTGCATGCTGGGTAAAGAAATGTTTTCTTTTGTCTGTCCTCCCAGTGCTCAAATTTAGTGGATGTCCCCTGGTTCTGGTATTATGTGAGAGGGAAAAGAGCATCATTCTATCCACTCTATCCATCCTCTGCATAATTTTGCATGTCTCAGTCATGTTCCCCCTCAGGCGTCTCTTTTCTAGGCTGAAGAGCCCAAATGCTGTAGCCTTTCCTTGTATGGAAGGTGACCCAGCCCAGTAATCATTTTGGTTGCTCTCTTTTGCACCTTTTCTATTTCCACTACATCCTTTTTGAGATGCGGTGAACAGAACTTGATGCAATACTCCAGGTGTGACCATCGATTTGTACAACGGCATTATAATATGAGCTGTTTTATTCTCAATACCTTTTCTAATGATCCCAAACATAGAATTGGCCTTCTTCACTGCACACTGGGTTGACACTTTCATCGACCTGTCCACCACCACCCCAAGATCTCTCTCCTGATCTGTCACAGACATCTCAGAACTCATTAGCCTAAATGTTAAGTTTTGATTTTTTGCCCCAATGTGCATGACTTTACATTTACTTACATTGAAGGGCACTTGCCATTTTGCTGCACATTCTCCCACTTTGGAGAGATCCTTCTGGAGCTCCTCACAATCACTTCTGGTCTTCACCACTCAGAAAAATTTGGTGTCGTCTGTCAGCTCACTGCTCACCCCTGTCTCCAGGTCATTTATGAAGAGGTTGAAAAGCACCGGTCCCAGGACAGATCCTTGGGGCACACCGCTTTTCACCTCTCTCCATTGTGAAAATTGCCCATTGACACCCACTCTCTGCTTCCTGGTCCTCAACCAGTTCCTACTCCATGAGAGGATCTGCTCTCTAATTTCCTGACACAGAATTAGATTAGTTTGACACGGTCCCTCAAAAGGATGCTGAGGAAACTGTGGAGTTTCTTCAGCAGTCTTTTGTGAGGGACCGTGTCGAACGCCTTCTGAAAGTCCAGATATATAATGTCCACGGGTTCTCCCGCATCCACATGCCTGTTGACCTTTTCAAAGAATTCTGAAAGGTTCGTGAGGCAAGACTTACCCTTACAGAAGCCAGGCTGACTCTCCCTCAGCAAGGCCTGTTCGTCTATGTGTTTGGAGATTCTATCTTTGATGAGGCATTCCACCATCTTACCTAGAACAGAGGCTGACTGGCCTATAGTTTCCCAGGTCCCAAAGTCAGTCTGGGCACTGACTTTGAAAAGCAGGTCGGAGCTAGCTTGGAACAGCCTCATGCCCAGAGTGGACTTAAGTCTGTCCTTGGCAGCGGTTGCATGCCTTTGACTGTGTGCTTGGCACCTTCACTGGCACAGTGGCTGCCCTTAGAGGTGTCCCTGCAGCCTCCCCGGTCCCCTGCACGGCTTCCAGTCCCCCCCCCCCTCTGGCTGGAGCACCTCGCTGGTGCCTTGCCTGCTGCCTCTCCCTCGGCCAGCCAACTACCTCCTGGTCTGCAGTGTGCGCAGCAGGTTGGCCTCTTGCTGCATCCCCTCTCCAGGGGGCTGTGAGCCAGGAAGAGGTGCCCGCCTCAGCAGCGGGGAGTGCTGCACGGCATCGCATGACCAGGCCCAGCATTGTCCCAGAAAGGTTGCTCCCTTGCCCTCAGGATGCTTGAGTGCGATGCTCTTGCTCTGCTCTGGTTTCTGGGGTGGACTTTCTGGAGAGAGACTTCCTTCTCCTTCACTTGCCTCAGGGTCCATGCCCTGGAGATCCATATCCCCTTCGCCGACCCCCCGCCCCATGAATGCTCTGTTCCAACAGGCACAGGTGCCTGGAACAGGTTCTTTCTGCAGCACAGGCCTTCCAGGGGTCGGTGGATTCCTTCTTGAACTGGCTGGGCTCCACGGAGAGGAAACTGGCACAGCTGTGGCCAACCAGTGGTGGCACGAGCCCCATCCAGGAGGAGGCGCACCAACAGATCCAGGTAGGGTGTGGCCTGGGAACGCTGGCCTACTGGGGTCCATAGGAGGCTCTGGCTGGGGAGGGCCTGGCTGAGCTGGAGGCAGCCCCAGACCCCTCTCCAGGAAGGCCCCAGTTCCCAGGCCTTGGATCCTTCTAGCAGGGTGTGTGCTGGGCCAGGACAGGCTTGTGAGAGGGAGTGGGCGAGGGGAGGTGTGTGGCGCTCCTCCCGAGATCTCCCAGCCAGCCAGCCAGCCGCTGCTGCTCCGCCTTCCTGGTCCCTCTTTGTGATGGGAGGGTGTATGTGCTCCAGGTAGCAGCAGCAGCTGGGCCTGTGGCACGGCGGCCAGGCCGGGTGCAGGCCCCTTTCGGTTCCTCTGGAGTCTTTCCCTGAACGAGGGTTGCCTTGGAGCAGGGATGAGGTGGGGGGCAGGGACTGAACTGATTTGGCGGAGGAGGGTTCAGGGCCGCCTCACCCATTTGCATCCTTCAGGAGCTGTGTGAGGAAATCCGTGCCAAGCCAGAGGAGCTGGATCGCGTCCTGTTGCACGGGCAGCGACTGCAGGAGGTGGTGTCAGGCAAGTGAGCAGCGGCTGGGGCCCCCGTCCGTGGTGCCCTGTGAGACCTGCAGGGAAGGCCAAGCTGGCATGGCCCCCAGCACAGTAGGAGTATGGCTGGCGTGCCTGGCACTTCTTGCATGGCTGCAGAAGGGGCAGGAGCCAGTGGTTCTTGGGCTGCCTCCAGGGAAGGGGAGCTCCTGGTGCACTGTCCTTGGCCAAGCCTTGTTAAGGGGGGAACCCTCCACAGGTTTGCTTTCTGCCCTGCCCCACATGTGCAGAGGTGGGGAATCTCCACAGGGCCCCTCAAGCGCAGTTGGGACCTGTGTCAGGGAGGTGAGAGGCCGAAGTGGGGTTGGTCCACCCATGAGGCTGATTGGTTGCCTCAGGCAGCAGCTTGGAGGGGACACCCACCTCCACCCATCTGCTTGCCCCCACTAATCCTCTTCTTCCTTCTCCAACCCCCTGGACTGGAGGAGGAAGAGGGCTTGGAGAAGAGGAGAGCCCTGGGTTGGAGAGGCCGAAAGGCAGGCAGGTGCTACTCCAGGAACTATCTGTGTTCTGTTCCATGAAACCAGGTTCGACAGGGAGCAGGATCAGGCCAGAGTTGACGATCACTCGGCCTGTCCTTGATGCATTCCGCATAACCTCAGCTGCAGGCAGTGGCCTCTGACTGAGCTGCTCAGGAGGGAGACTTGCAGCATCTGTTATTGTGGTTGCTTCTCATCCTGCAGCAGGGAGAGCGCGCAAGTGGCCGAGGCTTGGCCTGACTTGGGGAACAGTCGGGGCGGGGGAGGAGAAGATTCTTTGCCTCCCTCCTAGCCTTCTGTGCTGCACCTCGCTGGCTGGCTGGCTGGCTGGCTGGCTGGCTGAATGAATGACTAGCAGAACTATCTTCCTGTCCTGCTGGCTGCTTGGCTGAGCGTTTAATGGGCTTTGGCTCACTCAGTGGGGTGAGCCGGGCTTGCAGTCTGTGGAGACCGGCTGCTGGTCAGCTCCAGCATCCTCACCCTCCTTGGCCTCTGTCGTTTCTCCTGCCTTTCTCCCACCCCTCCCCAGTTTGCAAGGAAGGGGCCTTGGGGTGCAGAGAGCCTGCCTCCGCTGTCTGCTCTTCTGCTCTTCCTCATAGAAGAAAGTGGGAGAAGTGGGAAAGGGGGCCGGGACTCAGTGGGGAGCGGTTTTAATAGGAAAAAAGGGGGCTCACAGTTTGGAGCTCAGTTTCAGGCCCCACTTGATCGTGTCTCTTGACCCCTCACTTGCATCGTAGGGGTCCGTTGAAAGGGGAAGGGGTGCTTTCCGCTGGACCCCATTCTGTGGAAGGGAGAGGAGGCCTGCTGTCTGGTAACACAGGACTCTTCCTCCAGCAGCCGGAGCCCAAGCACTCACTCTGCCCTGCCACTAGAGGCAGGGTGGGTCAATTGACGCTCCCAGAGCTCTCTTTCTCCTCAAACTCCTCCCTTTCTCCCTTGGTGCACCACCCTGAGTCTCCTTCCATAGGATGTGTCCTGCCAAGCCCCCCACCCCCAGCAGGCCTCTCTCCTTGCCCTCCCAGCCCATTAGGTTGCTCCCTCCTGCAACCGTGCCCAGTTCCTGCCAGCCTCCTTCCCCTGTGCTGTGGCAGGCCCAACTTGGGATGCCATCGGCAGCATCTCTTACCTGCAGACCGTCCAGAGGCTGCCAGCGCAGACTGCCCCCAAGTGAGGCTGGGCCAGGTGGGGGTGCTGCCAGTCTGTGCTTTGGGCCTCTTTCCTGACCTGAGCCCTGAGTGGGGGCAGGGCACACCTTTGAGGAAGGGGGCGGGGGGCTGGTGTGGGTGTGCCTTGCAGAGGTTGGCTCTCTGCAGCTCCCAGCCTTCCTGGAAGGCCAGATGCTGGTCAGTGCTGGCCCGTCCCTTGGCCACCAGTACCTGGTCCCACTCCACCTGGTTTCCTGTCTAGGTTCTGCATGTGGGTCTGGGGGCTGTGAGGGGGAGCCGGCTGGGCTGCCCTGTGGCCCCAAGTCCAGCCCCAGATCCCCCTGGCACAGCACAGGCAGCAGCTCTTCTCATCCAGACTGGAAGGGCCTTTTCTTGCCTGCCTAAATGTGCTGCTGTCAGAAGCTGTGGGCCCCACTCCAGTGGTCAGCCAAGGTGGCAGTGAGCTGTGCCCCCTGGCCAGGGCAATGGAAGTGGCTGCTCCCTCTCTCTGGGGCTGCAACAAGACTGCAATCTGAGGCACTCCCCCCCCCCCAACGTCCTGCATGGCAGGGAACTGACTTTGCTTCCTGGGAGACAACATGCCCTCCTTGGGCGTGGATGGCACTGCAGTAGGTGGTTGGTTGGCTGAAACCAGACTGCCCTTCATCCCACTTTTCTCTGTGGAACCTGCTGCTCCAGCTGTTGGCGCAAGCCAAGCAGCTGGATTGCCAAATGGGTCTTGGTGGGGGCTGTGCGGCTGGCAGGGGAGAGGTCTCACCCTGCAGCCAGACCTGATTGCTGCTCACCACCCTCCCACAGGGGAAGAGTCACAGCTTGCCCAGGAGAAGGTGGACTCCCTGCGGATGCGGCTCCTACTTGTGGGCAAGAGCAGCGCCGACATCCGGCACCGGCTGGAGCAGGTCCAGGAGGCTTCTTCCCAGCTGGACCCCGCCCAGGAGGGCCTGGCTCTTTGGCTGGGTCGTATGGAGAAGGAGCTCACCCCGCAGGGTGGCCAGGCTGGAAGTGGGCCTGGACCAGTCAGCGCTGCAGACAGAGAGAAGGTAACGGGAGGTGAGGCAAGGCAAGGCAAGGCAGGCCAGGAGGTGCCTCTGGCCTGCTTCCCAGGAGCCTGACTGCTGGACCTACAGGGCCAAAAAGTTGCCTCTCTGCCAGGGGCCAGCTTGCTGGGTTCTCGGGGAACAACCCTGGCCCCCTGACGGCATGTGGGCTGCCCCCTCTGCTCAGGATCCTTGGAGGAGCAATACCTGCTTCTAAGAAGGCAGTCCGGGCCTGCGCCCCTGGGGAGCGCAGGGGGGCAGGTCCTAGTTCATGAGACTTCTGACTGAGAAGCAGGATAGGGGTCACCAGCTTCGCCCTGTGTTCCTGGCCAGCAGAACCCCCACCTGGGCAGGCAAAGGGGGTCCTGGCAGGAGAAAGCCTTTGCCCTGCGTTAGGATATCCTGGGCAGCTCTGAGTGCGACTGAACTGCCTTGGCGTAAGCCCAGATTCCCCCCCCCCCCGGAGCTGCAACCCCTCTGGGCTGGCTGCCCCCTCCCTTGCCCCAAGAACTGATGCCTTGCCCAGCCCTCGCATGCCTGGAAGACTGGGGAGGAAGGAGCCCCTTGCCCCCCCCACTTCTGACTTGGGTTGTCCTTCTGTCTCAGTTTCAGTGGGCTCTTGACTCTGAACTGGCCCAGGTGTCTCACCTCGGCGTGCGCCTGGAGGGGCAGGGCCATGTGCCCCTGGATGCCGATGCCATCTGCCTGCAGGTGGCCAGTCATAAGGTTGGTGGGCAGGGGGAGTGACCCGAAGAGTGGGGGACAAAGGGGTGGGTGGGATGGACTGAGCAGTCAGGCCCCTTGCCGCAGGGCTCTCCAGGTGGGACCCCAGGTGCATAGAGAAACAGGAAGGTCTCAGCCCAAAGACCAACCCTGCAAGGCAGGGCCACTCGGCCACCCTGCGCAGTGGTGGTCCTAGCAGAAAGGCCAGGACCCTGCAGCAATGACCCGGCAACCCAGGAGCCCCCTGCAGAAGGAACCCATGGCAGCTGAGGACAAGAAGTCCTGCTGACCCCAAAGGCAGGGAGAGCAAGACTGCCCCTAATTCCCAGGGTCCTGCCCCTGGCTTGACCACAACGTTTTCTGTCCATAGCAACTTGAAGCAGAGATTCTGCACCACCGTGGCCTTGTGGAGAGGCTTGTGGCCGTTACTGATCCTCTGCTCAGCTTCTGCCCGCCAGACATGCAACTGCAGCTTCAGGTGAGGCAAGCAGGATACATGGGTGTTGAGGGGCAGGTAGCAAGCACACCCCCCCCCCCCCAGGTAGCAAGCACCTCTGCCTCCATGACCCCCCTTGTGTAGTGGCTGGAGAACGCTTCTGCAATGCCCTGCCCGGCCACTGGGTGTCACTCCTGCATGTCCATGGCCAGCAAGGATTTCTGCACTGCACAGCCCCCCTTCCTCCCCTGCTGCCCCGCCTAGCTAATTGCTGCAACTTTTTTGCCACTGTTTGGGTTTTTCGCTTGAGAACAGATGGACAGTAACTGTGTTCCATCAGGTGGAGAGAGGGATGGGCTGGGGGAAAGCCAGGCCCTCTCCCTGCCTGAGCAAGGACAGGGCCCAGGTGTCTTCCTGGCGCTCACCTCCTCCTCCCTCTCCACCTCTGGGCCAAACTCGGGGTTCTTGTTCCCTGAGTTTGATTCCCAAAGGCAAACCAGACAGGAGAAGGGTGGGAGGCCCCTGTGATGCAGTGGCTCTGGAGCCTGCTTCGCCACACACTTCCTGAAAGGGAGCTGGCAGGCCACACTGGTCTGGGAGGAGCCTGGCAAGACCAGGAATGGAGCAACCAGGGGGCTGGGCTGGAGTCAGGCTGGGTCCACCCGGACCCCCAACTGCCCAGACACCAGCTGACCACTCTTGTCCACTCTCCTCTTGTCCAGGGCCATCGGTCTTGGGCTCCAGATCACTTAAGGACAATAGGTGGAAGACTGCATACCCCCAGGGGTCCTCAATGAGCTCAGTCTAGGAACAACGCAGCAGACCACCTTGCTAGTTACGGCCCTGTCCGCTGGGTGGGAAAACAGGCCATAGGCGAGAACCTCCTGGTTGCGTGCCCCCCCCAGACCTGTCGGATTCTGAGGGGCAAAACCTGAAAAAGGCCTGGCTTCAGAGCCTGGTATTCCGCATCCATTTGCTGAACCTGCGGCAGGCTGCCTTGCTGTCTGTGGGTGGAGCCACGCCCCATCAGTGCAGTCTCAAGCCTCCCCCCTTTCAGCCTCCACCCAAGCCCCACCGTGCCAGTTGGCACCCAGGATTGATAGCACCCATGGCCCCCTTCCCTTCCCCCGTCTGAGCCAGTGAGGGTTGGTCAGCTGAACTTGTGGGCCACCCCCCCTCTCCCCAAGGACCTGGCCCTCCCCCTGAGAAGTCCTCTGGGGTGGCCCTCCCTGGCCCTGCTCCGTTCCAGGGCACTGCCTCCTTGCATGGCCAGGGCTGGCTTTGTGCCTGCAGTGCTACGCTCTTGAGCCTCGCAGGTTGAGTTGGGACAACGTTTGGCTGGGGTGCAGCCACCTGAATCCCGAGGGACCACGCCTGGCCCTTCGCCCTGGGAGTGCTGTGCAATGGGCGTGGGCCTCCTGGCCCAACACTCACCTGGCTGGCCCAGCAAGTCCTGAGCAGAGGCTATTGGGACCTCCTGTGGAGGCTCAGACCACCGGTCAGGAGGCCTCTCTGGTGGGGAGATGAGCTCCTTTTCCTGAGCAGTTCCCTTGGCCTCCCCCTCTTGAGCGTGTTTCCCAAGTCTCCCCCTATGTGAATGTTCGCTCTTGTGAGTTAGCGGTGATCAGAGCCCCCCACCTAGAGCGGTGTGAGTGGGCTAGCCCGCTTTAGGTCTAGTTTAATCCCCTCCCCTTTTCTCAGCACTTGCTTGTGTGCCCCCAGCCACTGGTCCAGCCCCTGCAGGAGCTTATGGAGCACCTCATGCAGCAAAGCGCAGCCCGCAGCCTGCGGTTGGAGCGTGCCCAGGTGCTGCTGGGCCAATACATGGAGGCCCACGAGGAGCTCAGCCCCTGGCTGGAGGAGATACAGCAGGCCGTGGCACAGTTTCCGCCCCACCACACCATCAGCTGCGAGGCCTTCAGGGAGCAGCAGGCCCTGTTGCAGGTGAGCCGCAGTGCCAGGGCTGCTCCTGGGGAGCTGAAGGTGCAGCAGGCCCCTGGTCATCCACTCCTCTGTCTCCGACACTGCAGTGTCTTCGGGAGGCTGTTGCTGAGCACAAGCCCCTGCTGGCAAAGCTCCAGCGGGTGTCTGGGCAGCTGGCAGAACTCAATCCGGAGGAGGCCGCCCCCTTCCGGCAGGGCTGGGAGCTGGCTGAGGAGCAGTATGGCAGTGTCCGCGAGCGTGTCCGCCAGGCTGCCTCTGTGCTGGAGGAGGCTATTCCCAGATACAGCCAGGTGAGTGGGTGACGGCCTGGGGGCTTTTGGCCAGGCACCGGCCAGTCCACCTGCTTTATCCCTGTCCTGTCCCCCCGTCTGTCACCTGCACGTCCAGGACTAGCCGTGTGGTCAGGAACTGCTTACAGAGGAATGTGTAATAAAAAAATTACTCTCTCTGTTGGAGGCACAAACAGTTCCTGCCAGCAGTCGGTGGACAGAGTGCTGGCCTTGACCAGGGGAGCTTGGATTCAAGGCCTCCTTCTGCCTGGGAAGGGGGCCACAGCCAAGCAGCACATGAGGTGGCCTGGTGCTTGGCTTCTTCTCCAGATCTGTGACCTGCGGCAGGACTTGGAAAGACCCTTTCCTTCCTGGAGAGCTGCAGCCTGGATGCTGCAGTGCTGAGCTTGGCGGACCCAGTGCTGTGACGTCCCCTAGTGCTGGGGTTAGCAGCAGTCCTGGGAGGACCTCCTCGTGGGCAGTTTGGCAGGGAGAGGAGGAACTGGGAGGGGGGGGGGAGCTTCCAGCTTGTTTATTACATGGGGATGCCCAGGACTTGTGGGGCCCACGCAGCCAGAGTCCCCTGTGGCCAGGCAAGGAGCCTCCCTCTCCCCGGTCCAGCCGGGCTCTGGGCCTGGGCAAGCCCCCTCTCCACCACCTGACTGTGTGCCTTGCTTGCAGCTGTCTGAGCGGATGGAGCTGATGGTCGAGTGCCTGGAGAGGCTGCAGAACCGCATGCAGCACCTTCCGGCTGTGCGGGGAGACCCGGCCTGGTTCCAGGAGCAGCTGAGGGTCAATGGCCACCAGCTGGCAGAACTGGAGAAGCTGGGGGTGGCCCTGGAGACCCTCCGTGGCCAGGGGGCTGAGTTGCTGGCCACCGTGCAGACGGGCTCCAGCCAAGGTAGGTGGTCCCACCCCCTCACTTGCCCTTGGGTCTGGTTGTGGGCCCAGAGGCCGGTATGGCTGAGTCCATCCCCCTTCTGCCCCTGCCGGCGCATGTGTCAACCTGCCACTGTTCGCAGGCTTCTGACCACTGAGGCGCCCGGCTGCTGGCCAGATTTGGGAGCTGAGGGGCTCCTTTGCTGGCTGGTCCCAAAGGAACTGGGTGGCCAGATTCCTGACAGGGCTCCTCTCTGACTGACAGAAATCCAGGACTGTGTGGAGCGGCTGTTGCGGCAATGGGAGGAGCTGTGGCAGCAGGGCGAGGAGAGGGAGCGCTGGCTGCGGGGTCTGCTGGCTTTGGCCAGCCGCTTCTGGGATGGGCTCTCAGACCTTGCGGCCGTGCTCAGTGACACGCAGCAGACAGTGCTGGACCTGGAGGAGGCCCCCTGGGATGTTCAGGTCATCCAGGCCAGGCTCGGGGCCATGCAGGTATCGGGATGCTGAGCCCAGTGGGGGTGGGGGTAGTGCTCCGCTGCTGCTGTTATGCTGCTATTATTGTGGTGTGTTATATGTTGTACTGAGGAATCTTGGGAGTTCTGGGAGGAGGCGGGAGCTGTGGCACACCGTCTATACCAGCCCACACCTCATTTTCTGTGTCGAGTGATCGCAAAAGGTGCCCAGCCTTTGGTTCTGGACTCCTAAGCACTCTCCTGAATTGCCGCCTTGGAGAACATGCATTGGAAGTTCCAGAAAGAGATGCACCCCTCAGTGGCATAAGGAAGGCATCTGGCACCTGGGGTTAAAGAAGATTTTGGAACTCCCCCCGCCCCCCACTGCAGGCACCTGCAGCAAAAACTGGAAGTCCCTGTTTAAAGGTTCCAGGAGTTCTTCTGAGAATTAGGAACTAGTTCATAAAACTGGGAATCAACTGCAGAGAAAGGCAATCAGTTTGCTAAGCAGGGAGCACAATTCCTTAAGCGAGAAAGAAAATAAAAAAATTAAGTTAAAATCATTCACTGACCAGGGAGATCAAACACCTTGAATAAAGTTCATCTCCCAAACCAGGGAATCAAATTCACTAGCAAGAGCAAATTACTGGTTGGAGATTCCCCAGAGAACTTTGTGTCCAGAGTAGGATTCAAACCTGAGAACCGAAACCTTCAAGAGTCAAGTCTAACCACTCGCTACACCACGCCGGCTGCTGAAGTGCTGAGGCAAAGGAACGAATTCATAAAACAGGATTGTTTTGGTAAACACAGAGAACAATCTGTTATGTGGAGAAATCAAGCTTGGTTATTTATTTATTTATTTCAGCCAAATGTCCTGCCTCTCTATGAATAGCTTCTGTTGAAATCTCTGCCTTTTGCTAGCTGTATTCCCCCGTCTTTGCTCAGGGCGTTCATCATGGTCTTCCGTAGTCCAGCGGGTTAGTGCAGGGGCCACAGGTTCGAGTCCTGTCTGGTATCAGCAGATTTTTTATTTATAAAATAAATAACCAAGAAGCAGCAGGGACCATGATGCAAACAGAAATCACCCGGCCTTGCTGGGGAAGAGGGGAGAGCGCCTCAGAGAATCCAGGAAATCCCATAAATAAAATACGTTGTGAAATCCTGGGAGGGGATATGTGGTTCAGCCCATGTGGTGCCAGGGAGTCCTGAACATGTGTGAAAAATGCAGATGTCCCTGTTAGGCTCCAGAGAGTGAGCCTGGAGCCCCCCAGCAGCGTGGAGCCCAGGGCAGTTTCCCCCCAGCCTCCCCTTAGCAACACTACTGGCAGCCCTGATTCCTTGGCTTGGAAGAGGAGTTGGAGGGGCTGAGGATGGGGGCTGACTCCTCCTGGGAAGAGGAGCTTGGGCGACCTGGTCTGCGGGACCCTTGGCTCACTCAGCTTAGTCAGAAGACCCCACTTTATCCCCGGGTGGAGGTTGCCATGACCAACGCCTTCTCCTTGCTCGGATGCAGACTGGGGTCTACAGTGTTTCAGCCTCTGCTGCCTCCATGTTGGTGCTCCCCATTTGTCAGTCAAAAGCGTCACTTCCATGTCACCCTCCAGGTGCTGCGAGAGGAGATTGATTCCCTGCAGGGAGATCTGGACTCCCTGGGCCTCGTGGGGATGGAGCTGATATCCTCATGCAGAGACCTGGACAAGCCAGATGTGACCAAGAGCCTGGACGATGTGAGCAAGATGCTGCCCTAGTCTAGGGCAGTGGCGGGAGGGACACAGCTCTCCAGGAACCCTGGGCAGCAAGGAGGCATTGCTGGGAGTTCATCTGGGCACCAACGGGTTGGGGGAGGATCTGGCTGTGAAGCTTGGGAATTGTCACCAACCCCACAGAGCGGTCATGGGAAGGAGCCCCTCTGTGTCTGGAACCGGAGGCAAGCCCCGGCAAGTTGCCCCACTCCCTGGGCGGAGGGGCGCCTTTCCCAGCCCTCTTCTGCATAGCTGGCCCTCTTCCAGGGACTGAGGCCGCTGTCTCCTTGAATCACTGCAACCTTTTGTTGGTGTAGTTTGCTAGGGAAACCGCATGGTGAACTGCTGTGCTGTGAAACGAGAAAAAGAACGGGGGATCCTTGGGGAGTGGGACCTCTGGAGGGCAGGAAAGTAGGAGCTGTCCAATTCCCAGGGGAGCGGCAGGCAGGCAGCCCCACGATTCCAACAGCAGCAGCAGCATTGGTCCTGGGTCTTAGCTTTCTTCCTTGGTGAAGGCTGCCCTTTCAACCCATGTGAGGCAGGTGGGCTGTGCCACTTGCAGGACCCACCAGCCCCCCAAGCCAAGCATTCCTGCCCTGTCACCCCCTGCCAGGGGCCTGGCTCTACAGGGGACTGGGACGGCAAGAAGAAAAAGATCCCTTGGAATGGTGGGAACTGCTGGGTGGGCCTCTCGTCCCCCCCCACAGCCTCTCGTCACCTGGCTTCCCTCCCGCTGCAGCTCTACTCGTCCTGGAACAACCTGAGCAAGGCGTGGGCAGAGCGGCAGACCCGCCTGCAGGAGCAGCTGCAGGCTGCTGTCGGGCATCAGGAGATGGTGAAGGTGAGGAGGTCCCCCCGCCTCGGGCTGTCTGGCAGCCACAGAGAGCCCACCCTGGGACTCTGAGTTTGAAGTCCTGCAGCTCTGCTGGGACTTGCTGCATTCCAAGGACTGGGTGGAAGGGGCCCTGCTTGCTGTTCCCCCTGCCCCCCTCCACCACATGCACACGAGAGAGCAGTGGGCTGCTGTTGCCCTGCTCCCCCAGGGGTGGGGACATGGCATAGGTGCTCCTGTCCCCACCTGCACTCCACTGGTTGTGCTGACTGTGCAGTGACAGCCTGTGTGTCGAGCCGCCCGGCGTCGCAAGCAGGCAGTGTGTCTCCTGCCTCCACCAGCAGAGGACCTGCATTGCCTGTGCAGAGAGGCCTGCTCCTGCCTGCTCCCCCCCACTGTCCCTGCACCTCCTGTCTGGCTCCCTCCCTGCCTGGCGTTCCTGCCGCCTGTGGGGGGCCGGGGCTATAGTCCTTTCTCTGTCCTGGCTGGACTCTGACCAAAGTCGGCTTTGCCACGCGTGGCCCTCAGCTCTGCAAACGGTTCTGCAGTCACTTGCAACTACCAGCACCGCCCCCCACTGCCCCCTCTCCTGGTCTCGGCAGGAGGCTCTGGACCCCTCCCCAGGCCATGTCCGCCCTGTGTGCGCTGAGCTGCAACAGGGCCTCGGCCACGCAGCCCCCTTGCTCCTCCAAGCAGGTGGCTCTTTGCTCCTCAGGGCCTGCCTGCCACCTGCAAAAGGCCTCACGGAGGTCAGGGTGGGACCCAGGCAGGGCCTGGAGATCTGCTGCTGGCCACAGCCCACCTTCTCACATCCCTCCCCTGCCTGCCCCCCCCAGAGGCTCTCGGGCTGGCTGACTGCGGCTGAGCTGAGGATTGCAGAGGAGTTTCGGGTTGGGGGGGACCTGGACGTGGTGAAGCAGCAGCTCTTGGAGCTGAAGGTAAGCAAAGTGGGGGGGGGGGGTTTGGTCCAGCTGCCTTCTGTCTGTGGCCCTGTCTTGCCCGACTCTGTTCCCAGCTCTGCCTGGAGGCCCGTGACGTATGTGCAGCAGACCTGGCTGGGCAGAGCCTGGGAGCTGCCTGGAGCCTTGGAAGGCAGCTGCTGTGGTGGGCAGCGAGGGGCCTTTCTGGCGCTCATTCCTCTGCTCCTCCATCCAATTCTGGCAGGACTTCAAGCGAGAGCTGTACCAGTGCAAAGTGGATGCAGAGAGCCTGCGGCCCCAGGAGAGCCCCAGGGGGGCAGGCAGCCAGAGCCCCCCAGGGGCTCTCTGCTCCTTCGGCCACCGCTGGAGCAGCTTGGAGAATGAGGTGGTGAGCCGACAGGTGAGGCAGGGCAAGGGGGCTGGCTGAGTGCTGGGGTGGAGGAACGGCCTCTGGGTGCGAATTCCACTTTGGCTCAAGGCTGACCGAGGGCCGTGCCTGGAAGGAATGTGCTTCCAGAGCAAACTGGACAGCCAGCGGCCTGAGAGCTGCTTGCTTTCCGCCCATGGCCTGGCCTGCTTGCTCAAGTCCCCTCTTGGGACCTGTCTGCCTGGGCTTTTTCCATTGGACAGCAGCTGCGGAAGCTGGATCCTCTGGCCTCCCAGCACGCAGAGCTCTCTGGGCAGCCTTCTGGGGACCGGGTGGTGCCCAGCCCCAGGCTGCCAGGGCGGCACTCGCCTGCTCTGCCAAAGGCTCTGGAACCTCTCCTCCTTTGCAGCACCAGCTGGAGGTCGCCCTCTTGGGCCTGGGTCAGTTCCAGAGCCAGCTGCAGGAGCTTCTGCAGTGGCTGCAGCACACCTCGGAGCAGCTGCAGGGTGCCTCGGCCCTCAGCCTGGACTTGCAGGGCTGTGAGATTGAGCTGGCCAAGCACAAGGTAGGCACGGGAGGGGGGAGGCGAGGGCCTCATCCGGACCCCCCAGGCCAGGCACTCCTCCAGACCTGGCCCCGACCTGCCACTCCTGCCCCCCTGCAGGTGCTGCGGAACGACATCCTCTCTCGCGCCCGCACAATCCAGTCTGTGAACGAGGCTGGCCAGGGCCTGCTGCTCGTGGGCACGGGGGACCCGGGGGACGGGCTGCTGCAGGGCCGGCTCCGGCAGCTGAACCAGGGCTGGGACTTCCTCCTGGGAGAAGTGGAGAGCCACCAGCTGCAGCTGGAGAACAACCTGAGCCAGGTGACGGGCGGCAGAGGCCGGGTCCTCGCGGGGCAGGTGCCTGCCTGGTCGCTGCCACCTGATCCCACCACCTCACATCTCCCCAGGAAGAGGGTGTTGGCAAAAGCCCCACATGACTGGAGAGCGTGGGTGTCCTCCCCCAGTCTGTGGGGCAGGCACCCCCTCACTCGTCTCCCGTCTCCAGCTTGCTGGAGGACCTGCATCAGGGGCACCCACCCCTGCCGTGCCACTTGGGTCTCAGTCTTGCCAGCAGACAAGACCACTGGAACAACCCACCCAGATCAGACCAGAGGGGGGCCTTTAGTCCAGCGTCCTGCTCCCACCGTGGTCCACCAGCTGTCCGAGCAGGGAAGCCCTCTTGCTAGGAGGCGGGTACTCCCTGTCCAGCAGGGGTTCAGAGGCCAACTCCTCTGAGTCTGGGGGCAGCGTGTGGCCAGTGGGGTCCGTAGCTGTCAGGGGACCCCTGGTTGTCCAAGCCCTTGTCCAGTCTCCTTTTGAATGGGGGGTTTTTGACAGTGAGGAATTTGGGTACCTGAAGCAGGAGATGAAGCCCCCCCCACCGCTGCCCACTTTGCTCACGGGTTGTCTTTGCCCCTGCAGGTGCAGGATGTGACCCTGGAGATGACGGAGCTGCTGCAGTGGCTGGAGCAGGTGGAGGTGCGGCTTTCCTTCTGCAAGCTCACCTGTAGCCAACCCGAGGCTGCCAAGGACACGCTGGGGGCACACCTGGTGAGCCTTTTGCCACAAGAGTCAGGGCCACTGAACGGGGCCAGTTCTGGGGGCTTGGAACAGAGCATAGCCCCCTGACCTGGGCTCTGGGTCACCACAGAGAGAGCAAGAAACCCTCCCAATGAGCAATTTTTAAAGAAATAACACACCATCAGAAAAATAAGCTGCCTGCACCTTTTCCAGACCTGAACTTGGGTCTCCGGACTCTGTAGCCTCCAGAGATGCTTTCAAGCCACCCACCTGTCTTGCTGCAGGCCCTGTGGTCTTTTTGGGTCCCCCTCCCATCCCCCACACACTTCCTTGCTTGGCCAGGACCCTTTCAGGTGCCCAGGGGTGGCTCACAGGCAGTCATGTGTCCCCTCCCACCTGGCAGGAGTTGTGCAGAGAGATGGACTCCAAGCAGCCAGCATACAACCGTCTCCGAGAACAAGTGCGGGGCCTGCTGGCTGCCAGCCCCCTACCCCGGGCCTCCGGCACTGAGCACAACCTGAGCATCCTGGAGCAGAAGTGGGGAAGCGTGGCCAGCCAGGTCCAGCAGAGAAAGGTACAGTGGTGGACCGGGAGGGACCCTGGAGCTGGACCACTCAGGGTTTCAGTGCCCCATTCTGTCCCCAGGAACAGCTCAGCGAGGACCTGGCAGTGACCATGGAATTCCACGCCACCATCCAGGAGCTGCTGAAGTGGGTGGGGTGCGTGGAGGAGAGCCTGGGGGCCCTCCCCTCCCCCAGCTACGTCCTGGAAACGGTTACTGTTCAGATCCAGGGTCAGAAGGTAGGCCTGCAGTCCCTCCCAGGAGCCCTTCCTTCCCCCCTGCCAGAGCTCACTAAGGCTTCCTTGGGCTTGTTCGGGCTTCTTCTCTGCTCTGGATGAAAACCTCTCCCAGGCCAGCTGCTTTGGAGGGGGGAGGCATCTGCTCTCAGTGCGAAGTCTGCCTCTTTTGGGGTCGCACAGAAGCCCACTCCCCTTTCACACCGATCTTTGCTTGAAGCAACACCCAGCTTGTGTCCTGCAGGCACAAAGCTGTACTTTGCAAGGGGCTATCAAGAGCCCTTCCCTGGGACACTTCCTGTGACTTCTGTTTCAGAGGCTCTTTAGGGGCACACTCACACCCCCCCCCACTGGACCTATGATGGCATCGGGGGCAAAGGAGCCCCTGCGGTGCTCCCTGGGGGTGGGGGTGGGCTGCTTGGGTCTGACCTTTTGGCTCCACTGGTAGGGGTGGCTTGGATGGGCAGTGCTTGCTGGTGGCTGGGTCTGAGGGCCAGGGTCGGGGCACAAGCAGGTGTTGTGTTTCAGTGCCCGCCCACCCCACCTGTCACTGATAGGCCCTGGCCCAGGAGATCCAGGCACAGAGCGAGAGGCTGGCCAGCCTGGAGGTCATGGCCACCCGCATGAAAGACTTCAACCAGAAGCAGGATGGCAGTGCCACCCACAGCCTGGTCCTGAGCACCAGGGAGCGGTTGGCCAAGGTACTCCAGCACGTGAGCGAGCGGGAAGGTGCTCTGGAGGAGGCCCACAGGCGTGCCAAGCAGGTAGGGGGTATGGAGAGAGGCCCTGGAGTGGGGGGTGGGAGGCTTTTGCAGAAGTTGGAAGCTGGCACTGGCAGGAAATGGGTGGCGCGTGGTGGCAGCCTGGCGATTGCCATTGCGCCCTTCCATTCTTCCAGTTCAGTGAGTCTCGGCAGCTGCTCCTCAACTGGCTGGATGAGGTGGAGCCAGCCCTGCCCGCTGATGCCACCAGCACTGCAGTGAGCCAAGAGGGGATCAAAGGCCTTCTGGGGAAGCACAAGGTGAGCAGTTCCGCCCAGTGCCAGGACCCGGCTGGGGGGAGGGAGCGTTTGTCGCCTCCTGGGCCCTGGGAGGCGCTCTGACCCTGCTCGCCCCTCAGTCCCTGAGCAAGGGAGCCCCTTCCGCCCACTGGCAAAGAGCTTGTCTGTGCCCTGCCCTGTGCAGAGCCTTCCCCCCTTGGCGTGACTGGCACTGTGCACACCATGCATCTCATGTGCCCGTGGGATGACCAGCCAGGGAAGGGGGCAGCTCCTCCTCACTCTCCTTCCCGAAATGGAGTCACTGCCTGTATAAGGCTTCCCTTTCTCCCGTCCTGCCACCCGTCCTGCAGGGCGCTTCAGTCCCCTCCTTCGACTCTCTGCCTGCGGGCCCTGGGTTCTGGACGCAGCCATCAGCAGAGGGAGAGGCTGGGGATGGGAGGGAAGGCCTGTGTCCCCCGGCACGTGCACTGCGGAGGAGCAGCTGCACCACGCACCCTGCTTGCCCCCAGCTGAACCTGGGGCTTAGGTCCTCCCTCTGCAGGATGCAGTGGGGAGGGGGCTCTGGTCTGTCTCAGCTGTGCAGCCCCCTGCTCTCTCCTGACCAAGTCTTCTGTTCCCTCTTCTGCTGCTCAGGAGTTCCAGAAGAGGCTGCGTGCCAAGCGCCCCGTCTTTGAGGCCACCCTGCGAGGCGGGCGCCTGCTTCGTGAGAAGGCCCTGCTGCCTGAGGATGTCCAGCTGCTGGACCAAATGCTGGGGGAGCTGAAGGGGCGTTGGGATGCCGTCTGCAGCCGAACCACTGAGAGGTGTGGGGGGCAAACCCGGGGAGCTTGCTGGGCCCCCTGGAATGCTGCTACTGCCCCCCCTCCACCTGTCGCCTTTCCACAGTCTGGCGAGACCTGGCCCCCTGTCCCGGGGCTCCTCTAATTTTACATTCAGAAGCCCAGCAAAAGTCACCCGACAGAAGAGACCAAGGCCAGAGGCCTGTCTTCAAGAACTGGGCAAGCCAGTGGCTCTGTAAGAGAACAGTGGTGCCCAAACACCCACCTGTTAAGAGGCAGGACAGTGAAGAGGGAGGGGCTCAGGGCAGGGAGTTCCTCACAGTGGGTGCCACCCCAGGGCCCCCCGCACTGAACCTCGGAACAGTTGTGGGGCTGCAGCCTGCTGGAATGAAAGGGTGTCATACGAGTCTTGGCTGCTTTGGCCTTTCCAGACAAGGAGCAGCAGTGTGACTTGGAAGCCCTTGGAAGCAGGCGACGGCCATTGTGTTGGGCACAGCAGTGCCGTGGTCCAGTGTGAAGGCCTGGCACCAGGCCAAGCACATGCAGCTGCACTCCAGGTGGTCCTCGAGGGCAGCCCCACATAATGTGGCTTGCAGGGATGCAACCTTGAGGTATCCTTAGATCACTGCAGTCAGGGCTGCCTGGTCCAAGGACCGGATGCAGCTGTTGCTCCGGCCAAAGCTGGACCGAAAGCCCCAGGGTTACAGCTGACACCTCGGCAGGCAGGAGCACAACCGGCTCCAGGAACACGTCCTCTAAGCAGACCCTCGTGGAAGTACAGCCTCACCAGGCAGAGACTGCTCATCCACGACCAGAGTCTGGTCTGCTGGCGGCAGGACCTCTGCCTTGTCTGGAGTCAGTCCCCGCGTCTGCTTCCTCTCGCGCTCCTCCCTGGCCTCAGACAGTGGCTGGGACTGCAACGGCTCTGCCTGGTTCCTGATGGCAGGAAGCTGCCTGGCCAGTGGGGTCTGCAGGTTGGCAGCGCCCAGCCACGTATTCCCAGTGACCTCCAGCCAGGGGTTTTGTGCGGCTGATGCAGCTGGGGGACAAGGGAGAACCCTGCAGAGCGCCATTGGAGCCAGTGCCCAAGGAGTCCCCCAGGCCCCTCTCCAGGAGCCTGCCCGAGAGGAAGGCCCCCACTCACTGAGCCTTCCGAAAGGACACCGTGGTTGGGGGGTTCAAAGGGTTTACTCCCCGGTATCGTTTCCAGTACAAGCCATCAAGGAGGATGCCCACAGCCCTTTCGGGCATGCACCTTGGCCAGCGGCCAGGTTGAAAAGGGTCTCGCCCAGAAATCCCTGGGCTGAGTTGCCCCAGAGGCTGGAACACTGCAGGGCCCCTGACATGTTGCCCATCCTTTTGCAGGCAGCAGAAACTGGAGGAGGGCTTGCTCTTCTCTGGCCACGTCACGGATGCCCTGCAGGCACTGATGGACTGGCTCTGCTGGGCTGAGCTGCAGTTGGCAGAGGAGATGCCAGTGGCTGGCGACAGAGACCTGGTCAGTGTGTTGGTGGAGCAGCACAAGGTTCGTGTCAGTCGGGAGGTGGCAGCTCTTGCCGGTGGGTGGGAGCACAGGGGGAGCCTCGGGACGGTCTGGTGGCAGCGTTGTCCAAGAATGGACGCTGCGGAAGGGGTGCCGGCCTGGGCTTCACTTCCGAGTGACCTGCAGTGCCTCCCCCCCCCCCCCGGTTCCTTGGGTGTCCCTTGAGCAGCACTTCTCTGCCCTGCCAGGGGTTCCAGAAGGAGCTGGGCCAGCGGGCCGGCTGTGTGAAAGCGCTGAGGCGCTCCACGCGGGACCTGGCGCAGGGTTGCAGCCTGGGCCACTCACAGTGGCTGCAGAGCCAGGTGGAGGAGCTCAGCCACCGCTGGGAGCTTGTCTGCCAGCTCTCTGTCTCCAAGCAGGCACGGCTAGAGGCTGCCCTGCTGCAGGTGAGTGGGCAGGGGTGGGGGGCATGAGGTGTGGCAAGGGTGCATGCAGGCCAGAGAGGTGCAGCGCTGGCCTCCTTGTAGCCTGAGGCAGCCCAGGGAGCATCTCGCCCCCCCCCCGGCAGGACCGGGTTGGCCACGCCTTGATCGGTCTCGGCTCCAGCTCCCTGCTCCAACACCCCGAGGGAGACGTAGCCCCCAAGCCCAGCTTCCCCGGCGTCGCCACAGCACTGTCCCTTGGCCCCAAAGAGGCTGTCCCAAGGCTTCCAGCCTGCCCCATGCAAGCCGCTCAGAGCAGTGTGGCCAGGGAGATGTGGGTCATTCTCCATGCCCCTCATCTTCGAGCCACTCTGCGTGGCACGCATCCTGGCCTCTTTTCCACCGTCATTTCCTCACTGCCCTTTGTTCCATTCTCATGAGGTGAGGCACAGTCTCAGTTGCAGGAGAAGACAGAGACCAAGGAGGGGTCACGCAGTGCCACCTCTTCTCCATTGCCATGCATAGTTCCCCTTCTCCACCACACAGCAGACCCCCCCTCCGCTTCCTTGTTTTTCCTTCTGCACAGAACTGAGCTGTAAGCCCCCTGTTGGTTTCTCTTCCCCTCCCTCACTCTTCCAAACTCTTCACCCTGCACTCAACTTCGATATGTGCCAGTCCTCACCTTGGTCGATGTGCCCCTTCTCCCACTGCATTCCCATGGTCTTCCATCCAGGGCTTCACCCTCATCTCCCCAAGTTCACCTCACCTGGTCCGGCCCTGCTCAGCTTTGCTTTGCCTCCACATAAGAACATAAGAACAGCCCCACTGGATCAGGCCACAGGCCCATCTAGTCCAGCTTCCTGGATCTCACAGCGGCCCACCAAATGCCCCAGGAGCACACAAGACAGCAAGAGACCTGCCACACTGGGCATCCCAGTAGGATGGGACTGTACATCCATTGCCCCTGAGGCTCCCTCTTCCCTCCCCTCCTTGACTCGGGTGAGGATGAGGTTGGAGACGGCCAGTCCCTTGGCTGCCCTCCTGCTTCTGGAACATGGCACTGTCGAGGGCATCCTGGACCGCTCTGTCTTGGCAGGGGTGGTTCCCGATGCATACTCAGGCAGTTGCAGGCTTCCGTGGCTGCCATCTGCACATGTGGCCCCCTCCTCCAGGAAGGCATCAACCAGGGACTCCTCCTGGCTGGGGGGCTGGTGACAGACTCCCTCAGTTGTCTCACCACATTTTTGCCCAACTCCACTCAGCCCATCTTTGCACCCCACATCCATGGATTTCTTTGCAGGCATAGTTTCCTTAACCAGTTGTGCGCCTTGTTCCTCTGGAATAAGTTGTACCCCTTGATTGCTATGTGTCTCAGCTCAGCCTCCAGGATGGGGTTCACCTTCCTGTGGTGACAGTTCTCGCTCATCTGTTCCTCATGTTTTGTGCCTGATGCCAAGAGTGGAGCCTCCAGTGCTCTTCTCCATTCTGTCCCTCAGATGGGGGTTTCCGGTTCTTGCTGTCCTGGTGGCCTCTGCACCCCCCCTGTTCCCTTTGCCAGCCTCCATCATGGCATCAACTGTGGAGCCGTCTCCCTCCCCTGGCAGCCTCCTTCCCAGCCCTCCCACTCAGGCTCGCGCGCTTCTTCCGTGGGGTGCAGCCATCATCTTGGGAGGAGAGGCCATTGTAGAGGAAGCTGCGCCCTTCTCCTCGCCACCATTTTTGCAACCACTCAGTTGCTTCCGGTATTCTTTGTTCCCTTTGCGCGCCTTGACCCTCCACCAGACATATCGACAAAAACGTTACCTGTGTGCCAAATCCCTTTCCCTTCTGGCCAGAGTCCTCCTGGTCCTTGAAAGGCCGTGCCTGGTGGTGTTACGTGCGCACAGCTTCCAGTGCCAGCTGTGCTGGGGCGAGGGGTGGGCACAACTGCTTGGTGGGGTGGGGGCCAACCTGCTGCTGCTCTTCCTTAGGCCGAGGAGTTTCACACACTGGTCCACTCGTTCCTGGACCGCCTGGTGACTCTGGAGAGTTGCGCCGCGTGCAGGGCCTGTCCAGAGGAGGAGGCAGCCGTGCGGGAGTGCCAGCGCCAGCTCCAGGTAAGGGTCAGGAGAACCCTGGCTCCCCGGGGGGGGGCTGCCCTGCTCCCCGAAGAGACTTTGGGCTGCCTCCCTCCTCAGCTGAAGGGGGCAGAGGCCCTGACTGGGTGTCCCCTGCCTTTGGTTGCAGGAGATGAGGCAGAGCCTGCAGCTGGAGCTGGAGTGTGTCAGCTCCCTGGGGGAGGAGATCCTGAGCGCCTGCCACCCGGACTCCGTCATCTCCATCCGGTCCTGGGTCACCCTCGCCAAGATGCGCTGTCAGGAGGTCGGCAGCACGGGGCTGGGGGCAGGGCAGGCCCCTGCTGGTGGGGTGGGGCAGCCCACAGACAGGCAGCAGGACTGGTGGGCTCACTGGCAGGCTGCTCCCTCCGCTGTCCTGCCTAAATGGGGGGCCCCAGAGGGCAGGGAGGGGTGAGGGCGAGGACCGAGCTCTTGGCAGCCCTGGACAGTGCCGGGAGCAGAGCCCCGAGCTGACCCCAGCAATGCCTTTTGCAATCTCCCCCCCCCCCAACAGGTGCTGAACTGGGCTCAGCAGCACGACGATCGGCTCCAGGCCCAGGTGGCCTCCTTGGCGGCAAAGCAGGAGGAGGTAGTGCGGCTTGTGGACTGGATCGTGGCTGCTGAGGAGGCCCTGGGCCTCCAGGACCAGGAACCCTTTCCGGAGGACGCAGGGCAGTTGGAGGAGCTGGGCTGCCAGCATGCGGTAACGCTTGGCTCACTGTGGGCCTGCAGCCCCCCCGTTGGTGTGCTGCCAAGAACTCCTGCTGGGGGGGAGGGGCACGTTGACTGCTACTGTGCAGAAGCTGCTCCTTCCTCGGTTCAGGGCAGGAGGCTCCCTGGAGAAAGGGAAGGCTGTGGCACGAGGCTTCCCTTCTCACCATCGCGTCCTCTGCCAGGTCTTCATGGAGGAGCTGAGGCGCAAGCAGGCTGAGGTGGAGAAGGTCACCAAGGAATTCAAGCATCAGCAGTCCCCAGCTCTGGCAGTGGCGCCCACCCCCCACAGGCGGCCTTCCCGTGAGTTGCCTCCTTACTGCGTCTTTGTCAGAAGGTGGTTTGGACCTCAGACCCCCCCCCCTTAGAAACCTTGGCTGGCTGCAGCAGAACCTGCTCTGAACCGCCCCCCCCCATCCTGCTAGGAGGGGACCAGGAGGCCTACCAAGGAACAGCACCCGGTCTTCCCAAAGTGACCTTTCTAGAATGCTGTTCCCAGAACTGGAATTGGCGGGGGGGGGGTGCTATCCACTGGCTTCCCCTTAAGAGCAAGCAGCACCCCCCCCCACTTCTCCTGCAGCAGGGCTGTGCCTCCTGTCTTCCTCTTGCAGGGCGCCAAGGGGCCAGCAGATGCTCCCAGAGGGCTCCAGCTGTGGACCTGGAGCCCCCAAGCCCTGCTCTGGCCCAGCTTGAGCACCGTTGGCAGCAGCTTTGGCTTCTGGCCCTGGACAGGCAGTACCGACTGGAGAACGCCCAGCAACGTCTCCGCGAGGTACAGTCAGGAGGGGCTGGGCATGCGTGCTGGGCCCTTCTTTGTGGGGAGGTCTTTCCCCGGAGTGGGTGGGTGAGCGGTGCCTGTGGTGGCCTGCCTTGTGGCAGGAGGACTTCCCCTTGGTTTCTGCCTCTGCTTCGAGAAAGGCAGGGTGATGGCAGGCGGGCGTAGGGTGCTGCTGCTGCTGCAGCTCTCATGTGACCAAAGGGCAGTAGGGTCTGGCCTCAGATCAGGCTGTCTGGGGGGAGGTGCACACCCTGCTGCAGCCTTGGCTTACGTGGTCCCCTCCGAAGGCAGCAGCTCTTCGCGCTGTGCTGGGTGCCAGGGATTCCGCCAGGCTCAAGGCTTGCCTTGCTGGTCGGCCCACCCCGTTCGCAAGGGTCCTGCCCTGCCCGTGGGGACGTGGCTTCCCTCCCAATGCCCCGCTCTCTCATCTGCAGCAGGAGGACTTTGCCCACTTTGACTTCACCGTTTGGCGGAAGCGCTACATGCAGTGGATCAGCCAGAGGAAGTCGCGGACCCTGGATGTGTTTCGGGGCATTGACCGGGACCAGGATGGGCGCATCACCCAGCTGGAGTTCGTTGAGAGTGTCCTCTCCTCCAGTGAGTGCTGAGTGGGTACCAGCTCCCATGGGCTCCCCAGCCTTCAGAGTGGCTGCTGCCAGTTCCCATGGGCGCCCCAGCCTTTGGAGTGGCTGCTGCTAACCAAGGGTCTTCTCCAGCAGTGGAGGGGGGACACCACTGCATGGCTTGTCCCTCCTCCTTGCTCCTGAAGACCGTCTCATGCTACCCAGACCAGTGGTCTTCAATCTTTTTCATGCCGTGTCCTCAGTATACAAATAATGAGACTGGGGACCTCACTGTTGATGCTGGTCCCCTTCCAGGACCCTATCTCTCCACCCCCCTCCCCGTCACTGCCCACTCCCCAATCCCATAATGCCCTCCCAGCACTGTTCACTATAGCCAGGTATTCTTATTAGCGAGCAGAAAAAGTCACCACGAAGCGTGGCAACAGCAAAAGCTCTTTTAGCACAATTGCCAAGAATTGGAGCAGGACTGGGGCACAATCTCCTGGCAGCTGAAGGAGCAGGCCAGGTGCCTCTTCCCTTGACCTGGTGGTGCTGTAGTCAAGCAGTCCTCAATCTCATTCCCATACAGTGCTGCGACTCCACAACGGAGGCTTTGTGACCCCATGGATGCCCCAGTACTAGGGCTGAAGAACACTGATCTAAAGTGTTCTGCCACCCCTGGTGGGGCAGTCGCTCTCAGCTGCAGTCCTGTTTTGCAGCAGCTGGCAGGGCCCCACCCACAGGGCTGCTCTGTCTTCCTCTCTCCTAGAAGCCGTCCCTCCCTTCCTCTCCTCAGGCTCTTCACTTCCCTGGAGCCACAAATGCCCCAGCAGCTCCATCCTGGGAGGCACCTGCTGCGGGCTGAAGCCTGGCAGCTCCCCTCACACTTCCGAATGTGCCTGGGGACACATCCTTCCCTGGCCCCCCCCCCAGAGTACACAGCCTCCCCAGGGCTGTCTCCTGCACGTTGCCCTTGAACCCACAAAGGCAACGTGAGGTTCATTACCCGAGTGCTACATCCCAATTTAATACTCTGAGGGAAGATATACACGCAGGTGAACTCCCCACCATTCCTCCCCCCCCCCCAAAAAAAAATTATGTGGAGAAGGAAGATGCAGAAGGGAATCAAAAAAACCCCCAAACCCCCAAAAACTCCACAAAGAGAATTTGTGGAACAGAGAGATGAAGAGGAACACCAAGAGGGAAGTGTTTGGTTTGAACCATGAAAAATGTTGTTAGCGGAAAAAACTAGAGCATCAGAAGGAGGGAGTCCATGGAGGACAGATGAACTGAAAAATCAACTTAAAAGAATTTGAAGGCAGAGACAAGAAATTAGAGAAGTTGTTTGAATCAAGACATGAAGAGACCAGACTCGGAAAATGCTGATGCACCCCTGAGTGCCCAAGACCAGGACAGCAGATTATGAAAGAAAACGCACCTGAAACAGGAACCACCAGAAGTACTAAGAGGACAAAAAGGTAACGTGCAAACAGACCTTTGAAAGATTCAACACCAGACTAGAGCAGGGTCTCCGAACCGCAGCCCAGAGCCAGATGAAGCCTCAGGCCTGTGGCAGGACTCTTGTCCCCTGCAAACCTCTAGCCCTGGCCGTCCTCCGATTGCGTCTGGAGGGTGTTCTGAGGGTGAGGGAGTCCATGCACCTCCCCTCAGAATGCCTTCTAAAGCCCCAAAAACATCACTTCCTGGTTTTCCTGAAAAACCAGAAGTGACTTTTTGGGCTGTCTGAAGGCCTTAGGCTTTCTTAGACTTTCTAATGTATTTAAACTTTATATTTAAAATTTATTTTTCCGGCCCTTGACAGCATGCCAGATATTTGATGTGATATGGTATTCTCCCTTAGACAGCTGCAGGAGAAATGCAGGGAACAATGACAGCCACTCTTTCTAGCCTTCATAGATCTCACGAAGGCTTTCGACCTGGTCAGCAGAGACGGCCTCTTCAAGATTCTCCCCAAGATCGGATGTCCACCCAGGCTCCTCAGCATCATCAGATCCTTCCACAAGGACATGAAGGGCACTGTTGTCTTCGATGGCTCCACATCAGACCCCTTTGACATCCGAAGCGGAGTGAAGCAGGGCTGTGTTCTTGCGCCGACCTTGTTTGGGATTTTCTTCGCTGCCCTTGAAGCATGCCTTTGGAACCGCAACAGAAGGCATCTATCTCTGGACCAGATCAGACGGAAAGCTCTTCAGCCTCTCCAGACTGAGAGCAAAGTCCAAATTCCAGCTGAAATGTCTGCGTGACTTCCTCTTTGCCGACGATGCAGCTGTCACTACCCACTCTGCCAAAGATCTCCAGCAGCTCATGGATCGTTTTAGCAAGGCCTGCCAAGATTTTGGACTGACGATCAGCCTGCATCAAACACAGGTCATGGTTCAGGATGTGGACTCACCTCCTTGCATTACAGTCTCTGCGCATGAACTGGAGGTTGTCCATGACTTTGTGTACCTTGGCTCAACAATCTCCGACACTCTTTCTCTCGATACCGAGCTAAACAAACGCTTCGGTAAAGCAGCTACCACGTTTTCCAGACTCACAAAGAGAGTCTGGTCCAACAAGAAGCTGACGGAACATACCAAGATCCAGAGCTTGCGTCCTGAGTACACTTCTGTACTGCAGTGATTCATGGATTCTTCGCTCACAGCAGGATAGGAAACTGAACGCTTTCCACATGCGCTGCCTCTGACACATTCTCGGCATCACCTGGCAGGACAAAGTTCCAAACAACATAGTCCTGGAACGTGCTGGAATCCCTAGCATGTATGGAGAAATCGTGAAAGGAAAGCGCCCTACAGGTAGACCACAGCTGCGATACAAGGACGTCTGCAAGAGGGATCTGAAGGCCTTAGGAGTGGACCTCAACAGGTGGGAAACCCTGGCCTCTGAGCGGCCCGCTGGGAGGCAGGCTGTGCAGCATGGCCTTTCCCAGTTTGAAGAGACACTTGGCCAACAGTCTGAGGCAAAGAGGCAAAGAAGGAAGGCCCATAGCCAGGGAGACAGACCAGGGACAGACTGCACATGCTCCCAGTGTGGAAGGGATTGTCACTCCCGGATTGGCCTTTTCAGCCACACTAGACGCTGTTCCAGAACCACCATTCAGAGCACGATACCAGAGTCTTTCGAGACTGAAGGTTGCCAACTGAACGTCTGGCCTAAAGGTTTAGAGACCCCTGGACTAGAGGACATGCAACTCGAACCCAGAAACATGACTTGGGCCACAATCTTATGCACAGTTTCCTGAGAGTAAGCTCCATTGAACATAGTGGAACTTGCTGCTGAGTAGACAGGCATAGGATTGTACTGTAAGAAATTAGGAGCATTTCTGGGTGAATTGCGAAGAGTGACTTACAGCCCAGACCTGTGGACCTTTTGGGAGCATGGAATGAGCATTCCGCTGCTGCCAAGGGCTCAGTGGTGACGCAAGACCACGCTGTTGCCAAGTCAGTTTGAGCACTGCCTCAAAGTGGCTGCAGCCTCAGACGCAGGCTCTTTGCTCGCAGTCAGTTGGTGGAGGGCAGGGCATTGCAGGGGGAGTTTTGAGGTGGATCGGGAGGAAGGGGTGGACCTCAGCAGCACTGGCATGCACCAGGATTTTCTCTCCTTGGAATTCTAACAGCCAGGCAGCTGGTGCAGGTCCAAGGAGTCCCAGAGGCCCTCAGGAGAGATGCCAGAAAGAGACCTGTTCTGGGCATCTGCATTGTGCCTCCATCATCGCTTGCAGCACACATCTCCTTGAGGTAGTGTTGGGTTGCTAGCAGGAAAAGGGGTGCTCATCTTTGCTACATACCTGTATATTGCATTGGAAAGGCTAGAAGCAGCAGGAGTCAAAGCAGCGTGAAGGTAAGGACATTCGTAGCCAAAATATCAGCTAAACTTTGGGATGTGTCAAGCACCTGTATAAGCCTAGAGGTTGGGGCTCTACTTCTAAGGACATTGGGGGGGAATGATTTGCGAGACCCAGGAGGTCATGATTCTTTCCAGCACACAGATGCTAGCATGACACCAGTCCTGCCTTAACACCACCCTGCCAACACTGCACTCACTGACCCTGCTCCTGGTTCCCTGACAGAACTTCCTGCCTTTGGCTCCAGTTGTGTGGTAGGCAGGCAAGTGAGAATGTCCTCTGAGCCCCCTCCTTTCTTTCCATCCCAGAATTCCCCACCACCACACTGGAGATGAGTGCCGTGGCCAGCATCTTCGACATGAATGGGGACGGCTTCATTGATTACTACGAGTTTGTGAGCACGCTGCACCCCAGCAGGGACATGCTGCGAAGGACTGCCGATGCGGCCCAGATCCAGGACGAGGTACGAGGGAGAGTTCCAGGCTCGTGTATTTCTGTGGACCCCGCTTCGACTACAGGGACACAAGCGTGTGGTTATTCCCTTCAAGGGGCATGATTTTGGCTGCTACGCAGAGCTGGGGTAGCACTAGCTGAAAGGCTGCCTGCCCAGGCCTGTGCCTTCCCCACCACAGCACACAGCTGTGCCAGAATGGACTGCACTGCATGCTGTGGTGGGAGGCCTGAGCGGGAGGCTCGGGAGAGGGAAGCCCCTCAGCTGCCAGTGGGTCTCCTTGGACCTGCGCCAGCTCTTTAACGGGCAGAGCCAAGGAGACAAAGGGCGCGTGTTGGCTGGCTCCACAAGGAACAGCACCCGGTGCAAATCACTTGCGCCAGGTGACACCCCTTCCCACCTCCAACACGCCCCATCCCTCCCCCCGTTCCACCCCAGTCCTTCTGCCCCATTCCACCCAACCCTCTGATTTAGCAATGTGAGTGGGACCACTGCCACCATGTGTGGCAGTGCCATCTGCAGTGGCAGCCTGGAAGCATGCAGCTACACACACTTCTGGAACGGTGTTCATGCTGCCACAAAGTGCATTCCACCACCGGAACACCAGTTTTGGCAGTGGTCGTGCTGCGTTGGACCATAAGCCGGCTCAGGACTTTCCTGACTTGACTCATCTCTGCCATGAATTCTCACCCAGTGCCTAGGCAGGCTGCTCCCGCTGAGCCTCAGCTCCCCAGCTGCACAGTAGGGAGAATGATACTTTGCAGAATAGTTGCAAGGACACCCTTCTGGTTACACAAGCGAAGGTCTTTGGACACACGGAAGAGTGTTGGGCAAATGAGAGGAGGACCAGTGGGCCGTCAGCAGCTCCTAGTCATGGTGGCTGTAGGTGACTTCCGGGGCCAGAGGCAACTGCTGGGAGCCATTGGGGGGATAGAAACAGGAAGTTGGCCTGGGAGGTCTCCTTGGGCCTGGTCTATTGGCTGAGTAGCAGCTTTCAAGTTGCTCGAGTATTATAAGAAGTCGTCTTCCAATCACTTTCAAGAGGAAAAAGAGCTGAAGATTTCACCCCACAAAGAAACGCACTCTTCAGCAGCCAGGCCAGTGAGAGACCAAGCCTCACTGGAGACTCTGCTGGTGCTCCTGCTCCCTTGTGGCTGAGCAGGGAGTGTTCCCCTCCTGCAAAGCCTTGTCCTAGATTCCACCATGGCCTTGCAAGTCTCCCCTCTGGGCCTTGAGGGCCCAATCCCATCCAATTTTCCAGTGCTGGTGCAGCTGTTCCAGTGGGGCATGCACTTCATCTTGTGGTGGGGCAGTGGTCACAGAGGCCCCCTTAAGGTATGTGAACATTTGTTCTCTTGGGGCTGTATTGCTGTGCACTGGTGCTGGAAAATTGGATAGGATTGGGCCCTCAGTCAGCAGCAGCCTCTGCGCAGGTGCCCATGTCAGGTCCAGAACCCAGAGAAGCCTGCAGCTCAGCAACGCCTGAATGGTGGAAACACCGTTGCTGTGCTTTGTTCAGGGTGACAGTTGGTCTTTAGGCTCAGGCCCAGGGCAGCCCCTTCTCCCAGTTGAGCAGCACTGACTGGTCCACCATGAATTTGACCCTCTCCGGCCTTCTGTGCTAAAATACCAGATTGGTTTTAAAAATACCCCTTATAAGCAAAGAGGCCACTAAATTGAACTTTGAGGTGGATACACACCCCATTGGAGTGCAAAGCAATAATGGTGAAAGAGCAGACCCCGCCTTCCTGAGGTGAAGGGGGGTCGGAACGGAAGCCACATCTGTGAAGAGGCATCAGTCAGCAGTGAGAATTGGCACTCTCAAGAATATTTATATGCTGCTTTTCAACAAAAAGTAGCTAGCAAAGCATTTTACGTAGCGAAACAAACAAGAAGTTTGTAAGAACAGCCAGGCTGCTGGATCGCACCCAAGGGACCCACCCAGCCCCACACGTTAGCCCATCAGCTGCGCAAATGCAGGCATCTCCATGCAGGAGTGGGTGGCAATTGACCCTCCCCTGGCTTTGCTCCGCAGCAGCAGCAGCTGTTGGGAGAGGAGGACTCCCCCGATCCTTGAGGCTGCGCATGGCTATCATGACCAAAAGTCTCTAGGAGCATGTGCAGTGATCCGCTTTAGAAGCCATCCAGTGACATTCGGTGGCCAGGAATCCAGACCAGCGATGTGCTGGGTGAAGCTGGATCTCCATTTGTCCATCTGAATCATGTCAATCAGTTTCGAGGGGGAGGGAGAAAAGCTCTCCGCTCCCTGGGTCATTTTGTGGGTCTAGTTGCGCCTTCCTTCACTGCCTTCTCTCGGAAGAAAGGTGCTCCAGCCCTCTGATCGCCTTGACTGCCCTCCCTCCTCTGCACTTTCCAAACTCCCCAGGCTCCTCCTTGAGGTGTAGCAGACAGAACCGGATGCAGGATTCCAATTGTGGCTGCCCCACAGATTTGCACAGGGGTAACATGATATTAGCACCCTGAGCCTGGGTCTCTTTCCTAACGACCCCTGCAGTGTGAAGGTGGGGTGGTGGTGGTGGTGGGGTGTGCCCATAGCATGGGCAGACATCTTGCTTTTATAAGAACATAAGAACAGCCCCACTGGATCAGGCCATAGGCCCATCTAGTCCAGCTTCCTGTATCTCACAGCGGCCCACCAAATGCCCCAGGAAGCACACCTGGTAACAAGAGACCTGCATCCTGGTGCCCTCCCTTGCACTGGCATTCTGACATAGCCCATTTCTAAAATCAGGAGGTTGCGCATACACATCATGGCTTGTACCCCGTAATGGATTTTTTCCTCCAGAAACTTGTCCAGTCCCCTTTTAAAGGCGTCCAGGCCAGATGCCGTCACCACATCCGGTGGCAAGGAGTTCCACATATTAACTGCATACTGAGTAAAGAAATATTTTTTTTTGTCTGTCCTAACTCCCAACAATTTTAGAGGAAGTCCCCTGGTTCTGGTGTTATGTGAGAGTGTAAAGAGCATCTCTCTATCCACTTTATCCTTCCCATGCCCACACATGGGTTTCGATCACAACTGCACCTCACAGGTGTTTCACCTTGTCCAGATCTCTGTCCCATCACTTCCTCCATTTGTCGCACTTTCCATGTTGCCTTTGCCCTGCTTAGCTTACCTGCTATCACCGGGCCAGATCCCAACAAGAAGGAAACACTGTCGGAACAGGCTCAACATGCCACACACTGGAGTGTCAGTGCTTCCAGAACCCCCCCATCCCAAATCCAAGCCCTCTCGAGACCCTGCTCTTGGGAGGCCCTCATCTGGGCCTGGGGGGCTCTGCCTAGCTCCTTGCCACAGCTCTGTCACCTCCCTAGGCCTTATAAAGGGGTGTGTCTTCTCGGTGGGGTAGGGTTCTCTGGAGCACTGTCCTGAGCCCACTCTGGGGCAGGAAGGCAACCAAAGAGTTTGGGGGTGATGCAAGCAGGGTGCCCCCAGAGGCATTTATCCTGCTTTCAGTGAGGACCTGTGCTTGACTGCTGCGTCCCTCAGACTGCAATGCCCTTTCCCGGAGCGCAGAGGCCCAGCTTCCTGCCCCGAGATCCTTGCTGCCTCCAAAGGGCCGAGGCTGCTGCAGAAGCCTTCCCTGCCTGCCAGCCCTCCCTCCCTCCTCTGTCACCTTCAGGCCATCTGCCTTTTTGTTGCAGGTGAACAGGCAGGTGGCCCAGTGTAGCTGCGCAAAACGCTTCCAGGTGGAACAGATCAGCGCCAACCGGTACAGAGTGAGTGTCAGCCCACATGCCCCCCTCCTTTGCCCAGCAGTCCAAGCCCAGGGAAGAAGCTTGTCCAAAGAGTCAAGGCTTGGCACTGAAGAGCGGGGCAAGGTCTGCAGTGCCACCACCACACTGGGCCCTGGAAGCTGGGGACACGCCAGCATGGGTGCTGCTGCGCCCAAAACTGCCAGCCCACTCCAGACCTGGCAGCCTGAGGCCTCCAAAAGCACCCGAGGCCTGGAGCACAGATGTGGCAGCCCCTCGCTGAAGCCCGGTGGGGCCAGTGCCTGGGGGGAGAAACCTGGCGAGCCCCGGGGTGCCATGCAGCAGCCAGGGCGGAAACAAGGTGGGCCATGCACAGAGCCACTCCGTGCCTTTTCTCTCTCTCGTCCCCTTGCAGTTTGGGGAGTCACAACAACTGCGCATGGTCCGCATCCTGCGCAGCACCCTGATGGTGCGGGTTGGTGGTGGCTGGATTGCGCTCGACGAGTTCTTGGTGAAGAATGATCCCTGCAGAGGTCAGTCAGTGGCCGCTGGGCTGGGCTGGGGCACCATCTGGACAGGCCCTTCCCTGGGCAGGGCTCTGCAGCAGCCCCCTCCCCTCAAAGCACGGCCTGTTCCTGACGCTGCTGTGCAACTGGTGCAGAGCAGAGTTGCTCCCAGAAGGCTGGAATCACGGGGTGTTAAGAGTGGGACAGGGAGGCCATCCAGTCCAGCGCCCTGGTCAGGGCAGGCAACTGCTGCAGCCCCCAACAGGTGGCCGTCCAGCCCCTCCTTGGGGGCCTGCACAAGGTAGCCTGTTCCAGTGCTGGACAGACCGACCCTGTGGTGAGGAAAGTCCAGCCTCAGTCTTCTTCCCTGCAGTCTTGACCCACTGCTTCTAGGCCTGCCCCCAGGAACTGCAGAGAGTGGGTCTTCCCCTTTGGCAGCCCTTCAGACACTTGAAGCTGGTTGCTGGACTGCCCCTTCACCCTCTTGTCCAGGCTGAATGCACCAAGCGCCTCAAAGGCCCCAGGTCCTAGACTGCTTGCTGCTCTCCTCTGAATCCCAGGCTGTGCCCTGCCCTGCCATTCCGGCAGCACAAAGTGCCGGGCCTGCCGCTTGGCACGCGTCTGCCCCAGACCCACATCCAGCTGGAGCCTCCTTGCCAACTGAACATCCCGCGCCACCTTCAAGTGCCCTTAAAGCGGCTGCTAGCAGACCAGGCTGTGTTTTATCCTGTGCAGTGAAGGGAAGGACAAACCTGAAGATCAATGAAAAATACTTGTCCCCTGAGCCCCTGGGGAGCAAAGGCGCCGGAAGCCAGTCTGTCCCTGCCCCTGCCTCCAAACCGCGGTCGCCCAGCCGCTCTGCTTCCAGCCTCTGCAGCAGTGCTTCGGCTCCTAGCAGCCCCCTCACCAAGAAGGCAAGTGAGCAGCACTCCAGGCCAGCCTCAGGAGGGAGAATGGATGAGGGAGTGGCTTGGTGGGCAGGGCGGCAAACCAGGCTTGCCTGGCATTTCCTCACAGCAGCTGGAGAGAACCAGAGAATGGCCCCCTCTGCTTCACCACCACCCCACAGGCAGCTGGTACTTCCCGAGGCCACCGGGCCTTCTTGGCAGTGAGTGGCCCCACAGTTGTGGACTCTGCTGAGCCTCCTGCATGTCTTGCCTTGAAGAGAGTGCTGAGGCCCTGCCAGTTTCATGAGGCTTTGGATCACCAAGGAGGGATCCTAAAGCTGCTTCCTCTTTGCGGTTTCTTGCAGTTGGCTTTGGCAGTTGAGGCTCTCTGCACTTCTCCAGTTGTGTTTGTGGGGTGTTTTTGCTCACTGCCTTGTGAAATAAGCGAGGCTCCCCAAGGGCAGAGGACTTTCTCTTCACGTCTCTGCTTCACTTCTAGTCTGTCCTGCGGAGGACACACTCTGGGGACCGGTGCCTCCCTTCCCGCAGTTCTGTGGTGACGGATGGGACCGAGCTGGCATTCACTGGCGCAGCAGAGGATGGAACCAAGGCGGAGGTTGTGCGTCCAGGTGAGAGGGCTGCTTGGGGTGGGTGGTCACCACTGAGGCAGACCCCCCACTGAAGCTGAGAGGCCACCCCTGCCCAACCGGGCCAGAGCAGGGCAGAAGATTTGTGTGGGACATGTACTCCTGCCCCTGACCGGCTTCCTGCCTCTTGTGGGCCTAGTGACCAGGGAGCTGCCTGCCTTCCTGGGTGGTGCTGAGTGGAGCCCTTCCTGCCTTCAGAGTCTTGGTGGGTGGGACTTTCTCTCTGCTTTTTTGCAGAACCCTCAGGAGGGCCCCCACCCTGAAAGGTGCAGCCTCTGAACTGGAAGGCCATCTACCCGGAGCCAGCTGAAGCCATGCAAGCAGCAGTCAGCAGCACCTCTCCCACGAGAAGGGCTCAGAGATCTCAGCCCAGCACGCAGCACTCTGAAAGCAGAAACAAGTGCCCATGGAGGCTGGAGGCTGAGAAGGCGGCAGCTCCCCCCCCATGTCAGTCCTGCCCCCCCCAATCAAGAGAGATTCAAAGGCCTCTGTAGCAGCTGTGCCCTTCCCACCCCCCAGCTCGCCCATCCCTCTCCTGGCACTCTAGTGGCTCTGAGCTGCTTGCCCAGTGCTCTCAGCTTCCTGGCAGTTTGCAGCCAGCCAAAGAACGCACTCTGAACGCCACAAAGAACCCTTGTGGCGGGTGCAGCTCTTGCTTCCTTCTCTGTCCCTAGGTAGTGGGTGCCCATCAAGGACTGGGCTGGCATTTCCCTGGGCACAGCAAGGGCCCTCCCCTCCACAGGCTCATCCTTCTGGTGCTAGCCCCCTTTCCTGCCAGTTCCCTACCTGCAGCACCACACGCCACAGGAATGCCTGCCCAGACCCCCCCAGCATGCTGGACACCCTCTTCCCATGAGCCAGGCAGAAGAGCTGAGTGGCTGTCTGGCCAGGGCTGCCCTTAGCAGGGACCAATAAAGTCTGGAGTCTACCAATAGTCCACTGCCTGCCTCCCTGGTCTGAAACAGGAGGGGGCTTCCTCCAGGGTCTGCAAGGCCTCTGGCGTGGCTGCAGGGCGTGGGGGGCAGCAGGGGCCAGGCGCGGTGGTGCCTGCAGCGACCGTCCAGGGCCCCGCCCTCGACGACGGCCCCGCACAGCCAAGGAGGCTGCGCATCGTCCTCGGGAGACCCCCGGCGGGGCGCCCCTGGCTGCAGCCTGAGTCGCTCGCAGCAGCGCTGGTGCAGCCCTCCTGCTGCGGGGGCCGGGAGCACCAGCGCCCGAGGAGCGGCCTGCAGCTCCCTCCCGCCCGGCCGGGCCCCCCTCGGCGCGCCGGCGCCCCGTCTCCGCGGGGCCCACCCGCTTCCTTGCCCACCGTGGGCGCGCCGGGCAGCAGGCGGTGGGGGCGAGGGCAGGGGCCGCCCGCGGGCTCCTTTCTCCTCCAGGGCCCGGGCGGGGTGGCAGCCAGCGGGCCGCCCCGGACGCGTCTTTCCGGCTGCCGCTGCGAGCAGCGCCCCTCCGCGCCCGGCCGTGGCCTCCGGCTCGAGGCCCGCTCTCGGCCCCCGTGGGAGAGGACGCGCCCTGCGCAGCACGTGCCGGGGCGGAGGCGCGAGGCGGCGGCTCCCCTCCTCGCCTGGCCTTCCGGGCGGGCGCGGAGGCTGCAGCGGGGCCCGTCGCTGGGCGGGGAGGGAGGCCGGGCCGGGCCGGGCCGGGCGACACCTCTCCGGGAAGCGGCCCTGCAGGGGGGCGGGAGCCCCGAAGTGCCGGACCGCGCGTGCGGCGGGAGCAGGGGGAGCGCCTGGGCCGCCGGAGCCTCGGCGTCGTGCGCGGCTCGTGGCCGGAATGCGCGCCTGGCCGGCTGGAGCTCCCGGAGAAGCGGGGACGGGCCGCCCAGGGCCTTCTCTGCTGCTGCCCGCGAGGGGTCCGCCCTCTTGCGGCTCGGACGCCTGGGCAGGGGCAGGGCCCGGTCCCGAGGGTGCCCCCGCGCACGACAGGCCCCAAGGCGGTCCTGCGGCCTGGCACGGGCGGGCTCGCGAGCCCTTGCCGGGCGCAGGATCACAGAGCAGCGCGAGCCGACCTCCCGCGGGCAGAACCCCGCGTGTTCCGCGTCTGGACTTTCTGACGCGCCACTGAGGGCGGGTCCTCCTGGGTGGGGAGCCGGTGGGCGAACGGGCTGGTCTGAAGGGGGCCACAGGCTGAAAACGGAAACTAATGAATGACTTTAATCTTTATCTGTGTTGCATCCTTGTGTGACGGGGGGGCGGGGGGCGGAACCCCATAAGAGCTCCTAAGGGAAGCCGGGGAAAGGCTGGGGTGGCTGCCTGGGCTGCATCTGCGGCCCTGCTCCTCTCCAGAGCCTGCCTGGGAAAGAAGTGCAGGGAGGTGCCTGGGCTGGGTGTTGCGTGACTGCCGAGGGAAGGGTGGAGCAGATGCTTCTGATGCCATTCTCCTTGGTGACACTGCCAAGACAAACAGAGGCTTTGGTGCCTGGTGGGAGGGCGCGGAGGCTGCTGTTGTTGCTGGGAGACCTTGGCACAGGAAACGGCCCCCTGCTGCCCGCTGCCCCTCCCAAGGAATAGGATCAGGGCCCAGAGACCGCGCCCTCGCCCCATCACAGCCTGCCTCCTCTGCATTTCCCTGCCCCAATGCGAGAGATCCTTTCAGTAGCAAGCCCGTGACAGCAAACAACCCGGCAACTCATCATTTCTTGGCTCCAGGACTGCTGGGGCAGCAGGCCAAGGTAGTTCCACAGAATTTCTCCACGCCCAGCCTGCAAAGCAGACCTTCCTGGGCATTGTAGCTGGGTACCATTGGGGGCGGCCCCTTGGTGCTGGGCCCTGCTGGGCATGCAGAAGGGCCAAGGCTTCTCCCACCCCCAGCAGCAGCACTCCCCAAAAGAGAGAAAGCAAGGCCCTTGAGAAGGTGGAGGGGGCAAGACCACTGCCAGCAGGGAGAGAGCTGGGGCAAAGGAGGAGTGGGGGAGAGTCAGGAGGGGGCTGCTGTGACTGGAGGGAAGCCTCTCGGCCTTTGGGGGCTTCCACCCAGAGAGTGAGACTAACCCGGAGAGCCTCCACAGCAGGCCCCGCCCAGCCCTTTGGCTTTCCTGACTCCCTGGTTCATGCCCTTCAAAGGGATGGGGGGGTCGCTCCCTCCTCCCTTCTGGACTGGCCCATCCCTGCCACCCACACTTGCTGTTGGCGTGGCTGGGCCTGAGCAAGATGCCCCAGTGGCCTGGCTCAGCACGAGGCCATGTTGGGTTCACATGACAGGCATATTTGCTTCTGCCTAGAGCAGGGAGTGCCAAGGAGGCTGGCGAGAAGCGTGTGGCAGGCAAGACAAGGAACCCAGCAGCTGGCACAGCTCCACCATGGGGTGGGGCGGAGAGGGGTGGGCTGGCAGGCCAGGCAAGATGACGATGGGATGAATCTCTTTGTTCTCCAGGCAGAGTCTGCCAGGCCAAGCTGACCAGGAGGCATTTTCCCCTGAGCTCATCCGAATGGAATCTGAGGGGGTGGCAGGGAAGGCCCTGGCTCCGGGAAACCGCTTCCCACTCTGCCAGTCTGGAAGCTGCTCCTCTGGCTTCAGGTTCAGAGCATCAGGCTCTGAGCACTTGCAGTAGCTGGGCCTCCTCAGTGCCTGCCTCTTCACCACTGTTCCTGCACACACACATACAGCCCGTGCTGTGCAAGCCCTTTGTCCCGGACCGAAGGAAAGACCACCAAGTCTGCCACCTGAGCTTGCCCCTTGCTCTGGTGGGAGGAAGGAATGGGGCAGCAGGCACCGACAGTGTCCCAAGCTCCTCTTCTGGCTCCCCCTTCTGCCCCAATCCAGGGAATGTCAGGGACTCCTGCCTGGTTACTTGTTTATATCCTGCCTTTCTGTTTCAACAACCAAAGAATCACTGTGGCTAACGAGTTTCAAGGCAACACAACCACAAAAGCAGACAGCTGGATAATTTTTAGAGGGCAACAGCAAGCCGGAAGAAAAATGTCCCATCCATCTCCCCCATACCTGAGAGCCAATCGGGAGGGTTCCGTTTTCCAGTCGGTGGAGATGGTGCCCCAGAGCTGAGAAACTGGTGGCACCTGCAGGAGGGCCCCCCCAGGTGGCCGCAGGGGCAGGCCATCCCATATGGGAGAAGGCAGTCCCTAGGCTACCATGGCCCTAAGCCGTGCAGGGCTTTTGCAGAAAGCCAGCCCTTTGGCTCATGCTCAGAAGCAACTTGGCAGCCAGTGCAGGTGGACTGTTGATCTGCATGGCCACCACCAGGGCTCTGGCATCCTGCATTGGCGGTTTCCAGGTAGGTTTGAGAGGCAGCCCCGTACAGTGCCGTATTGATGTCACCACAGGGCACGAACCACAGTGATCAGGGCTAACCCAGGTCAGGTCGCAGCCGGGCAAAGGCAGCCTGTCCTCTGCCACCACCTGGGGATCCAGGAGAACCCCTAGGCTGCAGACTGGTTGCTGCAGAGGGAGTGTCACCCCCCCCCTCCCTGAACAGGCTGCTCATCCAAGACCTGCATCACAGGTCTCCAATCCAAGAGGACCTCTGTTTTGTCTGAATTTAATTTCAGCCTGTTTGTGTTCCACCAGGCCCCTGCTGATCCCAGACATCAGTGATGGGTTTCCACTGGTTGCATTCCATGTACTGCTGATAACCAACCCCAAATACTGCAGTGATCCTTCCCAGAAGTTTTGTGTAGATCTTAAATAACTGGGACAAGACGGAATCCACAAGTCCCCAGCCAGGTCGTCCACTGGGGTAACCAAAACTGTTTCTGCCCAAAACTCGAAGCCAGACCACAAGGGGCTCAGATAACCCATTTCATCCAGGAGCCCCTGCGCCACCATCACTCACCACCACTCACCCCATCACCTGACCCAGAAACAGAAGGAGAGAGACTGTCTGATAGTTGTTCAATATTATCAGGTCTGATGAATGAAGATCACGTGGCTAGAGGTGCCATGTTTTCCCCAGTGCCGGCTTCATTGAATTCATTCATTCATTCCCCTTGCCTGGTATCCCAGTTGCCACCAGGCTCTTGCGCCCACCTGTGTAGCACTGGGATGTGCTTGTAGATACACCAAGTGCCAGAGTGGGAAGGGACTTTGGAGGCCACCTAGTTCAGTCTGGGGCTCAACTCAGGTGACTGTAGCATCCCTAACACGACCCTCCAGTCTCTGCTAGAAAACCTCCAAAGAGGAGCACCCCCCCCCGCCAGGGCCTAGGAGAGGGGGTAGAGGGGTTATGTGTACCTGGGCCCAGGGTAAAAAGAGGGGCCCAGAAATGTCCTGGGATCTGACATTTTCCTATCCACTCAGATGGGGCGCTGGGGATACTGCCCTGAGCAGGCGGCTGCAGCTGCTGGCCAGCCAACTATGCTGGGCCGAGGTCCATTTATGCATACATGACACCCCTTAACACAGTGTCCAGTCCAGGAGGAAGCTGGTCTGCCACAGGCGCTCGTTGGCTTGTGGATCTGCTTGCCACGAAGGAGTGGAGCGGAGCTCAGGGACACGGCTGAGGGACTGCAGCTGCTGCAGAAGGACGTTTTGGTGCAAATGGGACGCTTCATATGGAGCCTCAACAGGAGCTTTACTTTAACAGAAGCCTCAATAGGATGATGCTCATTTTCTGCAATGATGTTATCTATTTATAGATTTTAGAAAGATTTGGGAGTGTTTTTGCTTTTCTGTATGACTGTATCTCGCTGCCGATGCCACCTGCGTGGGCAGGCCTGGGCTCCAAAGACTTTTCCAGCTGGCTCCCCCCTCCCCCACCCTGTTTTGCCCCTCCCTGCCCCATTCTGCTTGCCTGTCACCACCCTCTCCCACTCTGTTTCATCCCTCCCCCTCTGCAAAGGGGCCCCAAAGAAACTTTGTACCTCCTGATAAAATCCCCCCCCCCCACTGAACCAGGCAGCAGGCAGCTCCACTTCCAGACAGCTTGGACAGTTAGGAAATTCAGCCTTGTGCCTAGCCCAAATTTACTTCCCTGTAGTGATACCAGGAGTCCTCCAAGACACCTGCGACATGCACAGGCAGGAGCAGCTGCTCCATGTGCAGGAACTGTGTGTAGCAGCTCCTGGCAAACTCAGTGGACTGGGCAGGAATGAGGAGGGAGGCCAGAATGTGGGTGCAACATGATATGGTGTCACTATGGGCATAAACATCCCCAAAACAGGGTGGGGCAAGTGGAAACTATCACACACACCCAGGCCACACGCCCAGGCCCAAAACGTTGACAGTCTCAATGAGGAAGAGGAAATCCTTGCCGGGAGAAAGGGGAGGCACACAGGCAGCAGCTCGAGGGGAAGGAAGGGAGGCAGGTGGACTCCAGACCATCTCTCCCTGTCCACTTGGTACTCTTGGAAGCAGTTGGGAGGGGGGAGGGAGCAGTGATCTCCAGCCTCTTGGGTGGGAGAAGGTGTTGCCTGCGGCTGCCAGGCTCCCCAACTCACACTCACAGGGAGCAGGAAGAGGGACAGAGCACCAACTGGAATGGCTCTGCTGTATAGTGGGTCCATGCGAATAAGGAAGACGTGGATATAACGGCTCAATACGTTTATTCCATCTTCAGAACAGGACCTGGCAATGGAGCTGACACAACCTGGCAAACACCCCTGGCTTTCATACCCTTTCGCTCTGCCCAGACTCCCCGTGACTGGTGCAGTTGAAGCATTAACTAGAGGGCCAATCGGATGGTAGGATTTCGATCCATCACCCCATTGGCCAGCCAGAAGTCTGGGCCAATCAGTTATGCAGGATATCGATCCTGCATCACTTGCATACATAGCAGGCTGCATTGCCGGCAGGCTGGAGAGGGCAGCGGGCAGATCTGGGAAGCCGGACTTGTTCACTGCCGCTTCAAATTTGCCGCCTGCTGCAATGCTTTTATGAACCTGCCTTTTTATGAACAGGATTTTTTGACAGTCACCTGTCCTCTGGTGGCTCCAGGACCAGCTGCTCTAAGGCACAGTCATTTAGCATGTCAAGGAATCCGGTTTCTCTTTCATGACCAGAACACAATTCGACCCAGTCGATATGAGGATAATTGAAGTCCCCTTCGATTACAACCCTGTCCCTCCTTGTCACCTCCCTGATCTGTTTCCTCATTTCAAGGTCCCCATCAGATTTCTGGTCTGGAGGACGATAGCACGCCCCCAGTATTACATCGCTCCACAGGCCTGGTAATTGAACCCACAGAGATTCTACGGTGGAGTCGGACCTGCCTTCAGTCTCTATTTTGCTGGATTCTATCCCTTCCTTAACATAAACGGCCACCCCACCTCCAACACGCCCCTCCCTGTCCCTCCTGTAGAGTTTATAGCCCGGGATTGCAGTATCCCATTGATTCTCCACATTCCACCAGGTTCCGTTATGCCCACTACACCAAAGTTTTCTTTAGTCACCAAACATTCCAGTTCTCCCACCTCCGCTCAGAGACTTTGGGCATTTGCATAAAAGTAAATGTACCTGGAATCCCCCAGGATGAGCTGCTTATTAGCTCCTTTGTCCACACATCCTCTCATTGTGCCAAGCAGTCTATCACATCCCATCATGCTTCCATTCCCAGTTTCTTCTCCTACTCTGTCTTTACCTTGTTGTTCTCTAACCTCCCCATTCTTGTCCCATAGGAATGAGGAGTCCCAGACCGGATGCCCCTCGGCTCCTGTCGGCCTTCCCCCAGGGATCAGTTTAAAAGCTGCTCTGCCACCTTTTTAATGTTATGCGCCAGCAGTCTGGTTCCATTCTGGTTCAAATGAAACCCATCCCTCTTGCACAGGTCCCGCTTGTCCCAAAACATTCCCCAGTGCCTAATGAATCTAAACCCCTCCCCCTACACCACTGTCTCATTCATGCATTGAGACCTCTGATCTTCGCCTGCCTAGCTGGCCCTGCGTGTGGAACAGGTAGCACTTCTGAGAATGCTACCTTTGGGACCCTGGCTTTCAGCTTCCTACCCAATAGCCTAAATTTAGCCTGCAGGACCTCCTGGCTACACATTCGCATATCATTGGTGCCAACATGTGCCACAACCACTACCTCCTCCCCAGCACTCTCTACCAGCCTGTCTAGACAAAAAGTGATGTCCTCCACCTTCGCACCAGGCAGGCAAGTTGCCATGCGGTCCTCACATCCGTTGCAACCCCCCTCTCTATGTTCCTGATAATTGAATCACCCACTACAAGAAGCCCTCCCCACTATAGCCTATATGTGAAGTTTTGACTTTTTGCCCGAATGTGCATGACTTTACACTTACTTACATTGAAACGCATCTGCCATTTTGCTGCCCATTCTGCCAGTCTGGAGAGATCCTTCTGCAGCTCCTCACAAACACTTCTGATCTTCACCACTAGGAAAAGTTTGGTTTCGTCTGCAAACTTAGCCACCTCACTGCTCACCCCTGTCTCCAGGTCATTTATGAAGAGGTTGAAGAGCACCGGTCCCAGGACAGATCCTTGGGGCAAACCGCTTTTCACCTCTCTCCATTGTGAAAATTGCCCATTGACACCCACTCTCTGTTTCCTGGTCTTCAACCAGTTCTCAATCCATGAGAGGACCTGTCCTCTTTCCCTGACTGTGGAGTTTTCTCAGCAGCCTTTGGTGAGCGACCATGTCGAACGCCTTCTGAAAGTCCTGGTATATAATGTCCACGGGTTCTCCCACATCCACATGCCTGTTGACCTTTTCAAAGAATTCTAAAAGGTTTGTGAGGCAAGACTTACCCTTACAGAAGCTGGGCTGATTCTCCCTCAGCGAGGCCTGTTTGTCCATGTGTTTTGAGACTCTTATCTTTGATGAGGCATTCCACCATCTTACCCAGTATAGATGTTAGGCAGACCGGCCTATAGTTTCCCGGGTCCCCCCTCTTTCCCTTTTTAAAGATCAGCGTGACATTTGCTATCCTCCAATCTTCTGGCACCGTGGCTGTTTTGAGGGACAAGTTGCATATTTTAGTCAAGAGATCAGCAACTTCATTCCTCAGTTCCTTAATAACTCTTGGACGGATGCCATCAGGGCCCGGTGACTTATTGATCTTTAATTTATCAATGAAGTCTGAAACATCTTCTCTTTCAAGCTCCATCTGACTTAATTCCTTGGTCAGGAGGGGCCGTTCAGGCAGCGGTATCTGCCCGAGGTCTTCTGCTGTGAAGACAGTTGCAAAGAACTAATTCAATTTCTGTGCCATCTCTAAGTCTCCTTTTATCTCCCCTTTCCCTCCCTCACCATCCAGAGGGCCAACCGCTTCTCTGGTGGGTTTCCTGCTTCTAACATATTTGAAGAATATTTTATTATTCCCAAATAATAAATAATTATTATTTTATTATTTTGTCCCCGTGATCCTTCTCTGTCTGCCTCAGCTTCTCCAGGTTGGCTCCCAAGGCTTTAAGGGAGCAGAAGCACCCCCCTGAGTCCCTGTTGCTCCTTGCACCGAGGACACACCCATGGCTTATGCCCCAGAGGTACATAGTTGTACATGTGACACTTGAGGTTATATATGGAGGGGGCACCTGGATTTGAACCAGGTGCCTCTTCCTCTCACAGGCACACACACAAGGAACGGGGGGGGCATTTGAGTGAGGGGCTTGGAGCCCATGGAACAACAGGGGGCGAAGCTGTACGCCTCCTCCGTGGGAGGTATCCCAAGGGAGACATTTCCTCCTGCAGTCCTCAAGCAGAGAGAGTCCCAATGCCCCCCCCCCCCCCGCTGCTGCAGGCATGATGTGGGCATTGCTTCTGCAGATGAGTTCAAAGTCATCCCCCCCCCCCCACAGCCTCGTTTGCCTGCATTTGCCAGAATTTCCTTGTGCCTGTTGTGCTGGGTGGCTTGTTGAACAGCAGCCATTGTTTCAAAAAGCCAGGTAGGGAAATCAGCCCCCTCCTTCCAGGTGAGCTGCAGTCTCAGGCATGGTGGGGGGGGGGGAGGCTCTGCCTATGACCTTCAAGGCTGAGGAAGAGAATGTTTCTGTCAGGCCTGTGTCTTGTTGTGCCCTGTGGACAGTCCTGTTTCTTCTTACAGTTTCCGGATCCCCCCCCCAACTTGCCTGTGGCACTTTTGGCCTATAGTGCTCAGTCCGCTTGTTTCTTTGAGGCCAGCTTGTAAAGGAGGAAGCCCCCCCCCCAGGGCCTGACTTGCCCAGGGAGCCCACCCACCACCAAGCTCTTCCTTGAGCATGTCCTCTGAGGGATCCAGGCTCCCCACCCCCTGAGCATGCAACAGCAGTGGTGGCATCCTGGCCTAGGAGGCACCCTTCACACATGTGGAAGGGAGTGCCACGGCTTCCTGCTTAGGGTCCAGGCAGGCCGTCAGCAGAATCTCAAGCAAGGAGAGGGGGGAGGGAGTTACCCCAGGGGAGCTGAGCCATCGAGGCAGGGGAGAGATGGGCAGAGACAAGTGGCTGCCAGAAAGGGGGGCTTCAGTGAAGCCTGGAGCCGGGGGGGGGGACCTCAGAAGACCAGCACTGAGTGAAGAGAGGGCACTGCCTGGCACAGTCTGGCCAGGAGAGCTTTCCATGGCTCAGCCTGTCTGCACTGACTGGTTGCAACAAGGAATCGTCTCTGCCCGGCCCGGAGGGTGGCCCCTTCAGCGTGCCAAGCAGGGGTGCTGTGGCCTTCCTTCCACAGCATCGCTGGAACACACCTTCAGCAGGGGCTGCCCACAGCCTGGCAGGAGAGGCGCTGGCCCAGGAGGTCGGAGATGGATTGCCTGAGCCTGCAGCGGAAAGGACTGCGGTTGCTCCACCTCTGGGGAGGCACTCACAGAAAAAAGCCAGGGGAGGTGGATTAGGCCCTGGGTCATGGTGTGTGTGTGTGTGTGATGCCATCTAGTCCAGCTTGGCAGCCGCGATCTCCTGCTGATCGAGAAGTGAGCCCCAGGTAAACCTAACCAAAGGAAACCCTTTTCTGGCACAGGCATGAGAAAAGCCAGGGACGCAATTCAGTGATGTTCCTGGGGAGAGGCCAGGGGGGCAAATGCCCCGGGGTGTCATGCCTGTGAGGCCTGTGGGGTAGCACCTCCGCCCACCTGCCCCCTGCAGCCATGCCACTGCGGCCTGCCCTCTGGGGTCCTTCGAAAGCCACGGAGGCCTCACACGGCATCCTTTGGCCCTCCCCAAGCCTTCTGAGGCCTCTGGAGGGTCCTTAAACATTTTGCCAGAAAAACAGAAGTAATGCTTAAAGGCCCTCCAGAGGCTTCAGAAGGCTTCTGGAGAGCCAGACCAGCAAGGAGGGGAAAGGCAGTCTCCTGCTGGGGGGGGGGGGGCATTCTGCGGTCCTGGCTCCAGACAACACATGGGCCAGGATGACACGCAATTTGTGTGCCTGGCTGCATCTCCAGCCGGGGGCTCTCAGCAACACAGGCCATCCTGGCAGGAGAGTCCTGCCTGTCACTGCATTTCCCTGGAGAGGCCTCTGGCCCAGGCCAAATGTGCAAAACCCCATGTGGAAGTGGGCACTTGCCGCGGAACAAGGGCCAAAAGTGCATGTTTGACTGGAAACTCAAGCAGGCGTTCCTGAGCAGTGTTTTTCACCTCATACATGGTGTCTACATATGTTCCCACTTGGATTCTGTGAGTTGTGAACGACAGCCCTGCGGGTGCAGAGAACTACCTGTCAAGCCCCCCTCCGGCAGCACATGCACTAAAATTGGTTAGCATGGCCCCTGCACCAGCATGACACACAAATTCACGAAGCACTCTGTAGCTGCACGTCTGGTGGGGGCCTCAGACGCCTCTGCCCCAGGCCCTCCCCAGCCCCTCCTCACATGGCTTAAACTCTTCACGTTTCAGGGGGGCTTCCTTCCCTCCTGCGCTTCCTGTCAATCCCAGTGGCTCCGCTGGCCCTCCAGTTCCCACAACTGCTTGTCTGCGCCTGCTGCTGCTGCTGCTGCAGAGGCCTGTCTCGGCCCTGCTCTGCCTTCCAGGGCGCTTGTCTCTGCAGGCTCTCACCTTCAAGGTGTCGCAATCCTTTTTGTCTGCCAGTTCACCAGGCAAGGCGTCAAGATAGTTACGCCCCAATGACCAGAAAGCTGAACACAACAGCAAAAGAACACACACTTCTGGGGGGGGGGGGCCTGTGAATGCTGGCAAGAGAAACCTGCTCTCCGCCCGCAGCAGAAGCCTGCTCTCTTCTTGCCTCTTCGGTAGCTGTCGCCAGTTGCGCTGTTGCAATTTTGCTGCCTTGATTCCAAGGAGTTCTTCACTTCCGTGTCCTTTACCTGCAGCCGTTCCCAGTCCTTGCAAACTTGGAGCAGGGCTCCAGTCAGGACCGACTCCAGCAGGCAATGCACACACACACACAGGTACTCACTTGCAGATTCCCCCCATGCACTGTCCTCAGTGCCCCCCAGATGTTCTGTGAAGACCTTCCAAGATTAGACCAAAAGGGGCCCCTTGGGCCATCAGCCAGCCAGGCGCCTGCAGGAAGCCCGCAAGTGGCAGAGCGTGAAGGCAGTGGCCCTGCCCCACTGAAAGCAGTACTCAGGGGAATGTCACCTCTCTTTAGACAGCTGCTCAGACAGGCGTGTGGTGCGATACAAGGAAGTGACGGGTTCCTGGGCGTGGAGGCGCCAACATGCCAACCTGTCAATGAGCAGCACTTAGTGGTGCCGTCCCACCTCCCCCCCCCCGCCTCTCCAGAAAGAGGGACAGGCAGCCAGCGAGAAGACCTGCTGGGCCACTGTGTGGACACGCCTTGGGTGCCAGGCTGCCTCAAGGAACGCTGCAGGGCTGGCCATCAGCGCTGCAGGACCTTGGAGAGATCCACGTGGGCCACGTGACCTGGTAGGGAACCCCTGGCTTGCCCGCCTTGCGTGGGGCCACCTCCAGCTGCCGACCCACACAGGGGCCACGCCCTCGAAGGCCTCTTCACCGCCTCTTGCCCCCCCGTCTCAGGGAGTGGACCGGATGTCCCCAGCAGGCCAGCACCCAAACCCTTGGTGAGCCTCTGGGGCGGGGATGCTGGCCCTTGCTGCGCCCCCCACTCCTTCCTACAACTGACATTGGTGAGGAGGCTCTGACCGGCTCCTCCGTCTCTGCGTCGGGGTCTTGGGTGACTTTCCCCATCAGCAGCAGCTTCTACACTCTCCATCTGCCCAGCGCACATCGAAAAGCACGGACCCTTTTGCCCTGCTGGACAGTTTCTTCTCTTGAAAGAAGCATTCTTAGCCAGTGGCTTCCCCAGAGATTTCTCCCCACCCCCCTATTTCGGATCAGAACTTTTTGTTCCTAATTTTTAGCCTTTTACTCTTCCTGCCGAAAATGAAACTGATAAGAACATTTCCCCAGCCCCTGGGAGCCACTTCACAACCCACTCGAGTGGGCCCTCCTTGTCCGTGGGCGTGGCCTCCACGGGTCTGAGCAGCCATGGAAGCTGAGCCCGACCCTCAGAGGGGCTCCCAGATGTGACCAGAAGCCACTCCCGCCTTCTGGCTGCGTCCGGGAGGCGTTCTGAGGCACGGGGAGGCTGTGCGACTTCTGGAAGGCCCGGGGCAGCCTCCAGATTTTGTGACACCGGCACCCTGGACCCCCAGATTTTGTTAGCTGAGATTTCAGTATTGGGGGTCATAGAATTAGGGGTGACCTGCAAGGTCATCAAGTCCAAGCTCCTGCCTGTAGCAGGAACTCCTCCTAGAGCATCTGTTGGGGACAGAAAACAAAGACTTGGCTGGAGTGAGGAGCTGGCTGCTTATTAGGACAGCTTGGGACAGCATCCCCTGGTGGCTCGGGGAAGCTGGCCACTTCGTGAGCAGCTTCCAAGTCATAGCCAGGGTTTTGGGGGCAGATCATCCAGTTTCTTATGGGATACAGTAGGGGCTTGTTTTGCCAAATCCCAATCCACTGAGCCTTGGAAACCAGTCCACTCAATCAGAGTTGCCAATAAGCCAAGTTACAGTCCAAAGTCAGGTTCCAGGTAGGTCAGTCCAGTCCGTCAGGGTATCCAAATCAAAGTCCAAAGCCAAAGTCCAGTCACAATCCACAGTCTGATTCCCAGTTCAATAAGCCAAGTTAGTCTCCTCTCCAACCTGCACTCCTTCTATCACCCACCAAAAACCTTTCTGCCTCAGGTGCTCCCTATATACCTGAGGGATCTCCTTATGCTCTAGTGGCTGCAGCTGTGCAGCACACCTCCAGCTACCACCTGGGCTTCAATCCTGCATTTACTCAGAGCAAGGGGCACCACACCCTATCTCCTCGGTAATATCTTCCGCAATTCCAATACAGGGCTTTCTTCATTAACAACTAGATCAACTATAGCAGAATTACCAGTACGATCCGATTCTAAGACATCACACGCACAGACCCTTGCCCAGGTACTGGCCATGTCCTGTCCGCCTGACCCGGGCAGGGTCCTTGGAGTTCAGTAACTGATGCCATAAGTTCATTAGCTGGCCCAGCAGCTTTCAAAACACATGACACAGACAATACGGATTCCAAGTTGCCAATACGGATTCTGAGTTTTCTGGGAAATAAACCTGATTTCTCCCATCCATCTCCAGTAGGTGCCGGTCCAGCCTCTCCTGAGTCATGGAACTGATTGTCCCCGACCCCTGGGTCCTCTGTATATACCGCACAAATGCAAAGCGGAAGAGGCAGGGGCGTTCCTTCCCAGGCACTGTGGCCTTTAGCCGACAGGGCCCCTTCTCCAGGCTTTTCAACTGCTGTGTAAGCAGTGGGAGAGCTCTGGGGCAGGTTGTCATCAGTATGCAGATGAAAGCCGGTAACATCTGACGGTTTCTGCTGAAACCACCAACCATCTCCTCCCAGTCAGACTGACAGGGCTCCCCACTGCCTCTTGCCCTCTCTGCTGGGTGCATCCAGGCAGATCCTCTCACTGACCGGATGCTCATTGTGCCTCTCCTGTCTGAAAGCCTGTCCTCGGACGTTCTTTTCCAGCCTGTCTGCTCATACCTATGAGGTTTCCACAAGGGGAGTCTCTCTCTCTCTCTCTCTCTCTCTCTCTCTCTCTCTCTCTCTCTGTGGGGGTCCCTGAGATCTGTCATTCTCACCCTACAGGTCCTCCCTGAGTGACCTCAACAAGCCCCATGGCTTGCAGTACCACCTGCAGGCTGATCACACTCAAAAGAAAAGGAGCGTTCAGGGGCCTCGTAGAAGCATCACTTCTCAGAGTGCTCCTCCACAGTCCAGTCTCCTTCAGAAAGGCTGCGGCAATCTCCAGAACCAGCTTCTGAAAATCTGATGACCACACTTGCCTCTTTACTTTGGCTGCACCTATGGGGTAGGTTCTCCACTGCCACTAGGACAGCAAGATCCAGGTTGTGTTTCCACCCATTCACTTGTCTGGGGTCTCTCTACTAACCAGCAGCCCTCACACTGAGCTCCCTGAGGAGGGAGGGAGGAGCACATAGGGAGATGTTCATTTCCCAGGTTTCAAGGCCACATAAGAACAGCCCCACTGCATGAGGCCATAGGCCCATCTAGTCCAGCTTCCTGTATCTCACAGCGGCCCACCAAATGCCCCAGGGAGCACACAAGACAGCAAGGGACCTGCATCCTGGTGCCCTCCCTTGCATCTGGCATTCTGACATAGCCCATTTCTAAAATCAGGAGGCTGCACATGCACATCATGGCTTGTAACCTGTAATGGATTTTTCCTCCAGAAACTTGTCCAATCCCCTTTTAAAGGCATCTAGGCCAGACGCCGTCACCACATCCTATGGCAAGGAGTTCCACAGGCCAACCACACGATGAGTAAAGAAATATTTTCTTTTGTCTGTCCTAACCCTCCCCACACTTTAGTGGATGTCCCCTGGTTCTGGTGTTATGTGAGAGTGTAAAGAGCATCTCCCTATCCACTCTATCCATCCCCTGCATAATTTTTTATGTCTCAATCATGTCCCCCCTCAGGCGCTTCTTTTCTAGGCTGAAGAGGCCCAAACGCCTTAGCCTTTCCTCATAAGGAAGATGCCCCAGCCCCGTAATCATCTTAGTCACTCTCTTTTGCACCTCTTCCCACTATGTCCTTTTTGAGATGTAGCAACCAGAACTGGACTCAATACTCCAGGTGTGGCTTTACCATCGATTTGTACAATGGCATTATAATAGTAGCTGTTTTGTTCTCAATACCTTTCCTAATGATCCCCAGCAGAGAATTCTTCCTTTGTGGTATACACCTCTGCTGGGCCTCTATTACTGTTGATTTGAGCAACCTCCATGCTCTCTGTAGAGACTGGACTCTTTTTACCTTCCCTTTCAACCTCCTTCTAACCAGCCTCCTCATTTGAGGGAAGTTCGCCCGTCGGAAGTCAAGGGTTTTTGTGAGAGATTTGCCCGGTATTCTTCCCCCGACGTGCATGTCGAAACGGATCACAACATGATCACTGTTCCCCAATGGCTCAGTAACATTGACATCTCTAACCAGTTCCTGAGTACCGCACAATATTAACTCCAGAGTCACCTGTCCTCTGGTGGGCTCCATGACTAGCCGCTCTAAGGCACAGTCATTTAGCATGTCAAGGAATCTTGTCTCCTTTTCCTGACCAGATCACAAATTGACCCAGTCAATGTGAGGATAATTGAAGGCCCCCGTGATTACAACCCTGTCCCTCCTTGTCACCTTGAAATCCTCATTTCAAGGTTTCCTCATTTCAAGGTCCCCTTCTGGTTTCTGGTCTGGAGGGCGAAACAGCAGCTCTCCAGCAGCTGAGGATCGGTGCACACGGCCTCTGACCATGGCAGTCTCATCCAGTCACCAGGACCAGCAGTCAGCAATGGAAGGACTGAGCAGGCGCGCCTTCTTGCCTGAGCAACGTGCGTGAGGGCTGCACTCAGCCTGGGGCCTCAGAGCCTTGGAGAAGCCACTCTTCCCGCATGCTCCTTTTGGCTTCTGCAGCTGCTGCCCTCTTGCCACAGCCCTGAAGTGCCGGGGCCCTCTCTGAGCCTTCAAGCAGCACCGCACTGCCAGGTGTGGGCGGTGTGAGGAGCTGTGGAGGCAGGCACAGGTGTGCCGATCCTGCACCGTCAGGGATGGGCCAATGTGTCAGCAGCCCAGGGCGGGGACAGGCTGCAAAAACTCAGGCTCACCCCAGTTCGGTGCAGCAGGCGCCAGCAGCAGGAGGAAGTGGAAGAGCAGCCGAGCAGCAACCAGGTAAGGCTGGGGAATGCGGGGCCAGCAACAGCCAGCACTGGGGCGCAGGTGCCCTTGGCAGAGGTGTGGCTGGGATGCGCTCTGAGGGCTGCACGCGAGCCCAACCCCAGCAGACCCCCCTGTCTCATGCCTCTCGCTGTCCCCCACCGCCACCCACTCAGCGTTGCTCCTTGCACAGTGCCGGCCCCCTCTGCAGAAGCAGGTGAGTACTGGGAGAGGAGCAGCTGCTCCCGCAAAGCCTCCTGCCTCTCCTGCTCCCTGAGGCCAAGCGAAGGGAGGGAGCTCTCTCCCTTTGGAGGCTGCGACTGTCCGGGCAGTGAAGGACTGAAAGGCAGAGAGAGATTCTCGCAGGCAGGGGAGCACTTCTGGGGCTTGGCATCAGGTTCTCAGTTGGGGGCTGCTGTGCAATCGGTGCCCAGGTGGCGGCTGCGGCACTGAGCACCATTCAGCAGCTGCAGGAATCAGTCCCTCTTCCCCCCTAGATGAGAAGAGTCTGGCTACAATTATTCCTGCCTTGGTAACGTCCAAATTGGGCTACTCCAGTGCTTTCCAAACTGTTGGTCGGGACACACTGGTGGGTCGCAACCTGATTTTTGGTGGGCCTCCAGAGGCTGATTGAAAGATCGGATAACTAATTGCCTCAAATCCTGAGACTGTTCAAAACTCAGATACTGCAGCTGCTGACTGCACTACAAAGAGCTCAGCTCCTGCAGTTTACAAGCAGGTGTAAATATAAATGTTTGAGGGTCTTTTTCTGATTATTATTACTTATAAAATATTATTTCTTTATAGATCTCCTTTTTTTAAAGTCTGGTAAATGTAGGGTGCAATCCTGCCCTCCACTTGGGCCAGTGCAAGTCCCTTGCGCCAGCCCAGGAGGGTTGCAAACATGCCGTAAAGCACATTTGCACCCCCTCAGGAGTAAGCTGGACAAGCTTCCTTGGCGAGCATTGTGTCAACCCGACTGGGCCAACGCAAGGCTGTGGGGTGGGCAAGGAGGAGCGGGAGGGAGGCGGGAGGGAGGGAGGCATTCTAGGGCAGGGGAAGGGTGGCCCCAGGAGCAGGTGGGTGGGGAGCAGGAGGCAGGACTGGGATCCAGCACTTATGCTGGATCCCCATTCCCAGGAAGTTCAGAGCGGCTTCAAGCCACTCCCCACTGCTCAGACTTGTGCCACCTCTGGAGGTGGCGCAAGTCCAAGGAGACCCATAGGGGCAAAGGTGCCTTACCCGGAGGTAAGGGGGAAAGTTTCCCCTTGCCTCTGGCTGAGCCACTTTGGGCCCTTAGCCTGCGCTGGATACAGTGCAAGCCTCTTGGCTTGACTGTTCCAGCGCAGGGTAGGATTGCGCCCCTTGGTTGGTGCCAACAGAGCAGCCATTTTCAACCACTATGCAGTGGCACATGGGTGTGCTGTGAATGGTCTGCGGGTGTGCCGTGGGACTTTGGGGGAAGGTCATTTATTAGTAGGGCCACTGGAGGATGTGAGCGCCCTGCTGGCAGTACAGTGTGCCTTGTCAATAGTTGAAAGACTGATGGTGTGCCTTGACCATTTTAGAACCTTGTCAGTGTGCCGCGAGACCAAAAGATTGAAAATCACTGCGATAGAGTGTCATTGTTAAAAGTGGGTCCCAGTGCTAAAAAGGGGAACTGCTGGACTACTGCAGTGCATTGTACATGGGACTGCCCCAAAAGACTGCTCCAAAGTCTGGTCTAGACTGCAGCTGCAGCTGTCCTGGGGACCGGGGCATCCCAGTTGGAGTGCACCCAATCAGTGCTACGAGAGCTCCAGGCACTGTTCATGGTGTCTGAGCTGATTTGCCTCTCACGCCCAGTCTGGCCCGGGCTCAGGGTGTCTGTAGGGTCCTGGGCTCCCATGTGAAGGGGCCTGTTCAACAAAAGCACCCTGTCGGTCACCCTCCTGCCTGGGGAGCAACTCCCAGGAGCCATTTGCACTGCTCCTTCTGTGCTGCCTGTCAGACACGGCTGGCCCTACCTGCTGGTGTCGCTCGCATTGGGCAGCAGATGGGGGAGCGGGAAGCACGTGTCTGCTGCCTCCCTCCTGCCAGAGCCAGACCCCTGGACCTTCCTCCGCCAAGCAGGTAATGCAGAGCACGTGGCAGAGGTCCTGCCCACATGCAGGGAGTGAGGGAAGGGGTGCCCAGTGCTCTAGGAATGGCGGCGGCAGCAGAAGTGCAGAAGGCATCACTCTTGGCCTGTCGCAGGCAGCCTGTGGCTCCAGCTGGCCAGGAAACCCACCCTCTGTACCAGCAATTTTCGACCTTTTTCATCTCATGGCACACTGACAAGGCACTCAAATGGTCAAGGCACACCATCAATTCCTGTGGCACACCTGTGGACAACTCATGGCACACCAGTGTGCCATGGCACAGTGGTTGAAAATGGCTGCTCTGTACCCTGCTGCCGCCGCCACCCTCGCTCTTCCTTAGCCAGTTGCCTTGTTATGCTCGCTGTTCTCTGACTGTCAGTTTCTCTTGTTTGCTGACGTGAGCCTTTGAAAGCCAGCCACTTGGCTCCTTAAGCAGTGATTCCCCAGCTGGACTCTGCAGGGCTGGGCAGGACCCAGGTGCTCGCTCTGGAACAGATGCCCACCAGTGTCCCAAGGCAGCTTGGCAGGGCAGAGGAACGCTCCTGTGCACACCCGCTGGTTTCCTATAATAATAATAATAATAATAATAATAATAATAATAATAATAATAATAATAATAATAATAATAATAATACTTTATTTCTATCCCGCCCTTCTCCCTAAAGGGACCCAGGGCGGCTTACAACATATTAAAAACAGATTAAAACATAATTTAACAAACAGATAAAAACATATTAAAAACACATTAACAGAAACCATAAAAACAGTAGTCAGATAAAAGTCAGAATAAAAAAGAGCATAAAACAGCAGTTCGTAGAGGAATCAGGCCTGTAAAAAAACAACTAAAAGATGTATAAAAGATGTTAAAGAGGCCATGAGGTCAGAAGGCTTGTTTAAACAGCAGGGTCTTCAGGCCTCGACGAAAAGTCTCAAGAGAGGGAGCCGTTCTCAAGTCAAGGGGAAGGGAGTTCCATAATGTTGGTGCCACTACTGAGAAGGCCCTGTTTCTTGCCGCCGCCCCACGTACCTCCTTAGGCGGTGGCACTTGTAAAAAGGCCCTCTCTGATGACCTGAGAGGATGAGCCAGATTGTACGGAAGTAGGCGATCTCTAAGATATCCTGGCCCGGAGCAGTATAGGCCTTTAAAGGTCAAAACCAGCACCTTGAATTGGGCCCGGAAATGAATGGGCAGCCAATGTAGCCCCCGGAGAAGCGGGCTGACAAGAGTCAAACCGCCTGCCTCCAGTAACCACACGGCCGCCGCATTCTGCACTAATTGCAGTTTCCGAACCGTCTTCAGGGGCAGCCCCACATAAAGCGTGTTACAATAATCTAACCTCAATGTCACCGTAGCATGGATCACCGTGGCCAGGTCTGCACGATCCAAGTACAGCCGCAGCTGGTGCACCAGCCGAAGCTGAGCAAAGGCCCCCCTAGCCACAGCCGCCACCTGGGAATCCAGGAGCAGCTGCGAGTCCAGGTGGACCCCCAAGCTGCAGACCTGCTCCTTCAGAGGGAGTGCAACCCCGTTCAGAGCAAGCCGATAATCCAGCACCTGCATCGAGGATTTCCGAGGTTTCCTAGCAGCATTCGGGCAGAGCCTCGGGTGGTGGCAGCGGCAAAGGCAGCGTTGCACAATTCCCAGCTGCAGCCAGAACCAGGGCCACTCCGAGGCACGGCTGGAGGGGGCAGGAGGGGTCTGTGGCCTGCTGCCGGCACTCAGCCACTGGGCTTTGGGGCCTTGCTGAGATGAGGCCGTGGCAGAACCCGGAAGTGACTGTCAGGGGCTGACCCCTTTGGCCCCCCTACTCAGCTGGCCTTGGGATGAGCCTGTCTCCCTTCAACAGCCAGATTCCTCCAGGCTGACCAGTTATTCAGCCACTGCTTTGGTTGTTTGGAGACCCTGCATTTCAGATCTTGTGCAATTGTGTGTGCACAAGTGTTTGCCAACAAGGGTGTACAGTGCAGAGAGCTAGTATACGCTTACCACTTGGTGTGCATGACACACACTTGCTTGTCTGACAAGATGCGGATGAAATTCCTGCCCCCAAGGGGGTGAGAAGAAGAGTCCTACTGTCTAGGGTGACGCATTTGCAGCCACCCGTGTGGCAGGCTAGAAGCCCCAGCCTGTTCTGCAGGTTGGGGGGCTCCCCTAGGCTGGCAGCCCTGGGCCAGGGCGCATAGCGTGCAGCGCTCAGGACTTCAGGGAGGTACTTCTGGGCCTCGAGTCCAAGGCCTAAGGAGGCACCTTTGGCTGCCGCCGCCGAGCACTTCCCTCTCTTTGGGTTTCAATGGAATCCTTCCTTCCCACGTGTTTCTGGGGGGAGGGGGTTTCACAACTTTCTGGGTGGCCACAGAGCCAGCTCCTGCCCTGGCAGCCATCATCACCACCCACCTCCTGTCCTGAAGCTGTCTCTGCCCTTCGCTTGCTCCACGCCTCGCTTCCTAAACAGCCATTTTCTCTACAGGTGTCCTTGTATTGGGCTCCCACCCCATCATTACAGAATGCTCACCTGTTGACAGGTGGCTCTTTGGGACCTGTCGCCCTGCAGTGCCATGTCCATGACAGCCAGCTCTGCACAGCAGACCAGCCATGTCTTCTGTGTTCTGGGGAAGAGCCCGCCTGCGCACTTGTAGGAGAGCGGGATGTGCCCAGACGTGGTCATAGCCTGCTGGCTCCTAGAAGCAAAGCAGGCAGCAGTAAAGTGCAGGGGGGAGGGGGAGCCGGAGCAGCTGCTGGGAGTGTGGTTGCTCCGTGAAGCATTTTTCAAGGCGTCATTCTGTACTGGAGCATATGTGTGATTGCAAACATTCTCTGGAGAAATACGTGGAAAGCACTGGGAAGGCCATGGAGACGAGCCTCTCGGTCTGCTGGATAGGAGGTCATTCAGGGACCCACTGAAGAGGCTCTTTGGATTGACTTGGTGAGGCGGGGGGGGGGGAGCCGAAAGGCCACAGGCAGTTGTGTCTGTTGACGCGGGTCCTGAATCCACATGTGTGGCAATTGGCTTCAGTCCACGCAGAATAAGGCAGAGTACAAGGCTCAGAAGGGTGTGCTGCCAGTGCTCATCAGTGTGCAGACTGGAGATGCATCTCCACGTCACCTGTGACTTCAAAGTCAGACCCAGAGCTGGTGGGGTGGTCATTTGCCCAGCCAGCCAGCCAACCTCCCTGGCCACGGGCTGAAGCTCTCTGGGGCTTCCATTTAGACTCGGGAGGGGGGACTGGCCTCAAAGTGCAAAGGCCCTGTGAGTGTGATGCTCTGGGACTTCTGCCTCAGCACAAGTGGGTCTGCGTCTCTGTGCATGTTCAGTGCTTCAGCCGTGGCCTGATGGCAGCCACAGGTACTGGAAGAGACCAAGCGTTCGTCCAACCCAGTCCTGCCCCTGACAGTGACCAAGACTGGACACTGGCGAGATACCAGTCCCACTCGCCTTCAGTCAGTGCCTGGCCTTGCATGTGTGCCGCTCAACACCCTGAGCACCATGGCCAAGGTTCCATCTCCCATAAAGTGGTCCTGAGGCACGTGTGTGCAGGTGCTCCCCCCACGTGCCGCCTCCTGGGCAGCTTCCTGGGCACACAGCTAGGGGTGCCCACACCTGTGTGTGAGTGCTGTACGGCTGCCTGGACTGATGGGGAGCTCAAGTGGCCTGTGCCTGGGGCACTTGGGGGGCAGGGGAGATGGGGAGCAAAGAAGCTGATTGGAGGGAATAAAATCCCTTTGAGAGGGCTCTCTTTGCACGCCCTCATTTGTGGAAGGATCCGGAGGTGGGGCTGGGAGAGACCTGGAGGGCAGCTGACCAAACTGGGCAAGGAGGCCCTATGGCCTGATGCTGGGGGGGGGGGGCTGTTCCAGAGCAGCTCTTCTTCTGCCCAGGGCTTCTCAGCCAGGTGCCACCTGTCCTCTCCTTCCTCAGGGCTCCTTCTGGCTCCCAAACCTGAGAGGCAGTTGTTGCCTCCCGATGGTCCCCTGTCCTAGCCCCTTCGGGTGGACTGGTGGCAGCCCACTTTGTACAGAATAGGCTTCAGGTGCGCAGTGGTCTCGGGGGGGGGCATCATGCAAGAGGCTAGAAACTCTGGAGAGTGGCGTGGCCTAGGGTGGGCCCAGCACCATAGGTCCAGTGCGGACACACTGGGTATCACTACTCTGAGGTCTGCTGGCAGGGCGTTTCCTATCCCTTCTTTGTGTGGAGCTGCTGCCCAAGTGTTTGTGGGGGGACGAGGGGGGCCAGTTAGACAGTGTCCTTGGTCACAACCATATTAGGCCCAGCAGCCCCCCATCCACACACACACCAGTTCATGGTGTAGTTCATGGTCTCTGGTCGCAGGCCTTTGTTGAGGTGGGGGCTGGACGTTGCAGCCACAATAAGAGAGCCCCACTCCTGGCACTTCAGCCATGCTCGATACAGGACCTGAGGTCTCCCCGCAGGTCCTTAGGAGGGGGTGCAATCCAAGTGCCAAGTCACGGTTGGGGGGCTCGTGGCTATGCTGGCTGGATTAGCCAGCCATGCTGGGCCGGTTTGTGTGTGTGTCAGTTGCTAGGAGACCCAGCGGGCCATGAGTGGGGTGCAAAGCTCCACCGCAGCCAGCCCTGTGTGCGAACAGGGCGGTGGTGTCCCGGGCCCAGCCCTTCTCTCCGGGGATGTGCCGGTAGTGGGAGGAGCCCAGCCCAGAGGCGAACAGGCCAGGCCCTGTCACCAGGGCTGGGAAGCCCACGCAGGGAAGCCTCTCGCTTCCAGGCAGAGGCGGAGGACCAAGAGCCACTGAGCGGAGGAAGGCACACCCGGCAATTACCGGGCAAGGAGCCTCCTCAGAACCAGTTGTGTCGCTTGGCACGATGGCGACTGGCCAAGCAGATGTCGACATCCAGCAAGCAGGTCTGCGCCCACAGGCAAAGGCACCTGCCCAGGCAGCCCGACTCCCTGCTGGGCCCGAGGTGGCTCCCGGCCCCAGAAGGCACCCCCAAGCTGGGAAATATAGATTTTTTTGGGGGGGGGGATAAAGATTTTTATTTAAAAAGTTTCATATTACAATAAACAATACAAAGGAAAGAAATCGTATTTTACATTTTCAATTACAGTCACATTACATCAGCGGTTTAACTAGAACACAGAGACATCACGTTACAGGTGGATTCACCCCATCTGACCACTCCCACCAGTCTCTACCGGTTCTCACCCTTTCATATGCTGCCACGCCGTATACTCTGGAGACCACAAAGCGGACCCATCCCTGCGTGTTGGTGGACTTTTTCTCCTTTATTTCTTTGCCCCTTTGGATGCCCAGCGCAAAAAGGAGATACAGATTTATCAATCTTATAAATTGACCACGGCACCTCCCACCTATCGTCTCCTCCCCTCCGTTGTCCCGCGTGACTTGTCCTCTTGGGTCCCCTCATACCTCCCACTGGCTCCTTCCCAGAGACGATAGTCTCCCAGGCCTGTTGGGCCAGTTTGGGCCACTTAAAGGCCCTCGCTACGCCCCTCCACAACTCCTTCGCTGGCATACACTCTTGGACGAAATGGGCTACTGTTTCTATCAGCGGCATTTCTATCTATCAAACCATGGGTTTGCCGCTCCCACCCTGAGGACCTGATGCAAAGCCCTCCACCTTAATTCCCATAAACTAAAGGGGATTCTCTTCTCGCTAAAGGCACTGTGCGCCACCTTCTCCTGCAAGAGGTACGTGGAAAGGTGCGTCTTACTTTGCTGTTTCTCCTGGTGAGGCCTCATGATAAACTCCTGTACCATCGTTTCATACACGTAACGCTTGAGTTGCTTCCCTTCCAGCCCGCTGGTCTTATACAGCTTGGCCAAGAGCCCCATCTCCTTCATCAGAGTCACCGCCTCCCTCATGTACTCCGGCAAAGATCGTTTTATCGCCTGAGTGAGTACGTATCCCATCTCTTCTTTCGTCCACCATTTCTGTCCCCAGGTCGTCTTTTCCCAAGTGTCTCCGAATTGGGCCTATACAGATGCAAAGGCTCCCCCTTCCTGAGGCCTCTGCCTCCATTTTGCCCAGTTGCCAAAGTTATAGGAGACAAAGGCCGCCAAGAACAAAGGTCCCAGGGCCCAAACCCCTAGTCCTCCTTCTTTCACTTTCTTATATGCCATCACTTGGGCAAGAGAGAAGAAGGCAGTGCCCCACAAGAAAACAAACACCTGATGGGTAGCCTTGTCCACCACCTGTTTCGGCGGAGCACAGATCTCCGCCAAATTGGATGCCATTGGAACACAATACATGTTGATGTAACACACCCTCTGGTACAGGTTCAAGTTCCAATTTTTCCACCTCTTCATTTTTTCCTCCACCTTAGAGGCCCACAGTTTCCAGTTCTCTTCCCACCCGCTTTGTTTCAGTCCAAAAATTATACCTAAATTTTTAACAGATTCCGCCTTTTGAACCTTTTGTTTCCTTTCATCCATTTCAAAAACAGCCCCCACGGCCCTCACCTCTATGTTTTTCCCCCTCAACCCAAGAGAATAACATTTGGTTTTATCCTCGTTTACCACCGCTCCTGCTGTATTCATCTATTATTCCCTTCAATGTCTCCAACTCACCCACGTCGCTAACCATAACGTACACATCATCTGCGTGGGCTACCGTTTTTATGGCATTCCCAGCCTCTGTGCTATTCCCTTCCCCAGCCATGGCACTTCCCTGTATTCTGGGCTCTGCCTGGAGTATGGCCAGCAACGGACCTAACGCCAAAACAGAGGAGCGGGCTCAATGGGCATCCTTGGCGCATCCCTGATTCTATGGGTATGATTTTCCCCTTCCATCCGTTTACCTGCGACATAACCGACACCTGCTCATACAGAGTTTTTATATAGTTTATGAAGACCTCTGGGACACCCTTTGCCATCGGCGTTTGCCAGAGATACTCTCTGTTTATTCTGTCAAAGGCCTTAGCTTGGTCCATTTGTAGAAGTATCCCTTTCCACTCTCCCTTCTCCACCATCTGAAAGATCTCTCTAGCCAGAACTAAGGAATCGGTCACCTTCCTCCCTGGGACAGCACTAGTCTGGGTCCTCACAATCAACTTAGGGGCTATTTTGGAAAGTCTGCCATTCAAAATCTTTGCTAAAATCCTATAGTGGATGTTTGTCAGAGTCAAGGGCCTCCAGTCTTTAGGCAGAGTAGGGTCCACCTCTTTATAAATGAAGGTTAAGATTCCTCCATAAAAACTATCTCTAAATTTGTCCTCCTCCCGTAAGGCTCTATTAAAAGCTGCGGCTAGGGGTTCAGTCAGTTCTTTCTGGAACAACTCGGGCAGCGGCCTCTCAATGCCAGGCACCCACCCGCCCCCTCTCCTCCCTGCAGCAGGCTCAAGCTCTCCCCTGCCGTCCCTGCAAAGAGCTCCCGTGCCTCTTAGGGCTGTGTGACAGCCAGGCATTCATCAGGTGAACCCTTTTCTGTCCTGCAGGTGCTGGGGGGAAGCTTCACCTGTTGAGTGTCTGCCTGTCATGCAGCTGCTTCAGGCTCTGTCCAGGAAAAAAGAAGTGGCTGTCCAGCTTGCAGTCTAGAGACTGGGGAGGCTGTTCATTCCTAGTGGGACGCCTGCCTGCCTGCCTGCCTGCCTGGGAACATCTTTCAGCTGCCTGGACAGAATCTGATCTGCCCATGTGGCGAAGGCCACTGCTGCCGGCCCCTTTCCCAAGTCCTCGGCAACCAACGCAAATACATCCAGGCACGTTCTGGGAAGGAGCGGAGCCTGCCCTGCCACTTCTGAAACACCTTGCTGACAGGCTCCCGGGGCCCTGGCAGGGTTTCCTCCCAGCAGCAGTGACCCCCCCGCCTCCGCAGTTGCAGAGGTGCCTAGCATGTGGCTTTGGCAGGCACCAGGATAGGAGTGACTGGGAACCATGCCACGCGGCACCAGTGGGAGGGGCTGCCACTGTTACAGGACAGGGAGCACTAGCTCACTTCCAGTCAGAGAGGTGGGCAGACCTCTTCACCTGCTCTCATGGAGGCTTCCTCCCTGTCCACGTTTTGGAGTCACCCTGGCTCAAGGGTTGGGGGGCAGCTGCTCAGGAGTGATGGGGTCCACAGCTCTGGGCACTTCCTCCTTCCAGGATCAGCCAAGGCTGCAGCAGGATGGCTGGCCCTGGCCACGGAGAAATCTCCCAGTGCCCCTGGCAGACTTGGAAGCAGAACGTGGTCTAAACCCCATGAGGTAGTGATTTGACTGTGACAAAGGGTGGAGGCCAATCTCCACCCCCAGACCACTGAAGCCTTCCTTCCCAGAAGCACAGGCCAGCTCCAAGGTGTGTTCTGCTGAATGCAGGGTGCCAATATCCACTCAGACCAACTCTGATGGTGGCCACGGCAGCCATGCGACCCTTCTGGGGCAGACAGCATGGCAGAAATCCTTCAACCAGGCTTTGCTGGCTAGAGCAGCTCCTGCACAGCCAAGTTCCATTCACGAGCTATGCAGCTTGTGGTCCTGTAAAGCGAAAGGCAAGTAGCAGTGATTAGAAAGGAATGTCTGGTCATCCCCAGTGGGGAGGCAACCTGTCTGGGTTCAGAACTGCAAACCCCCCTGCCTGCCTGCCGAGAGCTGGAGCAGCAGGGGGGCCAAGAGACTGGCCTGTGAAGTGGGAGTTGCTGCTTTGCCCCTGGCTCTTGCTGGGAATCCTTCTCATGCATAATTTTGTACATTTTTGTATGTGCATAATTTTGTATCTCAATCATACACATTGGGTCGACACTTTCATCGAGCTTTCCACCACCACCCCAAGATCTCTCTCCTGATCTGTCACAGACAGCTCAGAACCCATTAGTCTATATGTGAAGTTTTGATTCTTTGCCCGAATGTGCATGACTTTACACTTACTGACATTGAAGCGCATCTGCCACTTTGCTGCCCATTCTGCCAGTTTGGAGAGATCCTTCTGGAGCTCCTCACAATCACTTCTGGTCTTCACCACTCAGAAGAGTGTGGTGTCGTTTGCAAACTTGGTCACTTCACTGCTCAACCGTGTCTCCAGGTCATTTATGAAGAGGTTGAAAAGCACCGGTCCCAGGACAGATCCTTGGGGAACACCACTTTTCACCTCTCGCCATTGTGAAAATTGCCCATTGACACCCACTCTGTTTCCTGGTCTTCAACCAGGTCTCAATCCAGGAGAGGACCTGCCCTCTAATTCCCTGACTGTGGAGTTGCCTGTGGAGTTTCCTCAGCAGTCTTTGGTGAGAGACTGTGTCAAATGCCTTCTAAAAGGTTCATGAGGCAAGACTTCCCTTACAGAAGCCAGGCTGATTCTCCCTCAGCATGGCTTATTTGTCTACGTTCTATCTTTGATGAGGCATTCCACCATCTTACCTGGTATAGATGTTAGGCTGATCTGCCTATAGTTTCCCAGGTCCCCCTCCCCCCTTCCTTTTTAAAAAATCGGTGTGACATTTGCTATCCTCCAATCCTCTGGCACCGTGGCCGTTTTGAGGGACAAGTTGCATATTTTAGTCAAGAGATCAGCAAACTCATTGCTGAAATGAGGAAACAGATCAGGGAAGTGACAAGGAGGGACAGGGTTGTAATCATGGGGGACTTCAATTATCCTCATATAGACTGGGTCAATTTGTGTTCTGGTCATGATAAGGAGACCGGATTTCTTGATGTGCTAAATGACTGTGCCTTAGAGCAGCTAGTCATGGAGCCCACCAGAGGACAGGTGACTCTGGATTTAATATTGTGTGGTATACAGGACCTGGTTAGAGATGTCAATGTTACGGAGCCATTGGGGAACAGTTATCATGCTGCGATCCATTTTGATGTGCACGTTGGGGGAAGAATACTGGGCAAATCTCTAACAAAAACCCGACGGGCGGACTTCCCTCAAATGAGGAGGCTGGTTAGAAGGAGGTTGAAAGGGAGGGTAAAAAGAGTCCAATCTCTCCAGAGTGCATGGAGGCTGCTTAAAACAACAGTAATAGAGGCCCAGCAGAGGTGTATACTGCAAAGAAAGAAGGGTTCCACTAAATCCAGGAGGGTGCCCGCATGGCTAACCAGCCAAGTTAGATCCCGTAACGGGCAAGGAAACTTCCTTCCATAAATGGAAGTCTTGCCCTAATGAAGAGAATAAAAAGGAACATAAACTGTGGCAAAAGAAATGTAAAAAGGTGATATGGGAGGCCAAGCGAGACTATGAGGAACGCATGGCCAGCAACATTAAGGGGAATAATAAAAGCTTCTTCAAATATGTTAGAAGCAGGAAACCCGCCAGAGAAGCGATTGGTCCTCTAGATGGTGAGGGAGGGAAAGGGGAGATGAAAGGAGACTTAGAGATGGCAGAGAAATTAAATAAGTTCTTTGCATCTGTCTTCACGGCAGACGACCTCGGGCAGATACCGCTGCCCGAACGGCCCCTCCTGACTGAGGAGTTAAGTCAGACAGAGGTTAAAAGAGAAGATGTTTCAGACCTCATTGATAAAGATCAATAAGTCACCGGGCCCTGATTGCATCCACCCAAGGGTTATTAAGGAATTGAAGAATGAAGTTGCAGATCTCTTGACTAAGGTATGCAACTTGTCCCTCAAAACGGCCACAGTGCCAGAAGATTGGAGGATAGCAAATGTCACGCCTATTTTTAAAAAGGGAAAGAGGGGGGACCCGGGAAACTATAGGCCGGTCAGCCTAACATCTATACCGGGTAAGGTGGTGGAATGCCTCATCAAAGATAGGATCTCAAAACACATAGATGAACAGGCCTTGCTGAGGGAGGATCAGCCTGGCTTCTGTAAGGGTAAGTCTTGCCTCACGAGCCACACAGATAGTACAAGCCAGATGGGACTCCACAGCCAGTACAGAGCATCATCTCCCAGCAGCTGCCCAAACTGTGCCTGTCTTCTACCTTCTGCCTTAAGGGACTGCCTTGCAGTGTTGGGGGGGGGAATGTTGCTTCCACCCCCACCAGTGCCTTAACAGCAGATTCCTCTTGACCGTGGGACCAGAGCTGCCCCTGCTGGAGATTCTGAGCATCTCAAGCATTTCTCCCACCCTCTGCTTTGCAGATTCAGGTCACTTGGATGGTCTGTAAGCATTATGGCTTCAGAAGGGGACACTGGGTGCTGTTGGTGCATTGCAGCATGGGTGGGAGGAGATACCCTAGGAACCTGAAGCCAGCTGCAGGGTGTGCAGTGGAGGCTTGGTTCAGGAGTGACTGTCTCTGCATCAGAGCCATTTGTTCAGTTAATTGCTTTGTGGCCTGCGAGTTTGGGGAGGGGGCTGGTCCCTGTTGTGTGGTAGGATGATGACAGTGAACTCCTCTAGATGCTCCTCAGAATTAAGAGACAGCGCATGTTTGGAGTACCAAGGTCGAGTTCTTTTTGCACTCCAGTGGGCTGAACTGAATTATGCAGGGGATGGACAGAGTGGATAGAGATGTGCTCTTTACACTCTCACATAACACCAGAACCAGGGGATATCCACTCAAATTGAGTGTTGGGAGGGTTAGGACAGACAAAAGAAAATATTTATTTATTCAGCGTGTGGTCGGTCTGTCGAACTCCTTGCCACAGAATGTGGTGATGGCGTCTAGCCTGGACGCCTTTAAAAGGGGATTGGACAAGTTTCTGGAGGAAAAATCCATTACGGGTTACAAGGCATGATGTGTGTGCGCAACCTCCTGATTTTAGAAATGGGCTATGTCAGAATGCCAGATGCAAGGGAGGGCACCAGGATGAGGTCTCTTGTTACCTGGTGTGCTCCCTGGGGGATTTGGTGGGCCACTGTGAGATGCAGGAAGCTGGACTAGATGGGCCTATGACCTGATCCAGTGGGGCTGTTCTTATGTTCTTAAACTACAATTCCCAGGAGGCCTTGCAGGTCTCTTGGTATCTGGTGTGCTCCCTGGGGCATTTGGTGGGCCGCTGTGAGATACAGGAAGCTGGACTAGATGGGCCTCTGGCCTGCTCCAGTGGGGCTGTTCTTATGTTCTTAACTACAATTCCCAGGAAGCCTTGCAGGTCTCTTGTGATCTGGTGTGCTCCCTGGGGCATTTGGTGGGCCGCTGTGAGATACAGGAAGCTGGACTAGATGGGCCTCTGGCCTGATCCAGCAGGGCTGTTCTTATGTGAGCAGCAGCCATTTCAGCTGGAGCAGCCCCCACGGCACCCCCCTCCCACGTCCCTTTCCAGAACACCACAGAAGGCTGGCGGTGGAGGAGACCTTGGCGCCCACCTGTCCCTCGGCTCACGCTGTGCGGGCGCCTTCTGGGCATTGGCCCTGCAGGCACGGGCTGCGCTGGTTTGCCACTGGGCCAAAGACCTGTCGCCTGGCTCCAGCATGACAGGGACAGGAGTGGACTCTGACCACTCCTTGCATGCGTTCCTCTTGCTTCTCTGCGCTTAGAAAGCTCTCGGCACAGCTGCACTGGTCTCCCAGCCTGACTTCCCACAGGAACCGCTTGGGACTGAGCCTCCTGAATCTCACTCTTCAGAAAGCCCCATTCCCTGGCCAGCTGCGCCAGGGAGAAGGTGAGCAGGCCTAGCACAGGCAGCTGGAGTAACCACATGTGGGAGCTGTGGGTCAGTAGTGGCCAGCTCAGGTATGTTCCGCCACCCCCCAAAAGTGCCACAATTGCCATTAGCTCCTGCTGAGACTCTAAGTGGTGGCTGGGAGCTGCGGGAGGCCGTTGCTTCAGTCAGACTGTGAGGCAGTGCATGCCCCCCTGCTGGCTTACCTGGGCAGAGGGTGTAGTCCTTGGAATTGCTAGGGATTAAGCTTGGTGTAACCCAGGCCACCCTGGGACTAGGACTGTGTTTGGAGCCCTGGCAGCTTGCCAGGCAGGAGGTTCTGCCACTGTCTGCCCATGAGGAGGCAGGAGAAGTGACAGGCCCAGGACCCTCCCCCCGTCACACTTGGCTATCCTGCAGCTGCCACGTGACCACTACCTGTGGCACATCTGGCTCTGTGGTGCACAGTGCCAGAGTCAAAGGGCTGGACTGCACAGGTGGGCAGAGAGGGGGAGGGAGCAGAAGGTCTCTGCTGCCTGTGCAGCTGCACCCCTCCCCGCACTCCGCATTCCCTCCCCTGGCCCTCCTGCATTCCATCTCAGTGAGAGCCGCTGATTGGGACTGCCTGTCAGCCAGAGAGCTGGATCGGGCAGGCTGGCAGGGAGGGGCAGGGGGTGCCTGGACTGGTCTTCATCCTGTTTCTTACCCTTGACAAAGCAGCAGGGGTTTCGGGGGGGGTGCAGGGTGCTGGGGCAGCTGATTGTGATGGCCAACCTCCCCTACGCCCCTCCTCAAGTGTGGCCTGTCCTGCATTCTCGCCTGCATCTGATCTGAACCTTGAGCCTGGCTTGGGGGAAAGGGAGCCATTTCTGCATTTGGAAACTGCTTTGAAGAAAAGTGGTACATGGCTCTTCTCAAGCACTGCAGGCCGAGCCTCGTCAGCCACTCGGGTTCTGTTCTGGAACCTCAGTGGATACCCAATCAGTGGAAAAATAGCTTTAAAGACCCACTTCTGGGTGTCTATTGACACCCCAGAATGCATTGCTGAGATGCTATACCACATTCAGCCACTAGATGGCAGAATAATGGTGTCTAGTGGAATGACATTATAATTTCATGGCGCAAAGATAGGAAATTGGATTTTGGTGTTTTTTTCTCATTAGGAGGCATTTAAAGATGGGCCAGTGTCAGTGGTGAGTCAAACCAGTGGATGCTGAGGTCCCACCTGTAGAGCTCTCTAGCAGTAAGCTATGGTGTGCAAGGGGTCAGAGAGGCCTAGCGAGGCCACAGTGCGTGAGACAGCAGGACCGTGGTTTTGAGGGACTTGCCCAGCCTGTCGGACCTCCTTCCTAGTGCAGCACATTTGTCTTCCTGACCCTCTGGTGGTGGACTGCCCTTCCCCAGAGGTTCTTCTGCCTCTCCCCCCATGTGAGGCCAGCAGCAGGACCCACTGCTGGCTGGGCTGCCAGGGACCAACCACAGAGGAGCAGGCGCCCTAGTCCCAGGGGCACCCAAAGTCGGCCTCCAGCTCCAAGCCTTATACGAGCCCAGCCCCCTTCCCATTCCTCCAGGCCTTGGAAACAGAAGGCCTGTGAATCAGAAAGTGTGGGTGAGACCAGCACTTGATGGGGCCCCAGGTGGACTGTGGGCCTCACCTGCACTTTTCAGAATCTCTCCAGCTGAAAACACAGCCCCCCCCCCACCTGCTCTGAATCCAGGGGAGGTTCTGGATGCACCAGACTCACACGCCTCCCTCTCTTCTTGCAGAGACCTGCCTGCCGGCATCCCAGAAGGAGCACCTGCCCCTACGAGGAGGAGAGGATTCCAAGCGGGAAGTCTGCAGCACAGGACCAAGCAGCAGCGACAGCCATGCCAAGCTCCCCCTCCCTCAGCAGCCCTGCGGTGGCAGCAGAGGCAGACAGAGCCATCAGGAGCATTGCAGGGGTCTACGTGGAGTCCTCCACCAAGAGCATGGCCCTTATCCAGGCTGCCCAGGCGCATCTGCTCCCTCCTGAGCTTGCACTCGCTCTTCTGGAAGCACAGGCAGCCACAGGTGGCATCGTTGACCTCGCGGGACAGCAACTGGTCTCTGTGGCGGAGGCCTTGGTGAGGGGACTGGTAGGGCTAGAGATGAAGGAAAGGCTGCTGCAAGCAGAACGCGCAGCAACGGGCTTCGCAGACCCTTACACGGAGGGGAAGGTCTCCCTCTTCCAAGCCATCCAGAAAGAGCTGATTGGGAGGCAGCAGGGCCTGCGTCTGCTGGAGACGCAGATAGCCACCGGAGGTGTCATTGAGCCCACCACTGGCTCCCGGGTGCCTCTGCCAGAAGCCTGTGAACAAGGCTACCTGGACGAGGAGCTGAGCGACTTCCTCTCAGACCCAGAGAATGAGGAGGCCAAAGGCTTCTGGGACCCCAGCAGTGACCAAAAGGTCACCTACAGGGAGATGCTGAGAAGATGCATTGCAGACCCAGCCACAGGCCTCCTCCTGCTGCCACTGAAAATCTCCTTCCCTGGCCTGAGGGGGGCTGTGTGCAGCCATGAGCTGCTGGATGCTGGAATCATTGACTCAGCCACATTCAGAGCCCTCCACTGCGGGGAGGTCACTGCACAGGACGTGGCGAAGACAGACCGGGTGGAGCAGTACCTCTCCGGGACGAGCAGTGTGGCTGGCGTGGCTGTCCTGCAGAGCAACGAATGCAAGAGTCTGTACCAGGCTCTGACTGAACACCTCCTGATGCCAGGCACAGCGATGAGCCTCATGCAGGCGCAAGCGGCCACAGGCTGCTTGGTAGACCCCGTGAAGAATGAGAAGTTCACTGTGGATGCTGCTGTCCGGGCAGGACTCATCGGACCAGAGCTGCATGAGAAACTGTCTGCTGCGGAGAGAGCGATCACAGGGTATAAAGACCCCTACACAGGGGAGACGCTCTCTCTCTTCCAGGCCATGAAGAAGGGTCTGGTGCCCAGGGACCCTGGCATCTTCCTCCTGGAAGCCCAGCTTGCCACTGGCGGTGTGGTGGACCCCCACACGCATCACCGGCTCCCTGTAGAGGTGGCCTTCCAGAGGAACCTTTTAGACAGAGCCACCCACACCCTCCTCTGCCACCCCACAGATGACATTCGTGGGTTCTTTGAGCCCAACTCCAGGGAGAACTTGTCCTACGCAGAGCTACTCCTGAGATGCGTCACCGACCCAGACACAGGGCTCTGCCTCTTGCCCCTCTCTGGGACCCCCAGTGGGGAGGAACATTCTTTCATTGACCACGGCACACAACTGGCTCTTAGAAACACAGAAGTGTCTGTGACCCGTGGCAGGTTCAAGGGGAAGCCTGTGTCCCTCTGGAGACTGCTCTTCTCGGACTACTTCACCGGGGGGCAGAGAAGGGCATTTATCCAGCAGCTCCATTCTGGGCAACTCTCCCTGCAGGGACTGGCTAACCACGTCTGCCACACTGTCCAGCAAGTCACTACTGACGCCCGAGTCACCTTTGAGGGACTGAGAGACAAGGTGACCCCTGCCCAACTCCTGAGCTCTCAAATCATCGACAAAGAGATCTTTGAGAAGCTGACCCAAGGGGAGACATTGGCTGAAGAGGTGGTCTGCATGGGTGCAGTCAAGAAGTACCTGGAAGGGACCGGCAGCATCAGTGGGTTGCTCTTGACAGACTCCCAGGAGAAGGTGAGCATCTACCAAGCAAGGAGGAGAGGCCTCCTGAGGCCAGGCACGGCCCTTGTCCTCCTGGAGGCCCAGGCAGCCACAGGACACATAATTGACCCTGCTGCCAACAAGAAATACTCCGTGGACGAGGCCCTGCGTGCCAACGTCGTTGGGCCAGACATCTACGAGAAGCTCCTGGCTGCGGAGAAAGCCGTCACTGGCTATCGAGACCCTTACACTGGGCACAAGATCTCTCTCTTCCAGGCCATGATGAAGGAGCTGATTGTCAGGGAGCATGCCATCCGCCTGCTGGAGGCCCAGATCGCCACGGGGGGCATCATTGATCCCGTTAACAGCCACCGCCTGCCTGTGGAAGCGGCCTACAAACGAGGCTACTTTGACAGGAAGATGAACCTGATTCTTTCAGACCCCAGCGACGACACCAAGGGCTTCTTTGACCCCAACACCCAGGAGAACCTGACCTACCTGCAGCTGAAAGAGAGGTGCATCACAGAGCCCACCACAGGCCTCTGCCTTCTGCCACTGAACAGCAAGAAGCGCCAACTCATTGATGGTCCCACCAAGCAAGCACTGAGGAACTCCTGGCTCCTTGTGAAGTTTGGGCGCTTCCAAGGTCAGAGGGTCTCTGTGTGGGATCTTCTGAACTCCGAGTACTTCAGTGAGGGCAAGAGGCGGGAGGTCTTGACTCACTACTGCCTGCAGAAGGTGACCCTTCCGCAAATCCGGGCCATGCTGGAGGAAGAAATGAAGAAGTGGGCCCCCATCAGATTCCCAGCCCTGAAGGGCAGCGTCACCGCCCATCACCTGATGGAAAGTGGTCTACTGGAGAGGGCTATCTTTGAACAACTACTGGATGGAGCTGTGAGCCCAGAGGAGGTACTGCGCTTGGAATCAGTGAGGAAATACCTGTACGGCACCGGCAGCATCGGAGGCCTTGTGCTGCAGCCGTCCAACGAGCGTGTGAGCCTCTACGAAGCCATGAAGAGGAACGTCATGTTACCAGGGGTGGTCCTGCCCTTGCTGGAGGCACAGGCAGCCACTGGCTTCATCATCGACCCTGTGAACCAGCAGAAGCTCTGCCTTGATGGTGCTGTGCGAGAAGGCCTTGTTGGCCCCGAACTCTACGAAAAACTGCAGCGTGCTGAGAAAGCCGTCACAGGCTACCGAGACCCCTTCACAGGCCAGAAGATCTCCCTCTTCCAAGCCATGAAGAAGGGCCTTGTGGCCAGCAAACAAGGCATGAAGCTGATGGATGCCCAGTTGGCCACAGGGGGTGTCATTGATCCCCACAGAGGCCACTATGTCCCCATAGAACTTGCCCAGAAGAAAGGTTATTTGGATGAGGACCTCAGCGCAAGACTTTCCAACCCAAGTCCTGAAGCCAAAGCATTCTGCACTCCTGACAGCAGGGAGAGAGTCACCTACAGCCAGCTGCTAGCCCAGTGCCAGAGGGACCCAGCCTCCGGCATCCACTTGCTGCCCGTGCCTGAAGCGGCTCCTCCTGCCTGCACGGAGGAGGAGACCGGGCAGCTCTTCCGAGAGACCTTTGTGGAAGAGAAGGGGGTCTCTCTCTGGGAACTCCTCCACTCCGGCTACTTCACCGAGGAGCAGAGAAGAGACTTCCTGGAGCAGTGCAGGTCTGAGGCCATGGCACCCCGTCAGCTGGTCACCCTCGTTCTGGGACTCATGAGGGAGACGGAGATGAGGGCACAGAGCCGAGTCTCTTTCCAAGGCCTGAGAGGGGCAGTGCCCGCCGTCTGGCTCCTGGACACGGGCATCATCTCAGGGCAGACTTTCCAAGAGCTGGTTCAGGGACAGACCACAGCCAGAGAGGTCTCCAGCAGGGAGAGTGTGCAGAGGTACTTGCAGGGCACCGGAAGCATTGCTGGCGTCTTCGTTCAGGCTTCCCAGGAGAAGATGGGAGTCTACCAAGCCATGCAGAACAGCCTGCTCCTCCCGGGCATGGCGGCACAGCTGCTGGAAGCTCAGGCAGCCACAGGCACCCTCACAGACCCAGCGACAGGCCAGAGGCTTGGCGTGGAGGAGGCCGTTAAAGCTGGCCTGGTGGGGGAAGAACTTGCAGCACAGCTGCTGCAGGCCGAGAGGGCACTGATGGGCTACACAGACCCCTACTCGGGCAAGCTGATCTCCATATGCCAGGCCATCAGGAAGGAGCTCATCCCTGCCAATGAAGGCATCCCCCTGCTGGAGGCCCAGCTGGCCACTGGGGGCATCATAGACCCTGTCCACCGCCACCACCTCCCCCTCCACGCTGCCTACAAGCACAACTTCTATGACAAAGAAATGCACAAGACTCTTGCGGAGCTCACCACGGACACCCGTGTCTTCTTTGACCCTAACACACAGGAGAGCGTCACCTACCAGCAGCTGAAGGACAGGTGCATTCCTGATGCCCACACGGGACTCCTGCTGCTCCCTCTCTCAGAAGATGCCGCCTTCTACGGGGACAGCCAGACCATGAAGGTGCTGAAGTCCGTGCCCATTTGTGTCAACGTCGGGCGCTTTAAAGGCCAGGAGGTCTCTCTCTGGAACCTGCTCAACTCGGAGTATGTGACCAGCTGCACAAGGAGGGAGCTGATGGCCGCATACAAGGAGGAGTCCGCCAAGAGCCTGCAGGACATCGTGGCGACCGTCACAAAGGTCATTGAGGAGACTGAGCAGCAAGGCCGGCGGTTCTCCTTCCAAGGCCTGCGCAAGCAGGTGTCGGCCAGCGACCTCTTCCAGTCCCAGCTCATTGATAAGGCGACTCTGGACGAGCTCAGCCAAGGCAGGAAAACTGTGCAGGACGTCATGGAGATGGACTCGGTCAGGCAGTACCTGGAAGGCTGCAACTTCATTGCTGGGGTCCTCCTGCAGCCAGACCAGGACAAAATGAGCATCTACCAGGCAATGCGGCGCGGCCTGCTCAGGCCAGGAGCGGCTCTGGTGCTGCTCGAGGCTCAGGCCGCCACAGGGTTTCTCATCGACCCAGTGAAGAACCTGAGGCTGTCGGTGGACGAGGCGCTGCAGGCAGGGCTGATCGGGACAGAGATTTACGAGAAACTGCTGAGGGCGGAGAAAGCCGTGACCGGATACACAGACCCCTACACGAAGGGCCGGATCTCCCTCTTCGAGGCCATGCGCCAAGACCTCATTGTGCGGAGCCACGGCATTCGGCTGCTGGAGGCCCAGATCGCCACCGGGGGCATCATCGACCCTGTTCACAGTCACCGCATCCCGGTGGAGGTGGCTTACAAGCGGGGCTACTTCGATGAAGCGATGAACCATGTCCTCCTGGACCCAGAGGACGATACCAAGGGCTTCTTCGACCCCAACACTCACGAGAACCTCACCTACCTGCAGCTGCTGGAGCGCTGCATCCAAGACCCAGAGACCGGGCTGTATATGCTGCAAATCGTCAGAAGGGGGGAGCAATACTTCTACATTGACGAGCCCACGAAACAGTTCCTGCAGGCACAAGTGCTTCAGATGAGCTCTGGCATGTACCGAGGCCAAAGAGTCTCCGTGTGGGACCTCCTGTGCTCCCCATACATCCAAGAGCACAGGCGGAAAGAGCTGGTGCATCAGTACAAGTGTGGAGGCCTGACGCTGGAGCAACTCAGCCAAGCCATCACCTCCGTCGTTGAGGACACAGAGCGGAGCGCCCAGCAGCTCAGACTGCAGGGACCGAGAGGGGAGGTGTCAGCCGCAGAGCTCTTCAACTCGGAGATCATTGACAAGAAGACACTCGATGGGCTTCTTCAGGGACTGTGGACCCTTCAGCAGCTGGCCCAGAAGGATGCTGTGAAACGGTACCTGGAGGGAATTGGCTGCATTGCCGGCATTTCAGTGGAAGCCAACGGGGAGACGCTGACTTTCTGTGAAGCCGCAAAAAGAGGGCTCCTCTCCCCGGAAAATGCTCTGCTGTTCCTGGAGGCTCAGGCTGCCACCGGCTTCATCACCCACCCACTGGAGAAGAGCAGGCTGTCCGTGGACCAGGCGGTTTCTGCTGGGCTCGTGGCTGAAGACTTCCATGAGAAGCTCCTCTTTGCAGAGAAAGCCACCACTGGTTACCCCGACCCTTCCACAGGGAACAAAATATCTCTTTTCCAGGCCATGAAAAGAAAGATGGTGGATAAAGCATTAGCCCTCCGGCTGCTAGAGGCCCAAATTGCAACTGGTGGCATCATCGACCTTGTTCAGGGCCACCGCCTCCCTCCTCAAGTGGCTTCCAGACGGGGCTACCTGGATGACGACACCTTCCTCCTGCTTGCCGATGCAGAATGTGGTGCTAAAGGATTTGTAGACCCCAACACGCAAGAAAGGACAACGTACGCACAGCTCCTGTCCAGGTGCATCACAGACAAAGACACAGGGATGCACCTCCTGCCATTGCCAGGAAAGCGGGAATACCTCTGTGAAGACCAAATCACGAGAAGCATCTTCTTGTCCACCAAGGTCAAAGTGGCACATGGGAAATACCAAGGACAGACCCTCTCTCTCTGGGCACTGCTTACTTCAGACTACGTGGGTAAAGAACAGAGGACACGGCTGGTGACAAAATACAAGCAGGAATCCTCTGCCCTTCTGGAGCGCATGGCCCGCCAAATCCTGAGCGTCATCAAAGGGAGAGAGGCCCAGAGAAGAGACAGCTGGTTCCAAGGGCTGAGGCAGCAGGTCACAGCCTCGGAACTGCTCAGCGCCGACATAATCAGCCCGGACACCATGAAGGGGCTGGAGGAAGGGAAGCTCTCTGTGCAAGACGTGGCAGCGATGGATTCAGTCAGGCAATACCTGGAAGGCACAGGCTGCATTGCCGGGGTGCTGGTGCCTTCCCAGTCAGACCCCTCCCGGACGGAGAAGATGACCGTCTACCAGGCCATGTGGAAGGGGGTCCTGAGGCCGGGCACCGCCCTGGTGCTGCTGGAGGCGCAGGCCGCCACGGGCTTCATTACTGACCCACTGAGGAATGCCAGGCTCTCAGTCGATGATGCCCTCCATTCTGGGCTGGTGGGCAGCGAAATCCACCACAAGCTCCTTTGTGCAGAGAAAGCTGTGACTGGATACACAGACCCATCCACGGGCCAAAAACTATCCCTGTTCCAGGCCATGAAAAAAGACCTGATTGTCAGAGAGCACGGCATTCGCCTCCTCGAGGCCCAGATCGCCACAGGAGGCATCATTGACCCCGTGAACAGCCACCGGGTTCCAGTGGACGTGGCCTACAGACGAGGGTACTTTGATGAGGAGCTCAACCAGGTCCTCTTGGATCCCACAGACGACACCAAGGGCTTCTTTGACCCCAACACCCATGAGAACCTCACATACATGGAGCTGCTGAGGAGGTGCAGGCCTGATCCAGAGACAGGGCTGTGCATGCTTCAAATTCAGCCCAAGAGCAAACGCCACGTCCACTTGAACGAGGACAACGTAAAGACTTTGAAATCTACAAGAACGAGTGTCAAGTCGGGACTTTTCCAAGGACAGGAGCTTTCCCTCTGGGAACTGCTCTTCTCGACATACATTTCTCAAAACAAAAGGCAAGACCTACTAAGTGACTTCAGAGATGGCAAACTGCCTCTTCAGGAAATGATCACCATTGTCACGTCCCTCATTGAAGAAGCCGAGGAAATGAGCAGGAAGCAAGAGAGAAGTGCTCAGGATGGCAACAGGGACAAGGAAAACAAAACAAAACAAGGAAATGCTATGATACAAGAAGAGCCCACTGGCGAGGCGAGCCCAGCTCCCACCGCGGCCGCCGCACCCAGCCCGGGCGAGGACGCGGCCGGCCAGGAGGAGGACCCCAGCAGGGCAGAACAGGAGAAGAGGGAAGAGGCTCTGAAGTCCCGCCGGGTGGCAGTGGCAGTGGGCGAGTTCCAGGGGCAGAAGGTCTCCGTGTGGGATCTCCTGCACTCTGCCTACTTCCCCGAGGAGAAGCAGAAGGAGCTTCTGCAACTGTACGACTCGGGCGTCCTCACCCTCGACCAGATGGAGACCGTGGTCGCCACCGTTGTGAACAAGACGGAGGAGGAGAAAACCAAGGAGGCGTCGCCTGCAGCCCGGCCCCCTGGCCACTGGGAAGACCCCCTGAGGAGTCACACCGTGGTGCTTCAGGTCGGGGAGTTCCGCGGCCAGGAGGTCCCCCTCTGGGATCTCCTCTTCTCGCAGTACATTCCGGCCGCCCAAAGAGAAGAGCTCCTGACAAAGTACCGGTCGGGTGCCCTGAGCCTTCAGGACCTGGTCACCACACTGCCCTCCCTTCTCACGGAGGCAGAAGGAAGTGCCGGCAGAGAAGCGGAAGTAGCCAGCAGCCCGGCCGGGGCAGTGCCGCCGTTGCAGGGAGACGGAGCCGCTCCTTCCCCACGGGAAGAGGAACCGGAGAGCGCCTTGCGCCTGGTGACCATCGCCGTGCCGGTGGGCGAGCTCCAAGGCTCCAGGCGCTCTGTGTGGGAACTCCTCTTCTCCAAATACGTGACCTCCGAGAAGCGGCAGGAGCTCCTGCAGAACTACCGAGCACGGTCCGTGACCACAGAGGAGCTGGTTCGAATAATCACGGCCCTCATTACGGAGATGGAAGAGAAGAGCCGCAGGCTGAAGTTCTCCGGGCTCCGGAGGCAGGTCACGGCCTCAGAGCTGTTTGACTCCCACATCATTGACCAGGACACCCTCTCCGAGCTCACGCAAGGCACCAAGACCGTGGAGGAGGTCACACAGCGGGACTCGGTAAAGCGGTACCTGGAAGGCACGGGCTGCATTGCCGGGGTGCTGGTGCCCTCCAAGTCAGACCCTTCCCGGACGGAGAAGATGACCGTCTACCAGGCCATGTGGAAGGGGGTCCTGAGGCCAGGCACCGCCCTGGTGCTGCTGGAGGCGCAGGCCGCCACAGGCTTCATCGCCGATCCGCTGAAGAACGCCAAGCTTTCTGTCGACGAAGCCGTCTCTGCCGAACTGGTGGGTGCCGAGCTCCAGGAGAAGCTGGCCTCTGCAGAGCGGGCTGTGACCGGGTACAAGGACCCCTGCACGGGGAACAAAATCTCCCTCTTCCAGGCCATGAAGAAAGGCCTCATCGTCCAAGACCACGGCATCCGCCTGCTGGAGGCTCAGATTGCCACTGGCGGAATCATCGATCCTGTCGAGAGTCACCGGCTCCCCGTGGAGGTGGCGTACCAGCGGGGCTACTTTGACGAGGAAATGAACCAGATCCTCTCAGACCCCACCGACGACACCAAGGGCTTCTTTGACCCCAACACGCACGAGAACCTCACGTACATGCAGCTCTTGCACAGGTGTGTCCCCGATCCCGACACTGGCCTGCTCATGCTTCACGTGATGGACAAAGGCGCCTTCTCTTCCCACCTGAACGAGAACACGCGGAAGTCTTTGCAGGCTGAAAAGGTCCAGGTGGACGTGGGCCTCTTCCGGGGCCAAGAGATTTCCCTGTGGGACCTCCTCTTCTCCAGATACGTCCCTCCGCACAAGAGGCAGGACCTCCTCAGGATGTACAAAGCCGGCACGATCACTCTTCAGGGCCTCACCGAAGCCCTGACCACCATCGCCACCGAGACCGAGGAAAGGAGTGCCACGCCAACTGCGCACACCGCACCAGCAGCGAGCTCGGCACAGCACGCGGGTGCCCGTGCGGACCTGGAGAAGACCTTGAGGTCCACCACCATCAACATGCCGGCTGGAGAGCAGAAAGGTCAGCAGGTGCCTGTGTGGGACCTGCTCTTCTCCAGCTACGTCTCTGGCGAAAAGAGGGCAGAGCTGCTAGACCTGCACCGGAAAGGCCTGCTGCCTCTCGACCAGCTGAAAAGTGTCCTCAGCACCCTCGTCACCAAGAAAGACGCAACAAGCAGACCGTTTGCGGTGAAAGTGAGAAGGCCGGGCCAAGAGACGGCGAGTGGCGACGGGGACCGCGGGGCTTCCTCGCCAAGCGCCGCACACTGGGAAGGTGCCTTGCGGTCCCAGCCCATCCAGGTCCCGCCCGGCATGTTTCCAGTCCAGCAGCTCTCCGTGTGGGAGGCCCTCTTCTCTCAGCACATCTCAGAGGGCAAAAGGGAAGAGCTTCTGAGCAAATACAGAAACGGCAGCGCAACCCTCCAGGAGCTCACAGACGTCCTCGCCGCCCTCCTTGCCGAGGCCACCGGTGAGGCGAGCCCAGCTCCCACCGCGGCCGCCGCACCCAGCCCGGGCGACGACGCGGCCGGCCAGGAGGAGGACCCCGGCAGGGCAGAACAGGAGAAGAGGGAAGAGGCTCTGAAGTCCCGCCGGGTGGCAGTGGCAGTGGGCGAGTTCCAGGGGCAGAAGGTCTCCGTGTGGGATCTCCTGCACTCTGCCTACTTCCCCGAGGAGAAGCAGAAGGAGCTTCTGCAACTGTACGACTCGGGCGTCCTCACCCTCGACCAGATGGAGACCGTGGTCGCCACCGTTGTGAACAAGACGGAGGAGGAGAAAACCAAGGAGGCGTCGCCTGCAGCCCGGCCCCCTGGCCACTGGGAAGACCCCCTGAGGAGTCACACCGTGGTGCTTCAGGTCGGGGAGTTCCGCGGCCAGGAGGTCCCCCTCTGGGATCTCCTCTTCTCGCAGTACATTCCGGCCGCCCAAAGAGAAGAGCTCCTGACAAAGTACCGGTCGGGTGCCCTGAGCCTTCAGGACCTGGTCACCACACTGCCCTCCCTTCTCACGGAGGCAGAAGGAAGTGCCGGCAGAGAAGCGGAAGTAGCCAGCAGCCCGGCCGGGGCAGTGCCGCCGTTGCAGGGAGACGGAGCCGCTCCTTCCCCACGGGAAGAGGAACCGGAGAGCGCCTTGCGCCTGGTGACCATCGCCGTGCCGGTGGGCGAGCTCCAAGGCTCCAGGCGCTCTGTGTGGGAACTCCTCTTCTCCAAATACGTGACCTCCGAGAAGCGGCAGGAGCTCCTGCAGAACTACCGAGCACGGTCCGTGACCACAGAGGAGCTGGTTCGAATAATCACGGCCCTCATTACGGAGATGGAAGAGAAGAGCCGCAGGCTGAAGTTCTCCGGGCTCCGGAGGCAGGTCACGGCCTCAGAGCTGTTTGACTCCCACATCATTGACCAGGACACCCTCTCCGAGCTCACGCAAGGCACCAAGACCGTGGAGGAGGTCACACAGCGGGACTCGGTAAAGCGGTACCTGGAAGGCACGGGCTGCATTGCCGGGGTGCTGGTGCCCTCCAAGTCAGACCCTTCCCGGACGGAGAAGATGACCGTCTACCAGGCCATGTGGAAGGGGGTCCTGAGGCCAGGCACCGCCCTGGTGCTGCTGGAGGCGCAGGCCGCCACAGGCTTCATCGCCGATCCGCTGAAGAACGCCAAGCTTTCTGTCGACGAAGCCGTCTCTGCCGAACTGGTGGGTGCCGAGCTCCAGGAGAAGCTGGCCTCTGCAGAGCGGGCTGTGACCGGGTACAAGGACCCCTGCACGGGGAACAAAATCTCCCTCTTCCAGGCCATGAAGAAAGGCCTCATCGTCCAAGACCACGGCATCCGCCTGCTGGAGGCTCAGATTGCCACTGGCGGAATCATCGATCCTGTCGAGAGTCACCGGCTCCCCGTGGAGGTGGCGTACCAGCGGGGCTACTTTGACGAGGAAATGAACCAGATCCTCTCAGACCCCACCGACGACACCAAGGGCTTCTTTGACCCCAACACGCACGAGAACCTCACGTACATGCAGCTCTTGCACAGGTGTGTCCCCGATCCCGACACTGGCCTGCTCATGCTTCACGTGATGGACAAAGGCGCCTTCTCTTCCCACCTGAACGAGAACACGCGGAAGTCTTTGCAGGCTGAAAAGGTCCAGGTGGACGTGGGCCTCTTCCGGGGCCAAGAGATTTCCCTGTGGGACCTCCTCTTCTCCAGATACGTCCCTCCGCACAAGAGGCAGGACCTCCTCAGGATGTACAAAGCTGGCACGATCACTCTTCAGGGCCTCACCGAAGCCCTGACCACCATCGCCACCGAGACCGAGGAAAGGAGTGCCACGCCAACTGCGCACACCGCACCAGCAGCGAGCTCGGCACAGCACGCGGGTGCCCGTGCGGACCTGGAGAAGACCTTGAGGTCCACCACCATCAACATGCCGGCTGGAGAGCAGAAAGGTCAGCAGGTGCCTGTGTGGGACCTGCTCTTCTCCAGCTACGTCTCTGGCGAAAAGAGGGCAGAGCTGCTAGACCTGCACCGGAAAGGCCTGCTGCCTCTCGACCAGCTGAAAAGTGTCCTCAGCACCCTCGTCACCAAGAAAGACGCAACAAGCAGACCGTTTGCGGTGAAAGTGAGAAGGCCGGGCCAAGAGACGGCGAGTGGCGACGGGGACCGCGGGGCTTCCTCGCCAAGCGCCGCACACTGGGAAGGTGCCTTGCGGTCCCAGCCCATCCAGGTCCCGCCCGGCATGTTTCCAGTCCAGCAGCTCTCCGTGTGGGAGGCCCTCTTCTCTCAGCACATCTCAGAGGGCAAAAGGGAAGAGCTTCTGAGCAAATACAGAAACGGCAGCGCAACCCTCCAGGAGCTCACAGACGTCCTCGCCGCCCTCCTTGCCGAGGCCACCGGTGAGGCGAGCCCAGCTCCCACCGCGGCCGCCGCACCCAGCCCGGGCGACGACGCGGCCGGCCAGGAGGAGGACCCCGGCAGGGCAGAACAGGAGAAGAGGGAAGAGGCTCTGAAGTCCCGCCGGGTGGCAGTGGCAGTGGGCGAGTTCCAGGGGCAGAAGGTCTCCGTGTGGGATCTCCTGCACTCTGCCTACTTCCCCGAGGAGAAGCAGAAGGAGCTTCTGCAACTGTACGACTCGGGCGTCCTCACCCTCGACCAGATGGAGACCGTGGTCGCCACCGTTGTGAACAAGACGGAGGAGGAGAAAACCAAGGAGGCGTCGCCTGCAGCCCGGCCCCCTGGCCACTGGGAAGACCCCCTGAGGAGTCACACCGTGGTGCTTCAGGTCGGGGAGTTCCGCGGCCAGGAGGTCCCCCTCTGGGATCTCCTCTTCTCGCAGTACATTCCGGCCGCCCAAAGAGAAGAGCTCCTGACAAAGTACCGGTCGGGTGCCCTGAGCCTTCAGGACCTGGTCACCACACTGCCCTCCCTTCTCACGGAGGCAGAAGGAAGTGCCGGCAGAGAAGCGGAAGTAGCCAGCAGCCCGGCCGGGGCAGTGCCGCCGTTGCAGGGAGACGGAGCCGCTCCTTCCCCACGGGAAGAGGAACCGGAGAGCGCCTTGCGCCTGGTGACCATCGCCGTGCCGGTGGGCGAGCTCCAAGGCTCCAGGCGCTCTGTGTGGGAACTCCTCTTCTCCAAATACGTGACCTCCGAGAAGCGGCAGGAGCTCCTGCAGAACTACCGAGCACGGTCCGTGACCACAGAGGAGCTGGTTCGAATAATCACGGCCCTCATTACGGAGATGGAAGAGAAGAGCCGCAGGCTGAAGTTCTCCGGGCTCCGGAGGCAGGTCACGGCCTCAGAGCTGTTTGACTCCCACATCATTGACCAGGACACCCTCTCCGAGCTCACGCAAGGCACCAAGACCGTGGAGGAGGTCACACAGCGGGACTCGGTAAAGCGGTACCTGGAAGGCACGGGCTGCATTGCCGGGGTGCTGGTGCCCTCCAAGTCAGACCCTTCCCGGACGGAGAAGATGACCGTCTACCAGGCCATGTGGAAGGGGGTCCTGAGGCCAGGCACCGCCCTGGTGCTGCTGGAGGCGCAGGCTGCCACAGGCTTCATCGCCGATCCGCTGAAGAACGCCAAGCTTTCTGTCGACGAAGCCGTCTCTGCCGAACTGGTGGGTGCCGAGCTCCAGGAGAAGCTGGCCTCTGCAGAGCGGGCTGTGACCGGGTACAAGGACCCCTGCACGGGGAACAAAATCTCCCTCTTCCAGGCCATGAAGAAAGGCCTCATCGTCCAAGACCATGGCATCCGCCTGCTGGAGGCTCAGATTGCCACTGGCGGAATCATCGATCCTGTCGAGAGTCACCGGCTCCCCGTGGAGGTGGCATACCAGCGGGGCTACTTTGACGAGGAAATGAACCAGATCCTCTCAGACCCCACCGACGACACCAAGGGCTTCTTTGACCCCAACACGCACGAGAACCTCACGTACATGCAGCTCTTGCACAGGTGTGTCCCCGATCCCGACACTGGCCTGCTCATGCTTCACGTGATGGACAAAGGCGCCTTCTCTTCCCACCTGAACGAGAACACGCGGAAGTCTTTGCAGGCTGAAAAGGTCCAGGTGGACGTGGGCCTCTTCCGGGGCCAAGAGATTTCCCTGTGGGACCTCCTCTTCTCCAGATACGTCCCTCCGCACAAGAGGCAGGACCTCCTCAGGATGTACAAAGCCGGCACGATCACTCTTCAGGGCCTCACCGAAGCCCTGACCACCATCGCCACCGAGACCGAGGAAAGGAGTGCCACGCCAACTGCGCACACCGCACCAGCAGCGAGCTCGGCACAGCACGCGGGTGCCCGTGCGGACCTGGAGAAGACCTTGAGGTCCACCACCATCAACATGCCGGCTGGAGAGCAGAAAGGTCAGCAGGTGCCTGTGTGGGACCTGCTCTTCTCCAGCTACGTCTCTGGCGAAAAGAGGGCAGAGCTGCTAGACCTGCACCGGAAAGGCCTGCTGCCTCTCGACCAGCTGAAAAGTGTCCTCAGCACCCTCGTCACCAAGAAAGACGCAACAAGCAGACCGTTTGCGGTGAAAGTGAGAAGGCCGGGCCAAGAGACGGCGAGTGGCGACGGGGACCGCGGGGCTTCCTCGCCAAGCGCCGCACACTGGGAAGGTGCCTTGTGGTCCCAGCCCATCCAGGTCCCGCCCGGCATGTTTCCAGTCCAGCAGCTCTCCGTGTGGGAGGCCCTCTTCTCTCAGCACATCTCAGAGGGCAAAAGGGAAGAGCTTCTGAGCAAATACAGAAACGGCAGCGCAACCCTCCAGGAGCTCACAGACGTCCTCGCCGCCCTCCTTGCCGAGGCCACCGGTGAGGCGAGCCCAGCTCCCACCGCGGCCGCCGCACCCAGCCCGGGCGACGACGCGGCCGGCCAGGAGGAGGACCCCGGCAGGGCAGAACAGGAGAAGAGGGAAGAGGCTCTGAAGTCCCACCGGGTGGCAGTGGCAGTGGGCGAGTTCCAGGGGCAGAAGGTCTCCGTGTGGGATCTCCTGCACTCTGCCTACTTCCCCGAGGAGAAGCAGAAGGAGCTTCTGCAACTGTACGACTCGGGCGTCCTCACCCTCGACCAGATGGAGACCGTGGTCGCCACCGTTGTGAACAAGACGGAGGAGGAGAAAACCAAGGAGGCGTCGCCTGCAGCCCGGCCCCCTGGCCACTGGGAAGACCCCCTGAGGAGTCACACCGTGGTGCTTCAGGTCGGGGAGTTCCGCGGCCAGGAGGTCCCCCTCTGGGATCTCCTCTTCTCTCACTACTTTTCTGAATGCAGAAGAGAAGAGCTTCTGTGCCTGTACAGGGACAGCAATTTAACTCCTGAGGAACTTACAGCTGTAATTTCTACTCTCATTACTGAAGCTGTTGATGGAGATAAGAAACAAACACATGGATATGTCTCGAGTGCTGACATAGAATCACCTGGGAGGGAGGAGGCGCCTGGCAAATCAGCGCAGGAGGAATGGGAAGAGGCTCTGAAATCCCGCTGGGTGGAAGTGGCAGAGGGCCAGTTTCATGGGCAGAAGGTCTCCGTGTGGGATCTCCTGCACTCCTCATATTTCCCTGAGGAGAAACAGAAGGAGCTCATGCGGCTGTACGACTCTGGCATCATCACCCTCGACCAGATGGAGACTGTTGTGACCACCGTCGTAAACAGGACAGAAGAGGATGTTTCTTGTGGCCATCAAGACTCTGTGGTGGAAGAGGAGACAAAACTTGTGCAGTCGTCACACTATGACCTGTTGCAGCATGTGTCGCATCTCGCCAATGTTGATATTACCATCCGAGATTTGCAACACCAGAAGTCCTCGGTATGGGATCCTTTCTTTTCAAGGGTTGTCTCTGATATTAGGAGGGAAGAGATTCTCCATCGGCCTGGAGCACCAGCAGTAGTTGTGAAAGAACGTTTTAGTAGCAGTACTACAGCCGTTGTCCGAAATGAGGTTACAAGGAGTTCACCCTGCAGACCTGAGGAATGTCCTAAGGAAGACACTCCATTACCAGAAATATCCCAAGTTTCCCATGGAGATGACCACACAGAACAGCACTGGAGGGCTTGGTCTGCAGACCCAGCGAGTGGCAGCCAGGAGGAGGGCCTGCCAGGGAGGCGCCAGGCTTCGCCTGCAGACCAGCAGCAGCTGAAGAAATCCCTGAGGACAACGATGGTTCACGTGAGCGCTGGAGAGTTCCAGGGCCAGAAGGTGTGTGTCCTGGACCTTCTCTTCTCCAAATATGTCCCTCAGGATAAGAGGCAAGAACTTCTGGAACTGTACAGAGCAGGGACATTGTCCATCCAAGAAATGATCGCAGGGGTCACTGCTATGATCGAGGAGGCCGAAGGCAAGTGCAGGAAGGCCCACCCCAGGAGGAAGGCAGGCAGCCTGTGTTGCACGGAGCAGAGCACCCACTCCTAGCCAGCGGGGCAGCTGCAGCTGGACACTCATTCAGCTCTCTCCGCCCCACCCAGACAGCTCCAGCACCCCTCGGAACCCTGCAGGAGTCTGCGAAAGCTTGTTTCAAGCACCCGCTCTGGGTCTCCCTCTGACAACACTTGTGCACACTGAAATAAAGGGATGTTGCTAGTGGCCTCTAGAAGCTCCAGGGTCTCCTTCTTAGTTGCTGGCTGCAGGGGCCTCACCCAGAGCTTGCGCGGGCTGCACAGTGCCCTGTGTTGGGGCAGCCCTGCTTGGCCTCCTTAGGGGGGCCATGAGGAACAAGGAGCACAGCAGGACCTGCTTGGAAGGACACCCTTCCTCCGCCCATTGGGCAGGGCCTGCCTCTCGCTCCGCTGGGCCCTTCTGTGCCAGGCAGAGTGCCATGTCTTTCTGAGTGGTGCTGGCTTGGTGCTGCAGCCCAAGGGTCCTGCCAGTGACTTGGGAGCCGTGGGCCTCCCTACTCTCTGCCACAGAGCAAGCCACAGAGACCTCCCCATCTGCACTCCTGCCCGGTCCCCTTGCTGGCCATCTACACTACAAGCAGTGTCTGCTCAAAGCTAGGACTGCAACACGGCAGATGAGGTCTGGGGGGTGGTGTGGTTGCAGCAGAGGGGTGTGAGGCGGATAGAGTGGGGTGAGGCCCCAGCCCTTGCTGCAGCCATTGCAGGCAGCCTGCCTGGCCACTGAGCGGTGCTGCGGGGCTGTAGCCACTGACAAGAAACTCCAGCCTGAAGAAGCCTCGGCACTCCCTGGGTGCCCTGCCCTGGCGACTGGGCCTCGGCGGTCAGCAGTGAGCAGAGCAGTCCGGCTCCAGAGTGGAACTGAGCGATGGTGGTAGATCTCTGCCCCCCCGCCTCAGCTCAGCCCAGCCTTGCCTGACAGATGTAAGGGCAGTTCCCGGCCTGGACCAAAAGATCATAGGGAGCAGCATCAACCTCTCCATGCCCCTTGGAGGGAGGGTGTGCAGCCCTCATCACAGGCTGGCTGGGTCACCCTGTGCATGGCCCCTACATGGCAACTTGGAACTGTCCCTGGATGGGCCCACCTGCCTTCCACCCCCCACCCCCCCAGATGATGAGGGCAGGCAGGCAGGCAGGCAGGCAGCCATCCTTCAGACTGTGTAAAGCCATCTGTGAGGGGTGCCCTGGCCTGGGAATCCAGAGGTTGGGCAGATCTTGGCACTAAGAAGTGCCAGCCTTGGCAGTGCCACAGACAGACAGACAGACAAACAGACAGACAGACAGCAGCTTCCAGGTCTGTTCCCATGGCCTCCTCCAGCTTCTGGCTGATCCCAGAAGTGGGTAGCATGTCCATCTCAGGAGCCCTGATGATGAACAAGGAGGCAGTGGAGGTTCCCACATCAACACCAAACTACACTCCTTCCTTCATAAGAAGAGCCCTGCTGGATCCAGCTTCCTGTTTGCAGCTTCCTGTATCTCACAGTGGCCCACCAAATGCTTCAGGGAGCACACAAGACAACAGACACAACCTGCGTTCTGGTGCCCTCCCTGCATCTGGCAATCAGAGGCAGCCTACCTCTACCTTGCACATACCGACCATGATTTGTAACCCATGACGAACTTTTCCTCCAGAAATTTGTCCAATCCCCTCTTAAGGGCATCCAGGCAAGATGACATCACTACTTCCTGTGGCAAGGAGTTCCACAGACTAATTGCACACTGGATAAATTGCACACTGGATAAATTTTATTCTGTCTGTCCTAACTCTCCCAACACTCAATTTTAGTGGATGTCCCCTGGTACTGGTTTTGTGTGAGAGGGTAAAGAGCGTCTCTCTATCCACTCTGTCCATCCCCTGCATAATTTTGTATGTCTCAATTGTGCCCCCCCTCTTTCCTAGACTGAAGAACCCCAAATGCTGTAGCCTTTCCTCATAAGCCACCTTGAGTGCTCCTTTCTGGAGTGGAAAGGCGGGATATAAATTCTACTAATAAATAATTAAATAAATAAGGAAGGTGTTCCAGCCCAGTAATCATCTTAGTTGCTCTCTTTTGCACCTTTTCCATTTCCACTATATCCTTTCTGAGATGTGGCAACCAGAACTGGACACAGTACTCCAGGTGCGGCCTTACCATCAATTTGTACAACGGCATTATAATATTAACCATCTTATTCTCAATACCTTCTCTAATGATCCCAAGCATGGAATGGGCCTTCTTCACTGCCACCGCACATTGGGTGGACACCGCACATCGAGCTGTACACAAACACCCCAAGGTCTCTGTCCTGTTCTGTCAGACATCTCAGAACCCATTAGCCTAATGTGAAGTTTTGATTCTTTGCCCCAATGTGCAAGACTTTACACTTACTCACACTGAAACGCATCTGCCATTTTGCTGCCGATTCTGCCAGTTTGGAGAGATCCTTCTGGAGCTCCTCACAATCGCTTCTGGTCTTCACCACTCGGAAAAGTTTGGTGTCATCTGCAAACTTGGCCACCTCGCTGCTTAGCCCTGTCTCCAGGTCACTTATGAATAGATCATTTCCTTCCATTCTGCCTTCCAAAGGACTCAAGAAGGAAGTGTTGGCCACAGAGCTGGCCACATCCAAGAACAGGCAGCAGTGGCCCTTGGAGGACAGTGGAGAAAACACCGAGGGGTGCATCTATCCATTAGGTGAGGCAGGAGAAAATGAGGGGGGGGATGGTTCACCTGGGGGCACCTATGAGACTGGAAGGGGCGTTGTCAGGGAACAGAGCTGAACCAGCCCTCTGGGTTATGGCTACTGCTCCCTTCTGTACTTTAAAGGGCCCAAGGACACTCCCCAGAGGGCGGAGGCCTGCCCTGCCCCATGGCACAGGGAGGGAGCACTAAGGGAAGGGCCAGGCCAAGTCTCAGGTCCACCACCCCAGTCTAAATCCTAACATCAGAACATAAGAACAGCCCCACTGGATCAGGCCATAGGCCCATCTAGTCCAGCTTCCTGTATCTCACAGCGGCCCACCAAATGCCCCAGGGAGCACACCAGATAACAAGAGACCTCATCCTGGTGCCCTCCCTTGCATCTGGCATTCTGACATAGCCCTCATGCAGCTCACTGGCTTGGGGCCATTATTTCCACTCAGGAGACCTGACTTCATGGAGCTGCTGGGGGTGGGTGAAGCCAGGTGGGGCAAGACCTGGCCCTGAATTATGTGGAGAAAGGCTGGGTGAGGATAGCAAGCCAGGAAAAGTAACTTTCAAGGGACCTGAGTTCTGGCAGACCTCTCCACTTCCAGCCTGGATCAGCTTGGGCCATCCCCCAGGAAGCCAAGCACATGAGCAGCCAAGAAGCCTCCAGGTGACCAGCCCCCATTTGGCTCTTCTGGGCTGCACTATGTGTTGGAGGATCAACTGAGGTGTCACAGCACATGCCCCTTCCCCCCAAACTGGACAGCACCCTGCACACACATGTGCACGCAGGAATCCATCCCAGCTCCACCAGAATGCACTCTCCCACTTGCCACCATCGAGAAAGAGTGGTGTGGGGACAGTGCCCTCTGGTGGCTACCTGACAGACATCTGTCTCAGCTTGATGAAACCCCGGACCTTGGAAGCAGAGAGGACAGCTTCTGAATGGAGTGGAGGAAACAGACCAGAGGACCCAACGGGGCTCCACCACCCCCACTTCCCAGGGGTCCTCAGCAGCAGCAGCCTCTGTGCCTACCCCTAGATTCTAAGCTGTGGCGCGCCAGCTTGTACCACATCATAAGTCACCACAGCTCTCCCAGTCCATAAAAACATAAGAACGGCACCACTGGATCAGGCCATAGACCCATCTAGTCCAGCTTCCTGTATCTCACAGTGGCCCACCAAATGCCCCAAGGAGCACACCAGATAACAAGAGACCTGCCTCCTGGTGCCCTCCCTTCCATCTGGCATTCTGACATAGCCTGTTTCTAGAATCAGGAGGTTGCACATACACATCACCTGACCTGGAGACAGGGTTGAGCAGTGAGGTTGCAAAATTTGCAGATGACACCAAACTTTTCCGAGTGGTGAAGACCAGAAGTGATTGTGAGGAGCTCCAGAAGGATCTCTCCAGACTGGCAGAATGGGCAACAAAATGGCAGATGCGCTTCAATGTCAGTAAGTGTAAAGTCATGCACATTGGGGCAAAAAATCAAAACTTTAGATATAGGCTAATAGGTTCTGAGCTGTCTGTGACAGATCAGGAGAGAGATCTTGGGGTGGTGATGGACAGGTCGATGAAAGTGTTGACCTAATGTGCGGCGGCAGTGAAGAAGGCCAATTCTATGCTTGGGATCATTAGGAAAGGTATTGAGAACAAAACGGCTAATATTATAATGCCGTTGTACAAATCTATGGTAAGGCCACACCTGGAGTATTGCGTCCAGTTCTGGTCACCAGATCTCAAAAAGGACATAGTGGAAATGGAAAAGGTGCAAAAGAGAGCAACCAAAATGATTACTGGGCTGAGGCACCTTCCGTACAAGGAAAGGCTGCAGCGTTTGGGGCTCTTCAGTCTAGAAAAGAGGTGCCTGAGGGGGGGCATGATTGAGACTTGCAAAATTACGCATGGAATGCATAGAGTGTTTAGAGAGATGCTCTTTACACTCTCACATAACACCAGAACCAGGGGACATCCACTAAAATTGAGTGTTGGAAGAACAGACAAAAGAAAATATTGCTTTACTCAGCGTGTGGTCGGTCTGTGGAACTCCTTGCCACAGAATGTGGTGATGGCGTCTAGCCTGGACGCCTTTAAAAGGGTATTGGACAAGTTTCTGGAGGAAAAATCCATTACGGGGTACAAGCCATGATGTGTATGCGCAACCTCCTGATTTTAGAAATGGGTTATGTCAGAATGCCAGATGCAGGGGAGGGCACCAGGATGAGGTCTCTTGTTATCTGGTGTGCTCCCTGGGGCATTTGGTGGGCCGCTGTGAGATACAGGAAGCTGGACTAGATGGGCCTATGGCCTGATCCAGTGGGGCTGTTCTTATGTTCTTAACTACAATTCCCAGGAAGCCTTGCAGGTCTCTTGTTATCTGGTGTGCTCCCTGGGGCATTTGGTGGGCCGCTGTGAGATACAGGAAGCTGGACTAGATGGGCCTATGGCCTGCTCCAGTGGGGCTGTTCTTATGTTCTTAACTACAATTCCCAGGAAGCCTTGCAGGTCTCTTGTTATCTGGTGTGCTCCCTGGGGCATTTGGTGGGCCGCTGTGAGATACAGGAAGCTGGACTAGATGGGCCTATGGCCTGATCCAGTGGGGCTGTTCTTATGTTCTTATCATGGCTTGTACCCCATAATGGATTTTCTCCAGAAACTTTGTTGCAATTTATCAATGAGGTCTGAAACATCTTCTCTTTTAACCTCTATCTGACTTAACTCCTCGGTCAGGAGGGGCCGTTCGGGCAGCGGTATCTGCCCGAGGTCTTCTGCCGTGAAGACAGATGCAAAGAACTCATTCAATTTCTCCGCCATCTCTAAGTCTCCTTTTATCTCCCCTTTCCCTCCCTCACCATCCAGAGGGCCAAGCGCTTCTCTGGCGGGTTTCCTGCTTTTGAAGAAGCTTTTATTATTCCCCTTAATGCTGCTGGCCGTGCATTCCTCAAAGTCTCGCTTGGCCTCCCTATCACCTTCTTACATTTCTTACTTCTTGCATTGGCCGGCCACTGGCTCTGGCGCAGCCTCGGGGCGTCCGCTCCAGCGGCTGGCCTGGGCGGGCCCTCCAGCTCCTTGCCTGGCGGCGCAGCGGCCCCCGGACGGCCCGCAGACACTCCGCGCGGGGCGGCTCGGCGCTCCCTCTCCGGGCTCTGGCTGGCCCGACGGAGCCTCCCTTGCCCGCAGGGCCGTCGAGGCTGAAGCGGGGGCGGAGCTCTGCGGGGCGCCCGAGCGCAACCCTCAGCCTCGTGCTGCCTGCCGGCCCGAGCCCCGCGCGAGTGGTGGCCCGCGGGCCCCGGCGGCTCGACGGCTTGCCGCGGTCGAGGCGGGCCTCCCGGAGGGCGGGGCGGCTGCGCGCGCTGTGGCTGCCGGCTCGCCGCGTCACGGGGCGGAGACGGCGGGAGGCTTTAAGTGCGGCAGCCGCCGGGCGGGCGGGCAGAAGGACGTGCGTGGAACGCCAGCGCCGCCGAGCCGCAGGTAGGTGGGCAGCGGCGGGAGCCAGGAGCGGGCGCCGCGGCACCTGCAGCCGGGGAGGCGGAGAGCGTCCGGGGCCGCCAGCGAGGGACGCTCGCCCTGGACAGCGCAGCCTCGGCGGAGCCCCTGAGCGCCCGGGGCGGAGAGCCCCGCCGGCGAGAACTCGCAGCCGCGCAGGGGGGCGCGGTGGGGCCGCCTTCGCTCGCAGGTCCGCCACGCCGGAGGCTGCGCGCAGCCTGAGCCCAGGGGCGCTGCAGCCCCGTGCCCTGCCTGGGGCCCCGGGGGCCCCCAGGTTGCCGGACCGGGCAGCCCTGGGTTGGGGGAGGCGGGAACAGGGGAGGGTCCCCAGTGGCCGCCTGCCGGGGTTGCAGTGGGGACCCTGATGGGGCCAGCTGGCTGCAGGGCGGCAGACCTCCCCAAGGCAGCTCGGAGTCCGTGCCAGACCCTCCCCCGCAGCCCCCTTCGGGGCCACTGCCAGCCAGTCCAGGCGCAGCCTGGGCGCCCCACTGCTGCCGGCTGGGCGCAGTTGGGGGTGAATGGGTGGATAATGACGCTAAGGGGAGCGTGGCTGCAGGTGCCGCTCGCTCGGGCTCTGCCCGCATTCCAGGCCAGCCTAATTGCCGTGTGAAGTGGCCAGCTGAGCCTGATGTCCTGCAGGCTGAGGCCAGTGGATGAAAGGGCAGGAAATGGCACACGGGGAGCCCCAGGCAGCCCTCCCTCCGGCCCGTCTGCGCAATCCCCAGGTGAGGGCTGGTCCCCCTTGTTGGCCTCCCCAGAGGAAGAGGAGAGCCCTGCCCTGCCCTGCCCTGCCCTGCCCTGCTCTCCGCCCCGCACTGCAAGGCCACTGGGGCTGAGTCTTTCACTGGTACCCCTAAAAATACTGCTGGCCCCGGGGAAGCCCCCACACGCAGAGCCAGGAGCAGCCCTTCCTCAGGACCCAGGAGCAGTCCCTGGAAGTCCCAGGCACCCTGGGGGCTGGGCTGGTACCAGCCAGAGTTGGCCTCCAGCCCCGGTCGAATGGGGCAGGAGCCTTGAGAAGTGGCAGAAGAGGCTGCTGGGCTCAGCCACCTTCCTGGTGGCTGGTGAAACGCCTCTGGAAAGCCCACAAGCAGGGCACGATGCCACAGAGGACCACTGGCATGGAGCGGCCTTCAGCAGCACTTTTCCACCCTTGCCATCTCAGTGGTTGGAGGGGGCACAGGGAGGGACCCTGTCCTTTTCTGGGCTTGCATCCATGGGGTGCAGCTCCATAGGAGGACCACTACAGTGGCTGGGGGGCGGCAGGGCCTGCTCCTCGACTAGGTGGCGGAGGGGCCTCTTGGCTGCAGCGCTGGCTGTGGCTTCGCTTCTGCCCGTCAGCGGTGGCTGCTGCCACCTCCCCGCTGAGCTCCGTTTGGGCTTTGCCCTGGTTGCTGAGCAGGCAGCCCTGATTCCGGTGTGAGCACCGCGTTCTGAGGCCGAGATGGAGCGTCAGCCAGGCCTCAACCCAACAATCAGGCTAATGAGGGAGTCTGTCCACGAGGGCACTGAGTGGCCCAGCTTTGCACAAACCTGTTTTCCAGCTGGGGGGCAAGAATGGGGCCACGTGCCTGACTGGGTCACCACAGTGACACATGCAGGCTGGGGCTTCCGCTCGTGCTTCTGGGCAGGGAGCGCTTCTCCCTGGTGTGAGGAAGGACGTCCTGGTGCCGAGGCTGCCTGGAGGTGCTGGTGAAGGTTTCCGGTTCTTTTGAGATGTTACAGCCTGGGCAATTCATTCCCGCGGGGACAGAGGGCAGTCAGGGCAGAAGCAGCAGAGCCCCCGATCCCCTGCAGCAGCACTTCCTCGCCTCTGCCTCTGCCCCTGGCTGCCACTGTTCTCCTCTCCCTGGGAAAGTAGAAGGTTGTGATGGGCCCTTGGAATCAGCTTCCAAGCCCCAGGTGGGCACGGTCTCGTGACCACTGTGGAATCCCCACTGGAGGGCGGGGGAGGAGGCCAGGGCTTGGGAAAGGAGGCGCTGGAGCTCTTGGCCTTCAGGAAAGTGGCTGCTGCTGTTGGTCCTCGCTTTGCTGCAAACTTCCCCCTCCTGGTGCAGGCCTCACTGAACTTGGTGGGCTGAATCTGTGCACGTGTGCAGCCAACGGGGGAGCAACTCTGCCCAAGGTATTTGCACACAGACACACACACTGTTGTCTTCATAAGGCAGATGCTGCAGTGCTCTGAGGCGCACCTGCCTGGGCACTGCCTGGTACAAGATAGCATGGAGGAGCTGGCCAGGGTCCACGATGGTGACCCCTCTCCACGCTCTTGCGAGCCTTGTGCTAGCCGTGCTCTGGCAAGCTGTGGCTTCTGTGATTAGCTGCACCTCCCCAAAGTGCTGCACCTCACCAGCCTTTCCTGCCTGTCTCTTGCAGATTCGTCCGCTACCCCCCCAGACTGACTCAGAGCACACCCTGCCCCAGCCATGCTACAGGACAAGTGTGTTGCCAGCGGTGGCCTGCACGGAGCCCCCATCATGCAAATTCGCGAAGAGCCACACTGGCCCTTCCCTGGTGCCACGGACCTGAGGGAGGACCACGTCATTGCGGGAGTCCTCAAGGAGCCCAGCAAGGAGCGGCTGAGCATCCAGCGGGCCATGCAGAAGGGCCTCCTGACTCAGGGGACCGGCCTGGCCCTTCTAGAGCACCAGGCCGCCTCAGGCTACATTGTGGACTTTGCCAAGAACCGGATGCTGTCGGTCAGAGACGCCACCACTGCCGGCCTGGTCGGCAGGGAGCACTTCAACGCACTGTTTGTGGCAGAGAAGGCTGTGACGGGATACACCGACCCCTTCTCAGGTAACAAGATCTCCCTCTTCCAAGCCATGAAGAAGGGGCTCGTTGTGAAGGACCATGGCATCCGCCTGCTGGAGGCCCAGGTGGCCACCGGAGGCCTTATCCATCCCATGCACAGCCACCGTCTCCCTGTGGAGCAGGCTTACAAGTGGGGCTACCTGGATGCAGAAATCTACAACCTGATCTCAGACCCCGTCAACCACAGCAAAAGGTGCTTTGACCCCAATGCTCGCGAAAGCCTGACGTACATGCAGCTCCTCAACCGCTGTGTCCTCGACCCTGTGACTGGCCTGCTGATGTTTCCCGTTGATAAGGGGTCCATCCATCTGAACGAGAACCTGCGGAAGTCTTTGCAGTCTGCCACCACCAGAATCCAGGTGGGCCTCTTCCAGGACCAAGATGTTTCCCTGTGGGACCTCCTCTTCTCCAGGTACGTCTCTCCGCACAAGAGGCAGGACCTTCAGAGGCAGTACAAAGCCGGCACCATCACCCTGCAGGACATCCTGAAGATCCTCACCACCATTGTCACTGAGACAGAAACCAAAAAAGACCCCCATTATGGGAAGGAGCAAAAGCTCTGCCAACAAATGGCCTTGCCAGAGAAGGAGAAACACAAACGCACTTCTGAGAAGGAGGAGAAGGAGAGGACTCTGAAGTCCCGCCTGGTTGAGGTCACTGTGGGGGAGTTCCGCGGACAGAAGGTCTCCGTGTGGGATCTGCTCCACTCCAGGTACATCCCGAAGGGGAAGAGGAAAGAGCTTCTGAAACTGTACAAGGCCGGCATCCTCACCACTGACCAAATGGAGTCTGTCGTCACCGCCATTGTGACCAAAGTGGAGGAGGAGAAAGCCAAGGAGTCTGGCCGTGTGACTGGTCTGGGCAAAGAGCCAGGCACCTCGGGGGAAGGCCTGAGTTTCGACCCTCAGGAGGCCCAACTGCGTCAGTCTTTGCAGTTCATTCATGTCCCTGGGCCCTGTGGAGAGTTTAAGGGTCAGGATGTCCCTGTGTTGGACCTTCTCTTTTCCAAATATTTTCCTCAGGATAAAAGACAAGAGCTGATGGGGCTGTACAGGGAGGGGATCCTCAGCCCTGAGCAAATGGCTGCAGCCATTCACGGCACCCTGGACAAAGCAGAGGCCAGCAAGAGGAAGTTTGTTGTACTGGCCAAGCGTCGGAGCCCCGAAGGCTCCCGATCCAGAGAAAGCAGAGTGGCAGGTGCTGCCCAGTCCAGCAAACACCTGGACGACTTGCTGAAGTCCCAGACAGTCACGCTGCCTGCCGGGGAGTTCCAGGGGCAGCAGCTGTCGGTGTGGGACCTCCTGTTCTCGCAGTACCTCACCAAGGACAAAAGGGAAGAGCTCCTGCGGAAGTACCGGGAGGGCAAGGTCAGCGTGCAGGAGCTGGCATCCATGCTTACCATTCTGGCAGCACTGCACGACCTTTTCTATTCCCTGGAGCACACAGCAGCCAGGACCTGTGCCTGTCCCACGTCCAGGGAGGGGCCTGGTTCTGTCACTACATCTCTGGAAGGCGAAGGGGAGGACGACGACGATGAAGACGATGACGATGAAGACGACGACGACGACGATAAGGAAGAACCGGATGAAAAGGACAAGGTTTTGAAGTCCCGGATGGTTGAAGTTCCTGTTGGGGAGTTTCGTGGACGGAAGGTCTCTGTGTGGGACCTCCTCCACTCCAGGTACTTCCCAGAGAAGAAAAGGAAGGAGGTGTTGAAACTGTACAGAATTGGGATTCTTACAGCGGACCAGATGGAAAAAGTGGTCACTGCCATTGTCACCCAAGTAGGAGGAGACAAAGACCCGGAAGGTGGGTGTGGGAGTCTCCCCAGCCAAGGCTTGGGATTGCCTAAAGAAGCCAGGACTGTCACCTTGCCCAAAGATGGGGCCAGAGCCCAAACTGTGAAGGCCCTGACCTTTGAGTTTCCAGTGGGTGAATTCCAAGGCCAGCAGGTCTCCATGTGGGATCTGCTCTTCTCCACCGATGTCCCTGAAGCCAAAAGGCTGGAGCTGCTGACCAGGTACATCACTGGAGCACTAAGCAGCCAGGAAATGGTCACCATCCTCACCACACTGGTCCTGGAGACGCACAAGCAGAGAAGCACCCCAAACATTCCACAGCTCTTCAGTCTGCTGCACCCTGAAGCCTCCTATATGATGTTTGGGCCGTCCCAGGCGCAGAGAGCATCCGTGCATGACCTCTGTTCTCAGGAGCAGGACGCACACCGGGCCGGCAGTGTGACCTTCAGTGAAATCACCATGACCACCACTGTCGTGCAGGCTCCCGAGCACAAGCAAGGCTAGCTTCTGAACGGGGGAACTTCGGGAGAGGAGAAGCTGGTTGCTCTGCACGCTGTGGCACTGGCACGTCCGTGCTGTAGACCGACCGGGGCGGGGCGGGGCGGGGGGAGCGGGAGAGGGGAGGCTAGGCAGGGAGGGAGGGAGGGGGGAGGAGGTTAGTAAGTAGGCAATACAGTATATGTAGGCTGCTATAGGAACCAACAGAGAAACCAGCAGGTGAGGTGCGGGGAGGAAGGGCACACCTGGACCACCTATTTAGCACTGAGCCCATCCTGCCAGTCAGGGTGCAAGCAAGGGAGCAGGTTCCACCCACACACAGTGAACGGGAAGAAGTGGCCAAGTAGGAAGAGGGTGAGGCTGCTGCCCAGCTCTCCATCTGCAGAGGGGGGGCATTAGAGGAGCTGGCTCAGGTCCGGGTCAGAACGGAAACCTGGCTGCTTGGGTGGAAGGGGCATCTTCACGCTTGGCCTCCAGGCTGGATGACTGAGATTGTGATAAGGGACAGCAGGAACCCCCACCTGGAACCAGCCCACGATCCCTCTGCAGGAGGCCAGCCAAGCTGACGCACAGCGCCAGCCTTGGGGGACAGAACAGCAAGCTCCATAGGGCCGGGCCCAGTGGGCATCCTGCTCTCAGCATAACACTTGCCGTTTGGGTAGAGAGGAAGAGGTCCCAAAGGAGCCCGCTGGAGGCTTCCAGTGGGAGGCAGTGCAAAGGGGTGGGGCCAGGATGATGGCACCCGAGTACGTTCAGCCACCCAGAAGAGGAGGAAGGGCAGTGATGCTGCCAGACCTTTTTCTCTTTTTCCTTTTGGCGTTAGATGGATCAAGGCAGAGAACGCCCGCCCTCTGCCCCCCTCCTCAGACGGTCTCCATTTGAACTGGGTGACAAGATGCTGTCTGGGGAAAGCGGCAGAGCCGCGCCAGTGAGCAGCCTCTCTGCCTCTTGGTCTGGGGGACTGAGTGCTGGGGAGAAGGTGGAGATGAGAGCCGGGGGAAAGGCTGGTGTGCAAGCTGCTCCACCAGCCCTTGGGAGTCCTCAGCAGGGTTATTTTGCTGCCTCTTTCCGGCTGTGGAAGAGTGCCAGGTCCACAGCACTGATGATGATGATGATGAAAGCAATAAATGAGCCAAATAGCAGCACTCTAGTGCTTCTCCTGTGGGTCCCTTCATTGGTGTCGTTCTTCATTGTCTTGCTGAATGGTTTGTTCTGATCTCGCTAAAGCCAATCAATGCAGGGGCTTCTTGATCAGCACAGGGGCCTGACTGTCATAGGAAGTCCAGGCAAGTCCTGTTGCCTCTGCTTGGGTCAGGGCCTGGTGGGCCCAGTTCTGTTCTTCCTCTCCACAGAGATTAATTCACTGAACTCCCCGGACCCAAGCAGAAGCAGCAGGTTCTGCTGAATGAGATGCATTCAGTCCAGCTGCTGCCCACTTTAAAATGCGAAGACTCCCTGAAGTCTGTTCTGCCTGCTCTTCTCTCCCAGGGGTGGCCCCGTTTTTTGTTTCCTGCCCCAACGTGTGGCCTGTAGGAGGTGCCTTTCCAAACAGTTGATGCGAGCTGCAGGAGCGCTGTCTGCGCCCTGCCAGCCCGAATGGGCACAGCGTGGCATGAGTCTGATTTCTTGTGTGCACAAATAAAACCCAGGCTGCCACTACCCGCTGCTTCCAAGGCACACGGCCGCCAGGACAGGAGCAGGTGAGCAGAGCCAAAGGGGGTCCTTCTCATCCAGCACTTTCTCCCCAGCGTGGCCAGTCAGGCACCGAGTGGGTAGCCCCCAACATGGCATGAAGGAGCAGCACTCCTGTGGCTTGTGCCACCCTGCAGCTGCCACGCAGAGGGGCACGGCTTCTGGAGGGTGCCGTAGCCACTGATGGGCCTTTCTTCCTCCTCCCCAAATCCATCTCATTCCCATTTCCTTCTGGGAAGGGTTGCTGTCCCACTTTTAGGGAAAACAACAGGACTGTTTTGGGCGGCTCTGTGCTCATAATTGCATTCCATGGCATTTAGGTGACGGGTGGCTTTGCGGCTGCACATCTCTTGCTGCTTGTTTATTCAAATGGTGATGCTCTGCCTGTCTCAAGGCAGCTGACAGGAGCCAGATAAGAAAGGAATAAAAGCTCAGTGAGAGACGGTCAGAGCAGGGCCACACGTGCAGGTCAGTTTTAAGAAGACGCCTCCGGCCGGCCAGATCTTCACAACAGACTGAGAAGGTGCCTGCCTTGGGGGGGGGGGGCGCGACAGGGCAGGCAAGCACCAACGTGCATGTAAGAACAAAAGGGGGATAGTTCTTCTTGGGCTGGGACAGTGAGGGCTGCCCTGCAGTCCCAAACCTGGGCCAGACCCTGGACCAAAGCCTGTCCTGACCACAAGGCATGTCCTGAGCTGAGCAACACCGTCACTGCCCCGTGCAGGGAGGGCTCCTCCAGCAGCGTCCGAGAGAGAGGTGCTGAAGCGTGCCTCGCCTTCCTCCTCCCAGCCAGCCAGCCAGCCAGCCTGTTGGGCAGGAGGGGCCGGGGCTGCTTTCCCACTTCCAGGGAACTCGTCCCTGTCATCAGGCTGTGGAGCAGAGGAATCCGGAGCCACCAGCTGAACAGGTCTGCCCACAGCTGCTGTGGTTGGACATCTGCTCCAGGCCCCTCCGTGGACCTGCGGCTCAGAAACCGAGCAAGCAAGTGGCTCCCAATGTTCGAACCAGGCAGACAAACCACTGCAGCAAACAGTCAGTGCCAGAGCCTCGGCTTCTCTCCTGATTCACCCCCTCAAGGCAGCTGGGGAGGTGGGGTTCCTTCCGCCCAGGCGAGATGCCGCCACTGAAAAGGCCCTCACCTTGGGAACTGCCAGGGAAGCCTGGCAGGCCAGGCCTGAAGGGGACCACCTCACAGCCCCAGGCCATTCGTGGCTTTATGGTGAAAATCAATGCTTCATGGCAGCGCCTGAAACCAAGGGGCAGCTGTGCAGTTGCTGGGCCCAAAGGGGGGTGTGCAGAACATGCTCCTGTCTGGCCTTCTGCAGGCATGAATGTTTCCAAAGTGCAGCCCCAGGTGGCCAAGGCAGAGGTTGCCCAAGCACAGACAGCTGACTTCCCGCAGCTGGTCAAAGGCACGCCAGCCAGCCAGCCCCCTTGGTCCAGTGGGTCCATTCCCACTTGTGGCCACAATGGAAGAAGACTGCCATTCGGGGTCTTCTTCCAGGCAAAAGCTGGTTTCCCCCTCCTTGGGCCGCCTTCCTGCGCCTGTCTGGGATTGCAGTGAAGGTCCTGCTCTCGCACTGGACAGTTAGACCCACCCATTGCTTGTTTCAGGGCCAGCGTACAGAGAGGCAACCCACTTACACAGCTTCCAAGCGAGTGGGCATAGGATCATGTCCCAAAGTGGGCACCCTTCCATCCCCATTCACAGCTGCACTCAGACAAAGACACACTTCCATGCCATCCTCCCCTGCCTCTCATTCGAGCTGAACCACTGTGCAACCTCGGCTGTGATCCTACATGCACTTTCCTGGACGGAAGCCCCATGGAACGCACTGGCTGATCATGACAGGACAATCTCAGTGATGACAGCCTGGTGGAAGGAGGGGGGGTGAGGTGGGGAGGAGAGGGAGGGGGGCCACGAAGAGCAAATGGAGGAGGAGGAAAGATGCCCTTGCCCTCTCCTCACTGCACAGGCTGCCACCCTATCCTGGAAGTAAGCCCCACTGGACAGTGAGACTTCTGACGGGGCACACATAGCGTAACTGACCCAGCAGTACCTCTCCCCACCCCAGCAGGGAGAGAAGCAAAGTGTCGTCAGGAGAGGGCATCCGTGTCAGATTTCAGATGACACCAATCTGGGAGGCATCGCTCGCCCCGCAGATGACTGAAAGCATTCAGGAGGACCTGGGTGGAACGGAACACTGGGTTGAAACGGACAAAATGAAGTCCAGCAGAAAGTCAGATGAAGGCCCTGCACGGAGGTAGAACAGATCAAAGGCTCTGGGATAGAATGGCTGGGCAGTACATGTGAAGGATCACAAGCTGAACATGAGCCAGAAGTCTGGTGTCGCTGCAGAGAAGGCAGATGCCATTCTAGGTTGCATTCGTAAAACTGCCGCTTCCAAGTCGCAAGAAGTAATGGACCTGCTTACTCCACACTGCTCAGACCTCAGCTAGAGCACTGTCCAGTCCTGGGTGTTGCCTCTTATGAGGGATGCAGCCAATTGGGGCAGGTTCAGGTCAGGCAACGAGCGTGGTTGGGGGTCTGGAAAACAAGTGCTATGAGGAAGCGTTGGGGAATGGGTCTGTTTAGCCTGGAGAAGACCGGGGGGGGGGGAGCGGGATCGTGACAACACTCTTCAAATACAGGTAGGGGTTGGACTAGATGATCCTGAGGGCACCTCCCAACTCTGCAGTTCTACAATTCTGAGGTCCTGCCTCAACCCCATTGAAAAAAATGCACATTCTTGTGAACTCTTCCTTGTTGCATTGGTTGCAGCTGTTGAACATTCTGCTATTAGGTGCACTATGCTTAACACTGCTGGCTGCGTTGTAGCTTCGTTTCCAAACAGTGGACAGCAGCCTCACCAATTGTGAGTTGGGGGAGGGAGGGAGCTGTGCTGCTGCCCCGGCCCCTGCTTCTCCTTGGCTCTGGCCAAACTAGGGTCACGATGGTGGCGGCAGGAAGGAAGGAGACTCCGCCTTGCTCCAACTGCGTGCAAAGTGCCTGTGGAGAATGGAGCCCAAGGTGTTGCAGGAGACTCTATGGTGAGAGGAAGGCCATGCGGAAGCAGCCACCCCCACCCAGAATGGTTTGCCCCCTTCTCCCCCCACTGACCAGCATGCCAAGGACCTTTCTCTAAGCCGGCTCACGGACTGTGAAGCCCACCTGACTCCCAGGAGAGGGACGTTCAAGAGGCTCCTGTTCCCACAGGTGAGGCCCGTGGGGGCACCTGTTTCCCTGGGCAGGCGCGCTCTGGTCCCCCGTGTGGAGCGTCTGATGCCTCCCCACCCTCACCGGCCTGGCCAAGCATGGGGACTGAGCAGCAGGGCAGAGGGAGTGCCCAGGAAGGGAGGCAAGTCTTATTTCCAGCTTCTGTGCCAAGTGCTCCTTCACTGGCCCCTCCGGCTGCTCCTGTGCCATTCTGCGAGTGCCCCATTTCTGCCCTTTTGGTCCTGCTGCTCCTCCTCCTCCCAGTGAACATCAAATCATTGTTATTGCCACTGGATGAACCGGCCTGGTCTCCAGCCCCCTGGCAAGGGCTGGCTGGCTGGCTGCCCCGACCTCCCAGACTGCCCAACTTTGCTACCGCCTGACTTCCCGCGGGACTCCTGGGGACTCTGGAGCATCTTTCTGCCTCGTTTCACTGGCCTTGGGTCAAGGCAGCAAGAACGACCATCCCCATTCAAACCCAGTATTGGGAGAAGGTGGACCAGAAGTGGGTGCTGGGCTGGCACCCAGTTATCTGCCTGCCAAAGCCCTCCTCTTGGCATGTGGAGGGGTCACTGTTTGCTCAGAGCCAGAGATGGCCTTGGCACTCGGTGGGTTCTCAGGGCCAGAGAGGGGGGCTGAGGGACGCCTCCAGACCAGTGGGTGTGGGGAGTGCTCCTGCCAGGGAGTCCCGTGACCAGCTCAGGGGGTCTGGGAGCAGGGCCTCCGAGAGAAATTTAATTTGGGAGTACAAAGTTTCTTTGGGGCCCCTTCCCCAAGGGGGAGGGGCAATGGGGGCAGGCAGGGGGTGGGTGCTGACAGCCAGAATAGTCTTTGGAGCCCAGGTGTGCCAGGCTTCTTGATGTGGAGTCCAGGTCTACCTGACCATGTGGCACTGGCATTTAAATAAATATGAAAAACCAAGCACACTCCCAAGTCTCTCTAAAATCTTTGAAATGTACAAAATCCGTTGCAGAAAATTAGCATCATTGTATTTAGGCTCACACTAAGACGGAGAGTGGCCTGTGTGCACCAAAATGAGCTTCTGCAGAAGCTGTGGCCCTGCAGCTGCGTCCCTGAGCTGCCCACTCTTCCGTGGTCAGTAGCCTAAGAGCTACTGTAGCAGGCCAGTCTCCTGCCAGATTTGACACCGTGTTAAGGAGGGTCCTGGACGCTTTCCTGGGCCTGGTGTTTATGGCTTGCAGCAGCAGTTGCCACTGCGTGTCCTCAGCATCAAGCGCAGGCAGTGAGTTCAGGTGAGACAGGAAAATGTCAGATTCCAGGAACTTTCTGGGCCCCCTCCTTTGACTCCTGTGCCCTTTCTGACCACGGGCCCGGGTACAAATTACCCTCTTTGCCCCCTCTTCTAGGCCCTGCCTGGGAGGGACTGCAGCTCAGGGGTGGGGCTGGCATTGCTTTCCATGCAGAAGACCAAGGCAGGGGGCAGGGGAGTCCCCAATCTCTGGCTGGAGTCCTGGGGAGCCAGATAGACCCACCAAGAACTGGCCCAGCTGAGACGCAGAGTTCTGTGCCTGGCAGGGCGTCCTCCGCCTTGCACGGCTCCTCTCTGGGCTGGGCTTCTGGTTCGTGGGGCAGCGGGGTCTTCCATAGTTGCTTTCTCAAAAGAGAGCCATGGGTCTGTCTCTACAGGACACCCGCCCTTCTCCTGTACCTGGACCTTGTAGCCAAGAGACCTTCTGGTCCCACAAGGGGTCATTCTTTGTGCACAGAGGATGGGGTGAGGGAGATATGCGGCACCTCTGCCTTGGCCACAGAACTGGTGGCCACATCCTGTGGTGCAGAAAAGCCACTTTGCTCTGGCTTCTGGTGAGCGAAAGGTCAGGCATGTTTTGCTCCAGAAAAGATGACTCCTGAATGAGGTGGCCCTCCCTCCCCCACCCCTTCCTGAGGCCCCAAGGCACCCAGGAGAGAGACACCCAAGTGGAGGGCCCTGTTGTTCTTCCAGCTTCAAAGACTTCCTGCCTCTCTTGGCAGGAGCGGCCTCATTAAGGCTGAGTGCCCTGCTCAGGTGCTGGCATCCTGGTGAACAGCCCTGCCCTGAAGGAAGGTCTCTTTGGTGCGTCCCTGATTAAATGTGCTCTCTGTGCCCACAAGCAGGTTCCCGGCGGAAATTGGTTGACATTCCTGGCATTCAGAATACCAAAATAGTTTGTTGACACTGGGAACCCTCAGAGAGGAGGTCAGGGACTGGCTGGAACTGTGGGCGACACCCCTTGGCTGGCTTTGGGGAAACAGGGAGAGAGCCAGGCAGACTCGAGAGCGCGTGCCCCAGCTGGCAGGTGAGGCGGGCGGCAGTCACCAGCCTTGCTGCGCTCCCCTGTTCCCTGCTGCTGCTACCAGCTGCCAAGGAACTTTGTGCGAGGAATGGGCTGCCTCTTGGGGCCCTGACTGAGCCCGTGATGAGAGCCCTGGGGGCCTTCTCTGCGCAGCCTCATTCATCTGGCATTCCCAAGCAGAAGGAGCTGGTGTTGGTGAAATGTGGCCCAGGGTCTTGAAGTACGTCCCCTCCAGCTGGGTGGCTGTCTTAGTACTAAGGGCTGGGCTGAGCCGAGCAAAGCTGGGTGGGATGCAGGAGCAAGGGCGGGTACAGAACGCTCGCCAGAGTACACGCCCCTCTCCGGGCCTTTGGGTTGGCCAGGGTGCTGCTGCTGCTGAACCAGCCCTGTCTTGTGGCCTATGGGACCCTCCTCCCTCTGTCAGTCACCAGCATTGGAGCAAGAGGAGGCCCTTGAGGAGCTCCACGCAGCAGCACAAGAAGGCGACCCCTGTCCCCAGGCCAGACCCGTCCTGCCACAGGGGTAAAGTCTGGGCTGATGCAGGAGCCTTCCTCTGGCCAGAGCGGGGCACGGGAAGGGACGGTGTGGTCATCTAGTGAGGAGCACCTGCCACTGCTCCAAGAACTGGACTTGGCAGTGCCTGGCACACTCCTGCGGCCTCCCTGCTGCGTGGACCACCTCCTGCTTCCTGCGACTGCAGCCTGGCACTGCAGGGAGGCCTCCTCCACAGAAGAACCTGCCTGTCTGGCCAGTCTCTGCCTGGGAACTCCAGCAATGGCCTGGCCCATCAGGGTGGCCAGTGCTCCATAGGGCTTTGGGTGTGCTGCTTTGTACCCTCACCCAGGCTCAGCTGAGGGACCCCCACCCCGTGGGCCTGGCAGAGCCTCTTGCCAATGGCTAGTGCCCCCTTGGGCTCCATTCCTTTTCCAGTTGGGAGCGCCTGTCCTTGTGGACAGGGTGCCAGCGCCTTGTTCCCTCGGCCACCGCTCAGAGACCTTTTTTTGCTGAAGACTGGCCAACCATCCACAGCTATGGCCACAAGCGCCTGACTTCAACCATGAAGGTGAGCCACCCTGCCCTGACTCTCCTGGGGAGCTGCATTTGATCCCACCAGCCTCTTCGCATGTGTGGGGCAAGGGCAGTCCAGCAGGCAAGGTCGGCCTGGCCAGTCTCTTGCTCCATCTACTGGGTTGCTGCTGCCCTCTACAGGGCAGAGGGGCACAGTGCAGAGACTGGAACAAGTGCCCTGCAGGATCAGCAAGAGTGCCAGGCTCTGAGAAGCACACTCAGGAATCCTGCAGATGCTGCAGCAGCAAAGCGGAACATAAGAAGAGCCGCGCTGGATCAGGCCACAGGCCCATCTAGTCCAGCTCCCTGTATCTCACAGCGGCCCACCAAACGCCCCAGGGAGCCCACAAGAGACCTCATCCTGGTGCCCTCCCTTGCATCTGGCAGTCTGATGTAGCCCATTTCTAAAATCAGGAGGTTGTACATGCACATCATGGCTTGTAACCCATAATGGATTTTTCCTCCAGAAACTTGTCCAATCCCCTTTTAAAGGCTTCCAGGCCAGATGCCGTCACAACATCCTGTGGCAAGGAGTTCCACAGACTTACCACACGCTGAGTAAAGAAATATTTTCTTTTGTCTGTTCTAACTCTCCCAACAGTCAATTTTAGTGGATGTCCCCTGGTTCTGGTGTTATGTGAAAGTGTAAAGAGCATCTCTCTATCCACGTTATCCTTCCCATGCATAATTTTGAATGTCTCAATCATGTCCCCCCTCAGGCGTCTCTTTTCTAGGCTAAAGAGACCCAAACGCCAAAGACTTTCCTTTTAAGGAAGGTGCCCCAGCCCAGGAATCATCTTAGGGCGCAATCCTAACTGGCACTTGTGCCAGTATAGGAGCCCTGAAGGCATCGCAAACATGCCATACAGCACGTTTGCGCCGCCTTAGGCGGCAGCCGCGTTAGCGCATTCAAATGCGCTGACGCGTGGACGGAGGCAAACGGGAACGTTTTGGGACAAGTGAGGCCTGTACAAGAGGGACAAGGTTCATTTGAACCAGAAAGGAACCAGACTGCTGGCACATAACAATAAAAAGGTGGCAGAACAGCTTTTAAACTGATCCCTGGGGGAAGGCTTACAGGAGCCGAGGGGCATCTGGTTCAGGACTCCTCATCCCTATGGGACAAGGATGGGGAGGTTAGAGAACAACAAGACAAAGGCAGAGTAGGAGAAGAAATTGGGAATGGTAGCGTGTTGGGATGTGATACATGGTTTGGCACAGTGAGAGGATGCGGGGACAAAGGAGCGAATAAGCAGCCCATCCTGGGGCATTCCATATGCAAATGCCCAAAGTCTCCGAGCAAAGATGGAAGAACTGGAATGTCTGGTGACAAGGGGAAACATTGACATAGTGGGCATAATAGAATCCTGGTGGAATGCGGAGAATCAGTGGGATACCGCAATCCCGGGCTATAAACTCTACAGGAGGGACAGGCAGGGACGTGTTGGAGGTGGGGTGGCTGTTTAGGTTAAGGAAGGGATAGAATCCAGCAAAGTAGAGATTGAAGGTGGGTTCGACTCTGCCATAGAATCTCTGTGGGTTCAATTACCAGGCCTGTGGAGCGATGTAATACTGGGGGCGTACTATCGTCCTCCAGCCCAGAAACCGGAAGGGGACCTTGAAATGAGGAAACAGCTCAGGGAGGTGACAAAGAGGGACAAGGTTGTAATCATGGGGGACTTCAATTACCCTCATATTACTGGGTCAATTTGTGTTCTGGTCACGAAAAGGAGACCGGATTCCTTGAAATGCTAAATGACTGTGCCTTAGAGCAGCTAGTCATGGAGCTCACCAGAGGACAGGTGACTCTGGATTTAATATTGTGCAGTACTCAGGACCTGGTTAGAGATGTCAATGTTACTGAGCCATTGGGGAACACTGATCATGCTGTGATCCGTTTCGACATGCACGTTGGGGAAAGAATACCGGGCAAATCTCTCACAAAAACCCGAGGAGGAGGCTGGTTAGAAGGAGGTTGAAAGGGAAGGTAAAAAGAGCCTCATCTCTCCAGAGTGCATAGAGGCTGTTTAAAACAACAGTAATAGAGGCCCAGCAGAAGTGTATACCGCAAAGGAAGAAGGGCTCGACTAAGTCCAGGAGGGTGCCCGCATGACTAACCAGCCAAGTTAGAGAGGCCTTAAAGGGCAAGGATGCTTCCTTCCGTAAATGGAAGTCTTGCCCTAATGAAGACAATAAAAAGGAACATAAACTGTGGCAAAAGAAATGTAAGAAAGTGATACAGGAGGCCAAGAGAGACTATGAGGAACGCAAGGCCAGCAACATTAAGGGGAATAATAAAAGCTTCTTCAAATATGCCTGAGAGAAGCAGTTGACCCTCTGGATGGTGAGGGAGGGAAAGGGGAGATAAAAGGAGACTTAGAGATGGCCAAGAAATTACATTAATTTCCCTAATTACATTAAATTCCCCTAAAAACATTAAGGGGAATAATAAAAGCTTCTTCAAATATGTCAGAAGCAGGAAACCTGCCACAGAAGCGGTTGGCCCTCTGGATGGTGAGGGAGGGAAAGGGGAGATAAAAGGAGACTTAGAGATGGCAGAGAAATTAAATGAGTTCTTTGCATCTGTCTTCACGGCAGACGACCTCGGGCAGATACCGCTGCCCGAATGGTCCCTCCTGACCAAAGAATTAAGTCAGATAGAGGTTGAAAGTGAAGATGTTTCAGACCTCATTGATAAATTAAAGATCAATAAGTCACCGGGCCCCGATGGCATCCACTCAAGAGTTATTAAGGAACTGAAGGATGAAATTGCTGATCTCTTGACTAAAATATGCAACTTGTCCCTCAAAACGGCCACAGTGCCAGAGGACTGGAGGATAGCAATTGTCACGCCAATCTTTAAAAAGGGAAAGAGGGGGGGCCCGGAAAACTATAGGCCGGTCAGCCTAACATCTATACCAGGTAAGATGGTGGAATGCCTCATCTAAGATAGGATCTCAAAACACATAGACGAACAGGCCTTGCTTAGGGAGAATCAGCATGGCTTCTGTAAGGGTAAGTCTTGCCTCACGAACCTTTTAGAATTCTTTCAAAAGGTCAACAGGTATGTGGATGTGGGAGAACCCGTGCACATTATATATCTGGACTTTCAGAAGGCCTTTGACACGGTCCCTCACCAAAGGCTACTGAAAAAACTCCACAGTCTGAGGGCAGGTCCTCTCATGGATTGAGAACTGGTTGAAGACCAGGAAACAGAGAGTGGGTGTCAATGGGCAATTTTCACAGTGGAGAGGTGTGAAAAGCAGTGTGCCCCAAGGATCTGTCCTGCGACCGGTGCTCTTCAACCTCTTCATAAATGACCTGGAGACGGGTGAGCAGTGAGGTGGCTAAGTTCGCAGACGACACCAAACTTTTCCAAGTGGTGAAGACCAGAAGTGATTGTGAGGAGCTCCAGAAGGATCTCTCCAGACTGGCAGAATGGGCAACAAAATGGCAGATGCGCTTCAATGTCAGTAAGTGTAAAGTCATGCACATTGGGGCAAAAAATCAAAACTTCACATATAGGCTATTGGGTTCTGAGCTGTCTGTGACAGATCAGGAGAGGGGGTGATGGCGGACAGGTCGATGAAAGTGTCGACCCAATGTGTGGCGGCGGTGAAGAAGGCCAATTCTATGCTTGGGATCATTAGAAAAGGTATTGAGAACAAAATGGCTAATATTATAATGCCATTGTATGTGGTAAGGCCACACCTGGAGTATTGTGTCCAGTTCTTGTCACCACATCTCAAAAAGGACATAGTGGAAATGGAAAAGGTGCAAAAGAGGGCAACTGATTGCTGGGCTGGGTACTTCCTTATGAGGGAAGGCTATGGCGTTTGGTTCTCTTCAGCCTAGAAAAGAGGCGCCTGAGGGGGGACATGATTGAGACATACAAAATTATGCATGGAAAGGATAGAGTGGATAGAGAGATGCTCTTTACACTCTCACATAACACCAGAACCAGGGAACATCCACTCAAATTGAGTGCTGGGAGAGTTAGGACAAAAGAAAATATTTCTTTACTCAGCGTGTGGTTGGTCTGTGGAACTCCTTGCCACAGGATGTGGTGACGGCATCTGGCCTGGATGCCTCTGAAAGGGGATTGGACAAGTTTCTGGAGGAAAAATCCATTACGTGTTACAAGCCATGATGTGTATGTGCAACCTCCTGGTTTTAGAAATGGCTATTTCAGATGCAAGGGAGGGCACCAGGATGCAGGTCTCTTGTTTTCTGGTGTGCTCCCTGGGGCATTGGGTGGGGCCACTGTGAGATACAGGAAGCTGGACTAGATGGGCCAATGGCCTGATCCAGTGGGGCTGTTCTTATGTTCTTAAACTACAATTCCCAGGAGGCCTTGCAGGTCTCTTGTTATCTGGTGTGCTCCCTGGGGCATTTGGTGGGCCGCTGTGAGATACAGGAAGCTGGACTAGATGGGCCGATGGCCTGATCCAGTGGGGCTGTTCTTATGTTCTTAACTACAATTCCCAGGAAGCCTTGCAGGTCTCTTGTTATCTGGTGTGCTCCCTGGGGCATTTGGTGGGCCGCTGTGAGATACAGGAAGCTGGACTAGATGGGCCTATGGCCTGATACAGTGGGGCTGTTCTTATGTTGCGAGAGTGCACTCGCCCCTCAGTGGCTAATGTAGGCACTGGCAGCAATGCCATTCTTTCTGTCAAGGGTCAGCTGGTCTGTCAGGGCATGCTGAAAGGGCAGAGGGCCAGCTGGCAGGAGTTGGGTGGGCAGACAGTCACCCTGGAAGCACAGAGGTTCACCAGTAAGCTCCACTCTCCCTGTTCTCCAGGGGCCCATAGGCAGCTCAATCTCGGCACCTGGGATGCAGCCAAGCAGTGCCCCCTCTAACAGTGGGAATCACCCAGGATCTGCCTCCCAAAGACAGCCCCTGCAGAGCTGTAGGTGTTCAGGAGTCCATGAATGTATGCACCAAGCTCCTGCTGGCCATCCGGCACACAGATTCAAAAGAAGGTGGACAGCCCCCCTTCCACATCCCCAAGGTGGTACCTCCTCTTTGCAAATGTGCTGCTATACCTGTTGGGGATGTCCTCCATGGGCCCTGCAGGCTGTGACGATGTCCTTGTCGTATACAAAGGGGGGTTTGGAAGCTTAGGGTTCTTGATTTTCGAACCCTAAAACCCTCAAGGCACCTTGCCCAGTAGTACTGCCACCACCCTGTAAGGGCTAGTGCCTCAGTCCAGGGACACTGAGACCCTCTAGGCTTAATACTATCCCTTGCAGGCGCCGAGCTCTTTTTAAACAAAGCCTCAATCCTCAAGTTACTAGACCCCAACGGGTACTTGGTAGCTTGCTGAACGGCTAGGCAGGATTCTGAACCTTTGTTCCCAACAGACAATGAAACAACTTACTAAAAGGTATTTTAGTTTATTAAGTACATAAGGTTACACACTCTACAATAAGGCAGCAAATGCTAGTCATAAACATCTAGGAAACATATCAGCAATAAAATAATAAAGCTAGCTATCTCTATTTCTCGCCTGGTTCAGTTACTCTTATAGATCTCTTAGCTCCAGGGCTACCTATGGGGCCAGGTGCCCATGATGGACAAAGGAGCTCACACACATGCAGGATGTTGCACCCAAAACTCTGTTCAATAAGGGACCCACACACACCCCGGGCACTCATTATTATACTTCTTACGCTAATAGTACTGAGGTGGCTTCATACTTATTAGACTGTCCAATCAGAACCCTTGAGGAACAGAACTTTCTCAAAGTTGGCCTGGTTGCTAACCCCTCCTAGTTCTTTACCCCTCCCACTGAAGATCCACAGCTGCACTCTGTCACACTTGATAAGGCACCTCTGTCTGCTAAGCTGCTAAACATTCCAATTGGTTGTAATTCTTGTTATCTGTCCTTCAAGGCCAGCAAAGAAGAGACAACAATCCTTTTGTTTATTTACTCACATTCCTGCAGCTGGGAACTGCTAGCAACTTCTCAGTTACACTATCTTAGTTTGGTTCACGCTTCTCATGCCAATTTAGGCCTAACACGTACTTATTCATGACAGTCCTCCCAGAGCCATCTGGGTATGGAGGAAGGGGAGACCCTAAGCCCCAAACTGGACTGCTTGTAGGTCACAAACCCGGCCTCTGGCTTGTGCAGAGCAGCAGTGCATGTGGGATGAACGCTGTGTGCCCTGCAGATGTCCAGGGTGTAGCAGTTCTTCTCTCTGGGATGTAATCCTAACTCTGGGATGTACAAGATATGGGCAGAATGAGGGCATTGTGACCTCCTCAGATCCATGTAAGGCTTAGCCCTTCTTGGGCAAGAAGGCTGGGACCTCGTGGAAGATGCATGATTGTTTGCTAGCTGACAGGGCAGATGATGCAGACACCCTTCTGGCTGAGGCAATCCCTCCCAGAAAGGCCATCTCTCAGAGGCAAGTGGCTGTGGCTCACAAGGAGGCCTTAAAAGTGGATGGGTAAGGGATTAAGGAGGGTTACCCCTCAGAAACCTTCCTGTGTGTGGGTGTGATGCAGGGCCATAGCTAGAGGTGGGCCAGGGTGGGTATTGCCCACCCTGAGTCAGCAGTTTGCCACCCTGGCATTTAAGGGTCTTTAAGGTTTCTCCACATTAATCCTTTAATTTTCCACACCAGGATAAACACCTGACATAATTAATTGCCCACCCTGAAAAACAGTCACCCATGTCAGGGTATCTAGACAGAAGACCCTGAAATTTGTGGCCTGAATAGGGCAGGGGCAGCGATCCCCAGAAAACGTCGGCCAGGTCAGCAATTAGGGGACGAGGTAGTCGGTCTTTTGATTTGCGCTTACAGCCATCCAGTAGGCAGGCTAAAATGACAGTTTTCTGTGTGGACCTGTCCTGTCAGAGCTCAGGTGCTGAGCTGGGCTGAGGGTCGTGTCAGAGCTGAGTTTCATGTCTGAGGTGCACAGCCGGCTCCTTCACCCAAACTCCAGGTTTGCTACAGATTCCAACAGAATTTAATGTTCCAGGAAGATCACTTCCTCCAACACCTCATCATTTGGAATTTCATTTTCAGTCTTTAAGCCTGAAGGCGTGAGCAATATTTCAAGGCAGTGGAAAGCTGTCGTCCCTGATGCTTCATGCCTGTGATGATCGGATGGTGTAGAGCAGGCATGTCCAACAGGTAGATCGTGATCTACCTGTAGATCGCAAAGGGGTCAGAGGTAGGTCGCCAGCCCCACTTGGCTCCATCTCTCCAGCAGCTCGCCCTGTTGCTAGGAGAGAGCTCGTGCTGGCAGGTCGTCTGCCGATGGCTTGCCGCCACTGCTGATCCTTTGCCTCTTTTTTCCCTGCCTGCAGGAATCTTGCCTGTGGGTGTATTGGGGGCGCTTGTTGTTTTCATGCCAATAGTTTGTGGGTACCCCAGCGGGGCCGCCCGCACCCCGACGCCACAGGCCCAGTGTCATACCTGGTCTCCTGCCTCTCAGAATCACCCATTCCTGCCCCTGCCCCAACACCCCTTAGAAGTACGTTATATACCGGGCGATATCCATTCATCCGGGCTTTAACTGAATACACTTACCGTATTAGTGGTGTCATGTGCTGGTCGTTAGTCGCTTTATAGTTCACTTTCATTAAACGTTTTCGGGCAGACACAACAAAGTGTCAAGAATTTGGTGATTTTCGCAGGCTTTTCCAATTTTGTTCTAACTTGCCTATGCCTTGCCTTTGAATTGGTTCAAGCCATTTTATTTTGCCTAGCCTTTGCATTGATTCTACATTGTGTGCAGAATTTATTAAATCGCATGCGGTGGTATTTGAACTTGTTTGGTGGCATTTGATTTTATCTGGTTTGCTGGACAGGTGTTTGAGTTTTTTTGATGATTGGTGGTATTTGATTATTGGCGCCAGTATGATGAATTCTTATTTTTACTTTTAGAACTGCATGTGTAGTTTTGGCATCTCCAGTCCTTGTACTGCACATCATCCAGAGGTCTTCAGTTCCTGTTGATCTTTAATACTTTGGGACAGTGACTGTTTTGGACCAGATTCAGCCACTGTTTATACTAACTTTGCAGATTTGGCCTTCTTACATTCAGCCACCCCAGTATAACGAAGATGAGTGTTCCAAAGAAGAGCAAAACCTACCACTTTCATTATGAATGGGAAATGGACTACTTCATCATGGTGAAAGACAAGTTTTGTTGTCTAATTTGTAAAGCCCCAGTATCCTTGCCCAAAAAGGGTAATCTGGAACATCATTATAAGGCTCTGCATAGCAGTAAGTTTGATGATTTTCCACCCAAAAGTGAAATTTGTAAACTGAAGCTCAAAGAACTTAAATCAAAATTGGCTACTCAGCAACAGTTGATGGTCAATGCAACCATAGCATCCTTCAAGGTCAGCAACCTGATCGCAAAAAAATGCAAACCTTTCACTGAAAGGGAATTTGTAAAAGATTGTTTTCTTGAAGCAGCTGACAATCTTTTTGAAGCATTTAAAAATAAGGAAGAGATCACAGCTTCTATTCAAGATGTACAATTGTCAAGAAACACCGTCATGTGGCGAATAGAAAAGATGTGTGGAGACACAACTGAACAATTGTTGGAGTATGTTTCAAATTGTGCTGCTTTCTCACTCCAACTGGATGAATCTACAGACATAAGACACGTAGTCCAGTTACTAGTCTTTATCCCGATGGTTTTTGAAGACTTCAGTGTTAAAGAAGAACTACTTGGAATGATTTCTTTAAAAGGGAGAACTACCGGTCAGGAAATATTCAGTTCTTTCCATTCTTTTGTGACAAAGTGTAATCTTCCATTGCATAGACTTGTTTCCATCACTACTGATGGAGCAAGAGCAATGACAGGTGAGGTTAACGGTTTCATAGCCCTCTGCAGACAGCATGACAACTTCTCAGATTTCCTTTCTTACCACTGCATCATTCACCAGCAAGTTTCGGCAAGTAAGAGATTCAATACAAAGACTGTCATAGACATCACTTTCAAAATTGTAAATTCAGTTTGTGGAAGATCACTTCAAAGACGGCTTTTTAATCTTACTCTTAATGAAGGGGCAGCGGAAATCATTTTGCACACAGATGTAAGGTGGCTAAGTAGGCACAAATTTCTGCAAAGATTTTGTGATTTGCTGAATGAAATAAGTTTTTTGAAGGAGATGACCAAGCAGAGTTGAAAGATGAGGAGTGGTTATGTGATCTGGCATTTCTTGCTGACTTTACAAGTGAACTAAGTGATATGAACCTTGAACTACAAGATAAAAACAAATGCATTGGTGAGATGATGAGTACTTTCATCCTACAAGACCAAATTTGAGCTAATGATGACCGACCTTGCGAACAACACTTCTGATCATTTTCCTAATACACAGGACCATCTGGGACAATATCCAGAATAAGAAGTATGTGACAGAAATCTGTTCTGTTACCTAGGAATTCAAAAATAGATTCTGTGACTTCCAAAAAATTGGAACAGTTGTAGAGTACTTGTCATACCCGTTCAAAGTAGATGTGGACATTAAAGAAACTGCAGCTGCTATCAGTAAAAATTACTCATTGAACAAGCCATCTCTTGGAGACAAAATATTAACCCTTAAAAATGACATTTTTCTCAAGACCTGTGCTGAGCAAGAATTGTTCTGGAAGCTAGTGCCTAGAGACAAATTTCCCAACTTGAGAAGATGCAGTGAAGCTGTACACTTCTGTTTCAGTTCAACTTATTTGTGTGACTCTGCGTTTTCCCATCTGAAAATGACAAAGAGTACACAACGTTCCAGTATTCCCTGACACTGACCCTCACGCAAAATTCACCCAAATTCAAAAAGCTGGTGGATGAAATGCAGGCTCAGACGTCTCACTAATGTGCAAGAGCGAAATATTAAAGATTGTGCAAGATCAGCCTGGATCAATACTCGATCTAAATTTAACACGAATTATTCAATAAATCTTAAAGAAAGTTATTAAGACAGTTAAAGAAAGTTATTACTCAATAAAATTTTTAAAAAAATGTACTTTCCATTTCCCCTCGCAGTTCTTACTGGATCTTCGACTCTGTTTTGTTTTTGCTTAATTTGCTTAACTGCTGGTCACATCCAAGTAAATGAAAGAAGGTTCATTAAAAATGGAGGGGGGGGGGAATCCTCCAACTTTAATGGGTTAAAATTTAATTTGAAACTAACTTGAAACTTAATAAGTAGATAACAGCCTGTTTGAAGTTGGACATGCCTGGTATAGAGGACCATCTTGAGGTTCTTTTCACAAGTTGCCTTGAACTTTCTGTACAATCAGATCCAGAAGTTCCTTGTCTGGAAACTATCATCCTGTTCTCCTCAGACGCACTGCAAGAGAAAAAAATTCAAGATTGCTGGGAGGAGCTGTTGCCGGGAAACTAATTATTCTCCCTTCTCCACCTGTGGCCAGGTAATTTCCGTCACAGAGGCTGCCAGTGGCTGAACCAGAACGAGGGGATATCCACTAATATTGAGAGTTAGGACAATAAAAGAAATATTTCTTTACCCAGCGTGTAGTTGGTCTGCGGAACTCCTTGCCATAGGATGTGGTGATGGCATCTGGCCTAGATGCCTTTAAAAGGGAACTGGAGCCCAGGTCTACCCATTCTAGGGATAGGCCAGTAGACCTGGGCTCCGCACCACAAACCAGGTGGGTAGACCTCTGCTCTGAACGTGCTCACACCCTGGGCTGCAAACCTGTCAGGGTACCAGGGCAGAGGACCCTGAAATTTGTGGCCTGAATGGAGTGGGGCAGCGATCCCCTGAAAACGTCCATCGTGCCTTGATTAGGGGATGAGGCAGTCGGTCTTCTGACTGGCGCTTACAGCCATCTAGTAGGTGGGCCAAAATGACAGCTGGTCTCTGCGTGGACCTGTCCGCTCGGAGCTCAGATGCTGGGCTGAAGGTTGTGTCAGGGTCGAGTCACGCCTGAGGCGCTGCGAGTCCCCTCGCCTCTGCTGATCCTGCACGCAGCTTCATCCAGGTTCAGTGCTGGAACTCAGACCACCCGCGTTCCTTCCTTCCCTCCTTCCTTCGCCGGACGGCCTCTGCCTGTTGGTGCGGAGAGTGAAATTCCCTCCACCCGTAGCAGCCCCCCTCCAGCACCCTGAGCAGGGCCTGGGGGAAGAGCAGCGCGGACCAGGAGGAGGGTCCCGCCAGTCGCCCCCAGGCAGGCAGGCAGGCAGCCGAGCAGCTCGGCCGGGGTGCAGGACCGGTTTGGCTGAGGGCGGCCTGCGCCGAGATGCGGGGGATCCGCAGGTCCAGGAGGGCGCGGGCGGCCCGCTGCAGCGGGGCGGGAAGGGACGCGGCTTCTCCTCGCGGCCGGCGGGCAGCACCTTCTCGCCCAGCCGCGGCAGGGCCGCCGCGTCGGCGCAGGCGGGAGGGGGCGGGGGCACGAGGGGAGGCCCCGCCCCGGGAGCCGGAGACAGCCCCGCCCACCGCGACGCCCAGTTCTCGCGAGACCGCACAGGCGGAGCGGCGGCGAAGATGGCGGCGGCGGCGGCGGCGACCACCCCCATGGCGACAGCCACGGCGGCGACCGCGGCGCTGTCCCTGGTGAGCTTTCGCCCGCTCGCCTGCCGCGGGCCGGGACGTGAGGCGAGCGCAGGCCAGGCCGGGCCCCCTCCGGGCAGCCGAGGGGGTGGCGCGGCGCGGCCTCTCCTGTGCGCTCGGCGCCAGGCGGGCTGCGCATGCGTGCTCGGGCCCCCTCCCCTCCCGAGTCTCCTCGGCGCCGCTGCCCGGCCGGCCTCGAAGCCCCCACCCGCTGGGCCGGGGCGGGCCGGGCGGCCGCTCGTGCCGGGCGCTGCCTGGGGCGGGGCCCAGTCGGGGAGGGGCCTCCCTCGAGAGCGGCGCCCGCCCGCCCGCCGCCCTGCTCGGCCTCCGGCCAGCCCGCTGGCGGCGCGGCCCTGCCCTGCCCGGGGGAAGAGGCTTGGAGGCGGCCCGGGCCCTCTGACCGGCGGGCTCTCCTTGCAGGGCGCGGAGACGGCGAAGGTGGAGAACGGGCAGAGCACGGCGGCCAAGCTGGGGCTCCCGCCCCTCACCCCTGAGCAGCAGGAGGCGCTGCAGAAGGTGAGCTCGGAGGGGCTTTCGCGGGAGCCTCCTGGGCCCTCGGCGGGAGAGCAGCCCGCTGGCCTCGGGTCTGGGCAGCTCCTGAGCTCGCTCGGCTGGCAGGCTGGGGCGCCCGCAGGGAGCGTGGGCTGCGAGTCTTTCGGCGCCACTGCCGCGCTGGGCTGCACAGTCCCCAGGGGGCCAGCGGGCTTCCTGGCTGGAAGAAACGAGCGTGAGCTGCCGTGCAGGCCGAGTCCAGCACTCCGTCGTGGTTGCTGGGGGCGAGTGGGGTGCCTGTGGGGGGTCACATGCAGAGCGGAACCCGTGTCGCTGGCCTGGTGGTCTGGGGGCTCCTCGCCTTTCTGCGGCTCTCGTTTCGAGCAGCACCTTCCTTGAGTGGAGCCGGCTCTGGGCTGCTTCTGGCTCAGCAGTTCACCTGCAGGGCTGCCTGTGCTCCGTGGGGGTGTGCGGGGGCGCTCGTCCTGCCAGGGCTCTTGTGCACGAAGCGGTCTGGGGTCTTCGCTCGCTGCTCCCTGTGGTGCTGGCTGACCAGTGCTGGCGCTGCGCACAGGCAGTGCGACGGTGTGTTCTGTGACTCTGGCCTTTTCCTTCCTGTGCTCCCAGGCCAAGAAGTACGCGATGGAGCAGAGCATCAAGAGCGTCTTGGTAAAGCAGACCATTGCCCACCAACAGCAGCAGCTCACCAACCTGCAGGTGAGGCGGCCTCCCCCCCAAGAAGTCCCTGCCTCTGATTCTCCTTTTCCCTTCCCTCCCCCATGCAAAGGTGGAGCTCTGTATGCACTTAGAATCATAGCACAGCCCTGGGACCTTCCTGGAGCCAGGTACTTCCACTTCTGTTTCTGCTGAGAAATTGAAGTGTGTCCTGTTTAGCCTGCCCTGCGATTTCTTAGGGCCACACACCTGCTTGCACATGCTGCCTGGGGAGGGGGAGCTTAGCTGCCTGAGTAGAACCAGGTTCCCTGCTGGGAGTTCTGCCCGGAGTTGAACTGGGCCCGCTGGGGTAACTGGGTGCAATGGCTTTGTGCTAGCAGAGGTGTCTGCTCTTGTCTTGGGAGCAGTGATCAGTCTGCAGTAGTTGAAGGGGACATCTGGCTGCTGCGAATGTGGCTGCATGCCATTCACCTCTTACAAATCATGAATTGGTGGGGAATCTTGGTTGGCCAGGGACACATTGGGGGCTTTGGGTTGGGGGGTTGCTTCCCCACAGTTGAGGACTGAATTAATCCTGAGCTCTCTACACCTTGCTCCCTGGGGCTGGTAGGGGGCTGTGCAGTGAGGAGGAGGCGGCGGGCAGGCAGGCAGGTGGAATGAAGGAAGAAAGGAAGACAGGATGGAAGGAGGAGAAGGCGAGCCAGGAGAGTCCTCTTCCGCTTGAGTGTTGACGAAAAGCCACCATTTACTCAGCTCCCACAGACTGAACTCTGTCTTTACTGTCTTTCAGATGGCAGCAGTGACAATGGGCTTTGGAGATCCTCTCTCACCTTTACAATCGGTCAATAGACACATTCACTTCTTCTGGGGCACTTGGTCATAGTCAGGGCTTAGTGTGGGGGAGGACTTAGATGTGCCCGCCCTCCCTCCCTCCACATACCCACCTGCTCTGGACATGCCCAGCCAGCCAAGGCCAAGTGTAAGCTCCCCAGAGGAAGATCTGGGACCGGGACAGCCGGGGCCCTTGGAGGGGTGGAGCAGAGAGTCAGTCAGTGAGAGAGCGTGAGCGCATATAGCTCAGCAGCTGGGAGAGCCGCCTTTCTAGGGGTGCCGAGGTCCTGGCTTAGCAGTAGCTGCCAAGGTAACTTGCCAGTGGGCCGGGCAGGGGACGTCAGAGACTGGGAGTTGTGAAATTGTAGGCCTCTGTAGGAGAGGCTGGAGCCCCATCCTGAAGACAACTAGAGCACCCTGGTTCATTGACCTGCGAAAGGGGGGAGATGTATTTTCCTGTTGGACCTGAAGCGTGACCTAGAGGCCAGTCTCAGCAGGCAGCTGTGTGGGGAGACTAGGTCATTTGGCTGTGGTTGGCAAGCCCTTGATTTCCTGCAAGCGCCTCCTGGGCTGTTGTGTCCGGGGAGCCAGTAAGGTAGACGGATTGTGGAGCTTGCCGGGAGGCCCTTTTTTTCTACAGTTGCATGGGGACAGATGAGGCGCAGCTGGTGGGTCTGGATTGTAGGAGCAGATGAGCAAGTATCTTCCTGGGTCTGCTGCGGTTGCTGCAAGAGGCCAGCCTCGAAGTCAGAGCCATGCCTGACTGCTCTCTTAGGCTGTGAGGGCTTAGTTCAGCTTTGCTCCCCTTTTGCTGTGCATGTGGCCAGCACAGGCATGGGCACTGAACGGTAGGAGCAGCCAGTCACTGTCCTTGAGCTTTGGTGGCTGCCAGGCACTGCCTGCGAGCAGGAGGTGTAGGTAAACTCTCGGGGCAGGCTTGGATTGGCTCTCCTTGTGAGCATTCGCGGCCTCTCTCCCTAGCTCTTGGCTCTGCTGGCTCCTGAACGCTGGGGAAGACGTAGCCCGAGGTGCCTAAGCCGACTTGGTTCGTTCGTGTGCAGGAACGACCAGGAAGCCCAACGTCAGGAGCCTCTTTGCTGGGCCGAACGTGCACAGCAGTTCCAACAGCCAGCAAGGGCTGCTTCCCGGTCCAGTGTGCTTGGTGTAGGGGAAGCATGGCTTTGAGCTTTTCCTGATACTTTTCCTGGAAAGTTGGAGTTCGAGGTGGGGAAGGGGAGAGGGGCAGAGTGCGTTAAGTCACCCTTCACTTGAAGGAGGCCTGTAGTCCTGAGGGCACATTTTATCTGGACTTCTGTGGCTTGCTGGATCCCAGAGGTTCCCTTACTTTCTCCACCAGAGAAGTGTTGAGTACTGCCTTGGCTTCCTTGCCCAGCCCCAGTGCTGCCACTGCAGCCCCAAAAGGAGGAGCCAGAACCCCCCCTTGCTGTCTTGATGTGGGGACGGAATCTCAGGGGTCCCCCCCACTCTTTGACCTCGGTCCCTGAACAGGAGGGGTTTTTCCCCCTTCCTTGCACCATTCTTGTTGCTGGACTTCCAGCCTGGCTGTGGTGCACAGATAGGTCTGCCTCCCGGCAGGGATGGCTGTAGGGGAGCGAGGCGAAGGTGGGATTGGCGGCGTTCCTTACCCAAGTGCAGGACCCTGGCCAGGGCAGGAAGCACTTTGGTAGCTGTCCCTGTTGGGGACAGTGGCAGGCTTTGCTGCGTGCGCCTCTGGGTAGGAGGGGGTGTTCTGGGCATGTTTCTGAAGGTGCCTGCTGAGAGGGAGAGAGCGTTTGTAATGGCTAGGGAGGGGGCTGGGGCACAGGGACTGTTAGGTGAGGGTGGAAATGAGCACAGCTGCCCAGAGCTAAATCTTTTGCTGCCTGTAAAAAGGGGGAGGCTATTGGCTTTTGTTGGCTGCAGTAGGTGAAGGGGGTTTCCTCTGTTGAGAGTGAGATGATCCAGTTGGGTGGGGAGGGGCTGCTGAGGTGCTGTCCTTGGCTATTTGGGAGCCACCTGCTGCTCCTGGGGAGGGTGGTGTGGGAGAGAGGACTCCTCGCCCCCCTGTGGCCCCCCAAGCTGACCAACCAGACCTTCTCTCCAATGCAGATGGCGGCCCAGAGGCAGCGGGCCCTGGCCATCATGTGCCGGGTCTACGTGGGCTCTATTTACTATGAGCTGGGAGAGGACACCATCCGGCAGGCTTTTGCTCCCTTTGGCCCCATCAAGAGCATTGACATGTCTTGGGATTCTGTGACCATGAAGCACAAGGTTGGTTGATGGCTACTGTTGGGGTAGGAGAAGCTCTTGGCGAGGCCTGGCTGTCTGCTTGCCTCATGCACTCCTCTTCCTCCCACCAGGGCTTTGCTTTCGTAGAATACGAGGTTCCTGAAGCGGCTCAGCTAGCCCTGGAGCAGATGAACTCTGTCATGCTGGGAGGGCGGAACATTAAGGTGCGTACTTTTGTTTGGTTGGGACTGTGCTCTGCTCTGAAGATAAATTTCTGGCGTTTTGTATGCGTAGTTCAGTTCTGCCTAGTGCATCATTACACGGAGGGGGTCACTGAGGCACAGTCATGGAACCAACCTCTGGAGCCCAAATCCCAGGTTATGGCCTACCCTGGCTGCCTCCACCAAAGCCCTACAGCTCTCCTTTTTCATATAATTCTCCTGTTTGCCTCTGCTGAGCAGTGATGCCCAGGAGCCCCTCTGTTTTTCACCAAGATGGGAGGCATGAACCTTGTCCCTCACTCAGCTGAGATCCTCTGAGCAGTGGACCCCCCCCCCCCGTTTCTGGCTCGTCCTGCAGGGTGTCTGAAGCACTGAGAAAAAGGTGGCACTGCAGGGATGGGGTGGTCTCTGCCTACCTCTGCAGCTGAGAGGCAAGGAAGGAGACTGGCGCTTTTGGTCTTGCTCACTTGGAGTGAGCAATGCTTTCTCCATGGCAAAGAGGAAAGGGAACATCTCCCTGCGTCTTCAAGCAGCATTGCACACACACGCATGTAACTGCAGAGGTACATGTTCTTTTCCCTAGGGAGGCAGAGCTTGGCATCTAGCCAGTATGTGACAGTGTTGGGACGGAATAGTACATGCGAACCTTCTTCCCTAGTGTCCCGGGAAGAGAGCGGATGGCTTGGCGGGCCTCTGCTATGGAGGCAGTGGTTTTGTTTTGCCAAAGTAGTTTTATACTCTATGGCGCCTGACTTTCCTCACTTGAGTCACGTTTTCCTTGCAGGTTGGGAGGCCCAGCAACATCGGGCAGGCCCAACCCATCATAGACCAGCTGGCAGAGGAGGCACGGGCCTTTAACCGCATTTATGTGACATCAGTCCACCAGGACCTTTCAGATGATGACATCAAGAGTGTTTTTGAGGCCTTTGGGAAAATCAAGTCTTGCACGCTGGCTCGGGACCCCACCACTGGGAAACACAAAGGATATGGATTCATTGGTGAGTGAAGCAGGAAGGACCCCGCCTGGCTCTGGGACTGGCCTAGCAAGAGCCAGCTGCCCTTCCATGGCTGTGTTTCCTCGTTGCAGAGTATGAGAAGGCACAGTCCTCCCAAGATGCCGTTTCATCCATGAATCTCTTTGACTTGGGGGGCCAATACCTACGAGTGGGAAAGGCTGTCACCCCACCCATGCCGCTCCTGACTCCTGCAACGCCAGGGGGCCTGCCGCCTGCAGCAGCAGTGGCAGCCGCTGCTGCCACTGCGAAAATCACAGCTCAGGTGAGGTGTAACACCTGGAGAGCCTGGATACATGACTCATCCTTTGGGGGGGGGGTAGAGCCATGCATGGCAGCGCCACTGCCATTTATTCTGGACCCATGTGAACTGTAGATGGGGCTCAGTGTGCCTAGTGAAGTCTATTAGCCAGAGGCTCTATCTTGGGAAGGCCCCCTACTCTACTGCTGTGGCACTACCTGATTTTCCATTACCTTGCTTCTCCGCCTCTTGGCAGCTCTCCAGGGTGAGTGCATGCTGTTGCCCAGCCAGTCCCTGCTCGTAAGAACAGGCTCACTGGATCAGGCTGAAGGCCCATCTAGTCCAGCTTTCTGTATTCACAGTGGCCCACCAAATGCTTTAGGGAGCACACAAGACAACAGACGTAACCTGCCTCGTGGTGCCCTCCCCTGCATCTGGCAATCAGAGATAACCTACCTCTAAAACCAGGAGCTTGCTCGTACCCGCCGTGACTTGTAACTCATGATGAACTTTTTCTCCAAAAGTTTGTCTAATCCCCTCTTAAAGGCATATAGGTAAGATAGCATCATTACTTCCTGTGACAAGGAGTTCCACAGACTAATTACACACTGGGTAAAAAAATATTTTCTTTTGTCTGTCCTAACTTCCAATACTCAATTTTAGAGGATGTCCCCTGGTTCTGGTGTTATGTGAGAGGGAAAAGAGTACCTCTCTATCCATCTCCTGCTTAATTTTGTGTGTTTCAATCATGTTCCTCCTAGACTGAAAAGCCCCTTTCTTAGGGGGCTTGGAAGGAGACCAGGGGGCTGAACAAGAGTTGCAGGGCATGGGGTTGGGCTGTCTGGTGCCGGTGAGGGCTTGAGGTGGGTCCTGGCTTGTATCCAGTGGAACATCTCTGCTCCCAAGGGAAGGTATCATGTCCTTGTATAAGTGTGCTGGAAGAGTGGGACTTGCTGTTTCTTCCTGATGGAGAAGACTTTGCTCCCCCCCTTTAAGTTCATAGATGCCTCCTGCCCTTGCCCCTGGGGTTTCAAGGATGGCTGAGGTGAAATGCACTGACTTGTCCTGCTTGGGAAGGACCACAGGGAGTGCTGGCTGGGTTGGCAGAGGTTTGTTTTTGTGAGATGCTTCACATTCATCCAGACCCAATTACATCACTTGGCCCTTCAGGCAGTTTGGTTCACAACTTAGAGATGCACGGCTCTAAGGATATGCACCATACCAGGATATGGTGATCAGTTCAAGAGCAAAAGTCCAACAAGAAGCTGAAGAGTACTGGTCAACAGGAGCAATGGCATTGTCACTCTGCCACTCTCCAGACTGGCAGAATGGGCAGCAAAATGGCAGATGCGCTTCAATGTCAGTAAGTGTAAAGTCATGCACATTGGGGCAAAAAAATCAAAACTTTAGATATAGCCTGATGGGTTCTGAGCTGTCTGTGACAGATCAGGAGAGAGATCTTGGGGTGGTGATGGACAGGTCGATGAAAGTGTCGACCTAATGTGCAGAGGCAGTGAAGAAGGCCAATTCTATGCTTGGGATCATTAGGAAGGGTATTGAGAACAAAACGGCCAGTATTATAATGCCGTTGTACAAATCTATGGTAAGGCCCCACCTGGAGTATTGTGTCCAGTTCTGGTCGCCACATCTCAAAAAAGACATAGTGGAAATGGAAAAGGTGCAAAAGAGAGCGACTAAGATGATTACGGGGCTGGGGCACTTTCCTTATGAGGAAAAGCTACGGCGTTTGGGCCTCTTCAGCCTAGAAAAGAGACGCCTGAGGGGGGACATGATTGAGACATACAAAATTATGCAGGGGATGGACAGAGTGGATAGGGAGATGCTCTTTACACTCTCACATAATACCAGAACCAGGGGACATCCACTGAAATTGAGTGTTGGGCGGGTTAGGACAGACAAAAGAAAATATTTCTTTACACAGCGTGTGGTCAGTCTGTGGAACTCCTTGCCGCAGGATGTGGTGCTGGCGTCTAGCCTAGACGCCTTTAAAAGGGGATTGGACAAGTTTCTGGAGGAAAAATCCGCTACGGGTTACAAGCCATGATGTGTATGCGCAACCTCCTGATTTTAGAAATGGGTTATGTCAGAATGCCAGATGCAAGGGAGGGCACCAGAATGAGGTCTCTTGTTATCTGGTGTGCTCCCTGGGGCATTTGGTGGGCCACTGTGAGATACAGGAAGCTGGACTAGATGGGCCTATGGCCTGATCCAGTGGGGCTGTTCTTATGTTCTTAACTACAATTCCCAGAAAGCCTTGCAGGTCTCTTGTTATCTGGTGTGCTCCTTGGGGCATTTGGTGGGGCCGCTGTGAGATACAGGAAGCTGGACTAGATGGGCCTATGGCCTGATCCAGTGGGGCTGTTCTTATGTTCTTAACTACAATTCCCAGAAAGCCTTGCAGGTCTCTTGTTATCTGGTGTGCTCCTTGGGGCATTTGGTGGGGCCGCTGTGAGATACAGGAAGCTGGACTAGATGGGCCTATGGCCTGATCCAGTGGGGCTGTTCTTATGTTCTTAACTACAATTCCCAGAAAGCCTTGCAGGTCTCTTGTTATCTGGTGTGCTCCCTGGGGCATTTGGTGGGCCGCTGTGAGATACAGGAAGCTGGACTAGATGGGCCTATGGCCTGATCCAATGGGGCTGTTACATTCTTATGGATACTGCTGGTGTCCTTGGTCCAGCCTAGGGGTGGATGGAAGGTCTGGGCTGGCCCTGTGCCTTTGTATCGTGTCCCTTGGTCTGGAGAGCCTTGCTTTTTGGTGGGGCACTGAGCCCTCAGCAGGGATGGTGTTCTGTCCCTCAAGCTCCTACAGAGGGCTGCCGGGCCCACATGTCTTGCCCCAGTGGTAGTGCTGTTTCCCCAAAGAGTGTCTGGTGGTCTCTCCCCAGCTGGAGGGGTGCCTCCTGCCCCTTCAAGGTGAAGGTCCAGTAAAAGGAAGGCAAGGGATCCTCAAGGAGTCCGAGGCCCAGGAAGACCAACCTCTCCCTCTGGCTGCTGGGCTCCTTATGAACCCAGCAGCCAGCCCCGAGGGCTCCACCCCTTCCGGCCATGTGATCAGCCCCAGGTGTTGGGAGATCTCAGGCCCTACTCTCTGCCTGGGGGCTGGGTCCAGGCAGTAGTTATCCCTTACTCCTGAGGGCGCCTGCTTTGCCAGGGTCTATCCCAGGCGACACCCCACCCACTACCTTTCCTGCCCATTTCCATGCCATGTTCGAGAGCAGTGAGCACCTGATGCTGGAAGGAGTGCCTCTTTCCACGGTAGCCCCTTGTGGGACCCACTGGACCTGTTTTTCTTGATAGCACATGAGAATTGCTGCTGGGGGAGGGCAGCTGCAGGGAGCCACGAAGGCTGTCTTCGCAGAACTGACATCATGCTGTTGTCTGTTGCCTTGCAGGAAGCGGTAGCAGGTGTGGCGGGTGCTGCAGTGCTGAGCACATTGGCGACTCCTGGCTTGGTGACACCGGCTTTGACCTTGGCACAGCCCCTGGGGGCACTGCCACAGGCTGTGATGGCAGCTCAAGCACCAGGAGTCATCACAGGTGAGTCTGGAAGACAAGATGGGCATCCCTGGGAAGGTAGCATGGCATAGTGGTTGGAGTGTTGGGTTGGGACTGGTGAGGCCCGAGTTCCAATCTTGGATGAGTTACCTATTCTGTCTAATCTACTCTGTAGGGTGGTTATAGGGGAAAAGGGAGAACCTTGCACACAAGATGCAACATGCAGTAAGGCTTGGTGCTTGGAAGGTTCCCTCTAGACTTTGGGAAAATCAAGTCTTGCAAGTCCCAAGTGCAGGACAGGGAGGTGACAGGAGGGCTCTTGGGTTGTTTCTGGTGATTGCCAGAGAGAGCCAAGAACATTCCCTCTGGCAAGGGGAGGGGGTCGGTGATTCTGTTTTCTGCTGATGCAGCTGAGGTGAAGCTGGTCTTTCCAATGCTGCTGGACTGGGAGTGGCTACAGTTGTCCTGCCTTTGAGTTGGCTGGCGGACTTAACTTTAGATGGTGGCTGTGAATTCTGTCATGGTTAACCAATGTGTGGCATGAAGCGGTCCTTGCCCCCTCCTCCTCCACCCAATTGGGCACTTGCCCACTGTGGCTCCAGCCCCACCCTCCAGTGGCCTGGAGGTGCCAGGGCCATCGCAGATTCCCTGCTCTCCCTGGAGGTGCTGCTGGCAGCAGAACCTGGCGAGGTGGCTTTTCCTCCCTAAGCCAGGGGTGGGTTCTTTAACTGGAACATTCTTTAACTGGCCAGCGATTGACTGCTGTCTGCTATCTAGCTATGAGGTCCAGTCCCTCTATGCACCTGAAGTAACAAGGTCCCCTTTTGCAGCACAGGGCAGACTTGTTTCATCAGACCAGGGCTGACCTTGGCCAGCAGCAGCGTGAAACAGCCGTGTGGCCCACAGCCCCTCTGTCCACTCTGGCCTGCCACTCCTTTTCCCTGCTTGACCCTGCTTGGGGCAGTGGGGGCTGGGAGCAGCGTCCTTGCAGGCAGGTGGAGCAGGGAGGCTGTCCTAAATAAAAGGGGTGGGGGAGTGTGCACATGCAGAATTCAGGGTGGAATTTGGCAGTGCAGATGCACACATTGCCTGCATGAGACTTAAATTATGTAGGCAGAGCTCAGTCTGTGTTCACACAAACTCAGTCTGTTAACAAACACGTATTTTTTTTTTTTAAAATGTAAACTGATTCATTTCATGGTTTTAGGAAAAAGTGGTCCAGTGTTTACTGCTGGTTTATTTTCCCCTGAAAGTGCATTTATAGTAAAGCTCACACTTTGCACCAGAAAATGTAATGTTGAGTGAGAAAGCCCCCCCCCCCGGTGTGCAGCAAGTGTGGGTCTTGACCAGCAAGGTGCTTGCTTGAATTTCCTGGCTAAGCCTTTTCAGAAAGGCTGACTGCCTTTTCTGACACAAATTCTCCTAGGCGCAAGTCTGTCTCTCCCAGCTTCTGCTTGTCTGTAGGGCCTGGAAATGTGACATGCCTGACTTTTTGTGGGTTGACTGCCAGGTTGTTCTGTGATTCTTCCTTGGTATTCATCCTTCTCTCCAGCAGGCCATAAATGGTGTCTTGGCCAGAAATTACTCTTACTGTCCATGCAGGTTTAATTCTAGTCAGTGCTTTCTCCACTGGGCAAGTGGAAACTTTGAATGAAGGGGAACAGGCCACACGGATAGACAGAGCTGCTCCCCTGCACTCAAGTCCCAACAGAGCTTTCTAAAAATTCAATACCGCCCCCCCCCCCATCGTCCCAGCAGTAAGCACAGAATACGTAGCTAGGTCTGAGGCTCCCCAGGCCTGCCCTTGCCAACTCTTGCCTTGCTGGCTGTGCACTTCTCCATTGCCTTCTCCCTGGGCAGGCTCCCACCAAGGGAGCTTCATTGGAACCAGAGTGAGGGCAGGACAAGAGGAGCCTCCTGTCCTCAGGGTTTTGAGACCAGCGAGCACCACCATCCAGCCCAGCTTTTCTGCAACTCTTTCCCCTCCCTTTACTAGTGGGTGGTGGACGACACAACAGACAGAAAAGAGGGCTTAGGGTGCCACTCCAGCAGGATCACCAGCAGGCCAGGGTCAAGGCAGGTCTGTTGCTGGGAGGGGTAGTGCTGAACTTGATTATCAGACTGAAACTCCTGCTCACCACAGCACCTCAGCTTGCAGGTGGAGGAAATGGTCCCCTGGCCTCAATCTTGCAAATCCCTGCTTTCCCTTGCTACTGAGGAACCATGCTGTCCCCCAGAGTGACTCTGGTGGCCTTTGTGGTGACAGAAAGACAAATGCCACACAGCCATGGAGAGGGCCAAAATGTGCAGACTTCGTCCGCGTAAGGTGCTGGGGTCTGAGCTATCGATGACCAACCCAGTGAAAGATCTGTCTTGGGGTTGTGGCAGGCGGATGGCCCATGAACACACCAGCCACCCAGACCATAGTGGACCTTGAGGAAAGGGACAGAGAATCAAAGTGCTGTACCAGCCACCATTCTGGTCAGCCCGTGAAGGTGCAAAAGAGAGCGACTAAGAGGATTACGGGGCTGGGGCACCTTCCTTATGAGGAAAGGCTCTGGAGTTTGGGCCTCTTCAGCCTAGAAAAGAGACGCCTGAGGGGGGACATGATTGAGACATACAAAATTATGCAGGGGATGGACAAAGTGGATTGAGAGATGCTCTTTACCCTCTCACATAACACCAGAACCAGGGGACATCCGCTAAAATTGAGTGTTGGGAGAGTTAGAACAGACAAAAGAAAATATTTCTTTACTCAGCGTGTGGTTGGTCTGTGGAACTCCTTGCCACAGGATGTGGTGATGGCGTCTGGCCTGGATGCCTTTAAAAGGGGATTGGACAAGTTTCTGGAGGAAAAATCCATTACGGGTTACAAGCCATGTTGTGCATGTGCAGCCTCCTGATTTCAGAAATGGGCTATGTCAGAATGCCAGATACAGGGGAGGGCACCAGGATGAGGTTATCTGGTGTGCTCCCTGGGGCATTTGGTGGGCCGCTGTGAGATACTGGAAGCTGGACTAGATAGGCTTATGGCCTGATCCAGTGGGGCTGTTCTTATGTGCAAAGCAGCCTTACAGAGTTTGCTCCTGGTGGGCAGCTGCTGGCCATGGCTTGTCTCCCTTGAATAACAGATTTGACCAGATGTGGCTGTAACCTGTGGCTGTGTAGTGGCGCCTCTTCCTCTGTGATCTGCATGCCCCTCCTTATCAGCCTTGCAGAAGCAGCTGCCCCGAACTCCACTGGTCCAGCAGGGCTGCTGCATCTCACCAGCTTCACTGAGGTTGTAGGCCTTGGCACACTGAGTTGGGAGCAGACCCCGTTGACTGCAGTGCAACTTCTACATAAACGTGAACGGGGTTGGGCTGCTTCAGTTGCCTCGTGGTGCTCCAGCCATGCATTCTCCTTGTGTATTTCCCACAGGTGTGACTCCAGCTCGCCCACCCATTCCTGTCACCATTCCCCAGGTAGGCGTGGTCAACCCTGTCTTGGCCAGCCCCCCCACCCTGGGCTTGCTGGAGGTGAAGAAGGAGAAGGAAGAGGAGGAGGTCTTCCAGGAGTCGGAGCGGCCGGAGATGCTGAGTGAGCAGGAGCACATGAGCATCTCTGGTAGCAGCGCCCGCCACATGGTGATGCAGAAGCTTCTCCGGAAACAGGAGGTGAATGGGGTTTAGATGGGAGCGGGAGGGAGAAGCAATCCTGCCTCCCTTCCTCTAGAAGGCAGCGGGTGACATCTTGTGGCTGTGGTGTTAGTGGGAGGGCTGGGCAGCTTCCTGATGAGCTGGGGGTGGAGAAGAAGGGCAGAGTGTGGTAGCCTTGTTAACAGAGCAGCATGCCTGAGTAGGGCTATGGCACCCCCCCATGGACTTCCTGCACACACAGGAGGTGCCATGGTTGGTAGAGAGTGGCCATCTTGTTCTGCAGGCCCAGTGGTGTGAAACCTTTTTCTTCCTCCATTACTCCCCCATAGTCAACTGTGATGGTCTTGCGCAACATGGTGGACCCCAAGGACATTGATGATGATCTGGAAGGGGAGGTGACTGAGGAGTGTGGCAAGTTTGGAGCAGTCAACAGGGTCATCATCTATCAGGAGAAGCAGGGCGAGGAGGAAGACGCTGAAATCATCGTGAAGATTTTTGTCGAGTTCTCCATGGCTTCAGAGACGCACAAAGCCATCCAGGCGCTGAATGGGCGCTGGTTTGCGGGCAGGAAGGTGGTGGCTGAAGTGTATGATCAGGAAAGGTTTGACAACAGCGACCTCTCGGCATGAACTCTTCTCCAGAAAGACTCTCCCTTCTCCCCAGCCCCGTGTGTCAGGGCTGCCTCAGTGCCCTGTGTTCCTGTGAAGTCTGTGTAGTTTTGGATAAAAGCAAAGGAGGACAACTGATGTGGGCGGAGTCTGTGTTCCTCTTGGGCAGGGTGGAGGCTGTGAGGTTTCTGTCCCCTTCTCAGGCTTCAGCCATCACTGCTATACTGGTCTTGGAGAAGGGGAGGTGGCCTCTTTGGGCTTTGCCTCCCCAGACGCAGAGAGGGCCTCTTCTGCCTCTTGGAAGCTTTGGTGGGTGGAGCAGTGCTTGAGCCTCTGACAGAGTCAGAAGCTCTTTGGCAGTGTTGACAGGCGAGTGGAAGTGGCAGGAAGGCACTCGAGAGCAGTGAAACTCATTTCATACTGCTGGCCATTCCTGGCCTCTGCTGAGGGCTAAAAGTGATGTTGTTAGGCAGGAAGTGACATTGTTAAGCAGCTGATGGCCAGAAATGAGCATTTCATTATGCTTGAGGGCACAGCTTTAGGGCAGTGGTATTCAAACTGGGGCGTCGTGACGCCCCAGCCTGAGGGTTCTGGTCCCTTTCCCCTTAAGGGGTGGGGGCAGCCAGGAGGCAGGGAGGAGGCAATGGTGCGATCCCCAGGATCACGCCGCTCAGGGGGGCTGCAGGGGCTTGGTGCACTTGCCCAAGCCCCCTGCAGCCCCCCGGGGGTGCGGGGAGCCCTGCACGACCTTTGGCAGGGCTCCCCGGGTCAGGGAAGGTGACGGAGTGATTGCTCCCTGCTCCGCTAAACCGGAAGCGGTGCGCGATCGCCCCGCTTCCCCTTTTGACCGGGCTGCAGGGACTGGGGTGCACCCTCCAGTCCCTGCAGCAGCTGTCCCTGGCTGCGGGGAGCCAGGCGTGAGCACCTGCAGGGCTCCCCGGGTCAGGGAAAGAGAGTGCGGCGATCGCACTCCGCCTCTGCAAAACGGGAAGCTGCCTCCCCCCGCCCCCGCAAAGACTTACTGCGGGATTCAAACTCCCTGCTAGTTTGAAAACTGCAGGCTTAGGGGGATGGTGTAGAGCAGGAGCACCCGGACTCCGGCCCTGGGGCCACTTGCGGCCCTCGTGGAGCCCCCAGCCTCCAATGAGACACTGGCCCTCTGTAGACTTGCTGGAGCCTGTGCTGATGCAACTGCTCTCAGCGTGACGGCCAACTCTTCAACCTGTGTGTGTTGTGTGACGAGGGCTCCCTCCACTACTTGCTGTTTCACATCTATGAAGTGGCAGTAAAGAAAAGGCTGGTCTTGCTTTGTGCAAGGCCTTTTATAGGCTTTGAACTATTGCAAGACATTCATTCATTCATTCATTCATTCATATAAATTCCATCTCTAATATGTTCATTTATGTAAATTTATTCAGATTTTAAATGTAAATGAATTCTCTTTTTCCCTTGGCCCCACTGGCGTTGCTAGGGGGTGCGGACTGCACCAGGTGACGCGCAAGGAGGGGTGACGTGCACTGGGGATGATGCGCTAAAATCAGTTTTAAGAGCAACCCTGTCATGCCATATACCGTTGGATGCGGAATTTCCAGCAGAATGCAATGCAAAAAAAAATCCCAGAGTTAAATACCTGCTTTCCTTCAAAAGTTATGGCTCAAACATCAGAAACCAAAAAATGCATGGAACCCTATGGAAAGTGAAACTGAGCTGTATGGTGTGTTTACTCATGAGTAGGCAAACTTGCCTTAGTGCAACAGCAAGGGCAGGCTGCGGAATCTAACAGCACCAGAATGGTCCCTATCCAATGAATGCAGCCCCCCAAAAACACCCGAGAAGGAGGTACCTCACTCCCAGCTGCAAAAGTATTGATCCCTAGGGAAAGCGAAACTAAGCCACATGCAAGTGTTTACTTGTGAGCAGGCAGACGTGCCTTGGGTTGTGGTCAGGGCAGGCAAGGGAATGAGGACACCGGAAGGGTCCTGATCCGATGGAACCTGAGTGCAACAAATGCTCCAGAAGGCAGCCTTCCCTCCCCCCCCCCACTAAAAAGTGGCTTGAAGCAGCAAGGGGAATGTTTTCTGTTCTGCACTTGCAAAGCCAGCTGGGTCTTTATCTTGATGTGCCTGAAATAGAAGAACCTTAAAGTGGGCACTGGGGAGGGCTGGAGATCTCCGTGATTCTTTGGGAGGGTCATTGCAAGCAGATTGCAGAGAAAACTCACTTGGTGGAAAAAGACTGGCTCCCCCTTGTTTAATTATTTTTTTTAATTAATTATTTACGCTTATTTATTTTAACGATGATGTCACTTCAGGCCATGACATCACTTCCAGTGGGTCCTGGACAAAGTGTCATTCTAAAAAGTGGGTCCCCTGCTCAGAGTTTGAGAACTGCAATAAGGTGTTGGGGGGACTACAAGTGTTCAAAACCACCAAGATCAGAGTGCGGAGGACAATCCCCTCGTGTTCCGCATCGGCAACGAGAAGCCACGTGGACGGTCCGCCTTCGAAGAAAAGGTGCCGCCGGAAGACCGCACATCCCGGGACGAGTCGGACGGACGACTGGCCCCCCCGCCCCGCAGGCGAGGCGGCCGCCCTGGCCGTGGGCAGAGGGGCCCCGGGGGTCCAGCTCCGCAGCCCCAGGCGGGACGGCAGCCGCGCGCCCCAGCAGGCTCGGTCGGGCGGCCCTCCGCAGCTCGCGGGCGGCTTCTGCGCAGGCCCGCCGGAGGAGCGCGCGGGGCCGGCCGGACGGGCGCGCGGCGCTCTCCCTCCCTGCCTCCCTCCCGAGCGCTCCGCCCCTCCAGCTGCGCCGCCAGCCGCGGCCGGGACTGGCGCCTGGGCGGCCTGGCGCGGGGCACGCCGGGAGCGCAGCGCCGCCCCGCCCCGCCCGCCCGCCCGGCGTGCCCCGCGCGGCCGAGCACCGAGCCATGCCGCCCCCCCGCTGAGGCCGCGGAGATGCTGCGCTGCATGCCGCCGCTGTGGCGCTGCAACCGGCAGGTGGAGGCGCTGGACCGGCGCCACTGCTCGCTGCAGGCCGTGCCCGAGGACGTGCTCCGCCACGGCCGCGCGCTGGAGGAGCTGCTGCTGGACGCCAACCAGCTGCGCGAGCTGCCCAAGGTGCGTGCCGGCCCCGCCCCGCCCGCCCCGCGGGCCCTCCGCCGCCTCGTCCGCGCCGCGCGCCGCTCTCCGCGGCCGAGCGAGGCCTGCGCCGAGCGCCAGGGCGGCCGGCCCGGGAGCCCCGGAGGCGGCGCGGGCTGCGGGAAGCGCCGGCGAGAGCAGGGCCCTGAGCCGCTCGGAGGGAGCGGGGCACCGCGGTGCGGGCGTCGTCTCGGCAGCAGAAGCGCCCGAGCGGCGGAGCCGGCATCCGCCTGCACCCGGAGGGACCACCGGGAGCCCGAGACCCTCCTGGGCCTGCAGCAGGGCCGGGAGCCGGGCGAGACGCTTCCCCGCAGGAGGCGGCCGGTGGCTTCCGCGCCCGGACTCCCGCTGGGGACTGGACCGTTCGCTGGGTGGCCTGGGCCTGTCTCGGAGCTGCAGGCAGGCTCGGCAGGCCCCAGAGCCCAGCCGCCTGGCCTGGCCTGGCCTGGCAGACCCCCACCCCTGCTCTCCGCACGGGCCGGGCCGGGGCCAGGGCCGAGATCTTGGGCAGAGCCGGCCTTGGAGGGGCCTGGGCATGTCGGCCTCCCCCAGCCAGAAACCATCTGCCCCGTTTCTGCAGGCACGGCGCCCCTTCCCCAGCCAGGCAAAGAAAGGTGGGTGGCAGCGGGAGCCTGCCCCCTCCTGCCCTTTCCAGCCGGAGTGGTGGGGAGCTGAGGGTCCTGCTGTGTTCTTGATGACCACGCTCAAAGAGGAGTGCTGGTGCCAGCCACCCCCTCCCACTCTGAAGGAGGATGGACTGAATGCCCGCCTCCTCACTTGCTCTTCCTGAGTGAAAGGAAGCTCAGAGGGCCACCCTGGGTGGCCTGGTGGTAAGGCGAGGAGGTAGGGGCACTTCTTGTTGGGCTACTACTCCCCACAGGTGCTGCCACGCAAAGCGAGCATGCCAGGCTGGCTTGGCCCTGCTCTGGAGGCCTTCTGCCTCTCTGCGATATCTCTGGTCCTGTGGCATAGTGGCAGGGCCTGTTCCCCTGGAGAATGCACTGTGGGCATCCTGCCACTTCTGGGGTTGCCGCTGATTCTCAGGGGCTGGGTGGTATGGAGTGGTGATTGGCAACGGACTCTGTCATGGATTACTGGGCATGACTGCAGAGGAGGCTCCAGAGGGTGTCTCTGGGTGTTTTCTGCTAGTGGGGAAGGAAAGGACAGGCTGTTCATAGAGCTGGAAGGGACCAAATAGGTCATCTAGTCCAATCCCCTGCCTGTAGCAGGAAATTCTCCTAGAGCATATCCAACAGGTGCTTGTCGAGCTTCTGCTTGAATATCTCCAGTGAGGGAGAGTTCACTGCTTCCCTCAGCAATCTGCTCCACTGCCAAACCACCCTGACTGTCAGGAGCTTTTTCCTGATATCCAGTTGGAACCTCTTTTCTTGCAGTTTGTACCTGCTGGATCTAGTTCTACTCTCAGAGGCAGTTGAGAATAAGTTGATCTCTTCTTCCATGTGACAGCCCTTCAGGTATTTGAAGAGAGCTCTCATATTCCCCCTCAGCCTTCTCTTCTCCAGGCTGAACATGCCAAGTTCCCCCAACCTTTCCTCAAAAGGCTTGTTCTCCAGTGCTCTGATCACCCTTGTCTGAATCTGCTCCGGTTTGTCTTCATCTAAGTGAGGTGCCCAAAATTGGACACAGTACCCCAGGTGAAGTCTTCTCCTCTTTAAAGATTGAGACCACATTATCCGGCTTCCAGTCTAGTGGCACCTCCAAGATTTCTCAAAGATGGTTGACAGAGGCTCTGCAAGTACATCTTAGTATTAGGATGCAGTTCATCTTAGTATTGGGATGTAGTTCATTTGGTTCACATGACTTGAATTCATTTAGGCCTGTTAAGTGGTTTCTAACCAGTTCCCTGTCAACCCTAATCTGCAGTCCGGTGCCATCCCAGTTTTCATTTACTTCCTTTATCTCTATGGGGATGTGAGCATGTCCCCCCATCAGCCAAGGCTCCGGCATTCACATTTGCACTATCCTCTGGACGCAAGGTAGAAGTTGAGTAGCTCCGCCTTCTTTTTGTTGCCAGACACCAGTTGATCATCCTTATCGAGCAGCAATCCCACCCTCTCATTTCTCTTCTTCTTCCTACCTAAAAGCGTCCTTTTTGTTGTTCTTGACATCCCTGGCCAGCTTCAGCTCATACTGAACTGTAGCATTCCTGAACGTCATCCTACAGGATCAGGCTATCTGTCTGTACACCTCTCTGGTGATCAGTCCCATCTTCCATCTCCTCTACGTGTCTTTTAAATCTTCAGCTTGCCACTGAGAGGCTTGTGCAGCCATCCAGGCTTTTTAGGTGTCTTCCTTTTTTTCACAGGACCTGTTTCTGACTATGCCTGTAAAAGCTGCTAATTAAGGAGCTCCCACCCTTTTGGTAAGGTCTTTTTTCATCGAGTTCTTTTACCAAAGGTGCTTTTGGTAAGGTCTTGCAAAGTCCAGGATCAGGGGACCAAATGCACCTCCCCAGACAGTGAGTGTTGCAGCCTTGGGGGCAGCTGCCGAGGACTCTGTTCCATGTTCCCCCAGCTAGACCTCTGGCGGAGAGGGACAGTGGTGCTCAGGTGCCTAGTGAAGTCAGGGGCCCCTGTTTGGGTGGGAAAGAGGGGCCCTTGTACCCTCCAGGGCTTTAGAGGTCCAGGCCTGAAGTGGGGCCTCAGCGTTAGCTGGCAGCCGGTGTGGGTAGCTCAGCGTGGGAGTTGTAGGCTCCCGTGCACTGTCCCCTTTCTGGGCCAAATACCTCTCAAGAATGGCCTGTGCAGCGTGTGTGAGGGGCTCCACTTAGGGTGATTGGGAGGGGGGCTGTGGTGCACTGGCCTTTTGCTATAAAGGGTTGCAGTTGAAGCACAGGACCTTCCAGAACCTTCCAGCTTAGTGTCTGGATTGAGCCTTGGCTTGTTTGACCCTCTCTGTTTCCTTGATAATTTGGCATGCCTCCCAGAAGTTTTATGTCAATGTGGAAACTGAGCAGAACTAAATGCACCCTCCCAATTTTCCCTCCAACCAGCTGGGACCTTCTGTCTGGGTAGGACTAGAGCCACTTTTGCATGGTGCTCCGCAGCCCCATCAGCAAGGTGAGCCAGAAGATACTGTAGTCAGTGACACTGAATGCCACTGGAGGTCCGGGAGAAGCAACAGGAATACGTTTTCTCTGTTGGCTTCCTCTAAGGTGCCAAAGAGTTTTAGTCCCAAACCCCATCCGCTGAGGAGCAGGGTGTTTAGGAAACCTCAGGTTGAGTGGGAACCCGCCCCCCCCCCCGCTTTGAATGCCTTGCCCCAAAAAGAATTTGGAAAAAGTCTGCCATAGTTTATTTGGCTTCTACCTGCCTTTCTCCCTGAAGGGCACTCATGGCAGCTAACAACAATTAAAATGCACAAACTATAACATACAGCTAAAACTTATAGACATTAGAAATCAGCCTGTAGGAAGCAGTAGCAATAAAAGCCATCAATGAAAGCATTAAATGAGTGAAAAGCAGCCGTCCTGTCCTCTTATAAGGTCCTGGATAAAGATGTCTTCAGGCGGGAGGTTACCAGTGAGGAATCTGCCCTTGGTTCAGAGGGGAGGGAGTTCCGCAGTGCAGGCGCCACCACTGAGAAGGCTGCTGCAGAGGGGCTCTCCTGGGATTGTTTTGCAAGTTCAGTGACATGGGGCTTCTTGCTGTTAGATCCTGTGGCCAAGAGATGCCTCAGGTGAGCCCTGTGACCATCTGTGGCTGGTTTTGGGGCTTTTCTTTGGGCCTCTCATCTTGGCTGCATTTGCAGCATGACCTGTGCCCAGGAAGTGGGTCTTTGCATCTTTTCTCACACCTTGATGGAGTGGCTGCTGTTAGTTCATGTAGCTGTGCGTATTGGTTGTTTCTCAGGGAATGCCTGTTGCTTTCCTGTCGTCGCACAAGCATGTGCTGCGCTCATCACCCAGGCTCCCCCAGGTTCCCCCCTCCCTCGCGCACTGTTCGGTTTCCCTTTCATAAACTTTCTCCAGTATTTTTCCTCTGAGGTCTGCTCTGCTAGAGGACTGTATCCTGGTCATCAGTGAGACAGGTGGGTTTTCCCTGGAAAGGAGAGTGTGTTGCACATACCAACAGGGCCATTTCTGCACCAATACCTCTCTGCTGTAATTTCCTGGTTCTTATTGCAGACTTGCCTGGGGTAGTTTCTGGCTGCAGGAAACCTTTTCACCTGTGGGCAGTGCTCTGAGCTTATGGGTAGTGCCGGCGATGACTGATGTGCATCCCTGTCATTCACTGGGAAGGAGTGTGATGTGGTGTTGAGGGGAACAGCTACCTGACTCCCTTCTGAGTTTAAAAGATGGTCTGAGCAGGTGGTGGTGGTTGCTGTCCTTGCAGCCACTGCTGACCCTGGATGCCCAAGAGGCCTTGTCAAAAGGAGAGCTGCTTGTTTCAACCAGTGGAAATATTATTTGATTGGACCTGTATCAAAATTGCGACTCTGTGCTTTGCACTTTGTGACAGCACTGTAAAGTTGCAGCGATATTTTGATGCAAAAGCGAGAATTTTTCGCCACTCAAACGAGGGCCAGGGAAGGTGCGCTGTCTTGAACCAGGAGTGCTTACTCACCTTCAGTTCTTGCCCGCTCCTGTGCACGGCTCAGGTGCTGCTGCTCTGCAGGCCACTGGGCCTTGCTTGCATTTGAATGCAGGAACATCCCTGACACATCCTACGGCAGCAGCCTGCCCTGGGTGCCAGGGAGTGGTGACAGGATTCCAGAGTCCTGCTGTCTGGAATGCTCCCAAAGGCATCTGGTGGACAAGTGTGTGAGGTGCTGGCAGCCGACTAGGGCTTGTCTTCTGGAGCAGTATGGTGGACCTCAAAAGACTGTCGGCCTTCCAAGAGCTTCTGCTCGTGTCCTGTCCTTTTGTTGGCTTTTGTCCTTGTCCTGATGGACTTCACCTCCAGGCACTGCTGCTCAGTGACGGCCTGGAAAGGGGCACTTTTGCAGAGAGAGAGGTGAGGGCCTGTACCTTGGTCTTCACAAGGGGCGGCGGGTTGATGAAGAAGGCTTCCCTTCTGTTGGGGATGTTGCTTCAACGCCGGCAGAATGGCCACTCAGTCCAGATTCCCTCCAGGTGGCACCACATAAGAACAGCCCTGCTGGATCAGGCCCTAGGCCCATCGAGTCCAGCTTCCTGTATCTCACAGCGGCCCACCAAATGCCCCAGGGAGCACACCAGATGACAAGAGACCTGCATCCTGGTGCCCTCCCCTGCATCTGACATAGCCCATTTCTGAAATCAGGAGGTCGCACATACACATAGTGGCTTGTGGAACTCCTTGCCACAGCATGTGGTGATTGCATTTGGCCTAGGTGCCTTTAAAAGGGGATTGGACAAATTTATGGAGGAAAAGTTCATTACGGCTTACAAGTCATAGTAGGTATGTGCAAGCTCTTAGTTTTAGAGGCAGATTGCCAGATGCAGGGGAGGGCACCTGTTGTGTCTGTTGTCTTGTGTGCTCCCTGGGGCATTTGGTGGGCCACTGTAAGATACAGGAAGCTGAACATGATGGGCCTATGGCCTGATCCAGCTCCCTTGATAGGGGGAGCCATGTGGAACAGACCTCTCCATGGCCAGGGTTTGAGGCCCTGTGCGGACTTTCAGCAGCTGGAAGGAACCCTTTTGGAGGGGAAGGAATGGGGCAGTTTTGGGAGCACAGCATTTGGGCTAAGCAGGGTGCTGGTAGCTTGCTGCCTGAAAATGCAAGCTGGGGGCCAGGCAAGATGGCTTCAAACCCAGCCAAGGGAGATGCCCTCACCAGCAGGGCACTCTCTTATGCAGGACTGACCAGAAACAGCCGTGGCAGGGACAAAAAGAGGGAGAAGCAGGGGTAGAAGCCATGCTGCTCCCCAAGCAGGCTGTTCTAAGCACTCCTCTGTGCATGCATTCAGCACCCACCGAGTGCTCCTCCCAGGCGGCTCAGGCCCTGCTGCTCTCCAGTGGGAGGTGCAGCCCTTCACTGAAGTTGAGAGTGGCAGCACTGTTGGAAGGGCCTCTCGCCCTGGCGAGCTCAGACCTTGGGCCATGACACAGCCCCCTGTCTGGAGGGCCCAGTCGCCCGTCAGGTGCCCTAGGTGGCCACCTCCTCTTTGCGTTGCCTGCTGGCTGTTATGTTTCGGGCACAGTTGCCATGAACTTTGCACGGCTGGCAGACATGCAGAAAACATGGCAGTACAGCAGACGCAGCAGGTGACTGGCTTTTGGAGACCTGAGACTGGAGAAATGAGGCTGCTGCTCCCTCCGTCCCAGTTCCTGGCAGTCTTGAAAGGGACAGCCTGCGTTTTGCAGGGATTCTCACGGGAATTTTTTGCGTGTAGGCGGTTCTCGCTTCATACACCGACTCTGGAGCATAGCGCTTGCGTAAGGGAGGAGTGACTGTGCTGGTCCTACGCATTGGGGCAAAATAAGAACTGGCTTGCAGCGGAGAGGCTCGGGAGGTTCTTGGTTCCAGCGGTTGCCAGTCAGTCACACTCCGCCTGCGTCTCCCAGAGGAAGCATTCTGAGATTGCAGACTGAACTGACTTGGTTCCTTGCGCCCCCCCCGATCATTGTCCAAGGGGAACCGTTTATACAAACTGCACCGGGGGTGGGGAGGACGGAACCCGGAGGAATCATTTGGACACATGCTGCCAAGTCACCTAGGAAGTGCAAGAGTTGGCAGGACATGCAGTCCAGGGCCCGAGGAGCCTGCCCAGGTAGAGCTGCAGTTCTGGCAGGGGCCTCGCAGGGGCAACGCCAGGCAGACACCCAGCCAACCATGGCCAGCTGGCCCCTTTAGAGCCACTGGCAGTGAACTGGGCCCCCTGAAGCCTCTGAATCCTGCAAATGAACCTCCCTCTCCTTCCACCAAGAGACAACCTGGCCTGTGTTGTTGTGAAAGTGTCTTCCCATCCGAGGACATTTGCAGATCTCTCCACCAGCGACCTTTCTGCTGCTGGTCTAATTAATGCATTTACAAATGAATGAGTGAATGAATGGCCTGGGTCAAGCAACTGCTGCTTTTGTGTACCCCAGATGTTGAGTGTGTGTGTGTGTGTGTGAGAAGGTGTAACTAATGTGACACTATAAAGTGTGTGTCCCTTTCCTTGAGATGCCCTGGAGTGATACAGGTGGCCTCCTTAAAGTCCTCTGTTTTTTCTGCTGCTTTAATTTTTTTTTAAGTCAGTGAGAACATTAAGAGAAAAAACTTGAGGAAAGGGAGGACTTGAAGCATGGGGGCCCGTGCTTTGGAAGGAGCAGGTCTTGGGGGAAAACCACTGGATCAGTGCCTGTGGACTCCACGGGAGAGCAAAACTGGGGTGGGGTCTGCGATTGGTGCTGTGTGTGTGGAGGTCACCAGGCAGGGAGGAGGGCACAGCAGAGGACCAGATGGTCTTAGGTGAAGAGGCGTGCCCCAGCATGGCCTTGGCAGTGGGTTGGGGTACCAGTCCAAGGCAGCCAAGCCCCCACAGATCTTGCCATTGCCAGGGAACCAGGCAGGGTGGTGTCACCCAGGGAGCCAGGTGTGTAGTGTGGTGTGCAAGAGTGTGCTTGGGAGCTGAATGGCACCTTGTGAATTTCACATGGAAATGTGTTGGGAGATGGTGGTGGGAGCTGGCAGCCAGGACATGGAGGCGAGAGCTCTAGCTGGGGCTGCAGTGGTGGGGAGGAGCCCTGCTTTGGGGAGGCTGTGGGTCTGGCCAAGGAGGACAGGGTGGTTCCAAGGGGAGTATGATGAGAGGAAGGAGTGGGGAGGTGCTGCCATGGTGGGCACAGATCTGGCGGGGAGGGCAGGCCAGGCGATGGGACCCCACAGAAGCAGCTCCCCAGGAGGGGCTGGCTGGCTTGTTGGTAGGCAAGTGGGCAAGGTCTTTGGATGTTTCCTCTGCAGGCCAAGCCCAGTTGGGGGCTGCTCAGTTCACTCCCTCAGCTGGGGGGGGGGAAGTGGTGCATTTCCAGGAGTTTTGGTTATGTTTGTGTTGTGTCGAAAGCGACTCTGCGTCCTCCTCCAAATCTTTCTGCTGCACAAGTCTTGCCCTGTGTGGCCCTTTGCTCTCTTCGGCCAGCTCTCCTGGCTGTTTCCAAAATGAACTCTTTGGCCTCTAGGGTGAACTAGAGCAGGGCTGTCAAACCCGTTTCATATTGAGGGCCAAGTGGAATTTATGATGCCTGCTGAGGGCAGGAGGTGATGTCATTAAACACTCATGACCAAAAATAAGCACTGTTTCTCACTTAGGAGTTTAACTGCAAGTGACAGCAGAGAAAACACGCAAATCTTTCTCATTTTTCAAGATATGGGAGAGCCCGATTTTCGTGGGACTGCCCTTTTAGCACCTTGTAACGCCTCAGCACTGCTCAGTGGCTGAGAGCCTGAGGGCCGCATCCGGCCCCCGGGCCTTATGTTTGACACCCCTGAACTAGAGCCTTTGGCCCTGACTGGATGCTGCCCGGCTCCTACCAGTCTCCCCTCCCCGCTCAGCTCCGAAGCTTGGTCTGCCCGACCAGCCAGCACTCGCCTCTGCTTGATTCAAGCTCCGCTTGTCTCAGAAGGTGCAAGTGGCTCCCCCGGCAGCAGCACCGTCTCCTCCGCACACGGAGAGGTGGGCACGGGTTGTGGCTTTTGCTCCCACTGTGTGAGGGTGGCTCTCCTGTGGAGCTGCCGTGGATGTTGCCCCTGCTGGACACCTCCGATCCTCAGGTGTTTGCTCTGCTGTGTGTGTTGAAGTCTTAACAGTGCCTGCTTACCTGCCTTTGGGACTGTGGGTAAAGTGCAGACAGTTGGTGACCTTGCGGGGTGGGCAAAGGTAGGAGTGGTGCTGTGACCTATGGCCGAGGACAGGGACCTTGAGAGGTGCAGGATGGTGAGCAGGCTGCTGCTTATGCCTGTACCTGCTCTAGGGAGGTCACTGTCAGTGCTGAATCAGGATCAAGTTGGCTCCTGACCCCCGAAAGTTGCTGGTGGTGGGCGACGGGCTCTTGCCAGGTGTGGGTGAGTGTTCTGGCAAGGCTTGCCTGCCCCTGAGTTGGGAGGAAGGTGGAACCAAACAGCCAGGGAGCAATCTCCATTTAGCTGCCTGCTCCAGTTCTTTGAAGGTGGTGCAGAGACGTTCTTGGGCCTCTGCTAGTGCACAGGGGGATTTCTCTGCTTCCTGGGTGAGGCCTGGTGGCTGGAGGGGCTGTTGTGGCTCCTGCCTGGTTTGCTGGCTGCGTCCAGGGTCTGGAGAGGAGGAAAGGGGCTGCCTGCTGGGCACCCCCTTGGGACTTAGAAGAGCAGGGTTGGGCTGCTGTGGACAGACACGTTGTGTCCTCTGACTGGTGGGTGTCTCTCCTCCCCCTGCAGCCATTCTTCCGACTGCTGAACCTGCGGAAGCTGGGCCTGAGCGACAATGAGATCCAACGGCTGCCTCCCGAGGTGGCCAACTTCATGCAGCTGGTGGAGCTGGACATCTCCCGCAATGGTAGGAGGTCGTCGGACTGCCCTTTTTCCTCTCCTGCACTCTCCCAGCTGTTTCTCACTGCTGAGCTTCCAGGCTGAGTTGCTCGGGGGGTCCCGGGGCAGTGGTGGGGCCGGGCATCCAGCAGGAGCCTGGCTCTGGGTGTGCCACGTCCCTCCTCCTTGCAGGGACTCACAAGGCCTTTGGCTCCCCGACCTGCCCTCTTCCTTCTCACATTGCCTGCACTTGCCTCTTCTTTGGAGGAGCTTGGAGTAGGGCAGGTGAGCATTTACTTGTATGAAACCTTCAAAGTGGCCCTTGGCAGGTTGCTGACAGTCCCAAGTTTGCCCAGTGAGCACTGTGGCCAAGTAGGGATTTGAAGCCAGGCTTTTCTTGGCCAGTTCGGTCCCTGCCCACGACAAGCAGCTCTTTGGAAGAAAAGTTTCTTGTTATTTTTAGCAACAACAAAAATATAGAGAGTGTGACTATCATGAGAGTTGTAGAAAGCCTGTTAATTTGGGGGGGGGCAAACCTCAGGGAGTGTACAATGTGCCTACCCTGTGCTTTTTCAGTCGCCCACCCCTTGAGACTGTCGAGACCCACCTGCTAGTCCGCAGATATGCACCTCTTCCTCCTTCCACATCTCCCTGTCAGCCTGCACCTCTCCATCCCTCTGCAAGCTCAGCGCAGACAAAGGGGGGGGGGTGGATTGGTGGGTGAAAAAATCCTGGAAGATTCCAGGAATTTCCGAGCCTTTCTGGGCTCCACGGTCGTTGTCCAGTCTGACCACCTGCCTTGCCAGTGTCTGGGCACGAGGAGCGTACTCGGTGAAGGACACTGCCCACTCAAAGAGGAGAGCACTGCAAGACTCCCATGGGGTCGTGTCCCATCACCTGTTGTTCCCCAGATTACTTAGTCAGGTCTTGCCGATGATCTTGGGGTGGTGGTGGACAGGTCGATGAAAGTTTCGACCCAACGTACGGCGGCAGTGAAGAAGGCCAATTCTATGCTTGGGACCATTAGAAAAGGTATTGAGAACAAAACGGCTAATATTATAATGCCGTTGTACAAATCGATGGTAAGGCCACACCTGGAGTATTGTGTCCAGTTCTGGTCGCCGCATCTCAAAAAAGACATAGTGGAAATGGAAAAGGTGCAAAAGAGAGCGACTAAGACGATTGCTGGGCTGGGGCACCTTCCTTATGAGGAAAGGCTAGCGCGTTTGGGCCTCTTCAGCCTAGAAAAGAGACGCCTCGGGGGGACATGATTGAGACATACAAAATTATGCAGGGGATGCACAGAGTGGATAGGGAGATGCTCTTTACCCTCTCACATAACACCAGAACCAGGGGACATCCACTCAAATTGAGTGTTGGGCAGGTTAGGACAGACAAAAGAAAATATTTCTTTACTCAGCGTATGGTTGGTCTGTGGAACTCCTTGCCACCGGATGTGGTGATGGCGTCTGGCCTGGACGCCTTTAAAAGGGGATTGGACAAGTTTCTGGAGGAAAAATCCATTACGGGGTACAAGCCATGATGTGTATGCACAACTTCCTGATTTTAGAAATGGGCTATGTCAGAATGCCAGATGCAAGGGAGGGCACCAGGATGAGGTCTCTTGTTATCTGGTGTGCTCCCTGGGGCATCTGGTGGGCCGCTGTGAGATACAGGAAGCTGGACTAGATGGGCCTGTGGCCTGATCCAGCAGGGCTGTTCTTATGTTCTTCATAGCAGTAGCAGCACCCGGTGACCCTCCTCACCTGCTCCGCCAGTCAGGGGACCATTTAGATTCCTAGCCATTTGCACTCTGTGGGGTTTCTTCTTCCCCAAAACAGCTGGCACACAGACCCGGCAGCTTTGACTCCTCTCTGACTTCAGATAGCGTCATGCTTTTAACCCCGTGATTTCCTCCTCGGCCATTTCAGCCTGCCCATTTCAAAGCCCTCTCACCTGCTGCTGAGCCAGAACAGCCCCCTCCCCCCTCCAGCCTCCTCCATTTCAAAGGACTGCTTCTCCAGCTGCCCACTTCGTGGTGTACTGAAGGGGAAGACCCATCCGTGTGACAAGGACACATTGAAACGTCACTCTCAGTTGGTGCCTTCGAGAAGAGCAGAACGTTGTGGGGGCTTCAGCAGGACGTGGCTGGGTGGCCTTCCTTCCGCTCCTCCGTCATTCATGGGCTTGGCGGTGTGGCAGACGTGACCAGTTCGTCTTCTGTTCCATACCCGCTGTGTGTGGGGGACCCACTCCGTACATCCTCCCTGTCTCTCATCACACTACTTGTGCTGCTGTAACCCTGTGAGCAATTCACAGCCCAGTCCTATTGAAAAAGGCCAGTGCAGCTTGCTCTGTATCCCACCAGGCTAGTTTGCAGCCTAGAGATCACCTGGAGGGAAGGGGACAGCCATCCCCTTTCCCCGGGGAAGGCCCCAGCGTCAGCAATGGGTCTACTCAAACTTGTGCCTGCTAAATTGCTGGTGCAGGTCTAACTGCATCTGTGTCAGTGGATCTGGCCTGGGGGGGGGACAGGATCGGATGCCCGCCAGCACCGCTGATCCCTTCCCCCTCCTGGGTCCTGACCAACCCATTTCCTGCCCCCTCCGTGCCCTCCCCCAACCTCTCTGCTGCTCAGCACGGAGCTTTACCTGCACTCGTGCACGTGGAAGCCTGCACTGTCACCAGTGATACGGTGCGGGCCTTCCCTCCGGTGCTGCTAACTTCTGCGCTGTTGCAGCCTGTATTATGGTCAGTTGGCAACAGTCTGCACTGAAGGAGCACTTGCTTTGCTGGCGCAGAGGCATGAAAAGATGGTGCCATCGTTCTCTTCTGGCAGCTGGCAAGGGCTCTGTGTCATGCCAGAGAAATAGCGAGAGTTCTCGTGTGGGTGCCCTCTTGGGTGGTCCCCCCTTTCTTGACTCCTGTATCTCCTAGCATGTCTGTGAGATGCCACACTGGACAGAGCTTCCAGTTCTGCTGGCTGCTTCCAACACAGAGATGTCGGCTCTTGTTATTGATGTCGGATACTGGCACGAGGGCCTTTGTGCCCAGTCATTGGTGGGCATTTGTGTCTGGGCTTTTCCCCTCCTGGTCGTTTGCCTCCCACTATAACTGAGCAACAAATTTCCAGCATTAAATATTCCAACCTCTTGGTCAGATCAAAGCATAATTGGACTCCTGCTGCTGGCAGAGCACTGCTGATGCTCCTTCTGGCTGGCTCGTTCTCTTTCCCACGCACTGTGCCTGTAGGGAGTCTCCCAGCCACTGGGACGTTTTGTGAGCCCGTTGGGAGGAGTACCTGTAGCTGCTGACACCAAAAATAAGGAGTGGGTGGGTGGGTGGGGGAGAATTAAGTCAGTGGGGGGAGAGGAGCGAGGCAAGAAAGGAGTTGGCAAGGAAGGCCACACGTCAAGAGCAGCAGCAGCTAGTGGTTGGTGCACACACACCACTTCCTGCTGTCCATTTCCCTTTTTATTGGGTCAGCAGCTGAATGTGGGGGTGGGCGGGTAGGACTGGTAGAACCATCTGTTGCTACCATCCCAGGCTAAGGGCATCAGGCATGGGGGAAAGTTTAGTCAGCCACCCCTCCCAGGAGAGCACAGAACCCCCAGGGGTCTTTTGCAAAGTCAAGTTGCAGCAGCACTTGTGAAGTGAATGATTCTGAAAGCCCACTGAGCTCTCCAAGGCAGGCAAGGAGGATCTGGCCAGTTTTTTAATATGCGCACACACACAGGTGGAGCTTCTTTATTTGCGAATTATACATCCGCAGAGGTGGCTCAACACGGTCCCCTGAGCCCTCCAAAGGGGACTGGAACTGCGCTCCAGTCCCTCCGGAGGGCTTTCTGAAGCCTGCAGAGGCAGCGCTTGTCCTCCCGCTTGCTTTGTGGACTTCAGAATGCCCTGTAGTGGCGAAAAAAGCACCACTTCTCTTTCCCTTCGGAAACCGGAAGTGACTTCCTCCTTCTGAGGCATTCTAAGGCCCAGGGAAACCTTCCAGGGCTTAGGGCTCAGAATGCCTCAGAAGGTGAAAAAACGGCACTTCCGTTTCCCAAGGAAAACCGGAAATGGCTTTTTTTGCCTCTCCAGGCCATTCTGAAGCCCGCAGAAGCAGTGGGCAGACATGCACCGCCAGAGGGGATTGGAGTGCATCTCCGGTCCCCTTTGGAGGGTTTAATGGGATGAAGATCGTGGATTTAAGTATCCGTTCCAGAATGGATCCCTGCTGATACCACAGTGGCTAATGGTGCCCAGTGAGGGGGGGGGCTCTTGAAGAGCAAAGTGCACGAACCCCCAGGCCCTGGAGCAGTCTGTAGGCTGGCTTGGAAGCAAAAGGGCAGAGGAAACAAAACTCACTCCTTGACGCCATTCAGCTGGAACACAGTCCCTGTTGCCAGCTGCTTGCATGGTCTTGGCAGTCCCGTCCCTGCGCTCACTGGGGAGGAGGGGGCTGTGCTGGTTCTAGCAGCAGAGCCAGGCACCCTGTGCTGGAACCCAGGAATCCTGAGCCCCTTTCCCATGAGTTCATCAGCCCACGGGATTCCACCTGTCGACTCTCTGAGCTTGTTAAAATCAGCCTTCCTGAAATCCAGGAATCTTTCGTAAAAGACAATTCTCAGCATCCAGCATGGTCAGAATAGACTTCATTTTCCTTGACTTTGTCATGTTTATTGTATTGCTAAATCTCCTGATGTAAAAATCCGGATTGATCAGTACAAAAGTTTTTGCATAAAGCGTCATTCCACCTAGTAGCCAGAATTGGTGCCACCTGGTCCATGGAAGCAGTTGCGCGTGTTGGCTGCTTGTCAGGATCTGCTTGGACTCCTACTTTTGGTAGTTTGTTGGGACGCAGCCTTTGACATCCGGAGCGAGGCCTTGCAGACGCGTGGATGCTGCAGTCAGGCCCCAGGAGCCTAGGCTGCTTCTGGCCAGTTGGACCTCCGCCACTGGTGACGTCACCAGAGAGGAGCCTGGCTGCGGGATCAGGGCACAAAGCCGCAGGTTGTCCACAGTGCCGGCCAGCCAGGCCCCCGGGCAGGCAGGAGGGGGCAACCAGAGAGCCTCTTCTGCAGAGTTCCTTGGAAGCGTCCTGCCTGCCGCTGCCTCCTGACCCACAGCCTCCGTTGGTTCGTGGCATCTCGAGTCTGAAGAGTCTTTGGGAGATGGCGCCACTTCTGGAATCGTTTTCTGACCCTCAAAGAAAACTCTGGCGAGGGGGAAGGCCTCAGGCTGGGCCTCTTGTGAGCAGGGCCCGTGGCTGCCTGTTTGCTCCCTCCCCCTTCTAGCTAGGCTGGTGAGTGGACAGCTGGTTGACTGCATTCCTGACTGCAGGGCGTCTCCTCCCCATGCTGAGCTCGTCCACCTGCCCCGTCTTTCCACTTTGGAGGATGCTTGTCGGAGAGGCCCTCGTCCTCCTGCTTTGCCCATCTGTTGCGCTTACCCTTTGGAAGGATGCATGGGGCACAGAGAACCCAGCCCCTTTACAGCGCTCTTTAGAGCAGCGATTTTCAGCCTTTTTCATCTCATGAGACACTGAAATGATCAAGGCAGGCTACTAGTTTTTTGACAATTGATAAGCCACCACATTGCCTGCCAGAGGCTCACACCCCACAATGGCCCTAATAATATATGACCCTCCTCCAACTCCTGAGGCACACCTGCATACCATTCGTGGCACGCCAATGTGCAGCGGCAAGTGGTTGAAAATTGCTGTTCTGGTTTTTTGTTGTTCTACCATTACTGCTGTGGGACTATATGAAACGGAAGGCTTTGTTGTTGGGAGGCTATATGGTCATCAGTGGCTCCCATTCATCTCTTTGGGAATGTTGTAGTCGGCCACTCCAGGTGGTGCAGCCACTGTGCCTTTTTCCCATTGAGTTGGACTGTACCTCAGTGATCTGTGGATCTGTAACATCAAGGCTGGAGTGCTACGTGGTGTTGCACCTGCCCCTGCCTTTGAGAAGCATTGACAAACTCCAGCAGGTCCAGAGTATGGTGGTAAAGTCCACAGGGATGTGCCACAGTGATGATAGTTTACTTTTATTTCAAGAGACTGATTTCTTGGATGTTTTTGGCCGCAGTCGACAGTGCTGTACTTTTGGCATTAAAACCGGGTTAGTGTCCAGGCTCGGCCAGGTTGGGTTACTGGGCTCAGGGCTCATGGTCATCAGAGGACCCCCTGACATGGCCAACCTATGGGTACCGTGGGTACAGCTGCTGTGCCTGTGGGTGGGTGGGAGCCTGCAGGCAAGCGGCCCTGCAGACGAAAAGAGAGGCTACCTCCCAATGGAGAGGCCTCGTCTGCCCAGTGGGTAGACCAGTGGTGCGCATTGGGAAGCCTGGTGAACCTGCGCTCCAGAGACTTATACCCATCACTGCCCTCCCCCACCCCTTTTCACCCCCTCCCCTCTGCACTGGGGAGCACCAACCCTAGTGAAGCCACTGGCTCCAGGTGCCCCTAGAGCAGGGGACACTGGCAAGGCACTGAAATGGTCCAGGCACACCATCGGGCATTTGACAATTGACGAGGCACATTGCGCTGCCAGTGGGGGCTCACATCCCTCAATGGCCCTACTAATAAATGATTTTCTCCCAAATTCCTGTGGCCCACCTGGCACCTGACCATTTGTGGCACACCAATGTGCCGTGGCACAGTGGTTGAAAATGGCTGCTTTTAGAGGCCTGCCTGTGTATGAGTTGGCCTATGGGGTGTGGGTGTGGCTTGTCCTGGGCCAATGTATGACTGGGGAGCTACTCCAAGATCCTCATTTGAGTCTCTTTGCTTCCCCCCCCCCCACTCTGCTGATTCCAGACATTCCGGAAATCCCTGAAAGCATCAAATTCTGCAAGTCCCTGGAGATCGCCGATTTCAGTGGGAACCCCTTGTCCAGGTAACGTAGGCTAGAAGTGGGGAGATGGGGACAGAGTTTGAAGGGAGGGGTTTGCCCCTTCCAGTTGTGCCACACAAGTGTCCAGCCTATGGGGGCCTCGCCCATCATTCCGAGGTGGGCTTGTGAAGGCAGATCTGCCCTGACTGGGCCTGGTGCTGCCTGGGCTGCATTTTGCAGAGGGTGGGTTGGAGGCTTGGGGGGCAGTGAGCGGAGGGGCCCCTTTCTCTGGCCACAGCCTGCTCTGCTCAGCTACTTGGGATTGAGAGCCTGTTCTGGGCACAGGCGCTCAGCAGGAGGTTATCTGTTGGGGTCGGAGTGGCAGACTGATGCTCACCTCAACCTTGGGCTGGGCTGGGCTGGGCTGGGCTGGGCGCTCTCTTGACTGCCTCCTCGACTGTGTAGGGGGGTGCAAGTGGGCCAAGGCTTTCTGAAAGCCCCCAGGCAACATGCTCAGCAAGGCCCTGTCCTTCTGTGCCCTGCAGGCTTCCGGAGGGCTTCACCCAGCTGCGCAGCTTGGGCCACTTGGCCCTGAATGACGTCTCCCTCCAGAGCCTCCCTGCTGACATTGGCAAGTGAGTCCTTGCGTGGGCGGGGCAGGGGGAGGGGGCAGGGGAGGCCCTGGCTGAGCCAGTCTGCCCACACGCACCTGTCTGCGCTCCCGCCCTTCCCTTGCAGCTTGGCCAACCTGGTGACTTTGGAACTGCGTGAGAACCTGCTGAAGTCTCTCCCAGCGTGAGTGCCTGTGCAATGACCACAACCCTGGTTGCTTGGGGACTCCCTCAGGGCCATTTGGGGGGTGCAGATAGCTGACCTGGGGGCTGCTAGTCGTTTAGCTGCTCCCAAGGGGGGCAGTGTCTTACCCCAAGCACCGCTGACTGTGCTGCTCCTCTGCCTGCAGGTCGCTTTCATTCCTGGTCAAGTTAGAGCAGCTGGACCTGGGAGGCAATGACCTGGAGGTGCTGGTAAGAGGGGCCTCTGTGCTGCCTACTTTGGGGGGAGGGAACGCATTTCCTGCCTGCCTTGCTCTCCTGAGTCGCCTCTGCTGGTGCCCCGAGAAGCTCCTCCTTCAGCCTCTTGCCGCTGGGGCGGGGACAGTCTCTCCCCACCCCGTATGCTTTATTAGCTGCAGCCGCGTCGCCTCTTGCCCTCCCACCCAGCCATCCCCTCGGAGACCTGGGTCGGGTTGGCCTGCCAGAAGAAGCAGCCCCCTCTGGCTGGGGCCGCCCCGTGGTCTCTGTGGGGTGGAGCGCGAGGGGCACCCTGTGGGTAACAGCCGGCTCCTTTTCCTCTTCAGCCAGACACGCTGGGTGCCTTGCCGAACCTGCGAGAGCTGTGGCTGGACAGGAACCAGCTGGCGTCTCTGCCCCCGGTGAGTACCAACACTCGTGGAGCCCGTGGCTTTTCTGCAGCTGCAGCGGCGGTGCCTCCTCTTGCTGGCAGGGCTCCAGCCACGAGCTCTGAGTTCCCTGCAGAAGGGTCAGACCAGCGTCCTGGGCACCGTGCTGACTTGGACCTCAGCAGCCCTGCTGTGGTGTCGGGGAACGCCCCCTCCCACGCCTGCCATGGAGGCTTGCCCCTTTTGGGAGCTGGGCCTGCTCGGTGCCAGTGCTCTCTTTGGAGAGAGGCGCACACCTCTCCCTCCCCACTGTGCCCCCTTTTTGGAGGGCTCAGGGCCCACACTGCTCCTCCCTGCTCTGCCGGATTTCCTGCTGTTTCCCACGGGCCATTGGCTTCGGCAGGTGCAACCAGCTTTGCTTTGCTGTTTGTGTTCTTGTGCTAAACTGTGTGTGGCCACGCAAAGCCACGTGGAGGTGGTTCAAGAAGGAACATGACAGGCAGGAGCCAAGGGCACAGGGGCCATGCAGGGCCAGGGGGGCTGCCTGCTGCTGGATCAGGCCTCGGTGCTCCTGACTGCGCACTGATGAGGGTCTGGCTGCAGCGGTTCTCCTGGGTCTCAGATGGGCAGGTTTCCTGCCGCTGCTGGGAGCTGGAGCTGTGGTCCCTGTTGTGCAGGGTGGGGGGCTCTGCCACTGAGCCACAGCCTCCGTGATGGTGTTGGGGTTGCCCCCCAGCAAGATGGGGTGTGGCCATGGCAAATATGAGCCAGGAGGAGGGTTGCGGCATGAGAGTCCCCCTCCATGAAAGCGAGGAAGGGCTTCTGAGGCAGTTGAGAACTGTTTTGCAGCGGAGGGGGGAGAGTGTGGCCAGGGGGCGGGGAGGGAGGCGTCTCCCTGCGGAGAGCCCCAGGTTTGTCTTTGGGGCGAGGTGGGCTCCGGTGCAGCCCTTGTGGACAGAGCGTCGCTGCTTTCCCGGCAGGAGCTGGGCCACCTGCGTCGCCTGGTGTGCCTGGACGTCTCGGAGAACAAGCTGGAGCAACTCCCCAGCGAAATCAGCGGCTTGGTTGCGCTGACGGACCTGCTGCTCTCGCAGAACTTGCTGGAGACCATTCCAGACGGGATTGGTGAGTCTGTGAGACCACAAGGCTTGCTGGGTGGCCTTCTGGAAACGGGTTGGAAGCCATGGGATGGGGTGCCGTTTGGGGAGCAAGGCGTGCGCTGTGGGCCAGAAGGGTACAGATCAGGCCATCTATTGGTTCTAGTGGTAAAACTGATTGTGCACCTGTATGCACACTTACCTGAGAGCAGCCCTGTTGGGCACAGTGGAACGTGCAGGGCTTGCACTGTGAAGAGGTCACTTTCTTTTTTGGAAAGTTGGAATGAACACGAGACGCCAGCCTGCTGAACTCGCACCCGTCCCCCCTGGGGAGTGTGGTGGTGGTGCTGAGGGGGCCGTCCTTTGAGCGCTGCTCTGCCATGGGGCTCTTTGACAGCTGCTGTAGCCAGTGAGCAGAGTGCGTTCCAGCCAGTCGGTGCCCGTTTTCCCGGGAGGCTGGCGAACGAGGCCAGGCCAGGCCACGCAGTGGCCTCTCTCCTTGTGCCTGGGCAGATGCATCACAGACCACTTTGAGGTTCTGGCTGAAGTGGTGGGCCTCCCCCACCCCCGAAAAACGTGCATCAATCCATATCCACAATGTTTGTGTCTGCATCTGGTTCACAGACCTTCTAAGCATCAGGACTAGGGGGTGCCATCAGAGTCTCCCCAGAAAAGGTGAGCACAGGAGGGATTTGAAGGAAGTTGGAGCAAGTGAGAGAAGTGGGCAGTTCTGGGGCCAGGGAGCAGCAACGGAGAAGCGGCAGCATCAGTGGGAAGGGGAGACCCATATACAGCTGAGGTGCAGGCGGAAGTGCGGGGGGCTGTGGGAGCCCAGAGTGGGGAGGGGCAGAACTGGAGAGGCAGGGCTGATGGACAGGACAGGGAGGAAACCTGCACAGGGATTTCGGGGGAGGGGGCAACTCTTGTAGCAGAGGTGAGGGAGCTCAGGTGATCCAACAGAAGGCTGGGGAGGAGGAGACGTCCGCAGTCAAGGCTGAGAGAAGGGCCTGATTCTTGCTGCTTGGAAGAGGGAGAAGCAGCATCGTTTGTCAACAGACTGATATGGGAGATGGAGAGGGGAGAAGCTCAAGCCAAGACTTGGTGCCTGTTTCCCCTGGGTGGAGGATGACGGTGGCCCAGGGCAGAGGGGAGCAGCTCTGTCTTGGTCTTGTTGTGGTCTAGAGGGGGACGAACCATCCAGGCTGATGTGCCAGGCCAGTGGTTGGAGTGGGGAGGGGAGTGTCCTCACGGAGTAGATGCTTCTGAGAGCCAGAGGGGCGGCCTGCACAGGAGGATTGGCAAGGGGTCACATGCAGAGCATGAGGAGGCGGCTTCTCCCGGGGGAGGCTGAGTGCCGCCCGAGGACGGGATTGCAGAGGCCTGCTGTGCCGGGGAGAGTGGCCCTCTGTGCTGAACGGGCAGCATAGAAGTCTTGTCAGCTGTGAAAAGAGGGCTGGGAGTCCCCTGGGAGATGGGACGAGTTCCGGTCTGCTTTTCTGTGTGCAGCCCAGACTGCTGTGGAGAAGGTGGCGCACTGAGCCACTTGCTGTCTTGGTGGTGGCAGCAGGGGTCAGGGGCTGGTGATGGTTGGCCCAAGCTCTGGCAGTTGCCCGTCCATGAACCTTCACCACCCCCATGCCCACCCAGGGGATCTTGCAGGCTCTGTTCCTTTGAGTGCCAGTGTCCCAAACCTGGTGTTTGCTCAGGTCGCAAACGGGGGACATTCATACTACGTAAAGAAACGGACATTTTTGTATCCCATAAGAGCAAACCGCCCTGCCCTGCTCTTGTGTCTGGCTTGACTGTACAGTCATAGGAGTGTCTCCTCCTGAGTCAGCCTGCTGAGCAGGTGGTCAAGGCCCTTGGCCCTGCTTTCTGGGATCAGGCCAGTCTTGTTGTGTCCAGTTGGGAATGTGTTTTAGATCAGTGCGAATTGTGATCCATTTGTCTTGCCTAGAAATAAGCATTGAACCGAGTGTGACTTCCTTTTGAATAGTCATAGGAGTGCACTGCAGGTCAGCACTTCCGGGATACCTGGGGAGCCAATAGGAAATCAAAATTTTCCTTGGCTGTTAGCACCCCTCCCCCCTGCAGGGCTGGGGGCAGAACCTCCCCTCCTCACGGCATTTGCCCCTTGCCCAGGCCAGTTGAAGCAGCTCTCCATCCTGAAGGTGGACCAGAACCGGCTTGTGGAGGTGACGGAAGCGCTGGGGGACTGTGAGAACCTGTCGGAGCTCATCCTGACGGAGAACCTGCTCATGGTGGGTGTGCTGGCCCTGGCTGTCCTGTTGTGGGGTGGACGCTGGCTGGCTGGCTTCTCCTGCCTTCTCGGCTGGGGCTCTGCTGCTGCTTTCCCTTCGTCTGGGAGCCACGGGGGGCCTCTCTAACCCCTGTGCCCCTCTCGCAGTCGCTGCCCAAGGCCGTGGGGAAGCTCACCAAGCTGACAAACCTCAACGTGGACCGGAATCGCCTGACAGCCCTCCCAGCAGAGATTGGGGGCTGCAGCAGCCTGAACGTCCTCTCCCTGCGGGATAACCGCCTGGAGCTTCTGCCCCCCGAGTTGGCCAGGACCACGGAGCTGCACGTCCTGGATGTGGCGGGCAACAGGTGAGCCCTGCGTGCTGACCCGCTGCTGCCCTCTGGGGAGCAAACCCACCCCCTCCTCCACCCGGCCACGGGCGGCTCTGTGGTAGTTGCAGAGGGTGTCCAGGCCCTGCTTTAGCAGCTCAGCCGCCCTCCCCCACGGAGCGGCTGTGGAGTGAAGGCCCCACCTGTGGCAGCTCCTCCTGCCCGTTGAGCAGAGTCCTTGCTTCTAGCTGGGTGAGCCTGTCCGTGGCTGCAAGAGCCCCTGCTCCCTGCAGGCCTCCTTGGCTCTGGCTGCTGGGGGAGGCTGGAAGAGTCTCCCCACTGGTCAGAAGAGCCGCATCAGTCCCTGAGATCTGGGGGAGAGGGAGGCTGTGCGCTGCTGGTGGGGGGCCAGTGGGCCCTTGGGGACTTGTATGTGCGCAGGGCGCGTGTGCTGCCTGTATGGGAGCAAGTGGATCTGTTTGAAACCATCCCTGTCCCACTTGGCTGTTTGGACAACCAAAGGGTCAAGGTGGCTGGCAACTCATCCTTGAAGCAGTCAAGCCGCCGACAGGTGCCTGAAGAAGAGAAGTGCACAATAGCAGCCACCCACCCCTCCCCCCAGTGTCGGGGCAGGACTAAGCCAGAAGGAAGCGGTCTGGGGCTCTGCTGGGGGCCAGGAACAAGGAATCCGTCTAGTCGAGACTGCAGGGGGGTTCTGTGACCGAGGGGCAGGGTTTCTGGGGGCCTCCACTTGTGGGTCTCCCTTGGTGTTGTCCCGCCTTTGCTGGCGCTGCGCTGCCTGGTGGCCCCTGAGAAGTCCTGCGCTCTGGGCCCCTTCTGAGTTCCACTGCTGGTGGACAACCAGCGTTCTCACAGAGCTTGGCAGCCCGGGCGCTTGGCAGTGACATGACATTGCTGAACGTCCTGAAGTGGCGTCACAGCACGTTCGCAATGCCAAACAGCTGCAGAAGGGGTGTGTGTGCCAGCCCATACCTTTTGCAGCCAGGAACACCCCTGGAAACGTGTGAGCATTGAGGGCTGCGCCAGCTCCTGCTGCACATTCATGGCCTGGTGTGTGTGGTCCTGCAGCCATGTGGAAGTCTCCATTAGGGCAGAGAAGCGCACTGTCAGCAGGAGGCCCTTCCGCTGCCCGCAGTGCGTGGTTTGTGGAGGGGCTGTGCCGGGGGCCAGGCGCATGGAGGCTGCCCTTTGTCCCTCCCTCCCTCCCTCCCTTACTTCCTGTGGACTGCTTGGGCCTCCAGCCCTTTCCGAGTGTGGCGGCCTCGTACCCAGCATCCTGCCCTGTGGCTTTGCTTCATGGAGCCTTGCGCCTGATGGTGGGGAAGCAGTGCCGCCAACCCCCCCCCTTGTGATCCGTGGCTGTCTTGTTCAGGCTCCAGCACTTGCCCTTCGCCCTGACCAGCCTCAACCTCAAGGCCCTCTGGCTGGCCGAGAACCAGTCGCAGCCGATGCTGAAGTTCCAGACGGAGGACGACGAGAAGACGGGGGAAAAGGTGCTCACCTGCTACCTCCTGCCTCAGCAGCCTTCGCCCAGCCTAGGTAAGCAAAGGGGGCTGTGGGTGCAGAGACTGCAGGTGGGCCTGCAGGCTCCTCAGACGCCCTCACTGTCTTCTCCTTCGCAGAGAACCTTCTGCAGAACAGTGTGGATGAGAGCTGGACAGACACCAACCTCAATCGGGTCAGCGTGATCCAGTTTGTGGATGAACCCAAGATGGAGGAGGAGGAGGAGGAAGCCGGGGCCGAGAAGAGGGTAATGAGAGGGTGGGGGTGGCAGAAGGACAAATTGGGAGGCGGGGTCTTCCGCTGCCCTGCTTTCCCGGGGCTGGCTGCACGACTCGGGCATTGCAGTGTGGTGTTGGCTGGGAAGGCCAGGACGGTTTGGTGGGCGCATCTTCCCTGCCCTGCTGTGTCTGCACAGAGGTGTCGGGCAGTGGAGGCATTTGCTCGAGTGGTCCAAGAGGCAGGCCTGCTGCACTGCTGTTCTCTGCCCCGTTGAGCGAGGGTGCACCTTTCTGCGGCCCTTCCCACCTTGACCCCTCACTGCGCCCACTCCCTTTCCCCCCTTGTCTTCTCTCCCCCCACTCCCCGTTTCATAGGGTCTGCAGCGCAGGGCAACACCCCACCCGAGTGAGCTGAAGGTCATGAAGAAGGTGATGGAGGTGCGGCGCAGCGAGGCATCTGCGGCCAGGCTGAATGCCGAGAGGGACTCTCCTGATTCAGAGGTGAGGGCAGCAGCGAGTGGAAGGCAATGGAGAGTGACTGGGGGAGGTCTTACCCCTGGGGTGGCTCGAGTGCAAGACGCAGGTGTGTTGTTGCCTCCCTTGGAGCCTGCCTGAGCCAGTTGTCCCAGGAGAGAGAGTGCCCATTCCAGGGGGGAATGACTGCCCCGGTTTAATCAGCCCCCCCCCCCACCGGAGGGGCGTCCTTGCTCCTGCACAGACGGGGCGGGTACTGGTCGTTCCCCTGCTTGCCTCAAGGGCCATGGGGCTGCCCCTTAGGGACTGTGCCTCTGTCCTCCTGTGGGGACGTGTGCATGTGTGAATGGTGCTGTATGTGGCTGCCACGGGCGCCCTGATTTCCTCCGTCCTGCCCAGGAGAAGAGGCTGAGTGCTGCATCCAGCCGCAGCGAGGACTCGCGTGTCTCTGGCAGTACCATTTCTGCCAGCTGCCAGGAGGAGGCCGCGGCAGCAGCAGCCAGGCACACACAGGCGGAACCAGGGCCTGGAGAGACAGAGGAGAAGAGGCAGTGGCGGCAGCAGGAGGAGGAGGTGCCAGCGGTCAGCCCTGGGGCGGAGGAATCGCCAGCGGGCCAAGAGGATGAGCTTGAGGAGGGATACAGTGAGGTAGGGGCAGTGGTTGCCGAGAAGGGGGGGCTGGGGCTGGGGCTGGGGTGGGTGGAGACCCATAGCCAGGCTTTGCCTTCCCATGGAAACGCCTGGGCAAAGATCTGCACTGTCAGGGCCACCAGTAAGACAAAGCCACTGCAAGAAGCAGGCACGCACACCCTTGAGGTTACTGGGAGTCGGGACAAAGTGAACAGGCCAGTTCCTGGAGAGCAGAGGGCCCTCTGGGCATTGCAGTTCCCTTGAGCAGCGCCTGGACCTCAAGCCCCCCAAGGGAACTTGAAAGGGTCTCAACAGTGTTGAGGCTTGGTGTGCTTGCAGCAGCTGCTGGGGGCTGCCTCCAAGATGCGCACCGCAGGGTGCATTGCTTGCAGCGCAAGCAATGTAGGTCCGAGCAACGCAGTGCGTGGATGTGGTGCAAGTCTCGTTTGCAGCAGAGAAGACTTGGAGTGAGTGCTCTCTAGCTATGCATGAACAGTGAAAGCAAGACGAGCAAACAAAACCTGGACACAGAAGCTGCTGAGGAGGTGGGGGGAGCGCGCCACCAGGATTTTCCCCACAGAAGCAGACTGCCCCCTGCTCAGGTTATGGTGGGGTGTACCAGAAGCAGGAAGGAAAGGAGCTGGCCAGAGCCTGATGTATGCCTGGACATGCTGTGGGTCGTTGTGGAAGGAGGAGTGTTCTGAGTCTAAAGGGTGGAGTCGTCCCGTCCCGTCCCCCCGGTCTGCTGAGTGTGCAGACCAGGGCGCAGCGATGCCGATGGCCATGCAGTTGAGCATTTGCAGCTTGCCTTGTTTGCTGTGAGAGCCTTCCAGTAGCCTCCGTGTTTGCAGGAAGGGGTGTGGAGCAGTTTGGATGGCTGGAGACCTGGAAGTCCTGGGCCTGCTGGCATCCTGACCAGTTTTGCCTGGAAGCATCCTGAGGAAAGCCTGCCGGCGAGGGACGGTTGGACCATTTTGCTGGTCCAAGCTGCTCCTCCCTGAGAGAACATCCAGGGACCTGCAGCTGGAACCGACTGAGGAACGCCCGGCTTGTCTAGCCAGGTGCACCAGTGGAAGCCTCCTGCAGGGAATTGGCCCCTCTTCCCTTGGCTCCCCAGCGACTGGGGTGCAGGGCCCCCAGCAGACCAGAAAGGCACGTGAGAGCCGTCATGCCATTGCAGTCAGTTCCTTGGTTGGTTTGCTGTGTGAGGAATCCTTTCTCCTGTCGGTCCGAAATGGGCTGCCAGGCAGGGCTGCTGAGTAATGGGGAGCTCGGCAAGCAGAGCAGAGAATTTTTCTTTTCAAATGTTGAAGGCATTTTTAAGATGTTTTACTCCTGCAAAATGCCAGGAACTGTGCAGTTGGGACCCAGGCAGTCTGCAGAAGCCAAGAGCAATCAGTACAGGGTGCGCTGGGGCCAAAATGTGACACCCAATCTGAGAGGTATTGCTGCACCTCGTGGGTGCTGCCGCCGTGCTGGAGGCCTGCTGCCCACCCCCTTCCCCTTGACCTGACCCAGGCGGCCTTTCCTCCTGTCCTTTCGGAGGGCTGCAATGGATATTCTCCCACAAGCTGCCCTGCCTTGCTGGAGGGACAGAAACCGCCAGCGCCTGCCTGCGGTGGCCTTGGAGAAACAATCTGGAAGTCTGGGCAAGAACTAGACTTGAGCCAGGCCAAGGGTCACAGGGAGCATGGCACTCTGCAGCTACTTGCCCCCAAACTAAAGCTTTGAAACTTCAGAACATAAGAAGAGCCCCTTTGGCTGGATCAGGCCAAAGGCTCATCTAGTCCAGCTTCCTGTAACTCACAGTGGCCCACCAAATGCCCCAGGGAGCACACAAGACAACAGGCACAACCTGCATCCTGGTGCCCTCACCTGCATGTAGCAGTCTGCATCTTGCCTCTACAACCAAGAGCTTGCACATACCTACTGTGACTTGTAACCCGTAATGAACTTCTCCAGAAATTTGTCCAATCCCTTCTTAAAGGCATCCAGGCAAGATGCCATAACTACTTCTAGTGGCAAAGAGTTCCACAAACTAATTACACACTGGGTAAAGAAATATTTTCTTCTGTCTGTCCTCCCAACACTCAGCTTTCATGTATGTCCTCAGTTCTGGTGTTATGTGAGAGGGCAAAGAGTGCCTCCCTATCCACTCTGTCCATCCCCTGCATGATTTTGTATGTCTCAATCATGTCCCCCCTCAGGCGCCTCTTTTCTAGACTGAAGAGGCCCAAACATTGTAGCCTTTCCTCATAGGGAAGGTGCCCCAGCCCAGTAATCATCTTAGTCGCTCTTTTGCACCTTTTCCATTTCCACCAAGTCCTTTTTGAGATGTGGTGACCAGAACTGGACACAATACTCCAGGTGTGGCCTTACCATCGATTTGTACAACGGCATTATAATACTAGCCGTTTTGTTCTCAGTACCCTTCCTAATGATCCCAAGCATAGAATTGGCCTTCTTTACTGCCACCGCACATTGGGTCGACACTTTCATCGACCTGTCCACCACCACCCCAAGATCTCTCTCCTGATCTGTCACAGACAGCTCAGAACCCATCAGCCTATATGTAAAGTTTTGATTTTTCGCTCCAATGTGCATTATTTTACACTTACATTTACATTACGCTTACTTTTACATTTTACATATATGCCCAGTAGGGGAATTGCACGTGCTGAGTGGCTCATTTTGTGCTGCTAAAGCAGTGAAATACGTCTGGGTTTGACATGAAATAATGATGGCGTCTAGTTCCGTGTTTTACCAAGTTCGTCCCTTCAGAATTTCCAGAAATGTCGCATTCTAGTGGTGACCAGAACCAGAATTCCCGATGTGCAGCAGTCAGATGAGCAGTCCAGCTGCGACTTCAGCAGTCAGAAGTAGAGTCTAACTAGCTGTCTGATTCTCAAGCCCTTTCCTGATGGCAACTTGCTTGGACTTGCCTTCAGCCCGGGGCTGCACTCTGGCTCGGTGTTTTCCTTTCGCTCTCTGCCCTGACCGGATGATTTCCTCCGGTCTCCCATCCAAGGCGGTCTCCCATCCAAGTACTAACCAGGCCTGACCCTACTTAGCTTCCAAGGTCAGACGAGACCGGGCGTGTGCAGGGTAACAGTTGCTGCTTCAGGAGTGGGTATGTGAAATTGCCAGAGGTGCAGCACTTCACACTCACATTGAATGTCCTTTGCTGCTTTTCATCCAGTGCAGTGTGGGAAGGGCATGACTGACTCGCCAGCAGGCACGTGCCCAGTTCATGCCAGCACAGGTAACTTGCAAGTAGTAGTTCTGTTTCGACTTGCAAGGTGACCCTAAGCCAGCTAACTCAAGAGTTACGAAGAACTGCTGCTGATCCCAACAGCCCTGCGCAGAATTGACAGCATTGGTGTCTTGGCGCTTCAAGCCATTCTCCCTGCTGGTGTGAATCCCTGCAGTGCAGAGAGAGGAGGAGCCGGGATTGCCCCCCAGGGGGTGTTTGTGGTGCAGAGTCAGCTGACCCAGAGGTTCCCGCTCTGCATCCTTCTGCAGGGAAAGGAATTTGCAGCAGAGAACCCACTGCTTCCCTCTTGTGCCCAGCGGAGTCTCAGGGGGGCTCCCACTTTTCTCGCCCTGTCAGTTGGTCTTGGAGCACCTCAGGTGAGAGGAGCCTGAGGAGAGGAGCCGCCACTGTGTTGGCAGTGGTATTCCCAGCCCCTTTGGGGAGAGGTCAGTATTCTGCACTTGTGGGCAGTTGAAGGGTGTCTTGCAGGACACTCTGGCGCTTTGCTCACCAGGCCCAGAATGCTGCTGCTGCACCAGGCCCTTCTCGTGCTTCACAGGAAGTGGAGTCAGGCGCTCTATCTGTCCTGCCCGGCAGCAGCTGCGCAGAGCTCTCCCCAGCCACACCTGGAGTGGTGTCCTTCAGCGTGAGAAGGGCGGGCAGCTCCGCAGTAGCGCTCAGCCCAGGAGTCTCAGCGCTCTGTTCTGCTGCTGCAGGCAGCCTTGTGATTGGGAGGGTCTCCAACCTCGGTAACAGAAGGGTAACTTATTTCCATAGATCAACTTAAAACACAAGAGTATTACAAAGGCACAGAATCATAACAAACCATACAAACAATAACCGCACAAAACATTTAAAGACTTAGAAGAAAACATTAATTTTCATCTAACAGGTCTTTCTCCCCAATACACTATAAGTAAGAATTAACGAGGAACTCTGCCAAACCCAAGAAAAACCAACCTTATTAAGTGGGGGAGATTTTATAACTCACTCCTCCTTCCTCCTCATTTAGCCTCACAGATGCTTTTAAGTTCCCAGTTACAGGCTCAATCACCCCAGGTCAAGAGAGGAGAAATCTCCCAATTTATATTTAAAGTGAAATAGCCCTAATTCTTACTTTTCCATGACATGCGGGATTCTTGTCTGTGGCAGGGGGAGTTTGAGTGTGGGGTGACTCTTTCAACAGTGGGGGCAGCAGCATAGGAGCTCTGACCCCTTCTGGGTCTTCCTGACAGTTGACCTTCAGAGCTTTGCTGTGGGAGAATCAGCCTCGCTTCTGTCAGGGTAAGTCTTGCCTCATGAACCTTTTAGAGTTCTTTGAGAAGGTCAACAGGGATGTGGATGCGGGAGAACCCGTGGACATTATATATCTGGACTTTCAGAATGAGTTCGACACGGTCCCTCATCAAGGCTGCAGAGGAAACTCCACAGTCAGGAAATTAGAGGACAGGTCCTCTCATGGATTGGGAACTGGTTGATGTCCAGGAAGCAGAGAGTGGGTCCAGTTTTCACAGTGGAGCGAGGTGGAAAGTGGAGTGCCCCAAGGATCTGTCCTAGGACTGGTGCTTTTCAACTTGTTTCGTAAATGACCTGGAGTCGGCGATAAGCAACAAGATGGCCAAGTTTGCGGACACTAAACCAGCGCTTTCCAAAGTGTGGGTCGCAAACCCAAGCAACGTGGGTCACGATCTGGGCCCTCCTGCCTACCTGCCTATTGCGCTGGTTTGGCTCCAAATAGGAGCCATTTCAGATACTCTGTGACTTACCAGAGCTTCTGTAGGCCTCTCCAGGGCAAGTGGCCCAACTTCGTTGGCCTCTTGCTTCTGAAAACTGAAGTAGCGTGCGGAGCTGCTTATGTCCTGAGCTACTTACGGCCTGAGGGCCATTCTGAGGCCTGCAGAGTGGGTTGCTGGGCTGGGAGAGGCCTCCAGCACCACCAGGAGGGTCATCGCACTGCAGAGTTTGGGAACCCCTGTACGAAGCATTTCCAAGGGGTGAAATCTCAAATGAATTTTGAAGGGGGGAATGGGTGGCAAAATGACACGTGCTTCAGCGTAAAGTGTTTCGCTTTGGGGCAAGAAATCAACATCTCACATGTATGCTGACAGGTTCTGAGAAGGATCAGGAGAGAGATCCCGGGGGACAGTGGATGAAAGTGCTGGCCCAGTGTGCGGTGGCAGTGAAGAAGGCCGATTCCGTGCTCAGGATCATTAAAAAGAGATGGAGAATAAAACGGCCAAGATTACTGTGCCGTTGTACGAATTGATGGTGAGGCCACACCTGCAGTGTTGTGTCCCCTTCTGTTTGCTGCAAGGATACAACCTCACAGTTGTCTTGTTCCAAGTCTTTTCATTATAAAGTTGATGAGGAAAAAAATGGATTCCTGGCCAGGACCGCTGGCTGTGTGGAGTCCGCACACCCTTCCCTGCCTGCCTGGGTTTCTCCAGCCTGGAAAGCTCACGTTTATTTTAGTGATGTAATATTAGAAGTGTTTTGGGTCTTGAGGTAGAAGTCTGGTGATGTTTTGTGACCAGAAAGACGCTGTTTCCGTTTCTCAATTAATCAACGGCAAAATTGGTTCTGTTAGACTTCATCTTGCTTAGAGTTGCCTGCTGAGTCAGGTGCCTGTCGACAAGCACCTTTCACCCCCTTAGGAGGACAAGTCCCAAGCGAGGACTTGCGCACAGTGGAAATGGCTTGCTTTAGAAAAGAGCGACCAAAATGGTGCTGGGTGCCTCCTTTGCGAGGAAGGGCTGCAGCGTTTGGCTCTTCCGCCTTGAAGGAAGGTGCTTGAGGAGGACCGGCTGGAGATGCTCAGTCGCTTGGTGAGCTTTTCGTGGAAAAGCGGTGTAGAAATACTGTCAATAATAAACGATATGAATGTACAAAACCATGCGGGGAGGGGGAAGAGAAGCATTGCGCATGCCCGAGTGCTGCGAGCAAGCGTGTGGCTGCAGGGCGGGAGGTGCCCCTCAGACTTGCTGTTTCTGAGCAGTGCCCCTCCAAGCTGAGGCCTTCCCTCCTGAGTGGCTGCTGGGCTTCCCCTCACCCAGTTTGCTGGGAGACGCTGCTGACGGCTGCCTTGATGCTGGAATGCGTTTCCTGGCACTGGCAGCTGCTCTGTGAGATTCTCTGTTTCGCGTGGGGTTTGGATGCCCTTCTGTTTGTGGGAGTGTTGTTAGTCCTTTCCATGTGAACTGCTGTGTCTGCGTCACCTGCAAAAACGAGGTACGGGGCCTCTTTCTCAGTCCCCTTGCCCGGGGGGGGGAGGTGTGGGAAGCCAACCTCGTTGGCTGCCTGAGCATTCCCACTGAATATAGAACAAGCTGCTTCCCCCAGCATTGGAGGCCCTGGGTCCCACTGGCGTCAACCCCGCCTGGCGGGGCCTCCAGGCCCTGGCAGCAGAAAGGGCCCCGCTTTCCCAGGTCCTCCTGCCAGGGCGAGGACCTCGCCCCGCCTGCCTGCCCAGCAGGGGCAGCTCTGTACTGGCTGTAGCCCCCCCCCCCCGGTGAAGAGTCAGGTGTCTTCCTTTTAGCCCACGGTGCATTTTGCTGAAGACACGCTGGTCCGCAGCGAGGAGGAGGAGGAAGAGGAGCATCCCTTTCCAGCGGGAAAGCAGCGACTCATCCGCAAGGACACTCCCCACTACAAGAAGCACTTCAGGATTGCTCAGCTCCCACATCCCGAGGCAGTCGTGGCCCTCCTGCAGGGGCTGAGCACGGAGGGGGCCCCCCAAGAGGCAGTGGAGGAGGAGACGGAAGAGCCGGCAGACGAGGCTGCTGGGTGGGGTGAAGAGGAGGCCAAGGATGAGAGTCCAGCAGCCCCACCCTGCGTCAAGGTAGGGGCCTCGGCCCAGGGGAGGCCTGACCAGTTGTCTTGGGGCCATGGAGTGAACGTGGTGAGGAGCCACCAGCTGCAGGGCGCCCCCCCCCCATGTCTGGCTGTCCTTCTGTTGCCGCTGGTCCTTTGCACCCCTCCTGGTTGGAGGGCTCTGTTCTTCTCCAGGGTGGTGGTCCTCTTTCTCAGTCTTTGCATGCTTGCCTGCCTGCGTGCTTGCTTTCTGGATACAACCTTGTAGGCGTGGGTGGGCTTGCAAGGCCCACGCTGGAGCACCCTTCCTGTGTGCTGGCTCTCAGCCCTCCCTCCCGGATCTTTCCAGCAGGCGGAGACCCCTGTGGGATGTGGGACGCCAGGGCCCAGAGTCAGGTGAAGTTGGGGGGCGGAGCGGCCCCCCAGCCCCTTCCTGTTCAAGGCCTCTACCTCAGCAGCCAGGGGGGTTGTGTTCCCCTCCTTGATGAGAGGCAGCTTCTTGTCCAGGCGGACTGGGCTTGCTGTCAGCTCCAGGGACAGGCCCTGGCCCAGGGCTTCCAGGGCAACCCTTGTGCCCTTCCCACAGAACGCGGCCATGCTGAGGAGCTGCCAGGGAGACCTCCCAGGGCCACGTGCTGTGCTCGCCCTCTGTGGGCCTGGTACCCAGAGTGACGGACCGGGCCTTTGCTCCACTCCACCCCACCCCCAAAAACAGGCCCCAGGCTCAGGCTGTGGGTGGGAGGGAGTCCATTGCTCCACCTCCCTGGCAGGCCCCTCTCTGGTGTGGGGCTTGGTGCCAAGGTGGGGCTTGCCTCTGCCCGCCTTTCTGCCTGTCTGCCTCTGGTGGTGGCCTGCTCTCCTCCACTAATCTGCATGCTTCTCTGCTGGTTCCTGTCCTAACAGGGGGTGTCGTTTGATCACGCCAATAATCTGCTGATTGAGCCTGCTCGCGTTGAGGAGGAAGAGGTCTGTACTGCCCCTCTGCTCGAAATGACCCTCATTTTCCTGTGTCTTGCTGGGTCTGCTTGCAAGGGCTGCTGGTCTGCACCGCGGTGGGAGCTCCTCCCCTGTTCATGCCTGAGCTGGGTGGGTGGCCGAGTTCTGGCCTGTGGGACAGGCACACACTTGCCACTCGGCCCCACTTTGCCTGTTGGGTGTGGGGAAAGTGCACTGAGCCCACCCTGCTCCTGCCCCCGGTGGGGCCTCCGTCTTTCCAGGTGAGGGGCCTGCTCTCCCCAGTGGCAGCCCGGCCTCACTCCCACGCCTTGGCCAGGCTTCTGTCTGCGGAAGGCAGGAGGATCAGTGTTGCCCACCAGCTGCCAGCTGGGCGGCCTGCTGCGGAAGGAGCCTCACTTTCCCTCAACTCTTCTGTCCCTCTGGTTGCTTTTGCTAGTGCCAAGGGGGCTCCACGCTTTTGGCTGGGGTGGGGTGAGTGGCGGGTGACACGGCTGCTGCCGCTGCTGCTCTATGAGGGCTGAAGACTCGGGACAGAAGCACCTCCCGGGTGCTCAGGGCTGCGTCTGACCCTTTCTGGTGCCCCCTTCTCTGTCTGCTCTTCTGTGAGGGGTGCTGAGTCCTGCCTGCCGCAGCAGCCACCTTTGGCCCCAGCTGTCCCTTTGGCCTGGGGCTGACCAGCAGGGGTCTGGCGCCAGCCCTGAGCGGGGGCCCTGGCAGCAGTTCCATGGCGCCTGCGTGCCCCATCCCAGAGGTGGCTGGTCCCTGTGCATCCGTTTCCCTGGCAGTGGCAGCAGCACCACATCTGTTTGTGCAGGCTGAGCTCTAGCTCTCTCCCCCTTGGTGCCTCTGGGTTGCTGCCTGGCTGGTTCCTCCTGGCTGCCCCCTGCTCCGGCAGAGGCAGACCAGCGTTGCACTCGTAATCCGGAGCTCTGAGCTCTGGCGAGGTGGGCTTGGAACAGACCCTGCCTGCCTGCCTGCCTGCCTGCCACAGCTCCGTCCGGCCTCCCACCCGTGTCTCCTAGTGCCGCGGTGGGAGTGAGTGCTTGATCCAGCCTCCCTGCCCACCCACAGTTCCCTTTGGCTGCGGCTGCTCCTGCCGCTCTTGCACTGTGTCTGCAGGTGCTGCTGTCTGCGGAAGGCAACTTTGGCTGCCCTGGTTCCTGTGATGGGTGCTGCCAGGCCCTGGGCCAGAAGGAGGCATCGGCCCCCTTCACCAGGGTGGGGTGTGTGGAGTGGGCTTCCTCTTGCCATGCCGCCTGCCCCCATTGGGCTTCCCACTCCTGGCTTTGATGGGGGGTGGGCAACAATCAGCAGTGGCTCAGTTAGGCGGGGGGGGGCATTGGGGCATCTGTTGCGGGCCAAGGATGCTGCAGCTCCAGAGCCGCTGCCTGGGCCTGTGGATCTGTCCCAGGCCCACTTTGGCCACTTTGTGCGTCTGGTGTGTGTGAACCTCGGCATCTGCTCACCTGTGCACTCTTGGGGGGGGGGGGGTCTGTGCATGAGCCACCTGCTCTTGTGACCTTTCCAGCCTGTTCCGATCCTCCCCTGTGTTTGTTTTCAGCTGACGCTGACTATTGTGCGCCAGACAGGGGGCCTGGGCATCAGCATCGCAGGGGGCAAAGGCTCAACTCCCTACAAGGGAGATGACGAGGTAACTGCTAGGGGGCTTTTGGAGGAGCTGGGGTGGGTGCCCAGGTCCTGCCCAGGCCTTGCTCCTGGTTCGAGCTGCCTGCTGCCTGCCTTGCTGCAATGTTCTCCTCTCTCCCCAGGGCATCTTCATTTCCCGCGTGTCCGAGGAAGGCCCGGCTGCCCGTGCAGGAGTGCGTGTTGGGGACAAGCTCCTAGAAGTGAGAGACTGTGGCCAGGGCTGCTGGGGGGGGGGGCTCTCCTTTCTCTCCCGCTGCCTCTGCCCCTCTTCCCTTCCCAGCCTGGCCCAAGCCCTGCAGAGGCGCCTTGGTGCTGGGAGGGGACTCTGCACACCTGCCTTCAGAGAGAGCCTGAGCCTCTGGCCTTTCCTGGTGGCCGGCAGGTCTTGTGGCTTCAACTGTGGGCCTTGCAGGAGGCAAGCGGGACATGAGCTGTGGAAGCCTTCCCTGGCCGTCCCTGGCCTGCTGGCAGAAGGGCCTTTGTAGTTGCTTTTCAGCAGGCGAACATGGAGCTTCCCTCAGTTGCTCGCTTGTTGCTTGCTGAGGGAGGAGGAGGAGGCTGGGGTGCTGTGCTGTGTCGACAAGGCCCCAGCTGGCTGGCCTGGTCTGTGCACGGCTTGCCTGCCTGCCTGCCTGCAGGCTTCCTGCTTGAGGCAGTTCTTTGCCTTTTGGTGTTCCTGTTGTGGGGCGAGGAGGGGGTGGCTGCGCTTGCCTCCTGCCCGTCTGGTCGGTGGGGGGGCTCCTCGCGAGCTCCGTTCCAGGGCTGCTGTGGTGCTTGTCTTCGTGGGGAGGCAGGTGAGGAGAGTCTGCCTTTGTGTCCTGCCCCCCCAGGTGAACGGAGTCCTGCTGCACTGTGCCGAGCACCACCTGGCAGTTGAGGCGCTGCGGGGCTCCGGCAGCAGCGTCTCCATGACGGTCTTGCGGGAGCGGATGGTAGAGCCTGAGAACGCCATCACAGTGACGCCTCTGCGGCCTGAGGACGACTACAGCCCGCGGGAGCGCCGTGGGGGCCTGCGCTTTCCAGAGCGGCCTGAGGGAGCACCTCCTCTGGAGAGGCTGTCCACGTGCCTGATGCGGAACGAGCGAGGGCTGGGCTTCAGCATAGCTGGGGGCAAGGGCTCCACCCCATATCGGCCCGGGGACACGGTGAGGGGGGTGCTTGGCCCAGGCGACAGCCAGAGTTGACGGGCCCAGGAGTCCCTTGCTGACAGGCGGCGGCAGCAGTGGGCTTGGGTCCTGGCCAGCCACCTGCCTGAGCGCAGGGCTGGCACGGACAGGCTGCTGGAGACAGGCTGTCCCTGCCTGGCTGCCTATTCTTGGCTCCCTGCTGACGCCTGCCTGCCTGCCTGAGAGTGGGCAGGAGAGTGGGGGGAGGCTGACCCCTGGGCAGCCTCCTCCAGCGGACTGACTGTGGGCTCCGCCTTCCCCCAGGGGATCTTCATCTCCCGGATTGCAGAGGGGGGTGCAGCGCACCGGGACGGGACCCTGCGTGTGGGCGACAGGGTCATCCTGGTGAGTCTCTGTGGGGGTGGAGGACTTGGGAGGAGGGAGGGGCGAAGGGGCTGCACTGCGGGGCTCTGTCCGCAGCTGTCCCTGGATCTCCTTCAAGTGTCTCCTTGGAAGTCTGGGCTCTGATGGGGTGGGTCTGGGGGGCTGCCAGGGCAGGGTGACTGTCTTCCGAGGTTCCTGTTCCTGCTGTTGCTGTCCTTCTGCTCCTCTTCATCCTCCTGCTCCCTCCATCACCTGCTTGGGGCTGGCCTGGGGCTGCCGCCGCCGCCTGTGCTGGTGGAGGGAGGACGTCTCTTCCGGCAGCCGTGCTCAGAGCACTGTTGGCGGGACTGCCAGCCTGGGTAAGCCCTGAGACGGCCTTGTCAGTGCTGGCTTCTGCCTGCCTGCCTGCCTGCCTGCCTCTCTCGCCCCCTCTTTTCTGTCCCCCGCCCTCAGGCACTGGGTGTGTGTGTCCCCAGTGGGGACGGCACCTCCCTCTTGCTCTTCAGAGGCCTGAATCAGGGGAACCTTCTTCCCTCGCAGGAGGTGCTCTTTGGTTACTCGCGGGGGGGGGGGGGGACGACACACTGCCTTGCAGTCTCCCAACCCTGTGCGCAAAGCCTCCCTTCCCCCCTGCAGGGACTGGTTTTGAGTGGGGAGAGGTTATGGGGGAGTCCAGCACAGGGATTCCTGTCCTTCACCCGGGAGCTCAGCTGCTGCCATGGAGGTCGGGGAGGGGGCGAGAGAGGTGTGTGTTGGGTCTGGGGCCACGTGCCCTCTTTATCCCCCTTCCCAGTGCAGTGACACTGGTTTGGGGCCCTTTTAGATCAATGGGGTAGACATGACAGAAGCCAGGCATGATCAGGCCGTAGCGCTGCTTACTGCCGCCTCCCCCACCATCGCACTGCTGGTAGAGAGAGAGGCTGCCGCCGCGGCTCAGCTGAGCGAGGGAGACTTGCCCCTGGGGCAGCGGACTCGGGTGCAGTCCCCGCCGCCCCCCAGCCACAAGGGGAGCAGCCCGCCGGAGGAGGAGGCTCCCCTGCCGCAGAGCCTGGACAGCCAGTACCCCGTGGAGGTAGGGAAGTGCTGGGGGGCAGTGGGGCAGCTGTGCTCTGCAGGCCTGTCCACGAACCTCTTTGGGGAGCCTCGGGAGACCTGGCAGGACCCCAGCAGCTGCAGCTGCCTGCTCTCCTCGTTGCTCACCTCCTTGGGGAAGGGGACCTGCACCCACCCCGGGGCCTGCTGCTCTGGGAGGGCTCTCTGGCCCTCGGCAGCTCCTGATCTTGCCGTGCTCCTCTCTGCGCAGGAGGTCTGCCTGGTCAAGGCGGGGGGCCCACTTGGCCTCAGCATCGTGGGGGGCAGCGACCACTCCAGCCACCCCTTTGGCATCCATGAGCCCGGGGTCTTCATTTCCAAGGTAGAGGCACCTGGGGGATGAGAGGGGAAACCCTGGGCAGGGGAGGGGCCAGCTGCTCAAGGGGCCACCAGCTGAATGGGGGTGCCTATCTGCCAGTGGGAGGGCTTGAGGGCCCCCCCCAGACTTCTGAGACTTCCTTGCCTACCAGGCATTTTGCCCAGGCAGTCCCAGGGGCTCCACACCTGCCTGCCTCCAAGCAGTGCCTTTTGGAGTGAGAGCTGAGCTGTGCTCCTTGCTGGGGCGGGGGGAGCTGGAGCCCCCTCTCCTCCCCCACCCCACCCACTCCGTTCCTGGGTTATCCCTGTAGGTCATCCCCCGGGGCCTGGCCTCCCGCAGTGGGCTTCGCGTGGGCGACAGGATCCTGGAGGTGAACGGCATCCCCCTGCAACAGGCCACGCACCAGGAGGCCGTGAGCGCCCTGCTCTCCAACGCCCAGGAGCTGAGGATGGTGGTCAGGCGGGACCCTCCTCCGCCCGGCATGGAGGTATGTTGGGACTGGCCAGCGGCTACGTGGGGCCTCCAGGCATGGAGGGGCTCGGCCTGCGGAAGCGCTTCTGTCTCCCAAGATCCCTGCAGTCGGGCACAGCCCCTTCCCACCCTGCCCTCGAACATGCAGGCGTGTGCCAGGAGACCCGTGCCTGCCCTTCCGTCCGTGCTGGGCTCTTTCTGGACTCCAGGATCGTGCTGTCTCCAGGCCATCCTCGCCTCAGGGCAGGAGCAGTCCTTGCTCCCCCAGGGCCTGCTCTGAGGCTGGGGCCTGCCTGCCTGCCTGCCGGAGAAGGCAGAGGTGGGGGACTGTCCCTGCTCTGGAGAGAGCCTTTCCAAGCCCTGCTGCACCCCTGAGTAGGAGGGAGCTGGTCAACTGGAGGGCGGGGGAGCCAGGGAGAGGGCCAGCAGTTCCCCCCAGCCCTCTCCTTGGGGGTGGCGCCTGGCAGTCTCCAATGTCCAGGCTTGGCAGGAGTCTCTGTGTGGGCTGGGCTCTGTTCAGGAGACCCCAGGAGGTCTGTGACCTGACTGGGGGGCAGGAGGGGGAAGCCTCACCCTGCCGTCCTGTGCTTGCAGGAGATCTGCATTGAAAAGAGACCGGGAGAGAAACTGGGCATCAGCATCCGGGGTGGCGCCAAGGGCCACGCAGGAAATCCCTTTGACCCCACGGACGAGGGCATCTTCATCTCCAAGGTACGGTGTGGCACATGCTCCCCCCACCGTCATGTGAGCCGTCTGCTTCCCCGAGGCAGGTGCCGGGGTCCCTGGGGCCATGAGGCGAGGCTGGCCAGAAGCTGACCTTGCTTGCCCTTGGTGGGGGGGGGGCTTGTAGCCTGAGAACTCATCTTGGGGTGGAGGGGGATTCCTCTGGAAAGTGGTGGGTTGGCCACCGCAGCTGCTTGTTTGGTGGAGAACTGTCTCTCTTCCTCAGTCCTCAGCTGGAGAGCTGCGGGAGGCCAGGAAGCTCTCTGCTCCTGTGTATCCCCCACCCGCACTCTCTGGACCTGCCTGTCAGCCCTGGGCACAGCCCCTGGGCCCGGAAGAGCAGGCAGTGGAGAAGCAGGGCTCCGGCCAGGCACTTCAGGGCTTGTCTTGGTGGGAGGGAGGGAGGAAGCCTCTCCTTACAGAATTCCAGCTGCCTTTTTGGAGGGGGTGGGGGAGACTTCCTGGTGGCTGCCTGCTTTGCAGCCAGAGGGCAGGAAGGCTTTGCCTCTGGGTCCTCCTGGTGCCTGAAAGGCTGACCTGGGGACAGACGGACAGGAGTGTGTGTTGGAGCTGCTTGGTCTGGCTCAGCACTGCGGAACACCCAGGAAGGAGCATCTGGCAGCTGGCAGTGTCCGGAAGAGCACCTGCTGCAGCTCCAGGCTGTGGAGGGCAACCAGTGGGGCTGCACCGCCGGGGGCAGGTAATTGTGCCAGGCCAGGCAGGCGTTAGGAGCGGTCTGAAGAAGAAGGCGCCTGCTGTTGGTTCCTGCTGCTGTTCCCAGTCATAGGGAAGGCAGGGTGCAGAGTTCCCTCCCTTGGACGTGCTTATCGATCCCTCTTGAGTTCAGCGCTTGTCCTGACAGAACCTTAGCTGGATTCTCGGAGCAGTGACTGGGTCCCCTTCCAGCCCACAGTCGTGTGTTCCCCCAGGCTCTCACCCTCAAGAACCTTCGGGGGGGGGGGCAGGTGTCACCTTACCGAGGTGTTGGAAATCAGTGCCTTGTCAGCCAGTGAGGAGTGATGGCTTTTCGATGGGGTGGGAGCTCCTTAGAACAGGCCTGTCATCTTCCCCGGAGGCAAATTCCCATTTGTTCTGAGAAGAAGGTGCCTCTGTCCCCACCCATTGCCTCCTGAGGAAGAGGAGGGCACTCCCTAAGAGAGTCCTAAGAAGGACTCAGGGGTGTACACAAGGCCCTTTCTGCCTAGTGGTGCTACTTTCCGCCCTCAGCAGCACCATGATGTATGAAGTGAGTTTGGCATTCCTGCTCTAGAATGGTTTCAGAAAATCAGTCCCTGGTGGTTTCTGGTGAACAGCCCGGTGTGGTGCATGGATCTCCCCTGTCTGTGGTTTGCATACTGAGGGACATATCGGCAAGCCTGGCGGGTCTTTGGCTGGGGTGCCCTCCAGGTCTTGCAACTTGCTTGACCAGGAGCCTGGTAGCGCCTGGGGCATGCAGGTCCTTAAGAACAGAACAGCCCCTCTGGATCAGGCCAAAGGCCCATCTAGTCCAGCTTCCTGCATCTCACAGTGGCCCACCAAATGCACAAAAGACAACAAGAGACCTAAATCCTGGTGCCCTCCCTTGCATCTGGCATTCTGACATAGGCTTCCTCCCTTCTTTAACGTAAATGCCCACCCCACCTCCAGCACACACCTCCCTGTCCCTCCTATACCGTTAATAGCCCAGGATTGCGGTATCCCACTGATTCTCTGCATTCCACCAGTTTTCCGTTATGCCCACGATATCAAAGTTTTTTCTAGGCACCAAACATTCCCGTTCTCCCATCTTTGCTTCCGGCATTTGCATAAAAGCATTTGGACATGGAATGCCCCAGGATGGGCTGCTTATTAGCTCCTTGATCCCTGCATCCTCTCATTGTGCCAAACCGTCTGTCACATCCCATCATGCTACGATTCCCAATTTCTTCTCCTACTCTGCCTTTGTCTTGTTGTTCTCTAACCTCCCCATCCTCATCCCATAGGGATGAGGAATCCTGAACCGGATGCTCCTCTGCTCCTGTCAGCCTTCCCCCAGGGATCAGTTTTAAAGCTGTTCTGCCACCTTTTTAATGTTATGCACCAGCAGTCTGGTTCCATTCTGGTTCAAGTGGAGCCCGTCCCTCTTGTACAGGCTCTGCTTGTCCCAAAACGTTCCCCAGTGCCTAACGAATCTAAACCCCTCCTCCCGACACCACCGTCTCATCCACGCATTGAGACCCCTGATCTCCGCCTGCCTAGCTGGCCCTGCGCGTGGAACAGGTAGCACTTCCGAGAACGCTACCTTTGGGGTCCTGGCTTTCAAATTCCTACCCTATAGCCTAAATTTGGTCTCCAGGACCTCCCGGCTACACTTCCCCACGTCGTTGGTGCTGACATGCACCACGACCGCTACCTCCTCCCCAGCAGTCTCTACCAGCCTATCTAGATGAGAAGTGATGTCCACAACGTTCACACCAGGCAGGCAAGTCGCCCTGCAGTTCTCACACCCGTTGCAAATCCTTCCTTCTTCAGAGGTGGAATCTGCAGAGCAGCATCAGGGACAGTCACAAAGTGCTGGCAGGATCAGTCTTGGTGGTTGTGGCCTTTGGCTGCTGGGACTTTGGCTGGCAGGGTAGACTTCAGCAGGGCAATTCCCTCTCCCCTTAGGGAGGCACCACTTCTCTGTGTCCCAGCCGTGCAAGCTGAGCCACACCAGAGCCCCTGGAGGGGGGAGGGGAGTGGACCTGTGAGTCCCCCGTGCTATGGTTCTGTATGGGCCAGTCTGCCTGCCCCAGCTGGGTGGGGGGGGGCGTGGTTCAGGGTTAGTGCCGTTGGTGTGAGCTTGGGCAGGCTGACTCCTGGGGGCCTGCTGCCTACTGAGGTCCGTCCTACTGGTCCAAGTCCAGGAGGTTGGACTGAAGGGGGGAGACCTTCCAAATTGCAGCCCTGTCCGGGGAGCGAACCCTCTCCTAGGGATTCCTTGCTGCAGGCCGCCCTGCCTGGGGACCAGGAGGAGGAGTCTCCCAGCAGTGTGGGCCAAACCGCACCAGGTCCACGCCACCGCCTGCCTTGTGCCCTGCAGGTCAGCTCCACAGGGGCCGCAGCCCGGGATGGCCGGCTGAAGGTGGGGATGCGCATTCTGGAGGTCAACCACCAGAGCCTGCTGGGCATGACTCACACGGAAGCAGTCCAGATCCTGCGTGCAGTGGGGGACGCACTCCTGGTTCTTGTTTGTGACGGCTTTGATGCCAGGGCTGTGGCTGCCATGGAGGTAAGGGGGCCCCACCAGTGCCAGCTGCACTCTGCCCCACTCCCTGCCCCCCCTCGTTTACTTTGTTCACACTGTGGGGCTGCTGCTCTGCTTTCGATTTTGATTTTGAATGCCGCTTAGTGGTGGGTTCGCTTAAGGGTCCTAAGGGTGACTGAGAGGCAGGTTACAACCCGCTTGTTCCTCCTCCATTTCATGAGCCCCCCTGAAGACATCCGTCCCGCTCTTCCCGGGCAGGGCCCCTCTGCTGGGCACCTGTCTACTTTTGCCGCACGTTCTCTGCCTCTCTTACAGATGTCTCCAGGGATCATTGCCAACCCCTTTGCAGCCGGAATCGGGCGCAAGAACAGCTTGGAGAGCATTTCGTCCATTGACCGGGATCTCAGTCCAGAGGAGCTGGATATCCTTCAGAAGGTGGGGGCTCCTGGTTTGCAATTGCGGGGAGGGGAGGGTGTCACTATGGAAGGGAGAGCCCTCCCTCCCTTCCTTCCCCTGCCAGTTCTGTCTACCCCCTCTTCCCCCACAGCTCCTCTGTGATCTGGCTGTGGTTTGTCTGATGAGTCTCTGCCCATCTCCTTTGTCCTCAGGAGATGGAGATGGTGAGGGAGACAACCCAGTGGGAGAGGGAAGAGATGGAGAAAGTGGTGAGACTCTCTGGCGCTGGTGCCGCTCCCCCAGCCAGCCAGCCAGCCAGCCAGCCAGCCAGCAGCACTCGCTTTCCCCCTCTCTCAAAAGGGGGAGCACACCCCTATCCTTTCTGCTTTGCTGCCTGTGCTTACCTGCGCCCCCTCCTGGGTCCTCTTGGCCAAGATGGGCATTTCCAGAGGATGGCTGTGTGTGAAGTCTTGGCGAGGGGGGTGGCGCTGAAATGGGCGCCCTCTGTCTGGGTGCTTGTACCAGTGAGGCCCTCGCTGCTTGCATGGAATGCTTGTGGTCAGCTTTGTGCTTGCAGCACCTGCTTGTGGACAAGGGATGTTTGCTGCTGCCGAGCAAGCGGAATGGTCTGGGAGTGATCCCAGGGTGCAGGGAGGACAGCAGGGTAGGCAGGCCTCTGTGCAAGCCCTGCTTTGAACCCTCCAAGCAATGCCCAAGGCACCCTGTTAGCTTGCAGGGCTGCTGTGGGCATGGTAGAGTTGAGCCTCTCGCAACTGCCAGGCAAGCGCTCTGGGTCTGTTGTCAAGAGTGGGGCAGGCTTTTGCGGACACCTCATGGCAGCGATTCTCAAACTATTTAGCCCAGGACCACTTTTTAGAATGATAATCTCTTGGGACCCACCAGAAGTGATGTCATTAACCTGGAAGTGACATCATGGCCAGCAGTGACATCATCAAGCAGGAACGTTTTTTAACAATCCTAGACTGCAATCGTATCCACACTTAGTAAGCCCATTGATTTATCATTGTTAAAACGTACACATTGTAGTCTCCTCAAAGTACAGATCTCCCCAAATGCAGTCACATACCTTGTTGGCATCAAGTCTAATATACTAAAAATAAAATATTGAATGAATGGGAATCCACCTGAAATTGGCTCATGATCCACCTGGTAGGTCCAGACCCACTGTTTGAGAAACAGTGCCTTATGGGTATGTGACATGAGCTCTGGGGAGTCTAGTCCAGGGGCTAGTAACTTTGCTTTGGATCATAAGAACAGTCCTGCTGGATCAGGCCATAGGCCCATCTAGTCCAGCTTCCTGTATCTCACAGCGGCCCACCAAATGCCCCAGGGAGCACACAAGACAGCAAGAGACCTCCATCCTGATGTCCTCCCTTGCATCTGACATAGCCCATTTCTAAAATCAGGAGGTTGCACATGCACATGGCTTGTAACCCGTAATGGATTTTTCCTCCAGAAATTTGTCCAATCCCCTTTTAAAGGCATCTAGGCCCGATGCCATCACCACATCCTGTGGCAAGGAGTTCCACAGACCAACTTCACGCTGAGTAAACAAACTTTTTCTTTTGTCTGTCCTAACTCTCCCAACACTCAATTTGAGTGGATGTCCCCTGGTTCTGGTGTTGAGTGAGCGGGAAAAGAGCGTCTCTCTATCCACTTTATCCTTCCCATGCATAATTTTGTATGTCTCAATCATGCCCCCCCTCAGGCACCTCTTTTCTAGGCTGAAGAGGCCCAAACGCCAAAGCCTTTCCTCATAAGGAAGGTGCCCCAGCCCAGAAATCATCTTAGTTGCTCTCTTCTGCACCTTTTCCATCTCCATATCCATTTTGAGATGTGGCGACCAGAAATGGACACAATACTCCAGGTGTGGCCTTACCATCGTTTTGTACAATGGCATTACAATATTAGCCATCTTATTCTCAATACTTTTTCTAATGATCCCAAGCATAGAATTGGCCTTCTTCACTGCCGCCGAGGTATCCACTACCACCCAAGATCTGATCTGTCACAGACAGCTCAAAACCCATTAGCCTATCTGTGAAGTTTGGACTCTTTGCCCCAATGTGCATGTCTTTACACTTACTTACATTGAAACGCATCTGCCATTTTGCTGCCCATTCTGCCAGTCTGGAGAGATCCTTCTGGAGCTCCTCACAATCACTTCTGGTCTTTACCACTCGGAAAAGTTTGGTGTCGTCTGCAAACTTAGCCACCTTGCTGCTCAACCGTGTCTCCAGGTCATTTATGAAGAGGTTGAAAAGCACCAGTCCCAGGACAGATCCTTGGGGCACACCGCTTTTCATTTCTCTCCATTGTGAAAATTGTCTATTGACACCCACTCTCTACTTCCTGAACCTCGACCAGTTCCTAATCCATGAGAGGACCTGCTCTCTAATTCCCTGACCTTGGAGTTTTCTCAGCAGCCTTTGGTGAGCGACTGTGTCGAACGCCTTCTGAAAGTCCAGATATATAATGTCCACGGGTTCTCCTGCATCCACATGCCTGTTGACCTTTTCAAAGAATTCTAAAAGGTGAGGCAAGACTTACCCTTACAGAAGCCAGGCTGATTCTCCCTCAGCAAGGCTTGTTCATCTTTCTTTAATGTGGCACTTCACCATTTTACCCTGAATAGATGTTAGACTGACCAGCCTATAGTTTCCTGGGTCCCCTCTCTGTCCCTTTTTTAAAGATCGGTGTGACATTTGCTATCCTCCATTCCTCTTGCACTATGGCTGTTTTGAAGGACAAGTTGCATATTTTAGTCAAGAGATAGGATACTTCATTCTTCAATTCCTTAATAACTCTTGTGTGAAGGCCATCAGGGCCCGGTGACTTATTGAACTTTAATTTATCATTTAGGTCTGAAACATCTTCTCTTTTAACCTCTATCCAACTTAATTCCTTAGTCAGGAGGAGCCGTTCATGCAGCAGTATCTGCTCGAGGTCTTCTGCTGTGAAGACAGATGCCAGGAACTCATAATTTCTCAGCCATTTCCAAGTCTCCTTTGATCTCCCCTTTCCCTCCTTCACTATTGAGAGGGCCAACCGCTTCTCTGGCGGGTTTCCTGCTTCTGACATATTTGAAGAAGCTTTTATTATTCCCCTTAATGTTACTGGTCATGCGTTCCTCATAGTCTCTCTTGGCCTCCCATATCACTTTCTTACATTTCTTTTGCCACAGTTTATGTTCCTTTTTATTCTCCTCATTAGGGCAAGACTTCCATTTAAGAAAGGAAGCTTCCTTGCTCTTTACGGCCTCTCTAACTTGGCTTGTTAGCCATGCGGGCACCTCCTGGACTTAGTTGAGCCCTTCTTCCTTTGCGGTATACACTTCTGCTGGGCTTCTATTACTGTTGTTTTAAACAGCCTCCATGCACTCTGGAGAGATTGGATTCTTTTTACCTTCCCTTTCAACCTCCTTCTAACCAGCCTCCTCATTTGAGGGAAGTCTGCTTGTTGGAAGTCAACAGTTTTTGTGAGAGATTTGCCCAGTATTCTTCCCCTGATGTGCATGTTGAAACGGATCACAGCATGATCACTGTTCCCCAATGGCTCAGTAACACTGACATCTCTAACCGGGTCCTGAGTACTGCACAATATTAAATTCAGAGTCACCTGTCCTCTGGTGGGCTGCATGACTAGCTGCTCAAAGGCATCAGCCTGTCCTCGGTGCTGGGCAGCCTGTGGGATGAGGCCTGGGGGTTGTGGGGAACCACACTGTCTCCGGTCTGCTCTGGGGAGACCCTGGCAGGGTGTGCCACCTTCCCTGCCGTCTCAACACAGAACTGGGGAGATCTGATTGTGGGACCAAGGCACGAATCTGCACCTTCTGGTGCTGGCTTGCTCCAGCAGCATTCTGTGCCCCTCTTTCCACTTTCAGAGCTCTGGTGTGGGTCAGGTTTGAGTGCCCCCTCTGCCTGTCAAGCCTCCTAGCATCTCTGCTCTCGCACGGCTGGGAAGTTTGCCTCTGCCTCGGGGCCTTCCATGCCCACCTTCACACCATGCGGTTTTGCCACCGCCCTCCTTCCTCTTGGGACCCCCAGCCACCACTGGCCCTTGGCTTGCTCCGTTTCTTGTTCAAGTGGAAGCAGTGCTGGGACTGTGCTGGGCGCTTCCTCTGTCTGTTCTGCTGCTCTCGTCCTGGTCCCGGGTTCTTGCTTTTCTCTGTAAGAGGGAGGGGGGCATTCATCACAGAGATGGTAGCCCTTCCCCTCCACGAGGCCAGGCTGAACTGAAACTTGTTGCCTCCTGGGGAGGGGTTCCCTGGTCCCCAGTTTTGGCTTTCTCTTTCCTCCGCCACCCTTTCCTATATGTTTCCTGTCTTCCATCCCCATTTTCCCAGAGGCAGGAGTGGGCCCTACACGGAGGGCGGGGGTTCAGCAGGCCCCACTGGCTTCTCCATTGAAGTGGGGCTCTCTAAGACCCAGTAGAAGCCTCTCTGGAGCCGCACCATCAGCAGACAGAAGGCAAACAGGGCAGAAGCGGCAAGAGGAACAGGAGCGCGGGTGAGCGCTTTCCCCAGGGGAAACCGCTGCGACTCAGAACTCTGCTAGCAGGTCCGGAGTAGTGGTTAGCTTTGGAGCAGGTTGCTACCGCGCCCCTGTGAGGCAGTGGAGTGACTCGCATTTTCCCCGCACCAGCCCCGCAGCCAGGGAGAGTTCCTGCCTCAAGGAGGATCTCCCTTCTCAAGGGGTGTGCAACATGGAGGCAGGTACTGGGGCGAGCAGGTCTTCTGTGGGGGGAGGGGGACCTAGTCTGTTCCCCCCCCCCCACTCAAGGCCAGGTGCAAACAGTTCCCTAGCTCTGATGGTGATGCAGAGTTCTCCACCAGTTTGGACACATCTGGGCTGACTCCTTCCCCCTCTCCCCAAAGGTCTGGGCAGGCAAGTCTAAGGCCCTTCCCTGGGCTCCTCAGTAAAAGGCCAAGAGGAAGGGGAGTTGTCGGGGGATGGGGAAGAGGAAGAGGAATATGAGTCCCAGAAACTGGCTAGTTTGTTCCCAGCACAGTTGTGTCCCAGGGTACTCTCTGAGGTGTTTCAAGCACTGTATCTGAGTCCTCCTGAAGCAAAACCCAGCCAGAGAAGTTGGGGACATCTTCCAGGGCAAAATTACTTTTTCCGCGGGGACCGGCGAAGCCAGACATTGTGCCCTTCTCAGAGTGCTTGAGGATGCTTGGGCTCACTCCATCCACAATTCCCAAATCACTGATTGGCTGTATTCCTTATCAGACAAGACAGTGTAGAACAGGGGTGCTCAATAGGTGGATCGTGATCTACCGGTAGATCGCGAGGCAAAATGAGTAGATCGCGGAGCCCTGTCTCTCCAAACTGTTAATATGTCAGTTTCGTCTAGTGACTAGACGAAACTGACATATTTAGCTGACACTAAACTGAAACTGACACTTTAGCTGCTCTTCAGGCATGCAGCAACAAAACTGATGAAACTGACTAGACTCCAGCAGGGGCTCCATACATTAAAGGGGGTGTCTGTCAGACGCTTCCTTCCCCCCTGGTAGATCTCCGGGCCTTGCTGGGTTTCGAAGTAGCTCTCGAGCCAAAAAAGTGTGAGCACCCCTGATGTAGAAGCTCCAGGTCCTCTCTGTGGATACCCCAATTGTAGCCATTTCTTCCTCCACGATATTGCCTTTGGAGGGTGAACGGGGACCACTGCGATCGTAGTGTGTTTTAAGAGACAGCTCTCTTAAAAGAAATGTTCAAGTGTCTGGGCAGGGCCTGAGAGCTTCAGCAACTAACTCCATTACGGCCTGAGCCACACCTGTGGGACGAGGAGCCGGCTGCTTCTGCACCCTTGCTCCCCCAGGAGGCAAAGCATTGCCTAAAAAGATCTCCCTGGCAGCTGTGTTCTCGGCAGACTCCATTTTATGCAGCTTTCTGCCAGGGCCTTGGCAGCGAATGTGGCAGCCAGATGTAATGCTTGGCTGAGGCAGTGGGACGGAGATGCCGCCTCAGTTACCAAGTTAGGTGGCGCCTCTTCAAGGCACCAGGCTTTTGGACGAAGCGCTCAGTCCCCTATGGAGAATAAGTATGAGCACAAAGTCTACCCTGCAGCAACTGTTACCCTGCACATGCCCAATCTCATCTGATCTCGGAAGCTAAGCAGGGCCTGGTTAGTACTTGGAAGGGAGACTGCCTGGGAATACTTGGTGCTGTAGGCTTATACTATAGTCTTTCGAGACTGAAGGTTGCCAACCCTTAAAGTCTACCCTCCAGTAGGAAGGTGTCTGTCTTGTGTGCTCCCTGAAGCATTGGCTGGGCTCCTGTGAGACAAAGGAAGCTGGACTACGTAGATGGGTCTGTGGTTGACAGCAGTGCTGAGGGTTTGCACCAAACTCTTGGTGGCTGTGGTAACATACTTGCGCCTACAGAGGGTATCACTTTTCCCTATCTGGACAATATCCTGATCAAATCGCCCTCCCGTGCCCAGGCTCTGACAGACGTAAGGGTCACGCTAGCTTGCCTTCAGCAACATGGGTTTGTGGTGAATGAGAAGAAGAGTTTTCTGGTACCCACCCAAAGGATCGAGCACCTGGGTCTTCTGATTGACATGGGAGCATTCTTGCTGTCCGTCTTCCTGGATCAGCACAGTTAGTCAACAGGAGCAGGGCCACAAACATCATGGACCGAATGACCTTGGCCAGACTGCAGGGTCTAATGGTGTCCTGTCAGGACATCGTCCCACGGTCCAGATTCTACCTGCGCCTGTCGCAGATGCCGCTCCAGCCCCACCTTTGCAGTAGAGAGCACAGGATACATCTTCGGGTGCAGATCCCCGAGTTCTTGAAGGAGAGCCTAGCGTGGTGGTTGGTGCTGATCAGGCTTGCCCAGGGAGTACAACTGGAGCTTCCCCAACAAGTTGTGGTCACCACAGATACGAGTCTGTTAGGTTGGGGAGCCCACATGCAGCAGGAGATGGCGCAGGGAACGTGGTCGGTGGACGAGAGCAAGAATAGCATAAACTGGTTGGAGCTCGGCCATTTGTTTGGCCCTTCAGATGTCAGGCCAGCAGGTGCTGCTTCAGACAGATTCCATGACTGCCGCCAGGGTGGGACGTGCTCCAGGAAACTTGTGAGGGGGCAGCCCAGCTCCTCTTATGGGCAGAGCGGTATCTGGCCTCCATATGAGCTGAACACCTGGCCGGGACAGTAAGCACAGCAGATGACTTAAGCAGACAAGTCAGTGACTTGGAGTGACAGCTGCACCCCGGTGTTCAGAGAGGTGACACTGGCTGGGGCCTCCAACTGTAGCTCTGTTTGCCTCCAGGGAGAACGCACAGCTGACAAGGTTTTTCTCCAGGCCTGCCGTGGAGGGGGCCGTGTGCAGACGTCCTTCACAGGCCACAACCTCTGGGCCTTCTGTGCCTGTTTCCCCCAGTGCAGCTGTTGCCCCTCATTTTAGCAAAGGTCCAAGTAGAAAGAGCAGAGGTGATTCTGGTTGCGCCCCTTTGGCCAAGGCGTCCGTGGTTCCTGGCCCTACCGCAGCTGGAGTCTGGGGGCCGCTGGAGGCTGCCACCATTGGAGGGTTATCGCCCTCAACCAGCTCTGTTCCAGCTAATGGCCTGCAGCTTGTGCAGGAGGCACTGACTAGATGTGGGTACTCCACAGGGGTTCTGTCCACCCTCCTCGCCTCCAGAAGGGACTGCAGCAGGTTGAGCTATGGAGCTACTTGAATAAAGTTTCCGTCCGGACAGGGGCCTGTTGGCCACCAAGGTCAGAACGAAGCATGTCCTGAAATTTCTCCAAGCCGGACTAAAAAAAGAATTGAGTGCCAACACTCACCGCAGGCAGGTGGTGGCCATTAATGGGACCCTGTGCGCTGGTAGCGAGCATGGTGTGGTTTCCCATTCACACATCAAACGATTTCTTAAAGGTGTTTCCCACTTGAATCCACCTACTGCGCACAGGTTCCCTAGTTGGGATCTTCACAGAGTGAACATAAGAGCCCTGCTGGATCAGGCCAAGGGCCCATCTAGTCCAGCTTCCTGTATCTCACAGCGGCCCACCAAATGCCTGAGGGAGCACACGAGAACAGACAAGCTGCGTCCCGGTGCCCTCGCCTGCATCTGGCCATCAGAGGCATCTTGCCTCTACCTTGCACATACCTACCATGACTTGTAACGCGTGATGAACTTTTCCTCAGAAATTTGTTCAATCCCCTCTTAAAGGCTTCCAGGCAAGATGCCACCACAAGGCACTGATGGCTTTGCCTTTTGAGCCTGTGGCCAGGGTTCCCCTGACACTCAAGACCTGGGGTCCGCAACCTGCCACTTTGGAGCCGCAAGTGGCTCTTTCAGCCGCCTGCTGCGGCTCCCTGCGGGGCCAACCCGTCCCGGGGGGAGGGGTTTGCCCCTCCTGCGAGGCAGCCACTGCTCACCAGCCCGAGCGCACGCGTGCAGCTCCCATGCCTCCTGCGGCTGCGCCCCATAGGACGGTGCGAACAGCTGGCGTACCCGCACATGCAGCTGCGCTGAGAAGTAGCCCAACTGCCCGCCCCACACCTCAAGTGCTGAGCTTCCAGCCAACACAGGTGAGGCCAGATCAGAGAGGGACGGTGCGGGCAGGAGGAAGAGGAGGGCGCCGGAACAGCTCCTACCCAAAAAGCCCGCACTGCCGCCAAGGGCAAGCCCCCCCCACCGCCGCTGCAGGCGCACGTTCCCTCCTGCCCGAGCCACAGCGCCAGCTGCCTGCCCGTGTATGGGAGGGCATGTAAACAAAGGGGTTTGAACACCCTGATGACCCCCCTTCCCACAAGCAGCCCTGACCCCACGGAACCAAGGCAAAAGCAAGCAATTGAGTGCAGCTGCTCTGTCCTCCTCCCAAGCTCAGAGCACATTCCTGTGCGTGTCTCCTCAGAAGTAAGTCCCATTGTGCTTACCCCCAGGAAAGTGTGCACAGGATTACAGCCTTCGAGCTCCCCACTCGGCATCCCCCGTCGCTCACTCACACTCTCACTGCCCCATTTCCTTCACTTGGAAACTTGAAAGGGGTTTGGAGACCCCTGCACCAGATGGTATTCTGTATATGTTTGTATACTGTATGTGTAACATACTGTATATGTGCACCAAAGCATATTTCATGGTTGGGAAGTAATCACTGTTAGTATACCTTTTATTTTATGCAGTTTTGAACTCTTAGCTTGTTTGTTCAGGAGCACCTTTGTGAACAGTGTAAAGTAGTACTAAGTGGTCTTGTTCAGAGGTAGTATTGTGTGGAAAGGCATTTACAGAAGTACAGAAGTAAATGACAGTAAAGAATGACAGTATCCTTCACAAGCAGTTCACCTGTGCACAATCTAAAACTGTTGTTCTCCAACTGTGGGTCTGGACCTGATTTTTAGTGGGACCTCTAAGAGGGGAGTGTATTATATAACTGGGACCTACAAGAGGGGAGCGCAAACTATATATGCAGTGTTATCTTCATTTTAGATGTCAAAAGGATTTTGTGGCTCCCAAGGTTTTCTTTTTCCTGGAAAACGGGTCCAAATGGCTCTTTGCGTGTTTAAGGTTGCTGACTCCTGCTCAAGACCCTCCTTGCAGTCACCTCAGTGCAAAGGGTTTCAGAACTTGGAGTGGGAAGCTCACAGCCTCTTATGGATGAACCCATTTTTGCCCAGCTCACAGGCATGGGCATTTGGCCCCTGTTGCGTATATGCAACTTCGGGCAGAAATGGCTTAAGCTTAATGTCTGAGAGCATAGCTTCTGAGCATGTGCAGGAAGTTGGAGCACCCACCCAGCAACATGGCGCTTGGAGGCACTGCCCTAGATGGCCTGTCGCAGGGATCTGTGCTTGGGGAGCTGCATTCAGGGAGCTTCTGCCCCTGGGCGCAGAAAGGTGGTGAAATCGGCCCTGCGCCCACCAAGGTGGTTTTGCCTGCCCAGGTACCCCTCCCAAGTCTGTGGAGCTGCAGCACTGGCCAGTTGGCACTGCAGAGTCTCCCAGCCTCAGGTGCTTGGGCAGAGGTGCCTCGGCGCAGGCAAGTCAGAGATCTTTCCGGCAAGAGATTCTTAGCACCGGAAAAACTACTCTCACACACCAGGAGTCTGCGGTTCGGAGGTGGGGTCTTGGCTATCATGACTGCGCTCTCTGCATCACTCGCTCCTCTGTGATGCGCAGAACCCTCTTGGGGGAAGCCTGGCAATATCCAGAACGGATTGCACACCGCATGTTCCCTGGGCTGCTGAGTGGTTGGCGGTTGACAGAGTGCCTGGCTAGGGCGGCCAGCCAGCCAGGGTGGGTGCCTACACCCAGTGCGTTGTGGTAGAGTCGCAGGGAGCACTGCAGAGCTGTGTCCTCCCTGCGGGATCCAAGGACAACGCTTGGGAGTCTGCGCAGGGCTTGTGGGCAGAGGGGTGCGTTCCCCACCCCCGCCTGAGCAGCAGGCAGCTGCCACTGATCATAGCATCATGAAATCATGGAAGGGGCCTCATAGGTCATCTAGTCCAACCCCCTGCCTTAGGCAGGAAATCCTCTCGGAGCATCTCCAGCAGGTGCTTGTCCAGCCTCTGCCTGAATATCCCCCCTGAGGGAGAGTCCACCACCTCTCGGCAGTCTGTTCCTCTGCCGAACCGCCCCCGGCGTCAGGGATTTTTCCTGCTGCCTAGTCGAAATCTCCCCTCCTGCAGTTTGTACCCCTCGGGTCTAGTTCTGCTTTCAGAGGCAGCTGAGCACAAATGGTTCCCTTCCTCCACGTGACAGCCCTTGAGGTATTTGAAGAGAGCTCTCGTATCCCTTCTCTTCTCCAGGCTGAGCATGCCCAGTTCCCTCAATCTTCCTCGTAGGGCTTGTCCTCCAGCCCCCTGATCGTCCTGATCATCCAGCGTGTCCGGTTGGTCACCAGGGCAGGTGCTCGGGGCTCCTGATGCTTTTCCCAGGACCCGTGTCCGTCAAGCTCCATGGCTCTCCCCCGCTGCCTTCCTCTGTTTTGCCCTGCAGAGAGGTGGCAGATCCTGGCGGGCGAGGGTGTGGGCAGGCTCAGGAACACAGAAGTTGCTCCCTGTGCACCAGCTCGCAAGATCCACCCAGGTGGTTCCCGTGACAGGCCGACCTTCTCCCTTTTGGGTGGCTTTGAGGGATGGGGGGGCCTGCCTCATGAGTCTGTTGCCAGAAGTGCTGCTCTGACTGGTGGGCTGGGGGTGCTCAGCTGCTCTCTGGTGCGCACTAGTGCGTCACACTGAAATGTAGCCAGGCACTTTGTGGCCCACAACCTTCTCTCCCTTAACTCGCACCCTCACTGACTCAGCGGGACGGATTGGGGTGCTGCTGGTCTCTGTGTTGGCCTTCCTGCTGCTCCAGGGTGTCTGTTGCTAGTCCTGGCCTGCCCCCCTCCCCCCTTGTTTCCTCTGCGGTGTGTCCTTGACCTCCCCTGCCCCTCAAGCTGACGCCCCCTCTTGCTCTCTCTTTGCCTTTGCTCTCTGTCCCTGGGAAGGAGCAGATGCGCCAGGAGCAGGAGGCAGCCACACGGCTCCTGGCCACGGAGGAGGAGGTGAGAGCGGTGGAGGCGCACGAGGGAGGGCGCAGCCGGGCTGGAGGAGCTCTGCCTGTCCGTGGGAGCCACTGCCCTCCCTGAGCCGCCCTTGCCTTCCTTTGCAGGACCTGAGGGCTCAGCCCCTGATGCTGGACTACCGCACCCTGGCAGCCCTGCCCAGCAGCAGCCTGCAGAAGCCTGGCCGCAACGTGAGTACCTTGCAGGGCCCTCTCTAGGGGGGCCTTCCTGGTGGGGGGGGAGAGGGAGTGTGGAAGCTGCACAGGCAGCAGCCAGAGGTCTGTTATTTGTGCCCCCCTCCACCACTGGACTAGTAAATACTTGGGAAAGGCGGGGGGGGGAGTGTAGTTCCTTCAGAACAGCTGCTTCTGCTGCTCTCTGAATACCAGGATTAGACTAGCAGTTGTTTGGCTGGAATGTGAGGAGGGTCTGTAAATGGGGTGGGCTGCGCAGAGGGGGGCTTGCTCCCGGTGGTCACTGGGGCCACCGTGGGGAGAGTCTGTTGCCATCCAGCTCTGCTGTTTGTGAGCTTCTGGGGGGGGCTCTCCAGTATTTCCTCAGGCCTGACCCTTTGAGCCTGCAGTTGGCTTGGGAGGGGTGACAGTGGGACCTTCCAGAGCAGCAGCAGCAGCAGCAGCTTGCTCCAGGCTGGGGATGGGAGGCTGGGAAAGCAGCCAAGCGGTGGTCTCTCTTTGGGGTGGGGTGGGAGGAGCAGAGGAAGCCCAGCCCTGTGGCTGGCCTGGCATCTCCCAGGTAGCCCCAGGCCAGACTGCTTTGTCTGGCCCCCCAGCAGCCTCTCTCCTGCACTTCCTGGGTCGGGAGGAGTACTTGGGTCGAGTGCTCGGCCAGTCCAGAGGCTTTGGGGACTTGGTGGAAGATGGACGGCTGGCTCTGCGAGGGCAGGGTGTGTTGCCAGTGCCTGCCGACGAAAGGAAGAGGAGTGTCCAGGCAGATGTGCTGGGGGAGGGGGGCTGGCGAGCCCCCAGTCATCTTTTGGCATTTGGGCACCACGCACAGCAAGAGCAGTGTCACAGGACTGGCAAAGGCTGGGAAGGGCAGTCCAAATGGCTGAGAGGTTGGCGTGTCTTCCTTGTGCGAGGTGGTGAGACCATTTGGGGTCGGTTGGAGTTGAACACGGGCAGCCTGCACGGTGACTGAGGTCTAGAAGCACGGAGCAGATGAACTCCTGGTTGCCCCTGACAGTGGCAGTGGACTCGAGGCAAATGAGGCGCCCGTTTTTCCCAGGGTCCTGGCTGAGGCGATGGCTGGTGTGATGGGGGAATGAGGCATGTCCGCAGGAGAGGAGGGAGGTTCTGTCTCCGCTGCAGGGCAGCAGTGCCCCCACCCCCGGCCTGCGTGGGAGCTCTGTGGGTGGGTGTTCCGGGACTCTTGGTGGCACTGTGTGGGGCGGACTGCGCAGACCCCCCTCCTTGCCCACCTGTGCCTGCCAGGGTTGGCCCGTGACCGTGTCTCTCCTTCTCAGCCCCTCTGCTGTGGGATGGACGTAGACTCGCAGCCGGTTCCAGGGCCAGAGACTTCTGCCAGCCCTGTCCCTTGCTCAGGCCCTGGTCCTGCGAGCGGCACTGCTGCGGCCTCTGCCAGAAGGTCCGTCCTTGCAGTGCAGCCTGCGCAGGAGCAAGCCCAGTGCCCGGAGGAGCAGAGTTCCGTGGATTCCCAGCCCATCCTCTTCAGCGCCAACCCCTTTGTGGTGGCCAATCGGCGAGGCCTGGCCTGCTTGGGGGGCCCTCCTCTTGGCTACGGCCAGGGGGGTGTGCTGAAGACCAGCCTCTGTGCCCAGGCAAGCGCTCTGGCCTGCCCTGCCTGTTGTGTGCTGTGTTGCCGCATGTCCCCCCACCTGCTGGCTCTGGGCGGTGGAGTCTCGGAGGGGCCCGCTCTTGGGCTCGGCCCTTCCTCCACCTGTGGGCTGCCTGTGTGTGGTGCATGCAGGGATCATTTGCTGTGTGTGTGTGTGCGGGGGGGGGGGTGGCTTTCAGCAGTCCTTGACAGCTTTAAGGGGTCTCTGAATTGAAGGCGTGCTCTGCTGCTGGAGGACTTTGTGGAGGGGGCCAGCCGTGGGGAGGGCAGAACCACCCCTCTGGCAGTGCTGGAGTGGGGCAGCCTGTCCTTCTGGGAAGTCCTCCTCTTGGTTGATAGGCAGAAACCCTCAGTGGGAAGGACACCCCCTTGGCTTCCAGGCCGGGCCTCAAATTCTGGCAGCGCTTGTCTCAGGCAGTGGTGGGGCCGTTTGAATGCCACCGCAGCACCTGGCTGCTTTTCTGGGAGAGGACTTGGGCCCACACCTCAAAGCTCGAGCAAGGAGCGTTCCATCAGGTGGAAGTGAGCCGGGAGTCTCCCCGCTCCCTCAGGCCTTGTCGCTGCTGGGCAGGTCTGGTGCTCTGCGCAATGGCGCAGATGGACATGGGGCCACATGCCTGTCTCCTGTGACTGGGCGCTTGTGGCGGCAACTCCCCGCCCCTGCGCCTGGAGCGACAAGCGGCTCTGTTTCTACGCCAGCAGCCCGCCCAGCCACATCGCCTGGAAGTGGCTCACAGCAGGCGGCTGCCGTTGGAGGTGCTGTGGCGGAGGCGCACGACAGTGATTGCTTTCCATCCCGGCTGCTTGGGAGCCGGCAAGAGGCCTCACCAGGAGCCACAAGAACCCCTCGGTGCCCCTGACGGACCAGGCAGCTCCCTTCGGCTTGCGGGTCTCTCAGGGGCTGTCTTGGTCTCGGAACACACTTTGGCTGCTTTCACGGGAGCAGACAGAGGCAAGCTGCCCCCCTGTGGTTTGCCCAGAAATGCAGGCCAGCGCCCCAGAGTCACCCTGCTCCTTTTGGGGTCCAGACCTCAAGGCCCGGCCCTGGCTGTGAGTGTGCTGGTTCGGAAGCTCCTTCAGCTGCTGCTTCCATGGGGCTGCCTGCCAGCCTCCCTAGCAGCAGATAGGCAGGTGGTGCAGTCCTCCACAGTTTCCTCATCCTCCAGACTCCTCTCTCTCTCGCCTGCTTGGTCACCCCACTTTTGTCAGTTCATCTCCCACTCCCTTCCCCAGGTGCAGCCACTGGGAAATCTTTTCCCGTCCTCCTGTCACCAAAGGTCACCCATCAGGGCAGGCAGACCCAAAACCAGACTGAAACGGACGCAGACGGTTGGCATCACCCAGGACAGCTTGGAGCTGCCGAGCTCCAGCCTCTTGCCCGAGAGGGGTCTGCTTACAGCTGGCCAAGCTGGTCTGGGCTCAGACCTCATCATGGCCACCCTGAGGCAGCAGGGACATCCCCCCCCCCCAGCCAGCGACTCTTTTCTGCATTTGGTGCCAGGATGGTCGAAGACTGAGTGGACAGGTGGACAGCCACCCTCTTTGAGTGCCTTCTCCACCTTCTCAGGCCATAAGCGCTGAATACCGCTGGGTCCTGTTGGCCCAGAGAGTGCAGCGTCAGGTTCCAGTTCATAGTGTTGTTGTGATGTAATGCTAGCAGTCAGCCTGTGCTGGGCTGGTGTATTCTGCAGTTCAGAATCCCACTTTTTGTTGAAAAGCAAAAAAGGGGTGGTTTTCAGCAAAAATTTCATTTGCCAAATGACCAGTGGTGCCCTGGGGGTTGATTGCCGAGGAAGGCGTGAGTCCCAGGAATGGAAGCCTGGCTTGGGAGGCTGAGCACAAAGCCCCCCGCTGGCCAGCCTTAGCTGCTGGCAGGTCCCAGCGGGGGGGGGGGGGAGCCTTTTCCTGGCATCCCCCAGGCATGTCAGTTTTGCTCCTGTGTTTAGAAGAGACTGCCCCTTCTTCCAGGAGGGACTGTGGAGCCTCAGGGGCAGGAGGTCTGGCTCGTGGTAGAGCTGCCGCCTCCTATGCCTGAGGATTTGAGGGTGCCAGTTGGAAACAACCAGAAGTGTCCGAGAACTGCCAGCACGCTGATGCCCTGACAAGCCGACCCTCAGTGGCAGAGAGCAGTTGCTGTCAGGTGGAGGTGGAGGCGAGGCGGCCAGAGAGAGGCCGGACCGGGAAGGAATGCAGCTGGAGCGAGGGTTCTAGGAAAGATCAGAACGACAGGATGCAAAATCCCTGCAGGGTTCAGAAGAGCCTGCTGCGTAAAGCCTCGATGAGAGCCTGAGGACCAAGAAGGGCGGTGTACAAACACCTGTGTTGTTATCAGCCCTCCTGCCTCTGTCCTGGACTCCGGGTCCTTGGCAGAGCCTGAGGACGGAGTTTGGGACCATCCTCTGCTTCTGCGCATGAGGGGTGGCGCTTGTCAGACCAGCCCTCGGCAGGGGTGCTGCAGCAGGCTGCCAGGTTGCAGCTAGATGCCTCCCTCCTGCGTGCAGCCTTGGGGGACCTGCCACCCCCAGTGCTGGTGCTGGCACGCCCAGGCTACTCCTCCTCCCAGGGTGCGCTGCTGGCTGTAAAGCTGCCCTGCCCTGAAGCCCCGGGAGAGAGGAGGACCTAAGCCTGCCTGGCAGGCCGCAGTTGCCCACTTGCTGGTGTCGCCTGTGGCAGAACGGAAGGACTTCTGCTTTCGCCACGCAAGTGGTGGGGGGAGTCCAGGACTCCCAGGGGAGGGTCCCTGTTTTGCCCCCCATTGGCTGGGGGGGAGGGCTACCTCTCCCCTTGGAGGACCTGCTGCTGGCAGAAGGCCCTGCCTGCTGTGTGTGCGGGGGTGGGGGGGTGTGCTGCTTAAGGCCATGAGTGAGGCCGTGCTGTCTCAGGGAGTGAGGATTTGTGGTGGAGGTGGCACACGGGGAAAGCCTCAGCTCAGTGGGCATGGGGGGCTTAGGTCGACCACTGGCACCTCCTGGCCACAAGGCAACTTCTTCCTGTGGGGCCTGAGCCTAGATCCAGGCATGCGGGGTGTGGGGAGAGTCATGCTGTGGAGGCTGCCTGTGTTGTCCCTGTCCTCTAAGAGCCCCCCCCCTCTCAGACCCTGACAGGGGAAGGTGACTCCAGAGGTGCCTGGCGAGGTCCACCCCACCTTCCTGGCAACCAGCAGGTAAGCAATGTGGCACCGGGCGCAGGGCAGGGCAGGGCAGGGCAAGGCTCTGTTTTCTCTTCTGCTCTCAGCCTCTCTCTCTGGTTCTCTCTCTGGCCTTGCCACTCTCCAGCCACCGCAGCCAGCCACCCCCCGGCCTGCGCACCTGATAGGCAGAGAGACTCGCTTCGTAAGTCTCCTGGTGTGCAGTGCCTGCTCTTCATCTCTCCCCCCCCCCCCCGGCTTCACAGGCCTGGGTGGGGGCACTCCTGGGTGAGATCCTTGCTTGGAGGGGGCTCACCTCCTCAGTGGCTGCTGCTGCCGCCAGCTCTCTGTCCTCCCCACCCCCACCCCGGATGCTGCTGCTGCTGCTGGCCTGGTCTCTCGGAAGGCTTCTGCAAGGAACCGCTTCTTGCCAGGGGGTGACTGGGCCGGAGCTGGGTGGCTGTATAGGCTCATGCGGGTATCCCTGCTGGGTGGGGCAGGGTACAGGAGGGAGGTGGGCACAGGGGGCCAAGAGCTTGAGGCTGCCTCAGTGGGTGGGGTGGGCTTGTGGCTGTGGGGCCCAGTTGGATGGGGAGGGGCATGGAGCTGGGGCCACACCGCTGCCAGTGGGGGAGGGAGGGGGCGTGCTGGTCCTCACACCCTTGCCTGTCTGCTTTCAGGCTGCCATCCACTTCGCTTCTGCGCACAGTGAGAGCAAATTGGTGAGTCTCTTGGCCCCCAGCAGTGCCTTTCCCCTGGGGGGGGCGACTGGGTTTGGCCCGCTGGCTAGGCTGTCTCCAGCTGTGCTGTCTTGTTTCTCTTGCGTGCAGCAGCTGCAGACCAAGCCAGGGACCATCCAGCCGCTCTCCCGCACACGCCCAGTCCCAGTGCTGGCTGTTGCTGCTGCCACTCAAGGTCGGGACAGCCCTAACCCGTTCCAGCAGGCTGAGCTGGGCTCCGGCACCCAGAGCTCTGTGCGTAACTGCTGCTTGCTTTGCCCTCTGACCCTAAGCAGGTCTCCCGGGGGAAGGCCAGTGCCCGCTGGAGGGGGAGGGGGACCTTCCTCACCACACGGTTGCACCCTTCTTGGCCGCCCTTGTGCTTGACCGTGGCCTGCTTTTCATCCCAGCCTCGAACTCCCAGGCCCTCCTCCCCAGGCGAGGTTCCCGTCAGTGCCAAGCAGGTCTACAGGGCCTTTGCAGCTGTTCCAATTACACACCCGCTGCTGGAGTCGGAGGTAAGTCGGGGAGGCCTGCTTTGGGGGTGGAGATGTGGGGGTGCTTTTCTGTGGCAGTGACCTCCTCCTCCTCTTCTGTAGGAACTGCAGAGCCAGAAAAGCGCAGAGAAGCCCCAGACCCCCTTGGAGGTGAGCTGGGGTGGCGGGGCGAGGTTGAGGGTGGTCCTGAGCGCCAGGAACTCGGCCCACGTGGTTCTTCTGCCGTGCTTTAGGTGCTGCCCCCAGGAGGCCTCCACAGCCCAGAGCAGCGGTCCTTCCGTGAGAGGCAGAAGTACTTTGAGGTGGAGTTAAAGCAGCAGCCTGCAGAGAAGCCCCCCAAGCGGGTGTCTTTGGTTGGGGAGGAAGACCTGAGGAAGATGAAGGAGGAAGAAGGTGAGTGGGGTTAGGAGGCAGGGACAAGGCCGCGCTGTCTCGTGGCTGCTCTCCCTCAGAGCCAGCCAGACCCGCAGTCGCTCTCTCTCCGCGTGGACCCGCTGCCCTGCCAAGAGCGGCTCTGGAGCTCCTGCAGCTGGCTGAGAGTGGGGAGTGGGTGGGCTGCCTGTGCCCATGGGGCTGTGTGAGCAGTTTTGCCCGCCTCTGCTCCCCCCATGTCCACTGTGACGGGGGCAGGTCAGGCTGCTGTGGGGCAGCGGGCCAGCACAACTCTTGCTTCACTGGGGTCTTCCTTGCTTGGGCAGCTCGCAAGCTGCAGCAGAAGCGAGCCGAACTACTGGAGGAAGAGGAGGAAGAGGAGGCTGAGGGCCAGAGCCCTCCAGACTCCAAGGGGCCCCCTTCCAGTATCTTCATTGAGGGAGTTGAGTACAAGGTTGAGAAACTGGAAGGGAGAAGTCGGCTCTCCCCGACGGCCTGGTGAGTACTGTGGACCAGCCGTGTGCCCCTCCCCTCCCCTCCCCTCCCCTCCCACTGGAGCCTGTTACCCGGGTGGGGCTGAGGCAGTGCCGCTGCTGCCCTTCCTGGGGCAGAGGATGGTGCCAGCTCTCTCCACCCTGGCTCACAGTGTACACCTGCTCTCAGGCCAAGGTAACTGCCAGGTATTTCTAGTGAAGAGGAAGGGGGTACTGGGGTGGGGCAGAGTCACAGCCCAGTCTCCAGGCCCCCCACTGACCCTTCAAGGGCAGCATGCATTTGTTCCCCAGTGATGTGGGAGAGGGTTTCCTGAGGAAGGCTGGGGGCTTGAACGAGCCCAGCCCCTGACAGTTCTTGGTGTGCCTGCCAGGTTCCCTGAGCCCGAGAGACCCACTGGCTCCCAGAGGAACTCCTTGGAGGAGGGCCTGAGACTTGAACACGGCCCCCCTTCTGTGTCTGGGTAAGCAGGCAGGGGAGCAGTGGGGGGAGGCAGGGGGTTCCTGCGCCCAGCAAGCCTCCCTGGAGTCCTTCCCTCTCTCGGCAGGCTGAGCCCTGCGTTGGGGCCTCCAGTGAGGACCGTGAAGGCTGAGCGGCGGCAGCAGGAGCGGCTCCGCATGCAGAGCCCAGAGCTTCTTGGTGCACAGGAGAAAGACCTTTCCCCAGCAGAGCGCCGGGCCCTGGAGGCGGAGAAGCGGGCCATGTGGAGGGCAGCTCGGTAGGTGACGGGCAGAGCCGGGGGTGGGGGTGCCTGGGTCACCTTCTTGGACCCAGCTCAGCTTGCTGAGGCCAGCAGGAGGCTGGGCTGCCCGTGCTTCAGAGTGGCAGGGAGGGGCGTTTGGCGAAGCTGGGCCCGGGGCTGCCGTTTCTTCCCACTGGCCGTGCCTCACCTCCTGTTGGGGTAGCTGAGGGGCTCTGAGAGACACAGGGTGGTCTAGGCCACAGTAGAGTATCCTTCCCCCCCCCCCCACTGAAGTCACTGGTCAAGGCGAGCAGCCCCTGATGGCCAGCGGGCGAGGTGCCCAGCAGCCTGCGCACCCCTCCCAGCCTACGCTTGGCCTTGGTGGCACCACAGCTGAGCCGAAACAACAGCGGCCCTGGCCCTGGCCCTGGCCCTGGGAGTGGGCGTGGGAGTGGGAGGCATCTGCACAACGGGAGCGTGGCTGCCAGCTGGGCTGTGGCCGGATGCCTCCGCCTGCCTTGCTAGAGGGCTGTTTCACCCCATCAGGCGGTGCAGGGTGTCCAGGCAGTAGCGGGCACTTCAGGAGGGGAATTCTTGGGGGCGAGGAGTGGCAGGGCCTGCATCAGACCCTCTCTGTCATCACAGCTTTGCAGCATCCTCGGGTCTTGGGCTGTGGAGGGCAGAAGAAGATCCCCCACCCCCAGATCTGCCTGCAGTCTCTTTCCCCGTAGCCAGTTCTTGCCACAGGACAGTGTGCCTGGCTGGGCCAGTGCTGCTCTTGCTGGCCTGTCCCAAGACCTTCCGGGTCGGGAGTCCTGGTCAGACAGAGCAGTGGGTTTCCCAGATTGGATCTCGCCCACCCCACATGGCTGCCTCCGACTCCCACCAGGCCGGTGTCCGCAAGCCCTGCCCCACTCCTCCTCTTCCTGGTAGCCTTGAGAGGGAAAGGGCAGCAGCAGCAGCAGCCCCCTTTTCCTTGTGCCCTCCCTCACAACCTTGGTGCTCTCAGCCCTGGGGGTAGGTGGGTGCCAGTAGCCCTCCCTGCCAGCTGGGCCTTGCAGAGTTGGTCAGGCAGTGACTTGGCACTGAGCCGCCTTTGGAGAGCGGGTCAGCCAGGGCTGGGGGCGTTCAGAGATCTTGGGCAGGCTGGTGAAACTGCAGACCCCCCATTCACGCAGAGTAGGTGGACAGGTGGGGTTCCGGGGGGGGGGGTGTTTCCTCCTCCCCCACTTGCCTGCCTCCTTTGAACTCTTCGCTTTGCATGGCTGAATGTGGCATACTGGCCACTCCTCTTCGGGCAAGTCTTCCCTGCCCCCCCCCCGCTAACATTGCCTCTGTCTTTCTCTTGCCCATATGCTTGTGACCAGTTGGGCTTGCTGGTGTGATCATTGGGGGGGAGGGCGGCACAGACTGAGCTGCTTTTCCTTTCCTGAGAATCCCCCTCCTCTTTTCCCTTGTGCTTGTCCGCTGCCCCCCCGCCTGGCTCCCTCAATCTGTGCTCTCTCTCTCTCTCTCTCTCTGGCCATGCCTGTCTCCTCTCCTTCTCAGCTCTACCACCCTAGAAGAGAGCCTTAAGCAGTACGAGCAGGACCTGGCCAAGAGGCTGTACCAGGCCCGGCAGCAGGCACCGGGAGCCCCTGGGTCTCAGAGCCACTCCAGGTGTGCAGAGCAGGGTCCTGTTTCTGGGTCTCTCCCCCCCCCCCCCACACTCACATCCTGGTTCAAAGGGGCAGCTTGGCAGGCAGAACCTCTGGCTGTGAAAACTGAGGGCAGGGGGCTCTGGTGGGGGGAAGGGGTGTTTCTTCCAGCAGGGGCCTATCAGCTGGAGGCATAACTCCCCCCTCCCCCATTCCCTAGAGCAGCAAGGTGCTGACGGGTCTGTGTGGCCTGCTGGGGTGTATGTGGTGCTGGGACGCAGGCGGCAGCCCACCCTTCCCTGAGCGCATGCCCGAGACAGTGCCGTTGCTGAAGAGCGTGCGGAGCACCCCACTGGCTCTGCCCAAGCCCCCCTCCTCAGCCAAGGCAAGACTCTGCCCCGAGAGCTGGCTGGGAACTGGCCAGTGGCTGACCTTGGAGCTGCCCTGTGTCCCTCCTTGATGCCTGAGAGCAGAAGCAGGCAGCTCCAGCCCCCCCTTCTGTGGCTGCCCAGGCTCTCAGGGGACCCCCACGTAGGAGTGCAGGGGGTGGGACCCTGTGGTGTGACTGTTGCAGGCCCAGTCGGTCAAGTCGTGGACTAACCCCTTCTACGCTTTGTCTCCCTCTTCTGCTGGACAGGATGAGGTCCCTGGAGCAGGATGCCCTCAAAGCCCAGGTGGTGATTGCCAAGTCACAGGAGGGCAGGAAGCGCAGTACCCTGGAGCAGCTGGCAGAGTCACCGTCTCCTGCCCCCACCCCGTCGCCAACTCCCCTGGAGGGTATTTGCTTTGCTTTGAAACAGCTGCTTAACTCCTCAGCAGGCTTTTCTGGCTGCCCTTTGGCCCACTCGCCAGGGCAGCACATGGCCCAGGGTGTGGTGTGCACTAGTGCCACATAGGGAAGGAGAAGAGCAGGACTGATGGCAGAACGGAACGACCCGGCAGTCCCTGGGCTGTTCCAGATGCCTACGGCCAAGAAGAGATGGAGCTAGGCCAGCTTTTTTGGGGTGGGGGGAGAGGCGTTTCAGAGTTTGAAAAGTCCTCCTTCTGGCCGCCCCCACCCGGCTTCAGTTAGGAAGGCAAGGTAGAGAAGGGGCTCTGGTGGAAGCCAGGCAGGGGCCCCAGGCTTCCAAGGACTTTCTGGGCCAAGCGGTTCCAGAGGTTCAGGCAGGCACTGAGGTGGCAGCACTGCTTCTTCCGGTAGGCAGTGGGCCCCGTCGGCCGTTGCTCTGCAGCACGCTGTGCAAACTAAGATGATTGCGGGGCTGGGGCACCTTCCTTATGAGGAAAGGCTACGGCGTTTGGGCCTCTTCAGCCTAGAAAAGAGGCGCCTGAGGGGGGACATGATTGAGACATACAAAATTATGCAGGGAATGGACAGAGTGGATAGGGAGATGCTCTTTACACTCTCACATAACACCAGAACCAGGGGACATCCACTAAAATTGAGTGTTGGGCGGGTTAGGACAGACAAAAGAAAATATTTCTTTACTCAGCGTGTGGTCGGTCTGTGGAACTCCTTGCCACAGGATGTGGTGCTGGCGTCTAGCCTAGACGCCTTTAAAAGGGGATTGGACAAGTTTCTGGAGAAAAAATCCATTATGGGGTACAAGCCATGATGTGTATGCGCAACCTCCTGATTTTAGGAATGGGTTAAGTCAGAATGCCAGATGTAGGGGAGAGCACCAGGATGAGGTCTCTTGTTATCTGGTGTGCTCCCTGGGGCATTTGGTGAGCTGCTGTGAGATACAGGAAGCTGGACTAGATGGGCCTATGGCCTGATCCAGTGGGGCTGTTCTTATGTTCTTATGTTAACTGACGTTCCTTCTGGAGGTTCTCTGGAGGTCACGTTAATGCTCAGAGCTGGTTTGGGAAACCCTCGAGCCCTGGCCAGGTGTGCGGTGAGAGCCCCGCCCCACTCCAGGCAGGGGCATGGTTGTGGTGTGGCTTCTGCAGGGTCAGGTCAGGTCGTGGCAGCCAGCGCCACCCCACTCCGTTCTCATCTGCCCGTTGTATGGCCGGCAGTGCTTTAGAAGATGCGCTTGTTCTTTGCTGCTGTGGGTTGGCAAAGGCTCTTACTTGGTCTGTCACCTCAGCCTGACGTCGTCGCGAGGGCCCCTCCTGGGACTGGTTCCTTTGGGACAAGGCCCAGCAAACGCCAAGCGGAAGAAGAGCTGCTGCCTGTGTGGTGCCTTCCCCAAGGCCCTCCTTCACATCCTTGTGGTGGAGCTGCAAGGCCCTGCGTGTTCTGTGCTCTCCGGCTTGGGCGCTGGTGGGCAAGAGCCGGGCCTGGACACCCAAAGAGCCCAGCTTCACTCCGCCGCTCGTTCTCTGTCTCCAATGCGGCATCGGAGCCGGGGATGGACGGACCTGCGGTCCTTTTCTGGACCTAGCCCAGTGCCTGAGTATTAATTGACAGCTGCACATCAGCCATGCCAGGCTTTGCTTGCCGCATGTACCCCTCGCGTTGGCCATCAAGCCCTCGGCACCTTCTCTGACCATCACAATCCAGGCAGCTGGTCTGGAGAGTCTTCCCCTCCGTGTCCTTGGGAGTGTCTGCCTTGCCTTTCCAGTAGTGGGGCTCTTCTCTTGCTCTCCTGGACTGAGAAGCAGCCATTGGTGCCGCCACTGCGGTGGGAATTGTGCTAGAACACCCTCCCCCTGCTCCATCAAGCCTGCAGCCGAGCATGGCCAGCAGAACTTGAAGGCGCAGACGCTCGCATTCTGCTCGTCCTGCAGAAGCCTCCTGGAGCTTCTGCAACCAGCAAGTCTCTTCAGGCCCCAGACACGACCGTCTCATGGTTCTGGGATCGCCCGAGGGCCAGATGAAGAGCTTCCGTGGGCTCCGTCCAGCCTGTGGGCCTTGTGGTCAGCACTCCCCGGGTTATGTGGCACTTCAGGCTCGATGCCACAGCAGCTTTGCACATCCATTTCTTCAGTCAGGAAGCTGTTCTTGCCAGAAGAACTGGCCCTGCTTTGCCAGGTGCTCCGTGGGCAAGAACGTGCCAGTTGGAGGTGTTGGCATTGTCTGGACCAGAGTTCATCGCCATCCTACAGGATCCAGATGGTGTTTTAGGGCACTGCAGAAGAAATGGCCTTGAGGCACAAGGGCTGAGGCAGAGAACTTCCCCTTGGGTGAAGGGGGCCTTTTCAGTCCCGCTGCAGTCAACTCTTTGGAAAAGCTCACCAGACCACATCTGTGGCATGTTCTTTGGGCACACTTGGTTAGCCCCAAAGGCAGGGAGGGCTGCTGCAAGGCGACCACGCACCTCTCCCAAGCTGCACAGAAGGCGACTGTCCAGCCCCCGCTTCCACCCGTTGCTTCTCCCTCTTTGGCTCTCAGCAGAAGTGCAGGACCTTCTGGCAGTGCCTGTGAATGAGGAAGGAGCTGGGTGAGAGGGCAGGAGAGCAGACCGGAGCAGCTCTAACTGGCAGGGGGAAGAGCCCCCCACATCTGCCACTCGCAAGTGGACACGAGCCACACGGGGAAATGGTGACCGCTCCAGAGAGCCCTCTGGGTCACCTCCAAAGCAAAACCTGGTGTCATTTCCCTGTTGACACCAAAGCTGTTTCATGTTCTGCCCCACCACAGGCACCCAAATGTACTGGAGTTTGATGGTCATTGTCACAAGAGCACAAGAGGAGCCCTGCTAGATCAGGCAAAAGAAGGTTCATCTATTCCAACTTCCTGTGTCTTGCAGTGATACACCAGGTGGCGCAGGGAGTACACAAACAAGACAAGAAGCTACCCATATCTTGGGTCAGGAGCCCCAAGGAGAAGGCTGTCCTCAGATGCCTCGGCCCCGGACATAAGGGATTTTGTAGTTCAAGATCAGCACCTTGAATTGTGATCAGAAAGGAACCCACGGCCATCAGAGCAGCAGTTAAATCAGTTAAACTGCCAGCTCCCACAGTTGGATGGGCTGCTTGCACTGATTGCAGGTTGCAGACAGTCTCCAAAGGCAGCACTGCATAAAGTGCCTTGCAATAGACAAATCCAGATGTCATCAATGTCTAGACAGCTATGGTCAGGCCCGATCAACTCAGGAACTACCACAGCAGGTGCATCAGCCTCAGCTGGTCATCCAGGAGATCCCCCAAGCTGCAAGTCTGCTCTTGCAGAGGGCGTGCAACCCTGTTCAGAGCCAGTTGGTGGTCCTGGACTTTCATGGTAGATCTCCAAGCCAGGAAGACCACTCTCCTTTCTGGACTGAATTTAAATTCAGTCTCCAGCTGCCTCCTTGCACCAAAGCAGGAGCAGTTCTACAAGCTGGGATTGTAGGGATTAAATGTGTGAGAGAGCTAGTGTTTTCCCATCAGCACATTGATGGCACCCAGCTCCAAATCCCTGGATGACTTCCCAAGCAGCCTCACATAAATGCTGAAGAACAGGGGCAGGCGCGTGATCCCTGTGGCACTCCACAGGCCCAAGGCCAGGGGCTGCGCAGGAGGCCCCAGCATCGCGTTCTGGATCCTTGGGTCAGGAAAGACTGGTGGTAGCACCCTAGAAAAGTGTCTCCAAGCCCCAGTCCAGCAAGGGGACCCAGAAGGACACCTTGGAAAGCTGCTGAGAGGTCCAGCAGAGATGCTCCCCTGTCCAGGCCCTTGCTTGGGTCATTCAGCTGGGGCAACCAAGGCCGTCTTCGTTCCAGGCCTGAAGCCAGATGAAAAGGGTTCCAGGGCATAAGGTTCATCCTGGAAACTGCAGTTGGGGCACCACCCCCCACTCGAGTGCCATATCCCAAAGCAGGAGTGCGAGCTCTGGTGGTCCATCAGTACCAGATGTCAGCAGGATGCAGCATAACTGGCAGCGGTCCCTGTCGTGGAGGGTTGAGCATCTGGGCTGCCTCTGGGAGTGCAGCAGGAGAGAGAGAGGGATGCAGGTGACAGCTGGGGGGAGGAAGGCTGAGTCCCAAGGACAGGACAGGAAGGAGAATTGTTGTGCCGGGGGATGGGGAAGTAGACCAATGTGTTGGGCTGGAGGCAAGGAGGCAGGCAGGCCGGTGGGGGCAAAGCAGAGCCAGTTCCAAGGGAAAGGCTGAACACCCTGAGAGAGGGGAAGGCAATGCCCTTTGAGCAAGCACAGTGACAAGGCATGGGATGACCACCCAGCCCCGTATAAGCGGGGAAGTTGAGGCCAAGGACTCACCTTCCTTTGCAGCCTCCTGGGGGAAGGATCCTGCCAACACAGATTTTGGCTGAGCTGTGCCAGCCACTTATAACCCCCCCTTGCTGAGGCTGCTGGTTGTCTTCCGAAGGGTGAGCAGCCTTGGAATTGCATAACACCACTGCTAGACAGACCTTGCATGACACCACTGTACTCATTCAGTCCCTGTTGTCACACCCCCTCCCCCAGTGAGGCCCCTTGCAGCTACAGCAAAGGTGGTCCTGCTGTTTCCTCCGCCAACCCATATGGAGCTCCCCCCATGGAACAAGACGGAGGAGGACATAAGAACAGCCCCACTGGATCAGGCCATAGGCCCATCTAGTCCAGCTTCCTGTATCTCACAGCGGCCCACCAAATGCCCCAGGGAGCACACAAGACAGCAAGAGACCTCACCCTTGCATCTGGCATAGCCCATTCCTAAAATCAGGAGGTTGCACATACACATCATGGCTTGTAACCCAGAATGGATTTTTCCTCCAGAAACTTGTCCAATCCCCTTTTAAAGGCATCCAGGCCAGACGCCATCACCACGTCCTGTGGCAAGGAGTTCCACAGACCAACCACACGCTGAGTAAAGAAATATTTTCTTTTGTCTGTTCTAACCCTCCCAACGCTCAATTTTAGTGGATGTCCCCTGGTTCTGGTGTTATGTGAGAGTGTAAAGAGCATCTCCCTATCCACTCTGTCCATCCCCTGCATAATTTTGTATGTCTCAATCATGTCCCCCCTCAGGCGTCTCTTTTCTAGGCTGAAGAGGCCCAAACGCCGTAGCCTTTCCTCATAAGGAAGGTGCCCCAGCCCTGTAATCATCTTAGTCGCTCTCTTTTGCACCTTTTCCATTTCCACTATGTTCTTTTTGAGATGTGGCGACCAGAACTGGACACAATACTCCAGGTGTGGCCTTACCATTGATTTGTACAACGGCATTATATTAGCCATTTTGTTCTCAATATCTTTTCTAATGATCCCAAGCATAGAATTGGCCTTCTTTACTGCCGCCACACATTGGGTCGACACTTTCATCGACCTGTCCACCACCACCCCAAGATCTCTCTCCTGATCTGTCACAGACAGCTCAGAACCCATCAGCCTATATGTGAAGTTTTGATTTTTTGCCCCAATGTGCATGACCTTACACTTGAAGCGCATCTACCATTTTGCTGCCCATTCTGCCAGTCTGGAGAGATCCTTCTGGAGCTCCTCACAATCACTTCTGGTCTTCACCACTCGGAAAGGTTTGGTGTCGTCCGCAAACTTAGCCACCTCACTGCTCAACCCTGTCTCCAGGTCATTTATGAAGAGGTTGAAGAGCACTGGTCCCAGGTCAGATCCTTGGGGCACACCGCTTTTCACCTCTCTCCACTGTGAAAATTGCCCATTGACACCCACTCTCTGTTTCCTGGCCTTCAACCAGTTCTCAATCCATGAGAGGACCTGTCCTCTAATTCCCTGACTGGAGTTTTTTCAGTAGCCTTTGGTGAGGGACTGCGTCAAACGCCTTCTGAAAGTCCAGATATATAATGTCCACGGGTTCTCCCACATCCACTTGCCTGTTGACCTTTTCAAAGAATTCTATAAGGTTTGTGAGGCAAGACTTACCATTACATAAGCCAGGACAGGAGGCCTTCAGGAAGATGAGAGGTGGGCTCGTCACCAGATGTGACAGCATCTGGCCTGGACGCCTTTAAAAGGGGATTGGACAAGTTTCTGGAGGAAAAATCCATTACGGGTTACAAGCCATGATGTGTATGCGCAACCTCCTGATTTTAGAAATGGGCTATGTCAGATGCAAGAGAGGGCACCAGGATGCGGGTCTCTTGTTGTCTGGTGTGCTCCCTGGGGCATTTGGTGGGCTGCTGTGAGATACAGGAAGCTGGGCTTGAGCAGTGAGAGCAGGGTTGAGCAGTGAAGTGGCTAAGTTTGCAGACGACACCAAACTTTTCCGAGTGGTAAAGACCAGAAGTGATTGTGAGGAGCTCCAGAAGGATCTCTCCAGACTGGCAGAATGGGCAGCAAAATGGCAGATGCGCTTCAATGTCAGTAAGTGTAAAGTCATGCACATTGGGGCAAAAAATCAAAACTTTAGATATAGGCTGATGGGTTCTGAGCTGTCTGTGACAGATCAGGAGAGAGATCTTGGGGTGGTGGTGGACAGGTCGATGAAAGTGTCAACCCAATGTGCGGTGGCAGTGAAGAAGGCCAATTCTATGCTTGGGATCATTAGGAAGGGTATTGAGAACAAAATGGCTAGTATTATAATGCCGTTGTACAAATCGATGGTAAGGCCACACCTGGAGTATTGTGTCCAGTTCTGGTCGCCGCATCTCAAAAAAGACATAGTGGAAATGGAAAAGGTGCAAAAGAGAGCGACTAAGATGATTACGGGGCTGGGGCACCTTCCTTATGAGGAAAGGCTACGGCATTTGGGCCTCTTCAGCCTAGAAAAGAGACACCTGAGGGGGGACATGATTGAGACATACAAAATTATGCAGGGGATGGACAGAGTGGATAGGGAGATGCTCTTTACACTCTCACATAATACCAGAACCAGGGGACATCCACTAAAATTGAGTGTTGGGCGGGTTAGGACAGACAAAAGAAAATATTTCTTTACTCAGCGCGTGGTCGGTCTGTGGAACTCCTTGCCACAGGATGTGGTGCTGGCGTCTAGCCTAGACGCCTTTAAAAGGGGATTGGACGAGTTTCTGGAGGAAAAATCCATTATGGGGTACAAGCCATGATGAGTATGCGCAACCTCCTGATTTTAGGAATGGGTTAAGTCAGAATGCCAGATGTAGGGGAGAGCACCAGGATGAGGTCTCTTGTTATCTGGTATGCTCCCTGGGGCATTTGGTGGGCCGCTGTGAGATACAGGAAGCTGGACTAGATGGGCCTATGGCCTGATCCAGTGGGGCTGTTCTTATGGGCTGGCCATCTTCCAGGACAATGGGATCCAGAGGAGGCCTTTCAGCAGAGGGTGAGCCACAACTGACTTTGATACTGCTGGCTGGCACCACCCCCCCCCCCCATAAGAATTTGCAACCCCCTGCTCAACTCTTCTGGCCTGACCTAGTGAGCCTTGCTGGGCAAGAGTCAAGCAGGCACACAGCTCCACATTCCCGGGATCCTGTCTCCCTCCTCAGGTTGAATGGGCTGAAAGAATCCATCTGTTGGACCAACAGGTGCAGAGGGAATGTTGACTGGTTCAGTTGAGGTAGGGTCCAAGTTGTGATGGAGGCAGACGGGTTTGTCCATGGTCTCCCACAAGTGGCCAAGTTGCTGTCATCCCCCCCCCCCGGGAGCAGGTTCTGCACATCCCAGAACAGCCCAGCTGGATGGCTCTCCTCAAACGATGTGGTGGCAGAGATAAAAGCCACCTTCACTGCCATCATAAGAACACAAGAAGAGCCCCACTGGGTCAGACGAAGGGTCCAGCTTCTTGTGTCTCACAGTGGCCCACCAGAGGCCTCTGGGAACACTCTAGGCAACAAGATCCCTGCATCCTGTTAGCGCTCCCTTGCATCTGGCGGTCGGAGAGTGGCTGCCTCTAAAACCTGGAGGTTGCATACAGTCATTGTGGTTTGTAACCTGTGATGGACGCTTCCACCTTAAATCTGTCGAGTCCCCATTTGGAAGCATCTAGGCCAGGTGCGATTGCCAGGGAGCCACTTTGACTCCAAGGCAGAGCAGAGACAGCTCCCTTAGGAGCTCTCAGCCCTGGCTGTTTCCCCGTTTCGGAAGTCAAGCAGAGCTGCCATGATTTGCCAGGTGGAAGACCACCTGTCAGGGAGGGTGTACCAGGTGCCTGCACTGGGCAGGGGGTTGGACCACCAGCCCCCCACAAGCTAGCAGCCAACACCAGCCCACTGAACCCCTCTGCAAACAAGCAGCCCACAGTCCACCCCCCAAAATAAGGAAGCAGCAGCAATTCATCATCAGTTTTTAAAGTTACCTGAAAGCATTAACTTCAGTGTCGTGCTTTTAAAAGGCTGCGAATGGGTGGCTCCTTTTCTCCAAGTCCAAAGCCTTGTCCTCCACCTCCTCCCCCATGTGATGTACAAGATATCTGTGGCCAGGTTTCCTCAGAAAAGAGCCATAGGATGACATTACCCATGGAGGTAGCATGTTTTCTAGCTCTGAGCTTGCTGGAAAAACAGCTGGCACTGCAAGTGTGCTTGTAGGTGACAAACAAATGTGTGGAAGGTGACAAAAAGAGCAGCTCTTGAGCGCTGAGCTGAAAAAGGAGCCCCCTGATTGGTGATGGCTGCCCACCTGCTGAGTGGTGGACTGTGCGCACGCCCATCTCAGCAGAGTGTGTGGCTCAGGAGATGTGGTCACTGGCTCCTCCTGGAGTGTTGCGAGCCAGTGCCCTTTCTGGGAAAGGACGTCCTGATAGCCACAAAAGCACGTGGACGGGCGCAAGATCCCAGGCCCTGTCCATGGAGACAAGAAGGTTCTGCTTCTTCACAGGAGGGCGCAGTGCATAGGTGGGCTTACTCAGCCAACAATTGAACCCCAGATGCTTCTAGCAAGTTCTCGGGCATTTGGGAGTTATGCAGGTGGGTCTCTGCATCATCCCAGACTGAGCCAATTTTCTTGAGATTCAGAAAAACCCAGACTTGCAGAGCAGACGAGCCAAACTGGCCTTGGGGCACACGGTGTGTTTTCTTCCCTCCCGTGTGCCTTGCTGAGCATGAGGACGTGGTCCTCCCCAGCCCACAGGCCCCAAGGCTGTAGCTCATGGACCTGCTTGCCGTGGCATCTACCTCTGTGAAAGGACTGGCTTCTGCAGGGCCCAGTTCATCATCACCAACCAAATACCTTCAGTCTTGTTGCAGGAGGGCTGAGCACACAGCCCAATCCTAGTAACACCACCCCACGCAGCCATGTCACAGTGTACGCGCTGCATAAGAGCCCCACTGGATCAGGCCAAAGCTCCAGCTTCCTGTAGCTCACAGTGGTGTACCAGATGCCCCAGGGAGCACACAAGACAACCAGAGACCTGCATCCCGGTGCGCTCCCCTGCATCTGGGGACAGGCAGTGGCAGAGATATCCTCAAGGTGAGGGAACCAATGTTCACTTATGCTGGGCTAAGCCTCCACTACCCCAGTGCGGCTCCTCAGATCTATGCCAGCCATTTTTCCTGGTGTAGTTCTGAGAAGAGTATGGTAAGGGAATGGGGGAGGGAACTGGCTAGGATACTGGTACAAGTTGCTGCCACCAATATCCACCCCTCTCCTTCCCCATTCCGCCTTCACCCACCGCGTCCAAATCCAGACTCTCCTTCTCTCCTCCCGTCTGCCCCACGCTGGCTTCCCTGTGGTCCAGCATGCGGCTGGCTGCAGCAGTGGGCAGCCTCCAGCACCACCACTTGTGTGTGCTGCTAGATAGCTACTTGACAGCGGAATGTCTGTTCTGCTGCCATAAAGCCTGGCTCACTTTGGGCCATTTGGCTAACCAGAGACTATCCTAGTGATGTGACTCGACAGACCACCATTCACAGAACGTCAGGTACAGCCTCGCAGCCAAGAAGTCTTTGTGGCCCCCACAAAGAATGTATTGCAATAGTTTGATTTCAGGGTTGCCAATGAATAGTCCTTGGGGGAGAGAGTGCAGCTGGGAGAGAACCCCACCCCGCCTCTGGTCAGACAACCTGCCCAGCCAGCTGCTGTTTTGCTGGATTGAGCTTTGGTTTATTGACGAGGAGGCTGGCAGTTTGGAGTTTCCATTGTGTGGCATAGAGAATTAGAATTGGGTGTTATCAGTGTGCTCGTGCTGTGGGGGCATCCAAGTGCCGGGGGGGCGGGTTGAGCAGTGGTCTTCCACTACCACCTTCTGGAAACTAGTCAGGTAGAAGCAGGGCTACAGAAGCACCATGTTGCTGACCCCCAGTGGCAGACCTAGCAGGGGGCAAGAGGGACAAATGCCTTGGGCACCACTCCTCCAGGGGCACTGCCGTCAGCCTTGCCCCCCCACTGCCCGTTTGTATTTTTTTTTAATGCAGCTCCGCCTGCTTCTTTCACTTGAAAAAGCCAAAAACCAAACTGATGAAGGGGGCGACCCAGAATTGCTGCCAGAGGCAGAATTTGGCACCAGACTGAGCCACCCCCTCCTTTATAGCAAGAGAGGGAAGAGGATCGCCAGAAGCTGCAACTCCCAGTGTGTTGATGCTCTAGGCAGCCCCCTTCTCTCGAGGAGTAGGAAGGGGCAGCCTAGTGACAGCGGCTGGGAGCACCACTCTTAGGGCTGCCCCTCCCTTTTCTTTCAAGGGGAGGAGAGGGGGGTGGCTCCTGCAGCCACTCTGAGCAGTTCTCGACCACGCCTGAGGCCGCCCTCTTCTCCTCCCCTTGAAAAAATAGGGAAGGGAGGAGGGCGGCCCTCAGACATGGCAGAAACCTGGGCGCGTCTCCTGCAATTCGGGGGAGATGTGCGCTGCCTCTCTGGCCCCGATGGAGCCTAAAAGCTCCATTGGAGCGCCTTGGGGCCTCTTGCAGCAGCACCCAGGAGGCAAGCGCCACCTGCCTCCAGGAAGCCACACTCGCCTCTGTTCTGGGTGCCACTTCCAGCAGCCCCAGAACGGAGCCGACAGCCAGTGTCACAGGGACCTGAAAAGGAATGTTAGCTCACTTTTTAGTTGGTTCTGATATATTTGTGTGTGCATGCGTGTGTGTGTGTGCACCCCCCTAACAGCTCCAGCTGCTAATTGCAGTTCTTGCCAAAGGGGGGGGGGCAGACGACTGTCTGAGAACCCAATCTTGTGCATGTCTGCTCAGAAGTACTCTTATTATAGTCAATGGGGCTTATTCCCAGGAAAGTGTGGCTAGGAGTGTAGCCTGAAAACCCAATTCTATGCGTGTGTACTCAGAAGTAAGTCCCAGTATAATCAATGGGGCTTACAACTGTCCATTTCCACTGTGCCAGGGACCTCCACCACTGCCTTTCCCACCGGTGCGACAGCTTGGGGGGGGCATGCACCCCTGGCTCCTCCCTTGGATCTGCCCCTGGTGGAGCCACTGATGACCCCAGAACCAGCCGGTAGCCCTTTTCTGCTCAGTGTTTGGCACCAGGATGGGCGAGGAGTGGGTGGGAAGGCGGACGGCCCTCCTCTCAAGCGCCATATCTGCCTCCTCAGGCCACGGCTGCTGAACACCACCAGGCTGTGTTGGAGCAGAGTCCAGCGGACACTGTTCCGGCTGCCCTGAAAAGGGAAGAGGTGTCAAGGTCCCAGTTCGTAGTGTTGTTGCTGTTGTTATTAATGAGAATGTTTATGACACCCATCACTTGGTTGTCTCGTGCGCACTTGATAGAGGCCCGTTGCTTGTCAAGGGGCCGCTGTGCCGCCTTGTGTTCCAAGCGTGTCCTCTTCTTCTTTTGCAGACTGTGGCTCCCGGATCGTGGCTTCTCCAGGCCGGCTGGTAGGAGGCGGGTCCCAGCGCGCACTGTGCTCCTGGGGAGATGGGGCGGCTGAGCACGGGGCTCTCTGGGCCGAGGGTGGTGCATATCCATGTGTCACGGGGCGGTTTTCAGGCCTTTCTCTTGCATCGCACTGACGGGGTGCCACTTCCCCAGCCCTTGAATTGCCTCTCTTGCTTCCCTGTCCCCTCAGCACCTCTTTCCCGAGGAGGGGGGTGGGCGCCACTCGTGCCACCCGCCTGCAGCCCCTCCCTTGCTTCCTCGGCCCTTTTGGAGCCCTTGTTCCTCCCCACTCCCCCTTGATGTGCCCAGGAGCTGAGCTTTGTCAAGGCACTCCGTGCAGGAGGTGGCAAATGTCTTGAGGTCATAAGGAGGCTACCAGAGCGAATGAGCCCATCACCTCCCCCCCCCCACTCCACCTCTCTCCCCTGCCAGAACGATGAAGGCTGAGAACGAGTGGGATGAACCGTGAGCCTCTCCTGGGCCATTCTCTCTCCCGACTCTTCCTCCCCCCACCGCTCATTCGCTCTCTCTTTCTTTCTCTGCACCCCCCCCCCCAAATCCCACGTTACCCCTTCCAGTCTGGGCCTGCAAAGAAGTCTCTCTACAGGGAATTTGCTGCCATTCCTTCCTCCAAACCTGTTTATGAAATCCAGGTATGCGCTGCATGCATCCTGTGCCAGCCAGTGAGCCAGTGGAGGCAGCTCCATTGGCGGGGCTCTGTCTGTGCCCAGAGGGAAGGAGACTTCCCCATGCTCTGCGGAGGCCAGGAGCGCACAGGCTCTCTGTAGACAAGGCAGTGACGCCCTCGGGCACCCTGAGGCTGCTTCTGCAAAGCTTGGCTGAGTGGGGTGTGCACAGCACTCGGGCACTCCCGCCTGCTCCCTCCTTCCGTCTGCTCCAGGCCTGAGCACTTGTGGGCTCCCCTGCAGGGCAGGCGCAGGTTGTGCAAAGTCTGCCTGATGGACTGTGCCTGTTCCCAGGTTGTCCTGGCAAGCTCTGCAGGAGCCTCTTCTCTGCCAGTGCTCTACATGGGGCCTGCTCTTCTGTGCCAGGTCTTCTTGTGCTTCTGTGGGGGGGGGGAGCAGGGAGAGAGAGAGAGACTGGTTCCCCCCTCCTGGCATCTGATGTGCTGAAGCAACTGCAGCAATACGTGGGCTGCCCTGCTGCTTTCTGCACTTGCTGCTCTTCTTTGCACCTCCTTCCTCCCCTCAGCCCTGGCGTGTCCCTTCCAGAGGGCTTTCACCCACCCCGCTGCACTGAGGTGCGCTGCCTTGCAGCTGGCAGGGGCAGCTCAGCCAGCTCTGTGTAGGACCCTGAGGAAGGGAAAGGGGTGGGCGTGGGTCCCGCGGCAGCCAGGTGTGACTGCTCTGCTGTGCTCTGCTCTGCTCCTCCAGACTCCCGATGGCAGCGATACCTGCAGACCCCTCAATGATGCCAGCAGCTCAGGTGAGTGGCCTGCTGCAGCCTCCCCCTCACAGCTGTTGCTGTCACCAGCCTGAGGGCAGGGAGGCTCCTTCCCCAGGCCCCTGCTTTTCTGTTCCTTTCTAGACTGAACTGCCACCCCAGCAGCAAGGGTGGGGGGGGGGGAGACCCTGGCCCTGCCTCTGGGAGAGGAGTGCTGTGAGCAGGCCTGTGGCGGCAGGGAGGGTGGGGACCAGGGCACCGTGTGTGTGAGAGAGAGATCCTGCCTGAGGAGAGGGCTGGTGTGGAATGGACATGCCCTACCCATGGAGACCATGTGCAGGAAAGAGCTTGCAGTGGGAGAGCTGGCCGGGGCGTAGGAGGAGCACAGTCCAGTTGCAGTTGTGTGCGTTGGGTCATCCTGCCTGTTGTGTGGTTTCAAAGGCCAGGTGGCAGCAGCAGTCGGGGCAGGGTGAGACTTTGCTCCATTCTCTCCCTCTGCGCCACCATCCCGCTGTTTGCCCAATGGCGCGGCTGAAAGGCTAGCCAGGTGGCTGATCTGCTTTGCCCACCCTTTGCTCTTGTGCCAGGAAGCACCCCAGCTTCTTTGGCGTCCCTTCTTGATGCACGACCTGAGGAGTGGAGGGCCAAAGCTCGGTGTGCAGAGCCACCCCATTGGGCCTGCACAAGGGGCCAGGTCTAATCCCTGGCACAGACAGGAGGACTGGCTTAGCAGGCCCTTGACTGCCCCCAAGCTGCCAGGCCAGTGCTGTGGGGTGGGGGCCAGACCCCAGGCAAGCAAAGGAGGCCACTTTGCCTGTTCTGTGCATCTCGTGTGGCCCCCTTCCCACCAGGGGCACAGACCACTTGGGGTCGTGTATGGGAAGGGGGTCTTGCCTGTCCCCTGGGAAGTCCTGGCTGCGGGCCCCTTCTATGCATGATGGTCTCTCTTCCCCCTCCCCCAGCGAGCCAGGAGCCCGACGGGCAACCAGAGGCCCAGGAGCTTCGGGTGACCCACACCCCCTCAACTCCCGGCCTGTCCCCTCGGGAAGAGATGGGGCTCTTCGGCACCAAGAGCAAACTCAGACCTGCCCAGCACAGCCTGGAAACGGCTGTTCCGACATAAGAGGCCGCGCTCTGGGGCACCTGAAGAGCCAAGCTGGGGCGTCAGCCCCACGGACAGCGTGGAGCGGGACCGGCTGCTGCCTCCTGGGTGGACCCCAGACAAAGCAAGTTCTCTGGCAGCTCCGCAAGACTGTGACTCCCTCTCCGTGCCCGCCACACTGTCCTGGGGCAGGATCTGAGCAGGCTCCGCAGCGGTGGTGGTGCAGCAGGAGTGCAGTGGCGTGGTGTGCGTGTGTCTCGCCTGGGAGCGCTGCAGCTGCTTCTTGCCAGGAGCTCCAGCCAGCCTTTTGCCAAACAGGTGTCCTGCCTTGCTCCTGTTTGGGTGGTGGTGTGCAGTGAGTCCTGCGAGGCGCACCCTGGTGGAGTACGGCCACTGCCTCTTCTGTGGGGCAGCAGTGTCCATCCGTGACATTGCCCCCAGGGCATGGGGCAGGCGGGGGGCAGTGTTCACTCATCAGGCCTGTCAGATCAGAACATGGGCAGGAGAGGGGATGCTTGGGAGCTGCTGCCCAGGGGTAGAAACAATAGAGCAGTGTGGGGCAAGAGTAGGGCCAGGTTAGCTGTGTTAGGATGTGGTGATGCAGATAGAAGGTGCAGATAAATGGTGGAAGTGGGGGGCTGGAGTAGTGTCAGGCTAGGGTTGTTGGGACCCAGGTTGGTGGCATGGGGACCAGAGGGGGGTCTTGAGGGAGCAAGGCCTACCCCCTGCCATGCACCTGACAGCCCCCCGTCTCTTCTCTGGCCTCCTAGTCCTCTCCTTGAGGATGGGGCTTTCTGAGACCTGGAATGGTGGCTGGGGGGCTACGTGCGGGCCAGGCAGAGGCCTTGGGGGAGGAATAGCCTGCCGGATCTCCACGGCTGAGCATTGGGGGGCAATCTCCCCCCTCGCCCCCCCTAGCCACCACATCTCCACCAACCTTGCCAGCTTTGTGATTTTAATCAAGGGTTAGCGTTTGCTTTCAATGAACAGCTGGGGGCTGATCAGTCAGGGGGTCAGGACCGACTTGCGGCTTCCCTGGGTGCTGGGCTGCAGCATGCCTGGCTCCTCTCCCAGGGAGAGCAAGACTGCAACTAGTGACATTTGTACAACCAAAGAAATCTATTTTGTGGCTCAAGGACAATAAACTTTTCATTTTAGCAGTGCTGCTGTCTCTGTCTCCTGTTGGGGGAGGGGTGGCTGCTTGCTGCCCGTGAGGCCTCAGGTTCCCACACAGCCTGAGCCTAAGGAGTGCAAATCCCTATGGGAGAAGGCGCCAGCATATGGCAACCTGCCCCAGTCAGTGAGTGCAGGTCTCCACTGGCCGTTCAGACACTACAAGAACAGTGGAACCCGAATTACCCCCGTAAGAAGAGTCCTGCTGGATCAGGCCAAAGGTTCTTCTAGTCCGGCTTCCTGCATCTCACAGTGGCCCACCAGAGGCCTCAGGGAGCACACAAGACAGGAAGAGACCTGCATCCTGGTGCCAGTGCTTTGCATCTGGTCTTCTGAGGTAGCCAATTTCTCAAACCAGGGGGTTGCATGTACTCATCACAGCTCGTAGCCCGTGACTGACTCTTCCGCCATAAATCTGTCCAATCGTCTTTTAAAGGTATCCAGGACAGAATCCATCACCACATCCTGCGGCAAGGAGTTCCGCAGACTAATTACATGCTGGTAAAGAAATATTTTGTCCTAACGCTCCCAACACTCAATTTTAGTGGATGTCCCCTGGTTCTGGTGTTGTGTGAGAGGGAAAAGAGCCTCTCTATCCACTTTCTCCTTCCCATGCATGATTTTGTATCTCAATCATGTCCCCCCTCAGGCACCTCTTTTCTAGGCTGAAGAGGCCCAAACGCCGTAGCCTTTCCTCATAAGGAAGGTGCCCCAGCCCCGTAATCATCTTAGTCGCTCTCTTTTGCACCTTTTCCATTTCCACAATGTCCTTTTTGAGATGTAGTGACCAGAACTGGACACAATACTCCAGGTGTGGCCTTACCACTGATTTGTATGTGAGGCCTCCCTGTGGGGGAGGGGAGGGCCCGCCTGGCCTTTCCGAGGGGGACCCCCCCCCCTTGTGGAGACCTCAGAACTGTTCACCAGAACAAGGGGGGGTTGTGTCACCCAGTTCCCCCTCTTTGGGTTGGCAGCATTTGCCAGTCAGGAGCAGGGGCTGCTAGTAGCAGATCCTCTTGCCTGCTCCTCTGACTCCCAACTGCCTTGTTCCTGGCCTCCAGGTTTATGTAGGGCAGGCCCCTCCCCTTCCCTCCCAGGGATGGTACAAAAAGGGCCTGTCTCTGGGCCTGCCCTCCCCTGGGCTTACCACAACTCCTCCCCTTCCTCTCTGTTTCCCTCCCACCTCCTCTCACCTGGAGCTGCCAGGGTTGTTCCTGAGAGGGCTGGGAAGGCTGCTGCCTCTGCTCTGGCCCAGAAGCCTCCTCCCTGGGTAAGCTGGGCACTCGGGGGAGGAGGGGAACCCCGACATTGTACAAAGGCATTATAATATCAGCCTTCTTACTCCTTTTCTAATGATTCCCAGCGTGCGACTGGCCTTCACCACTGCTGCCCATTGGGTTGACACAGTGAGCTGTTCACCAGCACCCCGAGATCCCTCTCCTGACAGCTCAGAACCCATTAGCCTGTATGTGAAGTTTAGGGTTTTTGCCACCCGCTTTCCTGCTTAGGCAGCTGGGGGGGGGGAGGAAGGTTGCACTCTCCTCCCCAGCATCATAGTCTTGCAGCCCCAGCCTGTGCTGCCCCTTCTGCGTGACCCTCCTGCCATGCACCAAGCGAGTCAGTGCAGGAGCAGTACAGGTATAACCTAATGGTCCACATTTTTTTTTTACCTTCAGTGTTATCTCAACACCATGAGAAGGGCCCTTTCAATTAAAGGAAAAAGTCGTTTAAAGACAGCCTCGTTAATGAGAAGGCAGCTGGCTACAATCCATCACTTAGAACAGCTTTGCTCCAAGGCAAGCAACCCCCCTTCCCCCAGCACATGAAAGAATGATAATCTCTTTGCTGTGCTCTGGGTGAAGGGAGGTGTCACTGGCTCAGAGCGAAGTCTTTCTAGGTGCTTGGAGAGAGACTGATTGATGGGTTGTCTGCCTAATGACTTTGGGCACAATCCTAACCAGGTCTACTCAGAACTAAGTCGTATTTTGTTCAATAGGGCTTACTCTCCGGAAAGTGTGGTTAGGATTGTAGCCTTTTCTTCACAAAGGTCAGCAAGGCCTTTTAAAATTTCCTCGCAAAGGACATTGTTTTTTAAATCGATTTGCTTTAATGTGATTTTTGCCATCCACCTGAGCTCTGGGAACCGAACCCTCAACCTGTATGTTCAGAAGCACCTTTTAGGCAGTGATTCTTGGCTACAACTGGAGAAACTGAGGAGATTTCCACTAGACAGCAGGAAAAAATTCCTGACGCTGGGGGCACTTCGGCAGTGGAACAGATTGCCGAGAGAGGTGGTGGACTCTCCCAGACTGGGGATATTCAAGCAGAGGCTGGACAAGCACCTGTTGGAGATGGATTTCCTGCCTAAGGCAGGGGATTGGACTGGATGACCTATGAGGTCCCTTCTAACTCTAGGATTCTAAGCCTTGGGGAGAAGTTTGCTCAGTGGAAGACAGTGCTACCTCATATGTGGGTGTGTCCACTAGCCCAACCTCCTGTTTCCAGTGGTGGCCAGTCAGAGTCCCCAACCAAGGGTCTGATGGTGCTACCAAAAGGCTGTAAGAGAGACAGCGATGATCCGTTGCAACCCTGACCATGATTTGCCTGTAAGACTGTTTCATGCAGTCGCTCCACACAGGCTGCTGGCAGCTGCAGTGGGTAACACACAGCACAGTCCCAGGCAGGTCTGCCCAAAGTAAGTCAAAGGGACTTACTCCAGGCAAGTGTGGGTGGGGGCCAGCAGCCACTGGTGCCCCTGCAGTCCCCAACTGCCCCTGGACTGGCAAGAGAGCTGCCCGGGCCCTGCTGCTGCTGGCCTGAACTGCTCTGCAGAAGAACATGAAGCCAGAAGGTGACTTCCCCTCCCCCTACTTCTGCTTGTTCTATTTGGGAGTAGTGGGGGGGAGGTCATAAGAACATAAGAACAGCCCCACTGGATCAGGCCATAGGCCCATCTAGTCCAGCTTCCTGTATCTCACAGCGGCCCACCAAATGCCCCAGGGAGCACACCAGATAACAAGAGACCTCGTCCTGGTGCTCTCCCCTACATCTGGCATTCTGACTTAACCCATTCCTAAAATCAGGAGGTTGCGCATACACATCATGGCTTGTACCCCATAATGGATTTTTCCTCCAGAAACTCGTCCAATCCCCTTTTAAAGGCGTCTAGGCTAGACGCCAGCACCACATCCTGTGGCAAGGAGTTCCACAGACTGACCACGCGCTGAGTAAAGAAATATTTTCTTTTGTCTGTCCTAACCCGCCCAACACTCAATTTTAGTGGATGTCCCCTGGTTCTGGTATTATGTGAGAGTGTAAAGAGCATCTCCCTATCCACTCTGTCCATCCCCTGCATAATTTTGTATGTCTCAATCATGTCCCCCCTCAAGCGTCTCTTTTCTAGGCTGAAGAGGCCCAAACGCCGTAGCCTTTCCTCATAAGGAAGGTGCCCCAGCCCCGTAATCAGCTTAGTCGCTCTCTTTTGCACCTTTTCCATTTCCACTATGTCTTTTTTGAGATGCGGCGACCAGAACTGGACACAATACTCCAGGTGTGGCCTTACCATCGATTTGTACAACGGCATTATAATATTAGCCGTTTTGTTCTCAATACCCTTCCTAATGATCCCAAGCATAGAATTGGCCTTCTTCACTGCCGCCGCACATTGGGTCGACACTTTCATCGACCTGTCCACCACCACCCCAAGATCTCTCTCCTGATCTGTCACAGACAGCTCAGAACCCATCAGCCTATATCTAAAGTTTTGATTTTTTGCCCCAATGTGCATGACTTTACACTTACTGACATTGAAGCGCATCTGCCATTTTGCTGCCCATTCTGCCAGTCTGGAGAGATCCTTCTGGAGCTCCTCACAATCACTTCTGGTCTTTACCACTCGGAAAAGTTTGGTGTCGTCTGCAAACTTAGCCACTTCACTGCTCAACCCTGTCTCCAGGTCATTTATGAAGAGGTTGAAAAGCACCGGTCCCAGGACAGATCCTTGGGGCACACCGCTTTTCACCTCTCTCCATTGTGAAAATTGCCCATTGACACCCACTCTCTGCTTCCTGGCCTCCAACCAGTTCTCAATCCACGAGAGGACCTGTCCTCTAATTCCCTGACTGTGGAGTTTTTTCAGTAGCCTTTGGTGAGGGACCGTGTCAAACGCCTTCTGAAAGTCCAGATATATAATGTCCACGGGTTCTCCCGCATCCACATGCCTGTTGACCTTTTCAAAGAATTCTATAAGGTTTGTGAGGCAAGACTTACCCTTACAGAAGCCATGCTGACTCTCCCTCAGCAAGGCCTGTTCGTCTATGTGTTTTGAGATCCTATCTTTGATGAGGCATTCCACCATCTTACCCGGTATGGATGTTAGGCTGACCGGCCTATAGTTTCCCGGGTCCCCCCTCTTTCCCTTTTTAAAAATAGGCGTGACATTTGCTGTCCTCCAATCTTCTGGTACCGTGGCCGTTTTGAGGGACAAGTTGCATACCTTAGCCAAGAGATCTGCAACTTCATTCTTCAATTCCTTAATAACCCTTGGGTGTATGCCATCAGGGCCCGGTGACTTATTGATCTTTAATTTATCAATGAGGTCTGAAACATCTTCTCTTTTAACCTCTATCTGACTTAACTCCTCGGTCAGGAGGGGCCGTTCGGGCAGCGGTATCTGCCCGAGGTCTTCTGCCGTGAAGACAGATGCAAAGAACTCATTTAATTTCTCTGCCATCTCTAAGTCTCCTTTTATCTCCCCTTTCCCTCCCTCACCATCCAGAGGGCCAACCGCTTCTCTGGCGGGTTTCCTGCTTCTAACATATTTGAAGAAGCTTTTATTATTCCCCTTAATGTTGCTGGCCATGCGTTCCTCATAGTCTCGCTTGGCCTCCCCTATCACCTTCTTACATTTCTTTTGCCACAGTTTATGTTCCTTTTTATTCTCTTCATCAGGGCAAGACTTCCATTTACGGAAGGAAGCTTCCTTGCCCTTCACAGCCTCTCTAACTTGGCTGGTTAGCCATGCGGGCACTCTCCTGGATTTAGTGGAACCCTTCTTTCTTTGCGGTATACACCTCTGCTGGGCCTCTATTACTGTTGTTTTAAGCAGCCTCCATGCACTCTGGAGAGACTGGACTCTTTTTACCCTCCCTTTCAACCTCCTTCTAACCAGCCTCCTCATTTGAGGGAAGTCCGCCCGTCGGAAGTCAAGGGTTTTTGTTAGAGATTTGCCTGGTATTCTTCCCCCAACGTGCACATCAAAACGGATCGCAGCATGATCACTGTTCCCCAATGGCTCAGTAACGTTTATATCTCTAACCAGGTCCTGCGTACCGCACAAAATTAAATCCAGAGTCACCTGTCCTCTGGTGGGCTCCTTGACTAGCTGATCTAAGCCACAGTCATTTAGCACGTCAAGAAATCCGGTTTCCTTATCGTGACCAGAACACAAATTGACCCAGTCAATATGAGGATAATTGAAGTCCCCCATGATTACAACCCTGTCCTTCCTTGTCACCTCCCTGATCTGTTTCCTCATTTCAAGGTCCCCATCAGATTTCTGGTCTGGAGGACGATAGCACGCCCCCAGTATTACATCGCTGCACAAGCCTGGTAATTTAACCCACAGAGATTCTACGGTGGAGTCGGACCCACCTTCAATCTCTACTTTGCTGGATTCTATCCCTTCCTTAACATAAAGGGCCACCCCACCTCCAACATGCCCCTGCCTGTCCCTCCTGTAGAGTTTATAGCCCGGGATTGCGGTATCCCACTGATTCTCCGCATTCCACCAGGTTTCCGTTATGCCCACTATGTCAATATTTTCCCTTGTCACCAGACATTCCAGTTCTCCCACCTTTGCTCGTAGACTTCGGGCATTTGCATAAAAGCATTTATACACGGAATGCCCCAGGATGGGCTGCTTATTTGCTCCTTTGTCCCCGCATCCTCTCATTGTGCCAAACCGTCTATCACATTCCATCACCCTACCTTTCCCAATTTCTTCTCCTACCCTGCCTTTGTCTTGTTGTTCTCTAACCTCCCCATCCTCATCCCATAGGGATGAGGAGTCCCGAACTGGATGCCCCTCGGCTCCTGTCGGCCTTCCCCCAGGGATCAGTTTAAAAGCTGCTCTGCCACCTTTTTAATGTTATGCTCCAGCAGTCTGGTTCCATTCTGGTTCAAATGGAGCCCGTCCCTCTTGTACAGGCCCCGCTTGTCCCAAAACGTTCCCCAGTGCCTAACGAATCTAAACCCCTCCTCCCTACACCACCGTCTCATCCACGCATTGAGACCCCTGATCTCCGCCTGCCTAGCTGGCCCTGCGCGTGGAACAGGTAGCACTTCAGAGAACGCTACCTTTGAGGTCCTGGCTTTCAGCTTCCTGCCTAAAAGCCTAAATTTGGCCTCCAGGACCTCCCAGCTACACTTGCCCATTCTACAGGTCCACACCCCATTCTACAAGGCTGCAAAGGGTTGCCACAAGCTTCCACCAAAGGCCCTCTCCGCTTGCTTGTGGAAAACACAGAGTTTGGGGTGAATGGATAATGCCCCCAGCTCTGAAACTCTATGAGCAGAAGTGACAGTTACCAGGAAAGCAGTCTTCACTGACAGAAGTTTTAAAGGGATTGTGGCAAGAGGCTCAAAGGGAGCACTAGACAAAGCTGTAAGAATCTTGTATAAGTCCCAGGTGTGGACTCTATGAACAGGGGGGGAGTTTATAAGAGCCACCCCCCTTCAGGAACCTTTTGACATGTGGGTTCATCAGCAGGGACAGATGACCCTGTTTTCTTTTGTCTGTCCTAATCCAACACTCAATTTTAGTGGATGTCCCCTGGTTCTGGTGTTATGTGAGAGTGTAAAGAGCATCTTCCTATCCACTCTGTCCATCCCCTGCATAATTCTGTATGTCTCAATCATGTCCCCCCTCAGGTGCCTCTTTTCTCGGCTGAAGAGGCCCAAACGCCGTAGCCTTTCCTCATAAGGAAGGTGCCCCAGCCCAGTCATCATCTTTGTCGCTCTCTTTTGCACCTTCTCCAGTTCTGCTATATCCTTTTTGAGATGTGGTGACCAGAGAGGAGAGGAGAGGCAGCTGCAGGTGAGGAGCAGCCTGTTAACTGGTCTGAGGAGAGAGGAGGCGCTGTCTTAAGGAAAGGTTTATTTGCACTCATGGCTGCCTCCTGCTGCACATGCACCAGCCACTGCTCCTGGGGGGCGATGGGAGGGTGGCGCTCAGGTGACAAGACCACCTGCTCCCCTCCCTGCTTGCTCAGTGCTGGACTTCCAGGGGCCACAGCGAGGCTGCTGAGCAGGGTGCGGCCCGTCGAAAGCCTCCTCGCCTTCTGCAAAAGAGCGAGGGCAGAGTGAGCGTGCAGTGGGGCCTGCCCTGTGGCTGCGGCCAGGCTCTTCTGGCCTTGCTTGCCAGTCCCTTGCGGCCCCCCTGCTCCTGGGGAGGCCGCAGTCATTCTTGCCAGGGACACACATGTGCCTGTAGGGTTTGCTTTAATGTGCGGAACTGGCCTAACTGCCCCGCAGTGCATACCCGCTGCCCTTGGCCAGGACCACCTGGATAGGGAGCAGCAGCTGCAGCAGCTCATCAGGGGGGTGGTGCCGCTTTGTCAGAAGGAAGAGCTTGAACTTTTCCGTCCGTGTTGCCTGGAACTCTGTTGCGGCGTATTCAGGTCCATCTGTTGGCCTCAGGAGGATGAGATACCTGCAGGAGAGGGGAAGGGGGCATCATGCTATGGGGGGGGGCTTGGCCACAACAGTCATGCCGCTGCTGTCGGAGGGGCTGACGGCCCTACTCTCATCTCCAGAGTCTGCTCACCAGCCTCCTTGGAGGCCCAGCCAATACACCTGCCCAGGGCCACTTGTGCCGCGTGGGCACAACCCTGGCCTGCCCCTCGCAGTCCAGTGTTGCAGAAGGGCAGTCGTACCTGTGGTTCCTTGCCTAACAGTCCTCAGCCAAGGAGGTGCTCAAGGGTGGGGTCGGAGGCCAGAGGGAGTGCTGCCTCTGCTTTGCATGCCTGAGACTCCAGGTCTGGCTAGGGTGGGGAATGCCTTTCCTCTGCTGCTGCCCACCTGTGACATCCAGCCCGAGTTCTCCAGACCAAGCCTCTGACACAGGCAGGGGAACCTCCTCCAGAGAGCTGCATTTCTGCCCCCCTATGGAGAGCGTTTGGCCCTGCCCGTCCCCACTGCCCTGCTTTCTGGCTGACCTCAGAGCTCTGGGAGGTCAGAGTTGACCTGGCACAAGCTGCTGGCTGCCCTGACACAGGCTCACAGCGGCAGCATGGGGCTCTTCTGGGGCACCACCCACCTCTCCTTCTCAAGGAGCTTCTTGCTCAAGAGCGCCTCTGCCAGGCCGGCTTCTATACGGTCCAGCTGCTTCCGGATGCTGTCGAACATGTTCACCTCCATCATATCAAAGACCAGGGGCTTTCCATACCTGGGGAGGGGAGGGAGGCCCACTGAGGGGGGAGCAGTGCTGAGCCAGTGCTGCATTGCCCTGCACCTGGCACATCTTTTGCAGAGCAGCCCCCGCAGGCACTGGGAATCCATGCCTGGCACCCAGAGCTGAGCAGGTACCCTCCCCCACCCTGTGGCTCAGTGCAGCACTGCCAGAGAGGCAGCCACTCCCACCATCCCTCCCCATTGAGTGAGTGCCAGTGAGTTGTTGGCAGTGGTGATGGCTGTCCTCTGCCCTAGTTGCCTGCCTCCGGCCCCTACCGAAGGGCCCCCAGCAGCGCCAGGCGGATGGTTTCCACGGCCATGTCATTTGGGTTCACAGTGTTTAAGTAATTGGTGTCACGATAGCGCAGGAAAATGGCTGCTTGGCCAGAGGGGTCAATGACAAGGGGCCAGCTGTGGGGAGAGAGAGAGGAAGGGCTGGAAGGGAAAATCACAGCATCTGCACAGCCTTCTTCCCAGGCCTGCAGGGCTGCCCAAGCAGTGCTGAAGGCTGCCAGGAGTGGGGGGGGGCAGATGGCTGGCCAGGCAAGTGTGGCCCAGACTGTCCCCCCCAATGCCACTCAACTTACCGCCCATCCGCATGGATTTTTCCACCCACATCTTTCAAAAGCACATCGTCCAACTCCTGCACCGAGCACTTCAAGCCCTGAAATGTAGCCTCCGAGCCTGGTGAGCAGAGCACAGGAAGAGAAGGACTGCGCCCCATGGGCCGCAAACTGGTGGGCTTCCTAGAAAGACCCCCAACTCTCTTAAGAGAGTAAGAACAACTCCGCTGGATCAGTCGTCATCCCCACCCCACCCCCACCCCTGCACTTAGAAAAACTGAGTGGTGGCCGAGTGGTGGAGCTCTTTGAGGCCGCCCCCAGTGGACCTGTGGTGGAGCCATGTGCTGTCTCAGTTGGGTGGCCAGGCCAACGCCCAGAGTGACCAGGGGTTCCCTGCCCTGGACTGGAGCCAACACAACGCGTGCACGAAGCAAGCTCAGAAGGGGCCGCCTGGACACCCCTGGCCCCACACCACCTCCACTCCCAAGCCCTCCACACAGGCCACGCGGTCATTTGCCATCAGCAGCTCTGCCGTACTAGGATGGAGCTGGGGTCTGTTGGCCCCTCCTCCCACCCAACCTATCAGTGAGGTAACACATTGGTTCAGAGCCCCCATTTCATGGGCAAGAGAAGACCAGAGACTGCTGGATGTCACCTGCAGCATGGCAGACTCCAAGCGGCAAAAACCCGCGAAACTGCTCACAGTGACCTCACAGACATTGATCCACAATGGAGATCAGCCAGGACAGTGTGCTGCTGCTGGAAACCTGCCTGGGAGGGAGGGAGGAGTGGGACCACAGCAGCGCAGTGGCCTCAAACCAGCCCCTGGGTGCCACAGACCCTCTGGAGTTGCACAAGAGCATTGATGAGGTGGGTTCACTCCAAATCATCTCCAAGTGGAGGCTGCCCCCCCCCCAGTGCAACTAAGGCCATTTCCCTCCCCAAAGCACCTCTGGAACCTGCCTGCAGGGAGACCTGGTCATCAGGTTTGGCCAAGAGACTCTTGAGACCACCCACCCCAGCCAAGCCAAGCCTCTCACCCCAAAATGGAGTGCAGAAGCCTGACTGAGCGGCTTCCAGGGGCTGTGGAGTGTCCCCAGTACACCCACAGGAGAGGCCCTCGTACCACCACCCCTTGCAGGAAGCATTTGGCAGCAGCCCTCAGGGAGCCCTGGGCGAAGCTCCGAACCCTCCGAATGCAACCGCTGGACCCATCTGACCCCTTTCTGCAAGTTCCCCCCCCCCCACATGCGCAGTATGTCTGCTCCCAAAGCGGAGTCTCTGATAGCAAAGATGTGACTGAGCTGCATCTCCAGAGTGTCTGGCCATGGTGGCGTGACCCCCCCCCAACAGATCTCAGAGGGGCAGATGTTCCCCATTGCAGCCCCTGCAGGTGATGGCACAGCCACAGGGGTTGCTGTGGGCAGTTATGCATCCTTGTTGCCATCAGCACCACAGTGTGGGCCCCTCAAGGGCCCACACATGGGAATTTCAGCCGTCTTCCAGACAGATCCATTCTGCAGTCCATTCCCCCCCCCCACCCACTTGTGCTTCATCCCTTTGACTTCCAGGGTTTGAATTATTGGGGGGGGGGGCAAAGACAGCTCCAAACTATTGCTTTCAGAAAGTTGGGGGAGGGCACAGGATTTGGCAAATGTTGGCAGGAATAGTGGGTGGGACTTCAAGAAAGGTTGAGGCTGGGAGCACAGGGGTGTGTGATGTGACTAGAGATGGCGGGGTGGGGGCTGAGGTGAGCCAGCAAAAGGAAAACTGGGGGGCGGTGGCCACAGTCAAGGTGGGGGGGCGGTGCGGACTCTGAGGGGGAGACTGAGAGGCAGTTGTTGGAGAGGAGGGAGGGGTCATGGGATGGGGGAAACAGGGAAGGAGGGATGATTAGATGGCCAAAAAGTCCCGCTCTTGGGAGATGGGAACCAGCAGGAGTGGTAGGATCATGGAGGGGTCAGACAGCATGGCAGGCCCATTCTCAAGGTGAGAGGGGTGGCCGGGAGGTGGAGGAAGAGGCAGCTGGAGCTGTGGCCTTAATGTTGGCTTTATAGTGGGAGGAGGTGGGGAGGGGACAGGCCTTAGGAATGCACCAAGGAACTGCACCAACATTGAGCAGCCAGACCTAGAGGGGGGGAGAGAACTTAGGGTGGCTGCAGCTGTCAAGTTGGGTCTTCTGTTCTCTTTCACTGGCATCTTGTGCACAAGATAGAGTCAGGAGCGAAGGGGAGGGATGGGGAGGAAAAGGCTTGGGGAGGGGGGCACCTGGTCAGAGCTGGGGGGGCTGAACGCGGAAAGGGCAGGAGGGTGCAGAGGTACGGTCAAGAGGGTGTCCTTTCGGAGAAAGCCACTGGGCACAGAGGGTGGTGGGAACGGAGTGAGGTGATGGCGGGCATGTGTGCAGTCCTGAAGGAGAGAAGGTGGTGACCTGAGAGGGAGGCAAGACACCAAGTTCTTGGTCCAGGTAAAGGCCAGGAAGTGGTTGTCTCGGTGAGTGGGAGAACACCACTCCAGTGCAAGGGTCACAGGAAAAGGCCAGAGGACTGGCATGCTGGCCTCCTCAGGGAGCCAGGCATGGGCACTGTTGTCAGAGAGGGAGGGGACGGGGTCAGGCATCAAGACCAGCAGTGAAGGTCACGAGGGAGGAGTGAGTCACAGCATATGTACTGCCAAGGCAGAAAGACAAGGGGCTGGAGGGGTGACCAGGGGCTGGCTTGGCGGCCAGGCAGCCAGAGGAGGGCAGTGCCATGGCCCCTCAGGGAGGGCAAGGAGCCCAGAGGCACGGGGGAGGGGAGTGACATCCCCTGGCCAACCAAAGCTGCTTGGGGAGAGGCACTTGGACGGGGGACAGCAAAGGTGCCTGTGCCCCCCCCACAAGGAGGCTCCTCACTGACCTGCCTGCACTTGCTCCCGCAGCTGGAGCCGGGCCAGGGATAGGTTCTCCTCTGCAGCCTCGGCAGCTGCCCGCAGTTTTTCCACGAGGCCTTCTGCATCAGCAATTGCCTGTCCGGGGAAAGAGTGTTTGTGAAAAAGCCCCCGCTCAGGCTGGGGGGTCACCTCGCTTGACCAGCTCAGCCATGCTCACCACCCCACGCAGTGCAGCCCTGGGCCTAGACTCAGACAGCCAGCAGTCGGGCCACCCCAAAAAGGAAAGATTCCTCTTCCTGCAGCCCGGACTTCTCTCTCAAGCTGGCAGCCGGGCAATTTTGCTCGCATGGCTGGACGTTCCAGGGCCCAAGAGGCACCCTGCCAGTGGTCCTGTGGAGCCCCTGAAAGTCAGCCACCACTGCCTGACAAGTGAATGCCTCATCTGAGCCGTAGGGGGGAGGGAGGGAGGGGAACGTACTAGGATCATAAAATCCTAGTTGAAAGGGAACAAATAGGTCATTGAGTCCAGCCCCTGCCTGCAGCAGAAATCTTCCTAAAGCATCTCCAACAGGTGCTTGTCGAGCCTCTGCCTGAGACTTCCAGGAAGGGAGCGTGAACCACCCTCAGCACCAGGAATTTTCCCCCAATATGCAACTGGAGTCTCTTCTCTTGCAGTCTGCTGGATCGACTGCTGAGTGCCGACAGCTGAAAACATTCAACCTCGGGCCAGGGGGCGCTATTGAGCCACGGTGCACTGGCAGCTGCAGGGGGAGGGGAAAGGCAGCAGACTGCCTCCGAGGTGCCAGCCCAGCACCCAAGACAAGCCAGGACTGCAGCCCTCCAGCGTCCCAGCAGGAGGCCCGCTGCCATCCCCAACAGTCCCAGAATCCTGCTTCTGTCAAGGCGATGGAGAGCGAGGGACGCGCTGGGGCGGTGCTCACATGGAGAGTGAGCTCCGCGTTGTCCATCTGCTTCCGCTGGCACTTGTCGTGCTCCGTTATGCGCCGGTTCAGCTCACAGTAGGCCTGCTGCAGCTGCACGGGGGGAAGGAAGGACGTTTGTGTGGAGAGTTTCACCTCTGGGACATTACGGTAGGAAGTGCAGGAGAAGGATGCCAAGCTCAGGGTGCACCCCAGTCTGCAGTGCCAGCACCCAGCAAGGACGCTGCCGGGAGGAGGGAAGACACTTCTCTCTTGCACACGTGGGGAGGTGCGGGTAGCCAAGCAGTTCCCGAGGGGGAATGACAGCCACCTTGCACCCAAGACAGGTTGTGGGGAGAGGGCAGGAACAAGGAAGAAGTGGGCCGGGGTGGGGGGCGCTCCTTGGCTCCCACCTCCTTGCTGCATCTCTCCTGCTCCTTGGCCAGTTGCTCCACCTCCTCCGTCATCCTGTGGGGAGAATGTCAAGAGGGGTCAGGGGCCACTTTAGGGTTTCCAGGCCCAGGAGCCACGTTTCCCCCAACCTGCAACATGGTGCACAAGGCCCACTTCAACACCTGTGTGCTGCACCAACAAGGAATCCTTGGGCACCCCCAGGACGAACGCCTCACTGCACCAGGGGGCAATCCACAGTTTGCGATGGGAACTGCACAGTGAATGCTGGGAGGAGAGCAGCCCGTGATGGGGCCAAGTGCTGCTTTGAACCCTAGCTCTGCTTTGAGACGTCTCTGTTGAAGAGCTGTTACTCCATTGTTTGCTTTCTCTTCTGCCTGGCGATGCTGGTCCAGTCCTCATCTGTAGTGGCACTGTGGGCAGAGGGTGGCGCAGGCCAAGCTGGCAGAGTGCGTGCAAGTGAGCCACATGGCTCCTGCCTGTCCTGGAGCTGCCCAGGATAAAGCTCTCGGGTTCACGTCTCTGCTGCATGCAACTAGATGGCATCACTAGTGAGTAGTCTTTCCAGGCTGGGGTGGGGGTTCTCTGGAAGCAAGGATGGGCCCCCATCCCAGGTCCAGTGAGAGAAGTGTCATTGCCCAGAACGGGCTGCAGATCACTGACGATGCCTGGGAATGCCAGCCCCGTCTGCCCCCCCTCGCCCGATTGCAGGCTGATCCTGGTAGCAGACCCAGCTCTACTAATCCGTTTCTTCACTTGGTTGGGCAAATACTGGCGTTTTAGGAAGCCCCGAGTCCTGCGGGTGCAGGTCCTTGCTGGAACAAAGGCAGTCGTGCCACAGAGCGCGCCTGCAGATGAGGGAGCCTGCAGGGCGGAAGCAGGTCGGTGCGGCTGGCAGGCAGTGCGCTTCCAAGGCAAGGTGCTGCTTCCACATCCACAGCAGTGCTGTGCCCAGAGTGCTGCTGTCCCTGGAGCAGTTCAGGCTCCAGCTGGGGTGGCTGCTGCCCACACCGTGACCAGATGGCAAAGTCAGCTGCCAGGTGTTGGCCTGAATGTCCCCCTGGAAGCGTTGCTGACCCGGAGTTGCCATGGGTGAGGACACCGCAGGAGTACTGGGGAGCCAAGAGTGAGGTGGAATCACCTGGGACTGCTTGCGGCAGGGGCCGGGGGGAGGACGGCACTCTTGGGGAGACTGTCAATTAATGGCAGCTTCCTGGCGGTGCCCTGCAAAGAGCTGGCAGCACTCAGAGCCTAAGATCCGAGGCCAGAGTCCATGCCTGTGACACTGCCTCCGCCTGGTGCTACGGGATGGGTGTGTTGAGGCCTGGACAGGCGGCCTGGACCAAGGATCCCGGGGGGCGTCAGGGTAGTTTGCACAGCATGCACATCTGCAGGGAAGTCCTTCGACAGGCTGTGCAGTCTCTGCTGGTGGTTGGGGGGGGGGGTCTGTGCAAAGCTGTGTCTCAGTCCCCTGCCCAGCTTGCTGATGGTGACAGCAACTTCTCCTCTGGCATGTGGAGTACCGTGCCAGAACGGCTTACCAACCTCAGAATGCCCTCCAGTTGAGGTGCCATCTTGCCTGAGGACTCAGCCTGGACAGGGCCCTGCAAATCCAGTCTGGGGCCAGGCGGAGGACTACAGCCAGAAACTTTTTTTTGCCACACCAAATCAGCACAGACCATACAGTTAAGAACATCAGAAGAGCCCTGCCGGATCAGGCCCAGGCCCCATCTGGTCCAGCTTCCTGTATCTCAGTGGCCCACCAGATGCCTCGGGGAGCCCACAAGACAACAGGAGACCTGCATCCTGGTGCCCTCCCCTGCATCTGGCATGGCTTCTGTGGTGACTCAGGTTTATTTTGACTGCAGTGTTGACCAGGGACATGCAGTCAGGGCAGGCGGGTGAGGATGAGCTTCACCTGACACAGCAAGTAATAAATAAAAATAAAAAGCAGAGGAACCCAACAGGTTTCATAAAACATACTTTGCCTTTCCCCTCCACCCTTCTAAGCTCCAGCAGTCAGGGACTTAAGCAGCACCCACCCACCCACATCCATAAGGGTATGCAGAGGCAGCCAGCCCAGCTGCTTCAGGGGTAGGCTTCGAACAAGGCTGCCTTCCAGTGAAAAAGGGAAGATGTCGGTGCCAGCAGCAGAGGCAGCAAGCCAAGCTGCTTCAGTGAGTGAGGCTGCGGTGTGGCTGGCTTCCGGGGAAAGAAGGCAGGGGTGGCATCAGGAAGCGGTGCCTCCGCTCTGTGTACAGAAGACTAAAGCAACTGCTGCTGTGCCTGCATGAACCCTGCTCAGTCAAAGCCGCAGGAGAGGCATGCCTCATGGTTGCTGTCCTGCTGCAAGCCGTAAGACACCCAGCTCCTATTCACTGAGTTCAAAGGCAGGGAAGGCAGTTCAGAGAAAGGGCGACAGGTGATCCTCAGGAGAGGGCTCAGATTGGCTGAAAGGGGCAAGTTATGCTGCATTTGGATGGCTGATCTCTTGGCAACAACATTGAGATGTTGACATGCTGCTGGCTGCTTCTTGTTGGTGGACAACTCCGAAGACTGAAGGAGAATTTCAAGAACGGAGGTAAGATCTGTTGAGCATGTGCAGAGTGCCGGGGAGAGAGACAGCATTTAAAGGTGCTGATCTGCACTGGGCATTGACTGGCAGAGAGAATCTGTGCATATATGTAGTTGTAGGCATTGTGACTTGGCACAGAGAGAGTCTGATCTGAGGTGGCTCCAGAGGGAGGGTGGAGTGTGTGTTTCAAGAGGAGAAATGTGTAGACATTTGAGCATCTGCAGAGTGCAGACGGGGGGGGGGCAGAGGAAGAACCCTTAAAACTGGGCATTGATTGTACTGGGCATTGATTAGCAGAGAATCTGCACACATCTGCGGTTGTGGATGTTACTTGGCACAGAGAGACAGACTTTGGGTGGTTCCAGAGTCTTTTACTTGGTGGAGCAGAGCCTCTTCACCCAGCTTGGTGTTTTTTGCAGTGGCTGTTGCTGGGGTGTGTTTTCCTTCTCCTTTATATTCATCTTGGTGGTTTTTTTTGTGGGTGGACTCTGTTTTGCATCTTTTTAAATATTGAGAGTTATTGAAATATTGTCACACCGATCCTTAAAAAGGGAAGGGGAGGAGACCTGGGAAACTATAGGCCGGTCAGCCTAACGTCTGTTCCAGGTAAGATGGTGGAATGCCTCATCAAAGATAGGATCTCAAAACACATAGATGAACAGGCCTTGCTGAGGGAGAGTCAGCATGGCTTCTGTAAGGATAAGTCTTGCCTCACGAACCTTTTAGAATTCTTTGAAAAGGTCAACAGGCATGTGGATGCGGGAGAACCCGTGGACATTATATATCTGGACTTTCAGAAGGCGTTTGACACGGTCCCTCACCAAAGGCTACTGAAAAAACTCCACAGTCAGGGAATTAGAGGACAGGTCCTCTCGTGGATTGAGAACTGGTTGGAGGCCAGGAAACAGAGAGTGGATGTCAATGGGCAATTTTCACAATGGAGAGAGGTGAAAAGCGGTGTACCCGAAGCATCTGTCCTGGGACCGGTGCTCTTCAACCTCTTCATAAATGACCTGGAGACAGGGTTGAGCCTTAGGTGGCTAAGTTTGCAGGCAACACCAAACTTTTCCAAGTGGTGAAGACCAGAAGTGATTGTGAGAAGCCCCAGAAGGATCTTTTCAAACTGGGAGAATGGGCAGCAAAATGTAAGTAAGTGTAAAGTAATGCACTTTGGGGCAAAGAATCAAAACTTTACATATAGGCTAATGCAGTGTTTCTCAAACTACGGGTCGGGACCCACTAGATGAGTCACAAGTCAATTTCAGGTGGGCTTCCATTCATTTCAATCTTTTATTTTTAAAATATTAGACTTGATGCTACCATGATGTGTGACTGCATTTGGGGAAATGTTACAGACCTGTACTTGCTAATTGGGTAAGAGGCACTTTTTCAAGTGGGTGCTCCTCTTTTATTTAGCAGGGGGAGAGTAACTGGCCCTCATCACCCCAGCAGTGTCTTTTCTCATGGCCGTCTGCTGGTGTTCTTTTGCATCTTTTTAGATTGTGAGCCCTTTTGGGACAGGGAGCCATTAATTATTTGATTTTTCTCTGTAAACCGCTTTGTGAATTTTTGTTGAAAAGCGGTATATAAATACTGTTAATAATAATAATAATAATAATAATAATAATAATAATAATAATAATAATAATAATAATATTATAATAATTATTATATTATATAGTGCAGCTGTCACTACCCACTCTGCCAAAGATCTCCAGCAGCTCATGGATCGTTTTAGCAAGGCCTGCCAAGATTTTGGACTGACAATCAGCCTGAAGAAAACACAGGTCATGGTTCAGGATGTGGACTCACCTCCCTGCATTACAATCTCTGAGCATGAACTGGAGGTTGTCCATGACTTTGTGTACCTTGGCTCAACGATCTCCGACACTCATTCTCTCGATACCGAGCTAAACAAGCGCATCGGTAAAGCAGCTACCACGTTTTCCAGACTCACAAAGAGAGTCTGGTCCAACAAGAAGCTGACGGAACATACCAAGATCCAGGTCTACAGAGCTTGCGTCCTGAGTACACTTCTGTACTGCAGCGAGTCATGGACTCTTCGCTCACAACAGGAGAGGAAACTGAGCGCTTTCCACATGCGCTGCCTCCGATGCATCCTCAGCATCACCTGGCAGGACAAAGTTCCAAACAACACAGTCCTGGAACGTGCTGGAATCCCTAGCATGTATTCACTGCTGAAACAGAGATGCCTGCGTTGGCTTGGTCATGTCGTGAGAATGGATGATGGCCGGATCCCAAAGGATCTCCTCTATGGAGAACTCGTGCAAGGAAAGCGCCCTACAGGTAGACCACAGCTGTGATACAAGGACATCTGCAAGAGGGATCTGAAGGCCTTAGGGATGGACCTCAACAAGTGGGAAACCCTGGCCTCTGAGCGGCCCGCTTGGAGGCAGGCTGTGCAGCATGGCCTTTCCCAGTTTGAAGAGACACTTTGCCAACAGTCTGAGGCTAAGAGGCAAAGAAGGAAGGCCCATAGCCAGGGAGACAGACCAGGGACAGACTGCACTTGCTCCCGGTGTGGAAGGGATTGTCACTCCCGGATTGGCCTTTTCAGCCACACTAGACGCTGTGCCAGAACCACCTTTCAGAGCGCGATACCATAGTCTTTCGAGACTGAAGGTTGCCAATATAATAATAATAATACTTTCAACAAGCTACTATATATATTCTTTTAACAATGATCGTCAATGGGACTTACTCCTGGGTAAGTGTGGGTAGGATTGCAGCCTAGGATTGTTAAAACTTTTCCTGCTTGATGACGTCACTTCTGGTCATGACATAACTTCCAGTGGTCCTGACAGATTCTCATTCTAAACAGCGGGTCCTGGTGCTAAATGTGTGAGAACCACTGGGATAATGGGTTCTGAACTGTCTGAGAAATGAGGAAGATGATCTTGGGGTGCTTGTGGACAGCTCGATGAAAGTGTCAACCCAATGTGCAGCAGTGGTGAAGAAGGCTAATTCCATGCTTGGGATCATTAGAAAAGGTATTGAGAATAAGATGGCTAATATTATAATGTCATTGTACACATCAATGGTAAAGCCACACCTGGAGTACTGCGTCCAGTTCTGGTCACCACAAATCAAAAAGGATATAGTGGAAATGAAGAAGTACAGAAGAGAGCAACCAAAATGATGACCGGGCTGGGGCACCTTCCCTATGAGGAAAGACTACAGCATTTGGGACTCCTCAGTCTAGAAAAGAGGCACCAGAGGGGGGGCCATGACTGAGAGACACAAAATTATGCAGGGAATGGATAGAGTGGATAGAAGGACACTCTTTTCCTTCTCACATAACACCAGAACTAGGGTACATCCACTAAAATTGAGGGGCGGGCTAGGACAGACAAAAGAAAATATTCCTTTGCATAGCAAGTATTTAGTCTGTGGAACTTCTTGTCACAGGAAGTAGTGATGGCATCTCACCTAGATGCCTTGGAGAGGGGATTTTCTGGAGGAAAACTCCATCACAGGTTACAAGTCATGATCGGTATGTGCAAGCTCCTGATTTTAGAAGCGACTACCTCGGAATGCCAGATGCTGGGGAGGGCACCAGGATGCAGTTGTGCCTTGCTGTCTTTTGTGCTTCCTGAGGCACCTGGTGGGCCACTGTGAGATACAGGAAGCTGGACTAGGTGGGTTTTCGGACTGATCTGGTCGGGTTCTCATGTCCTTTGCCTGCTGGGATGGCACGGGTGGGGGCAACAGCAGGAGGCGGTGGTGGCAGCAGCAACTAGGTTGCTGGCAGGGGCCTGTAACACCCCCAGTGTTGCCTGGGGCAGGCTGTGCCATCACCAGCACAGTGCCAGGCCCCCATCTTTGCTGGCCACCTCCTCCTGGTGCAGGTGAACAGCTGAGCCACCGTGTGATGGAGCCCCACCCCTTTCTAGACTATTTTTGGGTTCAGGCCATTTCCTCCAGGTGTGCCACTGCGGAGACATGCTGACCCTCCACTGAGCAAAGAGGGCAAGGGCCCCTCTCTTTCTGCCCAAGTAGGTACTTCAAAACCACCCACTCTCCCAACACGTCCTCCTTGAATTGTGCAGGGAAAGAGGAAAGTGGCCACAATCCACCAGCTACTCCCGTCCATCCAGACCAGTCACAGAACAGCTGCCAAGCTCAGGAGCTGCATATCCTGCAGGAGTCCGGCGCCTACCTGGTTCCATCAGTGTTTGTGTATGTATTGGGGGGGGAGGCACACCTTTCTCACTGGGCCACCCCTGCAGTGGCTCCAGGAGACAGCCCTGTCTACAAAGCATGTGGGGTCACCTTGGTGGCCTCTGAAAATTTTGATATATCGCGAGCCAGGCGGTGGGGCTGGTAGGACAACTGCAAGCTATGGGCAATGCAAGACCTGCAGGGAGCCTGTTCAATGCCCTCACGGCCCAGGCTGAGCAGGAGGGAGAACTCACTGGCGTGTCTCTGCTTCTTTCCGCTTCTCTTCCAGCCGGAGCCTCCGCTGCTGCTCCGCCTCCATCTTCTGAAGCATGGAATCTGTCAGGGTGAGGTCCCAGGACTGCAGGATGGCTACCAAACTGTCCAAAGAGGCAACCTTGGGGGAGGCACAGAGCTCTTTAGCGACATCTCCAAACACCCGGTGCTGGGGGCAGGTCCACCACTGGAGGGCTTCCAACTGCCCACCACGAGAGACACAGGTCCCTGGTCTGATTCAGCAGGGCTCTTCTGATGGTCCCTTGGCTCGACATACGGTCATGCTGTGATCCACACCAACAGCTCTGACTCTGGCAAGGACGGGGCTGCCGCTGGAGGGAGGCTAAACGCCTTCCCTGACAGGTTGGCTAAACGGCAGGGGATTGAGCTGCTGGGGACCTGCCGACTCCTTCCCATACCTTGGATCCCCCTAGATTGGCCCTGCACCTGTTAGAGGAGACCTGGCTGGAGGGACAAGGGCCACTTCCCTCTCTGAGCTCTGCCACGGACAAACCAGACTCTTCTGCGGCCAGCTGACCAACAGGCCTAGCACAGCCCTCCCCCCCCCACATATGGCCTTGCAGCCGGCACCAAAGCTGAGCGGTGGAGAGGGCCTGACCCTGGACTGCCCCCAGCATACTTGTTCAGGGGTGTTGCCATCGTCCGCGTAGAGGCGAGGGTCTGCCCCATGCTGCAACAGCAGCTCCACGGCTGCCAGGTGGCCACCAAACGCAGCACGATAGAGAGGGGTCCGGTTAAAAGCACCCTGCAAAAGAATAGACACCAGACAAAGGAATCTCCTCAGACTCCCCTCAAAGCCCAGCTGGTCTCTCCCTCCCTGGGAGGTGCAGAAAAGCCAATTGGCTGGGTGAGATCCCATTTTAAAACACTCTGCCATTGCCTTGGGGAAAAAGACTTTTTCGGCACATGAACACGTAAGCTGAGGTAGAGAGAACAATAAGCAGGGAAAACACAGTGGGCACAACAGAAACCTGGTGGACTGCAGAGAACCAGTGAGATGCTGCAATCCTAGGCTATAAGCTCTACAGGAGGGAAAGGGAGGGGCGTGTGGGTGGGGTGGCCATCTATGCCAAAGAAGGGAATAGAAGCCAGCAGAGGGTCCGACTCCACCCTAGAATCACTGTGAGTTAAATTATCAGGCTGAAGGCACGATGTAATACTGGGATGTACTATCCAGACCAGAAACTGGAAGGGGACCTTGAAATGAGGAAACAGATCAGGGAGGTGATAAGGAAGGACAGGATTGTAATCATGGGGGACTTCAATCATCTTCATATCGACTGGGTCAATTTGTGTTCTGGTCACGAAAGAGAGACTGGATTTCTTGACCTGCTAAATGACTGTGCCTTAGAGCAGCTAGTTGTGGTGCCCACCAGAGGACAGGGGACTCTGGATTTAATATTGTGTGGCATTCAGGACCAGGACCACTGCGGAACAGTGACCAGGCTGAGATCCGTTTCAACTTGCATGTTGGGGGGAAAAGTCCCAAACAAATTTGACACAAAAGCCCTTGACTTCCGAAGGGCGGACTTCCCTCAAATGAGGAAACTAATTAGAAATAAGTTGAAAGAGAAGATAAAGAAGGTCCAATCTCTCCAGACTGCTGTTTAAAATGACAGTAGAGGCCCAGTGGATGTGCACAAAAAAAGGAGGGTCCAAGAGTGTTCCAGCCAATGGTGTAGCTAGGGGATTTGACATCTGGGTTCCACAAATTTTTGACAACCCCCCATATGGCAAAATTATTTAATTAATTTATATTTTTCATATTTTTATATCCCTCTAAGGGCACATGGTTCCTCCCCTTTTGACTTCACAACAACCCTGTGAAGTAGGTGAGACAGAGAAATACAGGTGGAGCCTCCACATTCATGGACTAGCTATCCACAGATCTGGTTGTACGTGGGTCTCCCAGACCCATGCTGAGCCAGATTAGATCCAACCTGGAGACAACAGTAGCTGTGCTCCTGTCGCCTTAGAAGGTCATTTCTGGTTTTGCGTAAGAAGCCCCAGATCTCCAAAGGTCTTATAAGGCCTTAAAATGTCACTTCTGATTTCCTCGCAAAACTGCAAGTGACCTTCTAAGGCCTTGCAGAGCTCCAGTTGCCTTTGGAAGCCTTAAACTGCAAATTTTTCTGCTATTTTTTATTATCTGCGGGGGGGGGGGGTGTGAGTCCAGGAAAGAATCCCAAGACACCACTTGTAACGGAACTGGAAACAGTGCAGAAGGGAGTGACCAAAATGCAAATCCAAAGACTGCAATTTTTTTCTGCTATTTTTTAGTATCTGTGTGTGTGGGGGGGGGGGGGGTGAGTCCAGAAAAGGATCCCTGGAGGATGCCAAGACACCTTCTGTAATGGAACTAGAAACAGTGCAGTAGGGAGTGACCAAAATGATTAATGGGCTGTAGCACCTCTCTTATGAAAAAAGGTCGCAGCGGCTGGGGCTCTTCAATCTAGAGCAGGGGTGTCAAACGTAAGGCCCAGGGGCAGGATGCGGCCCTCAGAAGCTTTTTATCAGGCCCTCGGGCTCTCAGCTGCTGAGCAGTGCTGAGGTGATGCTGCTGAAAGGGTGGCCTGCATGATAATTGGGCTCTCCCGTATCTCGAAATATGATCAAGATTTCTGTATTTTCTCTCCTGTCATTAGCAGCTAATGAGTTCCTATGTGAGAATAGTGCTTATTTCTGGTTTTGACCTGTTTAATGACATCACTTCCTGTATAATGACGTTACCTCCAGCCCTCAGCAGGCATCTTGAATGTTATTCGGCCCTCTATAAAATGAACTTGACACCCCTGGTCTAGAGAAAAGGTGCCCGAGAGGGGACGTTTGAGACATCTAAAATAATGCAGGGAATGGATAGAGGGATGTTCTTTTCCCTCTCACACAACACCAGAACCAAGGGAGAGCCACTAAAATTGAGTGTCAGGAGAGTGAGGACAGACAAAAGAAAACATTTCTTGACCCAGTGTGTAATTAGTCTGGAACTCCTTGCCACAGGATGTGGTGATGGCACCTGGCCTAGATGCCTTTAAAAGGGAATTGGACTGTTTCCTGGAGGAAAACTCCATCACATGTTACAAGCCATGATGGGTGTGTAGCCTGAGATTAGCTGGTTGCTCATCATGACAGCCAGGCAGGAATTATTTTTCTGTCATCCAAATTGGCCTTGGATGGCAGTTTTCTCACCTCTCCCAGATTGGCAAGGGCGGGAGGGTGTGTTCAGTAGGTTTCATGCTTTCAGAATTGGCCACTTGTGTTTAATAAAGTGACCCAAGTGCAGTCTGATGTCTTCCTTGGGGTGGCCAGATGCAAGGGAGTGGCACCCAGATGCAAGTATCTTTTGTGCTCTGAGGCATCTGGTGGGCCACTGTGGGGAGATATAGGAAGCTGGCTTAGATGGGTCCCGGGTCTGATCCAGCAGGGCTCTTCTGATGTCATTGGGTGGGAGGAAAAATGGTTTTATTTTTTCATGGATTTTGTGTTTTCCAAAATTACAGAAAGCAGTGTTAGGGGTTTTTATCCAAAACTTTAATAGCTTTAAAAGTTTACTAGGTAGATGGTCTAGTGTCAGCAGAGGAAGCCCCCTCCTCCCATTAATTAATAAATATAAACCATATAACAGTTGTAATGGAAGATCAGAAGATCACTAGGCAGAAGATGTGGTGTTGACAGCGATTCAGTGTTTTGACCTCTGGTTGGCAGCTCTGGGAAGGGCAGGGTTGGCTCCACAGCTGTAATCAATCAAAGCCAAAGGACACTAACCCTAACCCTAACCCTAAGGCGCCTGAGCTTCATTTGACTTTGAAGGTACTTTGCATGGACTAACTAGGTAGCTCACAGCTGAGCTGCATTTTGGATAATGGGACATAAAAGGATAAAAGGCAGCGTCGGAAGGAGCAAGAACTCACACACAGGAAGGGGCTGCCAGGACTCTGACACACACACAGAGGAGGGACTCTGCTGTGTTGGATACATCCAAGAAAGAGGACATGGAGATGCTGCTGGATTGAACTGGGAAGACTGGACTGTGCTTGGAAGCTGCTGTGGACTTGGACTAGATGCTTCAGACCTTTACCCACTAAATTAAGTGGGGTTTGGGGGAAGGAAAAGCCTCTTCTCAAGAGGAATTGCAGGGGAATGTTTGTGTAGCAATAAATGTGGTTAATTGCTCTCAACTGATGAGGGTGTTCTGTAATTCCTTTGCATGCAGCAGCTGCTGTTTCTGGAGAAAGGGAGGTGTTAATTAGCCAAAAAGTGGGCATCAGAAGGGAGATGGAATATTTTGGACAGGACAAGTTTTATTTTTTCACAGAATTGGGGGTGTCTTTTCCCCCCAAACTAATGGTTGGCTGGCAACCTTCAGTCTCAAAAGACTATGGTATAAGCCTACAGCACCTGGTGTTCCCAGCGGTCTCCCATCAGCCTGACCCTGCTTAGCTTCAGTGTCCCTGAACTGAGGCACTGGCTCTTACAGGGTGGTGGCAGTACTACCGAACAGGGATCTTTGAGGGCTCTAGGGTTCAGAACCAACAACTCTGAGCACCCAAAACCCTGGGAGTGAGCTCAAGCGTACGACATGGTGGCCTAGCGCTGGGATCCGACTGAACTTTGTTCCCAAAAGTGGTTACACTTAAGGCAGAGGCAAAACCTCTACAAAGATTTCAGTGGTTTGTTATTTTGGTAGTAAGGGCTGTTCTGCCTCAGCAACGTTAAGCAGAACTAGCATAGGGTAGAAGACAGCAAAATGATGTTCAGAGATCAGTTGTATGTATGAAGAGGTGGAAGGGACTGTGGGACCGATGCCAGTCAACATACTGGAGTCCCAATCCCCAAGCCTGTTGGAAGGGGTTTACAGACCTAAGTCTGCACCACCGATGAGCATGGAGAATGAGAGGCACCCGAGAGCACACTCAGGGATGCACCAAGCTCAACTGCTGGAGGAAGAGCACCAAAGCTTCCCAACACGTGAGTCATGGACATCTGCAGGGTAACATGAGAAGTGCAGAACATGGTGTGATCTGTTTATTACATTATCACCATTTTCTCCCACCTCTACCGATAAAGCACCACAGGTCACCTGCAGACAAACATATCTACAGCCTCCCTTTCCATTCAACACAGGGATGGAGGGCTTGTCCTTTGGGGAGGGTCGTTTGGGCAGTTGACCCTAGCCTGAAGATCAACTGCCTGACCTTCTGGCAGCAGGAAGGCAGCAAGGGGTTAAGTCCTCTTCCTGCAGAGTCACACTCTACATAAGTCTGTAAGGGCAGGGAAGGGAAGGGTGCACTGCAGCTGCATCATCACTGGAAAGAACTGGGCCCAGTGACGTACGAAATTATATACGAGATAAAGGTGGATAAAAGGAAGTTCTTTTCCCAGAACACAACGCCAGAAGCAGCGCACATCCACTAAAACTGACTGACAGGAGAGTCAAGAAAAAAGGATATATTTCTGTACCTAGTGCAGAATTAATCTGTGGAACTTCTTACCACAAGATGTAGTGCTGGCACCTAGCCTAGATACTGCCAGAAGTGAATTGGACAGATTTATGGTGGGAAAATCTATTACAAACCACAATGGGTATATACCACCTTTTAGAATTCTAGAGGTTGCCTATGTTTGAATGCCAAATTCAGTGTGGCACCAGTATAACAGTAGCTGGTTGTCTTATGATGCACCTAGTGAGTCACCGTTGAGATACAGAAGCGGGGCTAGATGGGCCCCCTTTGGACAGATCCAGCAGGGCTCTTCTTAAAGACCCACTCATTTTGGCAATGACACTGGAGCAGAGAATGCTGGAGGGTTAGAGTCCGAAGACCTCCATGCTTAGCAGATGGTTTGAGGGTAGTCAAAAACTCAACTCTTGTGTCCAAGGCTGGACTTAGCCGATGTAGGGAGTGGCCCGCCTAGTGATTATGGGGCTGGTTATGGGCCGAGGGGGGGACGGGACTGGAAAGGCCTCAGCAGGGCAGAGCATGGACCACTGCCCAGTTGACCAAAGCAAAGCAAGTACCTGCAGGAACCTTCCTGTCCCGTGAAGGAGGCAGAGTAGGACCCAGAGGGCAACCAGGCAGGGAAGGTGGAAACAGGAAGGGTGAAGGGACCAGCTAAGGCTAGGAGAACAGAAGGACTCGGCCAAAGATGAGAAGAGGCTGACTGGAAGACTCCAGAGTTGGAAGCTAGAGAAGCTGACCCCCTCCCCTTTCGCCTTTACTCAGGCCTGGTGACAGCCCAGAAGAGACAGGCCGGTGGGCATGGCCCTGTGGAAGCCCTATACAGGCTTCTGACCCTATATCGGCAGGGACTCCAGTAGTAGGGACTCCAGGGTCGGACAAGAGCCCAAAGCCTCCCCCTCCTCCTCAGGGCTCCTGAATGCCTGCTCAGGCAATGAGAGGGGGAGGAGGAAGAAGCCTCCCCATCTCTTGGAGGGAGAGAGTGCGAACACAAGAAGCTGCTGTAATATATACACACAACACACACAGTGACAAAGCCACCGACAGCCCCTGTCCTGCACACCTGCCACCTCTCACCCGGCTATTTGGGTTGGCTCCATTTTCCACCAGCATCTGGATGGCTGCTGGGTGGCCCCCTCCAGAAGCCTCGGAGAGGGGAGTGTTGCCATTGGCATCGGTGCACTCCACCATGTTGAGGCGATGCCGGAGGCGGGTGGCCTTCCCCTGCTCATCTGTCCCCACGCCATTCCTGGTGTCCAGATCTGCCACCTGGAGAAACAAGGGTCCAGCGTCAGGAGGGGCTGCCTGGTCCTCCCAGGCTGGCAGGCTGGGGTGGGAGGAGGTGCTCTGCTGGAAAGGCTGTCTGAACTGCCACCTGCTGGGGCAGAAGCACTCTGCGGCCTGGGAAGCAGAGCTGCCCAGTGCCACCGCCCCCACGCCCTCATCCCCTGCACTGCAGCCCAACCTGAGACAAGGCTGAGGGAACCGAACAGACCCCTCCGGTGATCTTCCATCACCTCCTCCAGCATGGGGCCCTGGCACTAACTCGATGGGGTGGGGGGAAGACGCAGACAAGAGGAAAGAGAAGTTCAACTTTGCTCGTTAGCAGCTGAGCCCCGAGGAGCTCATCCAAAAGCCTGGCTTCTCCAGAACGAAGCAGAGCCCAGCTGGGGGCAAGGTGCCCCTCCAAAGGAAGAGGCAAGGCGCTGGTTGGCCCTGCCTCCTACGTCGCGAGAGGGGAAATGCCCAGGGAGGATCAGGAATCCTGCTGCTCCTTCCTTACCAGACAACATGTGGTCTAAGAGCCAGGCCTTCCGTACCCACGACCACTGGGATCAGTCAGGGAAAGAAAGGGGCATTCTGCCAGCGGGCAAGTTCTGAGCTACTCAAGGTGGCAAAGAAGTCACAGGCTTGCAGATCTCTCAGCCTTCTCAAGAATCCTACTGTTGTGATGGGGGGGGGCAGGCAAGACTGTACTGGTCTCCTCTAAGATTATTTTCCAATCCTTCAGCCTTGTTTTCACCATCAGAGAAAGAACACACAACCCTGCCCATGAGGAGCTGGGCCAGTTGCCAGACCAACGCAGCTGGGAAGCTGCCACTCCTGAGTCGCTTTCAGACCTGCCCGCCCAGCCCAGCCTGAGGCGCTGGTGGCCTTCCATGCCCTGCCTTGTTCCCACTCTTCCCACTCTCAGTTTCCCTATGAAGGAAGCTACACCTGGAGGCAACTCCAGATTTCCCCTTTGTTCGTACTGCAGAGAGGAGAGCCTCTGTTCTGTGCTACTATGATGGCAAATCTGACTTCAAAAAAAAGGCACCTGGAGGCTTCCTGTCAGAACACCCATTCTGATTCGTCGAGAGGTCTTCCTGAGCCTCTCTGCAGAGGGCACTTTTCCCCTTCCCTGCCAACGCACTAACTGTCTTTGGTTAAACTCCAGGATCCGTACCAGAGATGATATGGCAACCACTGGAACTGGCTGAGTGGAAATTGGGACCTCAGTCCCCCAGTGCTCTTCCAGCACTCCAGCTGCTAAGCACACTGCCTGCAGGAAAACTCGAGTGCTTACTGATTTGGAAGAGGAAGGCATGTAATTTGCAACTTTTTCTGCCAAACAGTCCTCTTGCCACCTGGAAGCGGCTCTCGGTGCTCAGGAGCTGGGTTCCTGAGTAGGGTCCCACGGAGGGCACGGCTGGGTCTGGTCAAAGTCAAGCCAAACTCCAGCAGGGGTGGGATGGTCCCCGCTGCCCATGGCTACAGTGATACGTGATTCTGGGCTCTGTCAGGGACAGGCCTGGTGCTGCCCTCTCCTCGAAGCATGCCTCCGGCTCCCTGCTCAAACGAGGCACCCGGAAGCCCTGCAAGGAGTGTCCAGTCCCTGCCTGCCCACCTCCTTCAGAACCGCCATCATCTCTTCGACGTCTCCCTCAAAGGCAGCCTCCAACATCCGCTTCCTCCTCTGCTGCTCCTCTCGCCGCCGCTTCTTCTCTTCCTCCTCCTTCTGGCGCTCCCGCTCAGCCTCCTGCTGCTCCCTCCTCACTAGTGCAACGAAGGCCTGCAAGAGAAGCAGTCAGCAAAGACACCCCCAAAGGGAGCCCCAGTGGAACCAGAGGCTATGGCAGATGGCAGAGAAGCACCAAAGGGCAGGCAATGGAGGGGTCGGTGCAGAGGGTGGAAGGCAGCCAGAGTCATGAGCCAAGAACTCCCTGCAGCAGCACTTTCATTGCCAGTTGCAAGGGCAGAGCAGGACCTGCTCAGCCACTCCCAGATTGTCCCCAGTGCCTTCCGAACCACTGCAGAGCTGCCATGGGCAGAAACCACCAGGCGATAGACCATGGTGATGCTTGCTGCCGCCGCCACTGCCTCCATTGCACATCACAAGAGTCCTGCTGGATCCAGCCAAGGGCCCATCTAGTCCAGCCTCCTGAATCTAAACCAGACGCCTCTGGAAGCACTCAAGAGAGTAAGATTCCAGTATCCTGCTACCACTACCACTACCATGTGGAATTCAGCGACAGGCTGCCTCTAAAACCCAGAGAATGCACACAGTCACTGCAACATTGCCTGTGATTGACTTTTCCTCTATAAATCTGCCCAATCCCCTTTTAAAAGCACTTAGGTCAGGTGCCACCACAACATCTTGCGGCAATGAGTTCCACAAACTAATTACATGCTGAACAAAGAAATAGTTCTCTTGCCAGTCAATTTTAGTGGCTGGTATTGTGTAAGACTCAGGGCCCAATCCCATAGAACTTTCCAACACCGATGCAGCCACACTGCAGCCTCTGTGACTACCCCCCCCACAGGATGCAGCACATGACCCATAGGTACAGCTATATCAGCACTGGAAAGTTGGATAGAATTGGGCCCTCAATCACGTCCCCCTCAGGCTTCTTTCAATCAAAAGAGCCCCAAACCCTTACAGCCTTTTTGTGTAAGGAAGTTGCCCCAGCCCACTTTCTCTGTTCTGCACTTGTGGCAACCAGAACAGTGGCATAACAATGGCCGTTTCATTCTCAAATCCTTTTTTAAAGATCCCAAGCAAGGAATTGGCCTTCTTCACAGCCGCCACACACTGGGTCGACCCTTTTATCAAGTTGTTCCCAAGATTCACTCCTGATCTGTCACAGGCAGCTCAGAACCCATTAGCCTATATATTAAGTTGGGGCTTTTTGCCCTGGTGCGCATCACTTCACACTTACAGACACTGAAACGCACCTGCCATTTTGCTGCCTGTTCCCCCAGTTTGAAGAGATCCTTTTGGAGCTTTTCACAATCCCTTTTGAACTTCACCACCCAGAAAAGACTGGTTTGGTCCACAAACTTGGCCACTTCACTGCTTAACCTGTCTCCAGGTCATTTACAGAACAGGTTGGAAAGCACCAGTTCCAGGACAGATCCCTGGGGCACTCTGCTTCTCAGCTCTCTCCATTGTGAAAATTACCGACACCCACCTTCAGGTTTCCTGTTTTTCAATATATTTTAGTCAGAAAATCAGCAATTTGACACTTGAGTTCCTTAAGAACTCCCAAATGGATGCTGCCTGGGCCTGGTGACTTTTTAATCTTTGCAAGCAAGCTCCGAAGTGTCCTCTCTGAACCATCCAGACCATTTTTCCCCTTCTCACCCTGTAGGAGCACCTAACCTCCTTCCGAAGCCCAACAGCTCCTTACCTCTCTCTGGAGGCGCTCCATTAACTCCTTGTACTCCTGCTGCTCCTTCAACCGCCTGGCTCTCTCGCGACACGCCAAGATGTGGCGGAAGGCGGACTGCAGAGTGATGGCAGCCTTCACTTCACGACTCAGCTCTGAGAGCAGAAACGAGAGCCCCCGTCATCCACCCTGCCATTACTCCCTCCCCCTTTCTCTGCTGTGTCTGTTTCTACATTGTGAGCTCCTTGAGGCAGGGCTCTGCCTTCTCATCAGCAATAAAGTGCTACAAGGATGATGTTTTAAAAACAGCCCACAATGCTCATCTAGCCCTGGTCTGATTGGGTGGCAGTGAAGGGCAGAAACGCTCTTCACCAAAGTGATGTTTTTAATACCTTATGAAGCTTTGGGAGGTCAGGGGAAACCATGGAGTGCTCAGCCTTTGCTGGGCTCAGGCTCCCTCTGAAGGCAAAGTTCTGTCTCCCTCTGGTGGCCATGCTGGGCCACACACTGGCCGGCTGGCCACTTCCTGTAGCCTGAACCAGACTGTTCTCCCAGATAACAAGCCCAGGCTCAAAGACCTGCACTGCCACCCATCCAGGCCTCATTCTCCTCCCTCTTCCCATGCTGTTAGAACTCTCCCCGGGTCCACATCTGCCCCCCTCCCGCTTTCACCATCAGGGCCCAATCCTATCCAGCACCAGTACAACCGCAATGCAGCCCTGAGATAAGGGAACAAGTGTTCCCATACCTTGAGAAGACCTCTGTGATTGCCTCCCCACCACAGGATGCAGTGCACATCCCACTGGCTCGGCTGCATTGGCACTGGAAACTTGGATAGGATTGTGCCCTCAGTCTCCGTTCCAAGGAACTTACACCTGTCTCCCCCCGTCTCTGATACGAGTCTTCCAGCGGGTTACCTGTAGGGGAGCTGCTAGTGGACCCCTCTTGAAGCTTGAAGCCATCACGTGATTTGGCTCCTTCTTTTCCATCAGTTTGGTGATCTGAAAGAGGGAGAAGGAAAAGGCTATCAGTGCAAGCGCCAAGGACGCAAACCAGGCTGTCACTGCATGCCTGATGCTCCCAGGTCTGGTTCCGACCTGGAAGAGAGTTTCAAGGGGCGGCAGGGCCTTGCACCGGGTCAGTGAAAGGGGAAGGCTCCTGATGACGCGCGTGGTCCCCCGACTCACGCAGCGGCTGGCAGGAAAGAGAAGCGGTGGCGCCCTCTGCCCAGACAGCCACTCAGGCCCCCCAAAGCACCTCGCAGCCCGCCCCGCACCAAGGCCGCCAGTGCCCAGCACGCCACCGCGAAGCAGCCTTCCGCCTCCCCTGCCCTTCCAAGTGCGGGCCGACTGGCACTGGATGACGGCCACAGCCCCACGCAGCACGCACGGGAGACGCTGCCCAGGCCCTGCCCGGAAGACCCGCGACAGCCGCACCGGCCAGGCCGCTGAGCCGTCGCAGGGTTAGGGTTAGGGTTAGGGTTAGGGTTAGGGTTACCCTAACCCTAACCCTAACCCTGCGGGTCGGCTGGAGGGGCCGTGCGGGCAGCCCCGCTCCTCAGAGCGGCTCCGCGGGCAGCCCGAAGGCGGCCGGGGGCTGCGAGCAGCAGGCCCCGCCGAGCACGGCTCGGACCCCTGCGGGCTCCTCCGTCTCGCGGGCAGCTCCGGGCCGGCCCTGGGGCAGCCCCACAGCCCGGCGGGCGCGCCTCGGGGCCCTTCGGAGGACCCGGCCCGGCCCGGGCGAGGAGGCCGGCAAGCCAGGCGCCAGGCTCGGGGGCCGCTCTCCCCGCAGGGCTGCGGAGGTGCCGCTTCGCCCGCCTGCCCGCCCACCTGGCGGCGCGGCCCCTCCTGCGCCGGCGCGCGGCCTCGCCCCCTTGAGGGCCGCGGGGCTCCTCCCGGCAACCGCCTTCTTGGGGCCCATCTCCGCCTGCGCCCGTCCCCGGCCTGGGCGGGGCTTCTCGCGTCGCCTGGCAACTGCCGCGCGCAGGCGCCGACGCCCCCCGCGGGAGGCCGAGGAAGGGGCACGAGGTCCTCCCGCAGGGCAGCAGCGGGAGCCCCGCGGCCCCGCGCCCCGGCTGGCTCAGGGCTTGACTGCGGGCGGGCGGGGCGGGAGTGCGGCCGCGGACCGGGGAAGGCGGGCGTCGCGCAGGGGCCGCACGTGCCGTGGCTTGCGAGGGCTGCTCGAGGGTCCTTCGCCGCCCTTCGGCCCCGAGCCGCTGCCGGCCTCCCCCTCGCGGACTCCGCACCAGGCGCGCTCGGAAGGGCCGGCGCAGCGGGGCGCCTGAGCAGAGCTTCCCCCCGCCCGCAGCGCGTCGGGGGCCCGGCAGGGGAGGGGCAGCCCCAGGCCGCGGGGTCGCCTCCTGCCCGGCGCTCCTGGCAGCCCGCTCCGTCGCGCCGCGGCGCCTCTCGGCCTTCGGCCACGCACCGCCCGAGCCCTCGCCCCTCCGCTGGAGGCGACAGGCAGGCGGGGGTCCCCTGCGGCGCCTGCTCGCCCCGTCGGGAGAGGGGCGTCTCGCGGGGAGACGGCCGCCCAGGTGTGTGCGCGCGCTCCGCGGACGCCTGCAGGCGCGGGGAGTCGGCTCTGCCCGGCGCTGGCCGTGCAGAGACGGAGCGTCGAGCGAGCCCGGCGCGCCTCCCGCGTGTCCTGCTCCTGGCTTGTCGGAGGCGGCCCGGCCGGCAGGCAACCGGCGAGCGCTGGGGCGGTCCGCCCCCGGGGAGGAGGCGGCGCGTCGGCAGGAATGCGAGGAGCGCCTGCCGCTGCCCGGCCCCGGCCCCTGCCCTGGGTGGAGCTTGGCTGGCGTCCGCTCGAGGTGAATCAGGCGCCCGTGGAGGGAGGGAGCGAGGGAGGCAGGCAGAGGAAGCGGCGGCAGCCAGCAGCTAGCGACCGCCTTCTGCCCGGCTCACCTGGCCAGGTAAGGTGGAGGCGCCCGGCCGGCTGGTGGGCTCAGCTCGGGCTCGGGATGCGCCCTCCTCCGCGAGTCGCCCCTTCCGGGTGCGGCGTGGGGCCGGCCTGGCCTTTCCGGCTTGCACGTCTGCCCCGGGGTGCGGGTGGGCGAGGGGAGAGCGAGGCCGGGACCGGCCCAGCGCGCCCTGGCGAGGGCGCCGCCCTCTGCCGGGGGGTCGCTGCTCCCTGCGAGGGGCCAGTGCCCCTGCCCGCCTGGCAGCTGCGCTCCCGGGGCGAGGAGCGTCGTCGGTCGGCCTTTTTCCCAGCGGTGCGCGCACGCGTGGCTGGCGAGCCGGCAGCGCTTCCAGCAGGCGCGTGGAAACGCTGCTTGGCCAGGCGGCGCCCCGGGGGCGCTTTCTTCGGAGGCAACCCGGGCAGCCTGCGCCCGTGAGGCGGAGCTCCTGGGAGAGGGGAGGCTGCTTCTGGGGCCGGCAGAAGGGCCCCCCCTTCTGGGGGGAACGTGAGACTTTCCTGGGCAGGACTGCTGCAAAGAGCTGGCAGGCTGCTCGCCCGCAGGAGTTTGCCCAGGGGCTCCCCTGATGCAAAGCCGTGGTTCCCCTAACAAGGCAGAGGAGCCCCTGCACCAGCTGCTGGAAAAGGTGTCCTGCTGGAGCAAAGAGGGCCAAGTGCTGCCCGCGCCAGCTGGAGGAGGCACCACTTTGAAGGCTGTCCCTTTGCCCCGTCAGGGACATTGCCTGCTGGGTGGGGACCTTAGGGTTAGGGGCTGGCACTTGTCCCTTGGGCTGGGGGGTGGGTGTGCTAGTGACCCGGCCTCCCAATTTCTCCTGGCTCGGTCTCAGGCTCACTTCCGGCCCCTCAGCACATTCCTGCCCAGGCTTGACTCATCGCCTGGCCCAAAACGCGCTTGCAAGGGGAGGTGACGACTGACTTCACAACGCGCACCCTGACCTGAGCAGAGTTCCCTGTGCTTGGATGCCTCCTTCCTGCCATCTCCACCCATCCGGCGCAGCTCTGTCTCAGGAGCAGGGGGTGATGCTTCCTGTACTCTGGAGGCTGCCCACAGAGGCAGGCTAGCCCAGTGGCCAGTAGGAGCTGTGCCCAGGACAACAGCAGACACACTTGTGCAGGGAGAGGCTGGTGGCCTGCACTGAGCAGGGAGCTGGATTAGATGACCTCCAGGGTCCCTTCCAGCTACCACAGTCTGTTATTCTAGGTGAATGTGGGTCAGGTGATGACTTCCCCTCTCCTTTGTGATGCTTCTCCAAATGTGCGCAGTGCAGAGGTTTGCTCACTAGGGCTGCCCCTTTCTCTCAGCTTTTGCTCCGCACCTGGGAAACTGGCATAATGGTGGCTAGAATCAAAGGCTTGTTCACTTAAGACAAGGGAGGGCAGGTGACCTATTGGATGTTTGCCCACTCCTTGGCCGCTCAGTCTCACTTTTGTCCTCCCAAGAGGCTTCTGTTTTGCTAATCTGTAGCAGGTGAAAGGGTGGCTCAGTCTGGGTCAAAGGCTTGCTCTCTCGCTCTCTCTGCCAGCTGTGGAGGCCTGTGACATGTCAGAAGTGTCACCAGGTTCCTGAGTCAAGCAGGGTTGGTTCATGGAAGAATCTCATCTTGCCTACTTGGTCACTCCTTCTTGGAAGCCTGGAGAATAGGGTGAGAATTTGCCTTGTGCTGCCCATGGCTGAGGCCTCATACCTGGCAGAAGAGACAGGCAGCTGCTTTGGCCTGCATGTGTGGTGGAGTGCTTCCCCACCAGAAGCCATTCCTGCCTGCAGGAAACGCCTGTGTCAGAGAGCCTTCCTCCTGGACACCCCTCCATTTTGGGGGGGGGGGGCTGATCTGTGCCCCCCCCACCATGTGCTGCAGTCTGGTGCCACAGGTGGACCAGGTGAGCAGGCCAGAATTTGGCTGGAACCCTGCCAGGCCCTTCTTTGCTGTTGGTCTCCTGACATGTCCACGGTGGTGTTCTGGGAGCAGCTTGGAGCTGGAACTAAATGGAAGCAATTGCTGCCGCTGCTGGAGACAGTGTGTTTCCTGCTGGGAGCGTAGCCAGGACAGAGGGGTGGGGGCTGCTGGACTTGAGAGCACAGCGTTTCTGAAGGCTTCCCTTCTGTGGCCGGCCAGCTGCAGGAGTGTTTGCTGCCCCCTGGTCCTGCTGTCCTCCCTCTGAGAGAGGGTGCACATGGGCTGATGGGGCAGGTGATGTGCCGGTCCCCGGAATGCACACTGGCTTCTCGGTTCACTTGGGGGTAACATCGTGCCTTGTTCCAAAAGAAAGTGGGGACTGCGGGGTGCCAAGTTCTGCTCCACCTCCTGTATGCAGCCTTTGCAGGAACATTGTGAAGCCACAGGCTCACTAGGACTGTGGGAGACAGAAGTGGAGGGGATTCTTGGCTCCTTGGGTGTTCTCTGTCTTAGGACACCCCTTCTGCAAAGTGCAAAGGTGGTGCCTGTTTGTGTGAGCAAGATGGGGAGAGGTCCAGGGGCTTATGGTCAGCTGGCCATGAGTGACTTCTGCTCAGACCGCTGCCAAGCTGGGAGTGCCTGGGGCAGCCACTTGGGGCTCCCATCCCGCAAGTGCTTCCCTCCTGATTCTTGTCCTCGTGCTAAAGATGTGGATCTTGGGAAAGAGGTGTGTGTGTCTGAGAGAGGCACCGTATTGCCAAGAGCTGCTCTGTGTGTGTGGCCCTGGGGGGGCTGCTGCTGTCTGAGTCTCCGGTTCTGAGCAGCCTGGCCACTTGGCACCGCATGGACTCGGCTCTCTCTTGTCCATTTCTTCCTGGCTGCTTGTGTGCCACTCGTGTTGCACGAGAGAGCAAGTGCCCCTGGCTCTGCCTCCGCTTCCCATGGTGAGAAGGTGCCTGGGCAGTTGTGAGGAAGAGCTCCAGAGCGGGTGCTGCCCGCCATTGGAGCCACCACAGTCCCCAGCAGTGCTAACCTCTGGACTGCTCCTTGCCTGAGCCCACAGCAGCAGGTGGGACCTTTCAGGGCTGCAGGGAACTGGTCCCCTTCTGCGCTCCATGCCCTTTTCTGGAAGACTGCCTTTCTAGGGATCCTGGATCCAGGCGAGGGAGGGAGACGCCTTCCCAGAGCCCATCCCACTTTCTTTCCTTGGGGAGAAGCTGGCCCCCTGCTGCTGCTGCTGTCTGCCATGGTTTCTGTGAGATGGACTCCCTAGTACTGCTTGAGCTGACCTCCCCCTTCTTTGGGTGGGGCCTGCTGAACAAGGCTGCACCTCTGGAGGCCTCCACAGAGCTGGGTGTGCCCAAAGCAGCCCGGCCAGTTTAGCAAGGGAGTGCTTGCTCAGGGGAGAGGGGCAGGCTGAGAACTAGCAGTGCTGTCGGCAGCAGAAGCGTGTAGTGACAGGCTCTGCCGGTGCAGGCCGGGACAGGAAGACAGCCGCTCCTGAGTCCAGGGACCAAGAAGGTGTCTGTGGCCCACCTTCTGCAGCTCTCTGGGGCAAGAGGGAGGTTTTCAAGGGATCGCAGGTGAGAGTCCTTTGCTTTAAAGCCTCACACTGAGCTTGCACGTCAGTTTCTGGAGAAAGCCACCTCTGTGTGAAGGCGATCCTCCTCCCAGGGTGCTTCAGGCTCAGCCAGTGTTCCCTCCAGCGGATCAGAAGTGTCTCTGGGGCAGGCTGTCAGCAGCTGGAGTTGTGTTGGCTGCTGCCCGGTGGGGCTTAGGTGCATGTATCAGAGGGAGAGGGCAAGGCCTGGCAGAGCCTTGGACTTGCGGAGGTTTCTGGCAGCTGGAGGGATGAAGGTCTTGTGGTCTGGGGTGGCTGACCCTGATAGCACACTCTTCTTGGGCCCTGGGGTGCTGACTGTAAGGTTGTGGTTGCCCAGGGTGTGCTAGGAGGCACTCAGCCCTCCTTGCCCTGGGGAAGGGAGGTCCAGGTGCCTTGTGGGAAGAGTTCAGCTTCTTGGGCCTGCTGGTTGTGTTCCACACTTTCCAGCCAGATGTATTCAAGCTGGCTAAGGCCAAGGCAGGGCAACCCAAGTTGCACAAAGGGCAAAGAAGAAGCCAACTGCAGCTGCCACAGTTCAGAGACCAAGGCCAGCCTGTGCAAAGGGTTCCAAGCCTCCTCCAAGGGCATCCACCGCAGTGGCATGGGGTGCTTCCTGCTCAAAAAAAGGCTGTTGCTGGGGAAGCACCAAGTCCAGGTCACGTGCAGAACGAATTCCACTCTGTGCTGCACTGGCCAGACCTCAGCTGAAGGACTGTGTCCGGTTCTGGGCACCATATTCCGAGGAGGACACTGATCAGCTGGGGCACATTCAGAGGAGGGCAACTGAGATGCTGAAGGGCCTGGAAACCGCTTTCTCCGAGGAGCGGCTCAGAGAGCTTGGGGTGTTTAGCAAGCTCCGGGGAAGAGAAGACGAAGGGGAGGCAGGAGAGCCGTCTCCAAGCCCCGAAGGGAAGAGCTCGCGCTCTGCAGTTCAAGAGGGCAAGACTAGATCCGGTGGGTTGACAGTATAGGGAAGAAGGTCTAGGCTAGGCAAGAGGATGACTTTCCGCACAGTAGGATCCATCAGGCACTGGAGCAACCAGCCTCCTGCACTCTGTCCTGGAAGGTCTTCGAGCAGAGGCTGGATGGTCTTCTGTCAGAGAGGATGCAGCAGGTTGGACTGGATGATCTCCAAGATCCCCTCCCGTTCTAACGCACTGATTCTAAAAGACAGGATTCTGCCCTCAAAGGCCTTGTACTCTATAAATGCAAAGGGAGCAATGTGGGAATGGACAGAAGGGGGATGGAGGCAGCAGTAAACTAGGGAAGCCTATTCCAGGGTTACAGTGCTTTGCATTTGACCTTTGTTGTAGAGGGGAACGGGGACTAAGGCTGCAGTCTGCACCTTCCAAAAAGGGGTGGGGTTACAGAGGCCAGAAGGAAGCATCTTGCAGGTGTTCTGGAGGGCAATCCTTGGATCGGGGCAGCAAGGACAGAGTTGTCCAGGAGACCTTTGGATGGTTGAGGATGATGGTATAGCAGGATACAACAACGGAGCTGTAGGAAGGGGCAGGGCTTGGAGGGCAAAGACCAGGAGTTTGTGCTGGATTTGGGAGCTGACAGGAATCCGGCAGCAGGGCCAAAGAGGAAGGGCTGTGTTTGCCCAACTGTACAGGGAGCAGTGACTGATTTGGTGACAGGCTGAAGAAGAGGAGTAAAGGAAGGTGAGGGGGTTTGGGAGGAAGAGGCGCTGTCCGGGTCTGGGCGTGCAGACGTTAGGGCTACAATGGAGCATGCAGACTGCAGTGGCAGAGGCTCAGTTGGACAAAGCTCCTGGGCAGAGCTGGGGGTCATCTGCAAATGGTCTGTGCTGAAAGTGGTGGGACCGACATGCTCCCTGGGGTCAGCCAGTGGAGAGCAGAAGAGGAACCTTCCACTGAAACCCTCAAAAGTTCAGCCAGGCTGCTCACTGCTGTGACTTTGTCCTTGAACAGCCCTCATCCCAAAGCAGAACTGAAGGTGGCAGGGAGATGGAGGAGGGCAGAACAGAGAGCTTGCAGTCTGGCAGTGCGGAGGGTGTTTGTGTGGCAGCCGGAGCAAATTGGATCCAGAGCCGGGCAGAGCTGAAGGCAAGAAAGAGAAGTCCTGGAAGATGAGGGAGGCGTCACTAGTCTGGAAGTGGCCAAACGTAGTTGCAGTCTTTAAAAAGGGGGGAGGTAAGACCCAGGAAATGACAGACCTGTCAGTCTGGCTTCCGCACCTGGAAAGATACCTCAGTTTCCTGGGGGAAATCTGTTCCTGGAACCCCCCCCCCCCAGATACTGATTTCTGTGGACAATGGAATCAGTGGCGAGGGCCTAAAAGACCTCCCAGATGTGACCTTCCAGATGCAGGCTTGGGACCAGTGTTGGATAAGGAGCAACAGATGATAAAGCTGCACACAGCTGGATAACACTTGGTGATTAATAGAAGCCAACATCTGTTTGTTTAGAATCTTGCCAGACAAATCTCCTCTCCCTTTTTGACCTTGTTATGAGCTTGCTGGACGGTGGGATGCTGTGAATTGAATTTAGCTTGACTTCAGGAAAGCCTTTGACAAGGGCTGCAGTCCTGTCCACGCTTTCCAGGGAGTACGTCCCATTGAACACATTAGGATTTGCTTCTGAGTAGACATGCATAGGATTGTGCCCAGGGTTCCAATGACATCTTAATCAGCTAGTTGGTAAAATAAAGACTAGATGAGACAGTCCTTAAGTGGATTTGCAGTTGATTGGACCACCATACAATTGATTGGACCACCAAATTTGCAGATGATGCCAAGCTGGGAAGAGTAGGAAACGCAACAGAAGACTATACAGCTGCAGTTTTCAAACTCTCTGGGAGTTTGAAAGCCGCAGTAAGTGCTTGCAGGGGAGGGGAGGGAGGCAGCAGGGACAAGGGGAAGGCAGCGATGCGATCTGCAGGACTGCATCCCTCGGGGGCTGCAGGGACCGGGATGTGCTGCAGCAGGTTGTGGGGACACTGCGCGAGCGTCTGTAGGGCTTCCCAGCCTGCAGAAAGTGAAAGTGGAGCAATCATGCTCTGCCTCCCCAAAACGGGAAGTGGAGCACAGATGCTGCCTTTCCCCGTCCCTGACCCTTAAGGGGGCAGAGGCCAGGGTCCTCAGACTGGGGCATCGTCTTGCCCCAGTCTGAATACCACTGCAGTGCAGGCATTCAGGAAGACTTAGACAAAAGGGAATGCTGGGCTGAACGATGAAGGTTTTGCATTCAGGCAGAAATAACCAGGACAGGCATAAAAGGGGAGATGCCTGGTTGGCAGCACTACCTGTGAGCAGGATTTTGGAGTTGCTGTGGTTCACAAGAGGAGTGAGTTGGCAGTGTGACTTGGGGCCCAACCACAGTGCCTCTCTGTAGTCTGGGAATACCTGTTCCCGTACCTTGAGAAGCCCCTAGTGACTGCTCCTCCACCACAGGATGCAGCGTACTCCCACCGACACATCAGCACCAGCACTGGAAGATCGGATAGGATTGGGCCCTAAGTCTACAATTCTATGCACCCTTTCCTGGGAGAAGGCCTTATTGAACACAATGGGACTTATTTCTGAGTAGACCTGCATAGGAGGTCTTGTCAAGCTAGAAAAGCTCCTGGACTAGGTGACCTTGTAAGTCCCTTCCAAGTATGTTTTTAAGGCATGGTGGAGGAGGAAGCCGCAGGCTCCTGAAGTTCAGAGGCAAGTGGCAGAGGGGAGCTGAGAGGTAGCTGGAGAGGGTGGATGGGCCAAGGGGGAGAGCAGAGGAGAGCAGGGTGTCTTCGAATGCAGCAGGGAAGAAGTCCGGGAGAGTCGGGTAGTTGGAGGAGTGAAGGCAGGGAAGAGGCATTGGGAGGGGCTAAGATGAAGGAACCACGTGGAGGTCCAGGAGGTGTTCAGCGAGGCTTCTAGTGTGAAGCAGGAGGAAGGAAGACTAGAGGAGAAAGGGGAGCATGGAAGAGGGGATGACACACTTTGCGCGTTGGATAAAGTGGCGGCAAAACAAGACCGGCTGCAGCCGAGCCAGTGCCCAAGTTCTGCCCCATTGGTTCCTCTTGCACCCACGTCTGCATGCTGCTCCTTGTGATCTGGCCAGATAGGGAGGGTGGCATCCATTGCACCCCATCCCACCCAGCTAGGTGAGTGCTGAGGGAGGGTAGAGGAAACAGTGGCAGCAGCCTTCTTTTGGAGGGAGAGCCTTTGGAAGCAGGACCGCGATGGCAATTCCCCTCTTCTCCAGTCCCCCCCAAGGCAGTGCTTCCCAAGGGAGTTGGGAGTACTGTAGGTTGTTGTGGGGAAGGCAGCAGTGCAATCCCCAAGATCACACTGCTGCTGGGGACGGGAGGAGGGCTTTCTGTTTACCTGCAGCGGGTTCTGTAGTCCTGGAGGTCCAGGGGTGTGGGGAGCCCTCCGCAAGGCTCCCTGGTTTTTGCCATGAAACTGGAAGTCCTTTTTTCTAGACTTCAGCACAAGGGGGTAGCAGGGGGCAGCGCCTGGTTGGGTGGCAGGCTGGGGGGGGAGCAGAAGGGGGGGCGCTTAGTGGCCGTGGTTGGCTGTGAGGCAGTGTGTTGACCCGGGCGTGGGCAGGCAGTTGGAGAGAGCCAGAGGAGATTGGGAGGAGGCTGCCTTGCCCGCCAGCTCCTCAGCACTCTGCTGAGGGCTCTGCTCAGCGGCTTGACCTCTGCAGCATCCTGCCTTGCAGGGACAGCGCTCAGGTTTAGTAAGGTGAGCTGCATTCAGCCCTCTGAAGGATCTGCAGTTCCGTCACTGAGGATTCCTGGCTGCTTGCAAGGACCAGCTTGCTTTGAAAAACGCTTTGCCTGCCGAAACCGGCCACAGGGCTCCTTTCAGTGTCCCCGTTGGAGGCCATTTTGTCCGCCGTAAATCAGTGACATGAATACAGAGTCACACCAGAAACCATTCTGAGGTCAGATGGCGGGACGTGGGGTGTCGGGGGGGGGGCTGGAGGTGGAGCTCTGCCAATGGTGGGCCTCTCCCCCCCCGACACTGAATGGCTGGGGAATGTGGCTGAGGTTCTTGGGGGGCTCTCTGCTCCCCTGAGATGCGTCACTTTATGGTGTTGTGCTGCCCGCAGCCCAGTTGCAACCACAGTCATTTGCTTGCTCTCCAACTCCAGACTTGCACAAGTAGCACCCCAGTGTGTGAGCACTGATGGGCCCTGGGGCAGAGGCAGAGCAAATGCTAGCAGTGGAGAAAGGTGGCATAGAGCTGGAGGAAGAGGTACGAGACGGTAGTGATCAGGGCGACAGCAGTGATCAGAGGGCTGGAGCACCTCCCTTACGTGACATGGTTACAGTGCTTGGGACTTTGGAGGGAGCGTGACTGAGATGTATAAAAAGGTGACTGGTGTGAGGAGAGTGGACACAGAGAGAGAGGTTCTTCTGTCTCACCACAGCAGAACTTCAGGGACCAGCTAGCAAAACTGCTCGACTGGCAGAAGGAGGAACTTCATGCAGCACTAAATAGCCAGGAATTCGTTGCTGCAGGATGTGGTGATGGTCACTGCTCTGGAAGACTTTAGTGGGCACTGGGCACATTTGGGGCAGAGGACAGGCCTGTCAGTAGCTCCTCATCGTGACAGCTGTGCGCTGCCTCCAGGTCCTGTGCCAGTCTGCCTCTGGATACTGTCACAGAGGCCGAATGGCAGGAGAGCACTCTGGCCTTCACCTCTTGCTTGTGGACTTCCTCGTTGGGGTACCTGGGGGGCCACTGTGGGAAACAGGAGGCTGGACCAGGCAGGCCCCCTTTGAGCTGACCCAGGTGAACTTCCTTCCGTTCTTCTGAGATGATGTTCACAGCTTTGCTGTTCCTTTGCAAGGGGGAAAGAGGACCCAAGAGGAAAGGGCTGATGTGCTGGAAGCACTGCTGGTGCTGGCCATTCATGGGAACGTAGGGCTGCCCTCCAGTGGACACGCTCAAGTTACATGCTGCTCCAGGACAAACCTTGAAAAGGAACTCAAAATCTTACAGGCCAGAGGGGAAGGACCTGGTGTTCCTCGCCAGAAGTGATGCCACAGTCGCTGTCTGATGCATTGCAATGAGACTTGGGCAGCCGGACCCCTTGCAGCACTCCCAGCCGCAGTGGACCTGCTCACTTGGGGAGGGGAACCACCTGCCTTCGGCAGCAGCGCAGTGTTGGCACTGCTGGGGAAAAGGCTCTGTCTCGCACTCCAGAAGCATCTCCCTGAGGAAAGCTGTCCTCCACAACTGCCCAGTCACGAAGGCCTTCATGCTGCAGAAGGGCTTGTGCCAGGTCGTGGCCGGGCAGTGCCCCGGAGGCGGACGCTTTGGGCTTTGCGGTGCCCCTCTGGTGGCAAATACATTTTTTGCATAAATGCAGTCCTGCCACAGTGCCCCCTTGCAACCTCCTTGGTCCCTTTCTTGTGTTGGCCTTTCTGTGCTTTGGCTGCTGACTGGGAATCGGGGAGGCAGCTGGATCCACGCCTGGGGGGTGGCGGCTCTGCTCCTGAATGTCCCAGCAAGGCAGGTCTGAAGACCTAGATGCAGCCTTCTTGTTGAGCTGAGTGGTCTAGGGTTGGGCAGGCCTGCAAATGAGGTGGGTGATGCTGACCTCTGAGGCTGCTGGGGTGAAGAGTCTGCTGCTGCAGCTCTCTCAGCCCTCCTGGTAAATGCAATGCCTGCGAAGCAGCCGGGCTCTTTGCCAGCAGTGTAGGTCCAGCCGAGAGGGGGGTGTACAAAGACATGTTTCCAAGGTTCTGTGGAGGGCCTGGTGGCCGCACAGGTGTCACCATGGATCTGCTCCTGATGGAGAAGCCAGGAACTCTCAGGCCCCCTTCCCCCCCCTCCTGGCCCTTGTCACCCTCACCAGCTAGGCTTGTACAGACTGCCCCAGGAGGCACGCCTCTGCCCAGCATGCATTCCTTTGTGCAGCTTCCCCGCAGCCTTGGGTGCCTGCCCACACCACACCCACAGCACAGCAGCTGCTCCTCCTGTGTGGGAGGCCAGCGAGCCAAGCCAAGCACACGGCAAGATGGCCGCCACCTCTTTAAGAGGTTTAAGGCTAGATGGAGCAGAGCCTGGAGTGCTGGGAGGAGGGGCAAGGGCAAGCCAAGTGTGCACCCACTCATCCGCTGCTGGCAGTGGGTGCCGAGTGCCCTCCTTGGACTTCCTGACAGGCTCCTCTGCCCTGTTTCCCACCCAGTGTGTGCAGTCCTGATACCGCTTTCCAGAGCTACGTACGGTTTCACACGCGTTCTGCGAGCATTGGTTTCCTTTTATTGTCTTTCATTGCACGCTTTAATGCGCCCTGGATGCCTTGAGCACCTCTGTGTCAGGACGGGAAAGGTGGAATACGGATATTTGAAGCAGAAGATAGCGCAGAGTGTGCAGGAGGCTTGCTGACTTCCCCAAGCATCAGCGCACTGACAAACTGGAGTGGGTGCAGAGGTGTGCTGCAGGCCTTTCACACGTAACCTGGCTCTTCTCTCTCCTCCCCACAGTGCCCTCTGCCACCATGGCTCGTCGGTCACAGAGCTCCTCACAGGGAGACAACCCCCTGGACCCCAACTACCTCCCCCCCCACTACAAGGAATATTACCGCCTGGCGCTGGACCTGCTGGCTGAGGAGGGCAAGGAGAGCTACCTCCGCTTCCTGGCCGAGGAGGGTGTCCCAGAGTTCCTCTGCCCCTCAGAAGTGGAGCACATCACCCAGCACCTGCAGAAGCCCCAGTACGCCAGCCAGGATGGGGGTGGGGGGGGCAGCGGCGGCAGTGCAGATTCTGGCCCACGTGACACCGACATGGATGGTTCCTCTGGGACTTACTGGCCCATGAACTCGGACTTTGCTGTTCCAGAGCTGGACCTGGGCTGGCCAATGGTTTTTGGGTTTCGAGGGACAGAGGTGACCACTCTTGTGCAGCCCCCACCTCCAGACAATCCCAGCATCAAAGAGGAGGCACGTAGGATGATCCGAGCAGCACAACAGGTGAGCGCTCAGAGCGTGGGTTGAAGGGAGGGGCGCATGTTGGCACCAATGGTGTTCTCAAAGCCTGGGTGCCACAACGAGCCCAGGCAAGAGTGAGTGGTGGGCAACAACAAGCCATAGGTGGCTTGGGGTCCATGGAAAATGTTCCACTCTATCCTTCTGTGGTTCTGTACTTACCATACAGAAACCACTTGGGGTACAGAAAGACACAGCAACTCCCCAGCTCACAAGGACGTGCAAGTCTCTTTTTTGTAGTTCTCAGGATTGCCCTCCAGAACACCAGCAAGATGCTTCCTTCAGACCCCTTAACCCCCCCCCTTTATAGGAAGGTGCAGACCGTAGCCTTAGTCCCCATTCCCCTCTGTAACTAAGTTAAAGTGCAAAGCATTGTAATCCTGGCATAGGCTTCCCTTGTCTACTTGGGCCTCCATTCCCCTTCTGTCCATCCCCACATTGCTCCCTTTGCATTTATAGCATTGACACTGCAAGGCCTTTGAAGCCCTTGCAGGCCTTTGAAGAATCCCGTCTTTTAGAATCATAGTGTGTTAGAACGGGAAGGGATCTTAGAGATCATCCAGTCCAACCTCCTGCACAGCTACGTCCTCTGACAGACAACCGTCCAGCCTCTGAAAACTCCCAGGAGAGAGGTTAGGAGGCCAGTTGCTCCAGTGCCAGATGGATCCTGCTGTGCAGAATTTCTTCCTCTTGCCTAGCGTAGACCTTCTTCCCTGTACTTTTGACCCAATGGTGCAGGAAGGTGCAGACTGTAGCCTTAGTCCCCGTTCCCCTCTGTAACTAAGGTAAAGTACAAGGCACTGTAACTCTGACTTAGGCGTCCCTTGTCTCTGTCTCTTCCCTCCCCTGTCGGTTCCTTGGGGACTTGACCCGGGGCCCAAGTTCAGCCTTCGGGAGGATTTTATCTGGCCCCCAAGGTTTCCCAGCCTCTCAGGGCTACAAATAACTCAAGAGACATGCTTCTAGGTATATAACACATTCAGCCACTAGAGGTGCCAAATGTAATGCAATCGAATGGAAAGAAATTATTCCATTACACTGTATTACATTCAGCACCTCTAGTGGCTGAGTGAGATATATACTGATGCTGAGAGACCTGGAATAGATAGTTTAAAAAATGGAGCAGAAATGGAGACAAAAAGTCTGAGATTTGTGTCATAGGTTGCTTGTTGCTTTTCAAAATCTATTCCCCCATTTCGTGTGCAAATCCATTTTGCCCTCTGCTGCCCCCCTCCTTCCATCCCCACCCCCTTATTTTATTCAGTCAAACTCTCAGCACATCCATCTTCCATGTACTTATTACTTATTTGTCTTCTGGCTTGCGACACCATGTCGGATACATGACATGGCCCTTGTGCCGAAAAGTTTGGAGACCCCTGCTCTAGAACCTGGGGTGGTGTGGGGAGTGAGACAGGTTGATGATGGTAGAGAAGACATGACTGCAAGAGCCAGGACAGCCAAGAATCGGGGGGGGGGTGTCTAGGTGGAATATGGGGGGGGATTCTGTGAGAACAGGCAAAAAACACCCCCCTTTCCTGGCCTCCCCCATCTGCATCTTACCATGGTCCTCTGAGGAAGAAGAGAGCTCTGATGGGCCAGGCCAGGGTGGCCTTGGTAGTCCAGCTTTTGGTGGTCCCCCTGGGAAGCCTACAAGGGGGCATGAGGAGAATGCCCCCCCCCAACACACACTGCTGTGTCCATCTGACCCTAACATCTGGTGTCGAGGAAGCCAAATGCCTGTGGCTGGTAGCCTTGGGCACTGGATCTGTGTGCCTTGAGAATTTAGTCCCCTGGTGAACTTCCCTAAGCAGGCAGGCCTGGCCGCAGCCTCTTGCGGCTTCTGCCCTTGTTAGGTGTGATTTTTTTCGGTTTTATATTTTAGCAGATTTCGTTTTTTGACAAAAATGAGAAGTGCAGAAAGTGGTGTTATGTATTTTTATTCCAAGGGCACATTTTTTTAAAGTTCTCTTTTTTATAATAAAAGAAAGCACATAATAAGATAAAAAACAAAGAACATTAAAAAAAATACATAAAATGTACAGAAATAACCTCAAATAATGTAGCACAGGTGAAGTTGAATATTCTAATTGCTTAAAGCTTTATACCGCAATAATTTAAATTTCCACCCATATATATGTTATACCTCCCTCTTCTCATGATAAATATTCCATTTCAAATTATTATTTTGGATTAATGTTCTCTATCCCTTACAATCTAATCTTCAAATCCACAACTCATTAACTGATTATTCTCTCTCTCATGCAGAAAGTCGATAATTGGTTTCCAGTTCTTCATAAAATTTTCTGTGGATTTCTCTTTAAGGTTGTCAGTTTGCCCATTACTGCAAAGTCTATCACTTTCGTGCACCACTCTTCTCTCAACCATGTCTGTAGTTTTCCATGATTTTTTATAAATTATAATTGCTTTACCAGGTAGGTGTTAGAGATGGAACAGTGTCAGCCAGTACAGCCACAGTCATTACCCAGGCATCCCCCCCCCCATCAAGCCCAACCATGCCTACACTGGACAATATGTAGAGCCAGGACTAGAAAACAGCCACAATGTACTCAAGTCACTGAATGTGAGGAAACAAAGTGGTGTCAATGGGCAGTTTTCACAATGGAGAGAGGTGAAAAGCGGTGTGCCCCAAGGATCTGTCCTGGGACCGGTGCTTTTCATAAATGACCTGGAGACAGGGTTGAGCAGTGAAGTGACTAAGTTTGCAGACGACACCAAACTTTTCCGAGTGGTGAAGACCAGAAGTGATTGTGAGGAGCTCCAGAAGGATCTCTCCAGACTGGCAGAATGGGCAGCAAAATGGCAGATGCGCTTCAATGTCAGTAAGTGTAAAGTCATGCACACTGGGGCAAAACATCAAAACTTTAGATATAGGCTGATGGGTTCTGAGCTGTCTGTGACAGATCAGGAGAGAGATCTTGGGGTGGTGGTGGACAGGTCGATGAAAGTGTCGACCCAATGTGCGGCGGCAGTGAAGAAGGCCAATTCTATGCTTGGGATCATTAGGAAGGGTATTGAGAACAAAACGGCTAGTATTATAATGCCGTTGTACAAATCTATGGTAAGGCCACACCTGGAGTATTGTGTCCAGTTCTGGTCGCCGCATCTCAAAAAAGACATAGTGGAAATGGAAAAGGTGCAAAAGAGAGCGACTAAGTTGATTACGGGGCTGGGGCACCTTCCTTATGAGGAAAGGCTACGGTGTTTGGGCCTCTTCAGCCTAGAAAAGAGACGCCTGAGGGGGGACATGATTGAGACATACAAAATTATGCAGGAGATGGACAGAGTGGATAGGGAGATGCTCTTTACACTCTCACATAATACCAGAACCAGGGGACATCCACTAAAATTGAGTGTTGGGTGGGTTAGGACAGACAAAAGAAAATATTTCTTTACTCAGCGCATGGTCGGTCTGTGGAACTCCTTGCCACAGGATGTGGTGATGGCGTCTGGCCTGGACGCCTTTAAAAGGGGATTGGACAAGTTTCTGGAGGAAAAATCCATTACGGGGTACAAGCCATGAGGTGTATGCGCAACCTCCTGATTTTAGAAATGGGTTATGTCAGAATGCCAGATGCAAGGGAGGGCACCAGGATGAGGTCTCTTGTTATCTGGTGTGCTCCCTGGGGCATTTGGTGGGCCGCAGTGAGATACAGGAAGCTGGACTAGATGGGCCTATGGCCTGATCCAGTGGGGCTGTTTTTATGTTCTTAACTACAATTCCCAGGAAGCCTTGCAGGTCTCTTGTTATCTGGTGTGCTCCCTGGGGCATTTGGTGGGCCGCTGTGAGATACAGGAAGCTGGACTAGATGGGCCTATGGCCTGATCCAGTGGGGCTGTTCTTATGTTCTTAACTACAATTCCCAGGAAGCCTTGCAGGTCTCTTGTTATCTGGTGTGCTCCCTGGGGCATTTGGTGGGCCGCTGTGAGATACAGGAAGCTGGACTAGATGGGCCTATGGCCTGATCCAGCAGGGCTGTTCTTATGTTCTTATGACCTGGAGACAGGGGTGAGCAGCAAGGTGGCTAAGGGCCCAATCCTATCCAATTTTCCAGTGCTGGTGCAGTTGTGCAGATAGGGCATGCGCTGCATCCTGTTGTGGTGGGGCAGTCACAGAGGCCTTCTCAAGGTATGGAAACATTTGTTCCCTTACCTCAACTCTGCATTGCGGCTACACTAGTGCTGGAAAGTTGAATAGGATTGGGCCTTAAGTTTGCAGATGACACCAAACTTTTCTGAGTGGTGAAGACCAGAAGAAACTGGACCAGAGGCGCTCCAGAAGGATCTCTCCAAACTGGGAGACTGGGCAGCAAATGCCTTTCAATGTAAGTAAGTTTAAAGTAATGCACATTGGGGCAAAGAATCAAAACTTCACATATAGGCTAATGGGTTCTGAGCTGTCTGTGACAGATCAGGAGAGAGATCTTGGGGTGGTGGTGGACAGGTTGATGAAAGTGTTGACCCAATGTGCGGCGGCAGTGAAGAAGGCCAATTCTATGCTTGGGATCATTAGGAAGGATATTGAGAACATAATGCCGTTGTACACTTCTGTACTGCAGCGAGTCATGGACTCTTCGCTCACAACAGGAGAGGAAACTGAGCGCTTTCCACATGCGCTGCCTCCGACGCATCCTCGGCATCACCTGGCAGGACAAAGTTCCAAACAACACAGTCCTGGAACGTGCTGGAATCCCTAGCATGTATTCACTGCTGAAACAGAGACGCCTGCGTTGGCTTGGTCATGTCGTGAGAATGGATGATGGCCGGATCCCAAAGGATCTCCTTTATGGAGAACTCGTGCAAGGAAAGCGCCCTACAGGTAGACCACAGCTGCGATACAAGGACATCTGCAAGAGGGATCTGAAGGCCTTAGGGATGGACCTCAACAAGTGGGAAACCCTGGCCTCTGAGCGGCCCGCTTGGAGGCAGGCTGTGCAGCATGGCCTTTCCCAGTTTGAAGAGACACTTTGCCAACAGTCTGAGGCTAAGAGGCAAAGAAGGAAGGCCCATAGCCAGGGAGACAGACCAGGGACAGACTGCACTTGCTCCCGGTGTGGAAGGGATTGTCACTCCCGGATTGGCCTTTTCAGCCACACTAGACGCTGTGTCAGAACCACCTTTCAGAGCGCGATACCATAGTCTTTCGAGACTGAAGGTTGCCAATACTATAATGCCGTTGTACAAATTGATGGTAAGACCTGGAGTATTGTCTCCAGTTCTGGTCACCACATCTCAAAAAGGATATAGTGGAAATGGAAAAGGTGCAGAAGAGAGTGACCAAAATGATTACTGGGCTGGGGCACTTTCCTTGTGAGGAAAGGCTACAGCGTTTGGGCCTCTTCGGCCTAGAAAAGAGGTGCCTGAGGGGGGACATGATTGAGACATACAAAATTATGCACGGGAAGGATAAAGTGGATAGGGGGGTTATTCTTTTTCCTCTCACACAACACCAGAACAAGGAGACAGGCACTAAAATTGAGTGTTGGGGGAGTTAGGACAGATAAAAGAAAATATTTCTTTACCCAGTGGGTAATCTGTGGAACTCCTTGCCACAGGATGTGGTGATGGCATCTGACCTAGATTCCTATAAAAGGCAATTGGACAAATTTCAGGAAGAAAAGTCCATCACAGGTTTGAACCCATGACAGGTACGTGCAACCTCCTGGTTTTGGAAGTAGGCTACCTCAGAATGCCAGGTGCAAGGGGGTAGCACCAGGATGCAGGTCTCCTGTTGTCTTGTGTGCTCCCTGAGGCATCTGGTGGGCCACTGTGAGATACAGGAAGCTGCACTAGATGGACCTTTGGCTTGATCCAATGGGGCTCTGCTTATGTTCTCCTTGTGCCTCAGACCACCTCCTGGACACCTGGCCCCAGGGGGGGTGTTTTTGCTCCCAGGTGCCAGGCCTGAGGAGATGTGGTGGACAGGGGACAAAATCCCCAGGGACCCGGCTTCCGGGGTGCCCAGGCCATGACAAAACAAATTATATAGTACAAAACAATTCATTACAAAATATATTTGTGTACCTCAATCTCAGCTTATTCAGGGCTGCATTTCTACTACAGCTTTAATCCACTTTCAGTGCACTTCTGTTCCACCAATGTGTTCTGAAAACTGTAGTTTAAGCCATTTCTACCAATTGTTGCATATATGCAACGAAATGTGTACAGCTGTGGGCCAGGCAAAAATGGTCTGTAAGAGTAGTTCTGACAGCTCCCAATTTCCTTAAGAAATTACAGTCCCCCCAGAATGCATTGGGGAATAGAAATGCATTGAAAGTGGATAAAACTAGTGGAAATGCAGCCCAGGTCTTCTCCAAAAGCAGGAATGTATTAGTAGAGTTTGATCAGGGGAAAGTGAAACTGACACCTTCAGACCAGAACTAGGAGGTCCCAGCCATAGGTCACTCCCAGTTCAGTTCACAGAATTCCCAGGCCCCAACAGTAAGCCCTGTCCCTTCTGCTGAGGCTCAGGGGTGCATCTGTGCCTTGGATCACAGCATTGTGATCCACAGCACACACAGCATTGGATCAAGTCTGCATGTGTTTTGGCATTATTTGAAGGTGAAATTAGCAGTATGGAATCCAGCTAGAAGTCCAAGCTCAGGAGAGAAAAGAAAAAGAGAGAGAGAGAGAGAGAAGGAAAATGCAAAAATGACCAGGCAAGTTTATTTCCCTGGGCTTGGTTCCACAATCATCTCATAGCAATGAGGGAGACAGTGGAAGCCAGTCTTGGATGCCCCTGCATTGTTAAGAACATAAGAAGAGCCCTATCCAGAATCGCAGTGTGGATACCGAGCCAACAGGTCCACCATTGATATGGTATTCTCCCTTAGACAACTGCAGGAGAAATGCAGGGAGCAACGACAGCCACTCTTTATAGCCTTCATAGATCTCACAAAGGCTTTCAACCTGGTCAGCAGAGACGGCCTCTTCAAGATTCTCCCCAAGATTGGATGTCCACCCAGGCTCCTCAGCATCATCAGATCTTTCTGCAAGGACATGAAGGGCACTGTTGTCTTCGATGGCTCCACATCAGACCCCTTTGACATCCGAAGCGGAGTGAAGCAGGGCTGTGTTCTCGCACCAACCTTGTTTGGGATTTTCTTCGCTGTTCTGCTGAAGCAGGCCTTTGGAACTGCAACAGAAGGCATCTATCTCCGGACCAGATCAGACGGAAAGCTCTTCAACCTCTCCAGACTGAGAGCAAAGTCCAAAGTCCAGCTGAAATGTCTGCGTGACTTCCTCTTTGCCAACGATGCAGCTATCACTACCCACTCTGCCAAAGATCTCCAGCAGCTCATGGATCGCTTTAGCAAGGCCTGCCAAGATTTTGGACTGACAATCAGCCTGAAGAAGGATGTGGACTCATCTCCCTGCATTACAATCTCTGAGCATGAACTGGAGGTTGTCCATGACTTTGTGTACCTTGGCTCAACGATCTCCGACACTCTTTCTCTCGATACCGAGCTAAACAAGCGCATCGGTAAAGCAGCTACCATGTTTTCCAGACTCACAAAGAGAGTCTGGTCCAACAAGAAGCTGACGGAACATACCAAGATCCAGGTTTACAGAGCTTGTGTCCTGAGTACACTTCTGTACTGCAGCGAGTCATGGACTCTTCGCTCACAACAGCAGAGGAAACTGAGCGCTTTCCACATGCGCTGCCTCCGACGCATTCTCAGCATCACCTGGCAGGACAAAGTCCAAACAACACAGTCCTGGAACGTGCTGGAATCCCTAGCATGTATTCACTGCTGAAACAGAGACGCCTGCGTTGGCTTGGTCATGTCGTGAGAATGGATGATGGCCGGATCCCAAAGGAACTCCTCTATGGAGAACTCGTGCAAGGAAAGCGCCCTATAGGTAGACCACAGCTGCGATACAAGGACATCTGCAAGAGGGATCTGAAGGCCTTAGGAGTGGACCTCAACAGGTCGGAAACCCTGGCCTCTGAGCGGCCCGCTTGGAGGCAGGCTGTGCAGCATGGCCTTTCCCAGTTTGAAGAGACACTTTGCCAACAGTCTGAGGCTAAGAGGCAAAGAAGGAAGGCCCATAGCCAGGGAGAAAGACCAGGGACAGACTGCACTTGCTCCTGGTGTGGAAGGGACTGTCACTCCCGAATCAGCCTTTTCAGCCACACTAGATGCTGTGCCAGAACCACCTTTCAGAGTGCGATACCAGAGTCTTCTGAGACTGAAGGTTGCCAACAAGAAGAGCCCTGCTGGATCAGGTCAAAGGCCCATCTAGTCCAGCTTCCTGTATCTGACAGTGGCCCACCAATGCCCTAGGGAGCGCACAGGACAACACAATCTGCGTCCCGGTGCCCTCCCCTGCATCTGGCAATCAGAGGCAGCCTACCTTTACCTTGCGCATACCTACCATGAATTGTAACCTGTAATGAACTTTTCCTCCAGAAATTTGTCCAATCCCCTCTTAAAGGCATCCAGGCCATCACTACTTCCTTGGAAGAAGAAAAAGCAAATGAGGAGGACTTTGCTGATGTAGAAGAAAAGAAACGTAGTAGCACTACTCAGAGTAAGGAAATCATCCCATTCTGAGAAAAGTTTTCATTTAGTTTCAGTCTTGCTCATGCGAAGTTAAAGCTGTCAATTAAAAACTTGTTTAAAAATGTAGTGATATGATTTGTAGGAAAATTAGGGGGGAGCATCATGCACCCCACCCTGGGCCCAGTGTCGACTCTCAGCAGCCCTGCAGATCCCTTACCTATGCCACTGAACCCAGCTTGTCTCTTAGTTTGTAGGGCCAGGAAAAGACCTGGTTGTGAAGGTTGCACTTGGAGTCTTACTGATACTCACGCCTGCCTTGGTTTTCTTAGCTTCTGTTGATGTCAGACTGCTTGCTCGTGGCTGTCCTTCAAGCCAAGAGCACCAACTCGAGTGCGGAGGTGGGGGGGGGGGGCCTGGGCCAGTATGACGTGGCCAAGGCTCTCACTAGATCGGGCAGCAGCAGTGGGGAGACTGCCTTGTTCCCAACCAAACTTGGTGCTCTGGTATGTAGGTGAGTGTTCTGGATGCAGCACTGTTCTGCAGCCTGGAGTTCCTTTGGAAGGCAACACGGGGGAGCAGGAGAGTTTGGGGTTGGTGAGGGGCAATAGAGGTCCGTGAATGGGAGAATGTGGAAGAGGCAGTGTGGAAGTAAGGCATGGGCTGCTCTGGTGTGGTCACTAATCAGTGCTGGAGTGACTGATGATGAGGCTTGCCAGGCCACCGTCCGCCACATCCAGGGGGAGCTGGTGGGGGCTTGGATGGCAGCCCATGGGGCTAGCCTTGTTGGGGGTGTTAACAGCTTAGCACTTAAGAACATAAGAAGAACCCCGCTGGATCAGGCCAAAGGCCCATCTAGTCCAGCTTCCTGTATCTCACAGTGGACCACCAACTGTCCCAGGGAGCACCCAAGACACAAGACTTGGCTCACTTGTCACACTTAAGTCCAACTTCCCAGCACTGGCATAGCTGTGCCAGTGGGGCATGTGCTGCATCTTGCAGTTGGTTGGTAGTCATGGAGGCCTTCTCAGGGTAAGGAAATAATTGTTCGCTTACCTTTGAACTGCACTGCCCTTACCTTGGTGCTGGAAAGTTGGTTAAGACTGCATCCTTAGAAACCCCAGAACATGCCCCCACAGGGCTGCCAGATGGATGCGGTAGGTGGGCCTGTAGCTTGGTGGCAGAGCTTTCCCTGGCAACGTCTCCAAGTGGAAGGGCTGGGAAAGACCCCTGACCCTGGTGAGCCGCTGCCAGTCAACCTAGGCAGCTTTGGATGGACCAAGGGTCTGAGTGACTCAGGGCAGGTGTAGCCCATGAGACAGGATGAAGCGTGGGCTGGACAAAGACCGCGATCACAGAACTGCGCAGCTCACCACCAAGTGGCAAGCTGGCCAAGCTCTGAGTGGTTGCTGGTGGCCTCTGCCTGCTGGACTCCCATGAACTGTGCAGAGCCAGGCAGAGTGGGTGGCTCTCGTGCCTGTTTCTGCTCAAGACTCGCCCCGTTGTCTGGCTGCCTCTTCCTGTTGGGTCTCCAGACAGGAAGGAACAGGCCTTTCTCAGGGTCCCGATTCTCCAGCTGCTGACTCCTGCTTGGTGGTTCAGCTGCTCAAGAGCTGATTCTTGAGCAGCCACTGCTGCTGCTTCTTGCTGGGGGGCCGAAGGAGGCATTGCTCCCCACTTGTTCTGTGGCGGCGGCACTGAACCACTGGGTCACAGAAGAGGTGTGGATCCTAACAAGGATATCGATGGCCAAACTGAAATGAATCCTGTGCAGGCTTTGAGAATTTCAAAGGGAGTGCAAGGGACTGTTCCACGGGGCACAAGTTTCCTTTTTGGCCAGTAGGCCACCAGCTGTCACTGGCACATCTCAGTGCAGCATATGCCACTGGGTCTGCCTGTGCATTTGTCACTGGAGTGGTCTTACTGGACTTACTGGAGTGGTCCTGGGACAACAGATCACACTTCTACAGTTGGTTGGCAGCCTTCAGTCTCGAAAGACTATGGTGTAAGCCTACAGCACCCAGTATTCCCAGGCGGTCTCCCATCCAAGTACTAACCAGGCCTGACCCTGCTTAGCTTCCGAGACCAGGCATGTGCAGGGCAACAGTAGCCAGGAGACCTGGGAGGACTGGCCCAGGATGATGCCTGCAGCATCCCCGAGAGGTGCTCGCTCAGTTTGATTTTGCCGCCCTGCCTTGGGATTTCTCTCGGGATGTATTTGGATGTTGTGCCGTGTCCAGAAAGAGGCAATCAAATTGAGGGTAGTGGGAGAGCACATGCAAAAGCTGCCAAGTGTTCCGTATTGAAAGATTGAGTTGCCTGGGCCTGGAGGTCCAGGCCGGTGGAAAGGGAAACAAGATGGCTGCCTGTAGTGGGGACTTTCGGAGAGACAGACCGGTGGATTGATCGAGCTGGAGCAAGTGGCAGCCAGGACACCGTCCATGGAGAGTGCTTGTTCTGGTGCCTTGCTGTCACACCCAGGGAGGGAAGCAGCTCCCTGTCTATCATAAGGACCGTTTCCACTACCTCTTGCTTTGTGGCTTGGCACATTTGTCCGTGTACAGACTGGCCTTGTCAGCCGGTTGCTTTTGCCACTGTTGTTTTCCTTTCTCTGCACCCTTGACTTTAGCCTTGCCTTTCAGTTCAGAAGCAAACCAAAGCATGATCAATGCAAAGAGAATGTGGAAGCACTCATCCCAAAAAGTGTGCTATCCTCAGATTGGGAAGAGTACCGAAAGGCCCCCCCCCCCCGGGCTTTGGAGAGTGGTGCACAATTAGACAGGAATGAAGCACAGAGAGAGCTGGCCAGTCAGACTGTTGCTGAGGGGTTTGGGCAAGGGCAGGCTGCAGCAGTGCAAGGGGAAAAGGTGGCTGGACAAGCCTGCTCTTCCCTGTTGCAAGGCCAGCTCGGCAGGACGGCACTCAGCACCTGCTGGTTGCAGAGCTCTTCCCTTTCCACTCTGCTGGATCTTGGGGAGACCAGAATTTGGATCAGGAGGAAGGAGGAGCCACAATGCTCTCAAGATGGGAACGCAAGGCGATGCCAGGTGCACACGGCCCCTGGGGATGCCCTGGCTCTTGGGATATTTATGTGGGAAGCCCAATCTCCTTGGATTGCTTTGGGGTAAGGTTCCAAACAAAAAGACACAGGTCCAATGACCCGTATCTACCATGGAGCAATGTGCACCACTGTGATAAAATTTCAGCCTTTAGTGTGTTTTAATGGCTGGACTACCTTTCTCCAGCCCCCCTCCCCATCCCTAGGAGGCAAGCACGAAACAGCTGCCCTGTCCTCACCCTCTGTGATTATTCAAAAGGGATTTAAAGGCACATATAGGGGGCCTTCTATCAAAGTAGTGTTTCTCAAACTGGGTTGGGACCCACTAGGTGGGTTGCGAGCCAATTTCAAGTGTGTCCCCATTCATTTCAGTATTTTATTTTTAATATATTAGACTTGATGCTACCATGGTATGTGACTGCATTTGGGGAAATGTTACAGATTGTACTTTTAACAGGCTACTATGTCTATTCTTTTAACACTGATAGTCAATGGGACTTACTCCTGGGTAAGTGTGGGTAGGATTGTTAAAACTTTTCTTGCTCGATGACGTGACTTCTGGTCATGACATCACTTCTGGTGGGTCCTGACATTCTCATTCTAATAATTAGGTCCCGGTTTTAAATGCATGAGAACCACTGAATGGGGAGGGGAAATATCATCACTGCATTGCCAAGGTCAAAATCCAGCCCCTGCTATAAAGGTGGGGTGAGTTGGGGGCTGTCACTCTGTATTTTTTTAAAAACTTAGCGCCAAAAGATCCAATTATGGGGGACTCCCCACTGAAACCACTGGAGGTGGGGCCACTTTTGTTCTGAACTTCCATGGTGTAAGACAGATCCAGTCCCTAAATTCAAAAATATACACCTGCCTGGCCTCCTGTGTCCTAAACAAGAATTTAAGTTTGTAATTCTATCCCTGTAAGACTTACAGTGTAAGCAGACCAAGGAGCAGAAGCTTCCTTTGAGTATCATTCTCTGGCTGGGCACATCTCTCTGGACAGTGCCCTTCTCCCTTTTTCTTAGTTTTGTGGCCCAAGTGGGAAGCTTGTGCATGTGTAGCAAATGCACATACGTTCTTACTCATGATGGACTCAATGACACCCCCCCATATGGAAGAAGGTTGTCAACCCCTGATATAGGGCTTGGCTATATGCAGCCTTAACCTCTCTGCTCCAGTTCTACCCCTGCCTCTGGGTCCTAGGCATATTTCTAATTTTGAAACATTTATGTATCATATTTCCACATTAAAATATGCACGGAATGGCTGACAGTAAACACACAGAGCAACACAAAATCTAGACTCTACAGAAACTGCCAAATCCAGCAGACTAAAACCATTGCAACAAATACAACGAATGTGGTCAGCAATAAAAACACTAATCAAGAATCCATCAGATGCTGGTGAAAGAGGTACATTTTAGGGAAGACCTAAAGCTGGACATTGGGGGGGCCGGAAGAGACTTCCATGGGCAAAGCACACCACGGGCACAGCACCATCACCAAACAGTACCTCATGTACATCGATGGCAAAGCCTACGGACCCAGGAGGTTCCTATGGGCGAAGACAGGCCTTCAGACCAGCTGTCCTCCTCCTCTGCCAATGTTGCTACCTGGTGACCTTTCTGGCAAATGCTAGTTGGCCCTTTCCACTATGGCCACTGGATAAACTGGACTTGTAAGTCCTGCAGATGAATTCTGAGGACCATGAACCGGCTAGTGATCTTGCTCTTACAACCTTAAAGTAAGGTGGATGTTGGTCTTGGAGAGGCTAGCCAGGGAAAGCCAGCCCTTCCTTCGCGATGACCTCTCCACTGGCTCCTCTAGCATAAATGCTGAGGCCAAAATCTCTCCAGTGAGGACATTCTCAGGGAGTCTGGTTCTGGTTTTCAGAGTCACAATCACCAAGGATGCAGTAAATTAAGTTGTCCTTTGACCTCCCCACTCAGGTGGTTGCCATAGTGATGGACACCTTCACGGATGTGGACCTGCTGAGTGAGGTGCTGGATGCTGCTGCCCGCCGAGTCCCTGTTTACATCCTGCTGGACGAGATGAATGCCCAGCTGTTCCTGGACATGGCAGCCAAATGCAGGGTGGACCTCAACTACATAGAGGTGAGTGCAGCAGTGGGGGAGTGGCTGTGGTATGGGGGGGACAAGGGGGTTGTGTCAAGTGCAGGATGGCCTTGCAGATTTTCCAGCTGATACCCTCAGATTTTCTGTGTGTCCCTTTCTGGGTCTTGGCATTGCACATGTGCCCCCCTGCTCTGAGGCTCAGGAGTGTCCGCCCTGCTTCCCACCCCAATGTTGGAGCTCATCCAAAAGCATGAAGTCATGGTCTCTTTTGACACACCACACCCCAGAATGGTCCAGGGCAGTGACCATGAAACATGTTCTGCCCACCTGGATGGATATTTACTCTGCTGTGTTCAGTGGGGCCTGCATCCAGGCCAGTGTGCGTGGGGTCGCAGCTTGTGTGTCCAAGAGTTTGTTGGAGATAAGGAAGAGCAGTGGAACGGGGTATAGGGAGACCATTCCACAGGACAGGAAGCACTGCTGTGAGCTTCCAGCAGGCACCTCATTCCTGGACTCGGGAGGATTCTTCCTGTGGAAAAGCTGGAGTCTCTTTCTTCCACCACACCAAAAATCCTGTCCAGGACTTCCCCTTTTGCTTTTGCAAAAGCAAAGATTTTTGCTTCCTGTGGGCCTATTGGGAGGGAGGGGTAGCTTGAGCTGAAGACTCCACTCTGGGGAAGAACTCCTGGCCTCTCTGGGCAACAAAGGGAGCAGAGATAGAAGCACAGAGGCCATAGCCAGTGAAACCAGCCGCTCAGCGAGTGGCAGTGCCTACAGCCAGGTAGCAAAATGCTTGGCTGAAGGGGGGGGAAGGGCACCCCAGCCCACTGCCCTTGGGTCTCCCTGCCTGATCTTTCTGTTGCAGTTCCTGCGAGTGCGGACTGTCTCTGGCCCCACATACTACTGTCGCACCGGGATGTCCCTCAAGGGGCACGTGAAAGAGAAGTTCTTGCTGGTGGACTGCATGGTGGTCTTGAGTGGCAGCTACAGGTGAGGAGCAGAGCCTGGCGGGTGGGGTCAGTGGCGGACGTGCAACAAGTCTGCTCTGCCTTTCTTCTTTTGTAGCCTGCCTGCCTGCCTGCCTTCCATCATGGAACTCAAGGCAGTCTCCCAGCGGGCCCCCGTTCAGACCTGAGCACAGCTAGCCCTTCCCAGTGTCAACAGCATCATGTGCCCTCAGGAAGTCACATAGGATTGGGTGGAGGGAAAGCAAGAGCAAGGTGGTGAGAGGTGGTAGGGCATAGAGTAGCAATGGTTGTTTCCCCTGGTATCCCACTGAGTGTGTGCAGAAGACTGCCCATGTCTTGCACGGAGCAGGCTTCTAGTATCTGGCCGATTCCCTCTGTCCAAGGTGCGTCCTTCAGAGTGTGAGCTCCATGTTGGCCTGACCCACTGGTTAGTGAAGAGAGGCTGTGGGCCAACATCAAGGTGGCTGCCTTGGAGGCCCTGAGGGTTGCTGGGAGGAACCATCTAACCAGGCCTGCTCTTTTTCCCACTTCTTCACAGCTTTATGTGGTCATTTGAGAAGATCCACCGGAGCATTGCCCACATTTTCCAGGGGGAGTTGGTGGCCAGCTTTGACGAGGAGTTCCGCATTCTCTTTGCACAGTCAGATCCACTGGTTCCTCCAGCCAACGTCCTGATGAAAGCAGAGACCTCCATGGGGCACTTTGGCATGGGGCCCTTCGGCACCAACATGGCATTCTTCCCAAAGAAACCCCCTCACCTGCTGTTCCCTCGGGAGGATAACCTGTTCTCACCATTCATGGACAGAGTGGATCCGGATAGGTACTTCCTGTCTTCATTCAGAAGAGACGATTTGATGCGCCACACCTTGGAGGGCTCCGCTATGCGAATGTATTCCAAGAAGGTGGAGATGGAAAACTCCCAGATGGACCCCCTTCGGGGCTTTCTTCGCTCCAAGCAGCTGGAGATGGACTCCTTCAAAAGACACAGCTTTGCCGAAGGGACCTTTGACAACTTTGCCTCTTCCAAGCAGTTTTCCAGGCAGATGTTCATGAACAATCTGGATGAATTTAAAATTCAGTCCAGCCATTTTCAGAAGGACCAGTTTTATCAGTACCAGTTTGAACACCCCCCTGGTGCCAACAGGCCTCAGGGCATTTTTGAAAGAATCCGAGGAGGCAGGCTGGGACTTCATGAACCCGAGGACTCTGCAGACGGCGTCAGGTACCCTGAACTGGAATCCCACTTCACCCAGGAGGGCTACCCGCTGCGGCTGGATTACGTGCCTTCCAATTCCTCCAAGGAAGTGAGGCACGGCTCCGAGCAAGTGAATCCAGGAGGGAACGGTGTTCTGGGGCTCCCGTCCCTCCGAAGGCAAAACATGGGGCAGAAATTCATGTGCCAGACATCGCCCACACAGAAGCAGAGCCTGGAGCAAAGACTGTTCCTGCACGACCAGGACCAGGATCCCGATCAAGACAAGAAGGTGCAAGAACACCGGGTGGGCTTGCGCAACTGGAGGATCTCATCCTACCTGAGTGGCTACCAGTCTGAGCCAGGGGAGGAAGGCCTCCCTGTGCCGATGGAGTCAGAACCTTATAACGAGGGGCTTGGTCCTGCTGCAGAGCCCCTCGCCAGGTACCCCAGTGACCTCATCCCCTCCTTCAAACCCTCATCGCCCCTTGCAAGCACCAGAGAGACGGCTGGAGCTGAGAGGCTGGGCGAGGAGGCCTTGGCAGCAAAGGATCCCTTCAGGAGCAGGATAAACCCTCTGATCCAGAGGAGCTCGCGGCTCAGGTCTTCCCTTATTTTCAGTGCTGCCAAGTTAGACCAGCCAAACACGTCTGCTGAGAAAGTCCAGATGATCCACAAAGAGCAGACTTCAACAGAAACAACAAAAGACAATGGAACAATCAAGACCTCTAATGCCTCCTCCAAAGTAGCTGAGCTGCTGGAGAAGTACAAGACTGTAGGCAGAGATTCTGAAAGCACAACTGTCAGTCACACCAAAGCCATGTCCGCTTTTCTCCAGGAAGAGTCCCAGGATGCAGAGAAGAAATGCACCAAGTCCGTGCAATACAAGATCCTGGAGAGCAGGGTGTCTGAATCCAAAGACTCTTTCGGTAATTACAGGTTGCACCCAGAGCCAGAGGGGCAGTTTGCAGGGTCCCCCTTGGCCAGCCAGCTCACTGATGCTCTCAGCAAGGACCCCATCACACAGGTGAGCAGTAAAATGGACCAGTTGTCTTCTCGATTCTACCCCATAGACAACTTGCCCAATCTTCCGGAGAAGGAGAGCCTCTTATTTGTTGGAGAAACTCAGAAACAGGCACTTCCGGAGAAGAAAGAGAAACTGTCATTCAAAGGAGATGCACAGAATCCACCTGGAACAGAATTCAAGAAGCTGGCCCAAGTGCCAGCGAACCCGCCCTTAGTCCCTGAAGGTTCTCCAAAGTCCCAGGGCCCTGGCAGCTCTCTCAGTAAGCTGGAGGAGGAGGCGGCGGCAGTGGTGGCTTGTAAACAGGAACAGAGTCCAAGAGAGTTTTTAAGGAAGGGCTCCCTGAGACTCAAGCAGTTGTGGAACCCCAAAGGTGAGAAGAGGCCTGAAGAAGAACCCGTTCCTGAAAACTGGCAGCCTGACAAGCAGAACATGAACCTCAGAAGATCTTCCAAGGGAGACCACCAAGAAACTAGAGAGGAGGAGAAATCTCCAAAACTAGCTCCTGTGCCTCCTGTCCTCAAGGGTGGGAGCCAAGCACCTCCAGCTCGGTTTCCCTCATCGACAGCCAACGTCCTCTACAGCAGTAACCTCCGTGATGACACAAAGGTCATCTTGGAGCAAATTTCTGCCCACAGTCAGAAGAACCGCGCAGAGCTGGCCAGGCAACTTCCAGTAACCAGTAATGCTGAGCTATCTAAGTCCACCACTAGCTTGGACAACAAAAGTGAGGAAAGAAGCATGGGGATCATCAACCGGTCAGAGAGCTTCAGCAGTCACAAGCGGAACCTTCCGAGGGAACCTTCCGAGGACCGTGACTCCCTTCTGAAAAGGATGGAGAGCATGCGGAAAGAGAAGCGAGTCTACAGTCGCTTTGAAGTCTTTTGCAAGAAGGATGAACAAGGAGAGGAGGAAGGCCAGCCTGATGCCAAAGACAAGAAGATGGGCAAGTTCATGCCCAAACTCCTGGGCCCCTTCAAAACCAAAAAGTGATATGCCCACATCTGCCCACCTGGTTTAGAGCCGGCTGCTTGGAACAGACTTTGGCAGGAGGCACTGTTGTCAAGACAACTGTATTTACTACCAATTGCAAGGCTGAACAGGTTGGGCTGGGCTGGGCTGGGGGCTGGGAGAAAGGGGAACTGCTGGCCACCTGGAGTGTGCGACCCAAGTGCCACATGATGCAAGAGGAGGTACTGTTTCAAAAGAAGTCTCAGCTTGCTGGGGAAAGCCCAGCACAAGCACAGCCATCTCTCACAGCAGCTTTTTGTGACCATAGGTGAAAAATTCTCAGCTAATTTGGCAAGGGGGGTACGGGCTTGGCTGAGCTGTTTTCAGGGGAAGCTCCAGCCTCTGTTGCCCAAGGCAATGGCGATGCTTTGCCCGGGGGGGATGGGACCCCAGAAAGAGCTTTCTGCAGCCTGGGGTGGCAGCCTCCTGCCCAGTAACACTGTCCCTCCCTCCTTTGGAAGATGGTCTGTTCCCTTGGGCAGGGGTGCCCAAACCCCGGCCCTGGGGCCACTTGCGGCCCTTGAGGCCTCTCAACGCGGCCCTCAGGGAGCCCCCAATCTCCAATGAGCCTCTGGCCCTCTGGAGATTTATTGAAGCCCGCACTGGCCCAACGCAACTTCTCTCAGCGTGAGGGCGACTGTTTGACCTCTCGTGTGAGCTGTGGGATGAGAGCTCCCTCCACTGCTTGCTCTTTCACGTCTGTGATGCAGCAGCGGCAGCAAAGGAAAGGCCAGCCTTGCTTTGTGCAAGGCCTTTTATAGGGATTGAACTACTGCAAGACCTTCATTCGTTCATACAAGTTCATCTTTAATATATTCATTTATGTAAACTTATGTAAATTTATTCAAATTTTAAATGTAAATTAATTCTTTTTTTCCCCCGGTCCCTGACACAGTTTCAGAAAGCTGATGTGGCCCTCCTGCCAAAAACTTTGGACACCCCTGCCTTAGGGTGATGAGAACAAGGCAGCTTGGAGAGGGCGCCAAGGGGAACTTTTAATGGAGCAGCATTCAGGTGGCTGGCCAAGCTGAGAACTAATGGCCAAGTGCCACCTCCTACTGCAGGCCAGGCCTTCTTGAGACAGAACACTGGGCAGAACCACAACCCTCACCACAGGGAGGGGAAACAGCAGTGGCCCTCCCCTGAAGATGAGGCAGGATCGCTTGAGAGCAACTGGTTCCCACCCCGCCCTTTCTGCAGTGTGCTGTCCACCCTGAGCATGTCTTTGGCCTCACTGAGGCAGTTGACCTGGGCTGGGACCGCACCACTTTGAAGCGTTGGGGTGTTGACTGGGCAGCAGGAAGTTTCCTCTGCACAAGCTCTTATTCAGAATATTTGCATGCCCCAGAAGAGTTCTCAAAAGTCAAAGGCGACAGTTGGAAGGGGGGCTAAACAAGGACCACTGTTTCCCCCGCCACCCCCCTCACTGCAGAAGTGCCTCTGCTTCACAAGGTGCCTCTTTGCCCACTGAGCAGAGGGTGAATCTTCCCTCTGCAGAGAACCTGGCTGTTGGGGAGAAGGGTGCATGAGGGCCCTGTCCCTGAGCAGCTGGCTTCTTCAATGCTTTCCTGGAGATGCACCTGAGCCTCCACCTCCAACCTGCTGCCACCAAGGCTGAGCTTCTCAGTGAGACGTCAGCCTCAAACACACTAGAAACTGGACTGGGGCGAGGAAGGTGGGACCAGGTGAGCAGGCTGCAATCTGGCCTCAGCTGATGGAGCAAAACCTGCTGCTGGCCCCCGGGATCTCTAGGGCAGGGGGTGACTTGCACCGTCAGTGAAGTCCTTCAGTGCCCCGGCCATGACTCCATCTCATGAAAATGCATGCACAGAATGTCTTGCATAGGTGAATGTGGTGGTGGGGGGGGGGGCTGCTCGACTCCCCCTGCTGCTGGGAGCCCAGCCCTTTCTGTTAGGGATACCGTGGGAAGGAGAGGCCACCTTCTTTATGTCCAAATGGGGCTCCAAGGTGGGGGAGAGTGTGCTTCTCCCACCTGGATTCGAGAAGGAAGTGATTTTCAACCTTTTTTGTCTCATGGCACACTGACAAGGTACTAAAAGTGTCAAGGCACACCACTGGTTTTTTGACAACTGATAAGGCACCCCCCCATGCTGTTGGTGGGAGGCTCACATCCCCCAACAGTCCTATTAATAAATGACCCTCCCCCAAACCCTGCGGCACACCTGTGTGCCATGCCACATTGGTTGAAAATGGCTGCGCTAGAGCCGCAGCTTGCTGGTCCGCTGCTCTTTGGAGTGACTTGGAGAGAGGCCCAGACTGGTTGGGGGAGGACAGCGCCTTTCGCCCCCGCCCACGTGCCTTGAAACACCCTCCCAGGTCTGGCTGCGGCCTGCTCAGGGCCCCTGGGGTGGGGGGCTGGCACGTGCAGGCTCCGGCCAGAGGCCTCCGGGGGCTGCGGGAGGGAAGCCTGAGACGAGTGGATCGCAGCTGTACCGAAGCCCAATAAACATGAGCTGTCACGTCTGGCGTCCTGGTGGCTCCGCGCGGGGGGATTCGGGGCGCGAGGGCAGAGCCCGCCGCGGCGAGAGGCCCGCACCGCCTGCAGCTGCGGCACGGGGGGGCGCTCCAGCAGGAAGCCGAGCGAGAGCGGCCTGGCGGAGCCCGAGCGAGCGTCTCCTTTCCCGGCGTCCGTGGGAGCGGCGCCCTGCCCAGGCCGGCGTCAGGCACAGCCGGCTGCAGGCGCCCGAGCCCCCGTGGGGCGGCCGGCCGGCCGGCGAGCGCCCCCGGAGCGCGGAGGGGCTGGCGGGTCAGGCGGCCGCGCGGTGCCGCAGGGAGCTCGCCAGGCCCTTCCAGCCCCTCCGGGGGCGCCGTCCTGGGCGAGGCGTTCCGGGGCAGCCGCGGCCGGCGCAGAAACGCCGCTTGGAGGCGCGGCCCGGCCCGGCCTCGGAGGCGAGCCCTGCGCGGGCACTGCGGTCGGGCCCGCGCCGCCTGAGGGCTTCGGGAGCCGGGCGGCCGAGGGGGCGGGGCGTTGCTGTGGCGACGGCGTCAACGGCGCCGGAGTCGGTGCGCGGCGGCGAGCGAGGATGAGCGCGGAGGCGGAGGTGGAGGAGCGCGTGCGGCGCCGCTACGAGATCCGGCGGCGGCTGGGCAAGGGCGTGAGTGCGGGCGAGGGCGGCGGGGGGGTCGCGGCCCGGCCCGGCCGCGGCGCCCGACTGACCCCCCTCCCCGCAGGCGTACGGGATCGTGTGGCGCGCGGCGGAGCGGCGCACCGGGGCCTGCGTGGCCGTGAAGAAGATCTTCGACGCCTTCCGCAACCGCACCGACGCGCAGGTGGGCCCCCGGCCGCGCTCCCCCCGCCCCGCCCCGCCCCGCCGGCCGCCCCCCCCCCCGCAGCCGGCGGCGCAACCCGCGACTCGCGCTCTCTCTTCTGCCCGCAGCGCACGTTCCGCGAGGTGGCCTTCCTGCAGGTGAGCTCCGGGCCCCGAGGAGGAGCGTCACGCCCCGCTGGAGCTGCGGCGAGCGCCTCGCCGGTGCGGGCGCCCCGGACCGACGCGCTTCCCCCCGAGGAGCTGCTGCGGCTGCGGGCCCGCGGCGGCGTGTCGGCCCGCTCTCCCTCTGGGCGCGGCTGGGCTGCCCGTCCGGGCCGGGCCGAGCCGTCCTTCTGCTCGCCGAGCAGCGGTGGCTCCGCCCGCTGAGCCGCGGCCCCGCCCGGCTTTCCGCAGCCCCGCCGAGGGCCCGCCGAGGCGGAGGCGGCGGCGGCGAGAGCTCCAGCCGATCGCCGGCTGCTTCTCCGCGGGGGCTCCTCGGCCTGGCGGCGGCTCCGGCACCCGCGCGGAGTCTGCCCAGCGGCTTCCTGCTTCCGTGGGGCGGGGCGGGCTGTGGCTGGAGCGGGGCTTCTCCGCGGCCCGCCCCACGAGCTCTGTCCCCCGCGGGCGAGCCGCCCTTCTCTGTCCCCGCAGGCCTTCGGGGAGCACCCGAACATCATCCGGCTCCTGGACGTCGTGCGGGCCCAGAACGACCAGGACGTCTACCTGGTGTTCGAGTCCATGGGTGAGCGGCTCCTCCGGGACGGGCGAGAGCAGCGCAGGAAGCGGGCTCTGCAGCGCGGCTGTCCAGGCGAGCGCTGCAGTCCTCGTTCTGGGGGTCCGTCCCAGCGTGCGGGGACTTGCGTGGCCAGCGTGCTGCGAAGGGCGCCTTCAGGCTTGGGCGGCCCAGCAGCTGCTCCTGGGCTCCCCGGAGGTCGGGGTGGGGGCCTCACCTGCGGTGCAGGCACAGGGCTTCCGGCTCTGCGGGGAGGACCTCTGAGATTTGCTGCCTTCACTCAGAGCTGCAGAGCCTGAGGACCGCTCAGTGACAGGTGGCCTTCTAGGGTCAGGTGAGAGGGAGCGGTGGGGGCCAAGCAGCGACGCTCCGATGCCTCCCTGTTGCAGAGACCGACCTGCACGCCGTCATCAAGAAGGGAAACCTGCTGAAAGAGATCCATAAGTGTTACATCCTGTATCAGCTCCTGAAAGCCACCAAGTTCATCCACTCGGGAAACGTCATTCACAGGGACCAGAAGGTGCTTGTGTGCCCAGGAAGGTTCAGCCCAGTCTTCTGACCTGCGCCAGGTAGCGCTGCCCTGGGACCTGTGTTCCTCCAGCGTGCTGATTTCCTTTTTCTGCGCCTGTAGCCTTCTAACGTCCTGCTGGACGCAGACTGCTTCGTGAAGCTCTGTGACTTTGGACTTGCGCGCTCCCTGTGCCAGATCCACAGCGACCAAGGCAACCCGATGCTGACTGAGTATGTCGCCACCCGTTGGTATCGGGCCCCTGAAATTCTGCTTGCCTCTCACAGGTAAGGGAGCTGAGTAACTCGGTGGCTCCTCTGGCCACCTGTTCCTTCCATTCCTCGGGGTCCACAGTAACTCCTACCTCTAATCTACAGCTTTTTGGGGTTTGAGGGAAGAATTAGGGGCAGGATTGCACTATTCGCACAAGTTGATTGGTTGACTTGTGTCTCTTGCTTATTAAGGCAGAACTACCTGCCTTAAGTCAAGAGATGGGATGAGGGGGAAGTGGAACAGATGGAGAATCCTTTCCTTGCAAAGGCTGGTTACACAGGCCAACACACATTTTGCTTACTTAAATGTTGCACCAATTCCTGGGTATATTTGGGGTGCTGATTCCAAAAATGGCATCTGTTTTACCCTATCACGTCTAGTTTTGGAGATATAGTATAGCTTCTTTAATGAATGGTTGAAGCAGCTTCCTCATGAGGAAGCTGTTTGAACCATTCCCTAATGAGGCTATACTATATTTCCAAAACTAGATGTGATAAGGCAAAACAGATGCCATTTTTGGAATCGGCACCCGAAATTCATATCAAACCACCATAAAGTTTGGGAAAAACGTTTCTGACCCTCCGTTTTGTAGGCCTGTGTTGTTTGCTGATATGACGGCCTGAGCTGAGTTTTTCTTTCACAAGGAAAAGTCTTCCTTAATGCCTCTTCTAGCTAAAAGATCATGAGCTTCTTATCTTTTCAAACTTCATAACTGCTGTCCAATGTTTCTGGGGTTCTTTAGAGACTGCATTTTGTCTCTTGGCACTCCAAGGGTCCTTGTAAGCTGAACTCTAATGCCAGGCTTGCTTTTTCCTGTTACACTCACCTTAGAGTCATTGGGTCTGCCACCACTCTCTGAATGAGAAAGAAGTATGACTTTGCCTTTCTGATTGGGATGTGTAACCTCTGTTTAGAGATCCCTTCCCTGGGTGCTCTGCCTCTGCAACCTCTGAGTTTCTAATCATCTTGTTGTATCCAGAGCATTCGCGTGGGGCACGGTGGCCCTATTGGATGAACACATGAATTCATAAGAACATAAAAACAGCCCCACTGGATCAGGCCATAGGCCCATCTAGTCCAGCTTCCTGTATCTCACTGCGGCCCACCAAATGCCCCAGGGAGCACACCAGATAACAAGAGACCTCATCCTGGTGCCCTCCCCTACATCTGGCATTCTGACTTAACCCATTTCTAAAATCAGGAGGTTGCGCATACACATCATGGCTTGTACCCCATAATGGATTTTTTCTCCAGAAACTTGTCCAATCCCCTTTTAAAGGCGTCTAGGCTAGACGCCAGCACCACATCCTGTGGCAAGGAGTTCCACAGACCGACCACACGCTGAGTAAAGAAATATTTTCTTTTGTCTGTCCTAACCCGCCCAACACTCAATTTTAGTGGATGTCCCCTGGTTCTGGTATTATGTGAGAGTGTAAAGAGCATCTTCCTATCCACTCTGTCCATCCCCTGCATAATTTTGTATGTCTCAATCATGTTCCCCCTCAAGCGTCTCTTTTCTAGGCTGAAGAGGCCCAAACGCCAGAGCCTTTCCTCATAAGGAAGTTGCCCCAGCCTCGTAATCATCTTAGTCGCTCTCTTTTGCACCTTTTCCATTTCCACTGTGTCTTTTTTGAGATGCGGCAACCAGAACTGGACACAATACTCCAGGTGTGGCCTTACCATAGATTTGTACAACGGCATTATAATACTAGCCGTTTTGTTCTCAATACCCTTCCTAATGATCCCAAGCATAGAATTGGCCTTCTTCACTGCCGCCGCACATTGGGTCGACACTTTCATCGACCTGTCCACCACCACCCCAAGATCTCTCTCCTGATCTGTCACAGACAGCTCAGAACCCATCAGCCTATATGTGAAGTTTTGATTTTTTGCCCCAATGTGCATGACTTTACACTTACTGACATTGAAGCGCATCTGCCATTTTGCTGCCCATTCTGCCAGTCTGGAGAGATCCTTCTGGAGCTCCTCACAATCACTTCTGGTCTTTACCACTCGGAAAAGTTTGGTGTCGTCTGCAAACTTAGCCACTTCACTGCTCAACCCTGTCTCCAGGTCATTTATGAAGAGGTTGAAAAGCACCGGTCCCAGGACAGATCCTTGGGGCACACCGCTTTTCACCTCTCTCCATTGTGAAAATTGCCCATTGACACCCACTCTCTGCTTCCTGGCCTCCAACCAGTTCTCAATCCACGAGAGGACCTGTCCTCTAATTCCCTGACTGTGGAGCTTTTTCAGTAGCCTTTGGTGAGGGACTGTGTCAAACGCCTTCTGAAAGTCACCCACACTTCTTGTTGAGTGTGCAGGCTTGCAGTCAATGGCTTTCAGCTGTTGCGGGAGGCTGGGCCACTTGCCACCACTTCTTATTTGGGCTGTGTGGAGGAGATGAACAAGCTTGGGGGGTCGGGCGTTGGTGTTGCTTACTTTCTGAGTATGCCCCAGCCAGGGGTCCTGATGTCCCTTCTCCTTAATGCCTCTGCGTCTTAGTTGAGTGGATGCGCCTGTGTGTCTTGCAGTCCTGGAGGCGTATTAACCTGCCAGAGTTCAGACGCAGCTTTGTGTGTTGGCTGCCAAGGATGTAAAATTAAAATAAGGAGTTCTGATTACCATGCTACCAAACTTGATGCTGTAATTCAGCAGTGGCCAAACTCGCCACCGCTGCACAATGGGAAAGCAGTCCCTGTTCAGATCACATATTTCCCTTCTGCCCAGGCACTGTGCGTAGTCCTCCACAGTCGGGGGACAGGGCTCTGTGGGCAGTCACATCTTCTGCCCAGCATCCCAGAAGGCCACACAACAGGATGTCCGGGCAGACATTACTGCCCAGAGCATCCCCGTTCCCTCATCGTGGAGGACTACACGCTTCTCCTGTGCAGAATGGTAAGAGCCGATCCCTGGGTGGACAGATTCATCCGAACCCAAGATCCGGTCTCTGGGCTAGGGTTCAAGCAGCCCTGGCCTATTTAAATGTAATTAATATATTGCAGTTTTTACCGAAATGTAAAAAAGCCGAATGGTGCTCCAAGGCATCAGTGCAGAAGGGCTTCCCGTAGTGAGAGCAAAACGGGAAGAGAATGAGATGGAAAATATAGACCATGCCTTGAACGAATGGGCCGGAGCCAGGAACGGCAACCCCAAGGTGTTGTTATCTGTCTCTCCAGCATAAGTTTCTCTGTACCCACCTTCTTCCTTACTTGTGTCTTTTTTCTTTCTTTCTTTCTTGCAGCTACACCAAGGGGGTGGACATGTGGAGTATTGGCTGTATCTTGGGGGAGATGCTGCTGGGAAAGCCCTTATTCCCTGGCACCTCTACTGTCAACCAAATAGAGCAGATACTGCGTGTCATTCCTGCGCCCTCCTCAGAAGGTGAGGAGGCTTTGGGAAGCCCAATGGGGGCAACAAGTGGGGGAGAGCCAAGTCTTGAGTTGGGAAAAAGAGAGGAGACATAGCGAAGCCCCTGCTGGGGGGCTCCTGTGGGTGCAGCGGGGAGAGTGGCAAAAGGGTGGAGATTCTGCTTCCATAACAGTGGGAGGGGCCTGGTTGTGCACAGCTCCAGTTTCTCTATTGCAACTGTACCCCCACCTTTGTATTGGCAACCTTCAGTCTCGAAAGACTCTGGTATCGCGCTCTGAAAGGTGGTTCTGGCACAGCGTCTAGTGTGGCTGAAAAGGCCAATCCGGGAGTGACAATCCCTTCCACACCGGGAGCAAGTGCAGTCTGTCCCTGGCCTGTCTCCCTGGCTATGGGCCTTCTTTCTTTGCCTCTTAGCCTCAGTCTGTTGGCCAAGTGTCTCTTCAAACGGGGAAAGGCCATGCTGCACAGCCTGCCTCCAAGCGGGCCGCTCAGAGGCCAGGGTTTCCCACCTGTTGAGGTCCACAACTAAGGCCTTCAGATCCCTCTTGCAGATGTCCTTGTATCACAGCTGTGGTCTACCTGTAGGGCGCTTTCCTTGCACGAGTTCTCCATAGAGGAGATCCTTTGGGATCCGGCCATCATCCATTCTCACGACATGACAAGCCAACGCAGGCGTCTCTGTTTCAGCAGTGAATACATGCTAGGGATTCCAGCACGTTCCAGGACTGTGTTGTTTGGAACTTTGTCCTGCCAGGTGATGCCAAGAATGCGTCGGAGGCAGCGCATGTGGAAAGCGTTCAGTTTCCTCTCCTGTTGTGAGCGAAGAGTCCATGACTCGCTGCAGTACAGAAGTGTACTCAGGACGCAAGCTCTGTAGACCTGGATCTTGGTATGTTCCGTCAGCTTCTTGTTGGACCAGACTCTCTTTGTGAGTCTGGAAAACGTGGTAGCTGCTTTACCGATGCGCTTGTTTAGCTCGGTATCGAGAGAAAGAGTGTCGAAGATCGTTGAGCCAAGGTACACAAAGTCATGGACAACCTCCAGTTCATGCTCAGAGATTGTAATGCAGGGAGGTGAGGTACCCCCACCTCTGGTTATAATTTTGATGTACTTACACATCACATTCTGCATTAAAATCTGCAGAGTGGCTCATATTTCCGAAAGGGTAGAAATGTTGCCTGTTCCTTTTTCCATCGCAGCTCTAGGATCTTCCTCGCTAAAGTCTTCTCCAATGTGTACACTTTGTAGCTTTTTGGATAGCAAGTTAAGAGTCTGGGTTTTGCAGGTCTCTAGAGAGTCAGGCTGGTGTCCTGTAGTGGATCCAGAAGGTGCTCATCTTAAACCTCTTTCTGGGCCAACCACAGGAAGGACTTTCAGTAGGAGCAGAGTCCTGCCCTCTGGATCCAGACTCTCTTCTTGGGCTACTAAAAGCACTGGTTAGTTCTCTCTGGTGTTGTGGGAGTTTTGTCTATTCATTCTGAGTAGCTAATGTTGTGCTTTTGAAAGCAAGTCCAGAAGACTGTTCTTGATGGGTGAGGCGTTTGAGTCCAATTGCAGGATTGGAGCTTGGCTCTTCTGGTTTGCCCCAGTGGTTTAAGGAGCTTGGGTGTATTAAACTGAATGTTGACGTATATTAACGGTTACATTTTTAGAGAAGCTCTAACATTCAGGAAGCTCTGACATTCTCCCATCAATTTCAAGGCTAACTGCACAAATGCTTTTACATTTCATTGTTTCATTGTTCATTGTTACATTTCAGTGGTTACATTTCATTGTTTTGAACGTTTACCAGGAGTGGCTGGGGAATATCCAGTATTGTGAGGAAACCGCTCCTTTTCCAACATGTGCTGGTGTTGGTTCATTATTGCTCTAGAATAGGGGTCTCCAAACCCTGGCCTGGGGGCCAGATGCGGCCCGCAGCAAGCCTCTATCCAGCCCACAGCCAGCCTCATGTCCCCTGAAAGCTTCTGGCCCACTTGACTGAACATGACCAGAGCTGTGTTCTGATTGCATCTGGAGGGTGTTCTGAGGACCTGGGAGGCTGAGTGAAGGAGCCCTGTATTGGCAACCTTCAGTCTCGAAAGACTCTGGTATCGCGCTCTGAAAGGTGGTTCTGGCACAGCGTCTAGTGTGGCTGAAAAGGCCAATCCGGGAGTGACAATCCCTTCCACACTGGGAGCAAGTGCAGTCTGTCCCTGGTCTGTCTGCCTGGCTATGGGCCTTCTTTCTTTGCCTCTTAGCCTCAGACTGTTGGCAAAGTGTCTCTTCAAACTGGGAAAGGCCATGCTACACAGCCTGCCTCCAAGCGGGCCGCTCAGAGGCCAGGGTTTCCCACTTGTTGAGGTCCATCCCTAAGGCCTTCAGATCCCTCTTGCAGATGTCCTTGTATCGCAGCTGTGGTCTACCTGTAGGGCGCTTTCCTTGCATGAGTTCTCCATAGAGGAGATCCTTTGGGATCCGGTCATCATCCATTCTCACAACATGACCGCAGGCGTCTCTGTTTCAGCAGTGAATACATGCTAGGGATTCCAGCACGTTCCAGGACTGTGTTGTTTGGAACTTTGTCCTGCCAGGTGATGCCGAGGATGCGTCGGAGGCAGCGCATGTGGAAAGCATTCAGTTTCCTCTCCTGTTGTGAGCGAAGAGTCCATGACTCGCTGCAGTACAGAAGTGTACTCAGGACGCAAGCTCTGTAGACCTGGATCTTGGTCTGTTCCGTCAGCTTCTTGTTGGACCAGACTCTCTTTGTGAGTCTGGAAAATGTGGTAGCTGCTTTACCGATGCACTTGTTTAGCTCGGTATCGAGAGAAAGAGTGTCGGAGATCATTGAGCCAAGGTACACAAAGTCATGGACAACCTCCAGTTCATGCGCAGAGATTGTAATGCAGGGAGGTGAGTCCACATCCCGAACCATGACCTGTGTTTTCTTCAGGCTGATTGTCAGTCCAAAATCTTGGCAGGCCTTGCTAAAATGATCCATGAGCTGCTGGAGATCTTTGGCAGAGTGGGTAGCGATAGCTGCATCGTCGGCAAAGAGGAAGTCACGCAGACATTTCAGCTGGACTTTGGATTTTGCTCTCAGTCTGGAGATGTTGAAGAGCTTTCTGTCTGATCTGGTCCGGAGATAGATGCCTTCTGTTGCAGTTCCAAAGGCATGCTTCAGCAGGACAGCGAAGAAAATCCCAAACAAGGTTGGCGCAAGAACACAGCCCTGCTTCACTCTGCTTCGGATGTCAAAAGGGTCTGATGTGGAGCCATCGAAGACAACAGTGCCCTTCATGTCCTTGTGGAAAGATCTGATGATGCTGAGGAACCTGGGTGGACATCCGATCTTGGGGAGAATCTTGAAGAGGCCATCTCTGCTGACCAGGTCGAAAGCCTTTGTGAGATCTATGAAGGCTATAAAGAGTGGCTGTCATTGTTCCCTGCATTTCTCCTGCAGTTGTCTAAGGGAGAATACCATATCAGTGGTGGACCTGTTGGCTCGGAATCCACACTGCGATTCTGGATAGACACTCTCTGCAAGTACCTGGAGCCTCTTTAGTGCAACTCGGGCAAACAGCTTTCCTACAACGCTAAGGAGAGAGATGTCGCGGTAGTTGTTGCAGTCACCCTTGTCACCTTTGTTCTTGTACAGCGTGATGATGTTTGCATCCCTCATGTCTTGAGGTACTCCACCTTCACTCCAGCAGAGACAGAGGATTTCATGCAGCTTAGTGACGATGATCTCTTTGCAGCATTTTAGGACTTCAGCAGGGATGCTGTCTTTTCCAGGTGCCTTGCCAAAGGCAAGGGAGTCCAGGGCCACGTGAAGTTCTTCTAGGGTTGGTTCACTGTCAAGCTCTTCCAGCACAGGCAGGCACTCAATGTTGTTCAGTGCTTCTTCGGTGACTACATTTTCTCTGGAATATAGCTCAGAGTAGTGCTGCACCCAGCGTTCCATCTGCTGCGCCCGATCCTGGATGACCTTGCCTGCTGCAGACTTCAGAGGGGCAATTTTCCTCTGTGTTGGACCTAGGGCCTGCTTGATACCGTCATACATCCCCTTGATGTTGCCCATGTCACCTGCTATCTGTATCTCGGAACAGAGCTGGAGCCAGTAGTCGTTAGCACATCTCCTGGCAGTCTGTTGGACTTTGCTGCGAGCAGTTCGGAGGACCTGCAGGTTGCGCTCACTGGGACAGGCCTTGTATGCTGCTTGAGCTCTCCTCTTTTCCTCAATGACTGGTGTCAACTCCTCAGAGTGGTCTTCAAACCAGTCTGCCGCCTTGTTGGTCTTCTTGCCGAATATGGACAAGGCGGTGTTGTAAATGGTATTCTTGAAATGTTCCCATCTGTTGGATGCGTTTGCGTCGGCCGGGCCTGGAAGAGATTCCTCAAGCGCTTGTGCAAATTCCTCCACTTTTCTCTGATCCTGGGTCTTGCTGGTATCAATGCGAGGTCTTCCTTCCTTTTTCGTGTGATACAGTCGCTTTGTTTGCAGTTTCACTCTGCTGCACACCAGGGAGTGGTCAGTGTCGCAGGCAGCACCATGATAACTGCGTGTGATCTTGATGCTGGGAAGGCTGGAGCGTCTGGTGAGGATCAGGTCGAGCTGGTGCCAGTGCTTTGATCTTGGATGTCTCCAAGAGACTCTATGTTGGGGCTTTGTGTTGAAGAACGTGTTGCTGACACAGAGACCGTGATGACAGCAAAACTCTGGAATCTGGCAGCCTAGTCTCTTGAAGGGCGACGATGTCCATCTGCAGTCTGCTCAGCTCCATGTCGATGACAGCTGTTTTGCGTGCGTCGTCTATTTCTTGCAGGTCATCAGAGAAGCCAGGTGTCACTGTCCTAACGTTCCAGGTGCCCAGCTTTAGGGCAGTAGTTTTCTGTTGCATGGTGCAGAGTTGTCGATCCGCTTGTCGGTTTTCACCCTAAACCCCACGCACCCCATGAGGTTAACGGACCGTGGCGAGGCAACACCTTACTGGCTGGGGACTGCCCAGCTTAAGGCGGGCGGTAGTTGCCCAATGAGATGCAATGATCTCTCCCACCGTCGGAAGCAGCCCCTGGCGTCATGCTCTACGCCAATCGAGCAAAGACTTATAACCGGTAAACTGCTGCTTCCCGTGTTGTGCCGACGCCGTATGGCGAAGTTGGAGTGTCCTCTCCAGTGCGCGAAGCCTGGGTAAAGAAGGTATGGAGGATAGGCTGTTACCCATGCAGCAAATCTCCCCTCTCCACGTCGCTGGAATGGTCCAATGGAAAGGCAGAAGCCAATACGGTTGGTTCCAGCGGCGTCGCAGGAGTTGCCAGAGCGTGACTGTGTTCAGCCATGAACTGCCTCAGGGACTCCGGCTCCTGATTTTGCCTCGAGGTTGACTCCTGAAGCCTTTTCCACAACTGGATGTAGCCACAAGGCAGTGGAGGTTTGGGACCAGAGTTTCCTTCTCTTAGATGAGCTGCCTTCCTAGGCTGACGAGTCCCATCTACCCGTGGGTAGCCCACTCCTTCATTTATTCATTCATGCAAGTTCCATCTCTAATTCATTTATTTAAGTTTTATATTTAAATTTTTTTCCGGCCCTCAGCACTGCGCCAGATATTTCATGCGGCCTTCTGGCCAAAAAGTTTGGAGATCCCTGCTTTAGAACTAACTGCAAATAAATGAATGCATTGGTTTTTGCTAGCCAGTTAACGCAGGCGGAGAAGTGCCAAGAATGCTCCTCAGACAACTTTGGGAGAGAGGGCACAGGAGGTGAGGCACCAGGTCAGTGGCTCACTAGTCAGCCCTGTTGGCTGTTAACGTGAAGTAGCAGCCCGGGGTGCTTGCTCCCAAGTAGGACCTGTTCCTTCAGCACCTTAATACACAAGAAAACGCGAGTTCCCTCAGCGAACTGCAGAGATGCTGCCCAATACCTGCAAGAACCTGTGAAGAGCAGCGACTTCTTTAAAGGAGTTTCCCAGCCTGTCTTGGTTGCTGACAACACGGGAGCGAGAACGGAAAGGGATCTTGTCCTGAAAGTGCAGGGTGACTCTTGGAGGTGTTTTGCTAATGGTCAGAGTTGTGGCAAGATGACAAATGTTTCCCATGGCCTAGATGCTTTATCAATGGACGATGGAAATGAAGGTCACCATTGCCTGAGGGGTGTGCACATTCACTTTGTGAGAAGGGCAAGAGAAACTTGTGGGGGGCAAACAGGTCTCTCTGTTGGGTTCACGCAGGGAGAGCAAGCTGTTGGGCTACTTTGCCCCGGCATCTTCAACTTCAGTCTCATTCTTGTGTGAGAGAGAGAATGACAGAGAGAGCGCGTGTGCACGTGATAAAACTTGGAATGTTTTTTGGGAATTTGTTTCATCTTGGAGCACTGTCTGGATAAGAACCACAAAGCTGAAATTAGACCTGGACAAAACAGAGATCCTCCTGGTCAGGAAATTCATGGTGCAGCTACCGAGATATTTGCCCATATTGAATGGGGTTGCCTTCCCCTGCAGGAATGGATATGCACTTTGGGAGTGCTCCCAGACTTACTGTTCTTCCTGAAGAGCCAGGTGGCAACAGTGGCCAGGTGGGCCTCAGCTTTGGTTGGTGTGCTCGTTGTGACTACTTGAGTCCATTGGTCCTGGCCGTGGTAAGAATATAAGAACAGCCCTGCTGGATCAGGCCATAGGCCCATCTAGTCCAGCTTCTTGTATCTCACAGTGTCCCACCAAATGCCCCAGGGAGCATAGAAGACAACAAGAAACCTCCATCCTGGTGCCGTCCCTTGCACCTGGCATTCTGACATAGCCCATTTCTAAAATCAGGCGGTTGCACATACTCATCATGGCTCATAACCCAGGATGGATTTTTCATCTGGAAATTTGTCCAATCCCCTCTTAAAGGCATCTAGGCCAGATGCCATCACCACATCCTGTGGCAAGGAGTTCCACAGATTAACTACACAGTGAGTAAAGAACTATTGTCTTTTGTTTGTCCTAACAATCCCAGCACTGAATGTTGGTGGATGTCCCCTGGTTCTGGTTTGGTGTGAGAGGGAAAAGAGCATCTCTCTATCCACTCTATCCTTCCTGTGCATAATTTTGTATGTCTCAATCATGTTCTCCCTCAGGCGCCTCTTTTCTAGACTGAAAAGCCTCAAATGCTGTAACTTTTCCTCACAAGGAAGGTGCCCCAGCCCAGTAATCATTTTGGTTGTTCTCTTTTGCACCTTTTCCATCTCCACTATGTCCTTTTTGAGATGTGGCGACCAGAACTGGACACAATACTCTAGGTGTGACCTTACCATCAACTTGTGTAACGGCATTATAATATTAGGTGTTTTGTTCTCAATACCTTTTCTAATGATCCCAAGCATAGAATTGGCCTTCTTCACTGCCGCCACCACTGCCGCCAAGGTGTCCACCACCACCCAAGATCTGATCTGTCACAGACAGCTCAGAACTCATTAGCCTATATGTGAAGTTTTGACTTTTTGCCCCAATGTGCATGACTTTACACTTACAATGAAATGCATCTGCCGTTTTGCTGCCCATTCTGCCAGTCTGGAGAGATCCTTCTGGAGCTCCTCACAATCACGTCTGGTCTTCACCACTCGGAAAAGTTTGGTTTCGTCTGCAAACTTAGCCACCTCACTGCTCAACCCTGTCTCCAGGTCATTTTTGAAGAGGTTGATGAGCTCCGGTCCCAGGACAGATCCTTGGGGCACACCGCTTTTCACCTCTCTCCATTGTGAAAATTGACCATTGGCACCTACTCTCTGCTTCCTGGTCCTCAGCCAGTTCCCAATCCATGAGAGGACTTACCCTCTAATTCCCTGACTGTGGAGTTTTCTCAGCAGCCTTTGGTGAGGGACCATGTCAAACGCCTTCAGAAACTCCAGATATATAATATCCATGGGTTTTCCCGCATCCACATGCCTGTTGACCTTTTCAAAGAATTCTATAAGGTTCGTGAGGCAAGACTTACCCTTACAGAAGCCAGGCTGATTCTCCCTCAGCAAGGCCTGTTCGTCTTTGTGTCTTGAGATTCTATCTTTGATGAGGCATTCTGCCATCTTACCTAGTATAGATGTTAGGCTGACTGGCCTATAGTTTCCCGGGTCCCTCCTCTTTCCCTTTTTAAAGATAGGGGTGACATTTGCTATCCTCCAATCCTCTGGCACCGTGGCCGTTTTGAGGGACCAGTTGCATATTTTAGTCAAGAGATCAGCAACTGCTTTCTTCAGGTCCATGCTTGAGTGACATCACAGTTGGATTACTGTAATGTACTTTACCTGGGGCTGCTCTTGAAGGCAGTCTGCATGTTGCAACTACTGCAGAATGTGGCAGCCCATGTGGTTAGCGGAGCTTGGCAGTTCACTGCTATTGGACCGCTGCTCTGGTGGCTGCAGTGTCTGCCCATTAAATTCTGGACCCACTTCAGTGTGCTGGTGTTGACCTTAGAGGTGCTCAGGGTTTGGGACCAGGTTACTGGAGGACTGTCTGCTGCCCTACATGCTGGCCCTTAGGTGCTTTGAGGGGGCTCTCCTGCAAGGGCCTCCTCCCACTCAGGTTAGGGTGTGGTGGTGTGAGGGCAAGCCTCATCTGCAGTAGCTCCACAGGGAATATGGGACTTTCTTAGGTAGTGTGGAATTCAGCAGAGCTGAGAACCATCACTGACAGTTTTTGGGCAAGAGCTCCAACGTTTTTATTTTTTCTGGTGGTGGGGTGGTGGTGGTGGTTGTACACCAACACCTCCTCTGCACACTGTTTTTTGATTTCCACAGACAGGTTTTGACTCCTAGGTTGCTGCTGACCCCCAACAGTTTCTATTAATTGCATTTTTTTTTTACTGTTTTCTGTTTTTATGAAAAACTGTGTAAGCACCTTGGGTGTTCGCCTCAGCAAGGGAAAGGCGGGGTAGAAATGTTTGAAATCAATGAAAGGGTTTGTGGCATCTTTTGGCTGAAGCGAAGGGCAGAAGGTGTGGTCTGGAGTTTGAACTGTGGTCTTGCCTGGAAAAGCTGGCCGGGAGCAGCTGTGGTCTTGATTTTGAAAGGGTGACCAGAAAACCGCTGGCAGTGGAGTGTGGAGTTGGGAAGGAGTCAGCTGGCAAGAAATGGATCACGTCTTGAGAACCTCATCTGAGGCACGTTTTGTGGCTTCCTATGAAAATGTGGGAGGCAAGAGCTAGCGCCAGAATGCCGACTGCCCCATGGAGGGAAACATCTGGAGAAATGGAGGGTTCTGAGTTTCTCTCCTTGAATCAGACTTGTAGTAATCCCTGTTGATGAGAGAGGCAGTATTGAAATATGGGAGTAAATCAAGAAAGCGGCACGCTTTCTTCCTGGAGAGCATAGAATCTGAGAGTTGGAAGGGGACCCACAAGGCCACCGAGTCCAACCCCTGCCTGGCGCAGGAAATCCTCCTGGAGCATCTCCAGCAGGTGCCTATCAAGCCTGTGCTTGAAGATCTCCACCCCCTCCCTTGGCAGCTGTCCAGTGGTGGATCTTCTGCCCTTCTGGTGTTGAACAGGTGACTTTTTCTTGCAGATGTTGCAGCCTTCCGTTCAGACTACAGAGCCTCCATCATCAACCGCCTGAGCTGCCAGTGAGTGTCCTGCTGTGGTCTTCAGTGAGGCTTTTGGGCAGACCTGGAAGTGGCCTGGAACGGCTGTGTATGTTGTGTCTGACTGTAGGCAGCAAGTGACCTTGGAGGACCTCTTGCCTGTCTCCACCCCACCAGAGGCCCTGGACCTTCTGAAAAGGCTCTTGGTGTTCAATCCTGAGAAGCGACTAACTGCGGAAGAAGCGCTGGAGCATCCCTATGTGCGCAGGTGAGAGGAGCCTGGGGGGCCGTGCACAAGCTCCCAGGTCAGGTGCTGGCCACCTGCCAGTCAGGGCGCTTCATGCTTTGGACTGTGCTTTTGAGTGAGCAGCTGGGAGATGAATTTGTTGAGCAGGCGCCTGGACAAGTTCTAGTGCGTGGGTGCTGGGGGGGGTGCAGCTCTGACACCCACATGCAATGCCATGCTTTGGTGGAGGTGCCTGAATATCTCACGCCTGTGTTTCAGCCTTGTTTCCTGCAGTAGAATCTCATCTCATTCCATGCTTTTGTGGCAGGTTCCATTGTCCTGCCAAAGAACCAGCTCTCAACTACAATGTGATCCTTCCTCTGGACGACGATGTTCAGCTCTCTGTGGCTGAGTACCGCAATAAACTGTACGAGGTAATGCCTCTGTCTTCTTGAGCAGAGTCTGCCAAGGAAGTGCATCCTTGGCCCTAAAGTTGTTCACTGCGGTTGGTCGGCTTAGTGGTCTTCCCACCTCTCCAGGCACTTGGGTTGGGTAATGGCACACTGATGAGGAGACGGTTCTGTTCCTGGCGACAAGCCATTGGGATTCAAACATTGTATGCTGTTTTCAGAAAAGATGCAGGCTCACACTTTATTAGGCTGTCCAGGGAGAAAACTCCCAGTTGACCGAGCCAAGAGAGAGGTTGCCAGCAATCACCTGCTGATCTAGGGTAGTAGCACCTTTTGTTTAGCATGCCTGCTCCCTTCCTGTTCTCTTTTCTTCCCTGCTTGAACGTGTAGTGTACCAGGGAAAAGCCTTGGTAGATTGATCTACCACCAGCCCAGATGATCAGGCTAGCCTGGGGGGGGGTGGTGACTCCTTGGGCAGAGCCTCCCTCCTAGAACAGCACTGAAACGTGGGCGTCTCTGTTAAAATAGTGCCTGCAGAGCAAGGAGACGTGACAATCTTCTGAATTTCTAAGAACCAGGAATCAGGCAAACTTAACTGTAAAAAGTTTATTCAAAGCCCAATAGAAGCAACAGAACAAAGAAAAAAGGGAAAGAGCACAATCTGGCCAAAAAGGCTTTTATGCTGCAGTCATACAAGTGACCAGCAGATGGGGCTGAGGCACTGCGGTGTCTCACATGTGCTTTCACCTCTGAGCTTTGCTGCGAGGTTTGAGCTTATAATGCGACAGCACGGCAGAAAGGAGACGAACCCCCAAACAACATAAAAACCAACCATTCCTGATTAATAAACTGTTCCCTGTCTGGTTGTACCTGCGTGACGGAACCCCAGATGCAGCCAGATACCCTGTCATCCCACTTGCCTTCTCTTTGAGTGGGTTGGTGGGCTCTCCCCTGGCCAGCTGGAGAAAGGAGAGAGTGAACTTCCAACCTGGAACTGTGTGTGTTTCTTGGCTGGAAAGATGTCACGTGTTACCTGATCTCCACCATCACCACCACCCCCATGCTTGGGAGGGGGGTGGCAAGAACATGAACCAACGTGGCAGCTCGTACCTTAACTGAGCATTCTGAATTCTGGCAGGAAAAGTCATGCAAATGCAGTTCAGACAACCAGGGCTCCACGGAGTGCTCATAGCGAGCAAGGGAGCTGAAATACCCACCCTCTGGAAACAGAGTGACACAGGCAAAGCCCCGCAGGAAGGAATAAAACAGGCATAAGACGAAACGAGAAACCTTTATGGGCATATTTAAAATACAACTTTTAGTTGAAAAGCGGTATATAAATACTGTTAATAATAATAATAATAATACAAACCGAGTAAGACAACAGATTGGAGGGAGGGAGACATGAATCCAACGATTCAACTCCAACCATGACCATCCTGCCCTTGCTATATAGACTCAGCCGCTTGTGACCACCATAGAAAAATAAAACATACGTAACGTGTAGCATTTATGCTGCTGCTGTTGAGGAGTAGCCACTGAGGACGCCTCTCTGTTCCTTTAGAGATCCTATTTGGTGCATTGATGGTGTGCTGAAGGGGTCATGTGTGGAAGGTTAGAAGGCTGGGTGCTGAGGTGTGCTGAGCACACACTCTTTGGGACTTGTCCTGAACATAAGAACCCCATGGATTAGGCCAAAGGCCCATCCAGTCCGGCTTCCTGTATCTCATAGTGGCCCACCAGGTGCTTCAGAGAGCACACAAGAGACCTGCATCCTGGTACCCTCCCTTGCATCTGGCACTGAGAGCCTACTTCTAGCACCAGGAGGTTGCACATACCCATTGTGGCTTGCACCTGTGATGGACTTTCCCTCCAGAAATCTGTCCAATTCACTTTTAAAGGCATCTAGGCGAGATGCCATCACCACATCTTGTGGCCAGGAGTTCCACAGACTGACAAGCTGCGCAAAGAAATGTTTTCTTTTGTCTGTCCTAACTCTCCCGACACTCCATTTTGGGGGCTGCCCCTGGTTCTTGTGTGGTGTGAGAGGGAAAAGAACAGCTCTCTTGGGTTTCATTTAGAAAGCCACAGGGAGCCTGGTGGTGGCAGCTTTTCTGAATGACAGTTGTCTGCAGCTGTGAGGAAGGGCGGCCTCTTTCTCATCCTCATCGTTGTTTCAAGTGCATCTGGTCTTGCATCTCTGCTTCGCCATTGCCTGTCGCTTGCTTGCTTGTCAGTTGGCATCACTGGGGAGGGGATAGAGGGAGGTTGTGGGGAGTTCATGGCTTAATTTTGCAGCATGGCTTTCCTGCCTTGCACTTAGAATAAGAGCATGAGGCCACAACCAGGGCAGGAGGTGGTGCAGCCATGTCAAGCGACTTGACCACTTGTTTTGGATGCGTTTCAGCCTGGGCAGTCCGAGGATGCGAGTGAGATCCTTCTCCAGCGCTCGTGGGGCCCTGCCTTGGTGATGATAGCTGCCCGGGAGGGTCAATTAAGTTGGTGGGTGATAGCAAAAGCTTCACTGAGAGGGGATGCTCCAGGGGTGAGGCTGCTGTTTGTGTGGCTTGCATAGAAATGTATACTCTGCCTTTTAGTAGCAGAAGGGCTCCCAAGGCATCCAGCACCACAGAAATTAAATCATGTATCAGTTATTTTAAAAACTCCTTTAAACAATTCACAGTAAATTTAAGAGACATATTGAGCAGCAGGGCAAAAAATCCAATCCAACAACTCAACAAGGCATAAGGAACGTGACTAAAATAACTGGTGGAGCATGAAATTTTGGCAGGTGCCGAAAAGCCAGTGGGGAGGAGTTCCAGGATCAGGGATTCTGGGCTGCGGCAGAGCAGGCTCCGCCCCCGTCACCCCAGCCGAAGCTCCTTGTGGAAATCGGGCCAAGTTCAGACCTCAGGTCCTGTAAGGCATCCAAGGCACTGTATGAACTGCCTGGGCAAGATTCAGTTGTTACTGACAGGCAGTGCCACAGAGTGCATGTTCCTTAGTAGCCGAGGCTTGGCGGAAAGCATCCAAGCCACTCACTCCTTTAGCCTGCTTGACTTAAAGCAGCAGTTCTCAAACTCGCAGGGAGTTTGAGGACCGCAGTAAGTCCTTGCGGGAGAGCAGGGCAGGCAGCGAGGGTGGGGGGAAGGCAGCTAAGGGAGGGTGTAGGGACTGGCATGCACTTACCAGTCCCTGCTGCAGCCTCCCAGGGCTCCCCCACTTTCAGAAAGTGAAAGTGGAGCAATTGCGCTCTGCCCCGGTTTGCAATCACAAACCGGAAGCAGAGCGCGATTGCTCCGCTTTACCTTCTACGACAGGGGGAGCCCTGCAGAGGGTTGTGCAGGGCTCCCCGACCCCTGCGTGGCTGCAGCAGGGACTGGCAAGTGCCCCCCTTAGAGATGCGATCTTGGGGATCGTGTTGCTGCCTTCCCCCTGCCCCTGCAGGGGGCAGAGTCTAGGGCCCACAGGCTGGGGCATCAACACTCTGGTTTGAGAAGCCCTGTCTTAGAGCAATAGGCACATGTTGTTGGGGGCTTTTGACCCTTGGAATTAGTTTATGCCATCAGCTGGAGTTTTATGACCAGACTTGAAGAGCCCCCAGGAACTGAAACAGGTAATGACTTGCTTTGCAGGCTCATAATTGGTCCTAATTGACAGGGACCCAGCCAAGCTATAAACTTAACCAGAGTAGTGTTTAGAGAGGCCAAGCAGGATTTTAGGGTCACGCAGGTCACAGGTTTCCCCCAGTACTCACTCAAATAGCTTTAGTGACTTTATTAAAAGAACATAAATAGATACGGTTATCTCTCTTTAAGGAAAGACAGATTTAACAAAGGCAGCACATTCAAATAATAAATCTAACACTCCTGCTTCTGACTTGACCTGTCTCTTACAAGGTGATGGTCCTCTACGCGTAGCAAGAGGACCTGTTTTACCTGTTCTCCCAAGTTTGGCGAAAAGGCACATCCATGGAGATGCTCTCTAAGGTTTCCAAAAGTGCTGGCAAAACCCCGTCTCTCAGGTGTCTCTTACACTTCTTGAGCTGCGCCCACCCAATCATGAGGCCATCTCCTGGAAGGGTGATGCAGTACCTGAGGTTACTAGAAGTCAGACGCACTGCATGGCTAAGTGGCTCTTCCTCAGCTGTGCTAAATCTTTGGTGATTGTAGTGTCCTTAGGACCAGGCTAGGAGGGTCACTCCCCTCAGCAGTCTTTTGGCTAAAAGCAAAGCTGGGAAGAGTAAAAGCCTCCCTGTCCCTTAAATCAGGATGCTTTCCCACAGTGGGTTCCTAGCAGTTTCAGCTCTCCCCAAAATGGATTCAACTGCACAAAATGGAGTCAAACCATCGGCTTAGTTTTGCCTTGCTCTTTACATTCCTTCTATGGAGAGAATGTAGAACAGAGCTTCGGACGATGGATGAGGCTGGTGGGCAGATGGGTACAGAATGAGTTGGTCCTGCAGATAACCTGGTCCCGAACTGCGGAGGGCTTCAGAAGGTCCATACCGACAACTTGATTTTGAGCCTGGAAACAGATTGTTGGTCTGTGTGGGTGGAACAGAGGTGAGAGATGGAAGTGGCTGGTACCCAAGCCTGGGTATCTACAAGAGCCTGTGCCACCACATTTCGGCTGCTCAAAGTTTCCAAACACTTCAAGGGGAGCCTCCTGCAGAGCGTTTCACCTCACCCTCATCCTAGTGCGACAAGGGCGTGAGTTACGTTAGCCAAATCTGCTTTAGCTAGAAAGGAGCACAGTTTGAAACAGCTGGAGCCCTGCCAAGGCCTGGCTGCTCCCACCAAGAGGGGTGCAGTGGTGGTTGGAGAGAAGGAAGCTTCCTGGTGTGCCAACCTGACCAGAGGCTGTGTGAGAGGTGCGCTATCTCCACAGGGCTGAAATTGGGGATTTGATGGCGAGGCTGCTGGGGCTCATCCAGCTTGACGATGACTGCCCTTCCTTGCAGTTCACGCGGAGCAAAGGCCACTGCCAGGCATGGCCTTGAACACATCTTGACTGTGAGGCTCTTGGCCGGAAGGGGAAAGGGCTTAGCTGGAAGGTTGTATTTTTGTCCGTACTTCGGGGGGGGGGGGGGATTGTAGCTTGCAGGGGGAACCCAAGTAATCCTGGAGGTCTGTGAATGGCCACACAGGCTTTGTTGATGAGCAGGATTTGGCTTCCTTGGCCATGTGCTCTGCTTCCCTGATGAGCGTGTGTTTGGGAAGAGGCTTGCCGGCCTGCTCTGGGGGGCTTTAAACTAATCTGCAGGTGGGAGGAAGGTGAATGGAATCTGCGTCCTGGAGTAACTGCATCCCACTGGCCCTCTGTTCCACCAGGCTCCCCTCAGGCACACAAGGTCTGTGTTCTCATTGCTCCCCATCTTGGCTTGGAGGCCTCCAACATGTGTACGGCGTGCCTTCCTTCCAGGGTGGCTGTTGGCCTGTGCCTTGTTCCCTGCAACTGTTCCTCTCTTGGGCCTGGTGTCCTTCCCTGCCGTATGCTCTTCTCCTGATTGCACCCTTTCTCCTCCTGAAGACCTGTAACGTTTGCATCCTCCTCCCTTTGGCTGAACCCAGATGCAGCTCAGCTGTTTTCGGCTGCCCTCAGGCCTGTGTCAAAGATGCTCTGACACCTTTAGGATGTGAGCTGCCCGCATCTGGTTCCGTCTTGGTTCAAGTGCAGCCTGGCTGGTTTGTACAGGCTTGCCTTGTCCTAAAGTGGTACGCAGTGTCAAATGCAGTCCTCAGCCGTGCCTGGAGATCCCTTGTTAGCTGCCTGCCCCTTGAGTGCAAGAGGGAGCACTTCTGAAATGGCACAGAGTCCTCCAGCTGGCCAGGCTGCAGGGAGTGCTGTCCAAAGCGACTGTTGCTCCAATGGGGACAGAGCACTCCGGCTCCAGATTTGCTTCGGGGTGCCAGTCAGGGTGCGTAAATGGTGCATTTTAAGGGTGCCGCCTTAAACAATTTGGGGCTGGGGATCTGAAGGATTGCTGCTTCTGGGGGATTCTGCCCACTGAAGAAGCTATTTGGTGAGGGCAGGCTGCTCCACGTGCCACTGCCGGCTGAAGCTCTGGCGTTATTCAGGACCTTTTTAAGCTTGCCCCAGGTTGCAGAGTTCCTTCTTGGTGTCCCTGCGCTCCTGATGGTCCAGGTGCTCCTGTGGATCAGCCTGTCTGTCCAGGCCTTTGGAGGGTGAGGGGGCTGCAGTTTGGGGATTTGTTGATACTTGTGTGATTTGGGCTCAGGATTGTTTTCTGCTTGATCTTGTAAACTGCCTTAGGAGCCAAGGAGCTCAAACTCCCTTTAAAAAACGAGAGGCAGCCAACCAAACACTGGCCACCTGGAGCTCTGCTCATCGGAGATCCCCACAAACTAGCAGGTTTCCAGCCTGGTGATGGGGACTGTGTCTTGTGGGCCCTTGGCTCTTGCAGGGCAGCTGTGGGGGGGGGGGGCTGGAGTACTGCTGGAATAACAACTGGTTGAGGCAAGAGCCTCCTTCCTCTCCCCTCCACTGGTCACTTCTGCTGGCTGTTTGCTCAGCAGGCAGACTCTGTATACAATTTTTTTAAAAGCCCTTTTTGTTCTGAGCTCCTCTTGCCGAAACGCTGGAGGCAAACCTCTAACTCAGCTGGCTTTGTTCCTTCCTGTTCTGCATGCACACAGATGATCATAGAAAGGAAGGCAAAAAGCTGGCATCAGAAGCCGCAGCTGCAGCGAGAGAACCTCCCAGCCAGTGCCAGCGCCCCCCTCAGACCCCAAAGTGAGGTGCAGCGAGACGAAGCAAGGCCCCTTTCACCCAGCAGCTCCCCCCTGCTCTCGGGCGCAGTGGTGCCTGCCACAGCTCCCCACTGGAGAGGCCACGAGGCAAGAAGACCCTGCTCAAGACCCACGAGGAGTTCTGTGGGGTGCAGACCCACGGACCACACAGCTGTTCACCGTATGTTCCTCCTTTTGTGGGGAGGGGTGGGTTGGAAGGGGGGAAGAGGTGATGGAGAAGGGCTTCGGAGCGCCCTTTCTGTGAGCTGGTGATGCCAGGAATCATCACGTCTGCTGCGGAGGTGCAGGAGATGGAGGGCTCATGCATGGCTCTGATTTCCCAGCCTGCCCAGGGTGGCATTGGAGTCGAGTGGGTGCCCAGGATGTGATGCCTTGCTGGTTTTCCCCCCTGACTCTGCGCCCTGTTCTCTTTCTGCAGCCAGCCTGGCCTCTGGCCACATGTCAAGGAATCCCTCTTCCCCAGTCTGCCAGCACCAGGCAGCCTCCCTCACCAAGGGAGCAGGAAGGCCAGCAGCCTGGGTGTCAGCAGCCCCCCTGGCCCCTGCAGCAGGCCTGCATCACTCCTGTAGTGTAAGTAGCAAATAATGTGGAACCTTCCATGCTGCCGGTCAGCATCTGGCTGGAGGGTGGGCAGGTGGTGACCTTGTGCTAGCTGCCGGTTCTCTTCAGGTTGGCTGGAAAGGCCTTGCGTGGAGCGGCAGCTAGATCCTTGTGTGAGGGGTCTGAGACGCCCCAGCCCCTCTGGATGCTTGCCTGCACAAGCCTTTTGGGTTCTATTGCGTCATCCAAGCCTCCCCTGAACACAAAACACTCCAAAATCAGAGTAAATATGTTTTATTTATAACTGAGGTTAGTAAGTAGGTAGCTGCCAGCCATATCAATGGGCTCCTCAAGGGCAGCTATACACGTCAGTACATTCATAGCTACAAAATAAGAAAGTTAGCTAGTAAGTTCTACACTACTTACTCACATGCCTGTATACAGGTTGCAGGAATACATCTTCGTGTTCAGGGCAGCAGTTTCCCCATGGCATATGCCAACCCTGAGGGGACCTAGAGCAAAGACCCAGCCCAAATTTAAGGCACAGCCTGCCAGTCATAATTCCCTAATTCTGCTGAGTCATGCCCGGCCCGCTTGTACTGTTGGACCAATCAGATACCCAGGCCCGCTTTGACCATTGGGCCAATCAGAACCTTTGCACGTACTTCTTGCTTGTGGCGTGATCTTATCATTTGCACCTGTGTGTGATCTTCCTGGCTCTGTTGCTATCCTGCTCAAGGCCCTCTGGCCTTCTGGAGTTCTTCAGACTCTTTACTTCAAAGTTAACTCTTAACACCTCTACACCATCATTCTGCCAAGCTATCTGGTCTAACTTCAAAAGACATTTCCTTTCACAACCCATAGACATCTGAATACTTCTCCCATCACCTTGATATATTTCAGATATTCCCTTATAACTCCAAAAACCCCTTAAAATCCCTTACGCCTCCTTCACACCTTGCAGTAGCACTGGGTCATTTCTTGGCTGTGCAGATCATCACCTTAAACCAGAGAAACCTCCAAGTTTCGGTCTTCAGAAATGGGGGTAGGGCACATTAGATGACTTTTTGAGAGCCTGCTGGTGTGTCTTCAGACATCTTTAGTCTCTGGGTATCTTCACCATCAGTAAGGATGTGGGTTTATCTTGGGGGGGGGGCTGCATTTTGCTTCAGGTTTGGAATGTGTTATGATGCCTCTTCTTGTTCAGGCGGAAGCCTCTTCTGGCCTGACTTGAGGAGGCACCCAAGTCCCATTCAGTCTCTGGGTAAGCTCAAGGGCACTCCTGAGAGATGACTGCTCTGGTTTGGCCCCCAAGTGTTTCCCTGCCCCTGGCTCCCTCTGCTGGCAGTATCAGTCATAAGAACATAAGAACAGCCCTGCTGGATCAGGCCAAAGGCCCATCTAGTCCAGCTTCCTGCATCTCACAGTGGCCCACCAAATGCTTCAGGGAGCACACAAGACAACAGACACAACCTGTGTCCTGGTATCCTCCCCTGCATCTGGCAATCAGAAGCAGCCTACCTCTAAAACTGGCTGCCGGTTCTGTTCCGGGCCCAATTCAAGGTGCTAGTTTTGACTTTTAAAGCCCTCTACGGCTCGGGTCTGGGGTATTTGAGGGACCGCCTCCTTCCCTACAATCCTGCCCGTGCTCTTAGATCATCTGGGGGGCCCTTTTGACTGTGCCGCCACTAAAAGATGTGAGAGGGGTGGCAGCCAGGAAGAGGGCCTTCTCGGTGGTGGCCCCCGAACTGTGGAATACCCTCCCCTTAGAACTGAGAACTGCTCCCTGGTTGCTAACGTTTCGGCGTGGACTGAAGACCTTTTTATTTCAAAAAGCTTTTAATTGTTGACAGGCTGGCTGGCGTTCTTGCTTTTATATGAAAAGCCACGGGGTTTGTTTGTTTTTAGATTTTTTAATTATGTAAATTGCTATTAATTGTTTTTAATGTTGTATTTTTTAAAAAATGATGTAAGCCGCCTTGTGTGCCCGTTGGGCAAAAAGGCGGGGTACAAATTAATAAAATAATAATAAAACCAGGAGATTGCACGTAGCTACCATGACTTGAAAGTGATGAACTTTTCCGCCAGAAATTTGTCCCATCCCCTCTTAAAGGCAGCTAGGCAAGATACCATCACTACTTCCTGTGGCAAGGAGTTCCACAGACTAGTTACATACTGGGTAAAGAAATATTTTCTTTTTTCTGTCCTAACTCTCTTAACACGCAGCTTTAGGGGATGTCCCCTGGTTCTGGTATTGTGTGAGAGGGAAAAGAGGGTCTCTCTATCCATCCCCTGCATAATTTTGTATGTCTCAATCATGTCCCCCCTCAAGCACCACTTTTCTAGACTGAAAAGCCCCAAACGCTGTAAGGGAGATACCCCAGCCCAGTAATCATTTTGGTTGCTCTTTTCTGCACCTTTTCCATCTCCACTATGTCCTTTTTGAGATGTGGCAACCAGAACTGGACGCAATACTCCAGGTGTGGCCTTACCCTCAATTTGTACAATGGCCTTATAATATTAGCCTTTTTGTTCTCATGTTAGGCTGACTGGCCTATAGTTTCCTGGGTACCCCCTCCTTCCTTTTTTAAAAATCGGTGTGACATTTGCTATCCTCCAATTCTCTGGCATTGTGGCTGTTTTGAGGGTCAAGTTGCATATTTTAGTCAAGAGATCTGCAACTTCATTCTTCAGTTCCTTAATAACTGGATGCTATCAGGGCCCAGTGACTTATTGATCTTTAATTTGTCGATTAGATCTGAAACATCTTCTCTCTTAACCTCTCTCTGACTTAATTCCTTGGTCAGGGGGCCATTCAGGCAGCAGTATCTGCCCAAGGTCTTCCACCGTGAAGACAGATGGAAAGAACTCATTTAATTTCTCTGTCATCTCTAAGTCTCCTTTTATCTCCCCTTTCCCTCCCTCACCATCCAGAGGGCCAAGCGCTTCTCTGGCATGTTCCCTGCTTTTGAAGAAGCTTTTATTACTCCCCTTAATGCTGCTGGCCATGCGTTCCTCAGAGTCTCGCTTGGCCTCCCGTATCACCTTCTTACATTTCTTTTGCCACAGTTTATGTTCCTCTTTGTTTTCCTCATTCGGGCAAGAATTCCATTTACGGAAGGAAGCTTCCTTGCCCTTTACGGCCTCTCTAACTTTGCACATTAGCCGTGCCGGCATCCTCCCAATCGAACTGTTCCTCCTTTGCAGTACACACTTCCACTGGGCTTCTATTGCTGTTGTTTTAAACAGCTTCCACGCATTGTGAAGAGCCAAGTTAGAGAGGCTGTGAAGGGCAAGGAAGCTTCCTTCCGTAAATGGAAGTCTTGCCCTAATGAAGAGAATAAAAAGGAACATAAACTGTGGCAAAAGAAATGTAAGAAGGTGATAGGGGAGGCCAAGCAAGACTATGAGGAACGCATGGCCAGCAACATTAAGGGGAATAATAAAAGCTTCTTCAAATATGTTAGAAGCAGGAAACCCGCCAGAGAAGCGGTTGGCCCTCTGGATGGTGAGGGAGGGAAAGGGGAGATAAAAGGAGACTTAGAGATGGCAGAGAAATTAAATGAGTTCTTTGCATCTGTCTTCACGGCGGAAGACCTTGGGCAGATACTGCTGCCTGAATGGCCCCCTGACCAAGGAGTTAAGTCAGATAGAGGTTAAGAGAGAAGATGTTTCAGATCTAATCGACAAATTAAAGATCAATAAGTCACCGGGCCCTGATGGCATACACCCAAGGGTTATTAAGGAATTGAAGAATGAAGTTGCAGATCTCTTGACTAAGGTATGCAACTTGTCCCTCAAAACAGCCATGGTGCCAGAAGATTGGAGGATAGCAAATGTCACGCCTATTTTTAAAAAGGGAAAGAGGGGGGACCCGGGAAACTATAGGCCGGTCAGCCTAACATCTATACCGGGTAAGATGGTGGAATGCCTCATCAAAGATAGGATCTCAAAACACATAGACGAACAGGCCTTGCTGAGGGAGAGTCAGCATGGCTTCTGTAAAGGTAAGTCTTGCCTCACGAACCTTATAGAATTCTTTGAAAAGGTCAACAGGCATGTGGATGCGGGAGAACCCGTGGACATTATATATCTGGACTTTCAGAAGGCGTTTGACACGGTCCCTCACCAAAGGCTACTGAAAAAACTCCACAGTCAGGGAATTAGAGGACAGGTCCTCTCGTGGATTGAGAACTGGTTGGAGGCCAGGAAGCAGAGAGTGGGTGTCAATGGGCAATTTTCACAATGGAGAGAGGTGAAAAGCGGTGTGCCCCAAGGATCTGTCCTGGGACCGGTGCTTTTCAACCTCTTCATAAATGACCTGGAGACAGGGTTGAGCAGTGAAGTGGCTAAGTTTGCAGACGACACCAAACTTTTCCGAGTGGTAAAGACCAGAAGCGATTGTGAGGAGCTCCAGAAGGATCTCTCCAGACTGGCAGAATGGGCAGCAAAATGGCAGATGCGCTTCAATGTCAGTAAGTGTAAAGTCATGCACATTGGGGCAAAAAATCAAAACTTTAGATATAGGCTGATGGGTTCTGAGCTGTCTGTGACAGATCAGGAGAGAGATCTTGGGGTGGTGGTGGACAGGTCGATGAAAGTGTCGACCCAGTGTGCGACAGCAGTGAAGAAGGCCAATTCTATGCTTGGGATCATTAGGAAGGGTATTGAGAACAAAACGGTTAGTATTATAATGCCGTTGTACAAATCGATGGTAAGGCCACACCTGGAGTATTGTGTCCAGTTCTGGTCGCCGCATCTCAAAAAAGACATAGTGGAAATGGAAAAGGTGCAAAAGAGAGCGACTAAGATGATTACGGGGCTGGGGCACCTTCCTTATGAGGAAAGGCTACGGCGTTTGGGCCTCTTCAGCCTAGAAAAGAGACGCTTGAGGGGGGACATGATTGAGACATACAAAATTATGCAGGGGATGGACAGAGTGGATAGGGAGATGCTCTTTACACTCTCACATAATACCAGAACCAGGGGACATCCGCTAAAATTGAGTGTTGGGCGGGTTAGGACAGACAAAAGAAAATATTTCTTTACTCAGCGCGTGGTCGGTCTGTGGAACTCCTTGCCACAGGATGTGGTGCTGGCGTCTAGCCTAGACGCCTTTAAAAGGGGATTGGACGAGTTTCTGGAGGAAAAATCCATTATGGGGTACAAGCCATGATGTGTATGCGCAACCTCCTGATTATAGGAATGGGTTAAGTCAGAATGCCAGATGTAGAGGAGGGCACCAGGATGAGGTCTCTTGTTATCTGGTGTGCTCCCTGGGGCATTTGGTGGGCCGCTGTGAGATACAGGAAGCTGGACTAGATGGGCCTATGGCCTGATCCAGTGGGGCTGTTCTTATGTTCTTATGTTCTTATGTTAAGAGGTTGTACCCTCTTTACTTTCCCTTTCAGCTTCCTCCCTACTAGTTTCTTCATTTGAGGGAAGTCTGCCCTTCGGAAGTCAAGAGTTTTTGTGTCAGATTTGTTTGGCACTCTTCCCCTGACATGCATGGTGAAACTAATTGCAGCCTGGTCACTGTTCCCCAAAGTCCCAGTAACACTGACATCTGTAACCAAGTTCTGAGTACCATTCAATATTAAATCCAGAGTCACCTGTCCTCTGGTGGGCTCCATGACTAGTTATTCCAAGGCACAGTCATTTAGCAAGTCAAGAAATCTGGTCTCTCTTTCAGACCAGAGCATGAATTGACTCATTCAGTGTGAGGATAATTGAAGTCCCCTTCAATTACAACCCTGTCCCTTCTTAACACTTCCCTGATCTGTTTTCTCATGTCAAGGTCCCCTTCAGGTTTCTGGTCCAGAGGACGATAGCATGCCCCCAGTTTTACATCTCTCCTTGAACCTGGTAATTTAAACCACAGCAATTCTATGGTGGAGTCGGACTCGCCTCCAATATCTACTTTGCAGGATTCCACCCCTTCTTTAACATAGATGGGTGTCTCATGCCAACACGCCCCTCCCTGTCGCTCCTGTAGAGTTTATAGCTCGGGATTGTGGTATCCCACTGATTTTCTGCATTCCACCACGTTTCCGTTATGCCCAGTACATCAAAGTTTTCCCTAGTCACCAAACGTTCCAGTTCTCCCATCTTCACTCGGAGACTTTGGGCATTTGCATAAAAGCATTTGTGCCTGAAATCCTCCAGGATGGGCTGCTTATTGGCTCCTTCATCCCTGCAATCTCTCATTGTGCCAAAAATGGTTGGCAACCTTCAGTCTCGAAAGACTATGGTATAAGCCTACAGCACCCAGTATTCCCAGGTGGTCTCCCATCCAAGTACTAACCAGGCCTGACCCTGCTTAGCTTCTGAGATCAGACGAGATCAGGCATGTGCAGGGTAACAGTTGCTGCCAAACCGTCTATCACTTCCCATCATGATTCCATTCCCAATTCCTATTCTTACTCTGTCCCTGCCTTGTTGTTCTCTAACCTCCCCATCCTTGTCCTATAGGGATAAGGAGTCCCGAACCAGATGCCCCTGGGCTCCTTTCGGCTTTCCCCCAGGAGTCAGTTTAAAAACTGCTCTGCCACCTTTTTAATGTTATGCGCCAGCAGTCTGGTTCCATTCTGGTTCAAGTGGAGCCCGTCCCTCTTGTACAGGCCCCGCTTGTCCCAAAATGTTCCCCAGTAGCTAACGAATTTAAACCCCTCCTCCCCAGTGTCATCCACGCATTGAGACCCCTGATCGCCACCTGCCTAGCTGGCCCTGTGCATGGAACAGGCAGCACTTCTGAGAATGCTACCTTTTGGGTCCTGGCTTTAAGCTTCCTACATAGCAGCCTACATTTGGCCTCCAGGACCTCCCGGCTGCTTTCCCCACATCATTGGTGCCGACATGCACCACAACCGCTACCTTTTCCCCAGCACTCTACCAGCCTATCTACATGAGATGTGATGTCCGCAACCTTCACGCCAGGCAGGCAAGTCGCCCTGCAGTCCTCACATCTGTCACAGACCGCCCCTCTATATTCTTGATAATGGAACGGCCAGGCGTGCTCCCCAGCTGTGGTTCTGACGTCCACTCTTAGAAAGCTGGTGTGGATCTTGGCAAGGGAGCTGGAAGAGCGTTGTGGCCAAGATGGGATGTCCTGTGTGCCCCCTAAGTGCTTCCCCCCTAGCTGTGATGTGGGCCCGAGGCTTACCTTGCAGGTGGGCGGCTGGGGTTGGTGGGTCCTGGGAGGTGCCATGCAGAAAATGCTCACTGGTCAGTAGAGGCCTGGCTAGAAAGCAGTGCCTGCCAGGTGCCTGGCCGCTCACCTTCACTCCCTGGCTTTGTGCAGGTGGACTGTGTCATGCCAAAGGCCCCTCTTGGGCAGGTGAGGGGAGTTTCTCTTGAGCCGATGGGGCGGCTCCTCCCCTTCCTGGGGGCTGAGACTGGTTTTGTGCTTGGATTTGCCAGGTTCCCAAAGGACCTGAGGGGCAGAGTCAGTCCGTGGCACACGCAAACTCCCCTTCGCTCTCCAGCCAGGCCCAGGAGGCTGCCCTCAACCACCCCTTGGTGCGGAAGGAGTCGTCTTCCAGCAAGGCTGTGGCTGGGCTGGTGAGTGAACCTGCCCCCCCCAAATGCCTGTTGCAATTCCTAGCCCCCTCTTGGCTGTTGCTGCATCTCCTTGGACAAGACTGCTGAGCACAGGGCTGGGGCTGTTCCTGCTCCCAGTGCCTGCAGCGCCTGCTGTGCCACAGGTGGCGTTCTCCTTCCTCTCGCGCAGAACCCCAGGAATGCTGAGTCCCACGGCCGAGAAGCCCATCCCGGTGCAAGGCCTGGCAAAAAGAGGTTCCCAGTTATGGCCAACGTGGGCACAGCCGGTGATGCCAAGGCCTGCCTGGGCAGTTACTCCCAGGCCTATGGGACCATCTGCAAATCTGCGCTCCAGAGCCTGCTCATGCCGAGGGGGGGCCAGCAGGCACTTGCCCCAAGAGCCCAGCAGCTCTGACCTGCCTGGCCCCAGCAGCAGCTCTGGAAAGAAGCGGGGTGGAAGGGGCTGCTCTGCCCATCGGCACCTGGGCAGGACCTCAGAAACTCTCTCCGGAGGGCTGCTCCAGGGCTGGGTGCGGTGAGGCCCTTTTGCACACCTACCTGGCCTGTGTCTGCTTCCTCCCATGTGACCAGCCCTGCTGGGTGTTTTTCTAAAGATTTTAATAAAATAAGCTTTGTTTTTAAAAGGAACCACCAGGAAAAAAGGGTCCATTCTTGACTATCAGAAAGAGTGACAAAATGGCCTCCAAGTAGCCAGGCCTGGTTCCTGTCCACGCTTGGGCCACGCCTGTGAGAGGGGCGTCCTCCTGTCTAGGCAGCTGCTTGGCCCACATCCCCCACACCCTTTGTCTTTGCTGGCTCCACTGCCCGGATCACTCCTTTCTCTGGAGAAGCCAGGAATGGGGGCTTGTGGTGCTAGCTACGGCCTATTCCCTGTCTTGTTCTGGGCACCCCTTCAGAGCTGGACATTCTCACTTGCGCACAGAAGAATGGTGGCAACTCACCTGAGCTTTGTGGGGAGTAGAGAGAAGCATGTCTGATAATGGCGTCAAACTTGTTCCTGTGTCTAGTGCAGGAGTGGCCGCTGAAACTACTTGAGCTAGAGTGCGACATGCCTCGAGAATGGTATTGGAACCTGGGAGGGACCAAGGATGGCATCTGCCCGCTAAAAGGAAGAGCCTGGGACTTTAGGAGTGGAGTCTGATGGGGCAGCAGCAGCAGAAGCTTCCAAGCATGGCAGAAAACGGCTGCTTCCCCTCTTGCTGCCCTGCCTTGCTTTCCCTGCTTCCCCCACCCGACCTTGACAGCTGGCGAGCTGAGCTTGGAACACTTTGTTGTGACGCCCCCCCCCCGCTTCCAGAATTGGCACGGACTACATAACCATGTGCACCTGCACATGCATACTCATCCCTCAGGTGTGTCCTCTGGGGGGGACGGGACACGGGACACATCAGCACAACTCTGCTCAGGGCTTAGACTCTGCCTGCCTGCTCAGCTGGAGTTTGGCTCTCTTTTCCTTGGCTCCAGCCAGCCACCTGGCACAGGACGTCTTCCTCTGAGCCAGGTTTGGCAGAACTTGGTACCCCACAGTGCTGTGTTTTCACTGACCCTCTGGCATGTGCAGAGGATGCTGGGAGGGGAACGGTGTTTAGCACTTGGTTCCCGAGAGGCAGAAGAAATGAGAGGAGATTTCAGGTGGTGTGTGACAGTCCTTTCCGTGCAGGCCTGAGGAAAGCGCAGGGGAATGGCCAGCCCAACAACAGAGTGGGGTCTGTCTTTGCAGCACGCGGAGCCCAGAGCGGCCCTGCTGGGAATTTCTTAGATGAGGTGCTCTTCTGACACAGTGCCCAATAGCTGAGGAAGTAGAAGAGACTTTTGCGAAACCTTTGAAAGGCTTTATGCCAAATTGCAAATGAGAATCTTTTACAGAGAATAGATCTGAGCTCCAGCAGTGTGCCAGAAACGTCTTCAAGGCCCCGCCCCCAATCAAGGGTGATTATAGGAAACTGAACAACCTTACACTCGCGTCACAGTTTGTGTCATTTCCATCTCATTTCGCCTCTCCATCCGCATCCCCATATGACTTCCACAAAACCTGTGATGAAAGCTTTTGGCTACTGCAAACTTTCTGGTTCGGTGGGGGCAGGTCCCTTGTCCCATCAGGTCCCAACAGGTCAACATCACCCAAGACATCTGTAACCAGTATGAAGACCCCCTCGTCTTTTTGGAATGTCCGTGGAATTGATGCTGTCCCCGAATGAACACACACACGGTTCTTTGGATTTTGGAGAGGCAATCAAACAGGCGACAGGAGAATTCAAAGAACTTCTTAACGTTTACTGTTTGCAAACGGGACCTCCACACCCTTGGAGGACCCAGAAGGATTGCAATCATGCAGGTTTTATAGGGAAAAATAACATACAGGCAGACACCTAAAACAACATTTGGCATGTTATCAGTACAGGATGTTGATCTGAGGATGGCAATTCAATACACATCGGCAGTTTGTTTACAGAGATATCCGTTAGAGGGGATCTGGCACTCTGACTCATCCCTTTTACCCTAACCTTTTTATCCTCGTTTGTTGATTGCCCTTGTCTAGGACCTTTCTGTTCACCCTTGGAGGCATAATATCACAGTTAACTGGTTCTCTGAGAGGGATAGCTTTTTGGTCAGGGAAGAGCCTTATGGGCATCTTGGGATATTTCCATATTGTGAGCTGGGCATATTGTTATCAGTTTTCCCCCCTGAAAACAGAAAGGAGAAAGGGGGACAGAAAAGAGGTGGAATTTTAGCAAATTAGTGAAAGTTAAGGTATGAATGGAGGGAATTTCCTTCCCAGGAAATTCAGGATGCAGGGCCAGCAGTGTCAGCTAAAATGCATATTAGCTCCTTGGTGCCAGAGCCTGTCTAGCAATTTTCAAGTGAAGTTTACCTAAGTTAATGCTAAATACAGGTATAATCCAGAGTTTTGGTACAAAATACAGAAGTTACTGGAATTACATTCAGGAAAGCAAACACAAACTGAAGATAAAATGGAAAATAATAGAATGAATAGGAAATAAAAATGCTACACTAAAACAACTTCATCCAAAGAAATCATGCATGCTCATAACAGCTCATTATTCATCGGCCGTGAGTCCCCTCAGCAGGTCCAACTCCAACATATTCTTCAGCATCAGGTGAGCAAGGTGTTCTTCATCTTCCAGCAGCTGTCTTCTAGGTGACGTAGTGTATAGTCAGTGACCTGACAAGCTTGTACCTCCCATGTTGAATCTCCATCTGTTTATCTGGGGGCATGTGGCGAGGGACCGGTGTAACCTCTATCTTGCCATCTCTTTCTTCAGTGAGTGTACATAGGTTGAGGAAAAGAGGTCTGGTCGCCTTCGCAGCCAAGTTGCCTCCACCATTTGTCTCAGTTCAGAGGAGCACAGGCAGGAGCCGTATTTAGGTCTGAACCAGCATTGGTTGGAAGTTAGGTCCATGTAGCTCTGGACTTGCCTGAGCTTGTCCAGTGGATGTGTTGGTTGGAGTTAGCTGCACTGACCCTGCTTTGGGAGCTCACTGCAGATGATAATGGTAAAGCCCTCATGATTTCTGAGTATAAAGCAGAAAAGAAAAGTTAGCAAAGCAAAACACATACTCAAGGGGTCAATGTGGTTTCTTAAGCAGTGTATTTCAGGGTACACTTTCTCTGCGTTGGAACACATTCGAGACATCTCAAAAGGAGATATTGGAAATAGAAAAAGTACAAAAGAGAGCAACTAAGGTGATTGCTGGGCTGGGGCACCTCCCCTATGAGGAAAGGCCACAGCGCCTGAGCTCCCTTAGCCCAGAAAAGAGACACCTGAGGGGGAACATGATTGAGACATAGAAAATCATGCATGGGGAGAACACAGTGGACAGAGAGATGCTCTCCGTGCACTCTCACATAACACCAAAACCAGGGGACATTCACTCAAAATTGAGTGTGGGGAGAGATGAGTTAGGACAGACAAAAGAAAATATTTGTTCACTCCTTGTGTGGTAGGTCTGTGGAACTCCTTGCCATAGGATGTGATGGCGGCATCTGGCCTGGATGCCTTCAAAAGGGGATTGGACAAGTCTCTGGAGGAAAAATCCACCACTGGCCACAAGTGATCATGTGTATGTGCACCCCCCTGATTCTAGAAATGGGCTATGTCAGATGCAAGGGAGGGCACCAGGGTGCAGGTCTCTTGTGCCCCTACATTCAAACAGTTAAACACAACTAGCATAGCTATTAGCACTTGGAATAAATTAAAGGTTAAAGTTATTTTTGACCCTTGTTACCAAAACTTTTTAGTGAACTTGATCTTAGATGTTCAGATGTCCTTTCTTTGTTTTCTCACCGTCCTTTGCCTAGACACTCTTGTTGATATCTAACGTTCAGATACTGCACATACTTCAGACTCTTTTAGCTGCTTTAGTTTCAAACAAAGATAAGATGGAACAATTTACTAAACATAGGAAACTTAAAACATTGTGAGAATAGCAGTTCAGGGAGTGCAATATTGGAATAGAGGCAATCTGCTAGCTTTAAACCTGCACACAGACATTGATTTACAGCAGACAATAAACAATAATAATACATATTGTGACTTCTGCCAAAACACCATGAAGGCACTCTGTACATGTATGGTTCTTCTGGAGAAGGTGACAGGCCAAGCTTTGTCTCATAGCCTATTACTGTAGGAGTCCTCTTTAGATTTGAGAAAATACAATCAATTGTTTTGAGAGAGATATGTCAGTTGCTTGGCTATGTCTGGTACTCCGAGTCAGTTTCTCTTAGCTCAAAGTTCCTTTGGTCAGACCACATGGCCCTTAATTCTATTTTCCCTCTCTCTCTTTTTCTTGGACTGTTCAACCTTAAAGGGCTGGTGTTGTTACAGAACTCTGTACGTGGCCTGCTTGTTGGCTGGTTTGCTGTAGGAACTAGAGAAGAGGTAATAACAGTACAGAAATACAAATACAGTACAAATACAGTAGGGGAAAGACACTGTGCTGACTTTGCTTACATTCTTGTTGAGCACAGAAGGTTAGGTGTTTTAACACATTCTCCACAGAGAAAGTAAACAGGTTGTCCAGGGCTACCTCTGATTGAGTGCAATTTCTTATCATTAAGAGAGAGGAAAACTGGAACACATCATGAACTTTACATACTACAGTCAGCCAAATCTGACCTTTTTTTTTCCTTTTCTTTTCTTTTCTTATTCAGAATTCTTTTGATTCCCTGGGGGCTGGAGAGAACCTGGGTTTTTCCTTCAAGGAGGACACAAGTTGGTCCTGCAAATACTTGCACAGTTCATTCCTCTTCTATTTTCTCTCTCTTCCCCCCCTTTTTTTTCTTAACATATAAGTAGAATTAAGAGAATGCAAAATTCTAATTGCACCACAATACTTTTTACAATGGGGTGAAAGCTTAACATTAAGAGATTATTTGCTGAGGGACTGTAACCCTTGAAAATATCCATCATCGATGGAACAAAACATTTTGTCCAATTATCTTAGGGTTATTCTTCATGTTCCCTCCCTCTTGGATTGGGGGGGGGGGTTTGTGTGAAAATAAAGCACATTTGATAAGAGTACTCTTACATGTTTAAAAACAGAAAAAAAGGAACCATGGTACCAAAAATGGTAATGAGCTCAATATACAAAAATAATAAAAATTGTTGCAACGAATATCAGGCCTATTACAGAAAGGAAGTCATGTGGACTTAAGATAGACTTCACTATAAGTCAAAAACAAACAAGAACAAAGATAGACAAAGCGCTTCTTTCATACCACACACACACACATCCAACGAACATATAGAACATTTTAGTATTTATATGTCTATAAGCGGAGAACATAAGTAGAATTAAAAGAATTTGTCATGACAATCTTTCCATTAGAAAAAGAAATACTTCATTAGTATTAAACCAAACTGAAATATATACAGATATAGGCATCAGGGCTTAGTTTCTGTAAAGGAAATGAGATTACGTAAATTTGTCCTCTGGAGGGCAAATGCTGTTTTCTTTGTCTTTACTTGTTGCTGAAACAAAAAAGGGTTAAAACAAAAGATAGCCATTGCAAAGTTAGGCATTTAGAGGCTTTTTCCTTGTTCCCTAGGAACAGTGCTTCTTAGTTGCTGGAACACACACACAAAAAAGGGTTAAAACAAAAGATTGCTACTAGTTTGCACTCTGTGCATGCCTTGAGGCACAAAGGCTAGGAGGGTTTCTCTAGCTTTCCTTTCTCTTGGAGGGGAGGAAACAGAAAGCACAGACTTCCTGCATTTCATACCTGTGAAATCCAAAAGTTATTAAGAATGATTAAAGGTTGTATTTAAAGAGAAACACACTTTTGACAACTGTCTAGGTTGGTTGCAGCTGCAATTAGTCTTTTTTAGTTACCTAAATAGGTAGGAAGCAAATCATGGTTATTATTGTAGCTGGAAACTATACTTTAGGGTCTCTCTAAATCATTCTGAGCATTTTTAGCTCGTATTCTGACCCCTAGGGTCTCACTGACTCAGTTTTGCTGATCTATATAATGGGCACCTATATTGTCTTGCAGGCTGTGTTTCTTAAGCAAACATGCAGTTTGTTCTTACGTAAGTGCATTAAAAAACACTAAGTTCAAATGAGCCTGATCCTGAGCACCCATGAACAAGACAGCGAATTGTATCTTGTCTCTCAGACAAGGGAAGACATAACACATCATATGAAATTGCCAAGCAGATAAAAGGGAGGGATGTCAGGAACACTGAGGGGAAGGGGCAGGCAAGCAGAACACTGAGTACTTTGGAGGAGAGAAGGGAGGGGGCCTTGTTGAAACTCAGGAAAGATTCAATGTCTAATGCCTTCCTGAGACTAAGGAGACCTGGTTAACAACATATGGAAATTACCTTTTGCTGAAAGGTACTGAGCTGGTCAGTAATGTGCCCATTCAGAAGGGTGGGGTTTCCCCTTCCCAGAGACTCAAAGTTACCCAATATGCATTTCAAAAGGTTTCTTCCTTCAGGCCCAGGCTCTGAGTGCCTCATCTTAATTGTCACAGGGGCTGGCCTCCTGCCTGGGAGCCTCCTGCCTGGGGTCTCAACTGGACCGGCTGCCCAAAACAGTGACTCACTCATGGCCAATCCTTCAAAACCTTGGGGTTTGCTGCCTTGACACACACACACACACACTCATATTCTCATTCATATCTCAGTCACACAACACTCAGTCAGGCAGAGAACCACGTGGCCTTGCTCTGAAGCCACGGAGATGGGCAAACACACACAACACAGCAAAATGTACAGTAATACAAACACAATCACCCTCCCCACTGAGGTTTCCCACTAAAACCTCCCTTCAAACTTCAGGATCCCCACCCTGGGAACCCACAGAGAATTCTCACATAAGCGCGCTGTACCTTCCCGCGGGTGAAGTTCCGTTCTCCTGGGCTCTTTCTTGCGCAGAAGGAGACAGTTAGATTCAGAGACAACCCAGCGCCAGGACACACACAAGGGGTGTGGGAGCCGACTCATTTTATCTTCTGGCGGTGCGCTGTCCCCTACAGTGACTTTGTCTCGATCCTTGCAGAGCCTTGCCTTCCAATCCCAGTCACGGCACCATAAACTGAGCCCGAATGAACACACACACAGTTCTTTGGATTTTGGAGAGGCAATCAAACAGGCGACAGGAGAATTCAAAGAACTTCTTAACGTTTACTGTTTGCAAACGGGACCTCCACACCCTTGGAGGACCCAGAAGGATTGCAATCATGCAGGTTTTATAGGGAAAAATAACATACAGGCAGACACCTAAAACAACATTTGGCATGTTATCAGTACAGGATGTTGATCTGAGGATGGCAATTCAATACACATCGGCAGTTTGTTTACAGAGATATCCGTTAGAGGGGATCTGGCACTCTGACTCATCCCTTTTACCCTAACCTTTTTATCCTCGTTTGTTGATTGCCCTTGTCTAGGACCTTTCTGTTCACCCTTGGAGGCATAATATCACAGTTAACTGGTTCTCTGAGAGGGATAGCTTTTTGGTCAGGGAAGAGCCTTATGGGTGAACTGGGCATCTTGGGATATTTCCATATTGTGAGCTGGGCATATTGTTATCAATGCAAACAGACCTTTTGGCATTTGTTTGTCCTTATTTTTCTCAATTTCAGCAAAAGCGTCACCTAGATACTTGCCTAGAGTATGGAAACTTTTTGCTTAAATCAAGCTTAAGTTGTCACCTTGCCTTATCTTAGGTTGATCAGAGGGCAGAGCTTTTCAACTCTGAAAAGTTGTTTCTTGCTCATTAGAAGCAATGCAGAGATCATTAGTTTCTATGGTAACCTCTCTGGGAAATTCCAGTTAACCTTTTATTCTCCTCCAGAGGAAAGGGCTCAGGGCTTCGATTGAAGTCAGCCTCCTTCTGTTTTGCAAATGCTTGCATTTGGTAGAGGTCTGTTTTTTCTAACACCAGGATGTCGTCCTCCTTCCCATTTGAAACAAAGTCCCTGGCTACAATTCAGTGCACTATTACTTAAGAATAACACCCATGGAAAGCAGGGGGTCTACTTCTGAGGAAAAAGGGTTGCAACTATATGCAGCTGCACTTGCTCATCTCTGCTGTGAACTGAATTGCATACTTTCAGTTATGTGTTATAAGGTGTATGTTTTTTGTAGAACTTCTGGATTAACACACCAGACACTTTAAAGGTGGATTTGATGCATGGTTCTCCTGCAGTGGTTCCCAATCTTTTTCACTTGCATATCCCTTGGCAGCCCATTTCCATAAATTGTACCCTTCGTATTAGCTAATGTTTGTAATTAATAATACAAGTCATCATCTCCTCTCTATGAAGACCCAGACTTCATGTATTCATCACAGTATCTTCTCTTTTTGAAGAAGACTCTGCCTTTGCACTGTTTTGCACCAGAAGGGACCTGAGACATTCTGGGTGATAGATCAATTATGTTTCAGCTTTTTTGTTGTGCTGGTTTTCAATCACTGGTTCATACATGAATTGATGACCAAAAACTAGCTATTGGTGGGGCTTTCACAGCCAACTAGCTACCTCCCTTCCTGTCTTGCTGGCCCTGCAAGGCATTCTGGAGCACTACCTGCCTTTTTCTGCCATTATTCCATTCTTTTTCCTCCCTAAAGGTCCTTTTGAGTGCCCCTGGGGGTACTCGAATCCCAGGTTGGGAACCACTGTTTTACTGGTATGTTGTTTACAGTGCACTTACTCTGATGGTGTTTGCAAAAAGGAGGTGAAGAGCAGAATTTAAAAAGAATAAAAATGTATCTTATGATCTTAGACACTGTACAGTTCTTAGGTAACAATTACTGGTATGTTATTTTTCAGGATCTGGCATCTGGTGAAATCAGACAAAACTATAGTCAGACACCCCCCTAAGTTTAACCCCCAACTTATCTGAGGGTCATAGAAAATTCCATAATTTTGGGCGCAGAACCTGTCCTTGACTTACCTGTAAGATTGACTTGTGGGCAGGTGTCTGCAGTGACTGCTTAGAGCCTCATCTTGAAGTCTGAACTACTGTGTAGACAACAATATTTAATTCTGCTACCTAGTACAAGTAGCTCAATTTACTTCCAACACCACCTCTCATGTTAAGCAGAAGGACAGTCATCATTCCTGCCCCCCTGCAGATGTTGCTGCTGGCTCCAGTGTGATTCTCGTGAGAGGGTGGTGATCTTCATTTTTACTATTATTAAACAGTGATGATGCAAATGCATCTGGGGCCTTGTATTAGGAGAGGAGGGGTGTTCCTGCTCCAAGTGAGGGACTTACAAGGAGGAAAGCAGACAACTGGGAGGGTGCATACTTGATACACTGCACACACAGACTGAGGCTGTAGTTGCCTCCCTTCCCTGGACCAGGGGCATTCCTAGCCATTGTGGCAGCCTGGGCCACGCCTCCATGGGGGCCGCCCCCCTCTGGAGATGCCACACTTACTGCCTTCCCCCCCCAGAGGTGTTCTGAGGGCTGGAGAAGGCACCCATCAGAATACCTCTAGGGTGGCCTTAAGCACACAAGAAGAGCCCTGCTGGATCAGGCCAGCTTTCTGTATCTCACAGTGGCCCACCAAAGGCCTCAAGGAGCATACAAGAGACCTGCACCCTGGTGCCCTTGGCTTTCTGAGGTAACCCACTTCTAAAATCAGGAGGTTGCACATACACATCATGGCTTGTAACCCGTGATGATTTTTTGTCCAGAAATTTGTCCAGTTTGCTTTTAAAAGTATCTAGGTCAGAGGCCATCGCTACATCTTGTGGCAAGGAGTTCCACAGACTAACTACATGCTGAGTAAATAAACATTTTCTTTTGTCCTAATTCTCCCAACACTCAATTTTAATGGATATCCCCTGGTTCTGGTGTTGTGTGTGAGAGAAAAGAGCATCACTCTATCCTTCCTGTGCATTCTGTCCTTCCTTTCTTCCTCAAACTGAGTGCTGCACGGGGAGTGCTCCCCCAAGCCTGGCACCCAGGGCATTTGTCACCTTTGCCCCCCTCAGGTATGCCACTGCCTGGGCTACTTAGAACAGAGGAGGGATTGATAGATATTAAGGAAAGTGGCAAGAGAAAAGAAGAATCACAGCACAGTGACAGCTGCCCTCCAGAAGACAAGTTTGCCAGGCATTGGTGCAGAGTGCTTTGGAGACCTGAGAAGGAAGCAAAGACACGGTGCCTCTGCCCCACTCCAGGAGTCTCAAAGAACCTTAGACTGGCCCCCCAATGTTTGTTGGATTCTGGGATGATGCCTACATCTCAATCAGGGCATGGCAAACTGGGGGATCCTAATGAGATGTGTTTCTGGGATTAGGATTGATCAGGAGATTCCAGTCAGTTCTTGCTACCCACTAGGGTTAGGTTCCTGGAAAGCCTCATGGATATCGAATTAGCAAAGGAGCCTGAGGGAGAAATGGGGTTAGGTTCCATTGGACCCTCTTCGCCATACACTCGATGAACCTGGATCTTAACATAGTCTGTGGAGCTGGATGATAGTGAGGGCTCATTAACATCTCCAACATCTGATGCTTCTTCCTCTGTGCTGGAGAGCCCTCAATGGGTTGAAGCTTGTGGCAGTGCCAGTTTCTCTGTGCTGGCTATCCTCCAACTTGTTGGCTGGCCCAACCACTAGGCTTCACAGTGGGGGGGGGGGTGCCTGATCCCCAGAGCATCCCTCAGGTAGCCTTCCAGAGACCTCTCATCATCAGGGCTTTAAGCGTTCAGCTGGAGTCCCTAAAATGGGGGGGGGGCAGTCTGGAAGTGGACAAAATGTGTCTTGACTCTCCATGGGCCCATTTGATGAAAACCAACCCCCGCCTGGCTCCACCCCTTCCTGCTTGGATGGGGTAAAAGGGGCTGGCCTGCAGCCTTGGCCTAGGCCTGCATAGAGAGAGTTTGAGGAGGGTGCGGGGAGAGGCTCCCAGCTTATCTCTCCCCTGGCTGCACCTTGCTGTGTCCCTGGGGCTCTTGGGCTGTGACCTTCCCCCCGAGGTGTATAGGAGCTCCCATCGGCAGGCGTTGCACCACTCGCCGGATGGCTGGGCATCTCGGGGGCAGTGAGTTCTCCCATTCAGTCGGGAGGGGTGGGCAGCTGATCACCAGCCCGTCCTGGTGGGTCTCTGCCTGTCTCCTTGTTCCAGCTGCTGCCAGGGGTGTGTCTCCTGCCTGTCCAGTATTTGGCAAGGCCAGGCAAGCACGGGTAGGGGGCCAACGAGGGCTTTCCCCACTCAGGGGGTTCACTGGGGTCTGGACCAGGGGGTTGTTTCCCTGCGAAGGTAAGTCAATGGCCCTGGGGGAGGTCGCCCCCTGACAAGAGCTAAGAAAAAAGAGATGGGCATGGCGCAGAGACTCATGCCCAGCCAGCGAATGATGCTCAAAGGAAGTTTCTGCCCCTTGGGCTGCATGCACCAGCGTTTCTCAAACTGTGGGTTGTGAACTGATTGTTGGTGGGTCGCAAAGCTTCAGCTGATAAAACTGATCGCTGAGAAGGCAAATGCATGGAGCCCTATGGAAAGTGAAACTGAGCCAAAGCATGTGTTTAGGCACAAGAGATTGCCCCACTTTCACTTCTGCTGGCCTGGGGAGCCCTGCAGAGGCTTGGGCAGGGCACCCCAGGACGGCTGCTGCAGGAACTGGTGAGGGCATCACAGTCCCTGCAGCCCCATTAGAAGTGAAAGTGGAGCGATCGGGCTCCACTTCCAGTTTAACAGAGGTGGGGCACAATCGCTCACTTTCACTTCTAAAGCTTTGGGGAGCCTGCAGACGGTCGCGCAGGGCTCCCCACACCCCAGGAGGCTGCAGGAGGCTCTGGTAAGTGCAGCCAAGCCCCTGCAGCCCCCTGAGTGGCACAATCCTGGGGTGTGATCCTGCCTCCTGGCTGCCCCCGCCGCTTAAGGGGAAAGAGGCCAGGGCCCACAGGCTGGGCACGAATCCAATGCTACCAGAATGGCCCTGATCCTATGAATGCAGTCCCCAGAAAGCACCCGAGAAGGAAATCCCTCCAAGCTAATGAATGTACTGAGTCCTATGGAAAGAGAAACTCAGGGCTCAGTCCTAACCCACTTTCCAGCACCGACATAAGGGCGAAGCAGCTCTGAGGTAAGGGAACAAAGATTCCCTCACTTTGAGGAGGCCTCCCTGAGTGCCACCCAACTGCAGCACACATCCCATTGGCACTGCTATGCCAGTGCTGGAAAGTTGCTTAGGATTTGGGCCTAAGCAACACATTTGCGTTTACTCATGAATAAGCAAACGTGGCTTGGGTTGTGGTCAGGCCAGGCAAAGAGAATGCAATGCCACCAGAATGATTCTGATTTGATGAAAGTGAAATGCTACGGAAGGAAACCCCCCTTCCTGGTTGTTAGTGGTAAGGTGAATTTTTTCCCCCTTTTTTAAACTTGTAAAGCCAGGTGGGTCCTGATAGTGATATGGTTTAAATAAATGAACTTGAATTGAACTGTGCAGTGGGTAGGGCTGAAAATCTTTCTGATTTTTTTTGTATGGAGGGATGTTATTTCAGGCAGGCTACAGAGAAAATTCACTTGGTGGAACAGGGCTGGCTTCCCCTTATTTGTTTTACTTTAATTTAGTTATTTATAATTATTTAATTTGCTTGATGATGTCACTTCCGGCCATGACATCACTTCCGGCGGGTCCCGGACAGATTGTTATTCTAAAAAGTGGGTTTGAGAACCAGTGGCATACACTGTAAGCCTTATAGGCAAAGGTTGTCGAACTGGGGCATTGTGACGACCCAGCCAGGGGCAAAGCCCCCTTAAAAGATGGGGTGAAGGCAAAGGCAGCAATACAATTGCCACTATTGCACTGCTGCTGGGGACAAAAGAGTATTTTTTAAACTTACTATTAGCAGCACCAGCCTTCCAGGGGTGCAGGGAGCCCACAGGCCACTCTGATGGGCTTCCCATGCCTCAGAACAACTAAAAATAGTGATTGTGACCAAGGGCGGGTTCAGGGGGGGCATGGGTGTGTGAACAAACTGCCAGCAGGCAAGGGCGCCTGCTGAACTGGGGTGCAAAATCAGGCACCAGGGGAACGCCCACTTGGTGGGCACCAGTGAGATTGCCTGAAATGGCAGCTCAGGTCTTGGAGGCCAGGCAGGAGCCCAGATCTATCCAACCAGTAGACTTGGGCTCCAAGGCCAGGTGGGAGCCCAGGTGTGCCAAGCAAACCTTGGCCACAGAGGCCATCAAGTCCAACCCGAAGCCCAGGTCTACCTGCCTGGTTGACCGGGGCTCTGGAGTTGGTAGTGCTGATGGCCCCCCCAACACAAATACTGTGATGGCGATGCCCCCTTAAGGGCCCACCTCCGGTTTCACAAACGCAAACTGGAAGTGGGTCACAATTGCTATTTTTATTTGTTCTGAAGTGCAGGGAGCTCAGCAGAGGGGTTTGTGGGCTCCCCGCACCCCTTGCTGGTTCTGCTAATAGTAAATTGTAATAGTATCCCCAGCAGCAGCACAATCATGTCGATTGTGTCAGTGTCTTTGCCCCCCCCCCCACTTACTCCAGTTCCTACGCTGACCTTAACTCTTGTTAGGACCACCATGGGCTTGGTGGGTATATCTTTTTGGGACTATGGCTTGGTTATTTTGAGTGGTGGGCTGGATTCAGTCCATGGGCAGTAGGTTGCTGACCCCTGTATTAAAGGAATCAATGTCACTGATAAGGCTGGTCTGGCAGACCAGACTGTACCACCACCTTGCACCCACAAGCTGGTGTTTTATAGCCTTGTCTTCTTCCTCTGGATATATGATTTCTGAAGTAACAGCAGAGATCAGGGGCTTGAATGTCTGACCCAGTTTCAGAGTATGACGATTACCACAGACCAGTCTCTCATTGATGTTTCCCATCACCACAGTCCCAGCTGCTTCTACATCACCTGCAGTCCCTTCTTCAACCTTCAGCTTTGACTGTGGCGCCCATCTCCTCTGCCCTGCCCCTCAGTTTAAAGCCCTCCTGATCAGGCTCACATGCTTCTTCCGGAATACATTTCTCCTGGCTGTCATGAGGTTCAGCCCATCTTTAGCCAGAAGATGCTTATTTCAGAAGCATAGCTGGGTAAGGAAACCAAGCCCCTCTTGTTATCTGCATAGCCATTTATTCACTACCAGAATCTTTTGTTTCCTTTGCACACCATGAATCTCCACGATGACACCAAGATCTTTCATTATTTGTCTGAGGCTTTGCCTGGCAGTGTTGCTTGTCCCCATGTGAATCAGCACAAATAGTAATGGTCTTTGGGCTAGAGAAGCCTCAGCAACCCATCTGTTGGATCCTGGATTTTCACTCCAGGGGGACAGCACATCTCTCATGAAGTGTGGGCCACTATGGTGCAGCTTCATGCTTCAATGTGGGAGTGGGAGATAGGATTGGGTGGTAACAGACTGAGGGCCTAATCCTAGCCAACTTTCCAGCACTGATGCAGCTGTGCCAATGGGGCATGCGCTGCATCTTGCATTGGGGGGGGGGCAGTCACTGAGGACTCCTTAGTGTGTTGGGGCTGCATTGGCATGGCATTGCGGCTGCACCAGTGCTGGAAAGGAACTGGAAAGGCAGGATTTGAAGCTGGGAGTCCTGCTTGGCAACTGAGGGCCCGATCCTTTCCAACTTTCAAGCACCAGTGCCACCACAAGGTAAAGGAACAAATGTTTTCTTATTTATTTATTTATTTATTTATTTAGTTAGTTAGTTAGTTAGTTAGTTAGTTAGTTAGTTAGTTATATCTCACCTTTCTCCCTGAAGGGACCCAAGGCGGCTCTCACACTGAGGAGGCCTCCCCCACACAGCAGGATGCAGTGTGTGCCCCATTGGCACAGATGCGTCAGTACTGGCAAGTTGGATAGGACTGGCCCTCAGCTGCCAGGCAGGACTACCGACTTCACATCCTGCCTCTGCCTTGAACCCTCTCCTGCCTCAGTTCCCCAGCTGCAGTGTGGGAATAGCAGCACATTCACACACTGCAGGGTTGCTGTTAGAGCTCAAAGCTGACATTCAACAAGCCTGCAACTACCCAAACAGAGCAATGCAAATGCTGAATATTGTTGACAAAGGTTGGAGCCCAGAATGTTCTGATTGGATTGCAAACTTTATTCTCTCTCTCTCTCTCTCTCTCTCTCTCTCTCTCTCTCTCAACTGCACACTTAAATCTGCTCCCCCCCCCATTTAATTAGCAGCTCAGGTAGAGAAAGCAGAATGCATTTGATGATTTGGCCTCAGCCCTGGTTAGAGCTGGTTTTCAGTGAGCTTTGCACTGCTTGAGGGCTGCTGCCCCTCCTGACTGGTGCTTCTCTGCACACCAGCGGCATTCCAGCCCTTGCCACCTTCCCTGCCTCTGCTGCCGTTCACACGGACTGTGCTCTGGAGGCTCCCCACAAGAAGACACAGCTGGCTCCCTACCACAGATTTGGGGTACAGGCCTTGTCTGCCTGCTGGGCACTTGTGGGCGATCCTGGGTCCTTGCCTTCCGGCAGCTGGCTGTTTGTGCCCTGAGGGGAGCTCAGCCTGCTGTTGGACAGTGGAATGCACCGAAAGCTGCTGTCAGACGGGATGAACAGCTGTGCCTTGCGAGGCCTGAGCCAGTGGCGCATGTGTGCAAGGTCTTCGCTGTGGCAGTGCTCCCGCAGGAGCTGTTGCTGCTGCCTTCGGAGCTGGAGGCGGAAGGTGTTCAGTGTTTGGGCTTGTCTGATGAGGTTCAGCAGCTCTTGGCGCAGTCGCCAGTACTCAGCTTTCACCTGCTTGGTGTGCTGGATGAGGCTGCGCACAGCTTCCTTCTCTGCCAGTTTGGCCAACGCTTGGATTTTATGCTGAGACTCCATCTCATATTCTGCCTTCTGCTGCAAGAACCGGCTCTTGACCTTGTGCATCTGTTCCATGTACTGCACTTTCATGACCAGCAGCTCCTTCTCCAGTTCCCGAATCCGGGTCAGCTGCTGGAACTGCAAGTCCTTCCAGGGCTGCATTGCTTCAACTTCCCTGTTCAGGACTAAGAACTTGGACTCCAGCAAAAACAGCTGGCTTTGCAGCCCTTTCTCCTGGGCCGCATACTGGGAGGTCAGTTCTGCCTTTTCCTTCCGTATCTGTGCCAAGTCTGCGCGGTTCTGGTCGTTCAGCGAGATGATGGTGTTCTGGCAGCGGAGGCTGCGCTTGAGCAAGTAGGAGAGGTAGGCTTTGCTGATCTCTCGAATCTGCTGAGCTTCCTTGTCCAGGTGCTCGTTGTCCCACTGGAAGTGCCTCACACGCTGTGTGTAGGTGTTGATGTGCTCTGTTAGGACAGCGTATTCCTTCTGCAGGAATATCTCCCTCTCACTGACAAAGGGCGCAGGGCTGATTTCACTCTTCTTTGCATCCTTGGCCTTGCCTTTTTTACCCTTTGGGGTCTTTTGGGGGGTCTTTTTCTTTGGCCCCATTTTGTGCTATGGGTTGTGTTCTCAGGCACTGTCTAAAGAGAAGAAAACGCAAAGACCACAATGGCCATCCTCCATACTTGGAGGCAAGCCACTACCACCTTTTTCATCTCACAGCGCACTGACAAGGTGCTAAAATGTCAAGGCACACTGTCAGTTGTCTTACAAATGACAAGGCACACTGCACTGCCATTAGGGGCTCACATCCCCCACGGCCCTATTAATAGACGATCCTCCCCCAAATATGGCACACCAGGGGATTGTTTGCAGCACACCAATATGTCATGGCGCAGTGGCTGAAAATCACTGTGCTAGAGGGTTGAGGTTCTGTCCAGTTGGAACTCATTCTGGGAGGAGGGAGGGAAGTCACAGAAGTCATAGAGGAGGCCCTTCCTATGAGGGATAAGGTGGGGCAGTGAACTAATGGCGCACCCTCCCTACACACAAGCTTCCAATCCTCTTCCGGTTGTGCTGCACCAACCGCCAGTTGTCCACTCCATTCAACCAAACCTGCACTGAAGTGGAGAGGACATGGGTGGTCCTGCTGTTTCCACTTTATTGACTGCTTGTCTTTAAAATCAGTTTCCAAAGTTTGGGAGCTTTTGCCCTGACCTCGTGTTTGGAGACTGGGTTACAGCACAATCTGAAGCACTCCATGTGCTGGTGCAGTGACCTCTGTGCTGTGTGTGCTGTCGCAAACATGCCATAAAGCACATTGCAACAGTGCAGAAGGGCGGGGGCTCCGCAGGAAGCCTGTGCTGGTGCCAATGCAAGCAGGAATGCTCACTGGAGCAGGTCAGAGCTGCTCCAGGTAGTGCAGGGATGTAGGAAGGGCAGGGAGAGGGCTGGGCAGATTGTGTCCAGGGAGGAGGCAACAGCTGCACAGTCCTATCTTAGCCTCCACCTGGGCTTGGACCAGAATTAGCAGTCGCAGGTCTGAGTAGATTTCTTGGCAAGAGACTCTTGCCCAGGCTCGGACTTTCCCTGGGGCAAGTGGACAAATGCCCCTTACCTTGAGGAGTCTTCTTGGCCTTCAAATATTCTTCAAGATTCCTCTTGCCTCATCCCTTTTTCAACTGTCCCCTCTTGAGTATTTTGGGCATACAAGCTAAATCATGTTCTATCCTTTATCAACATGCTTGTTCCCTTTTCCCTAAGCAGAAATTCACTGCCTTGAGCTACTGTGGCTGTAGCTCTGTGGAGGAATAATATGTGTTCTGTAGCCCTGGCGTCAACTCCAGGTGAGACTGAATGGGAACCCTGCCCGGAAGCCCTGGAGAACCACGGCACTGCTGAGCTGAACCCGTGTTCTGATTCACAACAAGGCAGCTTCCTATGGGTCAAAAACCAGTCAGGAGTCCTCACTCATATGGTGAAAAAGCAAACTGCGAGTCCATATGATTTCAGAGGAATTATGACAAAGAACATTCCTTAAAAACAGCAACACTTGAACACAAGTTCGTACAAAAAGCAACCCCATAAGTCATTCCAGGATTTGGAATTTGTTCTGACTAAGCATTCCGCGAACAGCTGAAGCCCCCCTTCTGGAGCAGTGCTGTGTCCATTTCGCTCTGAATTGCCTGCTCAGACTGGCAGCAGCTCTCTAGACTTCCAGGCGGGGGGGGGGGCCTGCGCAGCCCCACCTGGAGGTGATGCTGGGCCCTGAACCCTCCAGCTTCTGCATGGGATGCAGGGGCAGCTCTACAGGGCGGCCTTGGACCAGGAACCAGGAACCAAGGACTGCCCAAAAGTGTTTTGTGGGGCTTGAGGTTTTTCCCCCCCTCTGGCAGCAGCACTGACCCTTTCAGGCTACCTGATAAACTATTTCTGATTCTGAGGGGAGCCTCAGAAAGGAAAAAGGGCAAATCTCATGGGGACAGATCAAATTGTTGCCGTTTTCTCAAAGCAGAGCCAGACCTTTTACTGTGTTATTCACTGCCTGACAACTTATTAGAGCTGTAATATTAGAGTTTTACAAACACATAAAAACACAAAACGCCACATTTTGTGTGTAAAATATATGAATAAAAACACAAAACACCACTTTTTGGTGTTCAAGATATTTCACAGAAATTTACTTTTCCAGTTAGAAGTGGCTGCATCCACTGACACAATGTCGCCTGTGTCACCTCCCTGGACACTTCTAAAATGTTTAAAATGATCACACCACTTTCTACTTTTCCACATCATAAAATCAGCAAAAAATAAAGCCGTTTCCCAACGCCCCTACTTATGAGGCATATGTTTTATTATGCTATAATTCAGTGTTCTTCAGTCCATGGGTCACAACACCCCAGGAATCATGACACCTCTTACGGAGTTTCATTTATGTGAGTCCATGAAAACCATTCTGTGTGCACCTGTAGACTAAACTCAGCGGGAGATGTTCTGAATTTCCGAAATTGTGTGAGCTCTTTTGGAAATGTTTACTTTTACTTTCAGTTTCAGGAATGTCTGTTTTATTAGTGCCAGGTTTTTAAAAGCTTTGCTATGAGGTTAATGTCCAGGGATCCCATTGAGAGTGGCACCTACTTGCAAGTTTGATGGTGTCATTGTGAACAGAAAGATAGCCTGCCTCTAAAACCAGAAGCTTGCACATACCTGCCATGTCTTGTCACCCGTGATATAGGAGGCTGCAAGGCACGGGAGGTTGGGGAGGGTGCTGGGAACCCCTTTTCATGGTCTTGGGTTGAGCTGCCAGAGTGCAGGGCTGGGGGGCAGGACAGAGCCCAAGTGTCACAGTGTGGATGGGACTCCCCAGTCTCCCAGGTCCCAGCCTTCTCACCAGCTCAGGTTTTGTGGCTCCTTTCCTCAGCCGTCAGCAGTCCCCTGACTCCTCTGCAGCAGACTTCAACCAGCTGGAAGAAAATCCTCAGAAGATGGGGGACGGTTTTTCCCCAAGTTCCGGGCATCTTTGGAAAACTGGGTGCTTCCACGGCAACGGAATGCCTGGACATCTTCATCATGCAGCCATCATGACATGGCTGCACTTTTATATATATAAATATAAATATAGCTCATGACGGGAAAGGACAGCTGCTAAGTCAGGTGATCCATGCTCAGAGCAGATTGTTTTATATATATGTATACAAAAACTTATATAGAAAAACTGGTCCTGGGATCTTAGCATCACAGTTGCCCAGGCCCGTCTCTACCGCTGCCTCAGGCAATGGGTGGGGTGATCCCCTCCAGCCAAGCTGACCTCCTCTGTCACTTGTCCTTCGGCAGCCCCTCCCCCTTCTCAAAGAGCACCACGCCGTGTGCCCAGGAGACCACAAAGCGGCATCCGTAGGCGGCTGACTCTGCATCTCCTTTCTGTGTTGAATGGAGAGCGCAAGCAGCACAAAAAGATTCACAAGGCGTACAACTGGCCACGGGACTGCTCCCCACTGCACCCTCCCCGTGCGGTCATCGACTGAGGCCCTTGGCCCCCCTCCATGTGCCCTGCGTGGGCTCTTGCCCCGACACCGCCGTCTCTCAGTCCTGCTCCGCCAAGTTGGGCCAGGTGAGTGTGCCCGTGACCGCCCTCCACAACCACTTGGCCGGAGCACACTCTGCCACAAAGTGCCGGATGGTCTCTGTGGCCATCTGAGAAGCAGACGCTGGCCTCTGGCATGTCTGATTTGCCAACGCCAGCCAGGACATGGTCACCCCACCTGCAGGACCTGGTGGGAAGCCTGCCAATGTAACCCCCACAAACAGAAGGGGATCAGGTGGTCTGAAAACGTGCCCTTGGCCACCTCCTCTCATAAGAGGTACCCCGGAGATCCAGGCCCTCTTCAGTTGCTGATGAGCGGGCGACCTCTCCTGGAGCCCCTGGACTGCCGTGCTGTAGATGGCTCACTTCGGGGACCCCTGCCGCACACCCCGCCCTCGCTCGCCTCCACGCCACACTCCCACACCCATCTCGCCACCTCCTGCCAGAAATCCGGTAGCCCGTTCTTAAGGGCTGGCGTGAGGTGGAAGCCCACCTTTTCCCCAGTGGCGGCCCCACAGCGTGCGGCCCAAGAGCCCGTGTAGATGTACTCACACTGCCTGTCCAGCGGTTTCAAGGCCTCTTCCTCCTGCTGCTGATCTTCACCTCTCTGATCCTGCTCCTCCTGCCAGTGCCCCACACTCCCACAGGCAGCCGCCGAGAAGATGGCCAGGAACGGTGGGCCCAGAGCCCATGCCCCTAGGCCACCTCCACCCTCATTTGTATGCAGTAGTTCGCACTAGTGGGAAAAATTTTGTTCCCCATACAAAGTGGAAGAAACGCCCTGTAACTCAGTCAAGCAGGGGGTTAGGCCGGGGGTACACTGCCGCCAAGCCAGTGCCCATGGGCACGCAATAGGTCTAAAAGTAATGGACCCGTTGGTATACGTTCATTGTCCAGGGCCGCCACAACTGGCAATTCACCTCCACCCTCATTTCCCACTCAGTCCAGTTCCTCTCCCACCCGCAGCTCTGCAAACTGCAGGGGACTCCCAAGACAGCGCTGCACCTCGTTCGAGGTCTCCGAACGGTCCTCCTCCTGCTCCGTCCACAACAAAGCCATTGACCGCACGCAGCTCCCCTCTGCCCAGGGATGGAGAACAAAGGCCTTTGACTTGATGTCATTAATCACCACCCCTAACGCCTCTGCTTACGTGACTAGCTGCTCTTGTGCCGCCCTCCACTCCACCTCCAATCGCACCAGCAGTGAGCCATCGTATGCATGAACAATGATCTTGACCGCTGTCATTCCCCCCACAGACAGCCGTACACCCTGCAGTCAACATCTCTTTGGACCCGGACCAACAGAGGGTCCAGGACATCAGAACACAAGTACAGCCCCACTGGATCAGGCCATAGGCCCATCTAGTCCAGCTTCCCAGCAGCAGCCCACCAAATGCCCCAGGGAGCACACCAGATAACAAGAGACCCCATCAATCTGGTGCCCTCCCTTGCATCTGACATAGCCCATTTCTAAGATCAGGAGGTTGCACATACACATCATGGCTTGTAACCCGTAATGGATTTTTCCTCCAGAAACTTGTCCAATCCCCTTTTAAAGGCATCTAGGCTAGACGCCATCACCACATCCTGTGGCAAGGAGTTCCACAGACCGACCACACGCTGAGTAAAGAAATATTTTATTTTGTCTGTCCTAACTCTCCCAACACTCAATTTTAGTGGATGTCCCCTGGTTCTGGTATTATGTGAGAGTGTAAAAAGCATCTCCCTATCCACTCTTTCCATCCCCTGCCTAATTTTGTATGTCTCAATCATGTCCCCCCTCAGGCGTCTCTTTTCTAGGCTGAAGAGGCCCAAATGCCGTAGCCTTTCCTCATAAGGAAGGTGGCCCAGCCCTGGCATCATCTTAGGGTGCAATCCTAACCCCTTATGTCAGTGCTTTCCAGCACTGACATAAGGGCAATGAAGCTCAAGCATTCCCTTACTTTGAGGAGGCCTCCATGAGTGACACCCAACTGCAAGATGCAGCACATGTCCCATTGGTACCGCTATGCCAGTGCTGGAAATCACTGACATAAGGGGTTAGGTTTGCGCCCTTAGTCGCTCTCTTTTGCACCTTTTCCATTTCCACTATGACCTTTTTGAGATGTGGTGACCAGAACTAGGCACAATACTCCAGGTGTGGCCTTACCATCAATTTGTACAATGGCATTATAACATTAGCCGTCTTATTCTCAATACCTTTTCTGATTATCCCAAGCATAGAATTGGCCTTCTTCACTGCCACTGTACTTTGGGTCAACACTTTCATCGAGCTATCCACCAGGACCTCAAGATCCCTCTCCTGATCTGTCACAGACAGCTCAGAACCTATTAGCCTATATGCAAAGTTTGGATTTTTTGCCCCAATGTGCATAACTTTACACTTACTTACATTGAAACACATCTGCCATTTTGCTGCCCATTCTGCCAGTTTGGAGAGATCCTTCTGGAGCTCCTCAATAACTTCTGGTCTTCACCACTTGGAAAAGTTTGGTGTCGTCTGCAAACTTAGCCACTTCACTGCTCAACCCTGTCTCCAGGTCATTTATGAAGAGGTTGAAAAGCACCGGTCATGGGTCAGATCCTTGGGGCGCACCACTTTTCACCTCTCTCCATTGTGAAAATTGTCCATTGACACCTATTCTCTGTTTCCTGGTTAGGGTTGGGAAAATAATTTTTTTTTAGAAAAATAAATTTTTATTTGGTTTAAAACCGCCATTCTACAATAAATATATGGAGATAGTCATTACAAAGTCACGAGCATACCTCCGTTACAAAAGGTATAACACATAACTTGTTTTACAATTATACAGCTTCCAACTTACAGTGGCATAAGCACTATGACAGTCACAACCACAGTTACAAATATTGTTACAACATGACATGTTAAGCTCATGTATACAGAACACAACATACCCTCCCCGATGCAAAATTTTCCAGGTAAAACCATAAAACATATAACATAAAAGCTTATCGGAATTTAAATACAAGTTACAGTATTTTACAGATATTTACAAGAATTTACAAGTGTTGTCAGGTGTTCGTCTTGTCTTTTGTTGTCATATGGGTGCAGATGCTGGTAAAAATTCTTGGTGTCACTGATACAGGTAAGTGCTCCTCAAGTGATGGGTGGGTGCACCCCCTGCAACCAACCCCATCTCCTCTTCCACTTGTCTTTCACCATCTTTCCTTTATCATAGCTAGCATTGTTTTAAAGTCTAGAGACAACAAAGTGTGTCCACGCCTCTGTGTCTGTAGACTTCCTGCCTCTCAGTTCTATTCCTCTCTGGTTAGACAGGGCCTGAATGACATAGAGATTTACCAGCCTCACCACTTCCCACGGGACTTTAGTAAAGTACACTTGCCCCGTGTCGTGACTGATGCTAGCTCGTGGCCCTCTCCACCCCTGTTCAGGCTCCCTTCTGGAAACAATAGTCTCCCACTCTTGGTCTGCGAGACTTGGCCACCCAAGGGCCCCTGCAACTCCCTTCCAGAGATGTTTGGCTGGAGTACATTCTGTTACAAAATGTGCAACGGTCTCTAATTGTTGGGGCTAGTCGCACTCTGGTCGTTTGCACCATTTTTGAGCCTCCGACAACCAAGGGTTTGTGGCACCTACGTGTAACACTTGGTGAAAAGCTCGCCACCTGAGTTCCCACAAACTATACGGTATCAACCGGTCTCCAAAGGTGTTCTTGGTTGCCCCCTCTTGCAACAGCTATCTGGAGATGTGAGTTCTCTTAGATCATTTATACATTCAAGCTTTCTCCAGTAGCCCCAGGTTAGGGTTAGGGTTAGGGTTAGGAAAATTGAATTATTATTTTTTTTAGGAAAATTGAATTTTTATTGGGATAAAATCACTGTTCTACAAAAAACAATGAGGGGAGATGCCCATTACAGCGACACCCAGTCCTGCTCCCCGGCCCTGTTGTTAAAATTCCTGGCCACTGATGTTAGGTAGAAACCTGGGTATGTCCTGTTGTAGAGCAGGGTGCATATGAAGTACGTAGCTGACACAGCAGAGTCTTTGAATAGCTGTTGTATTTTGAGCAAGGAGTTACACACAGAGTATTCAAAGCAGTCCAGGTCATACACATAGATTATAACAGTCCAGAGTTACCTTATCCTAGTCAGTATCCACAAATCACAGTCAGTCAGTCCAAGTTCATATACAGTAATTGTCAGTCAAAGTCTCCAGCAGCAGCTTCACAGTTTACATCCACTGCCCTGGTGGAGCTGCCTAGTGAGGCTTAAGTGGACTGAGCACCCAATCAGAGTCTGCCCAGTTAATTAGGGTGTGGCAATCACAGGTGCAGTGTAATCCAGCTGACTCAGCTGCTTGCAACTTTCCTTGAACCAATTGTTTGCTATGCCCCTGGCTATGCCTGAGCAAAGAGCTCACAACCAGCAGCAACCGCCGGGTCACCACCGCGTGGTCCCGCAGGTGCGCCCACAGGCTCTTGCAGAGCCCGGTCCGCTGGGGGCCGTAGACAGCGCAGAGCCAAAAACGCCACTCCTCCAGCTCGCTGGACTTGGAGAGTCCCGTCAGGTTGAAGTCGAGCAGGGCCAGGTGCCCCGGCGTCATCTCCACCCAGCGCTTGATGCTCAGGCCCTTCCGGGCCCGCACCAGGACCGCCACCCCACCCGTCCCATCCAGGGCGAAGGACCAGAAGGATGGGCCGCCCCGCCACCACCGCTAAGTGCTGCTGCGCTCCTCCTCCCCCTGGAAGTGCAGCTCCTGTAGCATGATCAGGTCCAGGTCCAGGTCCAGGTGGTCAAGCGCCACCAGGATCTCCCGCCGCCTCTCCTCCTGCCTCAGGCCCCTGGCATTCCAGGTGGCGAGATGAAGCCTCCAGGCTAGACCCCCTTGGCTCTTCATCATGGGCGCTCTTAAGTGGTGTGCGGTCACTAACCAAGGAACCAAGGAACAAACAAAAAGTGCTTGACTCAGCTTCAACGAGTAACAACGAAAAACACACAGCAAACAAAAACATAAACAGGCTTCACTCAGCCACTGCCCAGTCTCGGGTTGCACCTTAGGGTTAGGGTTAGGGTTAGGGTTAAGGGTTTAGGGTTTAGGGTTAAGGGTTTAGGGTTTAGGGTTTAGGGTTAAGGGTTTAGGGTTTAGGGTTAGGAATATATATATATAGGAATATATATATAGGAATATATTTTTATTAATTATTTTTCATACTACTCCTAATGTTCACAATCCCGAACGCGAAAGTCCATAACAATGCGGTATGCTTTCATTGTTTTTCTAATACATTAATCTTTTCTAACTAACCTACCTCTAATACACTTTTGTTACTACTACTGTTACTATTTCAAGTAAATGTTTTCTTCTGATCCATCTTCATGTAATTGGAGAAGTGGAACCTTGGTCCCAAGGCCAAAATTTTTCCCATTTTGCTTTTGACATTCTTTCTTTCTCATATAAACTAAACATTTTTACCTTAAACAAAATGTATTCAACTGAATTGCTTACTTTAAATCCTTTGCCTGTTCTTATTTCCCTACTTCTTTGTATTGTTAAAGCCAATAAAACAAAAAGATTTATTAATCGTACAGTGGACCAAGGAACCATCCAATTACTTCTAATGGGGATCTTTTCTTCTTCTTGTGTCCTCTTTCTGCTAATCTTCTTCCGTGGACCTTGTAGGTATTCTGCATCACAGGTTCCCGATACTATGTTCTCCCATTGTTGTTTTGCCAACTCAGTCCAGTCCAGTTTTTGTGCGAGTTTCCGCCACGTTGCTTTGCATGGAGGACACTCGCTCACAAAATGTTCTAGTGTCTCTTTTATGCTCTCGCCTGTTCTCGCCATCTTCCGACGACAAGCGATGCGAACACGCATTTGTTCGCCTTCAGCCAGCCACGGCCTTGCTACTTGAATACCATAAACCTGGTGGTATAGACGCCATCTCAAATCCCATAAATAAAAAGGCACCCGTTTATCTTTAAAATATTCAATAGGAAAAACGGGTTCTTTTAGGTAATTACACAAAGTAAACTTTAGTTTCTTTTTTTCCAGATCTGGTACAAAATAACACTTTTCTAATACTTGATAATACAATCTCTTTTTAATTTCCTTGACACTGACTCCTTCCTGTTTAAACACTTCAGATTCTATCTTCCATCTTTTCACTGAGCCATAGATTTCACATAAATAATCTGGTCCTGTACACTTCATGGAGTGGGTCACCTTATAAGAAAGGCTACCTGATTCCCACCAACAGTCTCCCCATGTTTTCCCTTTCCATCCCATAGCGAATGCTACTAACCAAAACTTGATATCATTTACTCTATTTCCTTCAAATTCCATTTTTGCCCATCTCCCGAAATTAAAAGATAAAAAATTTGTCAAGAAATGTGGTCCAATTGCTGGGAGTTCCAACCCCCCATCCTTGATAGATCTATAAGCTGTGGTTCTGGCAAGCGGAAAATGAACTGTGCCCCATAAAAAAGTAAAAACTAATGTTTCTACTTCCTTAACCACCCATTGTGGTGGAGGATAAATTGTTGCTATATTAGTTGTTACAGGCAAAAGATAGGTCTTAACATATACGGATTTTTGATAAACAGATAAACTCCAGTTTTTCCATAATTTAAATTTCTCCCTTACTTTTTCAATCCAATTTTTCCAATTAATATGCCATCCATTACTCTTTACTGAAAAATAAATCCCCAAAAGTTTAACAAAATCTACTTTTTGAGACTCTTGGACTCCTAAATTCAAACTAATCACATCTTGCATTTGAATAACTATAATGTCATCACTTTTTGCAGTAAGAGAAATTAAAAAACTTTTCTGAATATTCAAGTTTGCTCCTGAACATTTTTCATAGCTCTTAAACAACAAGATAAGTCTTTTAATTTCATCCCCATTTTTCACTAGAACAGAAACATCGTCAGCATGAGCTACAAGTTTAACCACCACATAACCTTGATCCTTTTTTCCATCTGCTAATTCTGTACCATTTTCTAGATTTGAACACTCTTTAGAAATCAGACCTAATTTTTGGCATATCGGTAACCGGATCCCAGTAATGTATTTATCTAAATGGACCTTTGCTAAAATAGGATCTAGAGCTAAAACATACAACAAAGGACATAAAGGACATCCTTGCCTAACTCCAGATAACAAAGGGATCTGACCTCCTCGCCAACCATTTAGTTGGGGTGTCACAGTTGCTCCTTCATATAGCCATTTGATCTTATTAACAAACTCATAAGGCACTCCTTTCCACAAGAGGACTTCCCATAGGTATTCATGGTGTACATTATCAAAAGCTTTGACTTGGTCTAACTGTGCCAAATTTCCACTCCATTTTCCCTTATTTACCAATTGAAATATTTCTCTAAATAAGCACAATGAATCTGCCATAAATCTGCCCGGAATTCCATTTGTCTGACAACCAATTACAATTTTGTTTGCCACTTTTGCCAAACGTTCATTAAGAATTTTAGCCAAAATTCTATAATCAACATTTGTTAGTGCTATTGGTCTCCAATTTTGTGGAAGTGTTAGATCACCCTGTTTGGGGAAAAAGATCAAAACTCCTTCATAAAAGGACTTATTCAACTTATGTTGAGTTAGAGAAAAATTAAGAACCTCTGTAAGAGGTTTCACTAACAAATCACTAAAGACTTTATAAAATTTCCATCCGAGTCCATCTGGACCTGGGGCAGATTTTCCTTTACCACCCACGATTACTTTTTTGACTTCATGTTCTGAAATTGGGCAGAGAAGTATTTGCAAATCATTTTCATCTAACCCTTCATACAGAAGACCCAAATCTTGCTTTGACAAATCTGATAAAAATGTTACAATACTTTCTCTCTCAATATGCTTTAAAGAAAAAAGTTTACGATAAAAGGTTTCCATTATTATGACCATTTCTTTCGGGTGACGTGCCACTGGATCATTTTCATTCTCTCGTAAACCATCACATTCTATAGAGACTCTAAGACTCTTATGTTTTGCCCACTGATCCACATCCACTATTCCACCTTTTGTCCTGAACTGTTTATAATTAAGCCTCTTTACTCTCTGTTTACGTTGAAAATCTGCAATGATTTCTCTGGATCATTTTAGAATGACCTCATTAACTGGGAGGCCTTTGTTTACATTTTCATGACACCTCAGAAACTGGACAATAGCTTTATGATATGCTACAATTTCTTTTTTATAGGTATTTTTTTCATACGTTTGACATTTATGAACAACTGTTCTTTTCAATCTGTCCCACCATTGGGATGGATCATCTGGATATAACTCAAACAGTGAAATCATTTCTCCTAAAACAGATTCAATGGCTATTTTGTATTCAAAATTATCTAGATTGTGTGGCCTCAATCTCCAGAGAGGTTTCCCTTTTGAATATATCTGCCCTATAGAACATTCAAAAGCAAGCATGCCATGATCAGACCAGGGTGTAATTAATACACGACATTTGTTGACTTTCATATCTCTTGGAGCCCATAAGCGGTCAATCCGACTAGCACTTTTTGCATGGTAATAAGTAAATCTAACACCATCAATATCAGAGTATTTACCTAAAAAAACCTTTCTACAAACCACTGGAAAAAAATCCAATTCATTTGTTATATCTAAAGCCTTATCATAAAGTTGTCGTTTTGCTAAGAAATTTTGCAGCATTTCTTCCTCTGGACTCAACACCTTTGAATACTGTCTTTTGGTTGTTGGGTTTTGATAGCCACTTCTATCCGAAACCATTGCCCTGTTATTAAAATCACCCACTACAATTAAATTCCTTTTAGTAACACATACATCTTTTAACTGAATCCAAAGTTTTCTTCGGGCTGTAGATGTAAGGGGAGCATAAATTGCACATATTCGAAAACACGTTGATTCTTTTTTCCCGTTATATGAAAGTTCTTTTAGGGTAAAATCAACCACAAAAAGTCTGCCTGGTACTGCTTCTAAAATTGAGTCTATAATCAAATTTTCCTTTTGTTTAAAGAGTACACCCACCCCATCATTACGTTCTTCGCCATATGACCAAAAAGATGGTCCCAATGTCCATTTTCTTTGTGCCCAACTCCGATCACGTTCATTACAAAAATGAGTTTCTTGTAAAACATATATATCATAATTTAAACTTGGAAGCTTTGAAAATATTTCTTCTCTTCTATTAGGATTTTTAAGCCCTCTAGTATTCCAGGTTATTATTTTTAATAAACCCATGAATTAATTAAATTAATTAAATAATTAAATAAGTAAATAATAAAATTCAAATACCTTAAACGTAATTTAAATTAGCTGAATCTGAAAAACCCTTCTATTACTATCGATCCATCAAGCTGACCCTTTCCCTTATTGGTCCACAAACTCATCTGCAGTTTCCATTTCTGAGCCAGAGGATCCTCCTTCTGACTCCAAGCCATCTTGTTTTTTAATAAACTCTGTAGATACACCAGTATGAGACAAGTAAACTTTATCCATTTGCTCTTTTTCTGTTTCTACCCCCTCAGATAGATTCTGAGGTGTAGCCCTACTCAATGCCTCCACTTGAAGGTCAGGAGGCTCTGGGTTTTGGGGAATGGGAGAATCTGTTAAATCAACTATTTCAGTAGTTGGTTCTGCGACACTCTTACATGATGAGCCTACCGTTTCCATGCCGTCTGTCACGGTTCTGCCCTTATCCTCCTCAATATGAATCAAAGCACCTTGTCTCGTCAAGATTCCTGTTTGTTCTTCAGAATGTGTTTCTGTAATTTGATCTTTCGAGTTCTGCTTCTGATCTTCCATTTCCCCCATTGTAATATCCAGATTGAACATCGCTGAGCGTATTTTGTTTTCTATTATTGTGATTTCATTCTCAGTGTTCAATATATTTTCCATGAGGGAATCACGCTCTTTTTCCTCAGAAACGATATTAAGCCTAATGCGATATTCATCTAATTTCTCCCACTTTCCTAAACTTTCCTCTTGAAGTTGTTCTATATTTTCCATAGCATGAGATTCATTTTTTAATTGACTTTTGTTTCATCTCTGTTCTTTCTTTGCCTTCTTTTGCTTAAAACGCTGCTGCTTTGGAGATGGTTGATTTCCATCATCTTCCCGCTGAAGAGGACTCTCATCTATCTCAGATAACACATTCCTAATATCTTGATCACTACTTTCCCCCTCATCTTCAGGCTGTAAAAATTGAAATTTATTTTTCTCCACTAATTCTTCTAACACTATTCTAGATTGTACATGTTTCAATTTTTGAGACCTTTTCCCACCTTTTCTCTGTCGAACATCCTTCCACTCGGAGGGTCTCTCTTCCATGTTGTCGATTAATTGAGCAGTTGTTGTTTCCCTGGATACATCTCCCTTTTTCCTCATCTGCTTCAATTTCTGGTTCTCCCCATGTATTTCGGAATCTCTTGAACTCTCTGAGTTTTCCTCCTTTCTTTCCTCTTCCTCACTTTTCCCAGTTTGACATTTGGTTTCTTTCCTCTTCTTTTGTTCTTGCATATTATAATATGCCTCGGGGCATCTATAATATACATGGCCACTCCTTCCGCAAAGATTGCAACATATCCCTTTCCGACAGGCCGCCGCCTCATGCCCTCTCACCCCACATCTTGAGCACAGTGATGTGGAACAGAATTTACGTATATGATCGTAAGCTCCACAGTGGTAGCAGGCTGGGCGCTGTCCACTATAACGAGTAATCCCACGATCGGACCCCAGAAAGAAATATTTGGGTATTTCTGTATTACCGTGTTTAAAGGAAATTACTGCTCTGTATTCTCCTGTCCAATACCCGTCCTCATCTCTCTTCTTATCAGGTCCCATTAACACTGTAGCATACCTAGAAATCCAGAAGTCCTGTGCAGGAATAGTTGTAGTCCTCAAGATTATAGTGAGGACCTTTGTATCTCCACGAAAAAGGGGAACTATGTCATAATCTTTAAGAAGAAGTGGATGTCTTTCCATTAAAAATTTACAGTCCAGCCAAAATTTCTGATATACTTTCTCTGAAGCTAGACAAAAGTCTATTTCTTTAGAGCCAGGTAACTGTATTACTGCAACAACATCTTCTCTTGGGATATCCAAGTTTTCTTTGAGTAGAAGACGAATTAAATACCTCCTGGTTCCTTTCTCAAAATCCGTTCCTTTATAAGTAAACCTTACAACAAATCGCTTTTTGGGGTTTCTATCATCTGATGCTTCCTCAGTGATGTTACCCCAATAGGCATCTTCTTCATCCTCCTTATCTCTCTGATCAACAGGAACTTGAAAAAGACGTCTTCTCCTAGATAACGGCTCCCCTCTTGGGATAGATCCTATCACATTAGCATAGGATCGTTTTGGTTCTTGATGTATCAAATCTTCAACATGTTCTCCCTCTGTAGAGCCTTCCTGTCGTTGAATGCTTTGTGCAGAACTCCCTTCCTGTGCCAAATCACTTTCCCTCTCCTTTGAGGGGGTAGACTTTTCCTTGCTTGAAGACCGAATAACTTTAGGCCTAGCTCCCTGTTGTTCATATAATGTAACAGGTTGTGGAATAGACCCCGCAGATTGTTGTTGTTGTCCAACATTAAACCATGTCATATTAGATGATTCTTGACCATCAGGGAGAGGCTCATCTCCCCACTCTTTGCTTCTTTTTTGTCTTTTATTGGGTAGTACCTTTCTAACTGTATCTGGAACTTCCTCAGATGATCCCTCTTCCATTATGATTTCTCCTTTTTCCTGCCGTCCCTTAACTGGGGTAAAAAATTGATCTCCTGTAATTATTTCTGAACCCGTTCCTTTTTCTAGCTTACTAGATTCTTCTCCCTGTTTAGGGGATTTATGCCTCTCCTGGCTCTGTCGAGGATGGTGTTGCTTATTTATCTTCTGTCTTTGTTTTAAACCATTAATGACACAAATCATGTTCTCCAAAAATTCTTTCCTCCCCATGAGGCACGAGCCTTCTTCAGACCTTTCTCTGAAATGCAACACTACATCCCCTGAAGGGTGTTCCCAATGTCTTAGCAATTGTTGTAATGTTTTTATCATATTTGTTTCTTCTAACCAATCCGGCAATGAAATCGTCGATGTTCTAGCTTTTCTGAAGACCATGGTTTTTTTAACTATTTCTAATGTCACCGTCTTGGCCCGAATAGGTTCCAGTTCAAGCTCTTCAATGGGTTTCCCTAATAACATTTGTAACATCGTGTCCCTTTGTTGCTCAAGCAGAGTCCATAGGGCATCATGACCCAATTTTGGCAATTTGTAGTTATTGTCTATAGGTAAATCTATATGTGTCACTATATAACCCCATAACTTAGCCATATCAAGTTTATTGACTTCCTTTGGATGAATGATATTTTGTACTCCTTCCTTAAAATCTTTTCGCAGCAGAGTTTCCCAAACTTCTTTGATATTCTTCTCTTTAGAGGGTTTATGTTGTGGCCTTTTACCTTTACTCTTTACAAAATCTATTCTTTGCTCTTCCTCTTCCTCCTCGCTTCCCTCTCTGGAGGCACTTTCAATATCAGAAAAAATTAAAGGACTATCATATCCAGGTTCTAATTCAGGTAAGAAGGGATCTGCTTCCTGCGCCTGTTGCATTTCTGATTGTCCTACAATAGCCCCAGTCTTTACTGTCTCTCTTACTATGACAACACCATCATGCACATCCATTGAAGGAAAAGATCCCTGTTGTATTTGCCCAGCAGCCTGTTTCCTCTCTTCATCAGTTTCCCGGCTCAATGGGGAAAAATCATATTCAACCAGGCTATATTTCTTTTTAATTTCTCTTTGACTGTTTTCATCTTCCCACTCAAGGTTTCCTTGAGGCTTATGAGGTGAATGATCCCGCTCCAGTGAAGACAATTCCTCAGCCTCAAACACTTTAGTAAGATTTCTTAATGCTTGGGATGGTTGTTTAGTTTTCCTCTCTTTAATATGTGGTTTTATTTTACTACCTTGCAATAATGGGATAACCCCCCCTTTGGAGGCTTCTCCCATCTTTGCAGAATTGTCAAAATACTTTTCCCTTGTCCCCAGTACAGTTTTTGCCATATAAAACTCTTCCTTTGGTTGCATACACTCAATTAAAGGAATAGTAGTTTTCTCCATTGTTTTTATTGTTGGGCGTGGCTGTCCTTCTTGGACCCCCAAACTTAATATTTGCTGACTCTGGGAAGAGTCTACTGTCACTTGGGAACAGTGAGGGGTTGATCCCCTTAAATTCACAAATGATTTTTCTCCCACAGACATGGTATTCTGTTGTTCCAGCACTTCAGAGGCATCTTGGCCTAACAGACCTTCCAAAGCAGGGGCCTTGCTTAGATCTTTGCCCAGGCTGGGTTCCATAACCTCCAACAGTTTATCCTGTGAGGCTTTAAGGCCTTGCAGTTCAAAGGAAGCAGGGGACTTTAGTGAATCCCTCCCCAACAACAGTTCCAAGGAAGCAGACTCACCAACTTCTTGGTTTTCAGCCATGTAGTCTTCTTTCTGCAATTCAAGGAAGCCACGCCCTTTGCAAGCATTTCTTGAAGTTTCCAGAGGCTGCACCTCAGTATGCGGTACCTCCTCTTGTTCAGCAGACATTACCCCAGCTGTTCCTATGGTCGGAACCTGGGCATCTTCAGAAAAATAACGTATTTGAGACGTTTTTTGTGCAAAAACCCAGGAGCTGCACAAAAACACACCCTCCTCCTACAGTATAGGGTTAGGGTTAGGGTTAGGGTTTAGGGTTTAGGGTTTAGGGTTTAGGGTTAGGGTTAGGGTTAGGGTTAGGGTTAGGCAGTTTAGGCAGTTTAGGCAGTTTATTGGAAAACCCTTCTACAAATGAAATTACAGACACGGCATGGCCGAAATTATAACACTTCACATACAGAAACTGAAATGCATCACTCAATTACAGAGACCACAAAACCCATCCCCCCACAGAACTTACACAGGGCCCCCCACATTTCAAAACTTTAACTCTTTACACTTTACACTTAAAACTTTCAACTTAAAACTTTCAACTTTTAAACTTTTAACTTTTAAAACGTTTTACACTTTTTACACTTTATACACTTTTTAGGTTGTTACTAAACTTGAAACTAAACTTGAAACTAAACCGTCCCCAGTCCTTTTTGCCCTCCCCCCTACAAAACAATCCAGAACCCCATCTTCATTTCTTTGTCTTTCTCTCTCTGGTGTTGAGACTTGATGCATGCTCCCTTTAGTCACTAGTCCAGTCTCTGCTGCTGTTGCTGGGCTATTTGCTCAGTTCAGGGCCCAGCAACCAAGTCTCTCAGGTGATGGGGTTCGGGAAGCGACTCAGCCACCTCCAGCGCCACCGCCACCGCTCCGCATCCCTCCGATTGTCCTTTTCCCAGAGAGCACAGTTCCGGAGGCGCTGCAGGACAAAGTCCCCCCACGGGGTGGTGGGTGCTCTCCGGTGGGCGTCCCGCGCCTCCCGCTCCCTGTGCAGCCCCCGGGCGAGCAGCACGTACAGGTTGGTGAGCCGCACCACGGCCCACGGCACGGGCACGCCCGCCGGTCCGCTGCGCGCTGGTTCCGCCGGCCCTGCCGTCGTCGCTGCCGCTGTCCTGGTCACCGTCTCTGCCGCCGTCTCTGCTGCCGTCTCCGCCGCCGTCTCTGCCGCCGTCTCCGCCGCCTCTGCCGCGTTGGTCTGCTGTTGCTGCCGCTGCTGCCGCTGCTGCTGCTGCCTCGGCTCCAGCCCTGAGACGATGGTCTCCCAGTGCTGCTGCTGGAGGGCCGGCCACCGGAGGACTGCCGCCACCGTCCGCCAGAGCCGCTGCGCCGTCGGGCAGTCGGCGACGTAGTGCTGCACGGTCTCCCGCACTGCCCGGGAGCTGGGACACGTCTGCTGCTCCCCAGGGAGCCAGGGCTGCATGCCGCCCACCAGGAGGACTTGGTGGTAGGCCCGCCAGTGGAGCTCCTGGAGGCTGAAGGGGATCTCGGCGTCGCGCCCGCCACCGAACGCCTGCTTCTCCACCTCCCGGTCGAGGCGGTAGCTCGAGATGACGCTGCCCCTCAGCAGTCGCTGGCGCCACGCCTGCCGAAGCTCCTCGCCGATGGCCGCCTCGTAGAGTCGCTGCCTCAGCGCCCACTCCCGCCTTTGCTGCGTGTCCGCGTACTGCTGTTGCAACTGCTGCCGCTGCTCTCCCTCTCCACTCCTTCGGCACTCTGCCGCCGGGATCCGGCACGCGTGGATGACTTTCGCGGCCTCGATCAGGTCTTCCGGCAGAGCGGAGAGGAGGGCGGCCGTGAGGCGGCTCGGCGGCGGCTGCTGCTGCTGTTGTCCCTCCGGCTCCTCCTCTGCCGCCCCCCACCATTGGCGTCCCCAGGCGGTCTTGCTCCACACGGCCCCAAAGTCCCGCCACACGGCCTTCTGGCGTCTGGTCGTCATTGCCGCCGCGGTCGGGGCTTCTGCTGCTGCTGTCGCCGCCTCCTCCTTCTCGAACCACCACCTCCCGAAGTTGGCCGCCACGTAGGTGGCCGTCAGCCACGGGAGCAGCGCCTTCAGCCCCAGGCCGCCCTCCGTCATCGGCCGGTAGAGTTCGGCGCGGGCCAGCGGGAAGAAGGGCGTGCCCAGGACGAAACGCATCATCTCCTCCGTTGCTCTCCGCATGTTGGCCTGCGGGGGCGGGTAGACTCTGGCGACAAAAACCGCCCCCGGGACGCAGTACACGTTGACATACTGCGCCCGTTGGTAGACGGACAGGCGCCACCCTCGCCACCGGCCCACTTGGAAGCGCGTCTTCTCCTCCCACAGCTGCCAGTTCTTCTCCCACGCCCCGTTGCCTGGGCCGAACCAGATGCCCAGGACCCGCATGTGTTCTGCCTCCTCCTCCTCATCTCTGTGTGGCTGCTGCTGCTGCTGGGGCCCGCTTCCCACCCTCTCGAGCGACGTCACCCGCATGGACTTGTGGCCTCTGCCTCGGAGGAGTTGGTACGCCCGGGACTTCTTCTCGTTGACGGCCGCTCCCGAGGCGCCAGCGTAGCGGGCCACGTGTCGCCGCAGGATCTCGAGCTCGCCCGCGTCCCGCGCGAAGAAGGTGGCGTCGTCCGCGTGTGCGATGAAGGACACGCTGTGCTGCTGCTGTCCTCCTCCAAACGATGCCCCCGTCAGGCTGCGGTCTTGCTGGACATGCTCCAGGAACAGGTCGAGGGCGAGGACGTAGAGGAGCGGGCTGAGCGGGCAGCCCTGCCGCAGGCCCTGCGTCTGCCGGATCTCCGCCCCCTCATAGCCGTTCACGTGGGGGACGACGTGCGCTTCTCTATAGAGCAGCTGGAGCCAGCCGACGAACTGGTCCGGGACGCCTTTGCGGCGCATCGCCTCCCACAGGTAAGGCCGGTGCACTCTGTCGAAGGCCTTCGACTGGTCCAGGGCCACCAGCCAGCCGCCCCACTCGCCTCGCCGCGCCCTGGTGAACAGCTGCCTCAGGATCAGCAGGGAGTCCCGCATCCGGCTCCCCGGGACCGCCGAAGTCTGGCCTTCCACGACCCAGCGGTGTGCCTGCGCTGCCAGGCGGTTGTTGAGGACCCGTGCCCAGATGCGGTAGTCCACGTTGCTGATGTTTATAGGACGCCAGTTGGAGAGGAGGCACGGGTCCCCCACGTCCTTGTAGATGAGGTGCAGCAGGCCTCCGAAGAAGGGCCTGCCGAAGCGGCCGTGCCCCTCCAGCGCCGCGTTGAAGGCCTCCGCGAGCGGCTCCACCAGCAGGTCTTTGAAGCGCTGGTAGAAGGCGTAGCCCAGCCCGTCCGGCCCCGGCGCTGACTCTGCCCGACCCTGGGTGATGGCTCTCCCGACCTCCTCCGCGGAGATGGGTGCCAGCAGCTCCTGCGCCTCCTCCTCCGGCAGCTCCGTCCTCCGGAGCCCGTCCACGTAGTCCCGCACGGTCGCCTCCTCGATCCGCCGGCCGTCGAACAGCGCCTGGAAGTGGTCGCAGATGATGTGCAGCATGCCGCCCATGCTGCGGTCTGGGTCCCGCTGCGGGTCCGGGCGCAGGCTGTCCAGGCTCCGCGGCGGCCTCCGGCCCAGCTTGGCTTTCTGCCAGTCCGCCGCCTCCAGCGGCGGCCCCGTGCTCTGGGCTCCTTCACGCCGCTGCCGCCGCTCCCGCTTCTCCTGCAGGTATTCTTTGATGACTCGCTCATCTCTCTTCAGTCGCTCTGGGTCGTGGGCGCGCCCCTCGTTCGCGCTGACATGCGCCTGCAGGAAGCCCGCCACAGCCCGGTGGTACCTCACCAAGTCCCAGCGGTAGGCGCATCCCGTCAGCGCCCGGCAGCACCGTCCGATGTCTAGCTTTAGGTGCTTCCACCATCCGATCGGGTCCGTCCGTCGATCCTCTTGCAGCACCCTCCGCTCGTGGAGGAGCGTCTCCAGCTCCTGGGCGTACTCCTGCTGCCGCAGCTGCCGGGAGTCCGGGCGCCAGCGGGCTGCTCGGCGCCCCTCGCCTTCTCCTCCTCCTCCCACGGTGACCAGGGTGGCCTGCAGCGCGGCGTGGTCCGACCACGGGGTGATCAAGATCCGGACGGACTGCGCCTCCCACTCCGGCCCCGCGTAGATCCTGTCCAGCCGGCTGGCTCCCGTCGTCAGGTGGTAGTAAGTGTAGCCTTAGGGTTAGGGTTAGGGTTAGGGTTAGGGTTTACGGTTAGGAAAATATAATTTTTTTTTTTTTTTAGGAAAATATAATTTTTATTGGGTTAAAACCACCGTTCTACATTTCACAAATACAGAGAGGGGAGATGCCCACTACATAAACTGTGAGCAGAGCTCCCCGGTACAAGGCAAATACAGAAACAGAGTTAAAATATTACATCCCCCAAACAGCACCCTCCCCACCCCAACAAAGTCCCTCCTGGTGCAAACAAAGGGAAAAAACAGAAATACGTAAAACCAAAGGTTCATCCTGGCTCAGATACATTTCTGAAGGAACAAAGGAAAAAACCCATGTACAAAGCATGATCAGGAACATATATACACACAGATACACAGTTACAGTTATGTACAGCTATTTACAGTTCAAAAGGCCCCTCTATGTGATGGGCGGGTGCACCCCCTGCAGCCAGCCCCACCGCCGCCGCCACTTGTCCCGAGGCAGGACGCCCCGCTCGTAGCCGGCTTGGTCGCGGAGCCGGGACAGCACGAAGTCCGTCCACGCCCGGGCCTCGGTGGGCTTCCCGCCCTGCAACTCCTTGCCCCGCTGGATGGAGAGGGCGAGCAGGACAAAGAGGTTGACCAGCCGGACCACGGCCCACGGGACGGCTCTGGCGAAGGCCCGGGGCCCGCTCCACGCTCCCGCACCTGCTGGCTCGGCCCCGGAGACCACCGTCTCCCAGCCCTGCTCCGCCAGGCTCGGCCAGTCCAGGACCCGGGAGACGCCCTCCCACAGGTGCCGGGCTGGGGCGCACTCGCTGACAAAGTGCGCCACCGTCTCTCGTGGGAGGGGCTGCTCCGAGCAGGCCGGCCGACGGCAGAGCTTGCTGGACTCCACCAGCCAGGGGCTCGTGGCCCCCACCCGCAGCACCTGGTGGAAGGCCCGCCAGCGCAGCTCCCACAGGCTGTGGGGGATCAGCCTGTCCCCGAAGGTGGCCCTGACCGCCTCCGCCTGGAAGAGGTAGTCCGAGAGGCGGGCCCGCTTGAGGCGCCGGTGCGCCCTGGCCGTCTCCAGCAGCCCCTCGGTCAGGGCGTTGTAGATGGCACGCCGGAGAGCCGCCTCCTCCACCCCGGCCCTTTGCACTGCACAGCGCTCACCCCGAACTCCCGGATCCAGCCCGCCGCCTCCTGCCAGTACTCCGGGAGGCCCAGACGCAGCGCGGCCGAGAGGCGGAAGCCGGTCTCCTGCCCCGTCCACCAGCGGCGCCCCCAGGCCGTGCCCTCGAGCACGTCGCGCAGACGGGCCCAGGCCGAGCCGCCCTTTGTGATGGCTAGGGGCACGCCCGCCTCCTCCTCTGCCCGCAGCCGCAGCTGCCACCGCACCACGCCCCCGCAGTTGGCCGCCAGGAAGACGGCCAGGAAGAGCGGGCCCAGCGCCCGCAGGCCCAGGCCGCCCTCGGCCACCCGCCCGTAGGCGGTGGCCCGCGCCAGGGGGAAGATTTGGTACCCCACAGGAACGCAAAGACCCGTCCCGTCACGCCGTCCAGGAGGCGCTTGGGCGGAGGGAACACCGCGGCCAGGCTGGTGGCCATCGGGGTGCAGTAGGTGTTGATGTACCTCACCCGCTGGTACAGGCCCAGGCGCCAGGGCTGCCACAGCCGCAGCTTGGCCTCCACCTTCTCCTCCCAGGCCCGCCAGTTGGCCTCCCAGCCCCGGCCGCGCAGGCTGAAGTGCACGCCCAGGATGGGGACCGTCTCCGCCTCCTCGCCCGCTGCTGCCTGGGCGCCCTCCTCCTCCTCCTCCCAGAGCGAGGCCATGGAGCGGAGCCCCACCGATTCCGCCCGGGGTCGGAGGACGTAGCTCCGGGACTTGTCCGGGTTGACGGCCGCCCCGGACACGGCCTCGTATGCCCGGATCTGCTCCCGAACCGCCCGCAGCTCCTCAGAGGTCCGCACCAGCAGCGAGACGTCGTCGGCGTGGGCGACGACCTTCACGGGCCCCTCGCCGCTCCCCCCGGACAGGTCGATGCCCCCGATCCGCCCGTCCCGCTGGATGCGCACCAGCAGCGGGTCCAGCGCCAGCACGTACAGCAGGGCGCTGAGCGGGCAGCCCTGCCGGATGCCCGAGCGCAGGAAGACCAGCTCCCCCGGGTGCCCGTTCACCCACGGGGTGACGCTGGCCTGGCGGTACAGGGTGCGCAGGTACCCCACGAAGGCCTCGGGGACGCCCTTGCTGACCAGCACCTGCTCCAGGTAGGCCTGGTCGACCCGGTCGAAGGCCTTCGACTGGTCGACCTGCAGGACCGCGCCGCCCCACATGCCCGCCCGGGTGGCCTGGAAGACCTCCCGCAGCACGATCAGCGAGTCCGCCATCCGCCGCCCCGGGACCACGCTGGTCTGCGTCCCGTGGACCAGCTTGGGCGACACCCTCGCCAGGCGGGTGTTGAGCACCTTGGCGAGGATGCGGTAGTCCACGTTGGTCAGCGTGATGGGGCGCCAGTTGGTGACCAGCGTGGGGTCCCCTCCCTTGTACAGAAAGGTGAACGCCCCCCCGAAGAACGCCCCGCTGAAGCTGCTCTTGCCCGACAGGGCCTCGTTGAAGGCCGCTGTCAGCGGCTGGGCCAGGTGCTGCTGGAAGGCCTTGTAGAAGGCGTAGCCCAGGCCGTCCGGGCCGGGCGCCGAGGCCTCTCGGCCCCGCCGGATGGCCTCCAGCACCTCCTCCACCGTCACCGGACGGGTCAGGCCCTCCTCCTCCTCCGCTGTGAGCCGGTCCCGCTCCTCGGGCAGGGGGTCCCGCAAGAAGGCCCGCACGGCCTCCTGGTCCTGCCCCTTGCCCCCGTAGAGCGCCTGATAGTGTCGGTGCAGGACCGACAGCATGCCCTCCGGGGTGGTGCGCAGCTGCCCGCTCTCCGCCTCCCGCAGGCCCTCCATGGGCTGCTGGGGCGCCCGGACCCGCCGGCTCCGCTCCCACTCGTCGCGCTCGACCACCGGCCCCTTGGCGCGGCATCGCTGCCGCTGCCGCCGGCGCTCGCGCCGCTTGCGGTGGAAGGCCTGGACGACGTCGCCGTCCTGCGCCAGCTTCTCCCGGTCCCAGGCCAGGCCCCGGTTGATGCGCTGGTGGGCGGCCAGGAACCCGTTCAGCGCCCGGTGGTACTCCGCCAGGTCCCGGCGGTAGGCCCGCGCGGTCAGCGCCTGGCACCGGCTCCAGATCTCCCCCTTCAGGCTCTCCCACCAGGCCGTGAGCCGGCAGGGCTCGTGCGCCAGCCGGGTCTTGGCGGATACGATGGCCACCTCCAGCACGTCCCGCAGCTCCTGCTCCCGCAGCAGGTGCGGGTGCAGCCGCCAACGCGGCCGCCCGCGGGGCGGCAGGCGCCCCGCCGCCAGGCGACAGGCCAGCAGGCTGTGGTCCGACCACGGCGTCAGGCGCAGCTGGCACTTCCGCACCTCCCAGAAGGCCTCCGCCCACACCCGGTCCAGCCGGCTGGCCACGCTGGGGAGGTAATAGGTGAAGCGGCCCTCCCGCCGCTCCGGGCAGTTGGCTTGGAAGGTGTGCCTGCAGTGCGTGGGGAAGAAGCCCAGATGGTTCTCCGCCTGCAGGGCCGCGTCCACGAGGCCGAGCTCGCCCTCCAGGAGCTGCTGCAAGCTCCTCTCCTCCGGGGTCAGGGGGGCCGGGGCTGGCGCCGCCCCGGGACGCAGCGACACCCGGTCCTGCTCCCGGGCCCGGTTGTTGAAATCCCCTGCTACCAGCAACGACCGCCGGGTCGCCACCGCGTGGTCCCGCAGGCGCGTCCACAGGCTCTTGCGGAGCCCGGTCCGCTGGGGGCCGTAGATGGCGCAGAGCCGGAAACGCCGCTCCTCCGGCTCGCCGGACTCGGAGATGCCGGACAGGTTAAAATCCAGCAGGGCCAAGTGCCCCGGCGTCACCTCCACCCAGCGCTTGACGGTCAGGCCCTTCCGGGCCCGCACCAGCACCGCCACCCCGCCTGTCCCTTCCGGGGTGAAGGACCAGAAGGACGGGCCGCCCCGCCAGCGCCGCTGAGCACTGCTGCGCTCCTCCTCTCCCCGAAAGTGCAGCTCCTGCAGCACGATCAGGTCGAGATCCAGGCGGTCGAGCGCCGCCAGGATCTCCCCCCGCCTCTCCTCCTGCCTCAAGCCCCTGGCGTTCCAGGTGGCTAAGTTTAGCCTCCAGGCTGGACCCCCTTGGCTCTCCATTAGGATAGCTTAATAAAGTGGGGTTGGGTCCCGAAACAAAGGATCGACGGTACAAACGAAAAATGCTTAAATCAGCTGCAAAGGACTCCCAACGAACAGAAATCACGATAAATACAGAAACACAAACTTAAACTTAAACTGAAGCCTGGCTTCACTCAGCCGCCGCCCCATCATGTGGTGCACCCGGTGCAGGTCCACCCTCCCGCTGCTGCTGCTCTCCGCTCAGAGAGGGGTCCAGAGCCGCCGACTGGCACTCCATCTCCTCCCCGGCGTCCTCCTCTACCCCCCCAGGCTCGCGTCTGGGGGTGTAGCAATACCAGTGAGGGGGTGGGTGGGGTCCGTCTCGGTGCCCCCGCCACCCGGCCCTTCCCCGGGGTCCCCCTCCTCCGGCCGCCACTCCGGAGAGAGCGCCAGTTGCAGGCACTGGTCGCTCGTCTCCATCTCATGGGATGACGGGTCCCCCTCTCCCTCGTTGCCATGCTCCACTGCCACGTGTTGCACAGTGCCAGCCTCTGTTGTTCCTCCCGGCGTGCCGGGTGCCCTCTCCGCCTGGACCACAAGGGCCGGACCCTGTTCCTGCTCCGCCTCGGGGTTGGGCGAAGCCTTCCGAGGCTTCTTGCGCCTCTCCTTGGGGCTCTCCCGCACCTTGCCCTCCTCTGCGTCCCCGGGGGACTCCAGACCCACCTTGTCACCCCTCCGCTTGCGAGAGCTGCGCCTCTGCTTGGGCCGCTGCTCCGCCCGGCTGCCCGCCAAGCTCTCCTCCTCGGACGAGGAGCTCCAGCCTGCCGCCGGGGCCTCTCCCTCCTCCTGCTCCGCCAGCACACGCAGCACCCCATAGCGGGACGGGCCCGCCTCCTCCTCCCGATCCTCGGCCTGCGCCGCCCCCGCCGGGGCCTCCGCCCACTGCTGTTGCTGCTGCTGGCTCCGCTCCGCCCTGCGAGCCCGCTCCTCCCGCCGCTCCTGCGCGGCTCGCTCCCGGGCCTCCGCCTCCCGCCGCATCCCCTCGGTGGCCTGCCGCCACTCACGCTCGTAGGCGTCGGGGTAGCGGATGTTAATGGCGGACTGGGGGCAGAGCCGGTAAGCGTGCCCGCGCTCCCCGCACAGGCTGCAGGTGACCGGCCGATCGCACAGGCCGGTCCGGTGGCCCCGCACCCCGCACTTGGAGCACAGCTCCGAAACGCAGTGGCGGCGGAGGTGGTCAAAGCCGCCACACAGGAAACAGGCCGGCGGCTGCCCGCTGTACCTGGTCACGCCCCGATCTGCCCCCATGAAAAAATATTTGGGGAGGTGGCGCAACCTGCCGGTGAACGGCTCCCGCCCGAGGGATACGATGGCCCGGTACTCCCCCGTCCAGTACCCCTTGGCGTCCAAGCGTTTCTCAGGCGGCATCAGCACCGTGCAGTGCCGGCTCAGCCACCGCCCGACGTCCTCCTCCGGCACCACGGTGGTGCGGAAGAACACGGTGAGGACCTTGGCCTCCCCCCGGAATAGCGGGATCAGGGAGAGGTCCTGGGCAAAGCGGGGGTCCCGCCGGTACGCCTCCCGTGCCCGCTCCCAGAACAGCTGGTACCCCAGCTCGCTCCGGAAGCAGAGGTCGATCTCGGGGATTCCCGGGGGCGTCAAGATGGCCAAGACCTCTGCGGGCGGAAAACCCAGCTCCCCCTCGAGGAACTCGCCCTCGATCCACTCCCGGGTACAGGTCTCGGCCTTGTCCCCCTTGCAGCGCAGGCGCACCACAAAGCGCTGCCGGGGGTCCTGCTGCGGCTGCTGCGGCCCCTCCTCAAAAAAGCGGTGGAGGAACTCGGCATCCTCCCACAGCTCCCTGTCTGGGTCCTCCCAGGTGGCCCTGCCGGGGCGCGCTCCAGCACCCGCCCCCCTCGGTCCTGCTGCGGTGCCCCCAGCCGCAGCAGAGGCATAGCTCCGGGGCGGCCGCCCGCTGCCCACACCCCCGCTCGCCGCCCTGTTGGTATCGGGCTGTGGCTGTTTTGGCGGCGGAGCGTGTCTATCGGGTTTCCCCGTGTCCATGTTGGCAGAGTTCAGTTCCACAGTGTCTGTGTGGGGCAGAGTTATACTCACTCTGCCACCGCCAGATGGTCCTTGTGGCTCCAAGGCCGTCACGTCCCTGCCCGCCTCCTCGGGGTCTGCGCCGTCTGCCGCTGCCGCCGCTGCCGCCGCGTCGCTCCTCGCCGTCGCCGTCGCCGTCACCCGCGTGGACCGGTCTCCGGGTGTTGTCTGCTGGGGTCCTGGGCCGTTCCGCTCCTCCTGCCGTCGTCCGCCACTGCCGCTGCCGCCTCCGCTGCCGCCGCTCTGTCCTCTCCCGCCTCCGTCCGATCTCCCGGGTCCGCTCCACAGGCTGGGTCCCCGATCGGGCCCCCGGTCTCGCTCCCGCTCCACCTCGGCCTCCGCCCTGGCCGCCGCCCGCTGACGGATCCGCAGCCTCTCCTGCAGCGCCTCCGCAATCCACTCCAGGCCTCTCGCAAAGGCGCTGCCCGTCAGCTCCGCTCCGCTCTCTCCGTCCAGGAACGGGGGCCGGTTATCCCGTGACAGCGCCTCCGCATCTGTCAGCGTGCGGCTCCGCCGCTCCCAGTGCCCTGCCACTGCCTGCAGCACTGCCTGCATCCCTTCCTCCGTCAGCCAGGACGGGAAGCGGGCCTTGCGGTGCCGAAAGCGACGGAAGGCGAGCACCTTCCGCACGGCCAGGATGGTGTGGGCCTTGTGCTGGAGTGCCTGCTCCAGGGGGCCCTCCCACTGCTCCCTGAGCACATCCACCAGTTTCCCCTTGGCCTCGCTTAGCAAGTCAAAAACTTGCTGCTGGCTGCATTTGCTCAGGTCCTTGAGTTTGAATTTCCCTTTCACAGGCCCCTCTGGGAGACTGATGTTCCAGACCAGGTCTCCCCAGAGCAGCAGGAGATCCCTGTCCTCCCAGGGGGGCTGCTGAAGGTCCTGAGCCCACTGGGCCAGAGTCTTCCCCGGGCGCTCCGCCCACCCAGACTGCCAGCCCTGCACCCCCTCTCTTTGGGATCTGCCTGAGCCATCAGTGTCCTCCACCTCCCTTTCAGTCTCCAGCTCCACCTCATAGCTCCCCCTGCTGCTTGTAAGACTCCCTGCAGAGGCTACAGAGGCTGCCTCCCAGTCCCTGTCCCTAGAGGCCCTTGCTGTGCCACTCCTGCTTCTAGGAGGGCTTCCCCGGGCCTGCTCCCTCAGAGACCAGCCCCCAGGGAGCCTCTCCCCCTGTCCCTGCCGCTTCAGACGCTGTCTCCCCCTCTCCCTGTGCCCAGCAGAGGCTTGCCTGCCTTCCAGCTGGGCTCCCTGAGCTTCTGCTCCAGAGGCCTGCAAAGCCTGGGGCTCGCCTAGCCTGGCTTCCCCAGTGAGGCCTTCCTCCAGTTCAGCCTGCCCCAGCAGGGCGGGGCACGCCCATCCTTGCCCCAAAGGGGCCCCCCCTCGATCCTTGGGGTGCCTAGGAACCCCTGCCACACTGTCCCCTTCCAACTCCATCCCCACAGGCTGGATGGGGAAGGATTCAGCTCTGGCCTCCTTGTTCAGCTGATCGTGCTGCAAGGGCAGAGGCTGCAAGATGGCCTCTAGGCCTCTCCCTTCCAAACTTTCCCCTGCTGCTCCCGCTCCAATCCTCCGACATCCACCCCCCAAAACACCTACATCGGGGTCCCCTAAGGTTCCCCTACATGGTGGGGTGTCCCCCACCCGCGCCCCCTCCGTATTGAGCGAAAAAATTAAGTTTTTTCCACACCAACCTGAGGAGCTCCCAACAAACACAACCTCACCCACCGGAAGTCAGGTTTAGGTTTAGGTTTAGGTTTAGGTTTTAGGGTTAGGTTTTAGGGTTAGGGTTAGGGTTAGGGTTAGGGTTAGGGTTAGGGTTAGGGTTAGGAAATGAGATTTTTATTGGCAAAGAAAACCGTCCTACAAGACATAAAATACAACCATAAAATCGTCAACAGCAATATGTACAAAGAACCATGCATGAATAAAATACCAGAGCCATAAAATACGGGAGATAAAATACAAAGCACTACATACAAGGTACACAGGACGAGGTACAAAATACAAAACAGAACATGCACAAATTACACAACACTGATTACAGAACACTAGCAGGAGGAGACAAGATGGTACAAATCAAATGTATTACAGAAGACAAAATGCAACAGACAAACATACAGAGCAGCACCCTCAAAGCAATGCAGCAGCTCTCCCAGTTCAGGGTTAGGGTTAGGGTTAGGGTTAGGGTTAGGGTTAGGGTTAGGGTTAGGAAAATATATAATTTTTTTTTTTTAGGAAAATATAATTTTTATTGGGTTAAAACCACCGTTCTACATTTCACAAATACAGAGAGGGGAGATGCCCACTACATAAACTGTGAGCAGAGCTCCCCGGTACAAGGCAAATACATAAACAGGGGTAAAAAATTACATTCCCCAAATAGCACCCTCCCCACCCCAACAAAGTCCCTCCTGGTGCAAACAAAGGGAAAAAACAGAAATACGTAAAACCAAAGGTTCATCCTGGCTCAGATACATTTCTAAAAGAACAAAGGAAAAACCCATGTACAAAGCATGATCAGGAACATATATACACACAGATACACAGTTACAGTTATGTACAGCTATTTACAGTGCAAAAGGCCCCTCTATGTGATGGGCGGGTGCACCCCCTGCAGCCAGCCCCACCGCCGCCGCCACTTGTCCCGAGGCAGGACGCCCCGCTCGTAGCTGGCCTGGTCGCGGAGCCGGGACACCACGAAGTCCGTCCATGCCCGGGCCTCGGTGGGCTTCCTGCCCTGCAGCTCCTTGCCCCGCTGGATGGAGAGGGCGAGCAGGACAAAGAGGTTGACCAGCCGGACCACGGCCCACGGGATGGCTCTGGCGAAGGCCCGGGGCCCGCTCCACGCTCCCGCACCTGCTGGCTCGGCCCCGGAGACCACCGTCTCCCAGCCCTGCTCCGCCAGGCTCGGCCAGTCCAGGACCCGGGAGACGCCCTCCCACAGGCGCCGGGCCGGGGCGCACTCGCTGACAAAGTGCGCCACCGTCTCTCGTGGGAGGGGCTGCTCCGAGCAGGCCGGCCGACGGCAGAGCTTGCTGGACTCCACCAGCCAGGGGCTCGTGGCCCCCACCCGCAGCACCTGGTGGAAGGCCCGCCAGCGCAGCTCCCACAGGCTGTGGGGGATCAGCCTGTCCCCGAAGGTGGCCCTGACCGCCTCCGCCTGGAAGAGGTAGTCCGAGAGGCGGGCCCGCTTGAGGCGCCGGTGCGCCCTGGCCGTCTCCAGCAGCCCCTCGGTCAGGGCGTTGTAGATGGCACGCCGGATAGCCGCCTCCTCCACCCCGGTGTCCGGCCCTTTGCACTGCACAGCGCTCACCCCGAACTCCCGGATCCAGCCCGCTGCCTCCTGCCAGTACTCCGGGAGGCCCAGATGCAGCGCGGCCGAGAGGCGGAAGCCGGTCTCCTGCCCCGTCCACCAGCGGCGCCCCCAGGCCGTGCCCTCGAGCACGTCGCGCAGACGGGCCCAGGCCGAGCCGCCCTTTGTGATGGCTAGGGGCACGCCCGCCTCCTCCTCGGCCTGCAGCCGCAGCTGCCACCGCACCACGCCCCCGCAGTTGGCCGCCAGGAAGACGGCCAGGAAGAGCGGGCCCAGCGCCCGCAGGCCCAGGCCGCCCTCGGGCACCTGCCCGTAGGCGGTGGCCCGCGCCAGGGGGAAGAACTTGGTACCCCACAGGAACGCAAAGACCCATCCCGTCACGCCATCCAGGAGGCGCTTGGGCGGAGGGAACACCGCGGCCAGGCTGGTGGCCATTGGGGCGCAATAGGTGTTCACGTAGCGCACTTAGGGTTACGGTTAGGGTTAGGGTTAGGGTTAGGGTTAGGGTTAGGGTTAGGAAATGAGATTTTAGGAAATGAGATTTTTATTGGCAAAGAAAACCGTCCTACAAGACATAAAATACAACCATAAAATCATCAACAGCAATATATACAAAGAACCATGCATGAATAAAATACCAGAGCCATAAAATACGGGAGATAAAATACAAAGCACTACATACAAGGTACACAGGACGAGGTACAAAATACAAAATAGAACATGCACAAATTACACAACACTGATTACAGAACACTAGCAGGAGGAGACAAGATGGTACAAATCAAATGTGTTACAGAAGACAAAATGCAACAGACAAACATACAGAGCAGCACCCTCAAAGCAATGCAGCAGCTCTCCCATTTCAGGTGATGGGTGGGAAGACCTCACCCCACCAGGCCCATCTTCTCCGCCACTGCTCCTGACTGACCCGTCGGTCCCTCCGTTCAAATTGGGCCAGGCCTCGTACGCGTGAAAGGACAAAGCGAGTCCAAGCATCCACGTCGCTTGAAGAGCGACTCAGCAGTTCCTTCCCACGCTGGATGGTCAGTGCAGAGAGGACGGTGAGGTTAATCAGGCGGATGACTGACCACGGAACCTCCACCGCCCAGTTCCTCCGCTCCGGTTCCTGCCCAGACACCACACTCTCCCAACCCTGTCGCGCTAAGCCAGGCAAGCCCAACGCCCCCGCCACAGTGCGCCACAGCAGTTGGGCCGGAGCGCATTCCTCCACGAAATGCCGCACAGTCTCCTCGGCCGTGCCCCGGGCGGAACATGCCGGCCTCCTACAGACACGTTGTGCGGGCGCCAACCAAGGCATGGTCCCTCCCACCAGCACCACCTGATGGTAGGCCCGCCACCTGAGCTCCCACAAACTGTAGGGGACCGAGCGGTCTCCAAAGGTGCCTGCGGCCACTCCTGGCTGCCAGAGGTACGCAGAAAGACGAGCTCTCCGCAGCAGGCGGTGAGCCGACGCTCGTTCCAAGAGTCCCTGGAGAATCGCACCGTAGATGTTGCGTTTCAAGGAGCTCCGCTCCGCACCCTGGGTCTTACATAAGCGTGCCTCCACCCCATACTCACGCACTTGGCTTGCCACCTCGAGCCAGAAGTCTGGCAGCCCGACCTTCAAGGTGGGCGTCAGGCGAAACCCCAGCTGCTCTTCACACCACCAGCGACGGCCCCACGGCACGTTGTGCAAAAACTCGTCGAGACGCGCCCACGCGGCTCGTCCAATGCTCCCATGCCTGTCCTTCCTCCTTCGGACCCCCTCCTCCTCCTCCTCCTGCTGCTGCTGCCGCTGCTGAAATTGCTGTCGTTCCTCCACCCACCGCGCGACACCCCCGCAATTGGTGGCCAAGAAAATGGCCAAGAAGAGGGGACCCAAGGCCCACGCTCCCAAGCCCCCCTCCACCACTCGCTGATAGGCGACCGTACGCACCAACGGGAAAAACTTAGTCCCCCACAGAAATTGAAAACAGAAACCCGTCACCCGGTCAAGCAGCGACTTCGGCGGTGGATAGACCGCAGCCAAACTCGTGACCATCGGTACGCAGTAGGTGGAGATGTAACGTGCCCGTTGGTACACGTTGAGGTGCCAATTCCGCCACAACTGGCACCGCTCCTTGACCTTCACCTCCCAGTCCATCCAGTTTCGTTCCCATCCCCGGTCTTGTAAACTAAAAGACACCCCTAAAACAGCTACGTGGTGCACCGCACTGGAGGAGTCCTCCGAGTCCCACTCTCGCGCGGCCCACAACGCCGCCATCGGGCACACGCGGATCTCCGTCGCTCGAGGCCGCAAGAAAAAGGCACGGGACTTGTCGGGATTAATCACCGCTCTGGAGGCCGCGGAATACGCCGCCAGGTGTTCCCATGCGGACCGCCACTCCGCCTCCGATCTCACCAGCAAGGTCACATCGTCCGCGTGCGCAATGGTTTTCACCGCCGCCACTGACTCCCGAAGCGACAGAGGCACCCCCCGCAACCGCGTGTCCCTCTGAATCTTTACCAAAAGCGGATCCAGTGCCACCACGTAAAGCAAAGCGCTCAACGGACATCCCTGCCGAAGGCCTGACTGCAGAGCGACCTCACCTCCAAACCGCCCATCCACGCACGGAGTCACGTGTGCCTGTTCATAGAGGATCCGTAGAAAGTCCACGAAGCCGTCGGGTACCCCTTTCGAGCGTAAGACGCACTCTAAAAAGGTGCGATCGACCCGGTCGAAAGCCTTAGACTGATCTAACTGCAGGAGGGCTCCGCCCCACCTCCCCAAACGGACTTCCTCAAACACCTCTCGGAGGACCACTAACGAGTCCACCATGCGTCTTCCTGGCACTGCACTCGTCTGGCACCCGTGGATCAACTTATCCGCCACTCTCGCCAAGCGAGCATTCAGGACTCTGGCCAAGATCCTGTAATCCGCATTCGTCACGGCGATAGGTCTCCAATTGGTTACGAATGTCGGATCTCCTCCCTTGTAGATGAAGGTGAGAGCCGCCCCGTAAAACTCCCGACTGGCACGCTCCTCCCTGGAGAGCACGCGGTTAAAGAGGAGGACTAACGGAGCAAGCAGGTAAGCATGGAAGGTCTTATAAAACGAGTACCCGAGCCCGTCCGGGCCTGGCGCAGACTGCTCCCTGCCTTTGGAGATAGCCGCCTTGACTTCCTCCTCTGATACAGGACGGAGCAAATCCTCCCTCTCCTCCTCCGTCAGGCAGTCCGCCTCCTCCGGGAGTGCCTCCCCCACATACTCCTGCATCGTGTTTGAATCTAAAGGAGTCCCTCCAAAGAGGCCTCGATAGTGTGAGGACAACACCGTCAACACCCCTTCTGTCGTGGAAACCAGTTCTCCACCCTCCGCCACCCGAAGGCTTTCCAACTGTTGCCGTGCTACCTTTGGGCGTTGGCTCTTCTCCCATTCCCCCTCGGGCACTAAAGGCCCCCTAGCCCGAAAGCAGCGCTGCTGCCTGCGCATCTCCCTCTTTTTCAGATGGAACGCTTGAATTGTCACCCCATCCTCCTCCAACTGTCGCTGATCCCACGGGCGGCCCGTGTTAATCCGCCGATGGGCGCCAAGAAATCTGTTAAGAGCACGATGGTATTCTGCCAGGTCCCTCCTGTAAGTCCTGGCGACCAAAGCTTGACACCGCCTCCGCACTTCACGTTTCAGATCCTCCCACCATCCCGTTACCCTTGCCCGTGGTTCCGGATAACTCTGAAACTGGTTCACGGAAGCCGCCACGGTCGCCTCGACTGTCTCTCTGACCTCCTGTTCTCCCTGCAGCAATCGAGGAGAAAGCCTCCACCGTGGGGGTCCGCGAGATGGCAAGCGGCCCGCATACAGCTGACACATCAAAAACCCGTGGTCCGACCACGTGGTCAGACCCACCTGGCATTTATGCACTCGCCATTCCTGCGACGCCCATACTCTATCCAAGCGGCTCACTACTCTGGAGTGATAGTACGTGAACCGCACGCCCCCCTCGTCCTCCTGATGAGACGTACGAAAGGTAGGCTCACAATACGTTGGAAAAAACGTCAAGACGTTATTGACTCGAAGGGCTTTATCCTCCAGCTGTAAATCTGTCTCCAACAAACGCTGTAGCTGACGCTCCTCTGGCGTCAGGGGCACTGGCGTTGACGGGCGCTGCCGGCCTAAGGACCGGCGGTCCTGCTCCCGTGCCCGGTTATTAAAATCTCTGGCCACCACCAGCGACCTTTGAGTCGTCGTAGAGTGGTCCCGAAGTCTAGCCCACAACGCCCGTCTCGCTCCCATCCTCGTCGGTCCATAGACCGCACACAGCCAAAAACGGCGTTCCGCTGGTTGTCCTGACTCGTCCAACCCCCTCAAATTAAAATCCAAAAAACACAAATAGCCCGGAGTCACCTCCGCCCACCTCTTCACAAGCAAGTTCTTCTGAGCCCGGATCAAAACCGCCACTCCGCCCACGCCCTCTGGTGCATAGCTCCAAAAGGAGGGACCCTCCCTCCACTGTGTTTGGGCGCTGCTCCGGTCCGCCTCCCCTCGAAAACGCAACTCCTGCAGGACAATGACATCCTGCTGGAGTCGTGCCAACGCCGCCAAGATCTCTCCCCTCCTTTCTCCCTGCCTCAGGCCTCTCGCGTTCCACGTCAGAATGTTCAAACGCCAACCCGAACGGTCTTGTCGAACATCTCCATCCCTTGTCTCCCTCCGCACATCCGTACTTTGACGTTCAAATTGCACCGCCATGGACATCACTGTTAACTAATGCAGACCACCTTCTCCCTCCCCTTTCTCCATATCTACCCCCTCTACACGTAGAGGTGTAGCCCTACAGTGTTGTTCCCCACCACTTTCACAAGGAAGGGGGGGCTCAAGGACCTTAGGGTTAGGGTTAGGGTTAGGGTTAGGGTTAGGGTTAGGGTTTAGGGTTAGGGTTAGGGTTAGGAATATAAATTTTTTTTAGGAATATAAATTTTTATTTATATATAAAACATACTACTTTTGTTTTCAACATCCCGATCGCGAAAAATCGTTACACTGTCGGATTTTTGCAAAACTTCTTTCTAATACATAGAACTTCTGAACTCACCTAATGCTAATACACAAATGTACACTACTACTAGTTCTTGTCTCTTCATTTCTTCATCACTATCTTCATCTTCTCTTTTCTTGACTTTATCTCTATCTTCATCTTTTTCTTTTTTTTCTTTATCTTTTAAAATTTATTACTAATATATTACTAATATTATTTTTAATATTGTTTTTAATCCATTACTAATATACTAATATATTACTAATATATAATATATAATATATTACCAATATACTACTAATTTGCCTATTTGCTCATTTACCAATTTACACAATTACTAAAAGAATAAAATTCTCAAATAATCACTAAATTTCTGAATTACTGAATTAAAAAAAAACTAAATTGCTAACATTTTAACCATACTAATATTTTAATTATACGCAAAGTTTTAGTTACTAAGTGTCTTAATTACTTAGATTTTTACTTATTTTCTTAATTACCTAATTTCTTAACTCCCTGTTATAAAGTTTAAACATTATTATTAAACATTATTATACCTTATCAACCATTATACATTATTAACCATTATCATTATCATTATTATCATTATTATACATTATGAAACATTATGAAACATCTATTTTCTTCTTTATATATTACTTTAAATTATAATTTATCTAATACACTAAATACACTAAATAAATGTTATCAATATATTATCAATGTATTTCTGTATATTTCTATATATTTCGATATTTCTATTTTTCTCTACATTTCTACTACTACAATAATCAAATTTCCATGCTTGCAGTTGAAACAGCATCTTCAAATTCAGAACTATCTTCCTTCTCAATAGTCTCTTTTTGATGACTGTCTTCTTTTCCTACCTCCTTCGATAATATCGAAGGCGTAGCAATACCGGAAAGTTCTGTATCCTTATCCGGAGGTTCCGGATATTTCAAAAGCATAGCCCCGGCAGAGTCCAGTATCAAATCCTCTTCATCTCCTGCTGTTCTATCAAGATTAGCTACTAAGTCATTCATACTTTTCTCCAAAATGTCTATTTGAGTTTTTGTTTCTGCAATTGTCTTTTCTAAGATATCTCGCTCCCCCTCACTGAGAGAGCCTCGTTTCAGTCTTTTCTGAAATTTTTCTAATTGTTCACATTTGTCCATTTTACTTTCTGCCATGAGGTCAAAGTCTTCCATAATGCCTTCCTGCTGTTGGAGTAACCGTCGTTTTACATTTTTAGATTTCTTATCTTTTCTTTTCGGAGAACGTTGCTTTTTTGAATGGATTATATTTCCTTCTTCGCCTGACTGTAACACACTACTGTTCTCCTCCTCCATATCCTCTCCTTCATCTATTTGCAATACTTGAAATCTATTTTGGCTGGTCACTGATTCACTTATAAAGGTTGTTTGACAATTACCTTGTTTTTTTATAGAAGCTTCCTCAGCTTCTTGAGACCTACTGGATGTTACCTTAGTCTTGTTCCATTCTTCAGAATCACTGGTTCGTGTTGCCGTCTGTGCCCTCTCATTTTCTCCCTCTTTAGCTCTTTCATTTTCTCCCTCTTTAGCTCTTCTGGCTGCGTCCTGTTTTTCGAACCATTCTCTCTTATTGTAATATGCCTCAGGGCATCTGTAATAGACGTGTCCTGAGGTTTCACATAAATTACAAACGATCCCTCTCTGACACATGGATGCGTCATGCCCTATACTTCCACATCTTGAACACAACGCAATTGAACAAAATCTTCTAATGTGGTCATAACCTCCACAATGGTAACATGCCGGTGGTTGCCCGCTAAACCTGGTAATGCCTCTGTCTGAGCCCAAGAAAAAGTATTTAGGAATAGATGTATTTCCGCGCCTCATGGCTACGATCGCACGGTACTCCCCTGTCCAAATTCCATCTTCGTCCATTTTTTTATCAGGACCCATAAGAATGTTAGCGTACCTTGAAATCCAGGTAGCGATGTCCTCGGATGGAATTGTCGTAGTTCTTAAAATAATTGTCAACACTTTAGTATCACCCCGATAAAGGGGAACAATGTCATAGTCCTTTAAAAGCGATTCATTTCTGACCCGAAGGGCCTTGCAGCACAACCAGAATTTCTGATAGGCTCGTTCTGATACCAAACAAAAGTCGATTTCTTTTGATCCCGGTAATTGGATAACTGCAACTATTTCTTCCCTTGGGACATTGAGATATTCTTTTACCAAAATCCTAATTAAATATTTCCTTGTACCTTTTTCTGGTTCGTCCCCTTTATACGTAAATCTTACCACAAAGCGCTTCTTAGGATTTCTATCATCTGACGCACTTCCGGTAGCAGATTCCCAATAAGCTTCTTCTTCTTCCTCCCGATCTCTCCAGTCAGCTGAGGTACGAGAGGGACGTCTCTTTCCTGTTGCAGTTCTTACATTAGAACCAGTCACATTAGCATACGATCGTCTTTCTCTTAAAGGTACTTCTTTTCCATCAGGGCCTTCTGCTATCGGTTTTTGTTCTTTATCCTTTCTTTGTTCCTTTCTTTGTTCCTCTGTTTGTTCTTGAACTTGAATCATTTTTGGCCTAGCTCCTTGCTTATCATAGTTGTTTTCAATTCCAACATCCGACCCTATGGAATGTTGATCTGTATCTCGTTCTTGATTTCTTTTATTTGGTATTGATTCAACTAATGTCTTTGAGACATCTGTAAATGCTGATGGAGATGATACAGTTACAGGTGAAAAGACAAACGTTTTTGGTACAGTATTTGATTCTGGCTGAAATGGTAAGTCTTTCTTTGGTTCCAACACCTTATTTTGTTCATCACTTTCCATTTGTATCTCTTGTTGTTTCAGGATTTTTTGTCTGTGTTTCAAATCATTGATAACACATGTCATATTGTTTAGAAAAAGGGAAACATCTATACGGCGAGAACCCTCGAATGGAGCTTCTCTAAAGCGCAACTCGATACCTTCCGGAGGATGTTCCCATAACCTTACTAAGTTTTGCAACAATTTAATCAATTTTGCTTCCTGCAACCAATCCGGTATAGGTTTGGAAGCTGTCCTGGCCTTTCTAAAGACCATCACCTTCTTAACAATTTCAAGCGTTATTGTTTTCGCTCGTATGGGTTCAAGTCCTATCTGTATCGGTGGTACGCCTTGTAGCATTTGTATCATTGGCTCTCCTTGGTGTTCAAGCAAGTCCCACAAAGCATCATGACCCAACTTTGGTAATTTATAGCTGTCATCAACAGGCAAGTCTATATGAGCTACAATGAAACCCCACAGCTTAACCATATCAAATTCTCCTATTACTGAGGGGTGAATAATATCTTTAATTGCATCTCTAAAATCCTTTTTTAATAATACTTGCCAAGGGTTTTTACTTTCCTTTCCTTTAGTAGCCTTATTCTTTAATTTATTCCCTTTCATTTTTCCCTGTTGTTCTTTCTCTTCATAGTCTTGATCTTCCTCACTTTCCCTCTCAGTATAAGGTTCTCCTTCTGAGGCTGTCACAGAACTGTCACTGGGGTAATACGTGCTTACCCACTGGACTTCATCGTCTTCCTCAGTCTGCCTGGATTTTTTCGCTCCTTTCATACAAGTTGGGCTCTTATGAAGCTTCCTTTCAGCTTCATCCTTCGTTAATTTTTCATATTGTTCCTGCGAGATCCATGGCGAAGTAGGCCGATGGATCAATTTCACATTGAATTTCTTTTTCTTAAGTTTATTTACAGTTTCTCCTTTGCCCCGCATAATTCCCATGTTGGGTTTAAGGGGAGAACGATCTCGATCGGCTAAAAGAAAAGCCACTTCTTCTTTAAAATGGGAGACAAGTCCCCCTGTCTGAGTTTCAGAATGAAGCGCCTTTTGGGTCTGAGGCACCTTTAAGGGCGTCGGGGGGTACTTGGAAAAAATTCCCTTTAGGCTGGGTAAAGTTATTTCTGGACAGAAATCTTTTTCTTTGACTTTAAGTAATTTTCCATCATTTCGGCCTAGCGATTTACCGGAAGCCGGGGACTCGAGTATTTTCTTCCCCGATTTGGGTTCCAGAGACTCTTGGCCTACACTCCCTGAAGCAGGGGACTTTCCTGAAGGTTTCCCCGAAAACAGTTCCAGAAGAGCTGAATCAGATGGTTCTGGGGACTGAGACAGGCCTAGTTGCACTGCCAAAGCAGGGGCCTTGCTTGATTGCTCCCCCAGCTTGGGTACCAGAGCTTCACCCCCAGGTTCCTTTTGGGCCCTATGGCCTAATGGGTCTAGGGAAACTAGGGACTGTAGTAGGTCCCTCCCAGATGAAGAATGGAGAGAAGCAGACTCACCCTCTCCTTCTCCAGCAGCCATCTTGTCTCCATGGTCTGTATCTTGTTGTCTGGAAACAGATCCTTTTTCAAAGTTTTCAGGGGGTTCATTGGGAAGTTCCCCCACATGCGATATATCATCGCGATCGGTAGACATTCCCAGAGATGATGGTACTGTCAGAACTGGGACATCTGCACCAGAAACAGCCGTTTTCTTCGTTTTTTGTATGTATCAGCAGGAGCTTCCACAAAACACGACCACACCCCACAAAACTAGGGTTAGGGTTAGGGTTAGGGTTAGGGTTTAGGGTTAGGGTTAGGGTTTAGGGTTTAGGGTTTAGGGTTTAGGGTTAGGGTTAGGGTTAGGGTTAGGGTTAGGGTTAGGAAAATATAATTTTTTTTTTTTTTAGGAAAATATAATTTTTATTGGGTTAAAACCACCGTTCTACATTTCACAAATACAGAGAGGGGAGATGCCCACTACATAAACTGTGAGCAGAGCTCCCCGGTACAAAGCAAATACATAAACAGAGTTAAAAGGTTACATTCCCCAAAACAGCACCCTCCCCCCCAACAAAGTCCCTCCTGGTACAAACAAAGGGAAAAAACAGAAATACATAAACACAAAGGTCCATCCTGGCTCAGATACATTTCTAAAGTAACATTGGAAAAAAACTATGTACAAAAACAGTGGCAGACATACAAATATTTACATATATGTACATTTCAAAAAGGCCCCTCTAGGCTTAGGGTTAGGGTTAGGGTTAGCGTTAGGGTTAGGAATAAATGATTTTTTTTTTTTTTTAGGAATAAATGATTTTTATTGGACTAAGCCACCGTCCTACACCACGTAAAAACAGTTGTCAGGAACACAAGCACAGTCAACAGGGAGGACAAGGTACAAAGCAATGGAATACAACGCATAAAAACACAGAAGCAAATAAGCAAAACCCCCTCGGAGAAGTACATCCCTCTGTACAGAACCCAGGACAGACCTGGGAAACAAGAGCAGTTCAAAGCAAATACATAACTAATACAAAACAGGTACACAAAGAGTTACAGCAACAGAAAACAGAAGCAAAAAGTTTCAACTATTCACAACTATGTACAACTATTTACAACAGGGCATACAGAGAGAGAACACACATGAGGGAGATGGACAAGTAAATCCCCGTACCCACAGGCCGCCCTTGCTACCGGGGCACCGCCACCGCCTTGTCCCCGACTCCGTCAGGGGGGTCAGGAGTCCGAGGACCCCGACATGCGGACCCATGGCCTGCGGCCTCCATCGTTTCTACCCCCTCCGATGTCAGAGGTGTAGCCCTACGCACGCCCTCGCCACTGAGGGGCAGTGAAGGCGGCGGGTCGCCCGCCTGCGGCGTGGCCATCCCATCCCCCTCCGCTGCTGCCCCCTCCGGGGACGGGGCCATCCACAACCGGAGCGGCTCGCGAGCCTCCGTCTCCGGCGCCCTGACCGCCTCCTCCCTTGCTGCCTCCGGACCGGGCGGGAAACTGCCGCTCCCCTGCTCCTCCGACTGCATCTCCACCTCCGCAGCGGGATCCGCCTCCTCCACCCGTGTACCCCCTACCTCTGGCCGTGCCGGCACCACCCTCGGCTCCTCCGTGTGCAGCTGGGCGCTGTGGACCTCCAGCGGCCCCTTGCGCCGCTTCCGCTGCCGCTTCCCCTTGGGACTCCCCTTCCCGCCGGAGCCACCCGTCGGACTCGGAGGTGCGTCCGGAGAGTCGGGAGATGCCGGGCCTCCCCGGTGCTTGCCCGCCTGCCGTTTCCGTGCCCTGCGTTGCGGCTGCGGTCGTGGCGACAGCTTGTCCTCCGCACCCCCGGCACCGCCGCTCTGCCCCTCGCTCCCCTCGTCCGAGGAAGAGGAGGACCCCTCCTCCTCTGCGGATCCCTCGCCCTCCGTCTCCTGGAGCACGGCATAGCGGGAGCCGGACGGCACCGTCGCCGACCCGCTCGGACCCGCTCCTCCTCCTCCTCAGGGACCCGAGCGACACTTCCGGCCGCTGCCCACCACCTGCCACTCCTCCTCACAGCCACCTCCTCCTCCGCTGCTGGTCCCCGGGCGCGAAGCGGCAGGCGCCTCTTCCGCGGCCCGACCCCGAGCGTCGGCCGGGGAGGATGATCTCTCCCACCCGCTCGCTGTCCCTGCCGCTCGCGGCCCCCGCTGCCGAGCCTCCGCCTCCGCCTTCCTCCGCTCCCGCCTTAGGGTTAGGGTTAGGGTTAGGGTTAGGGTTTAGGGTTTAGGGTTTAGGGTTTAGGTTTAGGGTTAGGGTTAGGGTTAGGGGTTAGGGGTTAGGGGTTAGGGTTAGGGTTAGGGTTTAGGGTTTAGGGTTTAGGGTTTAGGGTTAGGGTTAGGGGTTAGGGGTTAGGGGTTAGGAATATAAATTTTTTTTTTTAGGAATATAAATTTTTATTTATATATAAAACATACTACTTTTGTTTTCGACATCCCGATCGCGAAAAACCGTTACACTGTCGGAATTTTGCAAAACTTCTTTCTAATACATAGAACTTCTGAACTCACCTAATGCTAATACACAAATATACACTACTACTAGTTCTTGTCTCTTCATTTCTTCATCACTGTCTTCATCTTCTCTTTTCTTGACTTTATCTCTATCTTCATCTTTTTCTTTTTTTGTCTTTATCTTTTAAAATTTATTACTAATATATTACTAATATTATTTTTAATATTGTTTTTAATACATTACTAATATACTAATATATTACTAATATATAATATATTACCAATGTACTACTAATTTACCTATTTACTACTTTACCAATTTACACAATTACTAAAAGAATAAAATTCTCAAATAATCACTAAATTTCTGAATTACTAAATTAAAAAAGCTAAATTGCTAACATTTTAACCATACTAATATTTTAATTGTACGCAATATCTTAATTACTAGGTGTCTTATTTACTTAGATTTTTACTTATTTTCGTAATTACGTAATTTCTTAACTCCCTGTTATAAAGTTTAGACATTAGTATTAAACATTATTAAACATTATTATACCTTATCAACCATTATACATTATTAACCATTATCATTATTATTATTATCATTATTATACATTATGAAACATTATGAAACATCTATTTTCTTCTTTATATATTACTTTAAATTATAATTTATCTAATACACTAAATACACTAAATAAATGTTATCAATATATTATCAATGTCTTTCTATATGGTTCTATATTTCTATGTATTTCTATATATTTCTATATTTCTATATATTTCTATATATTTCTATATTTCTATTTTTCTCTACATTTCTACTACTACAATAATCAAATTTCCATGCTTGCAGTTGAAACAGCATCTTCAAATTCAGAACTATCTTCCTTCTCAATAGTCTCTTTTTGATGACTGTCTTCTTTTCCTACCTCCTTCGATAATATCGAAGGCGTAGCAATACCGGAAAGTTCTGTATCCTTATCCGGAGGTTCCGGATATTTCAAAAGCATAGCCCCGGCAGAGTCCAGTGTCAAATCCTCTTCATCTCCTGCTGTTCTATCAAGATTAGCTACTAAGTCATTCATACTTTTCTCCAAAATGTCTATTTGAGTTTTTGTTTCTGCAATTGTCTTTTCTAAGATATCTCGCTCCCCCTCACTGAGAGAGCCTCGTTTCAGTCTTTTCTGAAATTTTTCTAATTGTTCACATTTGTCCATTTTACTTTCTGCCATGAGGTCAAAGTCTTCCGTAATGCCTTCCTGCTGTTGGAGTAACCGTCGTTTTACATTTTTAGATTTCTTATCTTTTCTTTTCGGAGAACGTTGCTTTTTTGGATGGATTATATTTCCTTCTTCGCCTGACTGTAACACACTACTGTTCTCCTCCTCCATATCCTCTCCTTCATCTATTTGCAATACTTGAAATCTATTTTGGCTGGTCACTGATTCACTTATAAAGGTTGTTTGACAATTACCTTGTTTTTTTATAGAAGCTTCCTCAGCTTCTTGAGACCTACTGGATGTTACCTTAGTCTTGTTCCATTCTTCAGAATCACTGGTTCGTGTTGCCGTCTGTGCCCTCTCATTTTCTCCCTCTTTAGCTCTTCTGGCTGCGTCCTGTTTTTCGAACCATTCTCTCTTATTGTAATATGCCTCAGGGCATCTGTAATAGACGTGTCCTGAGGTTTCACATAAATTACAAACGATCCCTCTCTGACACATGGATGCGTCATGCCCTATACTTCCACATCTTGAACACAACGCAATTGAACAAAATCTTCTAATGTGGTCATAACCTCCACAATGGTAACATGCCGGTGGTTGCCCGCTAAACCTGGTAATGCCTCTGTCTGAGCCCAAGAAAAAGTATTTAGGAATAGATGTATTTCTGCGCCTCATGGCTACGATCGCACGGTACTCCCCTGTCCAAATTCCATCTTCGTCCATTTTTTTATCAGGACCCATAAGAATGTTAGCGTACCTTGAAATCCAGGTAGCGATGTCCTCGGATGGAATTGTCGTAGTTCTTAAAATAATTGTCAACACTTTAGTATCACCCCGATAAAGGGGAACAATGTCATAATCCTTTAAAAGCGATTCATTTCTGACCCGAAGGGCCTTGCAGCACAACCAGAATTTCTGATAGGCTCGTTCTGATACCAAACAAAAGTCGATTTCTTTTGATCCCGGTAATTGGATAACTGCAACTATTTCTTCCCTTGGGACATTGAGATATTCTTTTACCAAAATCCTAATTAAATATTTCCTTGTACCTTTTTCTGGTTCGTCCCCTTTATACGTAAATCTTACCACAAAGCGCTTCTTAGGATTTCTATCATCTGACGCACTTCCGGTAGCAGATTCCCAATAAGCTTCTTCTTCTTCCTCCCGATCTCTCCAGTCAGCTGAGGTACGAGAGGGACGTCTCTTTCCTGTTGCAGTTCTTACATTAGAACCAGTCACATTAGCATACGATCGTCTTTCTCTTAAAGGTACTTCTTTTCCATCAGGGCCTTCTGCTATCGGTTTTTGTTCTTTATCCTTTCTTTGTTCCTTTCTTTGTTCCTCTGTTTGTTCTTGAACTTGAATCATTTTTGGCCTAGCTCCTTGCTTATCATAGTTGTTTTCAATTCCAACATCCGACCCTAAGGAATGTTGATCTGTATCTCGTTCTTGATTTCTTTTATTTGGTATTGATTCAACTAATGTCTTTGAGACATCTGTAAATGCTGATGGAGATGATACAGTTACAGGTGAAAAGACAAACGTTTTTGGTACAGTATTTGATTCTGGCTGAAATGGTAAGTCTTTCTTTGGTTCCAACACCTTATTTTGTTCATCACTTTCCATTTGTATCTCTTGTTGTTTCAGGATTTTTTGTCTGTGTTTCAAATCATTGATAACACATGTCATATTGTTTAGAAAAAGGGAAACATCTATACGACGAGAACCCTCGAATGGAGCTTCTCTAAAGCGCAACTCGATACCTTCCGGAGGATGTTCCCATAACCTTACTAAGTTTTGCAACAATTTAATCAATTTTGCTTCCTGCAACCAATCCGGTATAGGTTTGGAAGCTGTCCTGGCCTTTCTAAAGACCATCACCTTCTTAACAATTTCAAGCGTTATTGTTTTCGCTCGTATGGGTTCAAGTCCTATCTGTATCTGTGGTACGCCTTGTAGCATTTGTATCATTGGCTCTCTTTGGTGTTCAAGCAAGTCCCACAAAGCATCATGACCCAACTTTGGTAATTTATAGCTGTCATCAACAGGCAAGTCTATATGAGCTACAATGAAACCCCACAGCTTAACCATATCAAATTCTCCTATTACTGAGGGGTGAATAATATCTTTAATTGCATCTCTAAAATCCTTTTTTAATAATACTTGCCAAGGGTTTTTACTTTCCTTTTCTTTAGTAGCCTTATTCTTTAATTTATTCCCTTTCATTTTTCCCTGTTGTTCTTTCTCTTCATAGTCTTGATCTTCCTCACTTTCCCTCTCAGTATAAGGTTCTCCTTCTGAGGCTGTCACAGAACTGTCACTGGGGTAATACGTGCTTACCCACTGGACTTCATCGTCTTCCTCAGTCTGCCTGGATTTTTTCGCTCCTTTCATACAAGTTGGGCTCTTATGAAGCTTCCTTTCAGCTTCATCCTTCGTTAATTTTTCATATTGTTCCTGCGAGATCCATGGCGAAGTAGGCCGATGGATCAATTTCACATTAAATTTCTTTTTCTTAAGTTTATTTACAGTTTCTCCTTTGCCCCGCATAATTCCCACGTTGGGTTTATGGGGAGAACGATCTCGATCGGCTGAAAGAAAAGCCACTTCTTTAAAATGGGAGACAAGTCCCCCTGTCTGAGTTTCAGAATGAAGCGCCTTTTGGGTCTGGGGCACCTTTAACGGCGTCGGGGGGTACTTGGAAAAAAATTCCCTTTAGGCTGGGTAAAGTTATTTCTGGACAGAAATCTTTTTCTTTGACTTTAAGTAATTTTCCATCATTTCGGCCTAGCGATTTACCGGAAGCCGGGGACTCGAGTATTTTCTTCCCCGATTTGGGTTCCAGAGACTCTCGGCCTACACTCCCTGAAGCAGGGGACTTTCCTGAAGGTTTCCCCGAAAACAGTTCCAGAAGAGCTGAATCAGATGGTTCTGGGGACTGAGACAGGCCTAGTTGCACTGCCAAAGCAGGGGCCTTGCTTGATTGCTCCCCCAGCTTGGGTACCAGAGCTTCACCCCCAGGTTCCTTTTGGGCCCTATGGCCTAATGGGTCTAGGGAAACCAGGGACTGTAGTAGGTCCCTCCCAGATGAAGAATGGAGAGAAGCAGACTCACCCTCTCCTTCTCCAGCAGCCATCTTGTGTCCATGGTCTGTATCTTGTTGTCTGGAAACAGATCCTTTTTCAAAGTTTTCAGGGGGTTCATTGGGAAGTTCCCCCACATGCGATATATCATCGCGATCGGTAGACATTCCCAGAGATGATGGTACTGTCAGAACTGGGACATCTCCACCAAAAACAGCCGTTTTCTTCGTTTTTGTATGTATCAGCAGGAGCTTCCACAAAACACGACCACACCCCACAAAACTAGGGTTAGGGTTAGGGTTAGGTTTTAGGGTTTAGGGTTTAGGGTTAGGGTTAGGTTTTAGGGTTTAGGGTTTAGGGTTAGGGTTTAGGGTTAGGGTTTAGGGTTAGGGTTAGGGTTTAGGGTTTAGGGTTAGGGTTAGGGTTAGGGTTAGGGTTAGGGTTAGGGTTAGGGTTAGGAAATGAGATTTTTTTTTTTTTTTTTAGGAAATGAGATTTTTATTGGCAAAGAAGACCGTTCTACAAGACATAAAATACAACCATAAAACCGTCAACAGCAATATATACAAAGTACCATTCATGAATAAAATACCAGAGCCATAAAATACGGGAGATAAAATACAAAGCACTACATACAAGGCACACAGTACGAGGTACAAAATACAAAACAGAACATGCACAAATTACACAACACTAATTACAGAACACCAGCAATAAGAGACAAGAAGGTACAAATCAAATGTGTTACAGAAGACAAAGTACAAAATGCAACAGACAAACATACAGAGCAGCACCATCAAAGGAATGCAGCAGCTCGTCCAGTTCAGGTGATGGGTGGGAAGACCTCGCCCCACCAGGCCCATCTTCTCCGCCACTGGTCCGGACTGACCCGTCGGTCCCTCCGTTCAAAGTGGGCCAGGCCTCGCACGCGTGAAAGGACAAAGCGAGTCCAGGCATTCACGTCGCTAGGAGAGCGACTCAGCAGTTCTTTGCCACGCTGGATGGTCAGTGCAGAGAGGACGGTGAGGTTAATCAGGCGAATGACTGACCACGGAACCCCCACCGCCCATGTCCTCTGCGCAGGTTCCTGCCCAGACACCACACTCTCCCACCCTTGTCGCGCTAAGCCGGGCAAGCCCAACGCCCCCGCCACAGTGCGCCACAGCAGTTGGGCCGGAGTGCATTCCGCCACGAAATGCCGCACAGTCTCCTCGGCCGTGCCCCGGGCGGAACACGCCGGCCTCCTACAGACACGTTGTGCGGGCGCCAACCAAGGCATGGTCCCTCCCACCAGCACCACCTGATGGTAGGCCCGCCACCTGAGCTCCCACAAGCTGTAGGGGACCGAGCGGTCTCCAAAGGTGCCCGCGGCCACTTCTGGCTGCCAGAGGTACGCAGAGAGACGAGCTCTCCGCAGCCGGCGGTGAGCCGACGCTCGTTCCAAGAGTCCCTGGAGAATCGCCCCGTAGATGGTGCGTTTCAAGGAGCTCCTCTCCACACCCTGGGTCTTACACAAGCGTGCCTCCACCCCATACTCACGCACTTGACTTGCCACCTCGAGCCAGAAGTCCGGCAGCCCGACCTTCAAGGTGGGCGTCAGGCGAAACCCCAGCTTCTCTTCACACCACCAGCGACGGCCCCACGGCACGTGGCGCAGAAACTCGTCGAGACGCGCCCACGCGGCTCGTCCAATGCTCCCATGCCGGTCCCTCCTCCTTTGGACCACAGCCTCCTCCTCCTCCTCCTCCGCCTGCTGCTGCTGAGATTGCTGTCGTTCCTCCCCCCACCGCGCGACACCCCCGCAATTGGTGGCCAAGAAAATGGCCAAGAAGAGGGGACCCAAGGCCCACGCTCCCAAGCCCCCCTCCACCACTCGCTGATAGGCGACCGTACGCGCCAACGGGAAAAACTTAGTCCCCCACAGAAATTGAAAACATAAACCCGTCACCCGGTCAAGCAGCGGCTTCGGCGGTGGATAGACCGCAGCCAAACTCGTGACCATCGGTACGCAATAGGTGGAGATATAACGCGCCCGTTGGTACACGTTGAGATGCCAATTCCGCCACAACTGGCACCGCTCCTTGACCTTCACCTCCCAGTCCACCCAGTTGCGTTCCCATCCCCGGTCTTGTAGACTAAAAGACACCCCTAAAACAGAGACGTGGTGCACCACACTGGAGGAGTCCTCCGAGTCCCACTCTCGCGCGGCCCACAACGCCGCCATCGGGCACACGCGGATCTCCGCCGCTCGAGGCCGCAAGAGAAAGGCACGGGACTTGTCGGGATTAATCACCGCTCCGGAGGCCGCGGAATACGCCGCCAGGTGCTCCCATGCGGACCTCCACTCCGCCTCCGATCTCACCAGCAAGGTCACATCGTCCGCGTGCGCAATGGTTTTCACCGCCGCCACCGACTCCCGAAGCGACAGAGGCACCCCCCGCAACCGCGTGTCCCTCTGAATCTTGACCAAAAGCGGATCCAGTGCCACCACGTAAAGCAAAGCGCTCAACGGGCATCCCTGCCGAAGGCCTGACTGCAGAGCGACCTCCCCTCCAAACCGCCCGTCCACGCACGGAGTCACGTGTGCCTGTTCATAGAGGATCCGTAGAAAGTCCACGAATCCGGCGGGTACCCCTTTCGAGCGTAAGACGCACTCTAAGAAGGTGCGATCGACCCGGTCGAAAGCCTTAGATTGGTCTAGCTGCAGGAGGGCTCCGCCCCACCTCCCCAAACGGACTTCCTCAAACACCTCTCGGAGGACCACCAACGAGTCCACCATGCGTCTTCCTGGCACAGCACTCGTCTGGCACCCGTGGATCAACTTATCCGCCACTCTCGCCAAGCGCGCATTCAGGACCCTGGCCAAGATCCTGTAATCCGCATTCGTCACGGCGATAGGTCTCCAGTTGGTTACGAATGTCGGATCTCCTCCCTTGTAGATGAAGGTGAGAGCCGCCCCGTAAAACTCCCGACTGGCACGCTCCTCCCTGGAGAGCACGCGGTTAAAGAGGAGGACTAACGGAGCAAGCAGGTAAGCCTGGAAGGTCTTATAAAACGAGTACCCGAGCCCGTCCGGGCCTGGCGCAGACTGCTCCCTGCCTTTGGAGATAGCCGCCTTGACTTCCTCCTCCGATACAGGGCGGAGCAAATCCTCCCTCTCCTCCTCCGTCAGGCAGTCCGCCTCCTCCGGGAGTGCCTCCCCCACATACTCCTGCATCGTGTTCGGATCTAGAGGAGTCCCTCCAAAGAGGCCTCGATAGTGCGAGGACAACACAGTCAACACCCCTTCTGTCGTGGAAACCAGTTCTCCACCCTCCGCCACCCGAAGGCTTTCCAACTGTTGCCGTGCTATCTTTGGGCGTCGGCTCTTCTCCCATTCCCCCTCGGGCACCAGAGGCCCCCTAGTCCGAAAGCAGCGCTGCTGCCTGCGCATCTCCCTCTTTTTCAGGTGGAACGCTTGAATCGTCACCCCATCCTCCTCCAACTGTCGCTGATCCCACGGGCGGCCCGTGTTAATCCGCCGATGGGCGCCCAGAAACCTGTTAAGAGCACGGTGGTAGGCTGCCAGGTCCCTCCTGTACGTCCTGGCGACCAAAGCTTGACACTGCCTCCGCACTTCACGTTTCAGATCCTCCCACCATCCCGTTACCCTTGCCCGTTTTGGTTCCGGACAACTCTGAAACCGGTTCACGGAAGCCGCCACGGTCGCCTCGACCGTCTCTCTGACCTCCTGTTCTCCCCGCAGCAATCGAGGAGAAAGCCTCCACCGGGGGGGTCCGCGGGAGGGCAGGCGGCCCGCATACAGCTGACACAGCAAAAACCCGTGGTCCGACCACGTGGTCAGACCCACCTGGCATTTATGCACTCGCCATTCCTGCGACGCCCATACTCTATCCAAGCGGCTCACGACTCTGGAGTGATAGTACGTGAACCGCACGCCCCCTTCGTCCTCCTGATGAGACGTACGAAAGGTAGGCTCGCAATACGTCGGAAAAAACGTCAAGACATTATTGACATGAAGGGCTTTATCCTCCAGCTGTAAGTCTGTCTCCAGCAAACGCTGTAGCTGACGCTCCTCTGGCGTCAGGGGCACTGGCGTCGACGGGTGCTGCCGGCCCAAGGACCGGCGGTCCTGCTCCCGTGCCCGGTTGTTAAAATCTCCGGCCACCACCAGCGACCTTTGAGTCGTCGTAGAGTGGTCCCGAAGTCTAGCCCACAACGCCTGTCTCGCTCCCATCCTCGTCGGTCCGTAGACCGCACACAGCCGAAAGCGGTGTTCCGCTGGTTGTCCTGACTCATCCAGCCCCCTCAAGTTAAAATCCAAAAAACACAAATAGCCCGGAGTCACCTCCACCCACCTCTTCACGAGCAAGTTCTTCTGGGCCCGGATCAAAACCGCCACTCCGCCCACGCCCTCTGGTGCATAGCTCCAAAAGGAGGGACCCTCCCTCCACTGTCGTTGGGCGCTGCTCCGGTCCGCCTCCCCTCGAAAGCGCAACTCCTGCAGGACAACGACATCCTGTTGGAGTCGTGCCAATGCCGCCAAGATCTCTCCCCTCCTTTCTCCCTGCCTCAGGCCTCTCGCGTTCCACGTCAGAATGTTCAAACGCCAACCCGAACGGTCTCGTCGAACCTCTCCATCCCTTTTCTCCCTCCGCCCATCCGTACTTTGACTTTTTTGTTCCAGTTGCACCGCCATGGATATCACTGTAAATTAGTGCCGACCACCTCCTCCCTCCCCTTTCTCCATATCTACCCCCTCTACACGTAGAGGTGTAGCCCTACATTGTTGTTCCCCACCACTTTCACCAGGAAGGGGGGGATCGAGGACCCTCTGTTCAGTCTCTCCTCCACCCCCCGGGCTTCCAGCTGGCCTTTCAGCTGGTTCCCCCTCTGGTTTCGCACCCTCCGGGGATGGAGCCATCCACAATTGAATAGGCTCCGAGTTCCTGAACGCCATCGCGTTTCCATTCCCTTCCTCTTCTTCCTCCCCTAAGACTTCCAAAGCACCCACACTTTCCTCCATCCTCCCTTCTCCTTCAATCACTTCCCTTTGCACCTCACTTTCCACAGCCGATGCAGAAGTCACCTTTGGCTCCATAGTCACCAACTGAGCACTATGAACTTCCAAGGGCCCCTCCCTCCTTTTCTTCTTACGCCGTTTCCCTGTTGGACTCGCTTCACCTACCGACCCGCTTTCACCCTCCCTTTCGGCCTTCTTTCCCTTCGGGGAGTCCGGAGACTCCGGGGAATCCGGAGACTCCGGCCCGACTCTCTTGGTCCCCACTTTACGTTTTTTCAATGCTTTCGCCCGTTGAGGTAGCGGGCAGACTGAGGGCATTTCCGCCTCCCTCGCCTCTGCCCTTTTCCCACCGCTACTCTCACTATCCTCGTCCGAGGAGAGAACCTCCTCCGTCAAGTTTTCTTGCCCCATGCCTTCCCTTAAGACTGCATAACGAGAGCTTAAAAGCATCGACTCCCCCACGGTTCTGCTTGCACTCTGGTCAGTGTCTGGCGTTTTCGACTGACTTGCACCTTCTCCCTCTTCCCCCCTCCTTGCCAGCTCGGTTTTTCGTTCCTTTCTCTTTCCACGCTTCGCACCCTTTGCAAGACTCCACTCCTCCTCCTCCTCCTCCTCCTCCTCCTCCTCCCGTCTACCCTTTCTACCACCCATGGGCTCCGATCTTTGCTCCACTATGGCCTCTCTGCTCTCTCGAGTTCCCTCCTCCTCCTCCTCTCCCCCTGGCCGATATGCACTTGTAGCTGCCGCAGATCTCCTCTCTCTGTGTGTCCAGGCCTGGGCCTCAGGCTCTGCACGCATCCCCTGCTCCGCCTTCTCTCGTTCGCTTTCAAAAAAGACTGGGTTTCTGATATTAATCACCGATTTGGGGCACAATCGATAAGCGTGCCCGCGGACTCCACACAGGCTACACGAGACTGGCCGATCACATTGAATCGTTCGGTGACCTCGCACTCCGCACTTCGAACAGAGTTCGGTTGCGCAATTGCGCCGGATATGATCGAAACCACCGCAGAGAAAACATGCCTGTGGTTGACCGCTATACCTCGTTACTCCCCGATCTGCCCCCATGAAAAAGTATTTAGGCAGATGCCTCAGTCTGCCCTTGCGGGGATCTCGTGCTAAAGCCACCACTCCTCGAAACTCGCCCGTCCAATAGCCCCACTGATCATAACGCTTTTCAAGAGGACGAAGCACCGTGCCTTAGGGTTAGGGTTAGGGTTAGGCAGTTTAGGCAGTTTAGGCAGTTTATTGAAAGTCCCTTCTACAAATCAAATTACATACACGGCGTTACATTGCCGAAAACTCATCAAAAATACAGATTCAGAAACTTATATTTACAGCAACTACCAAACCAGTCCCCCCCACAGAACATACACATGGCCCCCCACAAATGCAACGTAAAACTTTAAACTTTAAACTTTAAACTAAAAACTTTTAAACTTTAAACTTTAAACTTTTAACTTTTAACTTTTAACTGTCAACTTGACTTTCAACTGTACACTTTACACTGTAAAAAACTTTACTTTCCTTTACTTTAACGGTTAAACCTAAGTGTCCCCAGTCCTGTTTGCCCTCCCCCCTACAAAAACACTTCAGAACCCCTCCTTCAGGTCTTTGTCTTCCTCCGTTGTTCAGGTTCAATGCAGGCTTGATCAAGTCTCTGCTGCCGCCGCTGGGCTATTTGCACAGTTCGCGGCCCATCAACACAGTCCCTTAGGTGATGGGGTTCGGGAAGCGGCTCAGCCACCGCCAGCGCCGCCTCCACCGCTCCGCGTCCCTCTTGATGTCCTTTTCCCAGAGAGCACAGTTCCGGAGGCGCTGCAGGACAAAGTCCCCCCACGGGGCGGTGGGCGCTCGCCGCCGGGCGTCCCGCGCCTCCCGCTCCCTGTGCAGCCCCCGGGCGAGCAGCACATAGAGGTTGGTGAGCCTCACCACGGCCCACGGCACGGGCACGCCCGCCGGTCCGCTGCGCGCTGGTTCCGCCGGCCCCGCTGCCGTCGCTGCCGCCGTCCTGGTCGCCGTCACTGCCGCCGTCTCCGCCGCCGTCTCCGCTGCCTCTGCCGCGTTGGTCTGCTGTTGCTGCTGCTGCTGCTGCTGCCTCGGCTCCAGCCCCGAGACGACGGTCTCCCAGTGCTGCTGCTGGAGGGCCGGCCACCGGAGGACGGCCGCCACCGTCCGCCAGAGCCGCTGCGCCGTCGGGCAGTCGGCGACGTAGTGCTGCACGGTCTCCCGCACTGCCCGGCAGCTGGGACACGTCTGCCGCTCCCCCGGGAGCCAGGGCTGCGTGCCGCCCACCAGGAGGACTTGGTGGTAGGCCCGCCAGCGGAGCTCCCGCAGGCTGAAGGGGATCTCGGCGTCGCGCCCGCCGCCGAACGCCTGCTTCTCCGCCTCCCGGTCGAGGCGGTAGCTCGAGAGGACGCTGCCCCTCAGCAGCCGCTGGCGCCACGCCTGCCGGAGCTCCTCGCCGATGGCCGCGTCGTAGAGGCGCTGCCGCAGCGCCCGCTCCCGCCTTTGCTTCGTGTCCACGTACTGCTGTCGCAGTTGCTGCCGCTGCTCTCCCTCTCCGCTCCTTCGGCACTCTGCTGCCTGGATCCGGCACGCGTGGATGACTTTCGCGGCCTCGATCAGGTCTTCCGGCAGAGCGGAGAGGAGGGCGGCCGTGAGGCGGCTCGGCGGCTGCTGCTGCTGCTGTCCCTCCGGCTCCTCCTCCGCCGCCCCCCACCATCGGCGTCCCCAGGCGGTCTTGCTCCACACGGCCCCAAAGTCCCGCCACACGGCCTGCTGGCGTCTGGTCGTCGTTGCCGCCGCGGTCGGTGCTGCTGCTGCTGCTGCTGTCGCCGCCTCCTCCTTCTCGAACCACCACCTCCCGAAGTTGGCCGCCACGTAGGTGGCCGTCAGCCACGGGAGCAGCGCCTTCAGCCCCAGGCCGCCCTCCGTCGTCGGCCGGTAGAGTTCGGCGCGGGCCAGCGGGAAGAAGGGCGTGCCCAGGACGAAGCGCATCGTCTCCTCGGTGACTCTACGGATGACGGCTTGCGGGGGCGGGTAGATGCCGGCGACAAAGACCGCCCCCGGGACGCAGTACACGTTGACGTACTGCGCCCGTTGGTAGACGGACAGGCGCCACCCTCGCCACCGGCCCACTTGGAAGCGCGTCTTCTCCTCCCACAGCTGCCAGTTCTTCTCCCACGCCCCGTCGCCCGGGCCGAACCAGATGCCCAGGACCCGCACGTGCTCGGCCGCCTCCTCCTCCTCGTCTCTCTGTTGCTGCTGCTGCTGCTGCTGGGGCCCGCTTCCCGCCCTCTCGAGCGACGTCACCCGCATGGTCTTGTGGCCTCTGCCTCGGAGGAGTCGGTACGCCCGGGACTTCTTCTCGTTGACGGCCGCTCCCGAGGCGCCGGCGTAGCGGGCCACGTGTCGCCGCAGGATCTCGAGCTCGCCCGCGTCCCTCGCGAAGAAGGTGGCGTCGTCCGCGTGGGCTATGAAGGACACTCTGTGCTGCTGCTCTCCTCCTCCGAACGACGCCCCCGTCAGGCTGCGGTCTTGCTGGACGTGCTCCAGGAACGGGTCCAGGGCGAGGACGTAGAGGAGCGGGCTGAGCGGGCAGCCCTGCCGCAGGCCCTGCGTCTGCCGGATCTCTGCCCCCTCGTAGCCGTTCACGCGGGGTACGACGTGCGCCTCTTGATATAGCAGCTGGAGCCAGCCGACGAACCGGTCCGGGACGCCTTTGCGGCGCATCGCCTCCCACAGGTAGGGTTAGGGTTAGGGTTTAGGGTTAGGGTTAGGGTTTAGGGTTAGGGTTAGGGTTTAGGGTTAGGGTTAGGGTTTAGGGTTAGGGTTAGGGTTAGGGTTAGGGTTAGGGTTAGGGTTAGGGTTAGGAATATAGATTTTTTTTTTTTTAGGAATATAGATTTTTATTAAATAATTTTCATACTACAAAAATATTACAACAACGGTCAGAGACAACAAGCTTTCCTTCCCTCCAGTACAAAACCTTAAACGTTACACATCGTCATCAATGACTGAGAACACATACCTTCGCATTATGTACATTAAATATCACTATTTACACTTGTATTTACATCAGTATTTACAAACAATGTTGTATACAGAATAAAAACTTTCTACAACTTATACTTTATACTTTATACCTTGTACATACAAACAGAACGTACAAACAGAACGTAATTTACCTGATCGGGGGGTGGATCCCCTCAAGCCAACCCCACCTTCTCTCCCACTTCGTCTTCCCGCTCCTGTGGCGTTCGTAGTTCGCCACCCCACGCACCCTTGAAACCACAAAAAACACCCACGCCTTCGTATTTACCTCCTTCCTTCCGCTGACCTCCTTCCCCCTCTGGATACTCAGAGCCAACAAGACATACAAATTGATAATCCTCACTATTGCCCACGGTACCTGCCATCTCTCCCCTCCGCTCTTCCTTTTGGGGCCCCGCATACCCCCTACGGGCTCGCTCCCAGAGAGGACCGTCTCCCAGGATTGCTGGCTCAAGTCCGGCCAATCGAGGGCCGTCGCCACTCCGTCCCACAATGCCTTCGCCGGACGGCACTCGCAAACGAAATGGGCCACCGTTTCTATCTGGAGCGCCCCAGAGGACCCCGACCTCGCACAGGTCGGTCTTTGGCAGACCTTCTTACTGTCCGGGAGCCAGGGCATCGTCTTTCCCACCACGACGACCTGGTGGAAGGCCCTCCATCGGAGCTCCCAGAGGCTGAAAGGGACCCCCTTATCACCAAAGGTGTCCCTCGCCACCTCCTCTTTCTCCAGGTACTCGGAGCGGTTCGATTTGCCCTTCTGTCGCTCTCGGAACGGTTCGACAATCGTCTCCCGTAGGATCCGATCGTACAGAGAGCGTTTGTGTTGTTTCCCATCCATCCCTCCCGGCTCGCAGTGTCGGGCCTCGACCCCCAGAGCCTTCATCGCCACCGCCGCCCCCCTGAGGTAATCCGGCAGCGCCAACTTCATCGCCTGGGTGAGACGAAAGTCGGAGGCCCCCTCCGTCCACCACTTTTTACCCCAATTCGTCCTCTCCCAGGTGGCTCCGAACCTTTCCCACACCTCGGCAGCGCGCCCCATATTTCCCCGTCCAGTCCCCGCGGGTTCGCTCTTCCATTTTGCCCAGCTCCCGAAATTGTAAGCCACGAAGGTGGCTACGAACAAGGGCTCCAGAGCCCACGCCCCCAGGCCGCCCTCGCCGATCCGCCCGTAGGCAACTGCGCGGGAGAGCGGGAAGAAGGCTGTGCCCCAAAGGAACTTGAAGAAGCGGGTCGTAACTCTATCCACGATCGGCTTCGGCGGTGGAAAGATCATCGCGAGGCCGATCGCCATGGGCACGCAATAGACGTTGAAGTACCGCACCCTCTGGTACAGACTCAAACGCCACTTCCCCCACCGCTGTAGCTTCGCCTCCACCTTGTCCGCCCACACCCTCCAGTTCTCCTCCCACCCATCCGGCCTGAGGCTGAGTGCTATTCCCAGGATCTTCAGGGATTCCACCTCTACTACCTCCCGGCGCGCTACCTCCGTAGTGAGAAGCGCCCCCAGCGATCGGACCTCTATGCTTCCTTGCCCCGGTCGGAGCGCGTAGCACTTGGTCTTTTCCTCGTTGATCACAGCGCCCGAGGCGGCGCTGTAATCTCCGATCACCCGCTGGAGTACCTCCATTTCTCCCGCGTTCCCGATCAAGACGTACACGTCATCCGCGTGGGCCACGGACTTGATGGGCCCCCCGTTTTCCCGACTCATGATTACGCCACGAATCCCCGAGTCACTTTGCAGGACTGCCAACATGGGGTCCAGCGCAAACACATACAGGAGCGGGCTGAGAGGGCAGCCTTGTCGGATCCCCGACTCTATAGGGATACTCTTCCCGCACCATCCGTTCACTTGCGGCATAACGGATGCTCGCTCGTAGAGTATCCGTAGTCTCTCTATAAAAGCCTCCGGTATGCCTTTAACCCGCAGGGCCTGCCACAAGTATCCTCTATGGATCCTATCGAACGCCTTCGATTGGTCCATCTGTACTAGAGTGCCCCTCCACTCCCCCTTCCTGACCATATAGAATATTTCTCTCAGGAAGACCAGAGAGTCGCTCATCCTCCTCCCCGGGACCGCGCTGGTCTGGGTCCCTACGATGAGCTTATGGGCCAGTTTCGCCAACCGATCATTCAGGATCTTTGCCAAGATCCTGTAATCGATATTTGTCAGGGTGATGGGTCTCCAATTCTTGGCTAAGGAAGGATCCCCTTCCTTAAAAATAAAAGTCAAAATCCCCCTATAAAAATCCTCCCCAAACTTATCCTCCTTCTGCAGAACCTTATTAAAAGCGGCCGCTAAAGGCTCCGCCAGCTCTTTCTGGAACAGCTTGTAAAAGGAATAGCCTAGCCCGTCGGGACCCGGGGCGGACCCGTCCCTTCCCTTCCTGATCACGCCCAAAACTTCCTCCTCCGTGACCGGCCTCGACAGATTTCCCTCCTCCTCCCGGGTGAGCTTCCCATACCCTTCCTTCGGCACTTTCCTTAGAAAATCAGTCATCTGTTGATCCTCAATCCCCTTTCCCGCAAACATGCCCCGGTAGTATTCCTCCATTACCTCCAACATCCCTTCGGTGGAGCGCCTGATCTCTTCTCCTTCCTCGTTTCTCAGACCCTCAAAAAGCCTGTGCTCCCTTCCTGCCACCCGGTTCTTTTCCCACTCGTCTTTCTCAATCAACGGCCCCCTCGATCTATACCTCTGTTTCTGAATTCTCTCCTCCCTCCTCCTCCGATGATACTCCTGAATGACCCTCCCGTCCTCCTGCAACCTCTTCTCATCCCAAGCGAGTCCCAGGTTCATCCTCTGGTGGGCCTTCAGAAACCTGTAGAGCGCCCTGTGGTACTTCGCCAGTTCCCTCCTATATACCGCCGAGGTCAAAGACACGCAGAGCCGTTTGATTTCCCTCTTCAGCTCCTCCCACCACCTCACAGGGTCCTCCCGCCTGACCTCCTCCAACTGCCTCCAGGTAACGATACATTTCTCCATCCGGTCTTTAAACTCCTGTTCCGCGAGCAACGAGTTGTGCAACCTCCACCTGGGTCTTCCCCGGAGAATCAGGTGGCCGCCGTAGAGCTCCACCGAAAGATAACCGTGGTCCGACCAGGGAGTGATCCCGATCTTGCACGCTCCCACTTTCCAGTCCCTCGTCGCCCACACTCTATCTATCCTGCTAGCTGCCATGGGATGGTAATAGGTGAACCTCCCCTTCGTCGTCCCCGGGAAGTTGCTCATGTAAGCTTTCCTACAGCTCAGGGGGAAGAACTCCAACGAGTTCTCCACCGCCAGGGCTTTGTCCTCCAGTCCCGCTCCGACCAAAACAGACTGCAGGCTCTTTTCTTCGGATGTCAAGGGAGGTTGTCGTTTGAACCCTTCCAGCCCGGAGGCGACGCCTCTCAGGTTGCACCTGTCTTCCACCCTGGATCTGTTGTTGAAATCTCCAGCCACAATAAGGGACCTATGACTACCGGCATAGTCCTGCATCCGGGCCCACAGGTGTTTCCGTCGCCCGGCGTGCATCGGTGCGTATATTGCGCACAGCCGGAAGCCCTTCCTATGCTCTTTCCCGTCCCTATGGATCCCCACGATGTTAAAGTCCAGGATCACCATATGCCCGGGGACCACCTCCACCCATCTTTGCGGTTGAAGGTGTCTCCTGCTCCTCACCAGTATAGCCACCCCTGCCGTCCCTTCCGCCTTATAGGACCAGAAAGAAGGTCCCCAGGTCCACGATTTCTGGGCCTCGCACCTGTCCCTCTCGTCCCTGAAATTCAACTCCTGCAAAATGACAAAATCATGGTCGAGATTTCGCATCGAGCGGAGTATCTCCTCCCTTCTGTCCCCCTGCCTCAAACCCTTGACGTTCCAGGTCATGATTTTGAGGTAGATCTGGTCCATTTATTGGTAAAGTGCAAAGAAACTACGACTGACTAAACAGAAAGGAACACCTAAAACTAGACAAAGAAAATTAAAGCAAAGCAACGCAAAGCCAGGCTGTTCCCTACCGAAACAAGGATTCCCATCACCCTGATCGAGGAAACTTTTAAACTCTTCACGGCGAACCGACCTTCAGAGATACCTGCAGGTTACTGGCCTGTTCCCGAAGGCTTGGCCTCTAGCTGATCCATTTGTTCTACCCCCTCGGGAGATCCCTCTCGAGGTGTAGCCCTACATGTCGGTGACACGGGAGCCGGCAAACCCCGTTCCCCGATCGCCGGTCCCTCCGCCCCATCCGGAGCAAGGGGGAGAGGGATAGGAGCAAAGGGGGGTCCCAGGGGGTGCCCACGACACTCCCCGTCGCCTTCCGTACCCGTGGCGGTCGCCCCCGCCTGTGTGACCTCCATCCCTTCGTCCTGCGCACTTTCACCCTGTCCTGCAGAGAGTGACACTTCGTGTCCCTTCTCCTCCACCTTATCCCCTCCCTTCCGCCGGGCTGCCCGTTGCTCGGCTGCCCGCTTAGCCTCAGTCCGTTCCTCCCAAATTTTCTTATCCTCGGAATTCAGTTTGCCTATAAGCTCGTCCAGCTCCTTATTCAAGGACTCGATTTCTCTCCTAGTGTCATCAGAGGGGGATTCCTCCATCCTCCCCATCTGCACCTCTAAGAACCTCTCCACCTTCAAGAGATGGGCAAACACACTATCCCTGGCTTTGTAACGCTTGATCCTGGGAACCTCATCGATCTGCTTGTGGTACGGCGAGCCCACCCGTACCTTTTTCCTCTCCTGTTTCCCTGGGTGCCTCGGAGGGGAATCCCCCGGAAGATCGTGGCCGCTCATCGGTGAGTTACCACAAGGGTCCCCTTGACGCTTCCTCCCTGTCGTTGGCTCTGTCATTGGCTCTGTGACCTGCTCCTCGCCTCCCCTTAGGGTTAGGGTTAGGGTTAGGGTTAGGGTTAGGGTTAGGGTTAGGGTTAGGGTTAGGGTTAGGGTTAGGGTTAGGGTTAGGGTTAGGGTTAGGGTTAGGGTTAGGGTTAGGGTTAGGAATAAATGATTTTTTTTTTTTTTTTTTTAGGAATAAATGATTTTTATTGGACAAAGCCACCGTCCTACAGCACATAAAACAGTTGTCAAGAACACAAGCACAGCCAACAGGGAGGACAAGGTACAAAGCAATGGCATACAACGCATAAAAACACAGAAGCAAATAAACAACCCCCCCCTCGGAGAAGTACATCCCTCTGTACAGAACCCAGGACAGACCTGGGAAACAAAGCAGTTCAAAGCAAATACATAACTAATACAAAACAGGTACACAAAGATTTACATCAACAGAAAACATAATCAAAATGTTCAACTATTTAAACTATGTACAACTATTTACAACAGGGCAGATGGAGAGAGAAAAACATTTGAGATGGACCAGAAAACCCCCGTACCCACAGGCCGCCCTTGCTACCGGGGCACCGCCACCTCCTTGTCCCCGACTCCAGCAGGGGGGTCAGGAGTCCGAGGACCCCGACATGCGGACCCATGGCCTGCGGCCTCCATCTTCTCTACCCCCTCCGATGTCAGAGGTGTAGCCCTACGAAGGCCCTCGCCACCGAGGGGCAGTGAAGGCGGCGGGTCGCCCGCTTGCGGCGTGGCCATCCCATCCCCCTCCGCTGCCGCCCCCTCTGGGGACGGGGCCATCCACAACCGGAGCGGCTCGCGAGCCTCCGTCTCCGGCGCCCTGACGGCCTCCTCCCTCGCCGCCTCCGGACCGGGCGGGATACAGCCGCTCCCCTGCTCCTCCGACTGCATCTCCACCTCCGCAGCAGGATCCGCCTCCTCCACCTGTCTACCCCCTACCTCCGGCCGTGCTGTCAACACCCTCGGCTCCTCCGTGTGCAGCTGGGCGCTGTGGACCTCCAGCGGCCCCTTGCGCCGCTTGCGCTGCCGCTTCCCCTTGGGACTCCCCTTCCTGCCAGAGCCACCCGGCGGACTCGGAGGCGCGTCCGGAGAGTCGGGAGACGCCGGGCCTCCCCGGTGCTTGCCCGCCTGCCGTTTCCGCGCCCGCCGTTGCGGCTGCGGTCGTGGCGACAGCTTGTCCTCCGCACCCCGTGCACCGCCGCTCTGCCCCTCGCTCCCCTCGTCCGAGGATGAGGAGGACCCCTCCTCCTCTGCGGATCCCTCGCCCTCCGTCTCCTGGAGCACGGCATAGCGGGAGCCGGACGGCACCGCCGCCGACCCGCTCGGACCCGCTCCTCCTCCTCCTCCGGCACAGGGACCCGAGCGACCCTTCCGGCCGCTGCCCACCACCTGCCACGCCTCCTCACAGCCACCGCCTCCTCCGCTACTGGTCCCCGGGCGCGAAGCGGCAGGCGCCTCTTCCGCAGCCCGACCCCGAGTGTCGGCCGGGGAGGATGATCTCTCCCACCCGCTCGCTGTCCCTGCCGCTCGCGGCCCCCGCTGCCGAGCCTCCGCCTCCGCCTTAGGGTTAGGGTTAGGGTTAGGGTTAGGGTTAGGGTTAGGGTTTAGGGTTAGGGTTAGGGTTAGGGTTAGGAAATGAGATTTTTTTTTTTTTTAGGAAATGAGATTTTTATTGGCAAAGAAAACCGTCCTAGGGTTAGGGTTAGGGTTAGGGTTAGGGTTAGGGTTAGGGTTAGGGTTAGGGTTAGGGTTAGGGTTAGGGTTAGGGTTAGGGTTAGGGTTAGGGTTAGGGTTAGGGTTAGGGTTAGGGTTAGGGTTAGGGTTAGGGTTAGGGTTAGGGTTAGGGTTAGGCAGTTTAGGCAGTTTAGGCAGTTTATTGAAAGACCCTTCTACAAATCAAATTACATACACGGCGTTACATTGCCGAAAACTCATCAAAGATACAGATTCAGAAACTTATATATATACAGCAACTACCAAACCAGTCCCCCCCACAGAACATACACATGGCCCCCCACAAATGCAACGTAAAACTTTAAACTAAAAACTTTTAAACTTTAAACTTTAAACTTTAAACTTTAAACTTTTAACTTTTACCTTTTTACTTTTAACTTTTAACTGTCAACTTGACTTTCAACTGTACACTTTACACTGTAAAAAACTTTACTTTACTTTAAAGGTTAAACCTAAGTGTCCCCAGTCCTGTTTGCCCTCCCCCCTACAAAAACACTTCAGAACCCCTCCTTCAGGTCTTTGTCTTCCTCCGTTGTTCAGGTTCAATGCAGGCGTGATCAAGTCTCTGCTGCTGCCGCTGGACTATTTGCACAGTTCGCGGCCCATCAACACAGCCCCTTAGGTGATGGGGTTCGGGAAGCGGCTCAGCCACCGCCAGCGCCGCCTCCACCGCTCCGCGTCCCTCCTGTTGTCCTTTTCCCACAACGCACAGTTCCGGAGGCGCTGCAGGACAAAGTCCCCCCACGGGGCGGTGGGCGCTCGCCACCGGGCGTCCCGCGCCTCCCGCTCCCTGTGCAGCCCCCGGGCGAGCAGCACATAGAGGTTGGTGAGCCTCACCACGGCCCACGGCACGGGCACGCCCGCCGGTCCGCTGCACGCTGGTTCCGCCGGCCCCGCTGCCGTCGCTGCCGCCGTCCTGGTCGCCGTCACTGCCGCCGTCTCCGCCGCCGTCTCCGCCGCCGTCTCTGCTGCCGTCTCCGCTGCCTCTGCCGCGTTGGTCTGCTGTTGCTGCTGCTGCTGCTGCTGTCTCGGCTCCAGCCCCGAGACGACGGTCTCCCAGTGCTGCTGCTGGAGGGCCGGCCACCGGAGGACGGCCGCCACCGTCCGCCAGAGCCGCTGCGCCGTCGGGCAGTCGGCGACGTAGTGCTGCACGGTCTCCCGCACTGCCCGGCAGCTGGGACACGTCTGCCGCTCCCCAGGGAGCCAGGGCTGCGTGCCGCCCACCAGGAGGACTTGGTGGTAGGCCCGCCAGCGGAGCTCCCGCAGGCTGAAGGGGATCTCGGCGTCGCGCCCGCCGCCGAACGCCTGCTTCTCCGCCTCCCGGTCGAGGCGGTAGCTCGAGATGACGCTGCCCCTCAGCAGCCGCTGGCGCCACGCCTGCCGGAGCTCCTCGCCGATGGCCGCGTCGTAGAGGCGCTGCCGCAGCTCCCGCTCCCGCCTTTGCTGCGTGTCCACATACTGCTGTCGCAGTTGCTGCCGCTGCTCTCCCTCTCCGCTCCTTCGGCACTCTGCCGCCGGGATCCGGCACGCGTGGATGACTTTCGCGGCCTCGATCAGGTCTTCCGGCAGAGCGGAGAGGAGGGCGGCCGTGAGGCGGCTCGGCGGCGGCGGCTGCTGCTGTCCCTCCGGCTCCTCCTCCGCCGCCCCCCACCATCGGCGTCCCCAGGCGGTCTTGCTCCACACGGCCCCAAAGTCCCGCCACACGGCCTGCTGGCGTCTGGTCGTCGTTGCCGCCGCGGTCGGGGTGGCTGCTGCTGCTGTCGCCGCCTCCTCCTTCTCGAACCACCACCTCCCGAAGTTGGCCGCCACGTAGGTGGCTGTCAGCCACGGGAGCAGCGCCTTCAGCCCCAGGCCGCCCTCCGTCGTCGGCCGGTAGAGTTCGGCGCGGGCCAGCGGGAAGAAGGGCGTGCCCAGGACGAAGCGCATCGTCTCCTCCGTTGCTCTCCGCATGACGGCCTGCGGGGGCGGGTAGACGCCGGCGACAAAGACCGCCCCCGGGACGCAGTACACGTTGACGTACTGCGCCCGTTGGTAGACGGACAGGCGCCACCCTCGCCACCGGCCCACTTGGAAGCGCGTCTTCTCCTCCCACAGCTGCCAGTTCTTCTCCCACGCCCCGTCGCCCGGGCCGAACCAGATGCCCAGGACCCGCACGTGCTCGGCCGCCTCCTCCTCCTCGTCTCTCTGTTGCTGCTGCTGCTGCTGGGGCCCGCTTCCCGCCCTCTCGAGCGACGTCACCCGCATGGTCTTGTGGCCTCTGCCTCGGAGGAGTCGGTACGCCCGGGACTTCTTTTCGTTGACGGCCGCTCCTGAGGCGCCGGCGTAGCGGGCCACGTGTCTCCGCAGGATCTCGAGCTCGCCCGCGTCCCTCGCGAAGAAGGTGGCGTCGTCCGCGTGGGCGATGAAGGACACTTTGTACTGCTGCTCTCCTCCTCCGAACGACGCCCCCGTCAGGCTGCGGTCTTGCTGGACGTGCTCCAGGAACGGGTCTAGGGCAAGGACGTAGAGGAGCGGGCTGAGCGGGCATCCCTGCCGCAGGCCCTGCGTCTGCCGGATCTCTGCCCCCTCGTAGCCGTTCACGCGGGGTACGACGTGCGCCTCTTGATACAGCAGCTGGAGCCAGCCGACGAACCGGTCCGGGACGCCTTTGCGGCGCATCGCCTCCCACAGGTAGGGCCGGTGCACGCGGTCGAAGGCCTTCGACTGGTCCAGGGCCACCAGCCAGCCGCCCCACTCGCCTCGCCGCGCCCTGGTGAACAGCTGCCTCAGGATCAGCAGGGAGTCCCGCATCCGGCGCCCCGGGACCGCCGAGGTCTGGCCTTCCACCACCCAGCGGTGCGCCTGCGCTGCCAGGCGGTTGTTGAGGACCCGTGCCCAGATGCGGTAGTCCACGTTACTGATGTTTATAGGACGCCAGTTGGAGAGGAGGCACGGGTCCCCCACGTCCTTGTAGATGAGGTGCAGCAGGCCGCCGAAGAAGGTTCTGCTGAAGCGGCCGCGCCCCTCCAGCGCCGCGTTGAAGGCCTCCGCGAGCGGCTCCGCCAGCAGGTCTTTGAAGCGCTGGTAGAAGGCGTAGCCCAGCCCGTCCGGCCCCGGCGCTGACTCCGCCCGGCCCTGGGTGATGGCCCTCCCGACCTCCTCCGCGGAGATGGGCGCCAGCAGCTCCTGCTCCTCCTCCTCCGGCAGCTCTGTCCTCCGGAGACCACCCACGTAGTCCCGCACGGTCGCCTCCTCGATCCGCCGGCCGTCGAACAGCGCCTGGAAGTGGTCGCGGATGATGCGCAGCATGCCGCCCACGCTGCGGTCCGGGTCCCGCTGCGGGTCCGGGCGCAGGCCGTCCAGGCTCCGCGGCGGCCTCCGGCCCAGCTTGGCCTTCTGCCAGTCCGCCGCCTCCAGCGGCGGCCCCGTGCTCCGGGCGCCTTCCCGCCGCTGCCGCCGCTCCCGTTTCTCCTGCAGGTACTCTTTGATGACTCGCTCGTCCCTCCGCAGCCGCTCTGGGTCGTGGGCGCGCCCCTCGTTCGCGCTGACGTGCGCTTGCAGGAAGCCCGCCACGGCTCGCTGGTACTTCGCCAAGTCCCGGCGGTAGGTGCGTCCCGTCAGCGCCCGGCAGCGCCGGCCGATGTCTGGCTTGAGGCGCTCCCACCAGCCGATCGGGTCCGTCCGTCGTTCCTCTTGCAGTGCCTTCCGCGCGTGGAGGAGCGTCTCCAGCTCCTGGGCGTACTCCTGCTGCCGCAGCTGCCGGGGGTCCAGGCGCCAGCGGGCCGCTCGGCGCCCCTCGCCTTCTCCTCCTCCTCCCACGGTGACCAGGGTGGCCTGCAGCGCGGCGTGGTCCGACCACGGGGTGATCAGGATCCGGACGGACTGCGCCTCCCACTCCGGCCCCGCGTAGATCCTGTCCAGCCGGCTGGCTCCCGTCGTCGGGTGGTAGTAAGTGTAGCCCGCGCGGTTGCCGTCCAGCTGCTCCCTCCCGTAGGTCGCCTCGTAGGTGCGGCGGCTGCTCATCGGGTGGAACTCCAAGCGGATGAGGTCGGGCGCGCTCGCCGCTTGGTCCCTCAGCCCTTTGTTCTCCAAAAAGTCCCGCAGCGACCTCTCCTCCGGCGTCAGGGGCGGAGGCTGCGGAGGGGCGGTCGTTTGGCTCCGCAGCAGGGTCCCCGTCCGGTCCTCGGGGCGGGCGCGGTTGTTGAAGTCCCCCGCGACGATCAGGGGCCGCGCCGTGTCTGTCGCAAAGTCCTTCAGCCGCGCCCAGAGGCGTCTCCGACCCTCGAGCCGCACGGGCGCGTACAGCGCGCAGAGTCTCAGCGGCGTTCCTCCCGTGGGCAGGGGCGGCGGCGGGCCCGAGCCGCCCCCTCCTCTTCCCGGCTGGAGCAGCAGGTCCGCGATCACCAGGTGGCCGGGCTCGACGGCGAACCAGGACTGGATCTTTACCTCGCTCCTCCATCGGACAAGCACCGCCACGCCGCCTTGCCCGTCGGCGCGGTAGGACCAGAGGGAGGGCCCCCAGGTCCACTCTCGCTGGGCGGCCGCTCGGTCGCGCTCGTCTTTTAGGTGCGTCTCCTGCAGCACCACCACGTCGTAGGCCAGCGCGCCCAGGTAGCTCAGGATCTCCCGCCGGCGGCTCGGCTGACGCAGACCTCGCACGTTCCAGGTGGCGACGGTCAGGCGGTGGGAGAACGTCGCTGCTGATGGCGGATTCGGGTTTGCTAACGGGGGTTGCAGACTGTGCGGGTGGGGAAAGCCTCTCTGTTGCTGTTGTCTTGAACTCTCCATGATTAAGCTTGACTGGGGTTGAAGAAGTAACTCATAACAAAGTCCTTTAAATTAACATGTCCTCGCTCTCTCTCTGCCGTTGGCTCCTTCTGTGGCCGCTGCTGCCTCCTCCACCGTCTCGACATCGATTTCCTCCTCCTCCTCGCCCTCGTCGGCCTCGGTGGCATCAGCTGCTGGTTTTTTATCCGTCTCCCGTGAGGACGCTTCTGCGATCACGTCCTCTCCGGGCACGGCACTACTTGGGGTGTTGAGATCTGAGCTGCCTCCCCCTCCCCCCGGGTCTTCCATTTCCCGGGAGTCCAGCTGCTCCTGCTCTTCGACCCTCCCTTCCTCCGGCCGCTCTGAGGTTGGTGATTCGGGCACCTCGGTCGGCGTTGGCAGCGGCTGCGGTGACGGCGACAGCAGCAGCAGCGGGGAGAACGGTGGCGACTCGGGGCGTGGTGCTGGTGGCTCTGGCGGGGGCCCCCCTTCCTTTCCGGGCTCCGGCTCCGTCCTGATCTTCTTTTTCCCGCTCGCTCGGACAGCGGTCTTTCCCGGCTTTGCCGTCGCCGTTTCCTGCCTCGGCGGCCGCTCCTCCCGCACGTCCTCCCTGCTCCTTCCGCTCGTGCCTTCTCCCGCATCGGAGGACGCCGAGTTGGTCATCTCCCTTTCCTTGGCTCTTTTCCGCGGCTGGCTCTGCCGTCGTGGTGCCCTCGGCGGGCAACTCCCTCCGCTCTCCTCTCCTCTCTCCACCGGGCCTCTCCTCTGCGCCCTCTCTTGTTCCCTCCTCCGCCGTCTCCGTTGTCGACTGTTGGGTGCCTGCTCTACCGTCCTCTCTTCGTCCTCCTCTTCCTCCTCCTCCTCTGTCTGTTCCGGCTGCTGCGGCTGCTCCTCCTCCTCCCTTCGCTCTTCCCTCTGGCCGTTCTTGCTCTGGCGCCCCCCTTGGTGCTGGCTTTGGGGAGCGGACTCTGGGCCTGCGCCTCCGCCTGCGACGCGTTGGCGTCCTCGAGCTGCTCTTCTTCCCCCCTCCGTGGACATCTGCCTTTTCCACTCCTCGAGCAGCTTGTCCCGTTCCTCTGCCTCCTGGGCTCTCCGCCGCTCTCGCTCAAACGCTTCCGGGAACCGCTTGTTCAGCTCGGATTCCGGGCAAAAACGGTACGGGTGCCCGCACTGGCCGCAGAGGCTGCAGGTGACAGGTCGCGAGCACCTCCACGTGCGGTGGCCCCGGATCCCGCACTTGGAACACAGCTCCGAGGCGCACATGGCGCGGAGGTGGTCGAAGGCGCCGCAGAGGTAGCACGCCGGAGGCTGCCCGCTGTAGCGCGTGATGGCCCGGTCCGCGCCCATGAAAAAGAACTTGGGCAAGTGCCTCAGGAGGCCCGTCGCGGGGTTCCTCTCCAGCGCCGCTATGGCTCGGTACTCGCCCGTCCACACTCCCCACTCGTCCCTCTTCTTCTGCGGCGCTTGCAGCACCCGGCAGTGCCGCTGCAGCCAGTAGTGGATGTCTTCCTCGGGCACCGCCGTCGTGCGCAGGATGATGGTCACCACCTTGGTCTCGCCGCGGTAAAGGGGGACCAGCGTCACTCCCCGCAAGAAGTCCTCGTCGTCCCGGAGCGCGGCTTTGCACCGCTCCCAAAAGGAGAGGTAGGCCCCTTCCGAGGCGAAGCAGATGTCGATCTCGGGGATGGCCTGCGGGCTGATGACTGCCAAAATGTCCTCGTCCACATCCATCCCCAGGGTCTCGATCAGCAGGTCTCGCACCACCCAGTCCCTTGTGAACTCCTCGCTGTCGCGTTGCCCCGGTCGGGCCCGTAGGCGGACGACATACCGCTGGCGGTGGTCCCTCTCTTCTGGCCGTTCTCGGAAGAACTCCTGCAGGAAGACGTCGTCCTCCCAGATGTCCAGCTCGGCTTGGAGCTGGGCTTGACGCTGGGCTTGTCGACGCTCCTCCTCGGTCCTCCCTCTGCGTCTCTCCTCCGCTGCCACCGCCGCTCCAGGGCCCCTGCCGCCTGGCTGTGTAGCCGCGGCGGCGGCAGCGGCGTAGGAGAACCCTGGCCGCGTATTTGCAGGTCCTCCCGTCGTCGTTGCTCTCTGCCCCGGGCTCGGTGTCCTTCTCAAGGGGCTGCGGGACCTGCTTCGGCTCCTCCTGTTTTCTCGGGCCCTCTCTCTCTGCCCTGGCCTCACGTGCTCCCTCCTGTCTGCCGCCTCTGGGTTCGGGTTCGGGTTCGGGTCCGGGTCCGGGTCCGGGTCCGGGTCCGGGTTCGGGTTCGGGTTCGGGTTCGGGTTCGGGTTCGGGTTCGGGTTCGGGTTCGGGTTCGGGTCCGGGTTCAGGTCTGGGTTCGGGTTCGGGTTCGCCTCTGGCGTCGATGTCAGTGCTGCTCCGGATGCTGCCAGAGACGCGTCATCATCTGAGAACAACTCCTGTGACTGCGACGGCTCCATCCGCTCGACCCCTTCTTCCTCCGGCCGCTGCCGTGGTCCTTGGCGCCGCGCGGCTCTGTCGCGACTCCTCAACACCTCCGCCACCTCCGAACCCCCGCGGTTCCTGCTCCTGCTCCTGTTCCTATCCGCCTGCAACGGGAGGTTCCCGGCACGGAGGAGTGCGTCTGCCCGCCTCGTCCCTCTCCGTTCCCAAGTCTCCCTCTGCGGCATCGGGTCTGGGGCCTGGCGGGCCTGCTGGCTGTGGCTCTGGCCGCCCTTCCCCCTTCCCCCTTTCTCGCCCTCCTCCTCTCCTCGTCGCTCCCTCTCCTGCTCTGTGGCCGGCCCTCGACTTTCCCTCAGCGAACTGGCCTCTCTCAAGTCCTGCTGCAAACTCCTTGTGCGCCGGTCTGATGCCGCCGCCGCCAGGACCGGCGTTCCGCTGCCCTCCCCTTCTTGCCCCGGACTCGATCCTCCCTGCTTGGGTCCTGGCCGGCTGTCCTTCTGGGGCTGCCGCCGCCTCTCCCGCTCCCTGCCCCTCCGTTTGGAGGCCTGCTGCTCTCTCTGCTCCTCATTCTGCTCTCCGCCCTCCTCCTCCTCCTCCATCCCTTCCTCTTCTGCAACCTCCTCCCTTTCCCCCGCCGCCGCACGAGTCTCACCCGGTTTGGGGGGTGCCTCCGCAGAAGCCACCCCCCGCTGCGTTGTCAGGGCCTCCGGGTGAGGTGATCGGCTGCGCCGTCGAGTCCGTCTCTCCGCGTTGTCTGTGCTGGCGCTGCGCCCGCCGCGCTCTGGCGTCCTCTGTTTCGCAAAGAGGGTGGCCGTCGTCTCCGGCCCGCTGTCGTCGTCAGAAGATGCCGTCGAGCTCCGACTCTGACTCCGACTCCGACTCCGCCCCTGGCGGCCCCTCTCCTCCTCCTCCTCCTTTCGGCGCCTCCTTTGGTCCAGGACTCGGACCACGAGGTCCAACCACTCCAAGAGCTGGTGGACCCCCACGGGCTGCAGACCTCCTTGTGCGATCGGTCCCCCTTGACGCAACGGGGGCCGGACCTCCTCTTCCACACTCCTTCCCTCCTGCTGCGCCTCCCACACTTGCACTCTCCAGTGGTCGGCGAGAGTCAGCAGCAGGTTGCTCATGCCCCTCTCCCCCAACCAGTCCGGCCACTTCACCCTCTGCTGTTGGAACGGGCGGAAGGAGACTGCTCTCTTGAGCAAACGCAGAGTCCACGCTCGCCGTTCCGCCAGCTTCTCCACAGGACCGTCCTGCCGCCCCTTCATCGCCTCCAGCAGCTCGTCCCTCCCTCTGGACAGCCGGTCCAGCGTCCCTTGCTGGCTGAACTTGGACTCGTCCTTGTTCTTCCAGTTCCCTTCATCAGGGAGCGTCAGGCTGGCGACCAGGTGGGCCCACAGAACCGCCAGGTCCCGCTCTTGGTAGGGGGGCTCTGACAACTCCACCACCACTTGCTGCCAGCCATGTTGCAGCGGACGCCCCCCTCGACTCCCTCTCTCTGGCCCCCACACCGCCGCCTCCTGGGCCGCGCACACTCTCAAACGGAGCCCCTCCACGTAGTCATCCGCTGCTGGGGCCCCTGCCGTTGTCACGGACTTCTCTTCCCGGAGTCTCCCTCTGGGACCGGGGGCATCCTCTGTTAGCTGCCGAGAGCTCCCTTCCCCATCTGGAGGCGGCCCCTTCCCCTTCTGCTCTCCTGAAGAGGGCTCTCCCATCTCCTTCTGCTTGCAGGAGGATTTGGACGCTGTCCCTTTAAGGGCTTTTCCCCCTGCTGCTGAGCGGGCTGAGGGCTCCTGGCCCCTCTGCTCTCTCCCCCCTTGTCCATCCTCAACCTTATTCTGTGTCTCCTGTGGGAGGGGGCGTCCTGATGATGTTCCTCCCATCTCCTTCTGCTTGCTGGAGGCATTGGACACTGTCCCTTTAAGGGCTTTTTCCCCTGCTGCTGCATGGGCTGAGGGCTCCTGCGCCTTCTGCCCTCTCCCCCTTTGTCCACCCTCTCCCCCATTCTCTTTTTCCAGTGGGAGGGGGGTTCTTCTCTCATTCCCCTTCTCCTGCTCCTCACCTTCCATTCCTCTCTGTTGTGTCTCTTGCCCTTTGCTTTGCTGCTCCTTGCCAGCTGAAGCTGCTAATTGCCTGGCTCCTGCAGTTTGTTGCAGAGCAGGCTCCTGGGATCCTTTCTTTGGACCTCCTGGGTCCATTTTTTGGTCCCCCCCGGTGGGGATACCACCAAAGGGGGCCCCTAACCTTCCTACAACTGGGTCCACACAAAAAACTTCAAAACAATCACTCAAAACAACTGAAAAATGCCTTTGTTTGGCAGACTCACTCAGAGCTCCTGGAGAACAGGTCCCACCCACAGGAAGTTCAGGTTAGGGTTAGGGTTAGGGTTAGGGTTAGGGTTAGGGTTAGGAAAATATAATTTTTTTTTTTTTTTTTAGGAAAATATAATTTTTATTGGGTTAAAACCACCGTTCTACAAAACACAAGTACAGAGAGGGGAGATGCCCACTACATAAACTGTGAGCAGAGCTCCCCAGTACAAAGCAAATACATAAACAGAGTTAAAAGGTTACATTCCCCAAAACAGCACCCTCCCCACCCCAACAAAGTCCCTCCTGGTGCAAGCAAAGGGGAAAAAAACAGAAATACATAAACACAAAGGTCCATCCTGGCTCAGATACATGTCTTAAGTAACAGTGGAAAAAGGCTATGTACAAAAACAGTGGCAGACATACAGATATTTACATATATGTACATTTCAAAAAGGCCCCTCTATGTGATGGGCGGGTGCACCCCCTGCAGCCAGCCCCACCGCCGCCGCCACTTGTCCCTAGGCAGGACGCCCCGCTCGTAGCCGGCCTGGTCGCGGAGCCGGGACACCACGAAGTCCGTCCACGCCCGGGCCTCGGTGGGCTTCCCGCCCTGCAGCTCCTTGCCCCGCTGGATGGAGAGGGCCAGCAGGACAAAGAGGTTGACCAGCCGGACCACGGCCCACGGGACGGCTCTGGCGAAGGCCCGGGGCCCGCTCCACGCTCCCGCACCTGCTGCTGGCTCGGCCCCGGAGACCACCGTCTCCCAGCCCTGCTCCGCCAGGCTCGGCCAGTCCAGGGCCCGGGAGACGCCCTCCCACAGGCGCCGGGCCGGGGCGCACTCGCTGACAAAGTGCGCCACCGTCTCTCGTGGGAGGGGCTGCTCCGAGCAGGCCGGCCGTCGGCAGAGCTTGCTGGACTCCACCAGCCAGGGGCTCGTGGCCCCCACCCGCAGCACCTGGTGGAAGGCCCGCCAGCGCAGCTCCCACAGGCTGTGGGGGATCAGCCGGTCCCCGAAGGTGCCCCGGACCGCCTCCGCCTGGAAGAGGTAGTCCGAGAGGCGGGCCCGCTTGAGGCGCCGGTGCGCCCGGGCCGTCTCCAGCAGCCCCTCGGTCAGGGCGTTGTAGATGGCACGCCGGAGAGCCGCCTCCTCCACCCCGGCCTCCGGCCCCTTGCACTGCGCCGCGCTCACCCCGAACTCCCGGATCCAGCCCGCCGCCTCCTGCCAGTACTCCGGGAGGCTCAGACGCAGCGCGGCCGAGAGGCGGAAGCCCGTCTCCTGCCCCGTCCACCAGCGGCGCCCCCAGGCCGTGCCCTCGAGCACGTCGCGCAGACGGGCCCAGGCCGAGCCGCCCTTCGTGACGGCTAGGGGCACGCCCGCCTCCTCCTCTGCCCGCAGCCGCAGCTGCCACCGCACCACGCCCCCGCAGTTGGCCGCCAGGAAGACGGCCAGGAAGAGCGGGCCCAGCGCCCGCAGGCCCAGGCCTCCCTCGGCCACCCGCCCGTAGGCGGTGGCCCGCGCCAGGGGGAAGAACTTGGTGCCCCACAGGAACGCAAAGACCCGCCCCGTCACGCCGTCCAGGAGGCGCTTGGGCGGAGGGAACACCGCGGCCAGGCTGGTGGCCATCGGGGTGCAGTAGGTGTTGATGTACCTCACCCGCTGGTACAGGCCCAGGCGCCAGGGCTGCCACAGCCGCAGCTTGGCCTCCACCTTCTCCTCCCAGGCCCGCCAGTTGGCCTCCCAGCCCCGGCCGCGCAGGCTGAAGTGCACGCCCAGGATGGGGACCGTCTCCGCCTCCTCGCCCGCTGCTGCCGGGGCGCCCTCCTCCTCCTCCTCCCAGAGCGAGGCCATGGAGCGGAGCCCCACCGATTCCGCCCGGGGCCGGAGGACGTAGCTCCGGGACTTGTCCGGGTTGACGGCCGCCCCGGACACGGCCTCGTACGCCTGGATCTGCTCCCGGACCGCCCGCAGCTCCCCAGAGGTCCGCACCAGCAGCGAGACGTCGTCGGCGTGGGCCACGACCTTCACGGGCCCCTCGCCGCTGCCCCCGGACAGGTCGATGCCCCCGATCCGCCCGTCCCGCTGGATGCGCACCAGCAGCGGGTCCAGCGCCAGCACGTACAGCAGGGCGCTGAGCGGGCAGCCCTGCCGGATGCCCGAGCGCAGGAAGACCGGCTCCCCCGGGTGCCCGTTCACCCACGGGGTGACGCTGGCCTGGCGGTACAGGGTGCGCAGGTACCCCACGAAGGCCTCGGGGACGCCCTTGCTGACCAGCACCTGCTCCAGGTAGGCCCGGTCGACCCGGTCGAAGGCCTTCGACTGGTCGACCTGCAGGACCGCGCCGCCCCACACGCCCGCCCGGGTGGCCTGGAAGACCTCCCGCAGCACGATCAGCGAGTCCGCCATCCGCCGCCCCGGGACCGCGCTGGTCTGCGTCCCGTGGACCAGCTTGGGCGACACCCTCGCCAGGCGGGTGTTGAGCACCTTGGCGAGGATGCGGTAGTCCACGTTGGTCAGCGTGATGGGGCGCCAGTTGGTGACCAGCGTGGGGTCCCCTCCCTTGTACAGGAAGGTGAACGCCCCCCCGAAGAACGCCCCGCTGAAGCTGCTCTCGCCCGACAGGGCCTCGTTGAAGGCCTCTGTCAGCGGCTGGGCCAGGTGCTGCTGGAAGGCCTTGTAGAAGGCGTAGCCCAGGCCGTCCGGGCCGGGCGCCGAGGCCTCTCGGCCCCGCCGGATGGCTTCCAGCACCTCCTCCACCGTCACCGGACGGGTCAGGCCCTCCTCCTCCTCCGCGCTGAGCCGGTCCCGCTCCTCGGGCAGGGCGTCCCGCAAGAAGGCCCGCACGGCCTCCGGGTCCTGCCCCTTGCCCCCGTAGAGCGCCTGATAGTGTCGGTGCAGGACCGACAGCATGCCCTCCGGGGTGGTGCGCAGCTCCCCGCTCTCCGCCTCCCGCAGGCCCTCCATGGGCTGCTGGGGCGCCCGGACCCGCCGGCTCCGCTCCCACTCGTCGCGCTCGACCACCGGCCCCTTGGCGCGGCATCGCTGCCGCTGCCGCCGGCGCTCGCGCCGCTTGCGGTGGAAGGCCTGGACGACGTCGCCGTCCCGCGCCAGCTTCTCCCGGTCCCAGGCCAGGCCCCGGTTGATGCGCTGGTGGGCGGCCAGGAACCCGTTCAGCGCCCGGTGGTACTCCGCCAGGTCCCGGCGGTAGGCCCGCGCGGTCAGCGCCTGGCACCTGCTCCGGATCTCCCCCTTCAGGCTCTCCCACCAGGCCGTGAGCCGGCAGGGCTCGTGCGCCAGCCGGGTCTTGGCGGATACGATGGCCGCCTCCAGCACGTCCCGCAGCTCCTGCTCCCGCAGCAGGTGCGGGTGCAGCCGCCAACGCGGCCGCCCGCGGGGCGGCAGGCGCCCCGCCGCCAGGCGACAGGCCAGCAGGCCGTGGTCCGACCACGGCGTCAGGCGCAGCTGGCACTCCCGCACCTCCCAGAAGGCCTCCGCCCACACCCGGTCCAGCCGGCTGGCCACGCTGGGGTGGTAATAGGTGAAGCGGCCCTCCCGCCGCTCCGGGCAGTTGGCTTGGAAGGTCTGCCTGCAGTGCGTGGGGAAGAAGCCCAGATGGTTCTCCGCCTGCAGGGCCGCGTCCACGAGGCTGAGCTCGCCCTCCAGGAGCTCCTGCAAGCTCCTCTCCTCCGGGGTCAGGGGGGCCAGGGCTGGCGCCGCCCCGGGACGCAGCGACACCCGGTCCTGCTCCCGGGCCCGGTTGTTGAAGTCCCCTGCTACCAGCAACGACCGCCGGGTCGCCACCGCGTGGTCCCGCAGGCGCGTCCACAGGCTCTTGCGGAGCCCGGTCCGCTGGGGGCCGTAGACGGCGCAGAGCCGGAAACGCCGCTCCTCCGGCTCGCCGGACTCGGAGATGCCTGACAGGTTAAAATCCAGCAGGGCCAAGTGCCCCGGCGTCACCTCCACCCAGCGCTTGACGGTCAGGCCCTTCCGGGCCCGCACCAGCACCGCCACCCCGCCTGTCCCTTCCGGGGTGAAGGACCAGAAGGACGGGCCGCCCCGCCAGCGCCGCTGAGCACTGCTGCGCTCCTCCTCTCCCCGAAAGTGCAGCTCCTGCAGCACGATCAGGTCGAGGTCCAGGCGGTCGAGCGCCGCCAGGATCTCCCCCCGCCTCTCCTCCTGCCTCAAGCCCCTGGCGTTCCAGGTGGCTAAGTTTAGCCTCCAGGCTGGACCCCCTTGGCTCTCCATTTGGATAGCGCTATAAAGTGGGGTTGGGTCCCGAAACAAAAGGCAAACGGTACTAACAAAGGGCGCTTGACTCAGCTGAAAAATTCTCCCAACTAACAGAAAACACACACTAGAAAACTCAAACGCACAACAGAAAACAGGCTTCACTCAGCTGTTGCCCCAACGTGGGGCGCACCCGGTGCGGAACCGCACTCCCGCTGCTGCTGCTCTCCGCTCGGAGAGGGGTCCGGAGCCGCCGACTGGCACTCCATCTCCTCCCCGGCGTCCTCCTCTACCCCCCCCAGGCTCGCGTCTGGGGGTGTAGCAATACCAGTGAGGGGGTGGGTGGGGTCCGTCTCGGTGCCCCCGCTGCCCGGCCCTTCCCCGGGGTCCCCCTCCTCCGGCCGCCACTCCGGAGAGAGCGCCAGTTGCAGGCACTGGTCGCTCGTCTCCATCTCATGGGATGACGGGTCCCCCTCTCCCTCGTTGCCATGCTCCACTGCCACGTGTTGCGCAGTGCCAGCCTCTGTTGTTCCTCCCGGCGTGCCGGGTGCCCTCTCCGCCTGGACCACAAGGGCCGGACCCTGTTCCTGCTCCGCCTCGGGGTTGGGCGAAGCCTTCCGAGGCTTCTTGCGCCTCTCCTTGGGGCTCTCCCGCACCTTGCCCTCCTCCACGTCCCCGGGGGACTCCGGACCCGCCTTGTCACCCCTCCGCTTGCGAGAGCTGCGCCTCTGCTTGGGCCGCTGCTCCGCCCGGCTGCCCGCCAAGCTCTCCTCCTCGGATGAGGAGCTCCCGCCTGCCGCCGGGGCCTCTCCCTCCTCCTGCTCCGCCAGCACACGCAGCACCCCATAGCGGGACGGGCCCGCCTCCTCCTCCACCTCCTGGCCTCCTTGCGGCTCTGCCCAGCCCGTGCCCTTCCCACGACGGCGGGACACGGTCGTCCAGCCCGCCTCCTCCTCCTCCCGAGCCTCGTCCTGCGCCGCCCCCGCCCGGGCCTCTGCCTGCTGCTGCTGTTGCTGCTGCTGGCTCCGCTCCGCCCTGCGAGCCCGCTCCTCCCGCCGCTCCTGCGCGGCTCGCTCCCGGGCCTCCGCCTCCCGCCGCATCCCCTCGGTGGCCTGCCGCCACTCACGCTCGTAGGCGTCGGGGTAGCGGATGTTAGTGGCGGACTGGGGGCAGAGCCGGTAAGCGTGCCCGCGCTCCCCGCACAGGCTGCAGGTGACCGGCCGATCGCACAGGCCGGTCCGGTGGCCCCGCACCCCGCACTTGGAGCACAGCTCCGAAACGCAAGTGGCGGCGGAGGTGGTCAAAGCCGCCACACAGGAAACAGGCCGGCGGCTGCCCGCTGTACCTGGTCACGCCCCGATCTGCCCCCATGAAAAAATATTTGGGGAGGTGGCGCAACCTGCCGGTGAACGGCTCCCGCCCGAGGGATACGATGGCCCGGTACTCCCCCGTCCAGTACCCCTTGGCGTCCAAGCGCTTCTCGGGCGGCATCAGCACCGTGCAGTGCCGGCTCAGCCACCGCCCGACGTCCTCCTCCGGCACCACGGTGGTGCGGAAGAACACGGTGAGGACCTTGGCCTCCCCCCGGAATAGCGGGATCAGGGAGAGGTCCTGGGCAAAGCGGGGGTCCCGCCGGTACGCCTCCCGTGCCCGCTCCCAGAACAGCTGGTACCCCAGCTCGCTCCGGAAGCAGAGGTCGATCTCGGGGATCCCCGGGGGCGTCAAGATGGCCAAGACCTCTGCGGGCGGAAAACCCAGCTCCCCCTCGAGGAATTCCCCCTCGATCCACTCCCGGGTACAGGTCTCGGCCTTGTCCCCCTTGCAGCGCAGGCGCACCACAAAGCGCTGCCGGGGGTCCTGCTGCGGCTGCTGCGGCCCCTCCTCAAAAAAAACGGTGGAGGAACTCGGCGTCCTCCCACAGCTCCCTGTCTGGGTCCTCCCAGGTGGCCCTGCCGGGGCGTGCTCCAGCACCCGCCCCCCTCGGTCCTGCTGCGGTGCCCCCAGCCGCGGCAGAGGCATAGCTCCGGGGCGGCCGCCCGCTGCCCACGCCCCCGCTCGCCGCCCTGTTGGTATCGGGCTGTTGCGGCGGAGCGTGGCTATCGGGTTTCCCCGTGTCCATCGTGGCAGAGTTCAGTTCCACAGTGTCTGTGTGGGGCAGAGTTATACTCACTCTGCCACCGCCAGATGGTCCTTGTGGCTCCAAGGCCGTCACGTCCCTGCCCGCCGCCGCAGGGTCTGCGCCGTCTGCCGCTGTCGCCGCGTCGCTCCTCGCCGTCGCCGTCACCCGCGTGGACCGGTCTCCGGATGTTGTCTGCTGGGGTCCTGGGCCGTTCCGCTCCTCCTGCTGCCGTCCGCCACCGCCGCTGCCGCCTCCGCTGCCGCCGCTCGGTCCTCTCCCGCCTCCGTCCGATCTCCCGGGTCCGCTCCACAGGCTGGGTCCCCGATCGGGCCCCCGGTCTTGCTCCCGCTCCGCCTCGGCCTCCGCCCTGGCCGCCGCCCGCTGCCGAATCTGCAGCCTCTCCTGCAGCGCCTCCGCGATCCGCTCCAGGCCGCTCGCAAAGGCGCTGCCCGTCAGCTCCGCTCCGCTCTCTCCGTCCAGGAACGGGGGCCGGTTGTCCCGCGACAGCGCCTCCGCATCTGTCAGCGTGCGGCTCCGCCGCTCCCAGTGCCCTGCCACTGCCTGCAGCACTGCCTGCATCCCTTCCTCCGTCAGCCAGGACGGGAAGCGGGCCTTGCGGTGCCGAAAGCGACGGAAGGCGAGCACCTTCCGCACGGCCAGGATGGTGTGGGCCTTGTGCTGGAGTGCCTGCTCCAGGGGGCCCTCCCACTGCTCCCTGAGCACATCCACCAGTTTCCCCTTGGCCTCGCTTAGCAAGTCAAAAACTTGCTGCTGGCTGCATTTGCTCAGGTCTTTGAGTTTGAATTTCCCTTTCACAGGCCCCTCTGGGAGACTGATGTTCCAGACCAGGTCTCCCCAGAGCAGCAGGAGATCCCTGTCCTCCCAGGGGGGCTGCTGAAGGTCCTGAGCCCACTGGGCCAGAGTCTTCCCTGGACGCTCCGCCCACCCAGACTGCCAGCCCTGCACCCCTTCTCTTTGGGACCTGCCTGAGCCATCAGTGTCCTCCACCTCCCTTTCAGTCTCCAGCTCCACCTCATAGCTCCCCCTGCTGCTTGTAAGACTCCCTGCAGAGGCTACAGAGGCTGCCTCCCAGTCCCTGTCCCTAGAGGCCCTTGCTGTGCCACTCCTGCTTCTAGGAGGGCTTCCCCGGGCCTGCTCCCTCAGAGACCAGCCCCCAGGGAGCCTCTCCCCCTGTCCCTGCCGCTTCAAACGCTCTCTCCCCCTCTCCCTGTGCCCAGCAGAGGCTTGCCTGCCTTCCAGCTGGGCTCCCTGAGCTTCTGCTCCAGAGGCCTGCAAAGCCTGGGGCTCGCCTAGCCTGGCTTGCCCAGGGAGGCCTCCCTCCAGTTCAGCCTGCCCCAGCAGGGCGGGGCACACCCATCCTTGCCCCAAAGGGGCCCCCCCTCGGTCCTCGGGGTGCCTAGGCAGCCCTGCCACACTGTCCCCTTCCAACGCCATCCCCACAGGCTGGATGGGGAAGGATTCTGCTCTGGCCTCCTGTTGCAGCTGAGCTTGCTGCAAGGGCAGAGGCTGCAAGATGGCCTCTAGGCCTCTCCCTTCCAAACTTTCCCCTGCTGCTCCCGCTCCAATCCTCCGACATCCACCCCCCAAAACACCTACATCGGGGTCCCCTAAGGTTCCCCTACATGGTGGGGTGTCCCCCACCCGCGCCCCCTCCGTATTGAGCGAAAAAATTAAGTTTTTCCACACCAACCTGAGGAGCTCCCAACAAACACAACCTCACCCACCGGAAGTCAGGTTTAGGTTTAGGTTTAGGTTTAGGTTTAGGTTTAGGTTTAGGTTTAGGTTTAGGTTTAGGTTTAGGTTTAGGTTTAGGTTTAGGTTTAGGTTTAGGTTTAGGTTTAGGTTTAGGTTTAGGGTTAGGTTTAGGTTTAGGTTTAGGGTTAGGGTTAGGGTTAGGGTTAGGGTTAGGGTTAGGGTTAGGGTTAGGGTTAGGGTTAGGGTTAGGGTTAGGGTTAGGGTTAGGGTTAGGGTTAGGGTTAGGGTTAGGGTTAGGGTTAGGGTTAGGAAAATATAATTTTTTTTTTTTTAGGAAAATATAATTTTTATTGGGTTAAAACCACCTTAGGGTTAGGGTTAGGGTTAGGGTTAGGGTTAGGGTTAGGGTTAGGGTTAGGGTTAGGGTTAGGAAAATATAATTTTTTTTTTTTTTTAGGAAAATATAATTTTTATTGGGTTAAAACCACCGTTCTACATTTCAGAAATACAGAGAGGGGAGATGCCCACTACATAAACTGCGAGCAGAGCTCCCCGGTACAAAGCAAATACAGAAACAGAGTTAAAAGGTTACATTCCCCAAAACAGCACCCTCCCCACCCCAACAAAGTCCCTCCTGGTGCAAGCAAAGGGGAAAAAACACAAATGCAGAAAAACACAAAGGTCCATCCTGGCTCAGATACATTGCTAAAGTAACATTGGAAAAAGGCTATGTACAAAACAGTGTCAAATATACAAATATTTACATATATGTACATTTCAAAAAGGCCCCTCTATGTGATGGGCGGGTGCACCCCCTGCAGCCAGGCCCACCGCCGCCGCCACTTGTCCCGAGGCAGGACGCCCCGCTCGTAGCCGGCCTGGTCGCGGAGCCGGGACACCACGAAGTCCGTCCACGCCCGGGCCTCGGTGGGCTTCCCGCCCTGCAGCTCCTTGCCCCGCTGGATGGAGAGGGCCAGCAGGACGAAGAGGTTGACCAGCCGGACCACGGCCCACGGGACGGCTCTGGCGAAGGCCCGGGGCCCGCCTTAGGGTTAGGGTTAGGGTTAGGGTTAGGGTTAGGGTTAGGGTTAGGGTTAGGGTTAGGGTTAGGGTTAGGGTTAGGGTTAGGGTTAGGGTTAGGGTTAGGAATAAATGATTTTTTTTTTTTTTTTTTAGGAATAAATGATTTTTATTGGACAAAGCCACCGTCCTACAGCACGTAAAAACAGGAGTCAGGAACACAAGCACAGCCAACAGGGAGGATAAGGTACAAAGCAATGGAACACAACGCATTAAAACACAGAAGCAAATAAACAAACCCCCCTCAGAGAAGTACATCCCTCTGTACAGAACCCAGGACAGACCTGGGAAACAAAGCAGTGCAAAACAAATACATAACTAATACAAAACAGGTACACAAAGAGTTACAGCAACAGAAAACAGAATCAAAAAGGTTCAACTATTTAAAACTATGTACAACTATTTACAACAGGGCAGATGGAGAGAGAAAAACACTTGAGATGGACCAGAAAACCCCCGTACCCACAGGCCGCCCTTGCTACCGGGGCACCGCCACCTCCTTGTCCCCGACTCCGTCAGGGGGGTCAGGAGTCCGAGGACCCCGACATGCGGACCCATGGCCTGCGGCCTCCATCTTCTCTACCCCCTCCGAGATCAGAGGTGTAGCCCTACGAAGGCCCTCGCCACCGAGGGGCAGTGAAGGCAGCGGGTCGCCCGCCTGCGGCGTGGCCATCCCATCCCCCTCCGCAGCTGCCCCCTCCGGGGACGGGGCCATCCACAACCGGAGCGGCTCGCGAGCCTCCGGCTCCGGCGCCCTGACGGCCTCCTCCCTCGCCGCCTCCGGACCGGGCGGGATACAGCCGCTCCCCCGCTCCTCCGACTGCATCTCCACCTCCGCAGCGGGATCCGCCTCCTCCACCCGTCTACCCCCTACCTCCGGATGTGCTGTCAACACCCTCGGCTCCTCCGCGTGCAGCTGGGCGCTGTGGACCTCCAGCGGCCCCTTGCGCCGCTTGCGCTGCCGCTTCCCCTTGGGACTCCCCTTCCCGCCAGAGCCACCCGGCGGACTCGGAGGCGCGTCCGGAGAGTCGGGAGACGCCGGGCCTCCCCGGTGCTTGCCCGCCTGCCGTTTTCGCGCCCGTCGTTGCGGCTGCGGTCGTGGCGACAGCTTGTCCTCCGCACCTCGTGCACTGCCGCTCTGCCCCTCGCTCCCCTCGTCCGAGGATGAGGAGGACCCCTCCTCCTCTGCGGATCCCTCGCCCTCCGTCTCCTGGAGCACGGCATAGCGGGAGCCGGACGGCACCGCCGCCGACACGCTCGGACCCGCTCCTTAGGGTTAGGGTTAGGGTTAGGGTTAGGGTTAGGGTTAGGGTTAGGGTTAGGGTTAGGGTTAGGGTTAGGGTTAGGGTTAGGGTTAGGGTTAGGGTTAGGGTTAGGGTTAGGGTTAGGGTTAGGGTTAGGGTTAGGGTTAGGGTTAGGGTTAGGGTTAGGGTTAGGGTTAGGGTTAGGGTTAGGGTTAGGGTTAGGGTTAGGGTTAGGGTTAGGGTTAGGGTTAGGGTTAGGGTTAGGGTTAGGGTTAGGGTTAGGGTTAGGGTTAGGGTTAGGGTTAGGGTTAGGGTTAGGGTTAGGGTTAGGGTTAGGGTTAGGGTTAGGGTTAGGGTTAGGGTTAGGGTTAGGGTTAGGGTTAGGGTTAGGGTTAGGGTTAGGGTTAGGGTTAGGGTTAGGGTTAGGGTTAGGGTTAGGGTTAGGGTTAGGGTTAGGGTTAGGGTTAGGGTTAGGGTTAGGGTTAGGGTTAGGGTTAGGGTTAGGGTTAGGGTTAGGGTTAGGGTTAGGGTTAGGGTTAGGGTTAGGGTTAGGGTTAGGGTTAGGGTTAGGGTTAGGGTTAGGGTTAGGGTTAGGGTTAGGGTTAGGGTTAGGGTTAGGGTTAGGGTTAGGGTTAGGGTTAGGGTTAGGGTTAGGGTTAGGGTTAGGGTTAGGGTTAGGGTTAGGGTTAGGGTTAGGGTTAGGGTTAGGGTTAGGGTTAGGGTTAGGGTTAGGGTTAGGGTTAGGGTTAGGGTTAGGGTTAGGGTTAGGGTTAGGGTTAGGGTTAGGGTTAGGGTTAGGGTTAGGGTTAGGGTTAGGGTTAGGGTTAGGGTTAGGGTTAGGGTTAGGGTTAGGGTTAGGGTTAGGGTTAGGGTTAGGGTTAGGGTTAGGGTTAGGGTTAGGGTTAGGGTTAGGGTTAGGGTTAGGGTTAGGGTTAGGGTTAGGGTTAGGGTTAGGGTTAGGGTTAGGGTTAGGGTTAGGGTTAGGGTTAGGGTTAGGGTTAGGGTTAGGGTTAGGGTTAGGGTTAGGGTTAGGGTTAGGGTTAGGGTTAGGGTTAGGGTTAGGGTTAGGGTTAGGGTTAGGGTTAGGGTTAGGGTTAGGGTTAGGGTTAGGGTTAGGGTTAGGGTTAGGGTTAGGGTTAGGGTTAGGGTTAGGGTTAGGGTTAGGGTTAGGGTTAGGGTTAGGGTTAGGGTTAGGGTTAGGGTTAGGGTTAGGGTTAGGGTTAGGGTTAGGGTTAGGGTTAGGGTTAGGGTTAGGGTTAGGGTTAGGGTTAGGGTTAGGGTTAGGGTTAGGGTTAGGGTTAGGGTTAGGGTTAGGGTTAGGGTTAGGGTTAGGGTTAGGGTTAGGGTTAGGGTTAGGGTTAGGGTTAGGGTTAGGGTTAGGGTTAGGGTTAGGGTTAGGGTTAGGGTTAGGGTTAGGGTTAGGGTTAGGGTTAGGGTTAGGGTTAGGGTTAGGGTTAGGGTTAGGGTTAGGGTTAGGGTTAGGGTTAGGGTTAGGGTTAGGGTTAGGGTTAGGGTTAGGGTTAGGGTTAGGGTTAGGGTTAGGGTTAGGGTTAGGGTTAGGGTTAGGGTTAGGGTTAGGGTTAGGGTTAGGGTTAGGGTTAGGGTTAGGGTTAGGGTTAGGGTTAGGGTTAGGGTTAGGGTTAGGGTTAGGGTTAGGGTTAGGGTTAGGGTTAGGGTTAGGGTTAGGGTTAGGGTTAGGGTTAGGGTTAGGGTTAGGGTTAGGGTTAGGGTTAGGGTTAGGGTTAGGGTTAGGGTTAGGGTTAGGGTTAGGGTTAGGGTTAGGGTTAGGGTTAGGGTTAGGGTTAGGGTTAGGGTTAGGGTTAGGGTTAGGGTTAGGGTTAGGGTTAGGGTTAGGGTTAGGGTTAGGGTTAGGGTTAGGGTTAGGGTTAGGGTTAGGGTTAGGGTTAGGGTTAGGGTTAGGGTTAGGGTTAGGGTTAGGGTTAGGGTTAGGGTTAGGGTTAGGGTTAGGGTTAGGGTTAGGGTTAGGGTTAGGGTTAGGGTTAGGGTTAGGGTTAGGGTTAGGGTTAGGGTTAGGGTTAGGGTTAGGGTTAGGGTTAGGGTTAGGGTTAGGGTTAGGGTTAGGGTTAGGGTTAGGGTTAGGGTTAGGGTTAGGGTTAGGGTTAGGGTTAGGGTTAGGGTTAGGGTTAGGGTTAGGGTTAGGGTTAGGGTTAGGGTTAGGGTTAGGGTTAGGGTTAGGGTTAGGGTTAGGGTTAGGGTTAGGGTTAGGGTTAGGGTTAGGGTTAGGGTTAGGGTTAGGGTTAGGGTTAGGGTTAGGGTTAGGGTTAGGGTTAGGGTTAGGGTTAGGGTTAGGGTTAGGGTTAGGGTTAGGGTTAGGGTTAGGGTTAGGGTTAGGGTTAGGGTTAGGGTTAGGGTTAGGGTTAGGGTTAGGGTTAGGGTTAGGGTTAGGGTTAGGGTTAGGGTTAGGGTTAGGGTTAGGGTTAGGGTTAGGGTTAGGGTTAGGGTTAGGGTTAGGGTTAGGGTTAGGGTTAGGGTTAGGGTTAGGGTTAGGGTTAGGGTTAGGGTTAGGGTTAGGGTTAGGGTTAGGGTTAGGGTTAGGGTTAGGGTTAGGGTTAGGGTTAGGGTTAGGGTTAGGGTTAGGGTTAGGGTTAGGGTTAGGGTTAGGGTTAGGGTTAGGGTTAGGGTTAGGGTTAGGGTTAGGGTTAGGGTTAGGGTTAGGGTTAGGGTTAGGGTTAGGGTTAGGGTTAGGGTTAGGGTTAGGGTTAGGGTTAGGGTTAGGGTTAGGGTTAGGGTTAGGGTTAGGGTTAGGGTTAGGGTTAGGGTTAGGGTTAGGGTTAGGGTTAGGGTTAGGGTTAGGGTTAGGGTTAGGGTTAGGGTTAGGGTTAGGGTTAGGGTTAGGGTTAGGGTTAGGGTTAGGGTTAGGGTTAGGGTTAGGGTTAGGGTTAGGGTTAGGGTTAGGGTTAGGGTTAGGGTTAGGGTTAGGGTTAGGGTTAGGGTTAGGGTTAGGGTTAGGGTTAGGGTTAGGGTTAGGGTTAGGGTTAGGGTTAGGGTTAGGGTTAGGGTTAGGGTTAGGGTTAGGGTTAGGGTTAGGGTTAGGGTTAGGGTTAGGGTTAGGGTTAGGGTTAGGGTTAGGGTTAGGGTTAGGGTTAGGGTTAGGGTTAGGGTTAGGGTTAGGGTTAGGGTTAGGGTTAGGGTTAGGGTTAGGGTTAGGGTTAGGGTTAGGGTTAGGGTTAGGGTTAGGGTTAGGGTTAGGGTTAGGGTTAGGGTTAGGGTTAGGGTTAGGGTTAGGGTTAGGGTTAGGGTTAGGGTTAGGGTTAGGGTTAGGGTTAGGGTTAGGGTTAGGGTTAGGGTTAGGGTTAGGGTTAGGGTTAGGGTTAGGGTTAGGGTTAGGGTTAGGGTTAGGGTTAGGGTTAGGGTTAGGGTTAGGGTTAGGGTTAGGGTTAGGGTTAGGGTTAGGGTTAGGGTTAGGGTTAGGGTTAGGGTTAGGGTTAGGGTTAGGGTTAGGGTTAGGGTTAGGGTTAGGGTTAGGGTTAGGGTTAGGGTTAGGGTTAGGGTTAGGGTTAGGGTTAGGGTTAGGGTTAGGGTTAGGGTTAGGGTTAGGGTTAGGGTTAGGGTTAGGGTTAGGGTTAGGGTTAGGGTTAGGGTTAGGGTTAGGGTTAGGGTTAGGGTTAGGGTTAGGGTTAGGGTTAGGGTTAGGGTTAGGGTTAGGGTTAGGGTTAGGGTTAGGGTTAGGGTTAGGGTTAGGGTTAGGGTTAGGGTTAGGGTTAGGGTTAGGGTTAGGGTTAGGGTTAGGGTTAGGGTTAGGGTTAGGGTTAGGGTTAGGGTTAGGGTTAGGGTTAGGGTTAGGGTTAGGGTTAGGGTTAGGGTTAGGGTTAGGGTTAGGGTTAGGGTTAGGGTTAGGGTTAGGGTTAGGGTTAGGGTTAGGGTTAGGGTTAGGGTTAGGGTTAGGGTTAGGGTTAGGGTTAGGGTTAGGGTTAGGGTTAGGGTTAGGGTTAGGGTTAGGGTTAGGGTTAGGGTTAGGGTTAGGGTTAGGGTTAGGGTTAGGGTTAGGGTTAGGGTTAGGGTTAGGGTTAGGGTTAGGGTTAGGGTTAGGGTTAGGGTTAGGGTTAGGGTTAGGGTTAGGGTTAGGGTTAGGGTTAGGGTTAGGGTTAGGGTTAGGGTTAGGGTTAGGGTTAGGGTTAGGGTTAGGGTTAGGGTTAGGGTTAGGGTTAGGGTTAGGGTTAGGGTTAGGGTTAGGGTTAGGGTTAGGGTTAGGGTTAGGGTTAGGGTTAGGGTTAGGGTTAGGGTTAGGGTTAGGGTTAGGGTTAGGGTTAGGGTTAGGGTTAGGGTTAGGGTTAGGGTTAGGGTTAGGGTTAGGGTTAGGGTTAGGGTTAGGGTTAGGGTTAGGGTTAGGGTTAGGGTTAGGGTTAGGGTTAGGGTTAGGGTTAGGGTTAGGGTTAGGGTTAGGGTTAGGGTTAGGGTTAGGGTTAGGGTTAGGGTTAGGGTTAGGGTTAGGGTTAGGGTTAGGGTTAGGGTTAGGGTTAGGGTTAGGGTTAGGGTTAGGGTTAGGGTTAGGGTTAGGGTTAGGGTTAGGGTTAGGGTTAGGGTTAGGGTTAGGGTTAGGGTTAGGGTTAGGGTTAGGGTTAGGGTTAGGGTTAGGGTTAGGGTTAGGGTTAGGGTTAGGGTTAGGGTTAGGGTTAGGGTTAGGGTTAGGGTTAGGGTTAGGGTTAGGGTTAGGGTTAGGGTTAGGGTTAGGGTTAGGGTTAGGGTTAGGGTTAGGGTTAGGGTTAGGGTTAGGGTTAGGGTTAGGGTTAGGGTTAGGGTTAGGGTTAGGGTTAGGGTTAGGGTTAGGGTTAGGGTTAGGGTTAGGGTTAGGGTTAGGGTTAGGGTTAGGGTTAGGGTTAGGGTTAGGGTTAGGGTTAGGGTTAGGGTTAGGGTTAGGGTTAGGGTTAGGGTTAGGGTTAGGGTTAGGGTTAGGGTTAGGGTTAGGGTTAGGGTTAGGGTTAGGGTTAGGGTTAGGGTTAGGGTTAGGGTTAGGGTTAGGGTTAGGGTTAGGGTTAGGGTTAGGGTTAGGGTTAGGGTTAGGGTTAGGGTTAGGGTTAGGGTTAGGGTTAGGGTTAGGGTTAGGGTTAGGGTTAGGGTTAGGGTTAGGGTTAGGGTTAGGGTTAGGGTTAGGGTTAGGGTTAGGGTTAGGGTTAGGGTTAGGGTTAGGGTTAGGGTTAGGGTTAGGGTTAGGGTTAGGGTTAGGGTTAGGGTTAGGGTTAGGGTTAGGGTTAGGGTTAGGGTTAGGGTTAGGGTTAGGGTTAGGGTTAGGGTTAGGGTTAGGGTTAGGGTTAGGGTTAGGGTTAGGGTTAGGGTTAGGGTTAGGGTTAGGGTTAGGGTTAGGGTTAGGGTTAGGGTTAGGGTTAGGGTTAGGGTTAGGGTTAGGGTTAGGGTTAGGGTTAGGGTTAGGGTTAGGGTTAGGGTTAGGGTTAGGGTTAGGGTTAGGGTTAGGGTTAGGGTTAGGGTTAGGGTTAGGGTTAGGGTTAGGGTTAGGGTTAGGGTTAGGGTTAGGGTTAGGGTTAGGGTTAGGGTTAGGGTTAGGGTTAGGGTTAGGGTTAGGGTTAGGGTTAGGGTTAGGGTTAGGGTTAGGGTTAGGGTTAGGGTTAGGGTTAGGGTTAGGGTTAGGGTTAGGGTTAGGGTTAGGGTTAGGGTTAGGGTTAGGGTTAGGGTTAGGGTTAGGGTTAGGGTTAGGGTTAGGGTTAGGGTTAGGGTTAGGGTTAGGGTTAGGGTTAGGGTTAGGGTTAGGGTTAGGGTTAGGGTTAGGGTTAGGGTTAGGGTTAGGGTTAGGGTTAGGGTTAGGGTTAGGGTTAGGGTTAGGGTTAGGGTTAGGGTTAGGGTTAGGGTTAGGGTTAGGGTTAGGGTTAGGGTTAGGGTTAGGGTTAGGGTTAGGGTTAGGGTTAGGGTTAGGGTTAGGGTTAGGGTTAGGGTTAGGGTTAGGGTTAGGGTTAGGGTTAGGGTTAGGGTTAGGGTTAGGGTTAGGGTTAGGGTTAGGGTTAGGGTTAGGGTTAGGGTTAGGGTTAGGGTTAGGGTTAGGGTTAGGGTTAGGGTTAGGGTTAGGGTTAGGGTTAGGGTTAGGGTTAGGGTTAGGGTTAGGGTTAGGGTTAGGGTTAGGGTTAGGGTTAGGGTTAGGGTTAGGGTTAGGGTTAGGGTTAGGGTTAGGGTTAGGGTTAGGGTTAGGGTTAGGGTTAGGGTTAGGGTTAGGGTTAGGGTTAGGGTTAGGGTTAGGGTTAGGGTTAGGGTTAGGGTTAGGGTTAGGGTTAGGGTTAGGGTTAGGGTTAGGGTTAGGGTTAGGGTTAGGGTTAGGGTTAGGGTTAGGGTTAGGGTTAGGGTTAGGGTTAGGGTTAGGGTTAGGGTTAGGGTTAGGGTTAGGGTTAGGGTTAGGGTTAGGGTTAGGGTTAGGGTTAGGGTTAGGGTTAGGGTTAGGGTTAGGGTTAGGGTTAGGGTTAGGGTTAGGGTTAGGGTTAGGGTTAGGGTTAGGGTTAGGGTTAGGGTTAGGGTTAGGGTTAGGGTTAGGGTTAGGGTTAGGGTTAGGGTTAGGGTTAGGGTTAGGGTTAGGGTTAGGGTTAGGGTTAGGGTTAGGGTTAGGGTTAGGGTTAGGGTTAGGGTTAGGGTTAGGGTTAGGGTTAGGGTTAGGGTTAGGGTTAGGGTTAGGGTTAGGGTTAGGGTTAGGGTTAGGGTTAGGGTTAGGGTTAGGGTTAGGGTTAGGGTTAGGGTTAGGGTTAGGGTTAGGGTTAGGGTTAGGGTTAGGGTTAGGGTTAGGGTTAGGGTTAGGGTTAGGGTTAGGGTTAGGGTTAGGGTTAGGGTTAGGGTTAGGGTTAGGGTTAGGGTTAGGGTTAGGGTTAGGGTTAGGGTTAGGGTTAGGGTTAGGGTTAGGGTTAGGGTTAGGGTTAGGGTTAGGGTTAGGGTTAGGGTTAGGGTTAGGGTTAGGGTTAGGGTTAGGGTTAGGGTTAGGGTTAGGGTTAGGGTTAGGGTTAGGGTTAGGGTTAGGGTTAGGGTTAGGGTTAGGGTTAGGGTTAGGGTTAGGGTTAGGGTTAGGGTTAGGGTTAGGGTTAGGGTTAGGGTTAGGGTTAGGGTTAGGGTTAGGGTTAGGGTTAGGGTTAGGGTTAGGGTTAGGGTTAGGGTTAGGGTTAGGGTTAGGGTTAGGGTTAGGGTTAGGGTTAGGGTTAGGGTTAGGGTTAGGGTTAGGGTTAGGGTTAGGGTTAGGGTTAGGGTTAGGGTTAGGGTTAGGGTTAGGGTTAGGGTTAGGGTTAGGGTTAGGGTTAGGGTTAGGGTTAGGGTTAGGGTTAGGGTTAGGGTTAGGGTTAGGGTTAGGGTTAGGGTTAGGGTTAGGGTTAGGGTTAGGGTTAGGGTTAGGGTTAGGGTTAGGGTTAGGGTTAGGGTTAGGGTTAGGGTTAGGGTTAGGGTTAGGGTTAGGGTTAGGGTTAGGGTTAGGGTTAGGGTTAGGGTTAGGGTTAGGGTTAGGGTTAGGGTTAGGGTTAGGGTTAGGGTTAGGGTTAGGGTTAGGGTAGGGTTAGGGTTAGGGTTAGGGTTAGGGTTAGGGTTAGGGTTAGGGTTAGGGTTAGGGTTAGGGTTAGGGTTAGGGTTAGGGTTAGGGTTAGGGTTAGGGTTAGGGTTAGGGTTAGGGTTAGGGTTAGGGTTAGGGTTAGGGTTAGGGTTAGGGTTAGGGTTAGGGTTAGGGTTAGGGTTAGGGTTAGGGTTAGGGTTA